>NC_135346.1:5870694-8270694 GCF_023851605.1 Tamandua tetradactyla | reverse complement strand
GCTTTTCAGTCAGTTCATCTTCATACACATAATTCCAAGTCAGATGACCCACTCCAGGGAAAGTTCCAGCAGGAAAGAGACTAAACAACAGCCAAAGAAATCCACACTGGCTTAGTCAAATAATCAACCAAAGCTTCCACTCACATATGAGAAAACAGCCAAGAATCATCAGATTTCCCAGGAAAAGCAGCAGTGTGAGCAAGAAAGAACAGAATAAAACTTATAATTCTGGATAAAGAAGAAAACTTAAACATACAAACTAATAATACTCAAATATTCAAGAAAGCTATCACAGCCATAAAAATAATTGGATGCTCTGCAAAAGAACAATCAGAAAGTATTCAGTATTTCTGAAGTTAAAATACTGTTAATTTTTTAAATCAATAGAAATTCTGGAGCATAAAGTTGAAGATATCATCCAAGATGCTGACCTGAGAAGGAAGAGAATATAAAAGCAAAGATAAAATACCGATAGGATCAATACAGCAGGTAGAAGCATCTGACCAACAGGCAGTTATTTCAGGTAAGAGAGACTGAAAAAAGAGATGGGCGGGAGGAACGCATCAAAAATAATAGAAAAAAAGTTCTCAGAATGGGCACCATTGTTTATATTGAAGCGAGTGTCAATCTACAGCCCTTCGACACACGCAATGAAATTGTAGAACACTGGGGACAAAAAGAAGAACCCAATACCGTTGGAGGTCATGAGCACAAGGAACTAATGGTATCAGATAGACTGTCAACACATGTTTCAAGTTCACCAGGAGCTGACAGAGGACAGTCAAACAATACCTTCAAGTTCTGAAGAAAAAAATATATTTGAATCTATAATGCGATATGAAGCCAAAAATAGTAATCAAGTGTGAAGAAAGAATGAAGATACTTTCAGACTTGCAGGAATTGATTCAGCTAATCTGCCGCATACATCATTTATCAATCGATCTGAAGATGCACTTTGATAAGAAAGGAAAGAGGGAAAGAAAGAAGGGAGGTTGGGAAGGAGGGAAGAAGTGAGGGAGGAATAAAAAGGGAGCAGAGAAAATCACATCCAGGGAAGGCTGAAAATAGCTCCCTGAGTTAGGGCTGCGCAGCCGGTTCAGAGAGCCACAAATCCAGTTTGGGGTGAATGGTGGAGGGCTTCCGAGGAATTTTACAGGTAAAAGAGGGATACTGAATTTCACATAGCTTGGTTAAAATCTGTCTAAATAAAAAAGATGATATGAAAATGATAGATCCAAAGCAGAGGAGTTTAAAATCGTTATTTTAAACATAGGAGATACAGATTATTATATAATTTTCAGTCACTCTCATATGCTCATTTGCTGAAATCTCAAAGATCATTTGTTACAGACTTTTTAAAAAAATAAATCAGAAAAATGTCAGAGCAACAGGAAAACAATCTCCAAAGCATAAAAAAGCTCAGCAAAGTCTAAATCCAACTGTAAAATAATCTGGGGAACACACTGATCAGGGCATTAGTTGGGTGCTAAATTAGAGGTTCTAAAATGCCATTCACTTAAAAATTAAGTCCTAATCAATTTCTAAGCCACCTAAAACTCTAAATTTCCTGAAATGTGGTTATATAATACTTAGGAAAGTCAGTCTACTATGCAGGGTCTGTTATGTAACTTAATCTGGGGGAATCATTTTAATATTATCAGTCACCATAATTTCAAACTGATAGATGTTTATCAGTTCTTATGTTAAAGCAGTACCATGAGGAATTGGTATAGCTGACTGCACCCTGGGCAAAAGGAAAAAAAAAGCGAGGACAGAATAAGGGCAACTATAATAGCTTTTAGAAAAGCCAAAATATCAAGAAGATATATAAAGGATAGAAAGGATGGAACTCTGCAAAACAGAAAAGTGGCTCTTAGAAGAATGATGACAGTATAAACAGCACCATAAGTTATAAACTTATTTCAAGTGTTTTAAAGGAAAATTCATGCTATTCTGTTTTTTTAAAATAGTACTTCTTATTATAAATATATTAATCATATTTCAATTACATAGTCGTTTTAAAACACTATCAATCTCCAAGGTCTTAATAGACGTTAAACATCTTCCAGAGGCTTTCTGGTCTCCTGACCAAGGTGTGTTAAATCCGGTTGCAATTACTTTCTAACCTGCTACTGCTCTCCAACACGGCAGGACGATGGCTCCGTTCATTGCTCCAGAAGTTTCAAGCATTCTTTCCACTTGGACTCAATACGGATAATCCCGATTCCACTCTTCCTCCGACATGAGTGAAGAAATATTTCTCTTCCTTGAAACTTCCCCATCTGCTTCAGCTCTCTGACCTTTCCCTCCTCCCCTGAATATGTATGAGCCCTCAGTAGGTATACCACATGTAGGATTTAATAAATCCTATGAATAAACGCCACTGATCATTTTTCCCTGCAGATGCCCCGCCCCCTCTTGCCATCCAAACTGTGTCATTTCTTCTAGTGTATCCAGTTCTTACTAGATGTCCAATGACTGCCGGTAGCTAGTAATGTGAAACTTAAAAACAGATCATTCATAGACAATAACTATACTATTTACAAAACAGATCCTTGAAATAAACATCTACATGCCCACAAGGAGCTGCCTTTCAGTTTATGTGCAGGTACCTTTTTTTTTTTTTTTAAGGAAATGCACGTTAGATAGCCAAATATCTGCAAAGATGGGAGGCGGAAGCAGGCAGGTTTCTAATCTGACGCCCCATAAACTTCAGGGGCCAAGAGGTGGGCATGCCCTCAGGTGACCCGACCGCTGGGCTTCACACAGAGTCCTAGGAAGAAGGACATCCAATTGTTCAGCTCTCGTCATCTGCTGAAAAATTATTTAAAAATTACTAGAATATGGGCGGGCCACGGTGGCTCAGCAGGCAAGAATGCTTGCCTGCCATGCCAGAGGACCCGGGTTCGATTCCCAGTGTCTGCCCATGTTAAAAAAAAAAAAAATACTAGAATTTGCAAAACAATTGTAAGAGCTGTAAAAATATGTATATTAGTTTAAACAATCCTTGAAAGGAGGCATTGTCTACAAAAGTAACCTTGATGTTTTCATGGGGTTCTAATATATATGCATATTAATTCAGCAGTACCGATTGTCATCGCTGCTTTCTGTTTAAACTCTTCCTGTTTTTCTCAAAAATGTTAGCTGAGGTGTCAACTTCACATGTTAAGTTTCATGTGCTAACGCTGCATGTTTCAACTTATGGGACGCTTGATAAAAACCTGAGTTTTTATCAAGTTTCCAAGTATTAAAAGTATATTAGCAATTGAAAAGAGAGTATATTCATTCCTCTGTCTTTTCTCCCTGATCACATTATGTATATAAATATTTTTACTCATACTGAGAACCACTATTAAACAATAAAAAAATAACAACTTACAAATACAAGGCAATGGCATTTAATTATATATTTAATATGAAGTTACAAATTTCATATATTTTGCCAAAATATACCTTTTTAAATGAAAAGTGTAGCATGTACAAATTAACATCTATATTACCCGTGACTATTTACACAATTTCAACCAAAACAAAAGTTTACATAAATTTCTACTTGTGCTTGGATTGTCAGATTTAGAACATATCCTTTTTACTTTGTAATATCCTATAATCTCTTATTTGACCCTGACCCAATATTTGGACAATAATTTCCTCATATGGAGAAATTTCTTTCTCAAAATATGCTTCCCAAATCCCTTAACCTGTCTTCAGAATTATTCTTTTTTTTAATTTATTAATTAAAAAAATTAACAACAAACAAACAAAAATATTAACATATCAGAATTATTCTTTAGGAAGCAGTTATGAAATGTGAATTACAAATTTCTAGAAATATCTATTTTTTTCTAAAACAAATATTATATATATATATATATATATATATTTCAATCTTGCTACTCTTCTGGTTGAATCACACAGGAATACTTACAAAGGTGAACAATTCAGCCCAGCCACATCAGGCTGTGCTTCTCTGCTGCTTTTCAAATCACTGCTAAATCTGGGAAGACTGGCAAAAAGACGTTTTGTGCCTTAAACAATCTTTCATGGGTTCACTGTGCTCAAAGTCTTGTTCATTTTTCTCTGAGAGAGTCAGAACCTCTCACATCTACAGGATTTTTGAAGAGCTGTCAGCCAGCTGAAAAGTTTTAAAGAAAACTTAACTGGCACAGTCTGAGAGCTGGCGCTCAATGCCAACATCATTTTTTCTTAATAAGAAGAGAAACTGAATCAAAAAGCCCACAAGCATTTTTGCATGACCCATCATCTGCAAGGTATTATGCTAAATACCGTAGGGAATAAAAACTGAGTGAGAAATCCTCCATTTTTATCCACTCCTCTCTTCCCCTGTGCTGTCACAAATGAAAAAAAATCCACGAGTGTCTCCTATGTCTTCTTTAACTACATCTGTAGTGCACGGCAGAGTTTCTCACATTTTTCCAATCAGAAGTACCCTTAATGGAAGAAGAGATGAGATACATACCCTCAGGGATTCCATGGCAGGGGCTCAATGCTTAAAAAGAATCCCTTTTCTTCTGCATTAATACTTAAAACAGTTCATACACTGGGCTTTTACTTTTATTCCCTAATATAGCCTTAGTTATTTTATTAAACTTTGACCTCCTCAAAACTTCAAGCAAAGCAGAAACTTCAGGAGGCTGTGCCACCTTTAATCCGTGGTTTTCCTGGGGGCGCGCAGACCAGTTTTAAAAGAAAAGATGGGAGGTTTTTGCTTTCTGTTTTCTCACAGCAGAAGCAGATCCCGGAATACAATTTGCTCCTGTCCCAGGCTGCTCCCACATCTGCACCCAGCGCGCCCAGCTCACGGAAGGCTTCAGAATGGCTCACAGAATTTGAATGCTGGAGTAGTCAAGTATTTAAAATGACATCTGTTTTTATTGAAGCACAAAGGGTCCAATCAGTAGTCTCATTTTATTTTAATTTCCAATCAAGTTAATTTTGATAGACAAATTCAAAGGGAAAAAGAAGCAATCTCCCACTATACTAAAATTGCCATTTGACATTTGTCATTTGCTAATAGAAGATAAAACAAACCTTGCTGGGCCATTTATGGTTTTAATAACAATAAAAAAAAACATTGGTGTAAGACACAAACTCATACATTGTTACGGAAGCAGGGAAAAGAGCGACTTTTACTTTTTCCCATTATCTGTGTTCTTTCATTATTTTGTAAAAAGTAGGCAGTGCTTTCATAATTAAAAAATGGAAGAAAACTACACAACTCGAAATTTTCATCTATCTACAGGAGAAGCATGGTTTTCCTATGGCACTTTAAAAATGTATTGATCTGAAAATATTAGATCAAATATTTACAAAAACGCACTGTATTCGATAGTTCAAAATAATAAATCCGTTTCATCATACCAAATGGTGGCCGGCAGGTCTGTAACACAGGTGATTTAAAGTGCCATCTTCAGACGTGGCTCATAATTCTGCTGAAGTGTGTTAAAAGCTGGGCTTTTTGCTGTTACCTTACAACATATGCCTACAACCTCTAGCTCTTCTCCCGCGTCCCAGCAAACTCTCACGGGTATTCAGGTGGAGTGTATCTTAGTCCAAGGAAGGAGGCCTCTCTGTCAGGGATGCTCACGCTCTCTCAGATTATTTTCAGGTGTCCTTTTCCAAGCACTACAGGAGGGGACACTGTAGAGTCAGTGCGGGAACCAGGGGAAAACAATCGATCTGGGACGTCACTTTCCAGGTGGAAATGATAAGAACTGCTGGACAGCTACCGCCATGACAGACACACAGCTTGGAAGAGGGGAAGGGTATTCCTGGAGAGCAGCTTTACTCCCACTCTCACGAGTGTGTTCCCCAGCTCAGGGTGACGTGGTGAAACGCGTCTAGTGTTTATCTAATTTCATCCGGTTTCCAGTTAATTCCTTCCACACTTTATGACAATGCTTAGTAGTTAGTCCTAAAAGCATCTGTTTGCTCTTCATATAGTGTTCTCTGTGCATGACCCATGTCTTCTTAATAGCTCTCTCCATGTGGTATTAGACAATGTAATTCTTCACAAGTATACTGAAAACATTTTATTCTCTAAAGCTCCGAACAAGAACTGGTTCCTGCCTTCAAGTCACATGGAGTATCCTAATCCAGGCTGTATTTTATGTGCCTTAACACTCTGCAAGGACAAAAATAGTTCTCAAATATATTCTCAGTGGAGATGCACGCTGTTTATTCCTATATTACCGAGATATATGCAAATGTATGAGCAAGTATAAATCTTTATGCTTATATCTCTCAAAATAATATAGTATTATTTATGTATATTTAAATTACAAATTAAACACAAACACGGAAAACCATTAAAATTAAAATGAACAGCATTAATTCAATGGGACAGCTGTTCTGCAGTCTGGCCACAGCACATCTACAGTGGCTTGGGATATTCCGAATTCATTGTGCACACCTCACTACCATGTGGTGAATGGATCCCCGCCAGAGCTTTCTCTGTCTGAACTACTGCAAAACCTTCCTGACAGTGTCCGACGATGAGGTTTTAGTCTTCATTTCGTACTAAAGGATTATGTGCGTAGTAAGTCTCGTGCTGTTCTGCTCCCCTTAGCGTACGATAATGAAAACAGCCCATTTTGGTTCCAGTGAAGGGACAAATACAGATGCAAACTTGGAAACTGATCCTGTATGGCAGGGCACAATTACCACAGGGTCAACCAAAGGATCCCAAATCTGCGCATGTGTCAGGATTTTTTAAAGAGCATCAAAATCAAAACTCAAAATAACTTCTGCAGACAACATTCCAACCCAGAAGAAGACACCTGGAGACTCCCTGGGCTCCAAGAAAACACCAGCACAGAGATTTTTCATCGTAAGCAGGAGAAATAGATGGGATCAATCTCCTAAAGATGTCATCGCCTCCACGTGCACCTTCAACGTAAGTTCTACCTCCCAAATCCATGCTCAAGTTAAAGAAATGAAAGATATTTTTTAAAATCAAAATAAAAAATAAAAGATATTTTTAAAAATCAAAACCAAATTATGCACACTCTCCCGGACCCGGTAAGGTAGAATGCCAAGAGCACAGACTTCTAAGTCAAATATATCTTCGGAAGCTCATTGAACCCCCTCCGAGAGTTCGTTTCTTCTGCTGTAAAATGAAGATAAAAATACATGTACTCAGAGCTACTGTAAAACTTTCAACTTGATACCATAGCTCACGTTATGCACAGCCTGGTACAATAAATGTGAATTGCCTCCTTCATTCTGGATAATCAGGACTATCTGCTTTGGGAAAGAATTTTAAAAGAATCATTATTTGATTATTTTACATGTGAATAATTTATTATTACATGTGAATAAAATCTATATTCAACAATGCGAGGTAAATTTATTTCATTTTATGAAGTTATGGAAAGTTGAAAAACATAATTTTGTAACCACATAATAGAAATTTTAGGGGCTAACAGTTTTAAGAAAATAATGGGCTCATTTAAATAAAGCAAGCTAACAGTGCTATTACAGTGTTAATTAGCATGCATCTCTGGTAATCTTCGCATGATAGATGGATCTTATAAACTGGAATCCATATTAGAAGAATTTAAATTAACTTTACTCTATGAAAAGTGATGTAGTCAGAAATTTGGGGAAGTTTCACCCATACCAAGAAATAACATGCAAAAATCATAATCAAGCCACTGGCATAAATCTATCACTAAAGCTACTTATAACTGTGAAAAACATTAAAATGGTCCTATCTAACGTAATTTAGTAGGATACATTTCAAGACCATAGGCTCTTTTGATGTTCATGTAGCTAAATCATACTTTATTTATATGTTATCCCTCATATCTATGATCCAGTAATTTCCCTTCTGGAAGTTTATCATCTATGATCCACAGAAAAAAGTATACAATTATACATATATATATACGGAATACATAAAAAAAATACTCTCTCAAAAATCTGTTTGTGTGTATGTGTGTATACAAACACATAAGGGTATGCATTGCCACATTTTTTAGTAACAGTGAAACTTCTAAAGAAACATATAGGTCCAATAGGTACAAAGTTTATATAAAAGAAGGACGGGGAACAAGGCCAAATTTGTGAAATATTTTCAAAAAGCATATCTTCACATCTTTAAGGATCTACATAGATTTACTAATGTGTGGATTTATTGTCAGCTTACTATTTAAGGTTAACAAAATGTCTACAGATTATATTTCTAAAACAAAACTTGGACAGAAGTCTAATGACCTGTTTTTGACAATTTCCTCTTCTGAAAAACTTCAATTTCTGATTCACATAGAAGCCATCATTACACATACTGAGAAAGAGATCAGTTAGCAAGAATCAAAAGAAGATTTCATCACATTTTAAATAATTCAATTTTCAGAAATACACTTCACATCTGTAGTAAGCAAAGAATTCTGTCTGCTAAAAAAAAAAAAGCAAGATGCTCACTCACACCCCTTTAGATCTAGAGAATAGATTTAAATCTTTTATGCCTTGTGCATAGATACCGTGTGGTGCATCTAAGGGAACCAAAACTTGACAAGGGAATTAAAAATATTTCTATGTAGTGTTAAGCCTTTAGAGAACAATTTCAGAAATGTTATAATTTGATTATTATAAATAATGGTTATAATCTAAGATAGGGTATCAAGGTTATATTTTCTTAATTGTTCTATATCTCAGATAACAGAAAATGGTCCCCAGTGAAAAGGAATAATAATGGCCACTATAATATGAAATAGAATAATCAGAATTTAAGGTGTTTGATCTTTAGGCTTTCATATCCCCAGGCTTTAAGGCATCATCGCACACTTATCAAAAGGGTCCCATGTTAATTGGCATTACAGGCTCTGCACGGGAAGCCCATGTATACCTTATTTCCAGTCCATTCTTTCAGCTCTAGTGAAGAGTATTCATGTCTCAACTGTAAATCCATACTCCATGAATAAAGGTTCTACATCGTGTAAATTCAAAGCATCATTCAGACAGAATAAGGCTTTCCATTGTAAGGGTATTCACATTAATACAACTTAAAGACAGAATAAAGTTTGGAAGTCATTGCTTTAAGAGCAGCATAATACAGTAGAAATTGTCCTGAGCAAGGAATTAGAAGATTTGAATTCAGGTCCTGGGTTTACCACTAACTTTGCAGGATGCTCTTGAACAAGTCGCTTAAGTTCTCTCATTTGTCAATAATAGGATGGATTCCGTTTTAAGTTATCTTCTACTCCTAACATAGCTTTCATTTACTTATTATTTTTTATATAATCAGAACATCTTCTAGGAGCTCTGTTAAGCACCAATTAGACCTAGAATTACTGCCTCAAGTGTTTCCAAATGGCAATCCAGGGACCAGCTTAAAAGAGATTATTTGGGGTTCCTGTTAAAGGTACAGATTTCTGCCTCTCTCCCTGGTTGAATCAGCAGCTCCTAGGGTGAGTGCCAGGTTTCTACATTTTTCACAAACTCCTCAGTGATGATCATGCACCCTAATGTTTGAGAACCTCTGGTCTAAGAGAATGAGGAGGAAAAGCCTAGTGCAAGGCTTAAATCACTTTAGTCTATGGCAAATTCCTTCTAAATACAATGCCATTCAGTGTGGAGAGGAATGGAAGAAAGCTGCTTATCAGCAGAGCAGTCAGCCTTGCCCTTGATCCCTGCTTGATGTTTTTTACTTGCCATGTTCCACAACAAAACACGAAAAAGTTCTTCATATCAGCACTTCACCTTGACACCCAGCCACTGACTACCATAGCGATGACAACAGCTTGCAAAGAGCACTGCAGTTCTATCCTCTTAACAAAATACACGATTTGGAGAGAAAATTTCAAAGTATGCAATTTCTATGTTTCTTTTATTTTTCAAAGTATGCTTAAGGACAAGCCCTGAATCTATCTGCAAAATGGTGCTTGGAGGAAATAAAAACATACATTCCCATGAAAATATTGCAAAATTGGAGTTCTAAAACCAATCATACAGAAAATTATTCTTCCAAGAGGGTCCAGGAGTGAATATAGGCCCGTGTCCAGTAAGCCACAAAGCTCCACCTGACTGAAGCCTGGCACCTGGTCTTGGAGAGTTTACGTTCAAATAGGGATAAGACAGAAACCAAAAGGAGAGAACGAACAAGAGCAAAAGAGAGAAATCCAAATGAAGGAAGGATTCTACCTAAGGGAAACAGGAAGACCTTGTAGAGATCGTGGTCTTTGAGACGGACCTTGAAGAACAGTTATAAATGGGAGTGGAGAGGATTCCAAGCCAAGGGAACACTTGAGCAAACCCAGTGTCAAAAACAGAATAGAGGATGCCAAAGGGATGATGAGTAGTCTACGGCCTGAAAATTGGATGCAAGGGGTAGAACAGGAGAGACTGTGATTCTGAAAGCTGAAAACCTTTAATGCCATATACATTTTTATTTTTTATAGACTCTGGTCATTCTCACTTGATAATGTCTGGGAAATCCCTCACTTCGTGCCTTTCATAGAAGCCCCAAAACTGGAACATGGTCCCATTCACAGCCTTCCTTACAGCTGGGACGTAGAAATCTCACCTGGCCTCTTCCCGGCAGACCTTTCAAACCCAGGCAGATAGTGACGCAGAGAAGCTAGAGCAGTGCAGACTGCACCCCTGCAATGTGATGGCTTTTGTGGCAGCCACATCTGATCTCCTGGGGCACAGGGACAGCGTTTCCAATGGCACTGTCTGGTCAAAGAGGTCTGCTGTGTGCCCGGTGCTGGCGGCACTTGACTTCATGCCCAGTAAGCCTTACCACTTGGTCCTGGGCCCTGCCCCTGGCAGCCTAACCTCAGTCTGGATCTCAAGTCCTACCAGCATTCTGAGATCCCAGGATCCTTTCATAAATCTCCTGGTGGATAAATTAGCCAGAGGTGGTCCTCTTACTTTGAGCCAAGAATCCTGACTCATAAGCCATGCAAAA
Organism: Tamandua tetradactyla; assembly: GCF_023851605.1. Taxonomy (NCBI): domain Eukaryota; kingdom Metazoa; phylum Chordata; class Mammalia; order Pilosa; family Myrmecophagidae; genus Tamandua; species Tamandua tetradactyla. Next base: position 8,259,761 of record NC_135346.1, on the reverse strand, counting down.
TTGCTTGGTCTTTATTTTGTAGGACATGTAGAATCAAAAATCATTAAAGGAAAATGAATTTTCTCCAAATCTGGGTTTGATTTAGAAGGGCTACTTCTCTTTATTCTCTAATGAATTTTATAAAGTCAATCAAATTTTCCTAAATTCTTGCATAATGATATACGTACTAGTTATATTAGTTAAGTAACTGTTAAAAACAATATGAGCATAGATTAGCCCTTAATTAGTATTTTGCTGAAGCTTTGAAATCTTGATTTTATTTCAAACTCCAAGTCATTTTTTTCCCCAAAAATTGGCTTCTGAATCAAAAAGTAGAGGATGTGTCCAGTCCAGCTCCCAGATCTGTCTAGTCAATAACTGCTCTGCATCAATCTCAGCAGTCTGATTTTAAAAAGCATTAAACAGGCCATTTTCCTGCACCAACTGTGCAGCTGAATACCGTCTAAACAACGGCCAGTCATTTACGAGCTGAGTCAACACATGACACGTGACTATCTTAGTTTTGCCAGAGATGTAAGTGTTGTGCTGCAGCACATCTAAAAATGCAATATTTCCACGATTGACTCAGAATTTGGTAAAGCTAAATAAATCAAAAGAATATCCCCATCTCCTTTCCAACTTCACAATTTTAGGTTTTCTCTTCCCCCCATTCTATTTATTCAAGCAATTTTTTGGTTGTTGTTGTTGGTAAAGAACTCCCCTTATGCAGTGATTTGTTACCCCTATGGATGAATGAGCTCTGAAAATCCAAACCATGCCAAATAAACCTACCTCTCAATCGGACAACTAAAATAATGGCCAGAGAGGTATAAAGTCTGCCCTTCTTCATTTGGCATAAGAAAATGAGTTTTAGGGTTAGGTTGGGCAGTGAATCCAATTTAGGGACTCAGCATGAAGATGTGGATTGCCAAAAATGGATGAAAATGTTCTTTGGTCTTCTTATTTCATATGCAGCTATATGTGACTACAAGAAAGGAAAAATAGTACATAAGACAACCTCTTTCATGATTCTGATCAGAAGGAGACATTGTTTAAACATCAAAAAAGAATACTCCAACAAAACATTTCAGGAGTTTTTCTCAAAAATGTGAATTTGAATTCTGAAATTAAAATTGTTCTCACAATAAAAAGATATGACTGTACAAGAGAAAAAAAGCATCTTGTAACCAAGGACATTTTATCTTTACTAGAAACGGCTCTTTAGCATAGTAATTAAGCATAGTTCTTTTTAGTACTTTGTCTTCCTTTTACAGTTCTTTTATGATCATTTTTTTAGTATGATTCATTTAAGGTGAGCTTCTAATTCTTATTATCAATAAGAATTTCTTTCCTTCTGTGTTACTAAGTCTCAACCTTAAACTAACGGCTCCTAAGCAGCAAAGCACCTTCCAGTTGGCAAAACCAAGACTTTTTAGAACAACCTATTGCTTCTCCTCTTTTCTCAGCTCTCATTTATATCTAACTTCTAATAGAAACATAAAGATGTCAGTATTTTTAAAAACAAAATGAGATGTTTTTGCTTATTTATTTATTTATTTTTTGGCATGGGCAGGAACCGGGAATCGAACCCGGCTCTCTGGCATGGCAGGGGAGAACTCTGCCTGCTGAGCCACAGTGGCCTGCCCTATGCTTAATTTTCAGCTCTCTCCAGGATTAATACTGAGTGTTTTCCCCACTTGAGTATCAAAGCAAACCTATCTATCCTGGCCAGAAAACAAATGCCTCCTACTTACCTCTCCAAATCAGGTATTTCTCCCCCGTTATTTTTCACATAATGCTGCCCCAGTTATCATCCTAAGAAGCTACTATAATCACAGAACTTCACCTCGAAGGAACATATTCCACGCCTATTGCATCAAATTCTTCTTCTATATTTCCTACAGCCCTATCATCTGGTTCTAAACTCACTATTTTTTTTTTTCATTTCCCCACAAAAAAGGCACCCTGGATTTCAGCAAGCAGGCATCCGCACCACTTAAAACAAAGACACCACATGATCAGGTTTTCTGTTTTCTTCAGTCAAACGCATTCCCAACTCACTCAATCACTCCATATATTTCTAAATCCAAGTGCCTAGATTACCAAACGACCACTATGGCATTAAGCTGGCAGATATTTGTTTCCTTATGGAAAGGTTCGTAAAAATAACTTTTAAAAATTCAAGCGTTAAAAGCTCAGGCATAATTTATTAAGCACTTAGTGATTTCCTTAACTTAAAAAAATGGGATAGCAATTAATAAGGGACTTATCTTAAAAGACCTTTTTTTAAAGCATATTACACTGGAAGAAATCAACCATCCCAGCCAGCTGTGGCCCACACAACTGGGTGAGGAATTTTCTCTGTCCATAGGTACGAGTGGTTCTTAAACACATTAATAAGTAAGAACAGGACCACATTTGTAGGCTGGAAATTTTTACAAATATACATCTTTTCAATTATTTACAAAGCTGCACGAGACAGGAGCAGGTTTCAGTGAATTATTCAAAATGATTTTTTTCCCAGTTAGTGTGATATATGAACTACAAATGATCTTGTTATAAGATACTGGAAGTTGAAATAGAGGCAATTTAAAATTTCCTGAATTGGAAGTAGTGAGGCACATAGGGCAGTAATTTGAATAAAGCTGTTCTCAAAAAGGACACTAAATTAATCTAAATTGGCCTTAAAGGATCCCAGAATTCCAACACCTTAGTCTAACTGGGCGGCTAAGAGAGACGCTCAGTCCCCAGCGCTGGGAAGGATTTCTCGTTCATGCTCGTTGGGGTTTCTCTGTCGCTGCCTCCTCTGGCCTGCGGTCTCTGCATTGCTTCCTGCCAAGCTTTCAGGTCACAGGCGGTCGGGGGCACGGTCAGCCTTGCTTGGGTGGAGCTCCTAGCTTTCTCCTTTGCTGCTTTGATACTCATCTTCAGCTTGGCCCGAGGGGGAGGCCAGTCTCATCACCCACCCTCAGTAGATCGCCCGCAGCCCCATCTTGGCTCAAGCCTTCCCGATGCCTGGGAAATGTGCTGACCGACGCTTTTTTCATAGCTCCCAGTGACGACTCCTTTTAAACATCCAAAACGCTTGTCTATGTACATTTCATTTCGCATCAATTCTGTGCCTCCTTCCATGTTATTCATATTCTTATGTAGCTGTGTTCTTTTCCCCAAGCTAGACAATAAAGTCTTCAAGGAAAGAAATTTCGTGCTTAGAACAAGGCGTGGAATCTTATACTTTCTAAGCACTCATCCAAACTCGGTCTGATGTCTGATATTGCTTCTGTGGAACTTTATATTTTGCAACTTAGCTGTACATCTCTAGTGCTAACTGGGGCATCATCTTTTTTTTTTTTTTTTTTTTTTTCATATTCTATCTAAAGCTAAGCATAGCCCTGGCACTTAACACAAGTCTGCTTACTGTGATAATTCTAATAAAGATGTAATAACTCCATTTATCTACAGGGATTTTCACACAAATTTATTAAGAAGTATAAATCAATATTAAAAAACCACTCCTAGAAACAAATAATTATGAAATGTTCACATTAAAAAATCCCTGCAATAATAGGATTTCTATAAAATATTAACTTTTTTTTAAACTTAAATATTCCTGAGAAATTTTCTCTGTGTGCATGCATTTCTGAGCAGTAAATGAGAAGTCTTCTTTCTTTTAACATACAGAAATTATCAAGCCAGAATATTTTCTAGTTAAAATGATGAGTCCTCTTCTAGTGTGAAATATATACCCAGGTACACTCTGTTCCTAAATAGTACCGCTGAAAGAAAAACAACTACTTGAGATAAAACCGACAGCCTATAATTTTATTCCTGCCCTGAGACACAGTAAAATATACAATTTTCTCTTTCTACTGAAAACAAAAACTTTATTCTTAGATATTTTCCTATAAACATACATGCTGAGGTCCCTTGCATTCACTCTTAACCAGTCTCTCCTGGAAAGATAAAGAGGTTCTTTACTGCTATTAGTAATACTGACATTATAATGGAAAGGATGCTGAATTTGATGGCGGCAGTTCTCCATTTTGGGTCTTTAATGACTGACCTTCATCACCTCCCTTCTTTTCTTCTCCATTTTCCTTATACTGAAGATACTTGAACTTGTCTTTTTCAACCTGACATTGGTAGTTTTAAAATAAAAATGAAATACCATTCTTTGAATCCTTAGGCATAATGTCAATGTAACATTTAGAAAGGAATATGGTCTTCAGAATCAAATAAACCAGAATTCAAACCAGTTCCAGGGGCTCATAGGCTGTGTGACCTTGGGAAAATTCTTAAACTGTGGTGAGCTTGGCTGCCTCATCTGTAGCATGGAGCAAAAGATACTTCTCACTTAATCCTCCTAAGGGTCCTGCCAAGTATGTAAAAGGCCCCAGTATAGGGCTTGGTGCATAATGAATGATCAATAGTTTATAGCTATTAACTCCATATCAATTTAGTGCATGTTAATATTTTATATATTCATATATTATATATAATACTTATATATTCAATATATATTCATATACTTTACATATTCATATATGTTAAAGAACTTAGATTATTGTTCATCAGTATCACACGTAAAATACTAGACTTCTCAGATATTTCTGAGTATATTATTTATTCTACAATGCAACAGAATGCAAATGCACGGACTCACACCAAGCCATACCAGTCAGCATCTGTCAGGTGTCTACACTGCTTTCTGCACTGAAAAATGCCTTCTCTGGCTTCCATTTCCTCACCAGTTACATATATTAACTGTTAAAATGATGCAAGGGCTCATCTAAATGTAACTCAGTACTAAGTATAGCATTTCAAAGAAACAAAGCTGATTAGAACAGCTCTAAAAATGCTGCCAGTTAACCCAACAATTTTAAAATTAAGGAAAATCTACTAGATCCCATGCCAAGCCACAACAATTTTATTTTACAGAAAAAAAAAAAACAATAACAAACATGAACTAACAAACAAGCATTTTTCATGGGTTCTAGTACCTAAAATCTATAAGGGTGCATGGGTAGGTCAGTGGTAGAATGTTCACCTTCCATGCAGGAGATCCGGGTTTGATTCCTGGACCACGCACTCCCCACCAAAAAAAAAAAAAAAAAAAAAAAGTAAAATCTATGACTAATAACTATATACAAACTGGAAAAAAATTATCATATAGGACTCCAATCTTCCCTGATGTAGTTTACCTAGGAATTGTGGACGCTGACTAGATATCTAATGAACTCGTATCTCTAAACTGGAATTCAACACTAGAACAAAGACATGGGATGCAATGAGAAAAAGATTTGTCACTCAATTTTCTAAAAATATGTTTTTTCACACAGTGTTCTCAGTCACAAATTTTCTTTTGGGCAAAGGATGAGATGGAAGCAAAGATCCTTTAAAAAAATAAAAGCACACATTTTACATAATTAGGAATTGTAAGTAGCAATACTTATATATTTACACGCAAAACTGATAAATGCTGCCACACAACAAAACGTGGAAAGCAATGAAACTGAACTTCCTCCGATTATTTCCAGATGCATTTTAAAACTGACTGTCAAATTTGATAAAATCAATTTCACCCATTATCAACTGTTTCAAGCGATTCTCCAAATGACATATCTGACTAAATAAGATCTTGGCCTAACTCAAATGAAATTTGGCTTTTGCAAACCTTGGAAGGTTTGAGGGTGCTTTGGACTGATCTTTACATCTCTGAACACAGCGTTATTAACACAAAACCCATCTGTTAAAAGTGTCAAAATTTAAGTAAGAAGATTCAATATTTTCTGTCCAAATCTGGCAATTTCATTTTGCAAGAAAAGGGTAGTTCAAATGCATGATGTTTCAATAAATTAAGGCAATGCAGCTGTATTTCTTCAGCTAAGAAATAATCTGAAAAATGGATTGAGGAAGACTACAACTTAATGATAGTATTTGAACACTATGAATACCACAAAACAAAAATAAGGGTCATAAGGGGCAGGAAATTAAAAATTAAACTTCATTTAAAGATGTGGTCTCACTCTCTCTAAGCCCAACTCTGTAAGTTAAATCATTGCCCTCCCCCCTACATGGGACATGACATCCAGGGGTGAAGGTTTCCCTGGAGATGTGGGAGATGACTCCCAGGGATGAGCCTGGCCCTGGCACTGTGGGATCAACAATTCCATCCTGACCAAAAAGGGGAAAAGTGTAAGTTCAAATAGAATCAAGAGGCTACTCTGGAGGTTGCTCTTAAGCAAGCTTCAGCTAGACATTGCTACCTATCATAACTTGCCAAACCCCAGCCAAAACCAATCTAGCCAATCCTAAAGAACATCTAGGGCAATAGATAAGAATCTACAAAGGTTCCATGCACTAGGGTAACTTTCCAGAAACCTACAACCTCCAGATGGGTTCCTGGACTAGACAAGTCCTAAAACCTAGCGGGCCCAGGCTCTCCAGAATATCAGCTAGTTCCATCTCCCTACTCCATATTAGTGACAGACAGCTTCCAACATGAAAATGTTAGAATGGCCTTAGCCCAAATACCCCTAAAGAACGGGACAGAGAGATCAAAGGTGATGGTGGAGTTATGCAGACAAGGTAGGGTTTAACAAACGAATATGATTACTGAACCATTAATATGTTAGTTTTCTGTATCTCAGAGCAACTAGTAATAAAAACTTAAAACTGTGGAATTGTAATTTACACCAAACTCTAAAATCTGTTCTACAACTAATTGTTGACTTGTAATTTGAAATTTATTGCTTTTTTGTATACACGTTATTTTTCACACAAAAAAAATCGATTGTGAAGAAGATAAGATTTAACAAATGAGTATGACTGCTCAGAAAAATACTTATATTTCTTTTAGCCACCAGTGTTTTGGAGCAGCTAGAAGAAAAACCTGAAACTGTGGAATAGTAACCCATACTGAACTTTGTAATCTATTCTCTAGCTGTTTGTTGGAGTGTACTCTGAAAATTATTACTTTATTTTTTTATATGTTGTATTGCACAATAAAAACATTTTAAAATTTTTAAGTAACTTTAAAAAAATTAGAACTTAGTTAAGAGAGCCACGATAGAAAAAGAAAGGACAAAAAATTTAAATTTAAATTTACCTGAACTAGAGCCCTACAAGGCCTCATGAAAATATCTACATTTATAGTTTTCTTTAAGCAATTTGGTTTTATTATGGAAGTGTCATAATTAATATATAATTGTAATTGCATGTTTTAATTAATATACTAACATGCATTAGGTTATTGAGGTTTTCCAAGAACACATTTACGGTATACCGTTCAATTCTTTTTCAATGAAACAACAAATCAACTGTGATGGATTTAAAACTATTTTTAGATTGATCAGGTATTAGGCAAACTGTATGAAGGATTTACTGCATAATATGTATAAAAATTATGGTAACAAATACATATAATAGAGTAATCATCAGTTACAGGCTTTTCACCAATGTAAATAAAACATTCACAAACACTACTACAGAATATGTTGTCAAAAGAGCAATGCTAATTAACCAAGTTATTTGATTATGGTGGATCTTTCCATAGAGTTTCCAAAATCAGAACATATTCTTGTTGAAATGTGATATAACACAACTTCATAAGTCATTAAAGCTTATTTAATAAAAAAGGGAAACCAAGGTAAGATTAAGATCAAATATGAGAAACGCAACATTTGAAACAACTGTAAGAGAAGCCATGGGTCTTAATATAAACAATTAGGCTGGGTAGAAAATCAAGGCTAGTAGACTTATCTGGTATGTAATTAGTCTAAGGTTATCATGCTCTAAATCTATTTGTAGCAAAAGATCTACAATTCAATTAAGTAAGATACGAATCAGAACTGTATGTTCATAAATCCAGTTTTACAAAGAAAAACATATATCTTATGATATGACACTAAACTAAAGCCATTTTACATAGAAACTTTACCAAATGATTCTATATTATACGAATAACCTCCAGCGTCACAAATAATGTCACATAAATAAGTGGTAAATTGCCTATCTAAAAATAACAATCAAATTTTCAAGGGAAATAAAAAGAACTTCGGTTCATTGACAAAAATACAATGTATGATAAAGTGCCATGTTATGTGTTTTAAGGACCCTTAATTTGTTTTGTAATCCTAATGCAGAAAACTAGACAATGAAATAATATATATCAAACAAGCTCTGCTGAATCACGTATGGAAGCCCAAATGTACACCTGGACACTTACACTGCGTTATGTCCTTTAGTGGTAAAGCAGCTTGTGACTGCTATTAATTCTATCCTCACAAGCTCACATATTAAGTATTTTACATATGTATAATTAGTAAAAATATTATTCAAGAAATATAAAATGTGTTTTTAATATTACAATTTGCATCAAGATACCTTTCAGATCACAATATATACATATTAAAATCAGTCTATGATTTAAAGGCTCTAATACATATTATTTTTAAAAATATGAGAATAAAAGGACATAAAGTTATAAACAAGTCACACCACTCAGCTCCTTAAAATCTTTCAAGCCTTCCTATTTCTCTTATTAAGTTTCTCTTCGGTCAAGTGATTTCTGCCTCTCTGGAACCTCAACCTCATACCATTTGCCATCTGGACTTTACACTTCTTCCATGCTGGCCTCCAGGCATTTCTGGAGGCCTCAGGACCTTTGCACTGACTACTTCCTAGGCTGGATACTGAACTCACCCTAGGCTCAGCCTCATGCTTTGCCTCTGAGTTCAAATGTTACCTCTTCCTAGAGGCTTTTCCTGGTGAATTCATCTAAAGCGGCTTCCACCTGTACTCTTTCCTGCATCTCCTGTTCATTTTTTATAAGCGTTTGTGACTATCTTGTCTATCTGCTTATTTGTTTATTAGCTATCCCCACTGTGGGACTATAAATTTCACCAGCCAGCCCCAGCAAGGTATCCTGTAACAAGGAGTTATTCAACACATATTTGTAGAATAAACGAATGAGACATATTAAAAAGAGATACTTATTTAGGAAGACTGCTACTCTTTTGAACTTTTTAAAGAACTTTACACAGAATGGGAATTCACATACTGATTTTAGGCGTTGTGCAATCCATTTCACATTTTGCTCTCCCAGAAGTGCATGCACTTCTTTTAAAATAACAGTTCGGTTGTTTTAAGACACTTGTAGCGTTTAAAAAAATAATGAGGACCACATGTGGGTACTAATATAAGAATAACCCCAAGAAATATACGTTAAATTAAAGAAGCAACGCTCAGAGCAAGGAGTGTAATATGCTGCCTCTTGTGATAAACAGAACGGGGGAAATATTTTATATGATTACTTGTATGATATGTGAGGGAAACTCTGGAAATGTGAAAAGAAAAAAAGAGTGGTCAGTTAGCAGCAGGGAGGCTTCTCCAGGCAGACGGAGGGCTGAAACGGGAAGGGTATTTTTAACTTGTGTGTATTTTTATGCTTTTTGGTTCTGGAACCATTTTTAAATATTACTCTTCATAACAAGCACTAAAAACAAATTTTAAACAACTTGAAATAAATAAGTACTTTTAACATATTAAATTTCAAATGAAATAAATGTTTTCATCCTATGGCTACGCAGTAGCTTTCTTTAAATTTTAAGCATTAAGTGTTTCACCTATTAGTAAAGCTCGTTTAAAACAAATTATTTATTTAACCTTATAATACAATGAGTCAGTTTCCCTGCCTGCCTAATCTGGGTGAGTTGTCAAAATCACACAGGTCTCACTTTTTCACTACAAAGTTTTTACAATGGGCTGCAAAGCTGTACATGGTATCGTCCCCAATTTTGCACCCCCTTTTCATTTCTGATCTCACTTTTGCTTCTCTCCCAGGCCCTTACTCAACTCTAGCTTCCCTTGTCTCCTGCCTTGTACTTGATCACACCAACCACGCTAACCTGGAGACTTGTGTACTTCCTGCTCCTCAGTGGAAAGCTTCTCTCTCTGGTATCTCCCATCTGGCCATGCTGCTCCACTCCCACCACCTGCATTCCTTAGCCGCCTTCCCTGCTTATGCATTGTCTTTTCTTTCTAGGAAATAAGGCAGGGACTTTTGACTATTCTGTTGAGTGCTGTTAACACCAACACCCAGAAAACTGACGGGCACATTAGATAGTAAATATTTGTTGCATAAATGAATATAAAACGTAACTCATTTCTCCCCATCCCCTGGCCATGCCTCCAACACACCACACCACCCACTCAAACCTACTTTTCCTGTAAAAATCTCTAGGAAAATTACTATCATCCAAGTCCAAAATTGAGGCATCACCACAAACTTTCTCTCTTGTTCCACCTCTACATCTAATCAATCACTCAGAAAGAGACTGCAAGTTTATGAGTCACGTTTTAATCATCAAAACTTACACAGGACTTATTATGAGTCAAACTTTATTCTAAGAATTTCTAATAATTGACCTTTTTATTCCTCACAACATTTCTGTAAAGTAGGTACTGCTATGCTATTCCTTTTCTGCAAAATTGCATAACAGTTGCAGAATGTTTCATACCGGCAGGCACGATGCTGGGTGCCTTGTATACACATTAATTCATTCAGCCTTTACCATGGTTCTACGAAGTAAGTACTATTATTATCCCCATTTGATCGATGAGGAGATATAAAGAGATTAAACTGTCTAAGGTCACATAGCTAGTGAACTGCAGAGCTGGGATTTGATGCCGGGGTATAGCACCACATTTAATTACAAAAACAAAATCCCAGTGATTTGTGGCATGCAGAAAGCACAAAATATGACAATATACCCTAAAGAATGCTTTTATTAAGTTTTTATTTTCCTCCTCTTCAGGGGATAATAACACAAAGAAAAGAAGAAGCTAACTTAAGGAAACTGAAGTAAGAATCTTTTGATCCTTAGCTCTGAAATAGAGGTACTGCTGGTGGCCCCAACTGGAGATGTCATGAATCAGAATGAACAATAAAAAAATAACTGAGGAGGACACCAGCGACAGAAACCCAACTCATCGAATTGAGTGCAAGAGATCATCAGAAGCTTGACTTCTCCCTCAGTACAAGACCATGAGTGAGCTCCAAGGGGACAAGGAAACTGTGTGTTTGTCAACTGCTATAGCCCAAGAGCTAGTACCACACCTCATAGAAAGCACTCAATCAATCAATCCATATATATATATATATATATATATATATATATATATATGGAAAAGTGAAATTGGTTAGCTATGTAAGATGTGAGATTCCTGAATTCAAAAGCAGAATGTTTCAACAGTATTTTAAGTAACACTTTATGTTTTTCATGTTTTCTGAGGCACACTCATCATGGACATTCAATATCCCTATTTCATATGGAATTTATTTCTGTATAACAAGACATTAAGTTATTAATATATATCATGTTTTCACTGAAATGTTCATATATCATATTTTAATTTTTGCATGCAAATTTTACCTTACAATTAAATTAGCATTTATGAAAACAGATATTTTGAATAATTACATCAGTGAGAAGGTAACCAAACTAGTAACTCAAGGCTAAGCTGTTAGGAACTCTCTTGCACCTCTCTGAACCCCTCAGGTGGGGTGACCATCTGGTATCCGATTTGAGGATTCTTCCTTTTATAGCGGGCAGCTGCACCCTCTCTTGATGAGCAAAGCACAACCCACAGGTTTGCACCTGACAGGCAGCACACAATAGCTGCCCTCTAGCTTCTCACCAGAGGATAAGCAGACGTCCAACAACCTGCTGGCCAACCTAATACGAAGTATTTCAGTGAGAAGTAATATATATATGGAAGATTCTCTGATGGATATTCTAAATTTTAAAGTAAAAGGTGCCAAGCAACTGTGTGCTTGACCGTAATTGCATTGTTTCCAAGTAGAATTCCCCTTGCAGGATTGCTCTTCTGTGCTGTAGCCCAGGCTATAATGGGGGTGTTTATATCAAATATCCAAGTGAACTGTGCTCTTTTTCAATAAACTTTTTCCAAGTGAACTTTTTCAATAAACAGTTTGCTTTTTTAGAGAAATCATAGATTTAACAAAAAAATAAGCACCCCAACCCCAATTAACACTTTGCATTAGTGTGGTATCTTTGCCACAGGTGATATATGAATATTATAATTGTACTATTAACTATAGTGCATCATTTACATTAGAGTTCATTGTGTTGATTGTTGTTATTGTTTTTGTTATATTCCAGTAGCATATCTACAACATAAAATTCTCCCTTTAACCTCATTCAAATATACAACTCAGTGGTGTTAATTACACTCACAATGTTGTGGTAGCATCAATCACCAAAACTTTTCCATCACCTCAAAAAGAAATTCTATACCAATTAAACACTAACTCCCCATACATAGCCCCACCTGGACTTTGTTTTCTAGTTTCTGACTCTATGAATTGTCTTATTCTAATTATTTCACATGAGTGAGATCACATGGTATTTATCCTTTTGCTTCTTACTTGTTTCATCAATATGAAGCCTTCAGTGTTCAGCCATGCTGTGGTATATATAAGCACTTCATTCCTTTTCATGGCCAAATAGTCCATTGTCTATACATACTACATTTTGTTCATCCATTTATCTATTGAAGGACAGTTGGGTTGCTTCCATCCTTTGGCAATTGTGAATAATATCATTATGAATATTGTCATGCAAATATCTGCTTGAGGTCCTGCTTTCAATTCTTCTGGGTATATACCTAGAAATAGGATTGTCAAGTCATATGGTCATTCTATACTTAACCTTCTGAAGAGCCACAAAACTCTATTCTACAGCAGCTGCACCATCTTACATTCCCACCAACACTGAATTAGTGTTTCTACTTTACCACTTTCGCTTTAACACTTGGTATTTTCCATTTTTTATAGTAGTTATTCCATTGCTTGTAAAATGGTACTTCATTGTGGTTTTCATTTGCATTTCTTTAATGGCTAATAATTCTGCGCATGTTTTTATGTGCTTTTTGGCCATTTGTATGTATTCTTTGTAGAAATACCCATTCAAGTATTTTGTTCATTTTCTAACTGGGTTGTTTGTCTTTTTTGTTGTTGACTTATAGAATATATTTATATATTCTGTTTCCTTTCTTTTTATATCTTTCACTCCCCTTCTTTTTTTTTTTTTTGATTTTTGTTTGTTTGTTTGTTTGTTTCTTTTTCTTGCTGAATTTATCTGGCTAAAACTTCCAGGACAATGTTAAATAGCAAGGGTGACAGTGAGCATCTGGTCTTATTCCATATCTAGAAGAAAATTTTCAGTCTTTCACCATTAAATATGATGTTAGTTGTGGTTTTTCATGTAAACCCTTTATTATGTTGAGAAGGTTTCCATGTATTCCTAGTTTTCCAAGCAATGTTATTGAGAAGAGGTGCTGGATTTTGTCACAGGCCTTTTCTGCCTCAGTTGAGATGACCACATGGTATTGTCCCTTTGTTCTATTAATGTGGTGGATTACACCAATTGATTTTATGTTAAGTCACTCTTGCATACCTGGAATAAATCCCACTTGGCTGTACTGTATAGTTCTTTTGATGTGCCGCTGGATTTGGTTTGCTGATATTTTGTTGAAGAATTTTGCATCTATATTCACAAGGGATCAGTCTGCAAATTTCTTTTCATAAGGCATCTTTACCTGGCTTAGGTATTAGGCAATACTGGTCTCAGAATGAATTAGGGAATGTTCCCTTATTCTAATTTAATGAAATGGTTTGTGCAGGGTTGGTGTTAATTCTTCTCGGATTGCTTGGTCAAATTTACCAGTGAAGCCATCAGGTCCTGAGCTTTCTTTAGGGGAGATTTGTGATGACTATTTCAATTCTTTACTTTGAATTGTAAAACATTGGTCTGTTGATATCTTCTATTTCTTTTGGAGTCAGTGTGGGTAGATTTTGTGCATCTAGGAATTTGCTCATTTAATCTAGATTATCTCCATGTTCATAGTATTCTCTTATACTCCTGTTTTAGTTCTGGGGTCAGTAATAATGTTTTCCCTTTTATTTACAGTTTTAGCTAGTTCAAGTTTAGTGCTGAAGTAAGTACTGCCTTTCAGTAATAACACTGAATGTTAATGGATTAAACTCCCCAGTCAAAAGGCATAGATTGGTGGAATGGATCAAATTATGACACAACTATGTGCTGTCTACAAGACTCTCACTTTAGACCTAAAGGCACAATTAGGTTGAAAATGAAAGGATATAAAAAGATAATTCACACAAATGGTAACCAAAAAAGAGCTGGGGAGGCTATGCTAATATCAGACAAAATAGATTTTTAATACACAACCGCCATAACAGACAAAGAAGGATAATATATATTGATAAATGGGCAAGCCATCAAAACAAAATAAAAATCATAACTATGTATGCACCTAACCATGGTGCCACAAAAATGCAGGAGGTAAATCTTAAAACTAGAAAAAGGAACAGTTGGAGACTTCAACACAACACTCTTATCAATAGATAGAGCATCCAGACAGAAGATCCATGAGGAAAGAGAGAACTTGAATATGACAATAAGTGAACTAGACCTAACAGGTACATACAGAACACTGTACCTCACAACAGCAGGATGCGCAATTTTCTCAAGTGCACATGGATGATTCTCCAGGATAGATCACCTTGGTTTGCAAAACAAGTCTCAATAAATTTAAAAAGAATGAAATTATACAAAGCGCCTTCTCTGACCAAAATGGAATGAAGCTGGAAAACAAACAAGCGGAGAACTAGAAAATTCACAAATACAAGCAGATTAAATAACCCATACTTAAACAATCAGTGGGTTAAAGAAGAAATTGCAAGAGAAATTAATAATTATCTTCAGATGAATGAAAATGAGAACACAACATATCAACTTATGAGATGTAGCGAAGGCAGTGCTGAGAAGAAAACTGATATCCGTAAAAGTTTACACTAGAAAAAAAGGAAGAGCCAAAATCAAAGACCTAACCGCACACCTGCAGGAACTAGGGAAAGAACAGCAAATAATCCTAAAGCAAGAAGGAAAGAAACAACAAAGATTAGAGTAGAAATAAATGAAATTGATAATAAAAAAAATAGAGAGAGAATAACAAAATCAAAGGTTGTTTCCTTAAGAAGATTAATAAAATTGACAGATTGCCAAGAAAAAAAGGAGAGAAAATGAAAATAGATAAAATAAAAAATTAGAGGAAAGATATTACTACTCACCCCACAGAAATAAACAGGATCATAAGCAGATATATGAGCAACTGTATGACAACAAATTAGACTAATTAGATGATACAGACAAATTCCTAGCAACACACAGACAACCTACACTGACTCTAGAAGACAGAGAGGACCTCAACGGACCAATTACAAGTAAAGCAATTGAATCAATCATCAAAAATATCCCAACCAAGTAAGCCCAATTCCAGATGGCTTCACAAATGATTTATAACAGTCATTTAAGAATTAAAACCAGTCCTGCTCATACTCTTCAAAAAAAACTGAGAAGAGGGAACACTGCCTAACTCATTCTATGAAGCCAACATCACCCTAACACCAAAGCCAGATACAGATACCCACAAGGAAAGAAAATTACAGACTAATTTCACTAATGACTTCGATGCAAAAATTCTCAACTAAATACCTGCCAATAAAATTCAACGCCATATAAAAAAAATCCAACAATATATTAAAAAAATTATACACCACGATTAATTGGGTATTATTCCAGGTATGCAAGGCTGGTTCAAAACAAGAAAATGAATTAATGTAACATATCACATTAACAAATCAAAGTGGAAAATCACATGATCATCTCAATTGATGCAGAAAAAGCATTTGACAAAATCCAGTACCCATTCCTGGTAAAAACAATTCAAAGGATTGAAACAGAAGGAAAGTTCCTCAAGATGATAAAGGGCATATATGAAAAACCCACAGGTAACATCACACTCAGTGATAAAAGGTTGAACACTTTCTCTCTAAGACCAGAAACAAGTCAAGTCACCCCAGTCACCACTGTTATTTGACATTGTGCTAGAAGTTCCAGCTACAGCAGTTAGGCAAGAAAAATAAACAAAAGGCATCCAGATTTGTAAGGAAGAAGTAAAACTTTCATTATTTGCCGATGACATGATCCTATATAACCAAAGTTCTGAAAAACCCTCAGCAAAGTTATTAGAGTTAATAAATGAGTTCAGCAAAATGGTGAGATACAAGATCAACATGCAGAAATCAGTAGTGTTTCAATACACCAGCAGTGAGCAATCTGTGGAAGAAATCATGAAAAAAATTCTATTTGCAATAGCAAATAAAAGAGTCAAATACCTAGGAATAAATTTAACCAAGGACATAAAGGATCTGTACACACAAAGTACAAAACATAGTTAAAATAAATCAAAGACGACCTAAGTAAATAGAAGGACATTCCCTGTTCATGGATTTGAAAATTCAATATCATTAAGACGTCAATTCTAACCAAACTGATACACAGATTCCAATGCAATGTCAATCAAAATTCCAATAGCCTATTTTGCAGAAATGGAAAAGAGAATCACCAATATAGATGGGAGGGAAACGGTCTCTGAATAGCCAAAAACATCTTGAAAAAAAAAAAAAACAACCAAAGTTGGAGTTCCCACACCTCCTGACTTTACAGCACATTGCAAAGCTACAGTTGTCAAAACAGCATGATATAGGGAGTGCAAGGGTAACTCAGTGACAGAATTCTCACCTGCCAGGTGGGAGATCTGGGATTCGATTCCCGGTCCATTGCAAGGTATGTTATTATATCTCAATAAAACTGCTTAGCTGTTCAACTTAGCTGCTCCAGTAAAACTGCTTACTTTTTCTCCAAAGAAGTAACATACCATAATCCAAGTAAAAAGTAATATAGGTATGTAAAAGAATATATTCCTTTGTATTTTAGGCACTAATTCACAGGCTGAAAAAGAACTGAAATAGAAATTTTATAAAACATAGCTTCCTAAAACCAAAACAAAGAGAGTGCAAGTAGGAAATCGACTTGGAATTTGATCAGAGAACTAAGAACACTTGTGTTCAATTAAAAAGAGAGTTCCGACATAGAAAACTAAAGCAAGTATTTATATCATATAGCTTATCTCAAATCGCCAGGACGTGTGTCCCAAACTTAAAATTTCTCACAACTGTTGAAAATCTTCCTCTTGGGAAGCACAAGTTGACACACTTCAGGTGACAAGGCATGCATTAGCAATGAAAATGAACTAGCTAAGCCTGTGAAATGTCTAAAAACTATACCAGGCTTCTTCATCAACCTGAAATGCAATTTTACTTTGTATGATGAAGAAAACAGTGTTACAGAAAAGAAACTTCATAAAATCAATGCATGAGGATTTCACTGACAAGTGGGATGGGGCTAGAAGAGCAGGTGTGAGCAGCTTACTGCTTATGGTTAATTTTAAAATGAAATTGTGACCACATCGGAACCAAGAAAAGATTTTTGAGAAATTGCAGATCAAAAGTCTAGTCTTACACTTTTGCAAACATTTTAAGATACCTTTTAGAGTATTGATCATGTTCATTGTAGAGCAAAATTAGCGTTAGAAAAACGGAGAGTTCACAAGAAATAGGAGGGAGCTCAGAGGAATGTACAATAGCCCAGTGAGAAGGACCCAGCTATTTGGACCTGCTTGCATATGTCATGGAGAACTTACACACACTTTCATTTCTCCATGCTGTCAGCCTCTGGTATGACTTACAAGCCCAGAGAAACATTTCAGGGATATATTCTTTTGTGAAATAATGGGACTTTCGAGGGTGTCTATAGCCAAAATGGGCTATAAGACACTCTGGTTTGAAGCTAACTCCCTAAAGACCTTAATAAAAAGCTGTTTAATCATAGAAACTATTTTTTAAACCTACAGAGAAATATTTTGACCAACTAGGAGCTTTCTTTGATATATAATCTTTTGGTTCCATTTAACTACAAACTTTAAAAAGATAAATAGGAACTGTTCTGAAAATTACTCTTCAAAAGATGAAATATAAAACTGCCTCACAGGGAAAAAGATAGTCAGTAGAATTAAAATTATCTTAGTGTTTGAAAAATAAGTTACGTGACAAGGAAACTTCCAGTTCTGCCCAGACAAGATGAAAATGACTTGTATAAGCAATTTTCAAGAGAGTGTTATTATTATTTATTAAAAATACATCAATAATAAAGCAAGCATCAGTATATTAGTATATAAGATATACAATTCAAATAACTATGTTTGAAAAAAATTAATTCTTCTGTAAATTAAGGTATTGAAAATAGTCATCTCATTCTCAACTGGGAAATTACTCCATTTTCCAGAAAATATTTTAATGAAAATTTGCAGCATATGGATGATCTGGTTCAAAGGATCCAAACTCATGCCTGCATGGCCTGGGAAGTTAAAATAAATGTGGAAGGAGAGCTCAGTGTACAACAATGGAACATGAAGAGAACTGAAGCCTGCCTGCTTTGCTAAAGGCATCAAAAACACAAAACTTAAACAAAAACAAGAAAAATCTTAAAGCACTCTATGTGCCAAATAATGTTTGAGAACCATATGTGGCCTCTTAGGCTTGCAGATTGTAGTTGGATAACTAAAAAAAAAAAGCCAGTAACCAAGACAGAGCTCAACTAAAAATGTGGTCTTAGCCAACAGTAGATGCCAATAAATCTAACACTCGGATAACTAGAACAGAATAATTGTTCATGAACATGCCCCTCTTTGTAATCCATACCTATAAAAAGTGCAGTATAAATGAGTACAACAGCAACCTATAAAGTCTACTGATTAGTATGCCATCTGCCATATGGTCTTGAAAACAAAATGCTTCTACCCCAGCACGGGTAATCTTAACTCAGAACCTCCAGTGACCACAGGTCTTTTGTGTGCCTGTCTACACATCACCAGCGACCAAGGGCTCTTTATTCAGAAGAGGTTGAGCTCTTCCTTGGCCCTAACTGTGATCTCAGAGCATATCCTGTGATCTCTTGGAATACCAGGGTTGTCCCGCAATGAGCTCTTTAACCTACGGAGAAGCTAATGAAAAGCATGGCAGAAAAGAAAAAGTGAACAGAGGAAACACAGAGAAACAAAAGCAAGAAATATGTCCCTGACCGCCAAGACCCCATGGTGAGAAAGAAGGAAAGGGCCAGGTTATTTCCTGATATGCAGCTCTAGGAGAAGCTTTCAGCTGCCTGGACCGACAAGCTCCTGATGTTCAGGTGAGTCCACTATACAATGAGATGTACTGACTTCCTTTCCTACAGAAGCTTCCAGAGAACCTCAGAAAAAGAGGCGATAGTGCTGGCAACCAATCTAGAAATCTACAGGGTAACTTTTTATGTAGGCAGTGTCTGATTTATTCGAAATCTTAAATCTGTGTATTAAATAATGAGTTGCTAAATAATGCTTTTCTGCTTTATGTCTCGAAGATATTACCCAGCATGATGTGGAAAGACAAAAACAACACTCTATAATGCATTTTTAAACAGGCTTCCAAAGTCTGTAAGTTTTGCCAATACTGGATTTCTTATATTTCCAAAATACTGCAACAAATTGGTTTCTTAGTCTTTTCCAAAAATGCTTAACCTTGGATTTTCTAATTAAAGGACAATTTAGCTTGACCCTTTTGATATAGATGAATCACCCATTGCCAATAATTATTAAATAAACAACATTCATGAATGAGTGTTATAAATTACATCACATGATCTCTGCAGCATTATGACAATAACAGATCACATTTATTGAAATTTTAATATATGCCAGACACTATAGGAGGGACTGTACATGGATTATCTCATTTAATCTGTCGTCACATCTGTGGTCTGTGAGGTAGACATGTTTATAATCTCCATCTTCAGTTGAATTAAACAAGGCTCAGAAAAGTAACTAGTGAAAGTCAGTGAAGCTAATAAATTGCAGGGACTCAAATCCAAGCTCATATTTATTCTCTCACTCTCTCTCATTTTCTCTCTGTCATTTCACCAACTCCTATGTTTAATGGCATATATAGCAGAGAAAATAGACTTCAATTTAGCAGTAAAGAAGAATCCTAGAAGATTCCCAGTTTTTATTGAAAATAATATAATTTATATTCAAGGAGAACTACGCAACCTAGATGTTTCAATATTTTGTTCAATTCTGTCCCTTCCAGATATGCAAGCCTGTTCACAATTTTTAAA
This sequence comes from Tamandua tetradactyla, assembly GCF_023851605.1. NCBI lineage: Eukaryota > Metazoa > Chordata > Mammalia > Pilosa > Myrmecophagidae > Tamandua > Tamandua tetradactyla. Next base: position 8,239,626 of record NC_135346.1, on the reverse strand, counting down.
AGAAACATTCCTTCAAGGATATTTCATCTATTCAGACACAAAAAGCATGAGCGTGCTTCCTAACAAGAGTTTCACCTCCACAAGAACTTTTATTAGCAGGAAACGTCAAACAAAATCCTGAAATCCATGAAAGGTCTATAGAGAAGGAAAATTTTGAATTTTCAGAAAATACTGTCACAGATGGTTCTTTTAAAAGAAATACGGAAACAAAATTAATGATCAACTTCATAGCTTGCTCTAAGACTAGATGTGAAATCTCATCTCCACTGGGGACACCAACCCAAAGTAGCACAGATCAGTCTTTCTATACAGTATGAATGGTAGCATAGATGGACACCATTTCAAACACCCTAAAATCCAGCCTAAATAATGGCTTCTTTGATGGACAAATTGGAAAGTGATGTACAGGATTTGCATATGTCATATCCTAGTTTGGCTATGACTAAATCGACCTACAGAGTTGTCTCAAAAACATAGAACACACCCATAATACTAAAAGGCTTTGACGGAATTTCTTTGTATGTGAATCTTTACTAATTTTATTGAGATATTGTTTAGCATATTGCTTGGTAATGAAATTTACGGTCATTCCCTTAAATGATGTTTTGAGATTTGAATTAAATACATGTATTCTTTAAAAAAATTATTGTTTAAGTAGCTCTTATAAAGACCAAAATTTCAAAACCCAGTCAACTCTATAGAATACTTTAGCAAGATGAAGCTAACATTCCGAAACAGTATGTTCTTTGAAAATAAGTTCTGATGCTCGGAAAAATGTTGAAATGATTTGTTTCATATAGATTCTGAAGTCTGTGATGGACAAGTATCAGTCTAAATTCAAATATATTATGAAAGTTTACTGAAATGTGTTCACCAAGTTACATCCTGTAGGATACAAAGCCACTTTTGTTTGTCTGTTTCAGTTAACTTAATGAAAGGACCTCAGATTCCATTTATTTTAACAGAGAGGGTGTACATCTATGACAACTTGTCTTCATTTTAACTGGAAACAGTATGCATATTATAAATAAAATATTAAATTATTTTTGAGCTTGTAGTTCACTTGAGCACATTTTGCTCTATCTGAACACAAATGAGTAGTCTTTTAGTTATGGATTGAGCCTGCACAGCAGAATCACTGAAAACTCAGAACAACAACCAAAATGTTTGTTAAGTATAGGAAATATAGACGAGAAAGCAGAATTTACTAAAGTGAGATTATACTTGTAAAAGAAAAATGAATGGAATTTTGCAATCTTGAAGTATAATGACTTCACAGAGAACACATTTTTTATAAAACATTTCTTCTATACCAAGTGGCATGCAAAAACTGAAAAGATAATCAAATCAGTCAAATCATCCTTCACAAAGGTGTGCACTGAGAAGCTAAAATTATATTAAATAACTACCTGAAAGCCAAGTACTGAAGAGTACAATACAGTGTTTAAATGATTATCTTTTATCACTATTATCACTATTATCTTTTGAGAAAACTATTTAAATAAAATTGTATTCCATTTCAAAACAAATTTCTGAAGCGATAAAAAGAAGTCTAGAGCATATCATAAAACCAATTACTGCAACAAAAACAAAACCAACAGTTCATAATATAGATGAATTAAAAACGGTCACTCCTCAGAAAATGGGAAAGGGGCAGGTATAAACAAATTCCAGGGTCCTGGGCGGATAATAAGCAGTAACTTTCCACCTTCAGAACTTCTTCTATGCTTTTTCCAAATAACTTATTCTTTTTTTATGTGCTCTACAAATTCTCAAAGGAAGAGGGGTTAAAATTTTCTGAACAAAAATTATCATGATACATTATAACATTTCTATGCTGTTTCAAAAGATACGTCAAGTGGTTAGAACGCTCGCCTTCCATGCGGGAGACCCGGATTCGACTTCCGGACCACGCACCCCCCAAAAAAATACATGTTAAATTTCCCACATGAAAACTTCAAAGAAAATTCAGAATTGAACTATTTGGAAACAAGGAGATATGATCTGTTGTTGGCAGCAAAAATGATAAAGGCAAAAACAAAAGACTCCAAATGCTAAAGGCTACAGCCCAAGAAAATAAAAGCAGTTCTCTTTGTAGAGACAAGAAACAGATACCCTGGTACTTAACCACCAATAAAGCACATAAAGGGCACCAACCAAAAACACAGCCACAGATGTAGGACACCGCCTAAAGTTAACGGTCACTCCAATGACAAAGCCTCAGACAGTCCGAGAAAAGTGCCTCCCACAGTCACCCTTGTGGCCACGATTGGCTGCCATGATCATGTTCAAGCAAATATAAAAAACCAGAGAGAATAAAAAGAAACACCGTCTCGGACGGTGAAAGGGCAAACACCTGTCGCAGGTGAACATTTTCCCGGAAGCTCCAGGCTTACCTCATAAGACCAGACACACTGAGTCCCACCAAAGCGACGAACGCATCTTCCCACCTCCACGTCCTCGTGAGTGGTGTACATTTCTCGAAGGCATTCGCCAATGTGCGGTACCATCCTTCGGAGAACTTCTCGACTGAAAATCATGCCAGGTCCTCCCATACAGAAGTTCTCCCCAGGCTCCAGCCCCAGCTTTCCAAGTTCTTCAATATTCCCCAGACCAGTCTGCCCCAGGTAGAGAGGCTTGCTGCTATTCAGCGATCTAAGAAACTCTTCTAATTTATCACCTACAAAAAGAAAGGTAACAATCACTCCTTTTCTTAGTTTTGCAATCAACGATCATGTACAGAGCAATGGACAGAACTTCCAATATTAGGCTCAAACTCCCCACAAATCTTCTATGTAACTGAAAAGCAGATAAAGCCTCTCCCGATATTCTATTTAAACATTACACTTTATAGTTATCAATTAAATCACAAAACAATCTCTTCAATCCTTTTCAAGGTCACTGCAAAACCTTGATGAGTTTAACAATTATCAGATTCTTTTGATAAAAATGAAATTATGAGGAGAAAAAGGAGAGACTTCTCAGCACATTTGAAGTACGAAGAAAATTCCCAGAAATAAACACTAATATTAAATATTGAAACTTAGCATTGATTTGGCAGAGTGTTGATATCCAATAATTATATTTGCTTATAAATGATTTACTTTAGTGTTTTGTCTTTAACCCTAAATGTCAATCCTATACACCCCAGAAGCGGTGTATATACAATCTTGAAATGGATTGTATACACACATAAAAACAAATGTCTTGAAATTTAATTTTGGAAGGTGCCTTTTAGACAAAAATAAACATTTATTTAAAATGAAATGATTTACTTGGTTTCACCTTTCATTTGTGTTTCCCAGGAAAACACCTACAAATCAATTATGTGGATAAAACTGTTCAAAAGCATTTTGTATTCTACAAAGTGAAACACTGGAATGAGTAGAGAATCACCTTCTTTATATTCACAGTCAGTTTCTTAACTATCAATTTTCATGAGCACTGCCTCTGCAATCATTATCTTGCTCACATGCCAAGCCCCCTGGATATCAATGAATTTCAGCTGACTCCTATTGGGTTTTTAATACAAAATGCATTTCATTCTTAACAGACATTCTTAACAGAACACTCACTGTTCTGACAATCTTCCAAAGCATTAAAATAAATGACAGCAGTAGATGCTGTTAAGGCATTTTAGAAATTCTCTGCAAATTACTGCAAACTTGCAACAGGAAACCTTTGTAATTTTAATGAGACACGGAAGACAAGGCCACTAGAAGGGAGTGGAAGCTTTTTCCTAGAATCAGCCCTTACTTTAATGCATTAGAGATGAATCACAATTTTTATACCCCATAATCCATATTCCTTATGCCAATCAGCCCTACAGCGGTTTCCCTCCTCCAAACGAAGGGAGTGGAAGCTTTTTCCTAGAATCAGCCCTTACTTTAATGCATTAGAGATGAATCACAATTTTTATACCCCATAATCCATATTCCTTATGCCAATCAGCCCTACAGCGGTTTCCCTCCTCCAAACCCAAGGCCCCCAAATCTCTAGATTTTTAACTCTATGCTCACTCCTGTAAAAACGGAACAGGTCTGTCCCGTGAAACGTACCCCCTGGATCAGCAGAAAGTGCTCAGGCTCCCGGCGGAAGCCTGCACTGAGCAAGGACTGCCCCCCTCTGACCAAGAGGCCAGGAAACGTGGGAAGCGCAGAGACCTCGCTCAGAACCACCCTGCCTTTTCTCCGCGCCCCTCCCCATCGCGGCACACTGACTGCCATGGAAAGACTTACTCGACTCCGAGCAGCTTCGCTCCGCCTGAGTTCAGAAATGCTCTACCCGGACTCAGGGCAAAGGAGCAAGCCTCTCTCAAAACTGACCAGAAAGTTTCTGGCGCGGTGGCTGCGCGCGGTCTGGGAAGGGCTTCCAGCCTCTCGCCATCGCCGCGGCCACCGCCAAGGAGTGGAGAGGACCCAGTACTGGCAGAGCCTGGGGCTCCCAGGGTCGGGCGGACTCGGGGGCGCCTTCCCCTTGTCCCCTCCCAGCACGCCTCGGGACAGCACGCTCATCCCCTCCGGGCTGTCCAGAGCCGCGGCGGGAGGCGAGGGGCGCACGGGCGGGGGCGGTAGCGGGGTGCCCCGGGAGTGCCAGCGCGCCGCGAGGACTGCGAAAGCCCAGAAAACGCTGAGGGGAGGTTCCGGGACAGCTGAAACGGTTGCTCAACCTCACCAGGCCCGAGGCGGGGTTAGCGCCGGTCTCATCAAAAGGACGGCGGGATAAAGAGAGAACGCCGACCTCCAGCCTCGCCCTGGCCGGGCGCCCTCCGTCCTCCCCTCCCCCATCGGGGACACGCCCCTCTGGACCGACATGGGAAGCCGACCGCGAAGGGGGCTCTCAGAGGCCGGCAGGGTGGAAAAGGCCCTGGGATTAGCTCTAGGATTCCCTTCCACACCTCTTCCACGCGGGAATGGAGGGGAAGGTGCAACCGTGGGGCGGGAACGAGAGCAGCGAGACGGGGGAGGGAGGATAAAGCCGGGCAGGTGTGCGGAGGGTCCGGACGGCAGGAGGGGAAGAACAGCGGGCCAGGGCTGTGGGTGGGGAGGGGAGGGCTGTGGGTGGGGAGGGGAGGGCTGTGGGTGGGGAAGGGAGGGCTGCGGGAAGCGGGAGCACGTGCTGGCCGAGAGGCAGCACCAGGGCTGGGCAGGACAGAGGCAGGGCAGGGGCAGAGGCAGGGGCTGGCATCCGGGATGGGAGGCGGGGAAGCGCGCGGGCGGGACAGCCGGCGCCGGGAGGTCACCTTTTATGTAGACATCATCGTCGGCGCGCATGAACCACTCGTACTTGTCCAGGTAGTGGTCGTGCATGTACTTGAGCATCATGAAGGACTTTTTCTGGGGCGGGTAGGAATCGTCCACGCCCGGCAGCGCGATGACAGGCAGGGGTGGCAGCGACTGGCCGGGCCCGAGGTTGGGGGGCTGCTGGCTGGAAAAGAACTCCACGCGCCCGGGGATGAAGCGCGCCCAGGTCCGCTGAGCCGCCAGTGCGCGGCTGCCCAGGTACTTCTGCGCGGTCATCACCCCAACGTACAGGAAGTCCCGGGGTCCGGCGCTCGGGGCGGCGGCGCCCCCGTCCCCGCTGCCGTTGTGGCTACTCCCCGGCCTGCCGCCCGGCTGCTGCTCCCCCTCCTTGGGCTCCTCCTCGGCCGTTGGGGCGCCAGGGAGCCCCGTCGCCCCCTCGGGCTCGCGTCCTCGCCGCCGCTGCTGCTGCAGAGGAGGTGGCTGCGGCCAGGGGCTGCTCCGAGAACCGGCAACTCCCGGCGCTGCGTCGGGAAGCTGCGGCCCCGGGAGCTCCCGGCGCACTGGGGACGGCGACTGCTCGGGCCGCGGCTGGGGCTGGGGCTGGGGCTGGGGGAGCGGCTGGGGGAGCGGCTGGGGCCCGGCGGCGCCGGGGCCGGCGGCCGAGCGGCCGTAGTAGGAGCAGAGGCTGGAAGCGCGTCGCTTCCTCTCGCTTAGCTCGGCCACCCTGGGGGCGATGAGCCAGGACGCGGCGGTGAAGCCCAGCACCAGCCCCAACGCCACGCTCACCCACGGGCGGCGGGAGCGCACGGCCATCGCGGCGGCCCCCGGCGGAGCGCGGCGCGCGGGTCCCCGGCTCCCCACCCCGCCCCCGCCCGCGCGTCCTCGGCCCAGGCGCCCCCAGCCCCAGCCGCAGCTCCCGGCGCCTCGCCCGCCGCGGGCTGTACCTGCCGGCCGCGCCGCCCGCTCCGCCCTGCACCCGAGCCCCGCGCGAGGGTCGGGAGTGAAACTTCTCCCGGCGGCGGCGGCGGCGAGGGGAGCTGCAGCTGGAGGAGGAGGTGGAGCGGCGGCAGCGGCAACGCGTCCGCTCCTAGGCTGCCACCCTGTCACTGGCGCGCCTGGTCCCTCCTCCCTCCTCCCCGAGCCCCCGCCCTTGCTCCCCGCCTCCCGCTCCCCCCCACCCCCCCAACCCCGCCTCGGGGCTCCCAACGGGCCGGGGGGGAGGAGCCGCCAGCCCCGAGCCGTGCCGGTCGCGGTACTTCCCCGTCCCCCGCCCTCGGGCGCCCCCGGCCCGCGCCTGGGTCCGGAGCCGGCCTCCCCCCGGAAGGAAACGATCCGGATCGGGCCGCCTCCGGCTACAGGGCCGACGCCCCCTCCGCTCTCCTCCCCCGGCCCTGGCTCACGGTCCCATTTCCCGTCCTGTCCCACCCCCTCCGCCGGCCTCCCAACTCCTGGCCGCGTCCCGGCCGCCCGCAGCCCGCCTCCCCGCGCTTCGGCTCCGCTGACCTCATCGCGGGGCCCGGAGCCCCCCGCCAGCGCTCGCCTCTCCCGCCCCACTCGCCCCCACCCCCGGCCCCACCACCCGTGCTGTCCTGGCGCGACCCCTTGCCCACTGTGCCGGGGCTGCCGGCCCTCCACGCTTCGCGTTTTCAGTCCTTGTCCCTTTCCATCCGCCGCCGCTGCGCTTTCTCTCCCCGCTCGGGACCGCGCCCGCCACTCAGGAAACCGTCTGCCCATCCCGGTGTCTCCCCTCCCAGCCCAGCCTACGCCCCAGTTCTAGCCAGCACCCTTGAGCACCTCTTGTCAAGCACCTCGGAGTGGTTGGAAACACCTATCTGAGAAGCACGGAGGTGGGGAACGATGGCGAGTGGGGGCCTCAGTTCTCAGAGGACATGACAATCCCGGGTTTCCCACCTGTTGAGATGGAAAATGTGGGGCCTGTGAAGGCTTACGAAGTAGTGGACCCCTACTCTGCTTTCCTGCAAAGATCCGGGAGTTATTTTCAGCCTTGTAGGCTGAAGTAGGATTGGCAAATGATGGAGAGATGTGAGCAAATTTATAGTGCCGATACCAGCAAAATCAAGACCAAGAAAATTCTTATCAAAAAAAGTTTAAAAAGTGGATTTAATCAGAAAATATCATTTTTATTCTTGCCAATAGACCGTATTTCTAAGGAAATGATGGGAACTATCACCCCTCCAATGGGGCAGGAAACATCTCTAGCAGAATCTCAAAATAATTAAATTGTGTTGGCCAAAAGCATTCTGTTACAGCATGAAGAAATTACCTGTGGCATTTTGAAGAAGACATTTTTAAAAATTCTCTCTAAAGGTTGTGCATCTAACTATAGTCTGGGATGCGTTTGGCTTCCCCAACCCTTTCCTCTTCTTCAAATTTCAGGCTTCTGTTTTATGCATCAAACCCAAAGTGATGGTATTGAATCACATTAAACTCGATGGCTCAGTCCAGCCCGGCTGGCAGCCTCCCTGGAGCAGCAGGCGTGCCCAGCGCCGGGGAGGGGTGGTACTTTCCACAGCGGTCACTGGCTGTAGGTGAGTACTTCTGACTAAATGTTTCATCTGCTGGAGAATGAAGCTCCTTTTCCATGCCTGGGTCTTCCCAGAGACACTTGGGAAAATCTTTGGACTCTTTCTTCGTTTCAAGCAGTCAACATTGAATTTTAGTTTGAACGCACAACTAATCAAGCATAAGGCCATTTCTGATTGGCAAATAGGTATATTCCCAAAGACGGTTTTAACTTTCTAGAGCAGTGCTATTCAATAGAACTTTCTGTGATGAGGGAAATGTTCTTTATCTGTGCTAACAAAGCAGACTTTAGGCACATTTGACTACTGAGCACTTGAAAATGTGGCTTGTGTGACTGAGGAACTGAATATTCAGTTTATTTAATTTCAACTAATTTTAATGTAAATAGGCTCATGTAGCTAGGGGCTGCGTGACTGAACGGCACAATTCCAGAAGATCTCCCACTTTATATGCCCCATATTGCAGAACAAATAACTCACCCACACAGCAACACACTCTGCTGTGCAGTGTCCAGCTGGGATTCACTGTTTTTGGAACAATTCATGTAGTTGATCTACAAATCAGCCATTGTCATCAGGCACAAATAATTATCTTATAATTGCTTAAAATATTTTGAAATAAAGTTATCTTCATTCATTCATGTGTCCAACAAATATTTATTACTTCTCCAAGTATCAGACGAGGTGGAAGCTCCAGACATGGAGATGTCAATGAGATATTCGCTGTCTCCCGTTGTGGAGCCAATGGTGCAATGGAGAAGACACATTAAATGGCACACTGCAAAATGAGCTCTAGTTGTGTTCAATGTTATGAAGGGAAAATACAGTCTTCTGAGAGAGTAGTTACGAGAGCATTTAATTTAGTTTGGAATTCTGGGAAAGCACTTGAAAATTGTGAAATAAAATGAAGGATATTGAAGTGATATTCTATACTAGCTATGTAACCTGGGGCAAATTCTTTAAATTCTCAGAGTTTTAAGTTTATCATCTGTAAGCAAGTTTCTGTGAGAATGTATCCAGTTATTGCATATAAGTGCTTAGCACAGTGTTGCATTCATTGTAGACACTCAGGAAATGTTATTTCTTTTAATTTTCCAATCCCTTTCTTCACCGTTAAGTTTCTTAGATATCATTTTACTTGTTTTTATGTTTTTTCATCCTTTCATTTATTTAACAAGTATTTATTTAGTATCTAGAGAAACAGCAGTTAAAAAAGAAAAAAAAAGATAGAAAACAGACAGAAGTCCCTGACTTTGTGGGCTTATATTCTACTAAGGGAGGCACACACACACACACATACACACACACGTGTGTATGTGTAATGCATTTATATAAATAAATCGATAGATAGGTATAGATGCGTATGGTATATCAGGCGATAAGTGCTTTGAAGGAGAAAGGAGGGAAAAGGAGTGGGTGGGGATGTATGTGTTGGGTGATGCCATTTAAAATTAATTGATCAGAGATGTTCTTCCTGATCATTCTAGCAGAACATAGGACAGTGGGGAAACTAACCAGGAGGAAACTAACCACGAGGACAGCTAAAGAAAGGCTTTCCAGGAAGAGGCAATCACCAACTCCAAGGCTATGAGACAGAACTTGCATATTGAGAAGAGCGAAGAGGCCACTGTGGGTTGGAAATGGGAGGGGATGGTGGCCTGGGGGTCATTTAGGCCAGTGCTGAACAAGAGAATCATAATGCAAGCCACAAAGGCAAGACACGTCATTTTGAATTTTCTAGGGTCCATATTAAAAATAAACAGGTGAGGGCGGTGCGATGGTGGCTCAGTGGCAGAATTCTGGCCTGCCATGCCAGAGACCTGAGTTCGATTCCTGGTGCCTGCTTATGCAAAAAAGAAAAATAAAAAAATAACAATAAACAGATGAAATTAATATTACATTTTATTGAACTCAATCTATCTAAAATGTTATGCAATGGGCAACCAATATAAAATCATTAATGAAATATTTTATAGTCTTTTTCTGTTTTCAAAATCCCTTGTATATATTTACAGTAAAGCATAGCTCAATTCAGACAAGCCGCATTTCACACATCCAGTAGCCACAAGTGGCTAGAGGCTACCATATTGGACAGTACACATTTATTGTCTTGCAAGCGTTTGTAAAGTCTTTGGCTTCTAATCTGATGATAGTGAAGATACTGAGCAGACGTTATGGATTTTATTTCTGTTTTACAAGGACCTATGGGCAGAAAATGTAGAGCGGGACAAGGTGGAATCAGGGAAAGCACTTAAAACATTATTGAATAAACCCCATCACTTTGGAATAGAAATGTTGGAAAGATAAACATCTTTCCCCTCACAGTTTCTGTACCTCTCCCTCATTTGTAATAAATAGGAACTTTGGGGAAAAAATTTTATGTGCATTTAACTTCATATTTATTGAGATTCTTCTAGTTATTTATATTTGGTATTTTCCTAGAGCCAGTAAAGTGATTTTCTCATTCTCACTTTATTTTTAAAGATTCATGACTTTCAGGGTAGATATTTTCTGAGAAATCTTTATCAGGAACTAAGGGTGTTTTTTTCTTCTTTTTTTTTTTAACAAAGAATGAAATAATCAGTTATAGGAAGAACATAAGACAAAAAAAAGTATTAGGATGAAAGAGCCATTAAGGGACAATTTTGCGTGGAAACTATCATTAAAGAGAATAAACATTGTTAATTCATACCAAAATATAGCGAGATTTAGATCTGAATACTATAATAGAAGACAAAATACAGAAATGTAAGTATTACTAATAGCTCTGACTAAAAATATCTGATAATGGTTATAGTTCTTATCTAAACAAAAAATGTATAAATAAGATTGCATATGAACCACCTGATAAAAGTTCTATCAAACATCTTGTAATAGATTATGAGAAAAACAATAACAACAAAAACCATCCAAAATTTTAATAGTTGTAAGAAAAAAATTGTAAATCGGTCTCTAGCCTCTCTAAAGCCTTTGACAATTTCAAGCATGTCCATATTTAGTCATTATAACACATGAATTGTATGTCAGTATGCCAGTTTGAAAATATTATGCATACCAGAAAAGCCTTGTTTTAATCCTGATTCAATCTTTTGGAGGCAGCTGTTGCTTTTAATCCTTATCCAATTCTGTAGGGCAGAAACTTTTGATTATCTCCTCGAAGATGTGACTCCACCCATTCTGAGTAGGCCTTGATTAGTTTACTGGGATCCTTCAAAAGAGGAAATATTTTGGAGAGAGTTAGAAATGACAAGACAACAGAAACTTTAGAGCAGAGCTGACAGTGATGCCCAGATGTTAGGAGATGCTTGGAGCCCAGCTGATGTCACCATGAGATGTTAAGCAAGCCAGAACCTGGAGAGAGCCAAGGGAAGCCAAGAGATGAAAGCCAGCCCTGGAGAAGCAAAGTGAGGAGCCCCCACAGGAACAGCGGAGCCCAGGAGCAAGGGACCAGCAGATGCCAGCCACGGGACTACCCAGCTGACAGAGGTGTTTCTAACCCATCGGCCTCTCTTGAGTGAAGGTAACCTCTTGTTGGTGCCTTAATTTGGTTATTTTCACTTCTTTAGAACTGTAAATTTGTACCTTATTAAATTTCCCTTTTTAAAAGCTGTCCCAGTTCTGGAATATCACATTCTGGCAGCTTGCAAACTAGAACAGTCAGCTTCTCTGAGCTGAAGCTATGAGAACAGAAGGTATTCTGGGTTCACACTGAAAGTGCAGCTCTCCTAGGGGTTGTGTCCTTGACTTCAGAATGACATTAATGCAAACCACACTGTTGGGGATTGAATCATGTCCCCCCAAAAGGCATATTCAATCTCCAACCCCTGGACCTGTGGGGAACGAATCAATCTGTAAGTGGGAACTTTGAAGATGTTATTAGTTTTGTTGTGACCAAACCAAATAAGAGTGGTCTTAATCCAGTATGGCTCAAGGCCTTATAGGCAAGGAAAAGTAGACATGGAAAAAAGCAGCCATGGGGAGCAGCCAGAAGCTGGAAGTCAAAGGAACCGGAAGAGAAAGGAGAAGCCTCCCAAGCATTGCCATGTGATTGAAAAGCCAAGGAACCCTAAATATTGTGGCCAGTCAGAAGATACCTGCTTGGGGAGAAAGCAAGCCTCTAGCCTCTGAAACCATGAGCCAATAAAGTCCTGTTGTTAAGCCAAACTATTGTCCAGTATTTGTCTTAGCAGCTGGAAAACTAAAACAGTTTTTGGCACCAGAAAGTGGGGTGCATCTGTTACAAATACCTAAAAATGTGGAAATAACGTTAGAATTGGGTAACGGGTAAATAATGCAAGAATTGTGGGCGATTAAAAATGAGTGACAGAAAAAAAAGTGAGTGAGAGCTGTAGAGAAACTTTATCTCATCTTAGAAAATACATAATTTGTCATGAACAAAATGTTGGTAGAAATACAAACATTAAAGGTGAAGCCTTAGAAGAAAATGGTGAATGTGTTATTGGAAACTAGAGGAAAGGTGTGCCTTCTTATGAAGTGGTGGAGAACTTGGCAAAGTTATGTTCTGATGTTGAAAGGAGGGCAGAAATTAAAAGCAATGAATTTGGACATTTAACTGAGGAGATTTTCAAGCTAACTGCGAAAGACGCAGCCTTGTTTCTCCTTCCAGCATATAGTAAAGTGAAAGAGAAAGGAATAAGCTGAGAATTTTAAACTGTTAAGAACAAAGGAACCAGGAATCGATGACTTTGAAAATTTTCAGCCTACCAGGTAGCATGCTCTGAGACTAAGTCCTGAAGCCCTGTCAGGGACCTTCCTGAGCTCTGGGCACATGAGTCCCCAGAAGACAAGGCTCCTCATGAGGGTTTAGCTGAACAGTTCTTTGCTACAGAGGGTGTGGCTGGACTTGGATCCAGTCCGCCATTTTAGTGGAAGTCAGGATTTGAAATGCAGTTTATCCAGGAAGGGTCTGTGGAAAGTTCTATTGTCTGATGATATGGACCTGCTTTAAGTACACACGTGGCTGGCAAGGTTTCTACAAAATTTGTGTGAGCAGAACCACTGCCTGCCTGGACAAAAAGGGACAGAGGAGGGATGAATCGGATGAAGAATGACTTCAAAGAAAGAACCATGGAAGCCGAGGTCTGGAATAAAAAGAGCTCCTCAGGCCAAGAGAGCAATGCGCAGTTCTGCCTGGGCTGTTGGACAGGGCAGCCATTGCACCCCATGGTTCAGGGAGAATGCTGCCACCCAAATGCTTGCAGGTGGTGGGGCCTGTGTCCCAGCATTCACAGACAGCCTGGCTGTCGCTCCAACGCAGAGGTGGTGGGTCCTACACCCCAGACCAAGTCTGGGACACCTAGCAGAGACCATTGAGCACTGCTTTGGGGGTACTACCTTGAATGTTTGCACTGATTGGGAAGAGGTAGTAATAGCTTTAAAATCACAGAAGAAGATACTGCGAATGGATTTAAAAGAGGAGTGTCATATTTTGAAAGTTGAGGACGTATGTTTGAGTGAATGGTGCAGTATGTGTTTCCGTCACAAGGTGTAATCAAGATTGGGATGGTATTGACATTTTGATTCAGTATTTACTATGATATTCTGAATGCTATCTTTTTTTCTTGACAGATCAAGGTCGAGTTGATTTCATTTGTGTGAAGCAACTGTGGCATCTAGTGGTTAATAATCATAATGGTAATTCAGTTGCTTTCTAAGGAATAGATGGTGCTATCTGGTATTTTTGACATTGCCGAAGATTATAATAATCATAGAGACATACAAAGATAACCATTTGATTACATTTTCATTTCCTCAGAGATCAGCCCATGAAAGGATGATAAAAGTTCATATACTAAAATATGAAAAGATAATTATTTACAGCAGATTATAAAACTGCAAATTTTGAGATCCGGTATTAATCTACATTTAATGAATCATCATTAAAGTGTTCTAGTTAAACCTTCTTTTTAATTTGGTACTATTAAGGTTTTACTCATTTCTTTTTTTTTTTTTTCTTTTTGCATGGGCAGGCACCAGGAATTGAACGCGGGTCTCTGGAATGACAGCTGAGAACTCTGCTGCTGAGCCTCCGTGGCCTGCCCTCATTTCTTTTTTTATATGGAATAATGGTATTGTGGCTATGTTTTTAAAAGAGTTCTTGTTTTTTTTAAGAAGCACACATTGAAATAATGATAGATGTAACGGTATAATGCCTGGAATTCAACATAATCTGGATGGAGGGTAGGTTTAATTGGTTTAATTGGTTGGTAGGTCCTGACTGATCAAGCCCTAATGGGGATGGATGATGGAAATATGGGGCTTCATTATATTATTTTTAGTGTAAATTTGATATTCTTCATGACAAAAAGTTTAAAGAAAATACTTCATTTTTTTAAAGATCAGCATACATTCATATATATTTTCTATAGATTTGTCTGCAAGAGATGGTCTGTGTAAGCCATCAGCACACTCTGCGAAGACGGGAATGAGCACCAGCTGTCCTTTATGTAAGTGCCAAGAGGTTGTCATATCAGAATTAAAACTATTTTTTCCACTTCCTCTCTGTACTCCTGGGACAGTCTCTTAGAGATAAGCAAAACACCCAATCGAGCTTTTACAAAGGAAGAGGTACTCTTTATGATGTGAATAGTTGCTTTTTTTTTTCTTTTTAAGTAATTACAGCCCACGGGTAGGCAGTGGACTGCAAAACGCACCTAGTCTTCGGAGTGCTCCTTCTCACTAATCTGAATTTAACCTAAAAACTTCTACTTTTCTCCCTCCACTATTCTCCTAAAATATCCATGTGGAAACTTTGAAGTTGCTGTGTATCCCAGAAAAGGCATGCTCTTTAAATCCATTCCTGTGTGCGGACCTCTTGTGGGTGGTGGGTCCCTTTGAGTTGAGATGTGCCCCACCCAACTCAAGGTAGCTCTTGATCCTTTATTGGAGTCCTTTATGAGGATAAAACATGCACAGAAGCTAAGAGAGATGAAACTGAGAGAAGGGCCCAGAGAATTTTAGAGAAAAAGCCACAGATGGAGAAGACAGAGCTGAGCCAACGAAACCCAGGGAGAGAAGGCCCAGCAGATGTGGCCGTGTGTCCTGCTACCTGAGAGAAGAGCCAAGTTTGCTGGTAACCAGACTTGGGAGAAGGAATTGTCCTGTCGATGCCTTAATTTGGACATTTTCATGGTCTTAGAACTGTAAATTTGGAAGCTAAAAATTTGGAAGCTAAAAACGTCCCGTTGTGAAAAGTCAGTCCATTTCTGGTACATTCCTTTTTGTTAGCTTTAGCAAACTAAAACAATCAATAAGCTACAGTTCAATAATTTCTAACTTATCAAACTTAAAATAAAATACACGTGTGCCACCTTACTTTCTGTTCCCTTCATTTTCAATCCTTGCTGATTGTTTGGTTTCCTTCCCTGATCCATGTATCAGTAGTGTCCAATGATAACATAACATGAGCCACATATGTAATTTTAAATGTGCTAGTAGCTGCATCTTAAAAAGTAAGAGCACACAAAAATATATTTTATTTTACCTAATAAATCGATTTTTGTGTTAAGCTTAAAAAAAAATTAGAGCAGTTGTAGTTTAAAAAAAACATGCAGAAAATACAGAGGTCCCATATACGCCTCCCACCCACACAGTTTTCCCTATTATTAACATTTTCCATTATTGTGATTCCTTCGTTAGAGTTGATGAAGCAACATTGTTATAATGGTCTCATTCACTCTAGCCCATAGCTTACATCACTGTCCACTCTTTGTGTTGTACAGTTTTATGGATGTTTTCTCTCTGGTAATTTATATTCAATCCAAAATTTCACATTTAATCCACTGTGGTGGCTTGGAGCCACGTGTCCAAGAAAAACGTGCTCTTAAATTTAATCCATTCTTGTGGCTGTGAACCCATCATAAACAGAAGCTCATCAAGATGTTACGTCAGTCAAGGTGTGGCTCAGATGAGTCAGGTTGGGCTTTAACGTGGGTTTTGGAGTCCTTTATAAGCAGAGTGAGAGTTGGGCAGAAGAAAAATGCCAGGGGAAGCAACCAGAAGCTGAAAGTCAACCAGACCTGGAAGAGAGAAGCCATGGCAGACCGCCACGTGCAGTGCCAAGAAATGCAAAAGCCAAGGCCCAAGGGTCACTGGCAGCCAGCCCCAGGAGGCCACAGTCACAGCACAGTCTTGATGACACTATCATTTTGGACTTCTAGCCTCAAAACCGTGAGCCAAAACGCTCTCATTGTTTAAGCCAACCAATTCAATTGGCATTTGCTTCAGCAATGATGAAACTAAAGCATCCACTTTCAATTACAGGCAAATCTTGGAGATATTGGAGATTTGGTTCCAGACCACCACAGTAAAGCAAATATTGCAATAAAGCAAGTCACACAACAGTACATATAAAAGTTATATTTACACCATACCAACATTTATTGACTATGTAATAGCATTATGTCTAAAAAATGTGCATACTTTAATTGAAATATGACAAAGAGACATGAAGTAAGCATATGCGGTTTTAGTTTGCTGAAACTGCCAGAATGTAATATACCAGAAATGGAATGGCTTTTAAAAGGAGAATTTATTATGTTGTACATTTACATTTCTAAGGCCATAGAAGTGTCAAAACTGAGGCATCCAGAGCAACATACCTCAACTCCAAAAAAAAGGGCCAGTGAAGTTCAGGGTTTCTCTCTCAGCTGGGAAGGCACATAGTGACATCTGCTAGTTTTCTCTCTTCATTTCATAAGGCTTCCCTAGGGAACTTTTCCTTCTGCATCTCCATAGGTCTCTGACTGTGTGGGCTCTATTGGCTCTGAACTTTTTCCACAATGGTTCCCTCTTAAAAAGGGCTCCAGTAAGCAATCCTACCTTGAATGAGCGGAGACGCATCTCTATGGAAACCATCTAATAAAAAATTATCACCCACAATTGGGTGAGTCACATCTCCATGGAAATAGTCACAAAGATCCTACCCAGAAATATTGAATGAAAATTAAAGAGCATGGCTTTTCTGGGGTATATGACAGTTTCAAACTGGCACATACGCTATTGGAAAAAAATGGCAGATAGATTTATTCAATGCAGAGTTGCCACAAACCTTCAATCTGTAGAAAGCACACTGTCTGCAAATCCAATAAAGTGAAGTGCAGTAAAATGAGATATGCCTGTATACCATTCAATGATGTTACCTACATTCGCCAAATTGTGCCTCCATCACCATCATCCATTGTCAAAGCTTTTCCATCACCCCAAACAGAACTTTTATACCAATTGAGCATTAACTTCTCATTTCCCATGCCACTAGCCCCCTAGTAACCTGTATTCTAGCTTCTGGCTCTATATATTTGCATCTTCTCCTTATTTCATATCAGTGAGATCATATGATATTGTCCTAGCTAATCACGTTGAACATCTTTCCATGTTCT
Organism: Tamandua tetradactyla; assembly: GCF_023851605.1. Taxonomy (NCBI): domain Eukaryota; kingdom Metazoa; phylum Chordata; class Mammalia; order Pilosa; family Myrmecophagidae; genus Tamandua; species Tamandua tetradactyla. Next base: position 8,222,442 of record NC_135346.1, on the reverse strand, counting down.
TTTTGGCCATTTGTATATCCATTCAAGTCTTTTATCCATTATTTCAATTGGGTTGTTTGTCCTTTTGTTGTCGAGTTGTATGATTTCTTTATATATTCTCGATAGTAAACCCTTATCAGATAGGTGGTTTCCAAATATTTTCTCCCATTCTGTAAGTTGTCTTTTTACTTTCATGACAAAGTCTTTTGACACGCAAAAGTTTATAGTTTTGATGAAGTCCCATTTATCTATTTTTCTTCCATTGTTAGTGCTTTTGGTGTAACATGTAAGAAACCACTGCCTAAAATAAGATCCTGAAGATGTTTTGCTATGTTTTTCTAGGAATTCTATAGTTGTAGTTGTTCGATCCATTTAAAAAATACTTTTTTTTAATTTTTTTATTAATCAAAAAAAAGAAAAGAAATTAACACAACATTTAGAAATCATTCCATTCTACAAATGCACTCAGTAATTCTTAGTATCATCACATAGATGTATGATCATCATTTCTTAGTACATTTGCATCGATTTAGGAAAAGAACTAGCAAAACAGCAGAAAAAGATATAGAATGTTAATATAGAGAAGAGAATTAAAATAATAATACTAATAATATATATATATAAAGGAAAAAGAAAAAAAACAAAAACAAAAGATACAAACACACAAACAAACAAACAAAAAACCATATTTCAGGTGCAGCTTCATTCAGTGTTCCAACCTAGTTACATTACACTTAGGTATTATTGTGCTGTCCATTTTTGAGTTTTTGTATCTAGTCCTGTTGCACAGTCTGTATCCCTTCAGCTCCAATTACCCATTATCTTACCCTGTTTCTAACTCCTGCTGGTCTCTGTTACCAATGATATATTCCAAGCTGATTCTCGAACGTCGGTTCACATCAGTGGGACCATACAGTATTTGTCCTTTAGTTTTGGGCTAGACTCACTCAGCATAATGTTCTCTAGGTCCATCCATGTTATTACATGCTTCATAAGTTTAGTCTGTCTTAAAGCTGCATAATATTCCATCGTAGGTATACGCCACAGTTTGTTTAGCCACTCGTCTGTTGATGAACATTTTGGCTGTTTCCATCTCTTTGCAATTGTAGATAATGCTGCTATAAACACTGGTGTGCAAATGTCCGTCTGTGTCTTTGCCCTTAAGTCCCTTGAGTAGATACCTAGCAGTGGTATTGCTGGGTCGTAATCCATTCTGCCATTCTATGTCTTTTGATTGGGAAATTCAGTCCATTAACTTTTAGTATTATTACTGTTTGGATAATATTTTCCTCTACCATTTTGGCTTTTGTATTATATATATCATATCTGATTTTCCTTCTTTCTACACTTTACTCCATACCTCTCTCTTCTGTCTTTTCATATCTGACTCTAGTGCTCCCTTTAGTATTTCTTGCAGAGTTGGTCTCTTGGTCACAAATTCTCTCAGTGACTTTTTGTCTATAAATGTTTTAATTTCTTCTTCATTTTTGAAGGACAATTTTGCTGGATATAGGAGTCTTGGTTGGCAGTTTTTCTCTTTTAGTAATTTAAATATATCATCCCACTGTCTTCTAGCTTCCATGGTTTCTGCTGAGAAATCTACACATAGTCTTATTGGGTTTCCCTCGTATGTGACAGATTGTTTTTCTCTTGCTGCTTTCAAGATCCTCTCTTTCTCTTTGACCTCTGACATTCTAACTAGTAAGTGTCTTGGAGAACGCCTATTTGGGTCTATTCTCTTTGGGGTGTGCTGCACTTCTTGGATCTGCAAATTTAGGTCATTCATAAGAGTTGGGAAATTTTCAGTGATAATTTCTTCCATTAGTTTTTCTCCTCCTTTTCCCTTCTCTTCTCCTTCTGGGACACCCACAACACGTATATTTGTGCGCTTCATATTGTCATTCAGTTCCCTGATCCCCTGCTCAAGTTTTTCCATTCTTTTCCCTATAGTTTCTGTTTCTTTTTGGAATTCAGATGTTCCATCCTCCAGTTCACTAATTGTAGCTTCTGTCTCTTTAGATCTACCATTGTAGGTATCCATTGTTTTTTCCATTTTTTCTTCTTTGTCCTTCACTCCCATAAGTTCTGTGATTTGTTTTTTTGTTTTTTTTTTTATTAACGGAAAGAAAAAAAAAAAAAGAAATTAACACAACATTTAGAAATCATACCATTCTACATATGCAATCATTAATTCTTAACATCATCACATAGATGCATGATCATTGTTTCTTAGTACATTTGCATCGGTTTAGAGGAACTAGCAACACAACAGAAAAAGATATAAAATGTTAATATAAAGAAAAGAAATAAAAGTAGTAGTAATAGTAAAAAGCAACAACAACAAACAAACCAACAAGCAAACAAAAACAAAAAAAACCCTATAGCTCAGATGCAGCTTCATTCAGTATTTTAACATGATTACTTTACAATTAGGTAGTATTGTGCTGTCCATTTTTGAGTTTTTGTATCTAGTCCTGTTGCACAGTCTGTATCCCTTCAGCTTCAATTACCCATTGTCTTACCCTGTTTCTAACTCCTGCTGAACTCTGTTACCAATGACATATTTCAAGTTTATTCTCGAATGTCCGTTCACATCAGTGGGACCATACAGTATTTGTCCTTTAGTTTTTGGCTGGATTCACTCAGCATAATATTCTCTAGGTCCATCCATGTTATTACATGGTTCATAAGTTTATCTTGTCTTAAAGCTGCATAATATTCCATCATATGTATATACCACAGTTTGTTTAGCCACTCTTCTGTTGATGGAGATTTTGGCTGTTTCCATCTCTTTGCAATTGTAAATAACGCTGCTATAAACATTGGTGTGCAAATGTCCGTTTGTGTCTTTGCCCTTAAGTCCTTTGAGTAGATACCTAGCAATGGTATTGCTGGGTCGTATGGCAATTCTATATTCAGCTTTTTGAGGAACCGCCAAACTGCCTTCCACAGTGGTTGCACCCTTTGACATTCCCACCAACAGTGGATAAGTGTGCCTCTTTCTCCGCATCCTCTCCAGCACTTGTCATTTTCTGTTTTGTTGATAATGGCCATTCTGGTGGGTGTGAGATGATATCTCATTGTGGTTTTGATTTGCATTTCTCTAATGGCCAGGGACATTGAGCATCTCTTCATGTGCCTCTTGGCCATCCGTATTTCTTCTTCTGGTAGGTGTCTGTTTAAGTCTTTTTCCCATTTTGTAATTGGGTTGGCTGTCTTTTTGTTGTTGAGTTGAATAATCTCTTTATAAATTCTGGATACTAGACCTTTATCTGATATGTCGTTTCCAAATATTGTCTCCCATTGTGTAGGCTGTCTTTCTACTTTCTTGATGAAGTTCTCTGATGCACAAAAGTGTTTAATTTTGAGGAGCTCCCATTTATTTATTTCCTTCTTCAGTGTTCTTGCTTTAGGTTTAAGGTCCATAAAACCACCTCCAGTTGTAAGATCCATAAGATATCTCCCAACATTTTCCTCTATCTGTTTTATGGTCTTAGACCTAATGTTTAGATCTTTGATCCATTTTGAGTTAACTTTTGTATAGGGTGTGAGAGATGGGTCTTTTTTCATTCTTTTGCATATGGATATCCAGTTCTCTAGGCACCATTTATTGAAGAGACTGCTCTGTCCCAGGTGAGTTGGCTTGACTGCCTTATCAAAGATCAAATGTCCATAGATGAGAGGGTCTATATCTGAGCACTCTATTCGATTCCACTGGTCGATATATCTATCTTTATGCCAATACCATGCTGTTTTGACCACTGTGGCTTCATAATATGTCTTAAAGTCCGGCATCGCTAGACCTCCAGCTTCGTTTTTTTTCCTCAAGATGTTTTTAGCAATTCGGGGCACCCTGCCCTTCCAGATAAATTTGCTTATTGGTTTTTCTATTTCTGAAAAATAAGTTGTTGGGATTTTGATTGGTATTGCATCGAATCTGTAAATCAATTTAGGTAGGATTGACATCTTAACTATATTTAGTCTTCCAATCCATGAACACGGTATGCCCTTCCATCTATTTAGGTCTTCTGTGATTTCTTTTAACAGTTTTTTGTAGTTTTCTTTATATAGGTTTTTTGTCTCTTTGGTTAAATTTATTCCTAGGTATTTTATTCTTTTAGTTGCGATTGTAAATGGGATTCGTTTCTTGATTTCCGCCTCAGCTTGTTCATTACTAGTGTATAGAAAAGCTACAGATTTTTGAATGTTGATCTTGTAGCCTGCTACTTTGCTGTATTCATTTATTAGCTCTAGTAATTTTGTTGTGGATTTTTCTGGGTTTTCTACATATAGTATCATATCGTCTGCAAACAGTGATAGTTTTACTTCTTCCTTTCCAATTTTGATGCCTTGTATTTCTTTTTCTTGCCTAATTGCTATGGCTAGAACTTCCAAGACAATGTTGAATAATAGTGGTGATAGTGGACATCCTTGTCTTGTTCCTGATCTTAGGGGGAAAGTTTTCAATTTTTCCCCATTGAGGATGATATTAGCTGTGGGTTTTTCATATATTCCCTCTATCATTTTAAGGAAGTTCCCTTGTATTCCTATCTTTTGAAGTGTTTTCAGCAGGAAAGGATGTTGAATCTTGTCAAATGCCTTCTCTGCATCAATTGAGATGATCATGTGATCTTTCTGCTTTGATTTGTTGATATGGTGTATTACATTAATTGATTTTCTTATGTTGAACCATCCTTGCATACCTGGGATGAATCCTACTTGGTCATGATGTATAATTCTTTTAATGTGTTGTTGGATACGATTTGCTAGAATTTTATTGAGGATTTTTGCATCTGTATTCATTAGAGAGATTGGTCTGTAGTTTTCTTTTTTTGTAATATCTTTGCCTGGTTTTGGTATGAGGGTGATGTTGGCTTCATAGAATGAATTAGGTAGTTTTCCCTCCACTTCGATTATGTTGAAGAGTTTGAGGAGAGTAGGTACTAATTCTTTCTGGAATGTTTGATAGAATTCACATGTGAAGCCGTCTAGTCCTGGACTTTTCTTTTTAGGGAGCTTTTGAATAACTAATTCAATCTCTTTACTTGTGATTGGTTTGTTGAGGTCGTCTATTTCTTCTTGAGTCAAAGTTGGTTGTTCATGTCTTTCCAGGAACCTGTCCATTTCTTCTAAATTGTTGTATTTATTAGCGTAAAGTTGTTCATAGTATCCTGTTATTACCTCCTTTATTTCTGTGAGGTCAGTAGTTATGTCTCCTCTTTCATTTCTAATCTTATTTATTTGCATCCTCTCTCTTCTTCTTTTTGTCAATCGTGCTAAGGGCCCATCAATCTTGTTGATTTTCTCATAGAACCAACTTCTGGTCTTATTGATTTTCTCTATTGTTTTCATGTTTTCAATTTCATTTATTTCTGCTCTAATCTTTGTTATTTCTTTCCTTTTGCTTGCTTTGGGATTAGTTTGCTGTTCTTTCTCCAGTTCTTCCAAGTGGACAGTTAATTCCTGCATTTTTGCCTTTTCTTCTTTTCTGATAAAGGCATTTAGGGCAATAAATTTCCCTCTTAGCACTGCCTTTGCTGCGTCCCATAAGTTTTGATATGTTCTGTCTTCATTTTCATTTGCCTCTAGGTATTTACTAATTTCTCTTGCAATTTCTTCTTTGACCCACTTGTTGTTTAAGAGTGTGTTGTTGAGCCTCCATGTATTTATGAATTTTCTGGCCCTCCGCCTATTATTGATTTCCAACTTCATTCCTTTATTATCCGAGAAAGTGTTGTGTATGATTTCAATATTTTTAAATTTGTTAAGACTTGCTTTGTGACCCAGCATATGGTCTATCTTTGAGAATGATCCATGAGCACTTGAAAAAAAGGTGTATCCTGCTGTTGTGGGATGTAATGTCCTATAAATGTCTGTTAAGTCAAGTTCATTTATAGTAATATTCAGGTTCTCTATTTCTTTATTGATCCTCTGTGTAGATGTTCTGTCCATTGATGAGAGTGGTGAATTGAAGTCTCCAACTATTATGGTATATGTGTCTATTTCCCTCTTCAGTGTTTTCAGTGTATTCCTCACGTATTTTGGGGCATTCTGGTTCTGTGCATAAATATTTATGATTGTTATGTCTTCTTGTTTAATTGTTCCTTTTAATAGTATATAGTGTCCTTCTTTGTCTCTTTTAACTGTTTTACATTTGAAGTCTAATTTGTTGGATATTAGTATAGCCACTCCTGCTCTTTTCTGGTTGTTGTTTGCATGAAATATCTTCTCCCAACCTTTCACTTTCAACCTATATTTATCTTTGGGTCTAAGATGTGTTTCCTGTAGACAGCATATAGAAGGATCCTGTTTTTTAATCCATTCTGCCAGTCTATGTCTTTTAATTGGGGAATTCAGTCCATTGACATTTAGAGTTATTACTGTTTGGATAATATTTTCCTCTACCATTTTGCCTTTTGTATTATATATATCATATCTGACTTTCCTTCTTTCTACACTTTTCTCCATGTCTCTCTCTTCTGTCTTTTTGTATCTGACTCTAGTGCTTCCTTTAGTATTTCTTGCAGAGCTGGTCTCTTGGTCACAAATTCTCTTAGTGACTTTTTGTCTGAGAATGTTTTAATTTCTCCCTCATTTTTGAAGGACAATTTTGCTGGATATAGGAGTCTTGGCTGGCAGTTTTTCTCTTTTAGTAACTTAAATATATCATCCCACTGTCTTCTAGCTTCCATGGTTTCTGCTGAGAAATCTACACATAGTCTTATTGGGTTTCCCTTGTATGTGACGGATTGTTTTTCTCTCACTGCCTTCAAGATCCTTTCTTTCTCTTTGACCTCTGACATTCTAACTAGTAAGTGTCTTGGGGAACGCCTATTTGTGTCTAATCTCTTTGGGGTGCGCTGCACTTCTTGGATCTGTAATTTTAGGTCTTTCATAAGAGTTGGGAAATTTTCAGTGATAATTTCTTCCATTAGTTTTTCTCCTCCTTTTCCCTTCTCTTCTCCTTCTGGGATACCCACTACACGTATATTTGTACGGTTCACATTGTCCTTGAGTTCCCTGATACCTTGTTCAAATTTTTCCATTCTTTTCCAGATAGTTTCTGTTTCTTTTTGGAATTCAGATGTTTCATCCTCCAAATCACTAATTCTATCTTCTGTTTCTTTAAATCTGTCATTGTAGGTATCCATTGTTTTTTCCATCTTTTCTACTTTATCTTTCACTTCCATAAGTTCTGTGATTTGTTTTTTCAGTTTTTCTATTTCTTCTTTATGTTCAGCCCATGTCTTCTTCATGTCCTCCCTCAATTTATCGATTTCGTTTTTGAAGAGGTTTTCCATTTCTGTTCGTATATTCAGCATTAGTTGTTTCAGCTCCTGTATCTCATTTGAACTATTGGTTTCTTCGTTTGACTGGGCCATATGTTCAATTTTCTGAGCGTGATCCGTTATCTTCTGCTGGCGTCTGGGCATTTAGTCAGATTTCCCCGGGTGTTCGACCCCACAGGTTGAAAGATTTTTCTGCGCAATCTCTGGGTTCTGTTCTTCCTATCCTGCCCAGTAGGTGGCGCTCGTGGCACACGCCTGTCTGTGGGTTCCACCAGCGAAAGTTGCTGTGGGTCCCTCAACTCTGGAAAACTCTCGCCGTAGGGGAGGTTCGGCAACCGAAGCGTCTTGGAAGAATGCCAGCCGGCCCGGGGTTCCAAACGTGGGGAGGGTCGCCGGCCGTCGCAGCACAGGAGAGCGTCCGGCCAAATTAGCCAGTCGGCCCGGGGCACCAAGCGTGGCGGGAGGGCGCCAGCTGTCGCAGCCCGGGAGAGTACACTGTTCCCAGCCGACGGGGGAGTCACGTGTTTGGAAGGGATCCCCCGGTCACTCTTCTCCGCAGTCTGGGGATCCGACCCAACTATCTCAGTTGTTCCGGGGGGCCTCGTGTGGTGGGGGCACCAGCCGCCGCGGCCTAAGGGGACCGCCTGTCCAATTCTACCAGCTGGCCCAGGAAGGTGGAAGGGAGGGACTCCGGTCACTTGCCGTCCCACCCAGGAAAGCCCGTGCCCCTTGGTGACCTCACCGGAGCTGGTTCTCCCAGATAGTCAGCCGTTCCAGGATGGGGTACGCTGTCCCTTTGATCTCCCTCGTGGTTCCAGGAGCTGCTCTGTATTCTCTCCACTCCCCCAGTAGCTGTTCTGGAGGAGGAAAGGTGAGGGCGGCAAGGCTGTCGAGGCTGGTGGCGGAGGAGCACGGTGAAGGTGGGGGAAGAGGGCACCGTGGTGGTTGGAGAGCAGCTGGAGCGGGAGGGGGAGGAGAGGGGAGGAGGAGGGCGGGCGGCTCGGCTGCTGCGGGGCGTGGGCGCCGCGCGGCGGGCCGGCGGAGAAAGAGAGGGGAGGAGAAGGGCGGGCGGCTCGGCTGCTGCGGGGCGTGGGCGCCGCGCGGCGGGCCGGCGGAGAAAGAGAGGGGAGGAGGAGGGCGGGCAGCTCGGCTGTGATTTGTTTTTTCAGATATTCTATTTCTTCTTTTTGTTCAGCCCATGTCTTCTTCATGTCCTCCCTCAATTTATTGATTTGGTTTTTGAAGAGGTTTTCCATTTCTGTTCGTATATTCAGCATTAGTTATCTCAGCTCCTGTATCTCATTTGAACTATTGGTTTGTTCCTTTGACTGGGCCATATCTTCAATTTTCCGAGCATCATCCATTATTTTCTGCTGGTGTCTGGGCATTTGATCAGATTTCCCTGGGTGTGTTACCCAGCTGGTTGAAAGCTTTTTCTGTGAAATCTCTGGGCTCTGTTTTTCTTTTCCTGCCCAGTAGGTGGCGCTCGTGGCGCTCGTCTGTCTGCACCGCAGTCGGCCCGGGAAACCGCGCCTGGAGGCGGGGGTCGCTGGCCGCCGCGGCCTGGGAGAGTGCCGGTCCTAATTGCCCAGCTGGCCCGAAACGCCAAGCATGACGGGAGGGCCCCGCTATCCAACGTTCCCAGTCAGACCGGGGAGCCACATGCGTGGAGGGGACCCCAGTCGCCAGCCGCCCCGGCCAGGAAAACGTGCGCCCCTTGGGTATCTCACCGCAGCAGATTCTCCCTGCCCGTTCAGCCGTTCCAGAATGGGGTACGCTGTCTTTTTGGTCTCTGTCGTGACTCTGGGAGCTGTTTCGTATTGTTTCTGTTTCTTTAGTTGCTTTTCTGGAGGAGGAACTAAGACCCGCGCATCTTACTAAGCCGCCATCTTCTCCGGAAGTCCCTAAAAAATATTTTTATAGATAAATCTTAACACAAACATTTTTTGCATGGGCAGGCACCAGGAATCGAACCCAGGTCTCTGGCATGGCTGGCGAGAATTCTGCCACTGGGCCACCATTGCACTGTCGTTTTAAGTTTTTAAATTAGGAAATGTAAGTCCTCCAAATTCATTCTTCTTTCTCAAGATAGTTTGGCCATTCAGGGTGCCTTGCCCTTCCATGTGTTGGTGAATGGCTTTTCTGTTTCTGTGAAGAAGTTAAACTCACTTTTTCCAGACAACAAAGAAACAATTGGATTTCAAAGCCTTTATGGAATTTATTGTGTTGCTTTCTTAGGTATCAGTATACAACTATATTGAATATTGATATATATGGATATGATTAGGTATACACATACCTTATTGTTCTAACCATACTATCATTGCCAAATAAGCAGAAGAGGAGATACTAGTCTTTCTTTTTTATATTGCTATTATTAAATATTAGGATATTTTCCTGAGATACATAAGTTAGTATCACATCTCTCAAGCCATTGTTGAGCAGGCATGGCTTAGACTTAGCAAATTGGATGTTCCATCCAAGATTTTGCATTTTGAGTGAGTGAAGCAGGCATTGTAGCCAGCAATGTACTTAGTTAGGTCTGGAGTGAACTGGTCGTGATTCTGACGGCCATGTTGTATGGTTCTCGACAGAATATTAGCTCTGGGAGGACAAGGTTTTGATTCTGTTTTCTGTCACACTTTTCATATTTTTTGAGTGGAAAATAATTATTTTATTGATTTACATATCATGTAATAAGTTTATCATTTTTAAATAAACTGAAAAATTAGTACTTTGGATATTTCTCATAATTCTCTTTAATATCTACCAAAATAAATATTTAATTAATTAATATTTAAAATGTAAAGAAGTTCCAAGAAAAAGATATTTGAGAACACTGTTTTAGGGAAATTCTTTTATTTATCTCTTTCTTTCCCAGGAAATACTCCAACAAATATTCTAGGAAAAATAATCTGGGCTGACATGAGTGACTGTCCTTGAATTTACATTTTGGAAGCTTTGAGATGCTTATAAATATAATATTCCTCTCAAGTTTCTAGATTCACACCTAATGCATTTTAAGAACTCAGTAGCTTGATTTCTAGTTTTTACCTGTGCTTTTACTGGGAGCAAATGGCAACTAATCTTCTGAGGCAAAGAATTTAAACTATTCAAGGCATTTCTAAGTCAAATTTGTATCCAATAAAAATTAATATCATAGAAAATTTTCATGTATACTTTTCATGTTTATGAAAACAAACTGCAGGATAATATATTGTGTTAGTTTGCAAGCTGCCCAAATGCGATATACCAGAACTGGAACAGTTCTAAGGCTGTAAAAATGCCCAAATTAAGGCAAGGCTAAAAACTGTCCAAACTAAGACATCCAGGGAGAGATACCTTGGTTTAAGAAGGTCCAGTGATGTTTGGGATTTCTCTCTCAGCTGGAATGTCTGCTGGCTTTTTCTCTAGGCCTCTTCAATGCCTTCCCTGGGGCTCTGTCTATTCTGTTGGATCTGTCGGTTCTGGTGGGTCTAAAGCTTTTTCCAAAATGGTTCCCTCTTAAAGGCTCCAGTAAGCAACCCCAGCTTGAGTGGGTGGAGGCACCTCTCCATGGAAACCATTCATTTTCTCCTCTGTAATCCCTAACCACAACACTGATATTCCAACCTCCATATCAAGATGTAAAGTCGTGGCTGTGAGAAGAAAAAGAAGCTATGTCTTTCTATTTTTACTCATTAAGTTATATTTATTGAACTTCTAAAATTCTAAAACAAATAGGCCTTGAAGGTAAGGTGGGAGGTGGATTTGTTTATATGCACAGTTCATAGCCTTTAGAATTGTTTACACACGTTTGTGCATATATAAATATATGTGTGTGTGTGTATATATATAGTTTATTTGATGTGTATGTTTGTGCATGTGATTAGTCAAATACATTTTCCTTAGTATTCAAAAACAGTGCGGTCCAGTATGTTATTTTCTGGGTATTGGAAAAGGAAAAAAGCAAAGCCAGATGCTGCCCTTGCATACGGTGAGTGTTTATGTTATGTTGTGGGTGGGCTTTGGCTGGGGTCTGGAGTCTCTAGGTGGTTGGTGTCTGTGCCTCTTCCTTCCACAAGGTTATCCTTTAACAATCCAGCAAGCTGGACCCCATTGGGGGCCCTACCTAGCAGCCCATGCTTTTCTCTCAGCATTGCTAGGATACCTGTGGACTTTCAACAAGCAATTCAACTCTGCTAGCGTTCTTTCACCTGGGACAGGATAGACCCCGGGCTAGAGCAGGGCTGGGCAAACCACACCCCACAGGACAAATCCAGCCCACCACCTCTGTATGTATGACTCACAGACCTAAGGATGGTTTTTGCAACTTAAAATGGCTATTTTGTTGGTTTGTTTTTGCACGGGCAGACACCAGGAGTCGAACCCGGGTCTCTGGCATGGCAGGTGAGAGCTTTGCCTGCTGAGCCACTGTGGCCCACCCAAATGGCTACTTTTTAAATGGTTATGTAGGTAGCTACACAATATCCTTAATATTCCCTCTTGTCCTATGAAGCCTAATATATTTACTGTCTGGCCTTTTAAGACATTAAATTGATGCCCTGAGAGCAACAATTTTTTGTTTGTTTGTTTTGTGTGGGCAGACATTGGGAAACAAAGAGAGCAACAATTTTTAAGAGGTTTTCAGCAGCAGAACATAAAAAAATACAATACAATAAAATAATCTTATTCCAAACTCCTCTACTTAAAACAAGTAAATGTATATTTATTTTCATTAGTTTAAAATTTTTAATAATTGCCCACTAAAAAGCTCCATGAGGAGCAATGGGGGCTTTTTTGATAAACGTGACAGACTAGAGGAAAGGACAGAAATTTTAACATTGGAGACTGAAGGTGACAGCTACAGTCTTAAAGAAGATTCAGCCTACAATTTATTCTTGTGAATTTTTTTTTTTTTGGTGGGATGATTTAGAAAATAAATTCCTGTTTCAAGCAGATAAGTGGTTATAAATAGTAGTAATCTCTTTAACGCTCACCTTGCAATCTCAGGACACTGAAATTAATCCAGATTCTTTAGAGGGAAGTAGAGAAATTTGATTTTACTTTCAACATAAAAAAATAAAAACAGCTCTCATGATCAAAATATAACCATCAGGCCAGAAAATACCAACACTTTGGAACTGGAGATAAAGCCACTGTACTTAAACACTTTTTCCTTGTTTTCCTGGCATTGCACCCCTGACTGCCGCCAGAAACAGGCGTGGGGCAGGTGGGTTTGATGCTGCAATTTTTTGTGCATGGACATAAGCAAACTTGGATTTTAAAGAGAGTGGTAAAGAACAAAACCCTTCTTGCTCAAGGGTTCATTAACAAAATGTTCAAATATGGGCACAAATAGGACAGTTGAACTTTTTTTTTTCTCACTGAAATCCAAGCAGAAAGAAAGTAGCTTGAGATACAATGAGGGCAAAGTTAGTGTGAATTGGAGTTACATTTTGCAAAAGACTCGGTTCTAAAATAAGCTGAAATTGGCCTGGGAAAATGATTACCCTTTAAAATCCTTTATTTTGCCCATAAAGTAGATTATACATGGGTGATATTTATTATGCCACTTAACGTTGAGAATTGCTAGACTAGACTAAGGGACAGGAATGTGGAAATTCAAAAAATCGTCTCTAAGATAAGCTATCAAACCTTTGCAGTGACTGGAGGGTCGGTAGAGATTCAAAAATGCTCCTTGCCTTCAGGTTGATTAACTTCTATTGAAATACCTTAATAGCTTTGCTGTTGCGATGTGAATTTAACAAGTTAAATTGGATGAAAAGCTCCCAGCAGAGAATCTGGAATACGGAAGGTGTCTAAAGAATTGTCCCTGTCTTTGAATATGACCCTTACTTAATTTTACATTATCTACCTATGTCTATGTGTGTGTGTGCACACAGTACAGAAAACTTTGATCTTTTGCTTTATGTCTATCTAAGGTAGCATCTGCTCCTTGGTTCACTGACAGCTATTCATTCATTTAACTGAGATTTGCTCTGGGCCTCCTTTGTCCCAGGCACTGTTCTAGGTGCTGGAGATTAATCAGCGCATAAAGCAGGCCAATTTCATTGTCCTTGTCTCAGGGAGCTTGTGTGCTCTGCGGGGTGCCAAGCAATAAGTAAAACACATCACATTATTAAATCACGCAGTATGTAAAAATCTATGGAAACTTTAGACAGGGAAGGGGGTTAGGTATGGAGAGGAAATTTTTAAATATGGTTGTCAGGAAAGCTCTCACCCAGAAATTGGTGTATGAGCTGGTACTTAAAGGAAGTAAGGAAGCAAAATACAGCGATGCTTGTGGAAAGAGCATTGCAGGCACAGTTCTGAGACAGCAGCATGTGTGATATGTTTTAGGAGCAGCGAGGACACTGGGTGTGGTGAGAGATGTGACGAGAGGGGTGAGGCGCATGTGCTGTGGTCCTGTTGTCCCTGTAAGGCTCTCAGCGGGCGGGGGGTGGGGAGCCCCTGCAGGGAGGTGAGCACAGGAGGAGGTGGCTTCGTTTTAACACCCTTTGGAATGGGTGGCCGACGTCCCATCCGATGGCAAAGCTAGCGCCTCAAACCATGTTTCGGTCCCACGTACATTTGACATGCTTCAAAATATAGGATCACCTTTTTAGATTTTTTAGGTTTACCTGCTGCTTTTTGTCACAGTCTTTAAAATATTTTTAAATGAACTTCCAGTTAAACTTTTGCCTTCCAAACCCCTCCATGGACCCTCAGAACATAAGCTGATGATGGCTGAGCTACATGAGGCTAAAACCTCTTCCAGTTCCAACATCCTGTGTACACCTCTGTTTGAGGATGTGAAATAAATTTGCCTGACTTTTATGTTCTAGCTATGGGTGTTGATGCCCGGCCTCGTTAATCTGTTCTCCAGCAGATGTGAGTATTTATTCCACTTATTCTGCTAATGGTCTCTGCTGGTTCCTCCGTCCAGTCGCGGCTTAGAGAGCCTGCTGCCAGCTGCTTTCTATGTGATCTCCAATTCAGTGGAGCCGAGAGGTATTTGATTAGCCGCACTTCAAGACGGCGAGAGGTGATGATATTTTCTTGTCACTTATGCGTTGTTTCAGATGCAACACTGATAAAACTGTGCATAATTCATCCTGCAAATTCTAGACCGTGTGTGAGACATTATTTTGTGAGATAATTAGGTATTCTTCTGCACCTCTCCGACATCCTCCTATTTGAAGCAGGTAGGCAGGCTGTGTCTCCTTGCCCCAGGGCTTTTCTGTAGCGCTGAGAGTAGAATCCTAGGAGGACAACGCTATTCCCATCATCTGTAGAAGTGTTAACTCCTGGATTAGATGGTTTTGCCTGTTCCAGTAGGTGAAGAGATAAAGGAGTAAGGCTCCTGCGACCAGAGAGTGAGAGAGATGACATTTCTAGAACCTGTGAACCAAGGTTTGTGGGCCCTGTAATCAGGGGTGACTTGAGACCCAGCAGGGAGCATCTCCGGGATGTCCAGACGCAGGTCCAGTGTCTACAGAGGTGCAGGGCACTCAGCAGGGGGGAGTGGAAAGCTGCCCCACCTGCAGGGACCATGCACAGAGGGACGGTCCGCAGCAGCCACTTTGGGGGCATCTCACTACTTGGTTCTGCACGTGACCATCAGACTTTAGACAACCCTGAAAGCCGAGGCTTAACCCAGGAATTTCTTAGGTTTAGTTGCTTACTGTCCTCTCCAAGTGGAGACCTGGGTAGGAACTGAAGATAACTTTTAAAAGAATAGAGGTATGTGACCCGGCCTGTATATTGAGTATGTAAACTGGGATTCATGCCTTGCACTGTCCTCCTGTGTTACGCAACAGTGACCCTCACACATACTTAGAAATAAATTCCTTTTCCCAATGATACTTCATTTCTGTTTAAAATGTTAATCATAAAGTGTTCCTCTTGCTTCACGTTCTTGCACCTTCTGAATATGTTTCATGAAATATGGTTCTTAGTGATCATGTTTATTCAACCAAAAACATGACTAAAGCCAACGTTCATGCAGTAGAGATTTTCCACTCTTTGATTTTATACCATCAGGAAATTGTAAGTAAGAGTTGGGATGCAGAGAACGTTAGAACATTTGTAGAAGATTAATTATCACCAAATGCCAAAGGAGTAAATCAAACTAACATCTATTTCATCCATTTAAATATATTTAATCCTCAAAAAACCTGAAGCTTAGGTTTTATGTCACTACATTTAGAGCTAGGCAGGTGAATTTTGTACAGTTTTCTTCTGGTAGCAGTGCAGTTGGGATCATACCTTCACCTGAAAAGGGCTGACAGCTTACACATAATGTGAATTTGGGCATTAGTCTTTATTTCTGCCTGAAAGAAAGGAGATGAAACTTACCTCCAAGTACTTTTTCTGAGGTTTTATGTGGTTTTTTGGTACTTTGTATAAGTTTAGCAATCCACAAGTTTTATGTCAATGTGCTTTAAAGGGCCCCTGGTGAGCTGAGGGACTTTTTTTGTCTTTTGCCTGCCCACCAGCATCCTTCTTTGGGGGAACCATTTTTCCCCTCTTCCACAGTAACCCTGCCTCATCTTTGTGGTTTACATGGGGCTGAATATTGCCCACAGCTGCCCCGAAGTTGGGCATATGGTTCAAGTCTGGCCAATCAGGATATCATAACCCTTAGTGACAATTCAGCTATAGGCACATGAACCCAACAGGGCTAATCATGGCTGTCCTGGGAAGTATTCTCTGAGAGGGCAGGGAAGATGCCCACATGTCTCCACACCCCCTGGCTGGAAGGACCTTGTGAGCCCAAGGCTGGTGGCTTTTGTACTCATCACTGGGTGGCCATGTGGGAATGAAGAGACTAAAGCCAGAAGGATGGCAAGAGATGACCCTGTTGATGTGACTTAAGCATTTGGAGCCAGCAATGTTTGAGAACTCACCTAGATTTTTTAGCTATGCGAGGTACTGTTAAGCTAGTTTATGATAGACTTCTATTTCACTCAATTAATAGAATTTTCACTAATTAAGGGTGCTTTGACTACGTAGTTTCAAACCCCAGCTCTTTCCCTTGCCAGCTGTATGGCCTTAGACAAGTTACTTTTACCCTCTGTGACTCAGTTTCTCCTCCATAAAGCGGTTTAATAATAATGCCAACTTCCTTAATTGAGAAAATATGTATCTATTAGTCTCATAGCACAATGCCTGGTGCATGATAAGGCTCAATAAATTGCAAACTATTGTTAGAACATTAAATCGTATCCCTGCTGGAAGAAAAAAATCCTGATTAAGAATAGATGCATTTAAACGACCAAATAATAGAACAGAAACTAAAAGCAATACTTAGGCAAAGCCAAGTCAGAGAAAATACAGCACGCTGAAATGAGAAGGAACTCAAAGAAAGGTGAAGAAATTCTTAGCAAAAAGTAGGACATTTTTTTCTAAAGTGAAGACATAAATTCTTGTAGTTGACGACACTAGCAGCACAAAATTCAGGAATCAAAATTTGCCAACCAGAAGCCCAGACATTCTATTTATTTTATTTTTCAAATAGAATCTGTGATTCTGGCACTAAAACAAAAAGTCTATGGATAGCACCAAATAGCTGATATTCTAAATTGGCAGAAGTTTTGTTAGCTATTTCAGTACCTTAGCCATAAATTTTTCTTATTTTTTTTTTCCTAAGACAGGTGTTAACAGAATTATAGAAAACTTGGATATTAAGTTTCCAGTTTCCTGGGAATTTTATACAAATATAGCAGACATTTCTGCAGACTCATTGTGACAAATTTTTAACAGAATGTTAAATGTTCCAGTCTAGGGCTTTTAATTAGTGTAGGAAGCAACTAAACTGATAATACATTGAGTCTAATTATTCCATATTAAAATAGGAAAATAAATTATATAGCAGCATTATTATTTTTGAATGATACTTTATACAAAAATGTTGTTTCCCTTTAATTAGATATAGTCAATTACAAGTACTGAGTGGCTATGCAAAAATACAAACCATATGAAAAATAAGGCACAGATTCAAATCATCTAAATTTCTGACTATAGAGTACAGATGTTTTTATTCCTGATAACTTATAAATGCATCTATTCTGAAAAAAAATGGCCTTTTATAACTTGATGTAAATTAATATCACTTTTTCTGTAAAATGAATCCAGTTAGGATACACTTGACTAGAAGAACAGCAAAATATCATAAAGGACACAAAACTGCATCATTTACATAAATAAATGAGTGAACCTGCTTGAAAATTGCTGTAATTTAATCTTTTCTTACTATGCAATATCAGCTTTACCAAACAACTTAAGGAAATATTTAAATTGTATGGTTACCACATTTCTCTGCTATTTGGAGTACTATGTCTCCAAAATGCCTGTGATTTCGATGACATATAATCATGGGCATACCGCTACTATCATCAAACTCTTCTAGCCAATAGATAAGCATTGTGGTATCTAATTCACGGGTATACTACACAGATGTCCAAAGAATGCATTCAGGTTCCCTTTACTTTTTATAGCTTATCTAAACCATCCAGGAGAAACAAGCATTAGCACTGAAGGGAGAAATTTCAACAATAGCTCATGATCTTTTCTTTTAAACTCTTTCAATGTTAAGTATCCCTATTACACTAATATTCTCTTAACCTAAAGTTAAAGCTTCCTACAAGGCTCTGTGTGCCTTTTACTTTCCTTTTTAAACTGATACCAGGGTGTTCTTAGTTTGCTAGCTGCCAGAATGCAATAAACCAGAAATGGAATGGCTTTTAAAAAGAGGAATTTAATGAGTTGCTGGTTTACAGTTCTAAGGCCGAGAAGATGTCCCAATTAGAACAAGTCTAGAGAAATGTCCCATCAAGGGCATCCAGGGAAAGATACCTTGGTTCAAGAAGGCCAATGAAGTTCAGGGTTTCTCACTCAAGTGAAAAGGCACATGGCGAACAAAGTCAGAGTTTCTCTCTCATCTGGAAAGGCACAGGGTGAACACGGTCAGGGTGCCTCTCTCATCTGGAGGGGCACATGGCGAACATGGTGTCATCTGCTAGCTTCTTCTCCTGGCTTCCTGTTTCATGAAGCTCCCCAGGAGGAGTTTTCCTTCTTCATCTCCAAAGGTCACTGGCTGGTGGACTCTGCTTCTTGTGGCTACATCATTCTGCTCTGCTCTCTGAATCTCTTTCTTTCTCCGAAATGTTGCCTCTTCTATAGGACTCCAGAAACTTATCAAGACCCACCCAAATGGGTGGAGATATGTCATCACCTAATCCAGCTTAACAACCACTCTTGATTAAATCATATCTCCAGGGAGATGATCTGATTACAGTTTCAAGCATACAGTATTGAATAGGGATTATTCTGCCTTCATGAAATGGGATTTAGATTAAAACATGGCTTTTCCAGGGGACATACATCTTTTCAAACCAGCACACCGGGTATCAGGGTACTTTACGTAGGAGGCATGGATTGTCCTTGTTTTAAGGGTCTTTGTGAAGGCCTTTGCCATGGGATGCCAGTAAGGCTGCTTCCTATCTTTTCACCCACCTCGGCCAATGCTGTTACCCCCTCTTGTTGGGAGGGGACCAGGCAGTATGGTGACCACACAAGGCTCCAGATAGAGGACCAGGCAAAGGTGAATCAGCACTCCACTTTCTCCCCAGCATGTCTAATATACATTTCCATTGATGTCTGGGACACGACCCTGGAGAAGAGGAAATCAGAGCGCAGGTACCTGACCTCTACTTTCACGTACTCTTGGCGCTTTCCTCTCGCTTTCTCCTTTCCTCAGTTCAAGGTCATTACAGGCAGGTGTTCTCTCTCCTTTTTGTATTGCAAGGATGGATTAGTTCCTGGTTCTGGCTTATGGTACTATTCTATCATCTGGTCAGCAAGTCCTTGACCCCAGATATATTAATGAAATCCTCTTCTCAACAAAGCCTGACTTTCAAGTCTGTTTTCATATTATTGACTCAGAAATCACATTTTGGACATCAAATGCTAAATGTTGACTTTATCTTTCTCTTGGCATTTTTCCAGTAACAAGCACAATCTGTCCTGAGGAAAACTAATGCCTGTGGAAAAATGGAAGCAGAAGAGTCATGTAAAAGAAGATTTTTAAAAAGTTTGAAGAGATCCTGATGCATTTAAAAATCTATTATTCCCATTTCAATTAAAACAAGTCAACACTTCCTTTACCCAGTAGTGAAAAGCCACTCATGCATTGTTATAATCAATGACCACATCAAGTTAAATGTGTTTAGACAGCATGAAGATTTATGCATAGATAGGGAAAATAATGTAGGTTGAAATACAAGTTTAACCATATGCGAACAGAAAGGAAGAACAGAAAATATATTTAGGGAATGTATGAAAGAAGCTACAATAATCTGAAGGTTTTGGAAAGGTAGCCATCTCTCTATAGTCTAGAAAAGATTAGACAATATATTGAGTTATAACACCATTTTTTTATTTTTAAATTCAGCATATGTAACAATTAGACCCCAAAATAGAAAAAAACGTAAACGTGATACAATTTTACCTGGTAAGGAGTCTAAGGAGGACACTCAAATGTGGTCTATGTCACCTCCAAAATCCAAAAAGCCCACTAAGCATGTGCCCCTTTGCAATGGTAAGTTGTACAGGAAGGAGCTACTTGCTTTCCCCATAGAGAGGATTCTCCCCATGCACAATCTCCTACTTCCCTTATTATTTTATACAAGTTTTGTGTGAGAGTTGTGTTAAAGTAACACAATAGTCATTTGGAACCGTAACTGAATTTGAGGAATAATTAATTAACATTAAACCAATGTGGAAGGCGTGGTGATCTTCCAGAGATGGGTACAATGGCTGTTGTTACTTTGCTTCTTCTTATTTTGGGTCAAGGGTAAGAACATATTCACTTGTATGAACAATAGTTGCATTATGTTGGGTAGAAATATGGAACATCAACTATTTCTAGAAGGGTTTGTGCGGGTGCTGAGTAGCCAAAGGGGTAGGATTTGCTAGTTATTAAGCTATCGTCTTTCAGCTCCAAACCCAACCTCCCACATTCCCCTGTGATGGTGGGGCCGAGGCTCTACACATCACCCCGTCGCTTTGGGATGGCTCCATTGGCTCCGCTCATTGCTGACACTAAAGATTGACATCAAGACTGTAGGGGGGAAAAGGCACTAGTTTCTTCTTGTTTCCTGTGTTTGTGTCCCGTTTGCTTTTTGCTATGTGAGCATCATCATAGCAAGGCTGTGTCTGTTTGTTTTCCAACTAGGGAAACTGTGGTATCTTTTCCAGTGCAGTGGTTGAATTCATTTTATATTTTCCCCAACACTTTGACAATCAGCCTCTTTATGCTGCCCCCAGAGAAACTATCACCAGTCAAATAGTGACTCTCCTCAGAGATCTGGGTTTCAGCTCTATGGACCCTACATTCGAGCTTTTAATTTTATTAATTTCAACCTCTTCCCTTTGTTTCCCCAAACATGGGGGTGAAAGCTGCCTCCTGCAGTTGCTACCCTTGTGGTGACTTAGGTTTTTTGTGTGTTTGGTGTTTGCCTTTTCTTTTAACAAGTTAACAAGTATGTATGCTAAATTATCCCATAAGATATATTAAATCCTTTTCTAAACATATCTTAATGATACAATGATACAATTTTGTAAATGTGCTATGTGTGTTGAAAAATGAAATATTTGCCATATTTTTGGTATGATGTTTTGTTATAACAGTATGTTCCTGACATTCTCTAGGCCCATTACATATATTAATAGATTTAATTTAAAAAGAAGTAGAAAAGTAAACCTTGGGTTATAGGTAGGGAATATCATAAGGCCCTTTTTGTAGGCAAGAAAACTGAAGCACAGAGGAATAAGTAACTCACCCCAAATCACATAGCCATTAAGTATTGGAGTTAGGATTCCAACTTTGCAGCCCTTCAGAATGTTACTTTAGCTGCCAAAGACAATGTAAGTTTATTGGTTCAAGGTCACATCAATCAAGATTTAGTGCAGGAAATAGAAACAAATATAGGTATTTTGAGCAGTAAAGTATTTACTATGGGGAGTTGGGTTCTGAAAAAGCCATTGAATGAGCTGGGGGGATAGATTTCAGATGGCTGTCACTGAAATTGTGACTTGTCATACTTCTGCCACTGTAATTCAGAATCCCAGAAACTATTGTTGTTTCTCGGAAGCAGGTACTCTACAATGGGGTGCCAGTTCTCTCCATGCCCCACTCTTTCCAATCTTTGCTGCCTCTGGACCCAATGCTAACACTAAAAGCTTGGATTCTCTGGTGTGAGCGGCTGAATAATGGTCCCCAAAGATGTCCACATCCAAATCCCAAGGCCTTGTCAGCAGGTTACCATACATGTTAAAGGGTTTTTGCAATGTGATCAAATTAAGAGTCTTGAGATGGGGAAATTATCCTGGATTATCAGAGTGAGCCCAGTGTAATCAAAGGGGTCCTCATAAGAGGGAGGCAGGAGGGACACATTCAAAGAGATGTTTGAAAATGTTACACTACTGGTTTTCAAGATGGAGGATGGCGCCCATGAGCCAAGGAATGCAGGCAGCCTCTAGAAGTTAGAAAAAGCAAAGAAACAGATGCTCCCCTAGAGTCTTCTAAGGAACACACCCGTGCTGACCTGTTTAGGATTTCTGCCCTCCAGAGCTGTGAGAGCATAAATCTATGTTGTTTTTAAGTTGCTAAATTGGTTGTAATTTGTTCCAGCAGCAATAGAATAAGAATATACCAAAGAACAAGAATGAAATCTGACCCAAGAGGAGAAAGCTTACACTCAAAAAAAATTTTGATAAGATTTATATAGAAAAATCTGGGGGAATGTATGTGAGAATGACCCATCCAATGCTATATTCTTTCTTCCCTAATCTATCACTTTAAAAATATTCCCACACACCTCAGAGGGGGTTATTACTAGTCTTTAAGCAAAGCAAAGCCAGCTTTTCAGAAGAGAGAGGAAGGACATGCTGGCAAGGGAGGTTATAAGATTTGTGACTGAGGATTCTCAGATTCATTCCACTATAGGCCAAACCCAATATCCCAATATTCGGGGTGATACTGCTTCTCAATCATTGCCCATACTTCCACATAAGAGTTTTAAAGAGACTGTGGATTCAACTTCTGGGTAATTCTCCAACCTGTAGGATCAGATGCTGCCTGTTTTTCTGTTTTATTTTGCTACTATCCAACCATATCGTCAATAGACAAAGCACCTGCATCTCTACTCTCCCACAAACATACTGTGCTTTCCCAGCCACCACACTGTTACCTGGGCTGTGTTCAGCTCCCTCTCTCCTGCCACATGGATTCTATTTTTAGCTTACAAAAATTTCACTTATCTTTTAAGATTCCGTTCATATTTAACTCCATTTTTGAGTTCTTCTCTCACTTTTCTCTTTAGAGCAATCTCTGCCTCTGAGTACCCATTATACTTTATCTATTAACTTATTTTTAGAGTGTGATTTTTAAGGGTATATTGCCACTCATTATTTCATTTCAAGTACAACTTAACTACTGAATTGTGGCTTAAACAGTTCTTCAGAAAGGGTGAAAAGTCAATCCATCATGATTGAATGACTAAAAGTAACATAATAGATAAAAAATAATTTAAATGGCAGAAACTCCTTAAATGATTTCTTACATAAAAGAAAGTTTTGTGCAGTTTTCTGAATTTCAAAAGTAGGATTTGCTAAGGTTTTAAGCTTCAGACCTGCCAAAGCATTTTGATTTTCTTTATAAATTTCGCTGCTTTACACAAAGCTTTAAACTTCTGTGAAGACAATCCATTTACAAAAAGGATTGGTGAACAATTACAAGCTTGCTTAAAAATTTTAAAGGTACCCAGAGGAAAGGACATAAACAACTGCAGTAACTAACAAATTGATGAACCCTTGCTAGATAAGTCCGTTCTCATGAAGTCTTCCTTTAGCCATGCTATCCCTTTTCTTGACTCTTCCTCTTGCAACAATCAGCATCCATCCACTTTCCTCCCCCCACATTTTATCTTACAGAGTTGTTCCTCTTTCACCTATAAATAGGTTTACTTTTTAACCTATTACTAATACTATTAGTAACGTATTACTCAAATTTTACTAATCTGAGATGTTCCCACCCCTTAAATGTTTATCAAAATATCTTAACAAGTACATGAATTATTGTACTAGTTGCTAAAAAAGATTAAAATATATTTAAACTGTTGCATCAGCAGAGATAGCTTTATTTAGGTTGGTATTGGTATGCATAGATGGTTATACCTGCTATATTGACTTATGGCTCTTGATTATACAATTTTGTTATATGAAATTTTTACCTCTACAGTTACATTTAATTACTTTTGGGGACATTAATTTTCCCTTCTTTTTCTCTTTCCTCATTCTTTTTAATATTCACAACAATCTTTCTATCAATTTTTCCATTCCCCTGAGTCTCTTCCTCCTGTGGCAAAATGTGTCTGTTTCCATTAATTCTCTAATTACTTTGTGGCTTTTGTACACAGCTCCAGATGCTTTAAGAATTTTGCATCAAAAGAGAATTGGGAAGTGGTTCAATTCAGAGTGCTTATTTCTATAATCCTTGGGGTGAAACTTCCTTCACCCCCTGAATCTTCATGTTCCTCCACTTCATTAACTTGGTGTGCCACATCAACTCTGGTTCCTGTTAGTTTCTCCTTTCCTCCCTCAGTTACTGACAGGGAACAGTGGGTGGTGAACTGTTGTGTAAATGCACACTGGTGTGCACCAAGCTCCACATTCACCGGACTCCAGCCCAGCAATGAAAAAGAACAAAGGGAGAACTAAATGAATCATGACAGCGTAGACGACAGAAAAAGAGACTGAGAGAAGATAGAGGCATGGTTGACAGAGCTGCATGTTTGTCATCCAGAGACAAGGAAAAACAACCGAACAGAAGAAAATAATAAATGCAAGAAGTCATAAGGATTAGCATCCTTCCCTTGAGTGACTCCTGTAGCGACAATTATTTTCAAATGACGTCTCCTAAAATTTTGTGTTGCATTTGCATTGAGCAAATCCATATGTGTGAATTATATTTTTCAAATTTGAACTATTACATACTATCTTTAGAAACTTTTGGTAAATCTCTGTACCTATTGCAATTCTCAAAAATATAAATAAACCTCAATTATCTACTTTCTAACATACCCAATCAAGTTCTTCCTTTTGATGTTATCATGGAAATCACAATGGCCAAGTATGATGACCTAAACTTCCTCATCAAATGTGACTGAAATTACACATTAAATATGAAGTCTAATTCATAGCTGAGCTGGAAAGCTGGAAGAGTGACACAGCAAGCCCAGAAAAATGGGGAATTCCTGAAAGACATCCAGTAGATAGAAAGAAATTTATCTAAAACTCTAGAAGTTTTGAGAAATTTGAAACTCCAAGGAGAGGATAAAGATCAAAGCACACAAAAGACAAAGAAGTCATTTTTTTAGCAGACCATAAGAATGACTAATCAGGGACTTCTCCTGGAGTTAACCGAGTTCGCGACCCTGTCTCTGGGGCTGAGGAGTTCCCAGCACCTGGGCGATGGAGAACCGAGCGGTTTACGGGCCCACCACGGAGGAGAACCCGGGCCCCGCCAGGGGCGCCCGGAGAGGGCTTGCCTCCTACTTCTCCCCTGGTCGGCTCTCGTGGCATCGGTGGGTGCTCAAAGGCTAGCAGCTGTTGCTGTCTCTGCTGGCCTTTATCTGTGAAGAAGTTGTATCACAATGTACTTTGTGTGGAGGACTTTACTTTTTTTGAATTTGTGAGCTGCAGTGCCTTTCTTCTCAGTCTCCTTATAGTGATTGTGTATTGTACTCCAGTTTATGACAGAGTCGAAAATGTAAAAGTAAAATCATCGGATTTTTATATTACTTTGGGAACAGGATGTGTGTTTTTGTTGGCATCCATCATTTTTGTTGCCACACATGACAAGACCTCGGCTGAAATCGCTGC
Organism: Tamandua tetradactyla; assembly: GCF_023851605.1. NCBI lineage: Eukaryota > Metazoa > Chordata > Mammalia > Pilosa > Myrmecophagidae > Tamandua > Tamandua tetradactyla. The sequence goes on along the minus strand of NC_135346.1, from coordinate 8,197,246 downwards.
AATTGTGTTTGGATTTTTGGCAAGCTTTATGTTTCTCATTGACTTTTTCATTATGCATTGTGAAAAACGACACAAGTCCCAGCTGAGAAAACCTGAGACTACCAATAGGTCAGAAGCCGTCACTGAACCACTTAATGCTTGAAGACTGCTACATAAGGTAGCAACTTTGCATGATGCCCATGCCCTGGCAGAAGTTCTTGTAGAATTTGTGTAATTTAAACCACTTCTTTTGAAGCGTAAGGGGAAGGGCAGGAAGGCAGTAATGATTAGTATTTGGACTGTATGTCAGTCACCACCAATTTTGCCTGGAGGGGCTTTTGTTTATAATTTTTTTTTTGTAATGGTTGAAACTTATCTTAAGTGATGATGTTTTTGGAGGTGGAGTGGGAAGGATAATTCTTTAAATCATATGGAATAACTGATGATAAATTCTGCTGTCATTCTTTTAGAACGTTTTACAAGGCTTAGCTTCCAAATTGTGCTTTGTAGCTGTATAAGCAGCATGGTTTTGCTTGTCCTATTAGAAATTTTTCATTTTTAAATTAACTTGTTTAGTTATAAGTTTCTTTATTAGTAAAAGAAACGGAATAGATAATGATTAGATTATGTTCTGGTCACTGACATTTAATGTATGCTTAAGAGATCAGTATTCAAAATGTTGGTCTAGGCTTTTTTTCCTTAAAATTTAATACCCAAGCTTTACTGTATCTTACTCGGCCTTAAAATTACATTGTGACATTAGAGGATAATTATGACTAACTTTTTATAAGACCTTTGTATAGCCTAAAATCAAATATATATGGGAAATGTTGGTATTTTATGTATGTAAAAACAACAGCATAAGCAGCTCCATGTTTATGCTGCACTTTCATTGCTGATAATATAGATTTAAAAAAATTGTTGTATAATGTAACATAGAAAAATTGAACAGACTGATATCAGGTCTAAGGACCAAAGATAAGAAAGATAAATCTTTTGCCCAATACAGTGAAAGTAACTATAAAAGCAGACTTCAGCTACTTCCCATGTATCTGAAGAGATGAATTCATGCTATGATTTAGAAAATGGTCTATTCCCATGTTGGCAGTTGGCATCTGATTATTTCTACTTAAATTAGGACAGCTCTGCTAAGCTCTCTTTAGTGTTTTCTTTGGACCCAGTCGTCTTTTTAAAACCCCAGGTAAGAAGTCAGTCATTGTGGTCTTTTTCATCTATTGAAGATGCTCATGCTTCCTTTTCCGTCTCCTTATCATAATGATCCATATGGTGTGTCATCATCTGGCAGAGATGTACCTCTGGCTCTCACTCTTTCTTATTGTCAGAATGTGTGCAGCATAGACTGTACAAGAAGATCTGTTGGATCCTTGTTCTCACACAAGCATTACTGTAGTTTCTCTCTGAAGAGAAGAAAGTAAGTAGCCAGGAGAATCCTGTCCAGATTAATTTTGTTGATGGTATAAAAGAGTAGTCAAACCACTCAAGAGATTTCATCACAAGTTTTGATAATTTGGAAGGATTGTCTGTTGCTAGCAGGCTGTCATACACCCAACAGATAGGGCACTTGGAATCAGGCGTTTCTGACTGAGTGGTTCACAGACTAGACCATTCTTCCCCTTCTAGATTTTTGTTCACTAGTAAGTGATGAGTCCATGCATCAAGTCCTTCAGTACTTTGGTGGAAGTCTCTGGGCAAGGATATTCAAGGATTCCACTGAAATAGTGGAAGCACGTTCCCAATGATATGATTTAATGATGCTATCCTTTTTATTATCTGCCATTTGTGTATTGTAGACAGGTTTCACCTACATGAATGTGGCTAATATGGTTGTCAGAAATTGGTCAATAAGGCCAGATACAGCTTTTGCTCTGTTTACTGACTCAAGACCTTATCAATTTGTATCAGAGCTTGGATGCTAGTGTTAATGGTAATGTCACCCATCATGAATAGTTTTTACTGGGCATGTCATCTAAGAGATGATAAATTGTTTGGATATTGGGTTTGAAAAGAAAGACTGGTTCAAAGATAACTAGTTTGTGGTGAGCAAGTTCTGAAATTTCTCATTAAACCATATCGTTGTCCTTTTAAATGTCATCTAGATCCAGCTGGAATTCACAACAAACCATCTGGGCTACCTCAGGGTCCCTGCCTATGCATTGGGCTTAGTTGAGTTTGATAGACATATCCTCAGCTGACCTCACACATATCATGTTGGCATTGAACTTAATCTCTTTTTGTTTTGAGGTTTCTCCTCCAGTTGTTTTATTGTTGCAGCAGTGGGTCTCTTAATTGTCCACTTAATCCTTTCCTTTTCAGAAGGATATTATGTTCATTGATGATTTTGGTCACTCTAGAACCTTCCTTCACACTGTTAGGATGTGGCTGGTTAGCCTCCTTCTTACTATTGTATTGTGGAAGGAATTAGGAGTAAAAAAGGTAGTTTGGTGAAGTAAAACATGGGACCAAAACCCACCGTTGTGTACAGAAAAGGGCAGACTCAATAAACTCAGTAAGTTTGGACCGTTATGGTAAATAAAAAGTTCAAACAAAACTTGGGACTAAAAAAACTGTTGTTAACAGAAAAAGACAACAGTACATTTAAAATCATTTTTTATTAATAGCACTTGGTAAATTTGGTTTGTTTTTCATACAAATACAATGTTTAGAACGGTTCTTAAGAATTATAAGGGAAATATTATGATATAAAAGTTTTATAATCGCTATTCTTAAATTATGTTCTGTTTGGGGAATGGGATATGTATTTGTACATTGTTTATAGCCAATCACTTTTGTATTTGTCAGTTTAAATCCTGTGGGTCTTTTTTATCTTTCTTAATGTCAAATTTTATAATCTTCCTTTTAAATAAATTCATTTTATTAAAACATTAAAAAAAAAAAAAAGAATGACTAATCACAAACCCACTCCAATGAAGATGGCAGGGAGAGATGCTTCAGGGCCCCACTATTAACGTATACTTCGAACAATCAGCAAGAACTAGCAGACATCTTTCTAAAAGCTCCAGAAAACAGTTAAAGGACTACATTAATAGGGCAAGCACCAAATCAAGAAATAGCCACTTAAAAGCAGGAGGATCTCCTGGCACGCTGGCTGGCCCCTCCTAACCCTTTCTGACTCAGAGCATAGCCAGTTATCTCCACCCGCAGAGCAGACCCCTGGTCCAGGTTCTGTAGAAAGCTGAGTAACCCTCATACACATACTGCCAGCCTGTATATCTGATGGTGACCTGGAGGAATTGCTGTCCCAGAACTTGCCCTGCATGTAGAAAATAGCTTACTGAGCTTTCCTGCAGAAATAACATCGTAGGAGAATGGTCAAGCTGTGCTGCTTGGGAAAAGGAATTTACTGGCTGGCTGTAGGATATACAATGCAGTACTTGGACAGTGAGGAAACTGTTTTAGGAAAGAAGGAACATTCATTTCTTTGCAAAAGGAGGATTTCTCAGGGCCACGCATACATGCCTAAAACAAGACACATATACAGAAAGGATCAGAAAGGCTCCTATGCTTTGGCCTGGAGATATTCTCCAAATTCATTGTATGCACACTCCCACTGGTCAATTTGCAAAGACCAAGAAAAATATTTCTTTTTGACCTCTTCTCCTACTCCTTTTTCTCCTTCTTCTTTTTTGTTACCTCCAGGAATTCAAAGAAGGTCTGTCAGAACACTAGATGGATACAAGCTTAAGGAATAGATAGATGCTTTAGGGTATAAATTCCAGTGATAATGCACTAAAATATCAAAATGACAAGGTTTCAACAAAAGATTACAAAACATTGAAAGAAGTGGGAAGAGATAGCCCAGGCAAAGGAGAAGAATACAGCATTAGAAGTCATCAGTGAAGAGGATTAGACATGAGATATTCCAGAAAAAGGCTTTTAAAAATGGTCATACTGGATACAAAAACTCAGAAATGGACAGCACAATACTACCTAATTGTAATGTAATTATGTTAAAGCATTGAATGAAGCTGCATGTGAGAATGATAGAGGGAGGAGGGCTGGGGACATAAATGTAATCAGAAAGAAAGACAGATGTTAAAGATCGAGATGGTATAATCTAGGAATGCCTAGAGTGTATAATAATAGTGAAATGTACAGTGCACAAATTTTAAAAATGTTTTTGCATGAGGAAGAACAAAGGATTGTCATTATTGCAGGGTGCTGAAAATAGATGATATCTAATACTTTAAAATGTCACATTATGTGTGAGACTAAAGCAAAAAATGTTTGTTACAAAATTCAGATTTTGACTAGAGCATTTCCTAATATAACTCATGTAGATAGTTTGATTGAATGTCATAAGTACTTGGAATCTCAGGTAGCACATGAGTTTTTGTTGGTTTGTCCAGAGTGATCCCCCGATGAATCCCAGAAGAGTGAGAGTGGAGAGAAATTCAACCTCCCCAAGTTGAATTCTTGATATTCTCACAAGCAGTGTGGACAACCAAAGCTATAGGCTGAGCCCCCAGTCTTGGGGTTTGTTCAATGAAACTTAAACCCACAAAAGATAGGTCAAGTCTACTTAAAATTTAGGCCTATGAGTCACCCCCAAGAGAACCTCTTTTGTTGCTCAGATGTGGCCTCTCTCTCCAGCCAATATGATGAGCATTCTCACCACCCTCCCCCTCTCTGCATGGGACATGACTCCCAGGGGTGTGGACCTTCCTGGCAATGTGGGACAAAGATCCTGGAATGAGCTGAGACTCAGCATCAAAGGACGGAGAAAAACCCTAGAATGAGCTGAGAATTAACATCAAGAGACTGAGAGAATCTTCTCGACCAAAAAGGGGAAGAGTAAAATGAGGCAAAGTGTCAATGGCTGAGAGATTCCAAACAGAGTCGAGAGGTTATCCTGGAGGTTATTCTTACGCATTAAGTAGATATCACCTTGTTGTTCAAGATGTAGTGGAGAGGCTGGAGGGAATTGCCTGAAAATGTAGTGCTGTGTTCCAGTAGCCATGTTTCCTGATGATGATTGAACAATGATATAGCTTTCACAATGAGACTCTGTGAATGTGAAAACCTTATGTCTGATGCTCCTTTTAGCTACTATATCAACAGAAGAGTAAAACATATGGAATAAAAATAAATAACAGGGGGAACAGATGTTGAAATAAATTCAGTTTGAAATAGTGGTAGGTGAAGGCGAGGGGTAAGGGGTATGGTACATATAGTTTTTTTTTTCTCTCTCTATTATCGTTTTATTTCTTTTTCTGTTGTCTTTTTATTTCTTTTTCTAAATCGATGCAAATGTACTAAGAAATGATGAATATGCAACTATGTGATGATATTAAGAATTACTGATTGTATATGTAGAATGGAATGATTTCTAAATGTTTTGTTAATTTTTTTTAATCAATAAAAAAAATGGTCATAAATATGTCCAAAGAGCTAAAGGAAAACATGAGAAAAGAATTCATGGAAATCAGGAAAACAGTAAACGAACACCAAGAGAGTACTGAGAGAGATGGAAATTTGAAAAGGAACCAAAAAAAGATTGAAGGCACAGTAACAGAATTTTAAAAATTCTCTAGAGGGATTCAACAGCTGATTGGAGCTGGTAGGAGAAGAAATCAGAGAACTTGAAGATAAGACAATTGAAATCATCCAGTGTGAGGAGCAGAAACAAGAGAGAATAAAGAAAAGTACACAAAGGAGCCTGTGGACACCAGCAAGCATACTAATGTATGTTTTGTTATAGTCCCAGAAGAAGAAAGAGGGAAAGTTGCAGAGAGACTATTCAATGAAAGAATGACTGAAAACTCCCCAATTTAACAAAAGCCATGAATGTATACATCCAAGGTGCTCAGTGAACCCCAAAAAAGATAAATCCAAACAAAGCCACACGGCACCACATTATAAACAAACTATTGAATGACAGATAAAGAGAGAATACCGAAAGGCACAAGTGAGAAGCAATGTGTCACATACAGAGAAGCCTCAATAAGATTAAATGCTGATTCCTCACTAGAATTTATGAAGGCAAGAAGGCAATGGGAAGACATATTTAAAAAGCTGAAAGAGAAAACCCTACTAATGAAGAATTCTGTATCTGGCAAAACTTTATTTAAAAACTCAAGAGTAATTAAGACATTCCCAGATAAACAAAAGCTGAGGGAGTTCACCACCACTAGACCAGCCCTACGAAAAATACTTAAGGGGGTTCTGTGGGTTGAAAGGTGTGGTACTTAGATTCAGTTGTCACCTTGGCCAGGTGAAGGTGCCTAGATCTATTGCTGTGGACATGAGCCAATGGCGTGTGTACCTCATTTGTTGCTGGTTACATCTGCAGTTGGCTAGGAGGTGTGCCTGCTGCAATGAATGATATTTGATTTAATTGGCTGGTGCTTAAATGAGAGAGCTCAACGTAGCACAGCCCAAGCAGCTCAGCATTCCTCATCTCAGCACTCACAGCTCAGCCCAGGCCTTTGGAGGTGCAGAAAGGAATCACCCCAGGGAAAGTTGTTGGAACCCAGAGGCAGAGAGAAGGCCAGCAGAGATCACCCTGTGCTTTCCCACATAAGAAAGAACCTCAGTTGAAAGTTAGCTGCTTTCCTCTGAAGAACTAATGAAATAAATCCCCTTTTATTAAAAGCCAATCCATCTCTGGTGTGTTGCATTCTGGCAGCTAGGAAACCAGAACAAAAGGAAAGAACACTAGACAATTGACTGAAGCCTATATGAAGAAATAAAGGTCTCTGATAAAGACAATGGCATGGGTAAAAATAAATACCAGTATGATTGTACTTTTGATTTGTACATCCACTTTACTTCCTGCAGGATCTAAAAGGGAAATGCATAAAATGCATAAATCAATGGTTTGGACTCATAATGTATAAGTACTCAATTTTCCACAAGAACTGCATCAAGGTGGTAGAATGTAGGGGTATAGGGAGTAGCTTGCGTATGCTATTGAAGTTTAGTTGGTACCAAAGAAAATGAGATTGTTATAGATTTAAGATGTTAAGTTTAAGCCTCATAGTAGCCACAAATAAATTATCAGAGAATATGGAAACTCAAAGAGAAAGAAGGTAGAGTGCAGGTTACCAGGAGTGGAGAGCAGGAAGAATGGGGAATTAATGCAAACTGAATGTAGGGTTTCCATGTGGGGTGAAGGGAAAGTTCTAGAAATTAATGGTGGTGAGACTACTGCAACAGTGTGAATATGATTCACGTTATTATACAATGGAGGACTGGGCTAGGAAGATTTATGTCATACATTTCCACAATTAAAAAAAAAGAAAGAGAAACTAAAGAGATAATGAGAAATAAATGCAGTACCTGATATTAGTGGGATCTAAGAATTGAGGAGAAAAGACTCAAAAGGACATTCATTATTAGGACAGAAGAAAAATTGGAATATAGACTATAAACATTATATCAATGTTAAATTACTGGAACTCAGTGACTGTACTTCAGATGGCTGCATCAGGGAACGTCCTTGTCTTGGGAATTTAAGTAGAAGTATTACTACATTTTTAAGGAGTAAGATTGTGCAACATGCTTTCAAATGCTCTGAAAATAGATGGATGGATGGAAAGGGAAGAAAGGAAGGGAAAGGAGGGAAGAAAGGAAGGAAGGAAGAAAGGAAGGAAGGAAGGAAGGAACAATACAGTAAAGGTGTCACGTGTTGTAATTGGTGGGTCTGAGTATCTGGAATGTGTGGGGATATGTTGAAGCTCTCCGTATAAGGTTTGTATTGTTTTTGCAACTGTCCTATTAGTTTGCAATTATTTCAAAATAAAAAGTTTAAGAATGTAAGAAAAATAATAACCACAAGATTAGATGATACAGCAGAGATGAAAGAAAAAGTAGGTAATAAAAGGTTGCAGAAAAACTGAGGCCGTCTAAACACACCGAGTCTCGTATTTACCCTCTGGCTGCTCTCCAGTCTCCCTACACTCACCCAGTGAGGCCTCGGACCAGAAACTGTTCTCCACTCACAGAGGTCTCCACTGTGCCCACCCACTCCTGTACAATCAGTGGAGACAGGGTTCCATGTCATTACTTCCATTTAATGTCTGTGGAATAAATTATTTGGGGTAGTAAAATTATTTAAACTTGTTATATCAGTTGAGAAATATAATGAAATATTATTATTTCTAGGATGTTAACCAGCAGAACTCTGTAAGAGAAATTTTAAGTTATCAGCAGGAGACAAAAAATAAAAAAGTGACCAATCTAGCAAAAGTGAAAACAAGGAAAAAGAGGAAACATAAATGCGCTGTAACAAATGTCACTAAAAAAGCAAAATGTATTCTCCCCACTCTGTCACTGTACTGCTATCAGTGCTTCATTTATCCTCTCTCTTCACTCTCTGTATGTGGGAATGACATTCTTAGGATGCCTCAGGACACCAGGCCCAAAAGTCAAACCACTTGCATCCCACAAGCTACTTCTTAGCATAGGGCTTATCAGAGTAAGAACAGAAGGCTGAATTTAGGTAACAAAAATTAAATTTACTATGCACCACAGTGGGCAGCTGTAAGTGGAATATTTTGAAATTCAAATTCCCACATCTTAATTGCTTTCTTCCTTCCCTATGATACCCAAGGGTGGCTTACCTCCTCTCCTCCCTTGCCCTTCCTTGTCTGTAATCCTTCTCAGGTACATTGACTTCACTTTATATTTTATATTTATGTTCATTATACAGACAATGGCTTCATTGCCATCTTCTTCCTTCACTTTTGGGATGCTGGAGCAAATTTTCACTGAGTTTTCCACATCATTAAGTTTTAGTGTTCCAGATAAGGGCAGATGAGCTAAAGTCAATCTTGGAAGCCATGTATTTTGGTTTGCTACAGCTGACAAGTTGCAATATACCAGAAATGGGTTGACTTTTACAATGGGGTTTTATGAACTTGCAAGTTTACAGTTCTGAAGTTGCGAAAATGTCCAAATTAAGGCATCCGCAGGATGATACCTTCTCTGAAGACTGGTTACTGGCGAGCGTGGGCTCCTCTGTCACATCTCGAGGCACATGGTGACATCTGCTGGCCTTTCTCTTCCAAGCTGTTTTGCTTCCAGCTTCTGGCTTCAGCTTCTACATGTTTCTCTCTTTTAGCTTCTTTCTTAATTTCTGTGTGGGTCTTTTTCTTTAAACTTCCCTGGAGTTTTTTTTAAAAAGATTTTTTATGTCTTTTGTCTTCTTATAAAGGACTCCAGTAAGAGGCTCAAGACCCCCTTTGAATGAGGTGAGTCACTTTTCGATTGAAATAACCTAATCAACAAAAACCTCATAAAAATACCTACAATAGGTATTTGTATACCTATTGTATACAAATGGTATACAATGGATTGAAAGAATATGATCTTTTCTGGGACACATAACTGCTTCAAACTACCACATCACGCATCTAAAAAGGTGTGGTAAATCTCACGTCCCCCTTTCATATGTGTGCATCTAAATGAAGCAGTGCTGGTGTTCAGCACATATGAGCACTGAGGAGAGGCCATCAGACTTTTGCTCCTCACTCATCATACACCAGACTTTCCAGGTCCACAGAACCCTCGAAGCAGCTTTTGGTTCTGAACCTAGACTAACTGACACAGGGCACAGGGGAGGTATTTCCTCCCTTCTCCCACATTTCCTGCCATCTGTCAGTGGCCAGAAGAGGCGCACAATGTGGCTATGTTAACATGATTTTGTACCTACTTCGCTTGACCGGAGTGCAGAGGAGAAGCAGCAGGCAGGAGTGGCTGGAAGCTTTCTAGGTGTGCAGTTATGCAGGCTGCAGTTAGCCTTTCAACAACTCACGTTCTTTTCCCCGTCCTTATTCTGTATCACAAACTCAAATTCCTCCCCAGACCGTCCCACCAATGCAAGCTAGGAATTCCAGCAGATAAGCCAAGTTGTGGCCTGCGTTCTAGTTACTTTGTCTTCCATTTTCAAGTGTTTGCCTTCGCACTATAACACCCTTAATATAGGACAGAATTACTGCGATTTAGGGCAGTTTGAGCAACTTCATTGACGTGAACCGACTAAATAAACTACACATATCAAAAGTGTCCAATTTGATGTTCTGACATATATGCAAATCCGTGCAACCATCACCTCAATCAAGAAAATAATCATATCCATCACTCGCAAGAGTTTCTTTGTGCTTCTTTGTAATACATTTTTACCCTAAACCCCATCCTCAATCAATCCCCAATCTTTTCCCTGTCACAATAGATTACTTTGCATTTACTAGAATTTCAAACAAATGAACCATACAGTATGTACTCTTCTTGTCTGGTTTCGTCCACTCATAATTATGTTGAGAGTCACCCATATTATTTCATGTGTCAATAATCACTCTTTTTTATAGCTGAATAATTTTTATTGTATGAATGTATCATAAGTTTTTTCCCATTCGCCTGTTGATGAATGTTTGTGTTGCTTCCAGGTTTTACCATAAAATTGCTTTGGACATTGGTGTGCAAGCTTTAGTGTGGAAATATACTTTCATTTCTCTTGAGTAAATATTTACAAGTGGAACAGCTGGGTCATATGGTAAGTAAATATTTAACTTTTAAGAAGTTGCAAAACTCTTCTCCAAAAGTTTATGTCATATATTCTTCCCAGCAGTATAAGAAAATTCCAATTCATCTGCATCCTCACTAATGCTTGGTATGGTCAGTTATTTTAATTTTAGCCATGTACCACTGTTTGATTGAGGTTTCCATTTTCATTTCCCAAGTCGCCAATGAGGTTGAACATCTTTTAGTTTTTGCTTACTTACTATCTGATGTATCATTTGTGGTAAAGTCTTTGTTCAAAACTTTTGTCCATTTCTTATCAGGTTGTTTGTCTTCCTATTACTGAGTTGGAACAGTCTTTATACAGCCTAGATACTAGTCCTTTGTCAGATATATATTTAATAAATATTTGCTCCCAGTATTTGGGTTGTCTTTTCATTTTCGTATTATGTTTTTTGAAGGGCAAACATTTTTAATTTGATGAAGACCAATTTATTGATTTATTCTTTTAAAATTTATACTCTTGCATCATGTTTAAGAAATCTTAGCCGAACCCAAGATTTTTCTCCTGCTTTCTTCTAGAAAGTCTTATATTTAACTCTTACATTAGGTCTATGATCAATAAATGTATATGTATGTGTGTGTGTATATATATATGTATGTAAAGTATATGTATATGCATGTATATATGTATGCGGTAAGGAAAGGCTGGGGTACATTTTTGTTTGTTTGCTTTTTCCTTTTGCATATGGCTTTTCAATTGTTCCTGCACCATTTGTTGAAGAAATTATTCTTTCCCCATTGAATTGCTGTGGCACCTTTGTCAAAAATCAATAGATTATGTATGTGGTCAAAAGCTTTAGCCAAGATTTTTGGCTCTAAATGTGAACTTCCTGTGGAATTTTTGGCTCCCTTCCCTCTGGTCATTTACAGAATTTAAATCTACTTTTACTCCCTTCTTTTTTCTTGTTTTTATTTTTTTTCACATCCTTTCTCCTGCCTTTGCCAAATTTTGCAAGCAATCACTTAATAGTAAGGCAAAATAAAGTCATTTTTCACATGCGAAGAGCCAGAAAATACATAACTCAAAATGCCACTCTGAAAGATATTTTGGAGATGTACTCAAGCCATACATTAAGTTGAATCTGAGAAAGAGGTCAACAAAAGTAGCCATGATGAGCCAAGAAATCAATTAAATGTGCACTATGGAATTGCATCTTGTGGGTCATTTGGAGTACTTAGTCAGCCTGCAGAGCAAATGTTGTACTTTATCAAAATTACCCTTATAATTTCTTTTAATTGCTCGCAAAGTATTCATGATTTTCTGAATACTATTATCCCTCAATTAATCCATCAAATCTAGCTTTCCTCCATTATTAGAACAGCCTATGTTTAAGAATTAGATGGCTTGTGTTCAGAGACTATGGTATATAAAATGTTTTATCTATCCATCTATCTATCCATCTATCTATCTATCTATCTATCATCTATCTATCTACCTACTTATCACTGATCTATCAATTGATTTTCGTTTCCTAGGCTGCTCAAGCAAATATCATGCAAAGGAATGGCTTAAACAATGGGAATTTATATTTGCCCATGGTTTTGAGGCTAAGAGAAAGTCCCAACCACCCATCATCAGGGTGTTGCTTTCTCCCTGAAGACTGGTACTCTAGAGTTGGTTACTGAGAATCCTTGTTCCTTAGCTTGGCACATGGCAAGGCACATGACGCAGTCTCCTCATTGTTTCCTTCTCTTCTGATGCTCAGCTTCTGCAGCTCTCTGTGACTTCCTTCTCTGTCTTAATTTCATTTCACTTATAAAGAACTCCAGTAATAAGATTAAGACCCATCCTGATTGAGGTGGGGCCACATCTTAACTGAAGTAACCTCATCAAAAGATCCAACTTACAATGGATTCATACCCACAGAAACAGACTATGTGTAAGAACATGCTTTTCTGGGTACCTACAGTGTCAAACCACCACATCATCACCTACTTGTGTGTTTTTTGTGTGAATGTTTGTGCATGCTTTGCACATATAATGAGCTTTGCATAAGTTCAATATGTGTGAAGCAGGTCTACTATCAAGTGCCAATGATCATTGAAAAAATTCTTAGATTGTATATAATATTAATACCTACAAAGAAATAAAATTTGAGATATTACAAGAAAATATGGGAGATAGTAGTAGATATGTGTGTGAGGAATGTAAGCTGCAGGTCTTCTCCATATTAGAGGACACACTAATACCCAGTGGCATTTATAGAAAATATTGTTAAAATGTAAATGTGACTACCAGAGAATAGTAAAAGCGTGCTTAACTTCCTAAACATTGTAGGGGAAATAAACGCTCTATCAGTTCAGCTAGAAACTGGAGTAGAAGAAATAAAAGAAAGAACAAAGAAACAGAGCGAATACCAGTTACAAAGTTAGTTACCAAAACAAATTCCAATATATTGAACTCAACTATTGAAAAAGTAGATCTTTATATTGGATATAAATAGATAGACAGTATTTATAAGAAATAACTTAAGTAAATGATGCAGAAAATGAACAGATGAAAAGAGATATCTCAGGCAAATAGAAAAAAGAAAAATAGAAGTCACAATAAGATTTGTATCAGATAAAAAGATTCAAGGCCAATAGCATTAAAAGGAAAATAAGAGGTATTTTCAAATCATGAAGAAGATACGTAGTAACGAATAAAACCATATAAAACAGAGTTGCGAAATCAAAGAAATTTAGAAATTCTGAATCTTAAGAGATTTAAAAAATACCTCTCATAAATTTGCAGATTAGATAGACAGAGAGTAAAGAAATAGAAACTTGAATTATATAAATAAGTAAAATAATGAAATATACTTATAACTTTATTATAAATATTTAATTTCCTGAAGAACATAAAGCAAGATTGACTGCATGAGGCAGGTATATCCCCAGAATGGAAATCCTGTTGAAAAATGTTTACATATGAGCATGGACATAGTATACAAATTGCAAAATACATAAAAGTTTCATATCTAATTTTAATATAAACCTTGTCAACCTCTTTGCAGAGTTCTTCTCTTTAGTATATACCATTTCTTTTCTTTATGTTTTTTTTTTTTTTTTGTTCTCCCTTATTTTCTCTGCTCTCCTTTGGTCCTGAATTTATCTTCCTTATTCAACTTCTCAGGCTATTTTTCTTTTGTATAAAATATTATCATTTTGTGCCCTATTCCATCAGAAATATTTCAAGTCATTCTCAGCAATATCAAATGTTTATAGTTTACTGGAAGGAGGAAAATAAATGTTCTGTAAAGATTTGAGGGTAAAAACCTGAAATTGGTTAATGAGGTAACTTCTGGATAGAATTTGCTCTTCATGATTTAAATCTCATTGTATGGCCTACTGCCTATTCTCACTGACGCATAAAATTAACTCAAATCATTGGCAAATGTACAGGAGGACACATTCACACACTTTTCTGCAGATACAATTGCAGCCCATTTTACACGTGGCAGAGTTTGTCCTCCTTTCCCTCACTGCTGTTCCTGAAACATGCAAACACCATGGCTATCCCCAGAAGAGGATATTCAGTGATGTGCACTAAGGCAGAGGAAAGCAGAGCTTGTTCTAGCATAATTTGGCAGTTTATTCAATTTCCCTCTCCCGGTCCCACCCCGAGAGGAACTGGCTGGAACTGAACAACTGGTAGTCTGGACGGGATGCCAAGGGGAAGAAGAGACCAAACCCTCGTGGTTAAAGTGGCTAAAATAATTATAGGAATTGGAGGAGACTGGGCAGAATTAAAAGGGAGGAAGAGTTCCCTTCACCAGCTGTGGGGACGGCAAGAGGGAGGCCCCAAAAACCTGGATCAAAGGGTCTGTTGAGGAATGGGGGTGAGCTGAAAAAATAGATGAGCCATCCCCAAATACCAACCCACCGATGGGTCCAGTGTGGAATGGAAATTAAGACTTGATCCAAAATAAAGAAGGAACTGCTCACTTCTTTACTTTAGATCCTGGGTCTAAAGAATAGTTTTTTATGGACTATACTATCCTAGGACAGAAGTCAGCTAAATTCTATATGCACATCATATCATCTACCACACGTAGCCTATCATATGCTATTTGTCACATGAAATGTATCATATCACATGATGTATCATCATCTATCATACCAGATCACTCAACTGTCCTTTAGTGGAGTCCTGAATCCAAAAGGGTGTCCACGAATTGACCTCTTGCTATTTCTCGTTTCTTTGGTTCTGTCCAGTCATCGTCAGTGTTGGGGGGAGCCTGAGCTAGAACCTTGCCCCTTCTATCACCAGCTACTTAACCTCAGGCACATTTCTATTCTTCCATCTCTGTTTCCTCATCAGTAAGATAAAGATACTCATGCCGGTCTTAGACAGCATCTGCTACAATTCGCTTTTGCATCTCTTAGATCTACGTAAGGTACTCATTAGGTTTATCTATCTGCTATTTATTCTTCCAGAGAGTGGTCAGTCCTGCCACCCATTAGTGATACCAGTTGCCAAGGCTTCCTTACACCTCTGCTGGTCTAGGTTGCTTGCCTCTTGGGTAACCCAGACCTTTTTCCGTGAGGGATCTAGACTCCTGGCTTTGTGCTTTTATTAAATTGCTTTAATTCCCTTTCATGTTCATCACCAGGCACGGAAACACCACGTGGTTCCTCGATGACTCTCCTAAGTTTCAAAAATATTCTGCCTTCCTCCAATTATGTAGCTGCAATTCTATCTCCTCATGATAAGCAGAATCAATTATTCTTGCCAGTATAGCAACTCCCTTATATGTCTGCTGGTCATTTGCTATTATAAATATAAAGTAACCAAGCTGGAGGCATAGCTTTAGGTTTAATGAAATCCTTAGGATGTCACCTGATAGAAATAATCCCTTTTCTTCACTAACCAGGGCCCCTAGTCCAGAAAACCTCAAAGTTGCAGGGACAGGAAGCACAAAGACTTGCAATGGGTCACTGGGAGTGATGCTGAGTAGCACTACTCTTCCTTCTCACCTTGGTTCCTAGAGGCATGTTTTTATCTGTTAGGAATGCTAAACAATATCATGGCTGTTAGTAAAAGTACTACATTTTGAGGGATAACACTTTAATCCATTGAGGTTTCCATTCCCATCCTGGCACTTTAGCTATGCCTTTAAGAGGCCATTTTAATGTTCTATCAGGTTAGCAGCTTATAAATGATGCATACGTGTTAGGACAAGTGGACACTACCCCAGTGCCATACCTTCTCCAACATATAGTGGGCCTCTCCATGCAAGGTGGTATCGTGAGATTCCATGGTGATAAATCAGACTTCTGAGTCCTTAGACAGTGGTGGTGGCCAAAGCACTATGGAGAGGATGGGAAAACTATTCCCAGAACATATATAAATACCGGTAAAGCCAAATTACTGTCTTACCAGGGATAAAGAGGTCTGATATACTCAACTTCCACTACGTGGATGATTGGCTTCTTGAGAAATGGTACCATATTGAGGATTCAGCCTCAGTCTTTGCTGTTGAGAGACTGGCATTCTGCATTGGCAGTAACTGTGCCAATCTTGGTGGAGAAAAAGAACCAATGCATAACATTCATCCCTGTATCAGCTTCCTGTGTCTGCTGTAACAAATTACCACAAACGTGGTGACTTAAGATAACAAAGTTATTTTATCACACTTTCAGAGAGAAGAAGTCTGAAATCAAGGTGTTGGCAGAGTGGTTCTTCCTACAAAAACTCTAGAAGAGACCCCTCTCTTGCCTCTTCTAACTTCCGTTGGCTCCTGGCATTCTCTGACTGTGGCTGCATAACTTCAATTTCTACCTCAATATTTGCACGGCCTTTTCCTTTGCTCCGTGTTTCTCTTACACAGACACTTGTCATTAGATTTAGGGTCACTGGGATAATACAAGGGGATCTCAACTAGAGATCTTCAGTTTAATTATATCTGAAAATATCTTTTTCCTGAATAATGTTATCTTCACAAGTTTCAGGAGATGGATATATTTTTTTGGAGTCATGACTCAACCTACTACAATCTCACACCCTGGGTAGTCAATGGCCAATTTTTCAAGCACTGTGCTGCCACAGACAGGCTCGGTCAACTTTTGCTATACAAATTATTCTATACTTCTATTTGTTCCATGCCTCCACTACAGTGCATGGAGACACTGAAGTGAGATACAAAAATCTGCACAATTTTATTCCAGTGAGCCTGTTCTCCTCTTCATCTTCAATCCTCCAATCTGTCTCCTTCCCGATGACTGACTGTTTGGTCAAGACAATTTTTCATGTCCAGAAGTCTATGTTTATCTTTACCTCGGGTCTCTTCTCTTCCACACTTACTTAATGACCAAATCATTCAAAGCTCTGCAAATAGAGATTTTTAACTTTCATGAACACTTATAAAGAAGGACTAAAGTTTAGTAGGAATACACTTCTGATTTTTGTCAATGTAACAATCAGAATCCATCACCTTCTGGCAGCTGGTCCTGGAGAATCCCCCACAGGTCTTAGGTATGGATCCTGTGAGAGGCATCAGTGCAACAAAGAAAGGTGGCGTGGAGAGAGGATCTGGGACATCTTTACTTTTCTTATGTCCTCCAGACCACCTTTGGCCCCTAATCTTGAAAGTACCATTTCTATCCTATGAGAGATTGTTTCTGTGCCCACTTCGTCTTATTACTCGGTGTCTGATAGCATCCACATCATGATGAGCAGTTCTGTCAGGTAGTCAGGTGCCAGCCTCTGTGTGAGCCCAGTAAGATGCTAGGATCTGCTTCTCAAATGATGAATAGTTTTCTGTTGCAGATGGCATGGTCTTACTCCAGAGTTGTTAGGGTCTGTGTTGTGACTCTTCTCTTGTGGCTCATAGAAATATATGGCATCCTTATCTGTCACAGAAATCTCTAGCACCACCTGATTTGACAGGAGATTTGACCCAAGCAATGCTAGTACTGCAGCCTGATCTACTGAAGAGGCTGGACCCCCACTCAAAACTAGCACCCACCAAGTTGCCCAATAAAGTGCCATAATTCATTTCACTTTTGCAAGAACCAGATTGGTGAATTAACTGGAACAATAATGGGAACTTGTATTCATTTAAGTCTTTGGGGGTGGCAATGATCTCTGCAGTTCCATATAGGATGACATATGGCTCCTAACTTGTTTTCTTGGCCATGGTCAATAATTTCAAAACTTCTACTTGGACTCTTCTTCCCTTCTGTTTCTTAGTCTACATGTTAGGGAATCAGTGTGAGGCTTCTTCCAGCTAACAGTACATCCATCCAAAGTATCAGAGACCAGGGAAATGACATATTGGATCCACTGTGAAACAAACTTTAAATCAAGACCTTATTTATTACCTGGCTTCTGCACTCACAGGGAAGCTGTGATGGTGTTCTTTTGCTTTTTGTTTTTTGCCTGGTATTGAAGTCAGCTCAGACCCTGAATCCAACCATCCTTGAAAGGTTATTTAGATATTCCCCTTTCCCCAGTGCATGCATGTTACCTGGAGAAATGGTCAAAGGTCTCTTAGGAAAAGAATCAAGTGAATCACTATTGTAAATATTTGCAGCAGTATTTCAGGATCATTCTTTATGAGGACCCAGTCTGTTTTTAAATCTATGGATTCCAGGTCTGAGAATGGGCTCAGATCTGGATATCGGACAAGAGAATATGAACTTCCTTTGAGGTGGCTGACTAGGCCTTCTGTTGCTCCACTCTTGATCTACAGAAATATACGTATCAAAACTCGCATTGGTTTGTGTCCCTAAAGGCAATGTGCTCTCTCAGCCATCACCACGGATTTCTGTGGGTCAGGGGAGGACCTCCTGGTTGCCTTTCCAACGTTGCTGTCCAAGAGTAATTACATCCACCTTAACTCTGATAGTTAAATGCTGCCACCTGGCCTTTATTAGACTTGACTCCTATGATCTCCCAGGAACACAGTTCCATAAGCATGTATCCTCCTCTCAGGCCTACTCAGAGTGGGCAGTCGCTGCTGGACTTTCAAACACTGAGGTTTCCCTTTTACTAGCATATCATCGTGGCTGTAGTGGGGGGAGGAGGAAGAGGTTTCCCTTAGGATCACCAGGGTAACATAGTCAACTATTAGTTGGTGTTAAGTAATAAACCCATCCCGACATGCCCAGTTTTCTGAGACTTTCTTCAATACTCTTCCATGGAGTTCCTGTAAATCCAGCCATCAGGTTATCCAACTTTTTTCTCTGCTTTAACAGCAGAAATTAGGAATAATTATAAACATCATTGCTAGGAATTAAACCTTAAATCATAGGATACCTTCATTCAGTACCCAACATATTCTTTTGGTCCTTCCTAGGACACATTTACCAGGTCTTAAAGTATTTTTGATAAATAATCCATTTCTTCCAATGCAGGGACACTGTTTTCCTGGTGAGACCATGCTGAGGCATGTCCCTAGTTAATGGTCTAGAAGCCAGCAGGGATGTTGGGGCAGATCTCGAGAAGGGCCAGTATCACCTTGAAAGGCATCAACCTCACATTAGGACTTTGAATGATCTCCAAGCAAGGAGAAGGTATATAGCATTGGAGAAGGAGACACTTCTGCTGGCTGAGAAGGTTCAGAGGAATCTTAGAGTCTAGGTCTGAAGGACAGCCATCCTCATCTCATATCTCAGGGTCCCACATTTTTGTCAGGGCCCTGATGTTAGCATCGAAGGCTTGACAGGGCTGTGAATTCAGTCATCTTCGTAAGTTTTCTAGTCTCAGGATCAGGTCCCAGTCTGCTTCACCTCAGGCGATGAGGATATTTTAAACATTAACATGGAGGTCTTCCAGCTTTCACACGTTGGCCTGAGTTGACAGTGGACTCATGTGAGAATGTCATTTCATTCCCTCAGTGCAAAAATTGCACTCAACAACTACTCACTGGCTTTACAATGCTTACAATTACTATTTGCCCCCATCCTGCTGAAATGCTTGAGATACATAAGCCAGTGCTCCTTACTGTAACTCAGTCCTTTTTCACCACAGGTAAGATTCTCAGTAATACTAGTTAGGATGCAGCAGCATCCCTGAGGAAATCACTCACCCTTTCTGCTCCACTAGCAACTGGGTACTCGTTATGATCTGCTAGTATATGATCCAGAAAGCTATCCCAAGGGTCTGCTTCCTAGGACCATTTTGGTACTAATTGTCTTAGTTTGGGTTTCCCAAGATGCAGACCCTACAGGAAGGACTCAAGTATAAATAATTTATTTGAAAGATGATCTAGGAAATACTGTTAGGAAAGTGGGAAAGTGAGACAGGGAAATAAAGGCAGTCAGTTAAAGGGTGTGTTGTCAAGCAAGTGGCCTCTGTGGATGCCTGGGGCTCAGCCTTGCTGGCAGACTCTGGTAGCTCGGGAGCTCGGGTAGGACACATGGCCTCAGAGCTATCCCACATGGGAGGGGAGGGAGCTGGGGTATTTTTACACCAGATCCTATAAGTCTTTGGTTGAAGGCTCCTGTAGGAAGAGTTAATTTTCTCACAGTTTAGTCCATGCAGGCAGAAGAGGCTTGAGCCTACAGAGATAGTTTTCAGGCAAAGAGAAACACGCTGAAAGTTGGAAGTCAGAGGATTTACATTGCAATGGTAAATTCTGAGAGAATATGGTTGGAGCCCAGCAGTGACCGCTACAATCCACTGCCACCAGTGTTGTGTGATTTAAATAAACTGATATATGTCCAATGCTTATAAAGCATCTGCCATATAATAAATGTTTAATAAATGATTGTTATTTTTATTATTATTATCTGGCATGTCAATCTGACAGTTGTTTGAGATATTCTTCTACGTGAGTTCATACGTGATATAAAAAGCATCACATTGCAAAAAAGTCAACATTTCATTATCCAAATCCTTTAACCTTGGAAATGATACAGCAAAAATGTCCCTAATTCGGTCTGAGGTAGAACTTTTTTCATGTAGTAATTCTCATTCTCCTTCTGGGAAGAATATGCATTCCTTATCAAATGTTTAAGCAGTTTCCTGATAAATGTGGGTGAGATTAAAAGCTTTGGGATAGCTCCCTCCCTCCCTCCCACCCACCCCACCCCACCCCACCCCCAGCCCCTGGTCTGCCAGTTGACTGTTGGTCAGGAGTCTAATGATCTTGAACGAGACTTTTGTTTTTTTGAACTTGTGTCTACTCTTTTCTATTCATTCTCTTTTCCTAGAAAATGTCCCTATCAAGAGAGACTCTGTGATTGGCTTGTCCAGAATGGAAATAAAACTCTGACATGCATTCATAATAGCTGATTTCTTTGAAAAGTAGTTTTTTTTTCCAACTGTGCTAATGTTGGAATTACAATTACCTTTATTACATGTGAAGGTAATAGGAGGAAGTATTTTAATATCGGCTGGTCGAGTGGGCTTCCTTATGTGCCCCTAAACTGACTTCGTTCTTCTCCAGAAAATAAACTGTCAGAGTCCTCTCATTCTCTTTCCCCTATCTCCTGAGACAGAGTCTAATCTGATAAGGTTCCCACATGACAGAAAGCAGATGAGATTGCAAAAATTCCCACAGACAAGCAAAGCTCTTGCGGAACCTGAAAAGCTGAAACTGCATCTTCTCTGCAAGCAGGCAAACGGGAGAGAGGACAGAGAGAGAGAGACTCCTGAAGGAGCTCTGGGGAGAAGTGACAGAGGGGCAGAGAGAAGCCCCTCTGCTGAAGAACTTGCACAGGCAAGCATAAAGAGATGCGGGGAAGTGAGGGAAAAATGTTCCCTGCTAATACCAACATTCTTTTTAAAAAGAAACATTTTCAAAAAAATAACTTGGCTTGAAAATCAATTGTTAATAAACCATAGTATAGACCTTACCAGATGAACAATATACTGGCATGACTAATGCACACCACTTTTCTGTAATAATAAACTGGACTCACCTACCAGGTACAGTATTCCTTAGGAAGGAACTGAGTACTGCTGAAACATACATGAATACTTTGAGGATACTAGAGTATGACTCAGTAAAGGTATATTTGGTGTCTCTTAGAAACAGTGGGAGAAATGGTCTCTATAAGAAAAACTTTTAAAACCCAGCAGAAAATAAAGACTATATTATTAATTGAGACATTATAATATTCCAAGCATACATCATGCATGATGGAATTTTTTTCTACCTACTGAGCTCATTCTCCATTTCTGTAGGGTTTGGTGGTTTGGCCAGACACTCGATTCTCTAAGACGCATGTGGCTATGTCATTAGCAGTTATTCTTGAATGTTTTGGCTATTGCCAAAGCAGTCTGCTGGCATAAAAAAAAAATTCAGAATGCCATCTTGGGAAATATTACTCTTGCAGACGGTTGTTTATAATCCAACCCAGTTATCCAGACAAAACTTTTTTTTTAACATTGTGCAGAAAGTTAGTGAAGAAAAATTCAATGGAGGGTTTATGTCTTTATATGTAAGATTAACTACTGCAAAATCCATTACCTTTCATGAGAGTTTGTCTTTTATTTCTTGTTTTCTTCCATATTTTCAATACATTGATTAGATCATCAAACTGCTCTGAAGTGTAAAGTTTCTTTGAAAATATTTCTATCTTTGGAGAAATGGAAAATAGCCACTATGAGAGTTTGCCTTAAAATTCTTAATAAATAGAGGGATATAAATGGAAACCTTAGGAGTTCCTTTCATTTTCCCTCTTTCTCATTTTATCCTTTTGCTGAGCTTGGATTGTTTGAGTGTTCAACTTGATGAGAAAGTATTTCCAGTACATGACTCATTTCCAGGTAGCAGTTAGAAAATATTGAAGTATTGCACTTTTATTCCCACTCTACATATATAATCCTCTTATTGGTGACAATGAACAACTACATGCTCGTCTTTCACAAACATAATAACAAGTATTTTTAAACATTAGCTACATACCAGACGCTCTTCTAACCACTTGACATGCATTAACTCATTTAATCGTACCAAGAACTGCATGAAATGTGTTGTTTTACCTTCATTTTCAGCTGCAGAATTGAGGCACAGGGTGGTTATATAACTTGCCCATTATGTTGTTCAGCTAGGGCTGAGATCAAGCAGGCTTGTGTTGGAGCTTGGCTTCTTAACCATTAAATTATACTGCCACTGTGTATATTTTTCTTATTCACATCTTACAGAAAGCTGAAGAAACACCCTGACTGTATAGGAAAGCAGGAAGATTTCTTTCCTAGTTGCATTTTCCATTCTCGTCTTTAGCAGATGATGAAGTCAATTTGATGTCAGCAACACATCAGCATTTCTGCTCATTTTCTAAGGTCACACAAAAAATGTCAGGATTTTTTTAAAGAAATATAATCATGACTTAGAGCGCTAACTCCAACAACTATTTAAAAACAAACAAACAAGCAAAGAAAACTTTGGTTGTAGTTCTATCAATGGCGCCTCTGGTCACTTCATGTTATTCATTCAAAAATACAGGATGTGTTACTAAAACCACATAAAATGAGAAACTAAGATGAAACCAAGAGAAAGCAAATTCCCCCCACATCAGCCACCGTATCTATTAAAACTAGTGCAAGTAACCAGTACCCCTTACCCAAACCATCGCTTGAGTAACTAGTCTCCTTGCTTCCCCTAACTAGTCTCCTAGCTTCTGCTCTTGCTCTCTTGCTGGTGTCTGTACCTACCTGCCTAATAGTTTCCCACCGCACTCCTCAAACCTCATATTTCTTCATGGTCCCTGAAGAGCAGGCTTCTGGCTACTTCTCCTTCTCATTTTCCTCCTATTGAATACTTGTCAGACTCACTGAATATCTTGAAGTTTTTGTTTGTTTTATTTTTTAGTACACTGTGTGCTGGTTTGGAGCTGGTATGTACCCTACAGAAGGCCAGGTTCACCCTCCACCCCTGTGGGGGCAGACTTATAGTGCTTGGGACCTTTTGGTTCAGGTGGGTGTGACTCGGCCCATTTAAGGTGGTCTTAATTCCTTTACTGGGGTCCTTTAGGAGAAGGTAAAAGACATAAAACACCGGGAGAGAGTGTTTAGAAAAACAAATGCCCAGAGACATTTTGGAGAGAGCCGTTAAAACCAGAACCCAGGAGAGAAGGCCAGCAGGCATTGCCACGTGCTTTCCCACGTGACAGGGGAGCCCCGGAGCCCAGCAGCCTTTCCTCAGAGAGGGTATCCTTGTGCTGATGGCTTCATTTGGACATTTTCACGGCCTCAGAATTGCAAATTGTAACTTAATAAATCCCCAATTTAAAAGCCAACCTGTTTCTGGTATATTGCATCCCAGCAGCTTTAGCAAACCAAAACACACGGTTTCCATATTTCTGAGACCCTCTGCACCTCTGCTCCCCTTCCCTTCAGGTGCATGGATGCACCTTGCATGCCAAGCCCTGTGATCCTTCAGGCTTTGAAAGTTACTACCTCAGAGGAGTCTTCCCTCACTTCCCATCTTGATTAAACCTTTTTGTTCTTTTCTCTTTATTGTTGTCCTTTCTCTTCTTTGAAAGTCTCACAGTCTGTGACAAGGTACCCATGTGGCATGGCTTGTGTCCTTTCCACTAGAGCAAATGCCCAGCGCACGTCGCTGTACCTGTCCCGCAGCGTCCACCACCAGGTGGCGCCAAAGCACAGCAGGGACAGGGTGGATTTGGATCCCGAGATGAGCCTCTGGGCTCCGGACCACCTGCCGTGGTTGTCACCGGACCCTCGCTCTGCATTTTAAATACCTGACTTTTCAAATCCCTCAAAATATGTTCGAGTGGTGCTTTATGGTACTCTGTTCTCTTCGCGTCCTACGCTCTGAAAAGATTGATGGGTGAAAGAATTAGAACACGTTTTTGGTGAACTAGACATGACTTGGTCCTTTAAAGGTCACAACTCAAAGGTCACAGAGATGTTGAATTTATCTCAGAATAAATGATCATTCCAATAAAGAGAGTGGCACCAAAGCCTTCTCTGGATGCAATGACAGGGTTTCTTATCACTTGCACTGTTCGGTAAGGGAGTGGATGGTCAGTTGCTCAGAAATCATAAGATTCAAGCTGCCCAAGAAGGCTGGATTAGGTTACCAGCTTTATGTCTGTAAAGCATTTGGGATGTAATTAAATACTTTAAAATATGCAAAAAGTACTTTAAGAATGCTAGTTTGGGCACTATCTGCCTCACTCTTCAAGAGAAATAACTCTCCGTTATTATAACATAGCACACTAATAAATGCTTGGATGGTGGAATCAGATTTGGATGGTGGAATCAGACTGATCTGAATTAAAACTCAAATTCGGTCACTTGCTAACTATGTGGCCTTAGGCAAGCTGTGAGGCCCGAGAAATTGTTTATTATAAACAGCCTGCTAAGACGGTTGCCATAAGTGCGTCCGGGTCTAAAGTTCCGGGGAAGCATGCTACAGCTTAGCCTATGTAACCGTAATTATGTGACCAGTGATGCCCCATGTGTCCAATCATATACCCCATGAATGATGTCACCTGTCAGTAAAGTGCCACCTTTGTATCATTTAGCATATAAGGGACTATTGCTCTGTCAGCCTGAGAGAGCAGAGCAGAGCTGAGGGGAATGATTAAAAATGACCACACTACCTGAGGCTCCTGTACTTTCTTTCAATTTGCTGCCTGCCCAGAGTGACTGAACCTTAAGCTAGAACCTGACACAAACTATTTCACCTCAGCTTCCTCGTCTCTGAAATGAGGTACTAAGCCCAAATCACTGCATTATCATTATGCTTCTCTCAGACAAAATGCTCAGTTCTGTTCAGTTTTTTTTAACTACTCTTGTATAAGGGATACGATAATCTAAAAACAACAAAGGATCAATCACCAGCAATATCAACAACACAACCACAGAATTTCTCTTTTGCCTATTTCAAAAAGAAAAGTCGTTTCTGATTCGCTTTTAAATGGCAGGCAATATACAGAAGACTGATGTTAAAGAGATTGCCTCTTTATTAAAGCGATTTTAAAAATAGAAATCGTTTGGAAACTATATCCCCCTGTTCCAGCAGGGGCTGGGTACAAATGCTTTTTCCTTTTGGTTTTTCATCCTCTGGATAATCAGGATACAATAGGATTTAGTGTAAAAGAACATAGAAAAAAACTTTTTGTGCATCCATAGAAATGCCAGGAAGGCAAAAGACCTTTACTTTTATTAGGTTGAGCAGCTTAGTGGAGTAAAAAGATCACCCAGGGCTAATTCAGTGAGGAGTAATATCTGACAGTGGAAAGACAAGATGCAGAGACTTTGACAATAAAGCAGCCTAAAGTCAGAAGCTACCTATGCCTAAAACATGAAATTGACTATGGCTCTAATCTAGGGTTGAGTGGATTATCCCCATGTTCTCATCAGTCTGTATATAAAGGAAAAGTTAGAATAATATGGCATGTACTTATTTTTCTTTCTAAAACTTCTCTACAAAGAGGACAGATCACTGGACTCAGAGGTCAGAGAGCTGGATTGTCATCCAGAATTTGTCCCTCACTTGTGCTGTGAGTTACTGGGTCTCACTATAACTCACTAAAACCATGTCCTCAAATCTCTTTATCTCTGAAGTTAGAGGGTTGATGTGATTTCTGAACTCTCAAGTTCTGCTAAGCTCTTAGATTCTGTGATTCATTCCATCAGTCAGTTAGAAAATCAGCTACTCAGAAAATCCATTGATCACCCATGGTATTGAGCACTTTGATACAATTTTTCAGCAAGAAATATTCCACGAGTTCTGTGTGCCAAGCCCTGATTAGTATACTTACCAGAAAGACATATATCCGTCTAAGAAAACTTAATAGTTATTAATAAAATTCTAATCTTTCATGGATTTAAACCTCTTCCTCTATATTTGCATTTTAATGCCCAAGTTAAAAAAAATCTGTTATTTACTGTTTCTACAATTTAATTAATGCTTGTTAATGCATGCCTACTACTTTTTCATTTCCATTTTTTCTCTTTAATATTCTTTCATCATTGTTGTAGAGTAGCTTTTAGTCTCATAGAAAATCATTCTCCTTTTTAAGATCATTTATTTTTCTCCAGCAGATTTTAGATATGCAGTGCATATTTTTTGAAAATTTTAGAAGTCTTGAAATTTTTCAAATTTTAATATTGTCAGCATGTATGGGTTTAAGGGTTGGTCTTCACTTATTCACACAATGTGTACTTGTCATTTGGAGTGATCATGCAAAAATCTCATCCATTTGAAGCTTGGAGAGAAGAGCCTAACTTGAAGCAGATAGGCCAATAGAGGTTCAGATATATGGATAGACAGATAGTTAAATAGATGATATAGAGAATGAATGCTGTCCTGTCATTCAGACTACTAGAATCTCCATGAAATCTTTTTCGACAATGTGTTCCAAGGCTATGTCTGTTTTTTTTTATTGACAAATCTTCACACATATACAGTCCATACATGGTGTACAATCAATGGCTCACAATATCATCACATAGTTGCGTACTCATCACCATGATCATTTTTAGAACATTCGCATCACTCCAGAAAAAGAAATAAAAAGAAAAAACTCATACATCCCATACCCCTTACCCCCCCTCATTGATAACAGTATTTCAATCTACCCAATTTATTTTACCCCATCCCTTTACTATTTATTTATTTTTTAATCCATATTTTTTCCCCATCTGTCCATACTTTGGACTAAAGCAGCTTTAGACACAAGGTTTTCACAATTACATTGTAAAAGTCACATTCTAAAAGTTGTATCTTTATACAATTGTCTTCAAGAATCAAGGCTACTGGAACACAGCTCAACAGTTTCAGGGACTTCCCTCTAGTCAGTCCAATACACCATAAACTAAAAAGGGGTATCTATATAATGCGTAAGAATAACCTCCAGGATAAACTCTCAACTCTGTTTGAAATCTCTCAGCCACTGAAACTTTATTTTGTCTCATTTCTCTCTTCCCCCTTTTGGTCAAGAAGACTTTTCTCAAGCCCACAATGCCAGGTTCTGACTCATCCTGGGAGTCTGTCCCATGTTGCCAGGGAGAGTTACACTCCTGGGAGTCATGTCCCACGTAACAGGGAGGACAGTGAGTTCAAGTGAGTTAGAGAGAGAGGCCACATCTGAGCAACAAAAGACGTTCTCTGAGAGTGACCCTTAGGCAAAAATTTAAGTAGGCTTAGCCTAGCCTTTGCAGGAATAAGTTTCATAGGGGTGAAACCCAAGATTGAGGGCTCAACCTATTAATTAGGTTGTCACCACTGCTTGCGAGAATAACAGAAATTCTCCAAATGGGGAAGTTGGATACTTCCTCCTTTCTCCCAAGTCCCCTCAAAGGGACTTTCCAAGGATGTATCTTTAATGCCAAGACAAATACAGCTTGTCCTAATCCATGAATTCATTTTAACACTCTCTTTGGTTGACCGGTATGACTGCTCAGATTCTCTGGTTCCTATAATAATCTTTTATTTAGAACAAGACTGGATTAACCTTGATTAGTTATTACTGTTGATCAAACTCTTACCCCTAGAAAGTAAGCAAATAGAAATTCTCACTACTCTACAAGTTGAAGTAAAATGAGGGGTGCACAGGTGGCTCAGTGGTAGAATGCTCGCCTTCCATGCAGAAGACTTGGATTCGATTCCCAGACCATGCACTCCCCCCCCAAAAAAAATTAGGCTTCAGGAACAAGTAATCCCTAAAATGCAATGGCTTATCTTAGCAGATTACCTTATTTGCTACCTTACTTAAATTAAAATATTTATAAACTCCCTATCAAATTTAAAGGTACAAAGCAAAACTGAGATGCCATATGTGAAAACTTGATTTTATAATACCAAAAGTGGCTATTTTTTAAACCATGAGTGTGTTTGTAATGTAATTTTTACCATAATATATTGTTTCAATAGCCTTACTTGCAAAAGACATGTACAATGTAAGCAATTATAATCATCAGATAGGAAACAAAGCATACTTAAAGGAAAAGGCCAAAGGATCAATTGTAATTAGTATTAGCTAAGTACTGAAACCAAAGCACATCATTTTGGGGGAGGAGGAGATATTCACAACAAACAAAGTAGAGAAATGTATTTCCACTTAAAACTATACACATTTTCCAGAAGAATCAATCAAAAAATCATTATGCTAACATTAAAACTTATTATTCATTTGGATTTGTCTTTTGAAGCTTTCTCTACTGGTAGACATTTCTGCAACCACTTAGGGTGATTTGGTAAAATTATTTGGGGGATTTTTAAAAAGCATATAAATGGGCCATTTATGATGGTTCACCCAAATTAAACAATATTATATATTACATAGCATATATTAATTTATGAATTGCATTTTTTCTTTGAAATTGTACAATTTCTAGAAAGGTCCTACCTCTCCACCATATTTTATAAAATCAAGTTGGATATTTCTATTATGTTTTGCATTTGACAAAATGAGCTGAATAGTTAGTATCTGTTTCCTCAACTAATGGCAGGTTG
The DNA here is from genome assembly GCF_023851605.1 of Tamandua tetradactyla. Classification (NCBI taxonomy): domain Eukaryota; kingdom Metazoa; phylum Chordata; class Mammalia; order Pilosa; family Myrmecophagidae; genus Tamandua; species Tamandua tetradactyla. The sequence continues at coordinate 8,168,339 of NC_135346.1, read as the reverse complement.
CGTCCACTCAGAATATGGAATCCTCTGTCCAAAACTAACAGGAAACTACATTTTGTAGAAGCACTTCCTACTTTGTCCATAAAATATGTTTTCTTTCCTAATAGATAGGTTTTGTGTTTAAAAGATTAATCTCTTTTCCATGACTATTACCCTAAATCACTTTTGTAACCCCCCCCCAAAAAATCACCAAAAAGGGAAAGGAAAACAACTCAGTAATTATCACTTTACAGAAAAATTTTCCTGTAAAGGGCCAGGTAGTAAATGTTTTAGGCTTTGCAGACTACACAGGTTCTGTTACATCTGGTCAACTCTCCTGTTCTAGCAGAAAAGCAGTCATGGATAATATGAAATGAATGGGTGTGTCCAGATTTGACCCATGGCCATAGTTTGCTGATCCCTGCTTATAACACCAAAATTAAATCTATTTATATAAAATATCCTACAAGATAAATAGTGACTCAGAGTCTAAGAGAAAGGCAGTGAATCTTTATCTTCTAGAGTCTTTTAGGAAAAGCATAGCGTATTTCCTGGAAAGTATTCTCTACTCTAAATGTATTTACAAAGCTTCATATTCTTCTTACCCTGAGATATTTATTGGAAAAGGGTAATTTAGGGCCCAGTAATGAAACATCTTTAGGCATATGTATTTTTTAAATAGAAAGTGGTATTAACGGTGAGAACACCAGCTCCCAAGTAATAATGGCTTAGGTAATAAGCAAGGGCCTGTATCATGCCTTTAACATTTTGAATGTGAAAGGGAAGTAAGTTCTCCCTGGCAGTGATTGCCACAGTTGAAACTCATATTTTCATATCCAATATAGGGATGGAATTGTCCAGTATTTTTCTTTGTAGCAAGTAAGGTGGCTGGTAAAGACTCAGAAAACAGACCATCAGGTGAGCTTTCTGTACAGGTAACTGGATCAAAAATGCATGGAATTTCTTGGTAGCTATCATTCCCTGGCAAAATTTTCCTGTTCACTTAGAAGACCTGGTATAGCCATCTGTGTCTTGCCATCTTGATGCTGTAAACATGCTCTGAAGTTGGGTAATTCATCTGCCAAAGCCCTGCTTGCTAGGAATTCACTTTGCCGCACATCACACTGTACTGAGATATTTCTAATTGTTAAGAAAGCTGAGCTGAGTTTAGACTTAGAGCTTCATTTTCGAGAATAAGCTGACTTTTCTCGTGGGCTTGACGTTCAAGGTGGAACTGAAGTTCATCCGTTACAGAAGCCACCAGCAACTTTTTTAACTTGTTTATCTCTGTCTGTATTTGTAGCTGATTTGAAAGACATCTTTGTTTTGTAGCAACTTCCTTTCAGAGTTACTTTCCAATATATTCTTTACCTCTGATATTTCCTTCCTAATTTCTATAAGTCTAACTGACCAAGGGTTTCTCTTTTATGATGTCCCAGAGACTCAACTTTGGCATTTTTGTTGGGAATATCATGGGTTATAGCAGCTTTGGGAACTAATACTCTAATAGCTTTCAATTTGCACAGCTTTTTCAGTGAGAAACTTCCCTAGCTGAAGAATTCCTGGGTGGTCTGATGGAACAGCTTTCTTCTGTAGCCTGTGAAGGTTAGATGCGTTCAGATTTGGCTGTAGACGTGACTTCAACAGATTTAGGTGGCTCCTCTGTTTCCATTCCAGCTCCTGCTCCTCAGATTGGGGTTGAAGCCAGGTGGCTTCAAAACTTTCAAGAGTACTCATTTTTCCTCTTAATCAATGACAATGTGCCCCAAAGCTTCTACTGATAAATCTCTATGATTCTTCCCCTCTCGATTTCACTGTACAGATTATCCAGCTCGGTTCCACTGTATAACTTCTGCACGCCCTCCTCTTCTGTTCCAGAGCCAACCCATCCAGGCAGTCCCCTTTCTCCCCTTTTATTTATGGATTTCATCCCATCTATATGTCAATGGCTTCAATCCCTACTTTTCCTTTGATGAGGATCAAGTTATATTTTAAGCCAGACCCCTCTTCTGAACTCCAGACCTAGATTTCCATTTACCTAGTGGTAAATCAAAGTTGTTTCAGATTCATCTTGTACAAATTAAACTCAAGATGCTTCCCTCAAACCCAGCACCCAGTGAAGGTGCCATTATCCATTAATATACAAAAGTAGAAGCTTAGAAAACACCTATTGTGCCCCTCTTCAAAATTCCCACGCATCTAAACCTTAGCAAATCCCATCAACTTGAACTTCTAACTATATTTTCAATGTACCTACCTCTCTCATGCTTCTCTACCACCATCCTGGTCAAGAGGAAGGCTGGTTGTTGCAGTTTACCACAGGACCAGTGTCCTGCATGTGGCCTGCAGTGACCTGTGCAGACTGGACACTGACCCTGTCTCAATCTTAGTTCACTCTGTTTGCCTCCTTGTTCTTGACTTGCTAAACTTCTTTCAGTTCCTTCAGTATAAAAAGCTCCCTTTGACTTTAGGGACATTTGTACATTCTTCCCTCTTAGAAGGCTCTTTCTACTTTTCTTTGTCTGGTTAACTCCTATTCATCATTTAGTTCTCATCTCAAATGTCCCTTCCTTGAGATTTACCTGGCAGATCCATCCCTACCCTGGTATTACACACTCTCAGAGCCCCTTACAGTTTCCTTCATTGCACTTACCATTGCATACTTTATAACCACCTGGAATGGCATGTGCACTATATCCCCCAATGCTAGGAGAGTGCCTGGAACCCAGTAGATGCTTAATGGATATGCATCCCTGGCAGTGCAATACAACTTCAGTCTTTTTGTGCTCGTCTTGGACTTCTTCTAACAGCACCTGCTAAGCCTCAGTCAAAAGGAAAGGAAGACTGTCAATTTACCACTAAGCACTGATAAATCACATCTAAATAATACATTGAAAATGCAATTTTTCTACCTATTCTCTTTTGATTCTCACTGTAAGTTAGATTTTTTTCCCCAAATTTTAGTGATAAGAACACTAGTGGTCTAAAAGTTTGAGACTTCCTAAGATGTTTCAGTCTGCCAAAGCTGCTTGGGCTGTGCTACGTTGAGTTTCTCATTTAAGCACCAGCCAATTAAATCAAACCTCATTCATTGCAGCAGGCATGCCTCCTAGCCGACTGCAGATGTAATCAGAAACAGATGAGGTTCACGCATCATTGGCTCATGTCCATAGCAACAGAAGTAGGCACCTTCACCTGGCCAAGTTGACACCTGAACCTAACTACCACATGAGGGTTGCCAAGTCAGAAATTATGGAATTGACCCTGGAGGTCAGACCTTTGCCTTTTTCTTCAAGGTTATTTCTACTTAGTCAGCTCCCTAACAATGCGGAAAATGGAAGTGTGGCTCCTTATTCTCATCTGCAGTCTGGGTAGGACCACAAGCCCTCTTCCTCTCATCTGCCTTCTCCCCAGCCTCCTACCTCTGCTACCTCAAGGAAGCATCACGGTCAGGAAAACTATCCCCACCATGAACATCTGCTGGTACCTGTGGATATATTAGGCAAACCCTTCTGTGTTGTTCTGAATATTGCTAATTCTCCTTCCACCTTTTACCAAATTCAAGTGCATATACCCAGAAGAAATGAAGTCAAGTTCTTTGCACAAACATTTTAAGGGTTACTTAAAGTACAGTTTCACTTGAGATAAGTTGCCAGCTAATGCCGCTGTGGGTGGTAGGAGATTTTAGTATTCTCATTAAGGACATAAAAAAAGCGAGTTTTGGAGAAATTGGAAAGTCATTGTTACCATCACCATTAATTAAAACCTCTTATGTATAGTCATATTATAAACATTAATTGTGTTATTTTTAATTTCCTGCAATACAAATATTACATTTTGCATATGTAGAAACTAATATTCATAAATTACCCAGCTTACTAAATTAAAATGTGCTGGAACTAAGATTTAAGGTCCGTGGACTTTCTTGCATCCCCAGTATTTGGAGGAATATCTAATAAGATAGTGCCAGCAATCAGAATTCACTGAATATATAATAACTGGAGAAACAGATAATAATACAAACGAAACCAAATGGCAAACACCGATGGTATGAAAGAAGGCCCCAATGAAGAGGGATATAAGAAGTAGTCATTTTTCCTTATTTTAGTAATGACACTAGGTTTTTTTTGGATCATTTATAAATTTTAGGTATTGGCAACCCATGAAGTTACACAATCACTTAATGCAGATGTAACATTACATTTCCAATGTTCATACATATACATTTTATTTATAAAAATGAGATTAAAGTATAGAAACTGATGCCACATACAGTTGTGCAGAAAGTTCATTGCACAATAGTGCATTGCCAAGGGAAGTCTCCTCTCCAGTGCGGACCCCACAGGGAGCTGCATCCCCCAGGAGAAGGGCTGTGGTTTTCTAACTTATACAAAGCCATCACCTGCTCTCCAAGCTGAGTGCCCACAGGCTGCATCTTCCAGGATGGGGTGAGAGCGCAGTTTCTTGTTTGCACAATGAATCCTATGGGCCAGCAGTGACTGACTGTTGCTTGCTGTCTTCACTTAGCAAAGAATGAAAATTGTTACCTGGGGAGCTATCTTCCCTCGTTTAGCAACCAAATAAAGAGAAGATGAGCCTTACTTGCAGTATTCTGTCATGTGGGCAGCTTAGCAAGTTCAATTATTTTCTATTTTTTATATATTCATTTATACACTTATTTTTTGTTAGTACAATGCATGGTTAAAAAAAGCAGCTTCTGATTTTGCATGAAAAACTGTAGAGATGGAAGAAAAAGTCAGTCTATTGATAGCTATAAACCCTCTTCACATGCATTTCTGATATTTTAACAGTGTTGATAATTGCAATCTCCTTAGTCCAAGATTTAACCTCTACAACAGTCCCAAGACACGTTTTGGGAAACTGGTAGTTCATCTTGAAGAAAAGCTTCAGAAAATCCTGGATTGTTGTCCATTAGCCAGTTTAATTGCATGTTTCCCTGGATCTTTGCCAGTGGGTTCTGGTGTTTGCTACTTGGAACTTTATCTGGTGTAGAAGATTTTGAAGAGGTTTTGGCATCTTCTGTCTCTAATTGCTCTGTGATTTTAATGAGACCTGAAATTTCCCTTTTTTCTTTTTTTTTGCCTTCTCGTGTAAACCCAATCAGAGACTATAGGTGGTCTTTTCAGCTGGTTTCCGTACCGGGGTTTCTGTCCATATCCTTGATCCTCAGCAACCCACTGCAATTCTTTGCAATATTCTCTTCTTGTGATGGCAGTAGAGCAGATGAGGATTTCTTTGGGGTGACAGACCTGACGCGATGCTTCTGGACTGGGGTAGCTACAGAGTAGCATGGCATCAATGTCATGTAATTGGTGATCCTTCTGTCACTGGGACGCAGATTTCTTGACCTTCACTTTATTGTTCATCCAGCAGGCCCTTCTCTCCTGTTTTGTCTTCATGTTTGCTTGCTTTTTTCTATTAACCTGACGTGCAGAATGGGTTTCAGAATAAGCCTCTTGCAGAGTGATTTCTGCAGAAATAGGGATATCCCCAGTTCAAGGGCCACTATTGTGTTTGAGCCAGGTCCCCTCCCCAGCCCACCCTCACCCCCAGCATCATGAAGCCAGTGTCCTTCGGAGCAATAAGAAATGCCACCCAGAGAGACATAGTCTTTCCTGCCCATTACTGCCCATCAGCAAGTGAATACTTCTGGGATGGGCCACCTCAGTTGTGTCATCTCAATTCAAAGCAGCCCCAGGTGGTCTTTGACTAGCCCCAGAGAGCTTTATCTTGATTATTTTTATTGCAATTGTGATACAGGCCCCACACAGTCCATATATTTATCTGTCACAAAATACCTGGAGGGTTCCTTTAACTCATGCCTTTGGGAAAGCCAACCATATCCAATATTTTCCACAGTTAACTTAGCACAGATGCTTAAATCACACTAATTACAAACAGAAGATTTCTGGTAAAAAAAAAAAAAGCTTTTAATTTTCTTCCCAGGAACTATTTAAAACACTAAGCCAGTGTCTCAGGAACTCTCTATGTTAAAATCTGGGAAGGGTTCCTCTTCTTTCATCAGCCAGGTTGGTCTGAGCCTCAGACATGTCTACCACGCTATTCTTGTTCCAAAAAGTTCTGTTCAAGAATGGTAGCCAATTCTGCTTCTATTTCCAGATAACCCTCGGTTTCTACAGCTGATATTTATCAAGGCTTGTTTATGCAAAGTTTTTATCATTGTGTTTCCACAGAGATTGTCTGTCTCCATTATACGCTCCACCAATATCTCCCATTCCTAATTCGAGGAAATGCCTTTCTTTCTCTTTCATTTATTGTCCTTCTACTTGCCTGTCCAAATGCACTGTTTTGTATCTACCTCAAAAGACTCTTAAGAGATTCTTCCTTTAGGAATGATACGGCGTGATTACTTTTATTGTCCCGCAAAGGAATCCACAGCCTTGGAATTCAAGGATGTCACTGCCAGGATTGAAGTTGTCTGTGCTGGTCAATGTCCCTGATGCTCAATGTTCCTGCTAATTCCAGGCTAAAACAACTCCTATATCAGGGAAGGTCCACAGAAATAGCTAAGAAGTTTCCCTGGGGTCACCAGAGCAGCAGTCAATTTCCCACTGCCATAGCTACTATCTCGAGTGCAAGAGGATTTGTGAAGCATAGATTTTCATGTACTTCCAGTAGGCTTCGTAGCTGGAGAATTGAAGGGTTTCCAGTTCCCACCTAGAAAGGAGCCACCATCCCACTCAGCGGATCTGACTCTAAAGATACAAGTTTAGAAATACATACATTTTTATGCTCTTCTACATTTAACACCATTTCATCCACTTATCTGGGCAAAGATTTTGCAGTAGAAAGAGTAGATATCATTCTCCAAGTTTTAGTAGCACATGAACTAATGTTCATATTTCAGATCATTCCCTTCAGAGAAGAGTAATTGTTCATGAAACGAAAATGGCTGCTCAGAGTTAGCCATTTCCCAGGTCAGGGCTAAGCTAAGAGCCCAGTGTCTTCTGTCCTGAGGCAGCGTCACTTTAGAGAGACTTTCATTGTAGTCACAGCACCACTGCTCAGGAGCCATGTAATCGAGGCATGCTACTTTATTCATTATCAGTTTTCCAGTCTATGAACTGGGAATGATAGTGTAACCCACTTCCTTAGGGTGTGAAGACTGAATGAGTTAATTTACATAGGGCGCTTAAGACACTGCCTTACCCAGAACAGGGGGTCAATCGATACCAGCTATCGTTGTTGACCTAGGACATGAAATCTGTCTTCTCTTAGCTGTTCATTTTGATGCTTTTGAGTGTTGTTTATATTCATTATGATTTTGTTTCACTTAAATTTCTTATCAAATTCCTGTGGAGTGTGCACTTTTCCTTGTGTAAGTTAAGAAGGATGGAAAAGCACTGATCCCACAGAAGCCATGACTTCTAGATCAAAATGCCCCAGTGAGCAGAGGGTTATTGAGTTACCAACTCATTCCCCATTTTCAGAGATTTGGGAAAAGCTCATTAAAGAGACTGGAAAAACTAGTGGTGGAGATTTGGGGAAGAGCTTTGAAGACAGGTCATCCCAGGCCACATGGTCTGTTCCCTTAGAATGTCTTGTTCTCTACAGCAAAAGCCCTTCCTGTGGACTCAAGCTCAGTGTTGACCTGGAGAATTGATATCACACAGGTGGGTGATGCCCAGGAGGAACTGTCCCATCGTGGGCGGCACTGGGGTCCTCTGCACAGTTTCCCATCAGGTTGGAGCTCTCATGAATTAGAGAGCAAATGAAAGAGAAATATGCTGATGCACACTTGAAAAATCAAGAGAGAAGAGTTCGTATTTGCCACAAGGAGAGCAATAAGAATCAGTAACAGAGGAAACACATTTCATTTTTCAAATCTGTTAGCAGTGAGAGAAGATGGAAAATACCTATGAAAATTACCTTTTAAATGCAAATCATCAAAAGACAGCTCATCTAGTACAGGACTACATATTGTGGTAGAATATGCAAAAGGTAACGTTAGTCTCTTACTAATGAACTAGATCAGCTTTGCTCTAAAAAAATTATTTTAGGGCTCCCTACTTGACTATTTCACAGTAGTATTGATAGTCTGTTCCAAGGGTTGAGAATAGATTACGAACATAAGGCTGCCTCACAAATGATGCTTTGATTTCCACCTTCTGAAATGATTCTCAGGGGAAAATGGAAAGCTTCCTACTCCTGATAAAAATAGTTTATGTTAACGCAGATGACTTTTAAAGAAAACAGGCATTTCATCCATACCAGAGTTCCTAGAATATTTGCGGTATTTGCAATCATGGAGCTATAGTTTAAGTTTTCTTTTTAGCATATACATATCCACTTAGGATGTGTAATAAAAGCAAGTGCACGCCCAGAGATAAAATGGAAGGAAGAAACAAAAACACCATTAATGAAACCTTTTAGATAGGCTTAAAGCTCAATATCTGAAATGTTACAATATAGTCAAGGTGGAATTCAAATGTTATTAATACGCATAAATATACATTGAAGACATTCATCAAAATTCCACTGAGAGACATCTGTTTCTATAATGAGTATGGCTGATCAGCTCTCACAATTTATTCTCAAGCATCTATGTGCATGCCTCAGCATATTCTTCCAAACCGGGAAATAGAGCAGTTTTATAAAACTGAAAGTGTCATATGAAGAGATATATCTCACTTTTAATGACCTCTCCTAAAGCAATTATATGACTATAGTATTCCTCTTACTGGCATGCAAAAATGAGCCCAGTCTTATATTTTAAAATGATCTTCTTATGCCTGGTCATGAATAAAAGGATTTAACATGAGCAGGGAATGAATCTTATAGATATTTCCTATTACCTTTAAAACCAAGACTTTACCTTTGAAATTTTGTAGTGTGAAAGATAGAACATACAGAAAAGTTTAAGTAGGTCACTAAACTAAAAGGGATTTCGTCCCAGTTTTTCATTAGGAATATGTGTGTCCGTGTTGTAGTGTTTGTCCACATGTTACAAGCGTTTCTCAAAAAATGTATAATTGCAGAGATAATGATCGTATAATTTCTATAAATTTCAGGCACAATGGTGTTACTGTTTTTTCTGATACATTCTGAAATAATTCCTTTATACTTCCATTGAACATCATATTAAGTTATATTTAACTGTGTATTAAAACTAAACCTCTCAGTCTTTAAAAAGATTTAAGAATTAAGGCTTCTTGTATCAAACATTAAACTATAAAATGGTAGGAAGCCTGGAAATGATGGTAAAGAGATGCTGTCAGTAATCCATAAAGAACGGGTGGTCAAATCCATTTGGGGGTGAAGTCTTCTCTTGAAAATGGAAAATTAACTGCTTCTGGTTTGCAAAAAATCATCACAGAGATTCAGGGAGCACAGGCTGAATGGCATAGGTTTGATCTCTGACAGGGTTTCCAAAAAAGCACGAAGGAGAAACGTGTATAAAGAAAGAAGGAAATGGGGTTATTAGAGAAATGGGAAAGCTGAACATGAGTGCCTCTGACTATAAAATAACACATAATCAAGGGAAAAGAAGGAAAAAGTCACTGGGATTTTAATATTTTGGTAAAGTTATTTGCTCTGTAGAAAATTATGGATTTCCTCAAGAAAAATTTAAGGAAAACTTGCAGGGTCCTACTCATATTCAAAAGAACCAGAAACATTATCTCTTGGGGGTTTTTGTTTTGTTTTGTGTTTTGGGGTGCATGGTCCAGAAATTGAACTCGGGTCTCCCGCAGGAAGGGTGAGCATTCTACTCCTGAACCACCCATGCGCCCTCTTTTTTCTTTTTATTGAGACATATTAAATAATCACATACCATATAATCATCAAGGTGTACAATCAGTGGTTCACAGTATCATCACACCTTCATCATTACAATCTATTTTTGAGTATATTCATGATTCCAAATTTTTGTTTTAAATAAAAGTAAAAAAGAACACCCAAAACATCCCATACCTCCAATCTCCCCCTACTGTTTATTTTTTCTTACTCATCTGCTCATACACTGGGTAAAAGAATTTTCAGTCACAAGGTTTTCACAATCACATGGACATTTCAAAAAACATGACTGCCTCCAGAACATTGGATCAGGAATAAAAGAACACTGCTTTTGGGGGGGTAGATAACAGTTTCAAACCAATGTAGGGTGTCACACCAACCTGTAAAACCAGTAAGATCCCACTCCCTATTTAAGGTTCCATATAGCTATGGTGTTCAAATAAACTGACCATACAAGCTAAATTAGAAAGTGTGCTACCAAAAATGTAAATTTTGCACCAAATAAACCTATCTTCCTTTGGTCTCAAACAGAAGTTGAAGTTTTAAGTTGAAATTGTAAAATATAGTCAATATCGTCCTTTTACCCTTTAGTCTGATTGATCTTAGTCCTACCCAGATCAACTTCATTCATATCTCTAATTGAAGTCTGATCACTTTTTCAGTGACTTTCATAGTTACTGTACGGGGTAATACTGACTTTCGTAGCCTCAGAGCTCTAGCTCTGAGCCTCAGGTGTCACACAAATACCCGAAGTTCCAGGGAACGACCAGGTTATGTATGAAGAGCTCAGCATCTCAGAATTTAAAAGTAACAGTTACAATGCCAGAATAGATGTGACTTCTGTAAGAGCTTACAATGTAGGAACCTTTCCAATTGGCCTTCCCCTGATAACCTAGGCTCTTGAATTCAATTCTCAGATTTTGCACATTACAGTTAGTCCATATGAAGGAGGCAATATAATATTTGTCTTTTCATTTTTGGCTTATTTTACTAAACATAATGTCCTCAAGATTCATTCACCTCATTGCATGCCTCCCAACTTCATTCTTTCTTGCAACTGCTCAATAGTCCATGTACGTATACACCATAGTTCCCCCTTCCATTCCTCAGTTGATACCCTTAGGTCACCTCCATACACTGCAAATCAGGAACACTGCCACCATAAACACTAGTGTGCAAATGTCCATCATGTCTCAGCTCTCGGTTCTTCCAGTACATACCTAACTGTGGGGTTGCAGGATCACATGGCAAACCCATCCTTAGCATCCTTTGGAGCCACAGCGCTACCCTCCAGAGGGGCTGCATCCCTCTACTTGCCTACGAACAGTGATGAGCTACCTCTCTCTATGTGTATTTTCTTCAGTGCTTTTATCTCTCTGTTCATTTTTTAAAACTTTTTTATTGTGTAGAATAAAATATATACAAATCAAAGAAATAAAAAAGCAATAGTTTACAAAGCAATCTTCAACAAGTTGTTACAGGACAGATCCCAGAGTTTGTCATGGGCTACCATACCATAATCTCAGATTTTTCCTTCTAGCTGCTCCAGAACATAGGAGGCTAGAAGGAATAAATATTTTTTATCATTACGATTGACTTTTTTTCTTTCTTTTTTTTGTAAAAAATAACATATATACAAAAAGAATAAATTTCAAAGCACAGCACCACAATTAGCTGTAGAATATATTTCAGAGTTTGACATGGGTTACAATTCCACAGTTTTAGGTTTTTTACTTCTAGCTGCTCTAAGATACTGGAGACTAAAAGAGATACCAATTTAATGATGCAGCAATCATTTTCATTTGTTAAATCCTATCTCCTCTGTATAACTCCACCATCACCTTTGATCTTTCTATCTCTGTCTTGGGGGGGTGGTTGGGCTATGGCTATTCTAATTTTTTCATGTTGGAAGGGTCTGTCACTAATATGGTAGGGCGATGGAACAATCTGATGTTTTGGAGAGGCTGGGCCCTCTAGGTTTCAGGGCTTATCTGGTCCAGGGACCCATCTGGAGGTTGTAGGTTTCTGGAAAATTACACTAGTGAATGAACCCTTGTGGAGTCTTATATATTTCCCTAGGTGTTCTATAGGATTGGCTGGATTGGTCCTGGTTGGGGTTTGGTAGGTTGATAGGTAGCGAGGTCTAACTGAAGCTGGCATAAGAGTGACCTCCAGAGTAGCCTCTTGACTCTATTTGAACTCTCTTCGCCACTGATACTTTCTTCTTTTTTTAATCTAGACATTTAGGACTATAAAATTTCCTCTCAGCATCACTTTTGCTGCATCCCATAAGTTTTAATATGTTGTGTTTTCATTTTCATTTGCCTCAAGATTATTCACTGATTTCACTTGTAATTTCTTCCTTGAACCACTGGTTGTTTGAGAGTGTATTGTTTAGCCTACTTATAAATCGTGAATTTTCTGATCTTCTGCCTGTTATTGAGTTTCACCTTCATTCCATTATGATCTGAGAAAGTGTTTTGCATAATTTCAATCTTTTGAAAGTAATGTGACTTGTTTCATCACCCAGCATGTGGTCTATCCTGGAAAATGATCCATGAACACTTGGAGAAAAATGTGCAGTCTGCTGTTGTGGGGTGTCAATGTTCTGTAAATGTCTGTTAGTTCTAGTTCATTTATCATATTATTCAAATCTCTGTTTCCTTGTTGATCCTCTGCTACATGTTCTATCCATTGATGAGAGGAGTGTATTCAAGTCTCCAACTATTATTGTAGAGGTGTCTACAACTCCCTTCAGTGCTGTCGGCATGAGCTTCATGTATTTTGGGCCCTCTGGCTTGGTGCATAAAATATTTATGATTGTTTTTTCTTCTTGAGAATTGTTCCTTTCATTAATATGTAGTGTCCTTCTTTGTCTTTTTAAATTGTTTATCATTTACAGTCTAATTTGTTGGATATTAATGTGGCCACCTCTGCTTTTTCAGCTGTTGCTTGCATGAGATATCTTTTTCCAATCTTTCACTTCCAATCTATTTTTTCCTTGGGTCTAAAGCGAGTCTCTTGCAGACAGTATAGAGATGGGTCCTGTTTTTTTAATCCATTCTGCCAGTCTATGTCTTTTGATTGAGGATTTTGATCTGGTAACATTTAATGTTATTACTGTAAAGGCAGTACTTTCTTCTACACATTTTCTCTTTTGGATTTTATATGACACGCCTTATTTTTTTTCTTTTTTTATGCTTATTGATACTCTTCATTTGTACACTGTTCTCCAGACCTCTATCTCCTGTGTTTTCCTATCTGCCTGTAGTGCTCCCTTTAGTATTTCTTGTAGAGCAGGTCCCTTGTTCACAAACTAGCTCAGTGTCTGCTTGTTTGAAAATATTTTAAACTCTCATTTTTGAAAGGCAATTTTGCCAAATATAGAATTTTTGTGTGGCAGTTTTTCTCTGTCAGTATCTGAAATGTATCATATCTCAGTCATCTCACCTCCATGGTTTCTCCTGAAATATCTGCATGTAGTTTTATTGAGCCTCCTTTGTATATATTGGATCACTTTTCTCTTGCTGCTTTCAGAATTTTCTCTTTGTTTTTGACATTTGACAATCTGATTAATAAGTGTCTTGGAGTCAGTCTATGCAGGACTATTCTGTTTGGGGTACATTGCACTTCTTGTGTCTGTAATTTTATGCCTTTCATAAGAGATGGGAAATTTTCAGTGATTATTTCCTCCATCAGTCTCTCTTTCCCTTTTCCTTCTCTTCTCCTTCTGGGACACCCACAACACCTATATTTATGTGCTTCATGTTGTCATTTAATTCTCTGAAATCCTGCTCATATTTTTTCATTCTTTCCCCTTTCTGTTCATTAATTCTTTCTTCTGCCTCTTCAGATTTGCTGTGCTGAGTTTCCATTTTGTTTTTCCTCTTTTCTATGGTGCCTTTCATATCCATGAGTTCTGCCTTTTGTTTTTTCAAGCCTTCAAGTTCATCTTTATGGTCACCCAATGTCTTCTTTATATCCTTCGTCTCTTTTGCCATATCTTCCCTCAACTCACTGATTTTTGACTAGATTTAGCATGTTTGATTGAAAATTAATTAGTTGTTTCAATACCTGTATCTCATTTGAAGTGTTAGTTTATTCCTTTGGCTGGGCCATATCTTCATTTTTCCTAGCATGGCATCTATGTTTTATTGGTACTTGGCATCTGATTTCCTTGATTAGTTTATTCTGGAGGCCACGTCCCTCTGTCACCTCGGGTTTTCTCATTAGTTGTCTTTGTTCTCTATCTGTTCTTTGGCATTCAGTGCAGCTTAATCTAGATCTGTAGCATCGCTTCTGTTTAACTGATCAGAATTTTTTCAGCTCTTGTTTTTCTGTTTCTTTCCCTTCCTATATGGAACTTGTTTTTGAGGAAGGTCTCCCCAGATATGGTCAACCCAAATCAGATGATCAACCTGAATCGGATTCTTCCAGGTCTCGGGAGGAGGGTGTCATCAGCATCAAGTTTCCCCGAGGATGAGACCCAGCAGTTGTCTGACTCTCCTGTGCAGCCTCTAGACGCTGCTTTTCCTCTCCTGTTCAGCAGGTGCGTCTGACGGCCCACAGCTCCCCACTGGCATGAAATGGGGAAGAATAAAATGGCTAAGAATTCGATTGAGGCAGATGCTGAGGTGGAAGGTGAGCTTAAGCTGTTTCTGAAGGAGGGTCACCACGTGAGCTGGGTCCTACCCCCCTTTCCTTGGGAAGATACGCCCTTTAGGGAATTATCTACTTCACGTGACTTGTCACCTTGGCTCTCAGACTCATCCTTACCCTGCCCTTGCCTGGGTCAGCACTGACAATTGAAAATGCCTGAAGCTTTCTCTAATGTACTTAGAATATTTTTTAAAAAGAAAGAAAATTAAAAGGAAAAAAATAAAGGAAGAAGAAAAATCCCTTGTCAGAACCAGCCCCTAGCCCCCAAGGTTTGCCTGTCAAGAGCCAGAGTTGGTACCTGGCTCTGTAAAGGGACACAGCCCTTTTTCAGTATTCTGAGCTCAGCCAACTCCAAAAGGCTTTGCTTTTTTTTTCTTTGTCTGTTTCTTCATCAGACCTGCCTCCTCTCTTCTTGGAGAGACTTCAGGCAGAGAGGTCTGTCCCACTTTCTCTGGGTTTATCTGTGCTCAAAGTTTGCATGCAGCAGTCCATATTTGTTCATTAAAACCACAATTGGAGCTTGATTGAGCTACCTTCCCTTGTTCCTTGTAGAATCGGCTTTATTTTCCCATAAGGAAGTGTCTCCAGCAGCCTGCTATGGCAGATGGGGAGGGCCACCAGCTTCTAAAGTTCAGGGGCTTTAATTACAGTTCCATGCTTTGATCTCAGCCTTTTCACCCATTCTGGACTGGTGTATGATGTGTGTCCAGTCACAGATATTCTCAAACACTTGTTGCAGACAGCTCCTGGCTATTTACTGGCTGCTCTAGAGGACTAACTAAATTCCACACCTTGCTACAATGCCGCCTTGCCCTGCCTCCTCCTCTTACTTTTGATTTGCGTTTTCCTAATGCCTAGGGGCATTGAACATTTTTTCATGTGTTTATTGGCTATTTGTATATCTCCTAGGAAAAGTGTATGCTCAAATTTTTCACCTAATTTTTAATTGAACTACTTGCTTTTTTGTTGTTGAATTGTAATAGTTATTTACATATTCTGGAACATAAGAAATGTTAGCCAGAATGCAGAGAAGTTGGAACCTTCATATAGTGTTGGTGGGAATGGCAAATGGTGCAGCCTCTGTAGAAAGCATTTTGGTGGCACCTCAAAAAAAAATAAACACAAAGTTACCATTTGACACAGTTTCAGATATAAACTCAAAAGAATCAAGAGCATATGTTCACAAAATAACATGTAATGAATATTCATAGTAGCTTTATTCATTATAGCTAAAAACTGGAAACAACCTAAACATCCATCAACAGATAAATGGATAAACAGAATGTGATGTATACATATAATGGAATATTAGCCAGTTATAAAAAGGAATAAAGTACTGATTCATATTACAACATGGATAAACCTTGAAAACGTTATGCTAAGTGAAAGAAGCCAGTCACAAAAGGCCACATATGGCGTGTGCTGGCTTGAAATGATGTATGTATCCTAGAAAAGCCATGTTTTAATCCTAATCCCATTTTGTAAAGGCAGCCGCTTCTTCTAATCCCTATTCTGTATTGTATATTTGAAACTGCAATTAGATCATCTCTCTGGAGAAGTGATTTAATCAAGAGTGGTTGTTAAACTGGATTAGCTGGAGGTGTGTCTCCACCCATTTGGGTGGGTCTTGGTTAGTTTCTGGAGTCCTACAAAAGAGGGAACATTTTGGAGACAGAAAGAGATGCAGAGAGAGCGAACAGAATGACATAGCCACGAGACGCAAAGTCCACCAGCCAGCGACCTTTGGAGATGAAGAAGGAAAATGCCTCTCAGGGAGCTTCATGAAACAGGAAGCCAGGAGAAAAAGCTAGCAGATGATGCCGTGTTCACCATGTGCCCTTCCGCTTGAGAGAGAAACCCTAAACTTCATTGGCCTTCTTGAACCGAGGTGTCTTTCCCTATAGACTTGTTTAACTGGGACATTTTCTCAGCCTTAGAACTGTAAACTAGCAACTTATTAAATTCCCCTTTTAAAAAGCCATTCTGTTTCAGGTATAATGCATCCTGGCAGCTAGCAAACTAGAACATGGCGTATTACATTCATATGAAATATCTACAATAGGTAAATCCATAGAGAGTAGATAAGTAGTTGAGAGAGGTTGAATTTTTTGTAAAGCTGTTTTCAAGACTTCCTGCCAACTCAGTTCTTTTCGTTAGAGTGATATTTCTCTATATGATCTTTCAAACTGTTCTCTCTGAAAAATGTAAATGACGAATCTGTAAAGAAGGAAGAAAGTATGTGTTTTCAGAGGATGGGGCAACTCTGAGGTCAGTTAAGTTTGGGGACACTGCAGAATCTTACTCTGGCGATTCAAAAAAATGTTTGTTATTAAGACTCTGAGAAATCCTGTTTTTTAAAAAATAAACAAAAGCAAGCCTGCTCAAATTTACTTACCCCCGTGTTCTCCAAATTTATTTGCCATGCAACCATTTTCAAGGAATGCAATTCAAATTTCATCAATGTTACTTTGAATATAACTTGATAAAGAACTTAGTTAGAGCTTAGATTAGGGCTTCTATTTCCAAATCAGCAATCAAACTTCTAATTTTGATTGGACATTTTGTTAATGCATGCTGTTGTCTGAAACTCTGGGAATGAGTTTAGTGAAACTTAGATTCGCAATTCAATGTTTGTCATCTTTTTTGAAAATATGTGTGTCCTACTGATCACGGTCAGTATTGCTGTCTTAGTATTCAAAGGATAGCATTTGTTTCAGAGTCATATCACCAGGCAGCATGTTATTCCTGGAATATTTTAAAGGAATGTGGTTTCTTCTTTTTTTTCTTTCCTCATGATCAGGCACAGGGAATCAAACCTGGGTCTCCAGCATGGCAGGTAAGAACTCTGCCTGCTGAGCCACCTTGGCCCTCCCAAATGTTGTTTCTTTTAAACATATATTCAGCCCAGGAAAACTGCTCTTTTAGCTTGTTTTAGGATTAATCTTAAAAGAAACAAACAAACAAGAAAATCTAACACTTCAGAAGTGTGAGAATTTCTTTCTTTTTTTATTTTTTACATGGGCAGGCACCGGGAATCAAACCCGGGTCCTCTGGCATGGCAGGCAAGCGTTCTTGCTGCTGAGCCACCGTGGCCCAAGAATTTATCTTAAGTAACTTGTTAAATTTATGATTTTTTCACAATGTGTATGTTTTGGAACCTTCTTTAATTAATGGTTATGCCCTACCAAGGACACCAAATCCATGTTCTAATTTTTATGCAAAGTGGTTTTTATCAGTTTCCTAGAAAATAACTGGTCCCTACCTTGACAGATAAAAATGTCTTAGGACAAATCATCCTGATCCAAGTTTGTGAAGTTCATCCTTGCCAATATTTATCAAGATCATATCAAGGAGGAAAGAAAGACTTTCAAGATGCAGCTTGCCAGCAGCTCAAAAATGTCATCTAATTCATGAGCTTTGCAAAGTATTGTGAAGATTTCCACTCTAATCACTAATTTTTTTCACAAATAAGTCTGATTATTTAACTCCAGCGATACCACTATACGTTAGGCAAGCAGGATTTAATAAGATGTGGTCAGTGCTCTCGAGAGTCTGATAGTCCAACGGGACGAGGCAGACAAGTGAAGGAATGATAACGGGACAGTGTGCTTGATGCTATAAGAACATTTTGCCCAGCTGAAGGAAGTCTGGAAAGGCTTCTTAGAATAAGTGACACTTGGAGCCAATTTTTGAAGGATGGGTAGGATTTAAGAGAGCGAAGGAAAGGGAAAGGGAATTTCAGGCGAAGCAAATAAGATGAATAATAGTGAAAGAAATAGCAAAGCACAGAATGAATTTGGGCAATTACTAGTAATTCTGAATGGGTAGGATGATGGTTGTTTTACAGTTAGGTTCTGGTGTCAACTTGGCCAAGTATTGATGCCCAGTTGTCTGGTCAGGCAAGCACTGGCCTGACAGCTGCTGCAAGGGTATTTTTTTTTCCTGCATGGGCAGGAATCAAACCCAGGTCTCCATGCAAGGATATTTTGTGACTGGCTGATAAACCAGAAAGCTGGTATATTAAAACATCAGTGAGTTGATTGCATCTGTGTCTGATTGCATCTGCAATCAACTAGTGTTTGTCTCCCACAATAAGATAATCCAATCATTTGAAGGCTTTTAAGGGAGAAGAGAGACTCTTTCACTGCTTCTTCAGCCAGTGAGCTTCTCCTGTGGAGTTCATCCAGATCCTTCATCAGAACCACCAACTTCACAGCCTGTCCTGTGGGTTTTGGACTCTTCCATTTCCGTGGTTATGTGAGACACCTCTTTACATCTCGTATTTACAGATCTCTGATGTTGGTTCTGCTTCTCTAAAGAACCCTGGCTAACACAGATAAGACCAAAGGAAAGAAGAACAATTGAAAAGCAAGTAAAGTAATCTACTAAAGAAATGATAGAATCCAAAGTAATTAAGTGGCAGGGACAATGAAGAAGACAAATTGAATGATATTAAGGAGGTAGAATCCCCAGGATTAGTGACTATTAGATAGAAGTGAGATGGTGAGATGGATTAAAAATGGAAAGAATCTAGGCTACCAACAGGCCTCTAATCGATGCAGTGTTGTTCTTCATGGGCAGTGAGAATGGGGAGAGGCCAGGTCTGGCGATGGAATAAATTCAGCTTTGGTCACATAAAGTGTAAGAGGCCTATAAGAAGGGAATTCTGGGACAATAATCTTAAAAAATAAGGATAATTAGCACGTCAAAAAAGAGATCACTCTGGGAGTGGTGGACATTGAGAATTGCTGATTCATCTTTAGTTCTAGTTCCCATCTCAGATGTCTTCTGGTTCAGCAAAGGCTGGAGAACCTGATGCTACACTTTCATAGTCCTGTGCAGATAAGAGCCTGGGAATACATTAGGTTTTGCTAATTAGATATGCTCACATAGAGTTGGACTTAAAACTGATTTAAGTGGGGGGAAGGCAGGGCTGAGACTAATTTTGATCATCCGGGAAATGGCAGAGGCATGAGGTTCTGAAGATGAGTGCCAGAGGTGATTCCTCATTCTACTCCTTGTGAATCATGAGTAGGCTACAGGTTCTCTAGCAACCCAGGTCTAACACATTGCTTGAAGTTCTTTCCCTAGAAGATCCCATGAAGTCCATTTTGGAAGAATTGTAAACAAGTCTCTTTCTGATTAGACAGATACTGTCTGTAACTGAAGCAATGCGATACTCAGGAAGAGGGGAGCGTGCAGGCCGCAGGTCCACAGGAAACGAGAATCCGAGACACATCATCTTTCCTGGCAAGGACTGCGTGAGTATAAAATGGTAGGAAACCAGTGTTCCGGGGTATAGTATGGCAAAACAATTCATTTAAATCTGTGATCGTCTGATATGAAATGAGGCTGACGCTCTGTCATTCCCAGTGGCTGCTACAATCAAGCGTCTGGGTGAGAATGGAGAACATAAACGTGTGTGGTGGTTGGGGAGACTCTCTATTTCTAACTGCACCAGGGAGTATGAGGGGAAAACAGCTAATTCTCCTTCCAAGCCCCAGTCAGAGGGTGAGAGAACTGCTGTGATTTCCCTGAAATAATCTCTCATCTTTTTGGTTACAAAGACTGTTATAGCTGAAAATTAGAACCAGCTTAATATTGTGGGATGATAAATTATGGTGGAAACACTCATATTCTTTGAAATGTTGTGTGACTGTAAGAACAGAAAGGAAGGGGGGAATTTTGGATGGATTTGAGTGGATGTGAGATGTCAGGCCTTAAGACTCCTCTGAGGACCCTCTGCTTTCAGCACTGATGGAATTCGGCAGGCCAATGCTTCTGTTGAGAATACTTTGAAAGCCCATTACAAAATTACTCCAAAATACAAAATCATCTGTTTTCAGGTATCAGATTGTTCCCAAGGCAACCAGAACTGGAGAAACAAGATCATAAGGTGAAGGCAACCAAAGAAGAATGAGCAGAATTGTGCTTTTCTTCTCAACATGCATAACAAATCTCTGCTGTGAGATGCGGGAGGTGGGGACACAGGAAACCCAGCTAGGTAGCCACAGATGAGAGAGAGAAGGCAGGTAAAAGCTTTTGCCATCTGCCTAAGGCCTGGAACACAAGACTAGATTTGGGGCTGCCAAATCAACTGAGGTCCTGAAGAGAAAGAAAGCACAGAGCTGAGAGCCCGATGCTTGAAGCTGTTTCCCCTCAAGTCATTTGCACAGGGACCAAGGCTAAGAAAGAAAAGTGGAAAGCCAATGCAAAGAAAGGAGAAGGGAAATTTAGCAAGCTATCACAGTGCCGGGGATGCCAACACTGGGTAAATAGCTCACCTAAGAGGTGCTCCAGAGTTTCACCTGGATTCTAGATTTAATGCCTACCCCATTAAATATCAGTAGCCCTACTGCGCTGAGAAATTAGGATCACTCATCCAGTCAACATATATACATGCATATCCAACATGTATTCAAACATGTGTCTGAATATAAAAATAACTCCTACAGATTAAAGAAGAAAAAAACAGTGCGAAAGAAAATCGGCCTGAAAACTGATCAGACACGTCGCAAAGAGGCTACTGTAATGGAAACACAAATATTTAAAAAATGCATAGCTTTATTAGTCATCAGTGAAATTTAAATAATAAAAAGATTCCATACACACTTGCTGAAATGGCTAAAATGAAATGACAGACATTGCCAAGCATTAGCAAGAATGGGGTACAATAGAAATTTTCATCCATTGCATGTAGCACAAAACGGTATAAAATGGATAATCTAGGACCAAGAAATTCCACTTTTAGGCATTGTGCTGGTTTGAAAGGAAGTATGCCCCCTAAAAAAAAAAACATGTTTTAATATAAATCCAATTTCATAAAGGTAGAATAATCTATTCAATACTGTATGTTTGAAACTGTAATGAGATCATCTCCCTGGTTGATGTGATTTAGTTAAGAATAGTTGTTAAACTGGATTAGGGGATGACATGTCTCCACCCATTTGAGTGGGTCTTGATTAGTTTCTGAAGTCCTATAAAAGAGGAAACATTTTGGAGAATGAGAGACTCAGAGAGGGCAGAGAATGCTGCAGCACCACGAAGCAGAGTCCACCAGCCAGTGACCTTTGGAGATGAAGAAGGAAAACGCCTCCCGGGGAGCTTCATGAAATAGGAAGCCAGGAGAGAAAGCTAGCAGATGACGCCGTATTTGCCATGTGCCCTTCCAGCTGAGAGAGAAGCCCTGACTGTGTTTGCCATGTGCCATCTCACTTGAGAGAGAGACCCTGAACTTCATCGGCCTTCTTGAACCAAGGTATCTTTCCCTGGATGCCTTTGATTGGACATTACTATAGACTTGTTGTAATTGGGACATTTTCTCGGCCTTAGAACTGTAAACTAGCAACTCATTAAATCACCCCTTTTAAAAGCCATTCCGTTTTTGGTATATTGCATTCCAGCAGCTAGCAAACTAGAACAGGCATAGCTTACTTAAGCTGTGAACCAAAACACATACACACATGCTAATCAAAGCATTATTAGTAAATATCCTAGTTTAGAAACAAATCCAAATATCTGTATGAACAATGCTTTGACGTATAAATTGTGGCCAGTTTATAAGAGTGTCTGGAGACACTTTGTCACAACTGCGGTGATGTTAATGTCATTTAGTGGGTAGAAGCCTGGAATGTTGCTGAACTCCATGCAGTGCAAAGGACACAGCCTCCTACAGCAACCAAAGTGTCAGCAGTGCTCGGGAGAGAAACCCTGTGTATTAGTTTTCTGTAGCTGCTGTAACAAAGATCATGAACAGCAAGTTTATCATCCTGCTGTTACGTCAGAAGCCTGACACAGTTCTCACTGGGTTAAAGGCGAGGTGTCGGCAGGTTGGGTTCCTTTCTCAAAGGTCTCTAAAGAATCCATTTCCTTGACTTTTCCAGCTTCTGGAGGGTGCCCTCATTCCCGGGCTCCCAGCCCCCCTCCTCCATCTTTCAAGCGAGCAAAGATGGGTCAAGTTCTTCTCACCAGCATCTCTCTAACCTATTGTTTTGCCTCCTTTTCCACTTTTTAGGGACCCTTGTGATTACTTTGACCCCACATAGGTAATCCAGGATAATGGCCCTGTTTTAAGGTCAGTTGATTGGCAACCTAAGTCCCATCTGCAACCCTAATTCTCCCTTCCTACATAACATAACATAACATAACATATTCACAGATTCTGGTGATTAGGATGTGACATCCTTGGGGAGCCGTTAATTTGCCTACCACCCCCTACCATAGATCAATGAAAAAGACTGGACTGCAGATACTCAGAAGAGCAGGAATACATCTCACAAGCATAATGTTGAATGAAGACACAAAAGAGTACATACTTTATGATTCTGTCTCTATAAAGTTCAAAAATAGGCTAGATGAAGATAGGGTGATGGAAATCAGAATATCCTGGGGCACAGGGGGCTTCCTAAGCCTGGCACAGGTGGTGGGTCTCTGCAGTCAGAGCTTTAGTCGCAGTCTCCTATTTAGAGAGTTCCCGATTCTATGTCTTCCTGGTCTGGAAGCAATAGTGGGTCCCTTGTTAGCCTATTCTGGGGTTGGTTTCTGGAGTTCTGCCTACGGAAACTCACCATAGACCTCAGTGCTTCTGTCCTTCCTCATATTCCTGTAGCGATTTAATCCTCGAACACAAACCCTTTCTGCTTAAAGGCGCTGGAGTGTATTATAGACTCCATAATTTAAAATTGGACACTGTTATGTGGCATTAACAATAGCCAAATAAAAAGCTTGTTGTCAATCAAATTGAAGTATAAATCACTGCATTAATACATTTATAAACACTATCCCATTTAATCCCAACAATCATTAGGTATTATCATTTATTTGAGGGATGCAATAGAAAATCAAAGCAGTTATTTATCCATAGCTAGTAAGTTGGAGTCAAGATGAAAACCCAGAGCTCGGCAGGACAAGCACTTTGCGAACTCTGCTGCTCCGGCTTCATTACCCGTTCAGAATAGAAACATCCAGTGTATTGACTTCACATAAATTTTTGCAATAAAGACTTAAAGAGCTCAAAGAAACACTTAGAACTTAATTTTTTTTCAGTTCCTGAGCTAGAAGGATAGATATACTTAGTTGAAAAATAGAATCTGTTATGGCTAGTTTAATCAGAAACTGAATATATTTTAAAATATCAGGTAGCATCAGGGAATCCCCTGATACTGTGTCAAGTTTTAGGGACACCTAAATCAACAGGCCACACCCTCAATCATGAGGCTTACTCTTATGAAGCTTATGTAGGTAGCGGAGAAGCTTAGCCTATCTATATGTATGCCTAAGAGCTACTTCTGGAGGACCTCTTTTGTTGCTCAGATGTGGCCTCACTCTCTCTAAGCCCAACTCTGCAAGTGAAATCATTGCCCTTTTCCCTATGTGGGACATGACATCCAGGGGTGAAAGTCTCCCTGACAGCATGGGAGATGACTCCCAGGGATGAATCCAGCCCTGGCACTGTGGGATCAACAATTATATCCTAACCAAAAGGGGGAAAAGAAGTGTAACTAATAAAATATCAGTGGCAGAGAGAGTTCAAATAAAGTCGAGAGGCTACTCTGGAGGTCACTCTTATGCAAGCTTCAGTTAGACATTGCTACCTATCATAACCTGCCAACCCCCAGCCAGGACCATTCCAGCCAATCCTAAAGAACACCTAGGGAAATATGTAAGATTGCACAAGGGTTCCATGCACTAGAGTAACTTTCCAGAAACCTACAACCTCCAGATAAGTCCTGACACCTAGTCCAGAACATCAGATAGCTCCATCTCCTTACCCCATATTAGTGACAGACACTTCCAACATGGAAAAGTTAGGATGGCCATAGCCCAAACACCCGTAAAGAGAGGTATGGAAAGATTAAAAGTGATGGTGGAGTTATACAGTGAAGATAGGATTTAACAAATGAATATGAATGCTGAATCATTACATTGTTATCTCTTTTAGTCTCCAGTATCTTAGAGCAGCTAGAAGTAAAAACCTAAAATTGTGGAATTGTAACCCATGTCAAACTCTGAAACACATTCTACAACTAGTTGTGGTGCTGTGCTTTGAAATTTATTGCTTTTTTGTATATATGATATTTTTCACAAAAAAAGAAGAAAAAAATCAGATAGCTAATAGGTTTTATAGGGTGCTTTAACAAAATACTTAAATCTAAGCTCCTAGCAACACTACCCCAACATGTGGGAAAAAATGAACTATTGAGTGTCCGCTGCCTCTGTTGGGTGGCAAGTGTCAAAAATTTAACCTACCTGCCATTGTTACTGCTGCCAGCACTGACTGCACTTTGGCATGAGTGTCTCAGCCTTGCCATCCTGGGAAACTATTGCTGTCCTTGCTTCCACCTCCTGCATAAGATTGTTCCCTTCGCTCATTTTTGACGAGCAGGCCAGTACAGATGTGCATGATAAAGAGCTGAGGCCACATCTCTTTAACTGCAAAGGAAACTGAGAATTTATTTCTGAATCTACCCTGGAGAGATAGGGATCATAATTTGGAAATTTCCTTCAAAACAGAAAGGCCATACAAAAATGATGAGCAGGGTGCACGGGGAGTTCAGTGGTTAGAATGCTTGCCTTCCATGCGGGAGACCGGGTTCGATTCCCGGACCATGCACCCCCCCAAAAAAATAAATGATGAGCAATGACAAATATGGTGCCGTTTGTTACAAGCAGTGTCGAAGTTTGAAACTACTATAGTTTATACTTACATAATGAAAGAGTAAATAGTTTGCAAATCCTGAGTGCTTGGCATCAGTACTTAGAGCTCGATACCATCAACTAACCCATTTTGAGAGTCTGCCATTGGCTCTACTCTGTTTAGAACAAGCTGCTAGTTAGGAGAAAAGAAATAGTTCTTTAATGAAGAATTATGATAGAGAATATTCACTTCACCAATTATCTGTCTCACAAATGACTAAAACAAGTGATCATTATGCCTGCTGCTGATTCTCAGTTGTGCATCATTTCATTTTATTTTTGAGCCTGTAGTCTCCTGTGTGTCTTGTATTTGTAATAGAATATTGAATACACAGTTGTTAGGGTAACCTCATGAAAATAATGGAAGAATGTGAAAACAGTATATGCATTTTAGTTGCCATCCCTTTTAATTAGGCTGATTTTATTTTTCTTCTGAATGCATGATTTTATACAATAATTTCACTTCGCGTAACTTTAAAGTATCACTGTTAATAACTAACCACATCAACCAAAAATCAATTCCTTTCTGGAGTTTCCACTAGCAGGTCTGCCCTCCCCTGCTTCGGTGCTCCACTGTCTTGAAATAAATGTGCTCAGTGCACATGCTCTCTTACCATGAGGAAGAAGCAATGAGCACTTTCCTAAGAATTAAAAATGAACTCAATAAAGAGAAGACCTTCCCAGATAAAGAAAAGCTTAGAGAGTTCGTGACCACCAGACCTGCCGTGTAAACAATGCTAAAGGGGGTTCTTCAGACTGAATGGAAGGATACTAGAGAGTATGTAAAGGCACATGAAGAAATAAAGACACCTTTACAGTGAAGGGAAATGTATGGTTAAATACAAATGGGAACACTATTTTATTTTTGCTTTGGAACATTCTTTTTTTTTTTTTTACTTCTAACAAATCTAAAATCCAAATGCATAAAAAGTAGTGATTAATCTATGGTATTGGACACACAATATATAAAGATGTAATCTCTGACAAGAACTAAATAAAAGTAGGGAGTAGAAATATAAAGAATTTCACTAGTGCCTTCTCATTGCTTCTAGGTAATCAGTATTTTTTAAAACTCAGTTTCCCTTAGGGGATGAAATAAAAAATCAGGATACATATTATTGCAGAAATTCACAAATTTAACATGTGAAAATCATGGGAATATATAGAGAAATGAATGTTGTAAATACCTAATCAAAGATGGTAAAGTCTAATTTTTGATTGGATTGAATTTTTTTATATGGGTGAACTCGCTAGAGTTTCCGTATCCGAAATGATGATTCTGTTTAGATATAAGCATTGTCTGGGATCTTTAATACAGCCTAAACTGAGCATGAACTTCGAATGGCATGGACCTAAATAATGTTTGGCATAATTTAGAAGACAGTCTTAAATGAGTCTGGGAGATAAAATGCTGGATTGAATCGCCAATGCTTTCAACCCCTTCAACATTCCAAGGCCCCAAAATTTCTCTTTTACACTTGGCATGAAAAATAGATTCATGAGAGGAACACTAAAAATCTTTAAAAGCAAACTTTTCAGACCAGAAATTTTGGTGGAAAAGGCAGCAATTGAACTAGACTGAAATGAACTCATAGCTCAATAGTTATGGTGGGCATTAAATGGAATAAATGTATGTCTGAGCTAAATTTGTTTCATGGTAGACCCACAGAGTCTTAAATGTAATTTGTGATTATTTCCCGGGTTTTTTACTATATAGTTGGAATATATATCTTGAGCACCTGGAAGACTCACTTACCTACGAACTAAGGGCTATTAGAGTATAAAGTTTTATGTGCAAGTTCTTGGAGCAGCTCTTGCCTTCCAAATCTGCAAATCTGAAGCAAGGTCACTCTCCTGTATGAATTGCAAGAATGGTATTTACATTTTGATCACATCCGCATTAAATTCCACAGATGGGGAGTTCAAAACACTGAAAGGCTTGAAGAATGGCAGAGGGTTGTTATAAGCTTAATCAGGTGATGACTCAATTTGTGATTTCTCTTCCAGATGTGATTTTCTTACTGGAGCAAATTAATGCAACACCTACGCCGACGGAATTCGTTCATCTATTTTTTATATGCATATGAAAAGTAGTTTGCTTTAACCTGCCAGTTCAGCGTCACATCCTCATCAGGTTCAGAGTCATTTACTCTTCCACCAAACGCTACACCTAGTTTGAACTGAAATGAATCACCTCTGCGCCCCAGAGCACATCACAGGGTGGTTTAACATTTGATAATATCATGCATAGAGGCCTTGGAGCACAGAAAGTAGCAGGGATCCTCTATGTCCTGGTGCTATTTCTGAGGGGAAAATCCTTGGTCAGATTTCCCTATTTAGATGTGAACCCACTTTATGCTTATAAAGTTAACTTTTTAAAAAAAATCTTTCTTTAAGTAAAGGACAGGATGAAATTAATAAACAGTGAATTTTAAGCAAATAAAATGCAGCTTGATCAGAAAAATAAATCCCTCATGTACAAGAAATGGAACGTATGACATTTCCAGAGCTTCTTTAAGAAATACATGCCCCAAACAAGGCCCTTTCAATGCCAAACATTGAACAAAGAGGAACAAAGGAGGAAATAGTCTTTAAAACAGAAAAAAAAAATAGACATAGCAGTGAAAACCTAAACAACAAACCTTAATGTAAATTATGGACTGCAGTTACTCCTACAACTTTAATAATGTCCTTCCATCAATTGTAACGAAGTTACCACACTAATGCAAAGTGTTAGTAATAGGGAAAACTGTTCAACAAAGAGCCAAAGAGGGACCTGTCCTCTGACTCTCCCTTCTGTGTGATAATGCCAATGTGGCAGATTTCACATGTGAGACCATCGGGTCCTGTTGCTTTAGGGGGATAGTTCCTTAATTACTTTCTCTAGTTCTTCTATGAAAAATGGTCTATTTGAATTTTCTAACTCCAAAAAAGTTCATTTTCATAATCTGCCTTTCACCTTGGAAATCATTCATTTGGTGTAGATTCTAATTTATTTGCATAGAGATCTGCAAAATCGGCATATGATTCCTAAAAATTTTCTTCAGTTTTTAAAATATTTTTAAATTAGATAATTTGTAGTTTTACAGAAAAATCAAGCAGATAATACCAAGTTTCCATATTCTCACCAACCCCCCTCCCTGCTGTAAATACAGTTTTCCCTATTACTAACACTTTGCATTAGTGTGGTAACTTCGTTACAATTGATGGAAGGACATTATTAAAGTTGTAGGAGTAACTGCAGTCCATAATTTACATTAAGGTTTGTTGTTTAGGTTTTCACTGCTATGTCTATTTTTTTTTTTCTGTTTTAAAGACTATTTCCTCCTTGTCATTTCTTTGCATTTTTTTTGCTTTCTTCTCTTATGTCTTGACCAAGTTGCTATTTTGTTTGTTCTTCTGGGCTCTTTGGTTTTGTTCTTTAAAAATAATATTTGACTCACTAACTAAATTTCCTGTTTTTCTTTAAGTCTAGCTTTTGCCACCTACCAATACTAGCATTTTAAAATACAAAACTTTAGCAATTTGTAGAGCCTAGAAATAGTGTTCTCATGATCAGAACTAGTAAAGACAATTAGAACAAAAACATTTTCTTTATTGCAGTCTTGTGTCTTGTTTCAAATAAAATATCATCAAGTAAAGTAAGCATTGGATTACCAAATATATTTTAGAAGCTCTTGTTTGAAAATAGCATGCTCACTACTAAAACAGATATATCAGAGAAGGGTGTGTTTTGCATGAAAGGCATATTTATCCCACTGATTAAAAGACTTCATTTATTAATAAAGATTAATGGAAAATATATTTCACTGTTTTATATTACTTTCTTTCTCATCAGGGATTTTTACCTTATGACTCTTGTATTATTGAAAATACAGAACTCAAAATATTCTGAAATCTTATTTCTTTAGAAAAAGAGTGGGAAATTACATGAAAAATATCGAAGTGATGGGGAAACAAACATGTTTACTCTTTGACTCATATGCTTCTAAAAAGAAAAGATAAACCTTAATAAAACAAATAAAAACAAACTTTTTATTTTAATAAAAACAAACTTTTTTTGTTTTATTTTATTCCCATCTTCTCTCTGAACTCTGATGCTACTTAATACACTAATCACTATTAGATTCATGGATTGTTAATTATTGTTTTATTGCGTGTCTTACTTTTGTCTTTCAATCTAAATTATAAACCCTAAGAGCCAGAGATAAGCTGTTCTCTTCTGAGATCAACTGAGCACTTATAAGAATATCCTTCAGTTATCCACTTTGTCCTATTTTTGTGATAGAAATTTCAAGCTTGGGTAAAGTGGTATTTTAGTCTTATGCTTCAAATGCCTGAGAGTCTGTGAAGAATATACAATATTTCAGAATAGACTGAGATACTGCATTTTCAGTTTATTCATTTTTGACACCTAAAGAACTTTCTTTTTCCTATTCCCAACAGTATTTTCATTGTATTCTTATCTTCATCCCCATAGATGGCTGGGCCTGAAAGCCTGGCCATAAAAATGGTCAATTCCTCTATCTCAAAGAGCTTATAACAAGGCAGTGTCAACGTTCCATCTCAGAAGACTACCTTCATGAGCTAATCTCTGAAAACAAACTCGGAAAGACTGCAGCGCTCAGTACTAAATTACTTTTAACATCTTCCTTGGGGGATATTTTTTTAAAGATCTTTGGAAATATTTAGACAATTATTTTGAAAAGCCAAAATTTCTACCAATATATACCCCTGAAAAGAGAAAAAGGGAAAAGCACCCTAATAAAATTGTTTAAACCGCTCAGGAAAAATTGATGCATAAGGATAATTTAAAGGAGCTGAATGAGAAATCTAGAAAATTCTACATCCCTAATTTTTTATTAAAAGGCATTGATCCATTCTCTGCTTATAAACTGCTTTGCTCCATGTCTCGTGCATTTAATTCTCAGCTTCAGATTGCTGAGACCCTCAAAAGTCAAGTTGATTTTCTCATCCTGACAAAACTCCTATATGCCCTCCTAGAAAGGAGTAGAAACATTCCTTTCTATTCGGTGTTAAGGAGGCACAGGTTGGATTCAGAGTACAGGGAAGAGACGGTCACACACAGCAATAGACAAGATATTTGTTGTGTAGCAGAGGGAGCATCATGCTGGGGGAAGAAAGCAAAACAGACAGTGGTTTACTTCCTAAGGATGGGGTTAAATTTAATGACTTATGAGACCTTAGTCTTAGAGTTTTCAGATTTATATTGTTAGTATAAAAACTGTCTACAAGTTTTATCAAAAGTGCATGCTTCAAGAACTCATCCCCAGAGTCCATGACTCTAGGTTTGGGGTAGGGCCCAGAAGCTGTATTAAAAAAATAAAGCTTTCCAGTTGGTTCTAACCCAGATTGTCCATGTACTACATTTTTACAGTAAGAGCTTAGACAACTTCCAAATAGTGTGCACTTTGTGCAAAGCTTTGTAATTTAATTGCATGGAATACATTTTAAAAATCTCATATGTAATTTTATATTAATTGCAATTTTACAAAATATTTTATATAACATATTACACCACACAGCTTCTACATTCCTCCTCCTACTATGTATGACAAGTTTTAGATGCTTCCTAGACATTGGATAATGGAATTTGGAGGGATTCTTAGACTTTTTTAGAGATTTTAGGGTCAGGTTTACATCACTTGATGTTTTTGTTTTATTTTGTTTTTGAGTGGATTATGGTGACTTGGAGTTGTGCATCCTAGAAAAACACGTTCTTAAGCATAATCCATTCCTGTGTCTGTGAACCCATTGTAAAGAGGACCTCTTGATGAGGTCATGTCAGTTAAGTGGCCCAGGATGGGTCTTAACCTTATTACTTGAGTCCTTATAAAGAAGGCCACCGAGAGAGAGAAGCCAAGGCAGGCGCCCAGAAGCTGGAATTCAGCAAAACTCAGACGAGAAGTGAGAAGATGCTGCCATGTGCGTGGCCACGTGATGGAAAAGCCATCGGCAGAGATTACCAGCCGGCCAGAAGGCACAGGTCGTGGGAGGTAGCAAGCCTTCTGGCCTCTGAAACCTGAGCAGATATATTCCTATTGTAAACCAACCCCCTGTATTATGTTTCTTTTAGCAGCTGGGAAAAGAAAATACTGATTCTCTGGCGTCTGCTTGGTGACTTCTTTTCTTCATCGCAATTCTTCTGCAGTAAGCACAGGCAGAGAGATGGAGTCATTTGTCATCTTGTCTCCTTCGAGTGTCCTCCTGCTTGCTGAGGCTGCCCTCTTACACTCCAGCTTCATCGTGCAAGCTGCCTGATGTTTGGTTGGACAAAACTGTTGAAAATATATGAGAAAATCCTAGTTTATATACTTTAAATCATTTTGTCAGTTTGCTCGAAAGTTTCTTGTGTTGAACTTCTGAGATTTAGCTGGAACTTTGGATAGATACAAAGATAGGTAATTATGTTTCTGAATCCTCAAAACCAAAGTTTTTAAAATGCACTTTTATGCCTTAAGTTTGACTTCCTTTGGTCAGTTTTGTTGAAGATTGACTTTGATTATGGCTGAAGGCCATACCACCCTTAGATCTGGGCAAACAGAGCTCCTGCCCTAGGTGGCCTCTCTGGGGGTTCTGTGCCTGGGAACTTCTTCTGCAAAATTTTCTAAGTCCCTCTCAAGAGCTTGGAGCTGGCTGAGGTCAGGGGATCTGAAGCCCTATGTCCAGCCCAGCCTGGGACTAGAGTATACCCCCATCCCTATTCCTCCCTTCAGGGAGCTCTCCAACCTTCAAACTCTTCCAAATAAGTGAGGTTGAGCAGAGCTGCCAAGGACTGTAAGTAAGCATTCTGCCCACAGGGTCAACCCGGGAGCCACCGGCCAGGCCCCAGTTCCAGGTGGGCAGTCTAGTAAACGTATTGCTCCTGCTGGCAGTGTGGCACTCCTTTTGGGGGATTGTGCAAAATTATGCCCCCTAATGGTGTTGACATGTTGATTGGGGGTGATTCTCACTAATGTTGGGCAAGATGAGTTCAGAGCTCTGCGATCACTGAAAGTTGCCCTTGACCCCCACTCCTTGTATGGGCCTTGGCACTTGCCCACCTGTTACATCCATGGTATGTCTCTGATCTAAGGCACCTGAGGGTGGAGGGAAGAGGGTGGCAGTCGTCCTTCACCCTGTGTGCACCCTCCACTAGCACCCAGAGTGGTCACCCCAACCATGCCGCAGACTCCACACCATGTGCTGGGCTGTGCCTATTGTTTCCGAGGTCTCGAGAATTGTTGAGACTGCTGCTCACAACACCCCAGGCCTTTCCGGTGGCATCCTGTCTTGCCTCCCATCAACATACCTGGGGTATGTTTTAAACTGGGCTGGAAGAAGAACTGACATTCCTTGTGTGCTTGGGATGCTCTTCTTGCTCCGGCCATGAATATCTCACTTCCAGTGGCAGCAAATGTGGAAGGCAGAGTTGCCATCAACCTTGGAAGAGATCACGCATAATGCTGTGATCGTGGCCTAGAGAGACAGGATTGGAAGATATATTGTTCTACATTTTACCTTACGGAATTTTGAATTGTATATTTAATGTGACCAGAAAACAAAGTATTTTTCACACGTTCTTGTATACCAAGAATAGATTTCACTGTGGTTATCATTAAGGAAGTTTGGTATAGTCTTTGAGAGGGGCATTGGTCCCTGGACTGATGAAGTAGTGTCATGTGTAATGACAGCAACTGCAGTGATTAAATGGGGTTGGGGGACTGAGGCAAGAAGATCTAAATAGTTTCAATATAAATGGTTCCCAAAGAGTCATGGCCTTGTTTTTAAGAACAATGATATTGATATGTTGCTACAAAATTGGGCCAGGACCAGTGTATTTGATAATAAAGAAAGGGAAAAGATGGTCCAAGGACTGAAATGGAAGGAAATGATCCTTGGACACTACAAAGAAACTTCACATGCCCTGATTGGTCAATAAACAAATACGCAAGTACCTCTTTTCTTCTCATTACTCCTAACTTCATCAATAAGTCAATAAACTCACATGTGCCAATAACTTTTGTGATAATTGTTATGACTCAAATGGCTTAGATAGACAGAAGCCCCCATGAAAAATATTTGCCCTGACTCCCCACACTCAGGGTCAGTCATGGCAATAGGTATCACCGACCAAGGGTGGAGCATGATGGAGCTAACAGAAAACAGAAAACTGACCTAACCTCTCGTGGCTGATTGAACTTCACCCACCCTGGCAACCTAGAGAGCCCCACCTGCCTATTCCAAACAATTTCCAAAACATACCAAACATTTAACCACTGACTTCTGACGACAAAGACATTGTTCTTTTGTAGATTTCAGCAAGCTCTGTTCTATAAATAGGCCCCTCTCCCTCCCCTTAGCACGGCTCTTGGTTCAGTCTATCCTCCAGGCCTGACTGCCCCTGGGGCGGTCCAGCTCAAGCTCTCTAACAAAGCTTGCCTGATGTGTTGAGATCTAATGGGTCCTTCTTTTCAAACGTTCTCCTCCTCTGCACTCCTTCACTTTCCTTTCAGAGCACATGCAACGCACCAAGCCCTCTAGAGCCAAAACACATATGAACTCCAATTTCTACTCCTCACAACCTCTCTGTTGGGTAAGATGTTTTACTTTCCTTCTTTTTTTAATCAACATTTAAAAAGAAGAATGATTGAGGTTCAAAGAGGCTATGCAACTTGGCCAAGACCACAAAGATTGTAAGAATCAAGTATAGATTAAGATCTAGTTTGTCCAGTTCAAGAACCCAAATGCTCTTTTGCCAAGCCATGAACTTGAGTTATGACCAAATAGAATTCTTCTCTTTTGTTTTTTTTTTCTTTTGCATGGGCAGGCACTGGGAACTGAGCCTGGGTCTCTGGCATGGCAGGCAAGAACTCTGCCTGCTGAGCCACCATGGCCTGCCCTAAGCAGAACTCTTTAAAGCAGTCATCTGGAAGATAAGACAAGTATGAAAATAATGATGATACTACTCAAAATATCTTTTGAGGTCACCTTGTTTGAAATGGCTTACTAGAGTGTTTAACAAATGAAAATAACAATGGCTAAAAATCATTATCCTTACAGGTGGTCACGGGAATTGTCATTGGCTAATACCACTTGATTTTTCTCTGCATCGGTTGTTTGATCCCATGGAGATGGAGGAAGGTTATAGGGAAAGTGTGGGAGGTTATGTGGTGCTGGGATAATGTCTGGAGTCAGTCCAAGAGGAGAAGAGTGGATTAAGCTTCATTTTTGTGCTCTCTGTTCTCTACCATAATGAGTATAGTTAATTGATAACATAGATTTAATTGCCTAAGAGCTATAAAAGAAAATTGCTGGACATCACATTGCTATACACCAAGGTCTACTTATATGGTACACTTAACTTTTCAAAGTACTTTATATGAATTATATGATGTCATCTGCTTCAAGCAGATGTGGGGCTGATTGGGGATGCAATTTGTCAACTCTGGACTCTGTATTTGTTTGTAGTCTGCAAACATGCGCTCATAGGATATAAGGATATAGTGCTTTGTAAGGATTCTAAAAGTCACCTAATCCAACTCCCTTGATTTACAGATAAGGAAACTAGCATTCGGAAATGTTAAATGACTCACAGAGTTGGACGGTGAATTTTTAGAAGACCCACAGTTGGAAACCCAGCTTTTATTTGTAGGGTCATCTGTTGATATGCTCTTTGTTGTTGTTATTCATTTTTTGCCCCTTGTACCTACCCTTTAAGTTCAGGCAGCAGCTAAGCCTGCCACTTACAGGGCTGGGGGAGAACAACAGAACAAAAGGGCCAATGATCTGCAATTGCTATACCTTAGACTTGTAAACCATTCTAACAAACCTTAGGTCAAGAGAAAGAGCTTTTAGAGTTAGGTGTTGTTGTGAGTTTGCACTCTGCCCCACTCAAGGTTGGTTCTTCCATGTATGGGGGGAGACAATGTAAACAGCTAGATTTCAGAATTCACATATAGAAAGCAATAGGACCTGTATTGCATTTTAGAAGCAGCAGCTTTGGAGGCATCCTTTATATCCCAATATTGGAGCAGCAGAACAGAATTAGTTACATGGAATTTTTTTGAGTCAGAGTAGGTTCAAGATGGCTCTGTCTAGAAACCTTAGATCTGGGATTCAAACTCAGATGGAGTAAGTTCATAGCTTATGCCTTTAACACTATCGTCTCTGACTCCAGCATTCCAGAAAGACAACAGACAGCTGGAAGTTTTGGCAGCTACCCTGTTTAGTTGGAGCAATCACCCTATAACAGCCATATCCAGCCTGCTTCTCTCATTTACGTCACCTGCTTTAGCCCCATATCCATTTACCCGAGGTTGTATCCTTGTCAGTTGAAATAATCAAAGATAGGAATCAAAGTTAATATTTATTTATTGCAGGTGCTGAATTTTATCCTAAACGTGATGAAATATGGGTCAAATACAGCTCCTATTTTTATGGTATTTATGATTTTTTGGCTAGCACATATACATGGAATATAACTTAAAATCCAAAGATATTCATTGAGGGGTAGGATAAACCAAACAATAAGTTACCAAGGAGTTCAGAATTCGATGTAATGTAAAATTTCATTGGCTTCTTGTGACATTTTGAATCTGTTGTAGACCCCAGAAAAGCAATGCCCTTTAATCCTCATTCAATACTTCTGGGTGAGAGCTTTTTGATTGTGTCCATGGAGATATGACCCACTGAATTGTGGGTGGTAACTTTTAATTAGATGGTTTCCATGGATGTGTCTTCCACTTGGAGAGAAATTCTGAACTTCACCTGGCCTTCTTGAATCAAGGTATCTTTCCCTGGATGCCTTAGATTGGACATTTTGCTTTAATTTGGACATTTCCATGGCCTTAGAGCTGTAAACTTGAACTTAACAAATTCTTCTTTTTAAAAGCCCTTCCATTTACGGTACATTGCATTCCAGCAGCATGCAAACTAGAACATCCCTCTAGCCACAAGGGCAGGGTCTTTGTTTACTTACTGCTGTATCTCAGATGTCTATGTAGTGCTTGGTAAAATACAGGTGCTGGTTTCAAAGTGTTGTGTACCCCAGGAAAGCCATGCCTTTTAATCCTGATTCGATATTGTAGGGTTGTTTCCATGGAGATTGACCCACTCAACTGTGGGTGTGACCTTTTGATTAATGGAGGCATGATTCAGCCCATTCGAGGTGGGCCTTGACTAGTTTATTGGGGTCCTTCAAAAGGGGAGACATTTTGGAGAAAACGCAGTTGCAACGACGTTTGGAGATACTTGCAGTGCTGACGGAGAAACATACATTTAGCGATGCAGAGCTCAGCTGACATCACCATGTGCCTTTCCATGAGCTGCTAAGCAAGCCAGAACCCAGAGTTGTGTCCTGGAAGAGCTTAGTGAAGGTCCATTACAGAGGAAACCAATGGCACCACAAGCTGGACACGATGGAACCAAGAACAAGGACCAGCAGACAGCAGCCACGTGACTTCCCATGTGACAAATATCAGCCTTTCTTGAATCAAGGTATCTTTCCTTGGATGCTTTAGTTTCAACATTTTTATGGCCTTAGAACTATGAAATTATAACATGATACTTTCTCTTGTTAGAAGTCATTCTATTTCTGGTATATTGTATTTCAGCAGCAGTAACAAACCAAAACAAAATAGTTGCTCAAAACATATTTTTGAATGAGTATATAAATGAATGAGTCTTGTCTTCAAGATTCAGTTTAATTTCTGATTTCTCTTTTCAGTATTAACTACCTCTATTTTGTATGTTTAATGAGAAAGCACACTGAAAGCAAGCATTATAAAGCAACAACAGCAAAAAATAAACTAGAATGGCAGTTCAAAAACAGGATCATATCTGGTTGAGCAAGAGCAATGGTTTAACAGAAGAAGTTACATTTGAAATAGACCTGAAAGAACTGGTAACGTTTTAGGGGGCAGAAGTAAGAGGAAAGAATTTCCAAACTCATAAGAATGAGTCAGAACAAGCTATTTGTACTGTGTGCCTTAACGTTTGCCAGCTGCTGAGTGTATTGAGCAGGTGGATGTTGATTTTCTTTTGACATTTACTTGGCTTAAGAATATAACTGAAAATAGATCAATGCTATAAAGAAATGAATAACTAAAGCAAAAGTGAAACTCTGGCTTTGATTTGTTTGCAGGTTTATGTTTGATGATTTCTCAGGCTTGCATCCTCATATAACCAGACAGTTCTATCAAATTCATCTCTTTTTCCCAAAATTGATCAGAAAGAATGAACTAGGAATCAGAATGCATGAACTCAGACTCAATCAGTGAGTGTGGTCTTGGGCAAGTCACCTCCTAAGTTAGAGCTACCTCCCTAAAAAAATTGGTTAATAACTCCATGCCTTCTTTACAACACTTGAATGACCAATTGAGTGAACATACTGCAGGAATTCTTTGTGAATGGGAAAGTTCTCTGCCAAAGAAGGGTGGCTTCTGTCCACCATTCTATGCTGCTCCCAGCCTGCTTCAGCAGCATAAAGATGATGTATGAATGAGAAAAGATATAGTGATATGGAACTGTATTTAATTATTCACTGTTTCTCTTCTTAAAAGTGAAATAATTGCCTGAAAGGAAAAGTGACATTGTGCCTTCGTGTGCTTCTCAGGTTGCAAGGGGGCATTTCTTTCTATTTGCTAAGAAAGCCTTTAACAAGGGTAAAAAGATTCAAAGCCAAGTAGGATATTGACATTTATGGAATCTATGTCCAAGAATAAATGTAGCATAAGTACTGTTACATAAACAGGGATTTGGATGTTTAGCGAACAATTATGGAAAAAGGTATTTTGCACTCCGAGCAAAAGAGAATTATTATGAAAGGTATATGACATAAAAAAACAGGATCCTCTAAAGAAGAAATAACTGAACTATAAATCATCAGCCTTATACTTGGTATAAGTTGTGAGAAGTCACTCATGATAGTGAGCAATTTGAACATGTCCTAGAAATTTACAGACTAAAATTTCAAGTTACAGAGGGATTGTGGTTGAAAACTGAGCTAACTCACGCATCTTGAATGTCTATGCTCCATGCATGCCACATATTCCATTTCCATGTCAGATCTACTCTATACA
The DNA here is from genome assembly GCF_023851605.1 of Tamandua tetradactyla. NCBI lineage: Eukaryota > Metazoa > Chordata > Mammalia > Pilosa > Myrmecophagidae > Tamandua > Tamandua tetradactyla. Next base: position 8,130,150 of record NC_135346.1, on the reverse strand, counting down.
TCGAAATTTACCTACCCTACCTTCCAGTCTCAGGAACTTTCTTACTACTCATGTGGTGACAACTGATAAGGAATTGATAGATGTGTCCCTCACCCCAAGACAGCATGTATTTTAATTGAACCTTCAGAAAATGGATTTAGCACATAAGCACTTCAAATAGTGAGAATTTTAGTCATAGAAAACAAATGAGAGAGATTTTGCAAGCATTTGCAAGGTACTCCTTAAAGCCACATTAAGGCTAAATTTCATGATATCTGATGAAACAATTCCAAAATTGCTTACAAAGAATCAGTGTTAATAAAAGGTCACCAAAGTGTTTATGGCAGGAGTCAAAAGTTCAGACACTTCTGGAGTCCAATCAGGTAACATAATTATGTGAAGTAGTGGGGTGTAATACAATAAGGAGTTGTGGGGGTTGGGGTGAAATAGGGCAAAAGTCAACCACATAAATATAATACACACTAAAAATGAAATACCAGCTTCCAAGTTTCACTTGGGGATGCAGAGCTGGAAAGACCATTGCTCCCATTATCACAATGAGAAAAATAACGAGAACTGAAAATTCAGAAGTTTTCATAAATCCATTGGGAAGTGTTTGTCACAGAGCATCCAGTGGTCCAGAATCTAAGGAGAAAGAGGGACCTGCACAGACAGCTGAAAGGGGAGCTCTGACTTATCTATATTCAGGCAACCAGACACCAGCAAGAAGGGTGTTTTCATTTGCTAATGCTGCCAGAAATGCAGTATGCCAGAAATCCATGGCTGGAGTCTACTGGTCCTTTGACTGCTGGTTTCAAAAAGCTTTGGTGTCACATTTTCTGTTTGCCTCTCCAAACATCTCTGTGTCAGCACTGATGTTTCTTCCAAAATGGTTCCCTTTTAAAGAACTCCAGTAAGTGACCCACCTTGAATGGTTGGAGACACCATGGAAATCACCTAACTAAAAAGTCCCACCCACAATTGGATGAGTCACATCTCCACCCTCTAATATTAAATCAGTATTAAATAATGTGGTTTTTCTGGGGTATACAACAATTGCAAACCTGCACATTCCATCCTCTGAACCCCAAAAGGCATGTTCTTTCTAAATGCAAAATACATTCATTACATCATAATATCTTAAAGTCTTAAACCATTTCAGTAACAATATAAACACAATACAAAATCAAAAACAGTACAAAATCTCATCAAAGTTAGTTACAGGCATGGTATGTTCTAAGACAAAAATTCTCCTCTGGCTGATGATCTGTGAACAATTAGAACAAGTTATGTGCTGCCAATATATAAAGTGGGGACGTCATAAGATAACTACTCCCATTTCCATAGGGAGAATTGGAAGGAACACTGGAATCATGGAACCCAAAGAATTCTGAAAACCAGGAATAGATTTCAAAGTCTGAGAGTAATTCATCCTCAGGGCTTTAGAAAGCAACAATCCCACCTTTTCCAAGGGCCTACACAGTAGCCCTGTTCTCTCCAAAGTGAGTTTGCAACCTCCAAAGTGAGGATTGCAACCTTGAAGAACTTTAGGAGACCTCCTTTTCCTCAACTACACCCTCTCCAAGCAGTGGGGCAGTGCTTAGGCTTCCTGCCATCTCTGGGGCACATGCTCAGCTCCTCTAGGACAAAATGAGGCAGCAGCAATGTGCTCCAACCTCTTGAGGTCTGGGGCACCAAAAACATTCCTGAGCATCGAGGTAGAAGGCTTGTCCTTCTCCCTTTGGGGAAAACTCACTCTCTCCAAGTGCATGGGTGGGTCCACTATCCTGGCCCAAGGTTTCTTGACTTCAAATCTTAGCTTCCATGATTCTACCTTTGAAGTTATTTTCCTTCAATTTGTCCCATTTCTGTCCTAGATTGGCAGTGGTTCCATTTATACAAATCCCACAATACTCTTATTGGTTTTCTATGCAGTATACAGGGGTCATACCCATCAGACAATAGGACTTTCAACAAATTCTTTTTGGATAATTCCATCTCCAATCCTGGCTTGTGTTGTAATGGCTGACTGGTTCTGTGTTTGATTAAATCCTTATGTGGGGCACTATTCTCTTGGATCACCCTTTCTGGAAACCCAGAATTTTCCAGACCCTCAATTTCTGGTTTCTTTGTACCCATGAGTTCAGTTCTCAACTTATCTCTTTCCTGTCACATTTTACCAGAAGCTGCAAGGAGAAACCAGGCTGCATTTTCCACATTTAGTCTGGAAATCTCTTTTGCTAAATATCCAAATTCATCACTCTTAAATCCTGCCTCCCATCCAAAATCAGCACTTAATTTCGCCAAGTTCTCTGCCACTTTAAAACAAGAACTTCCTCCTTTCCAGTTTGCAGTAACACATTCCCCATTTCTGTCTAAGGCCTATTGGAAGTATCTTTAGAGTCCATATTTCTACCAACAGTTTCTTCAAATAATTCTAGACCTTTCTTATTAAACTCATCATAATTCTTCCAGAATCTTCCCCTTATCCATTTAAAAACTCATTTCAACATGTTTGGTATTTGCAAACTGCAGCACTCCATTTCTGGTACCAAAATCTGTTTTAGTTTGCTAATGCTGCTGGAAATGCAGTATACCAGAAATGGGTTGGCTTTTATAAAGGGAATTTATTAAGTTACAAGTTATAGTTTTAGGGACATAAAGGTCCAACTAAGGCATCCAGAGAAAGATACCTCGACTTAAGAAAGGCTGAGCTGGGAAGGCATGTGGCTGGTGTCTGCTGATCTTTTGGCTTCTGGTTTCAAACAGCTTCCCTGGGGGCATTTTCTTTCTGTATCTCCAAACATTTCTGTCTATGTCATCTCTGAAGCTTTTTCTGCAATAGTTCCCTCTTACAGAATGCCAGTAAGTAATCCACCTTGAATGGGGGAGAAACATCTCCATAGAAACCACCTGATCAGAAGTTCCCATCCATAATTGGGTGGGTCATCTCTCTATGGAAACAACTAAACCTAAAAGATCCCACCCTATAATACTAATCAGGAATACACAATAAGGCTTTTAGAGGGTTGCAAACAGTCGCAAACCAGCACAAAGAGCTTCGCTATGGTGGCTGGTCCACTGGTTGATGTGAAACGTGCATGCTGATGGAGTTTGAAAACTCTGAGAGCAACAGGAATTAGGGAAGTCCACACCCTCTTCAGAGGACTTTCCACCGTGAACCTCACTGCACACTCACCTAAAAGACTATAGTAAGGTTTAAGGATGTTTGCCTGGGGGAGGAAAACTCCAACCACTGAGGGAAGGTGGTTGAAACTCTGCCAGGACCTCCTTCACTACTTCCCCAGTTTCCCCAGTGGGACTGAAGTTTTACTCTATGAGATCTAAAGAAGACAATAAACATTGAAGCCATGGAAAAGGAACAGAAAAAAATCCTGCCTCCGGTCCCAGAATTATACCTGAGGAAGTCAATCCCCCAAACCGGGGCCATGGTGTCTCCCTGTGCTTAATCAGACCACAGAGGAGTCTTCCCTCCCCAACCCCACCAGCAGGCAAGACAGTGTCCAATAAAAATTCATAGCAAAATACCGTCAGGAGAGAAACAAGAGAATGGAAAGAGACGCTTCCTGAGCCATGGTGTGGAGGGAGGACCTAAATCTGAGGATGGAGCAGAAATTGAAAATAAAATTGAAGCATACAAAGAAAAACCACCAGAAAATGAACTATACCCTTTTTCTAAATGAAAGGTATCGCGGGAGGAATTTGAAGACTGTTGTACACGGAGGGTAACCACAGAAGCCATAAGCCTCAAAGTAGGCCCAGCTCGTGACTGTATTAATTTAAACTCTTACACTATAGCCCAGAAAAAGGAAATATAAACCCATTTTTCAGGTATAATAACCATTTATTTCAGTTTGTACTGCCATATACAGAATGTTTGTCTTTTAACCAAAAATTATCAAACATGAGAAAAAGACAAGAAAAACATCCCACTAACAAGAACTGAAATAATCATCAAAACCAGACTCAGATATGAAAGAGATTTTGGAGCTATTTGACATGGAATTTAACTGTAATTGGCAAGTAAACGGTCTCATGGAAAAGGTGGACAGCATGCAAGATCAGATGGGTTATTTTATCACAAATATAAAAACTAAAGAATAAATCAATTGGAAATTCTAGTAATGGAAAAACTCAGTAATATAGATCAGGAATGCCTTTGATGGGTTCATTTGTAAAACTGAGACAGTGGAAGAAAGAATCAGACCTTCATGATAGATCAATAAAAATTACCCAAACTGAAACATAAAGAACAAAAGAGAGAGAGGGGAAAAAATAGAGCATTCAAGAGCTGTGCTCCAATATCGAATAGATTAACAAACATGCGATTAAAATTCCAGGAGAAAAAAAGAGCTAGCTAGGGAGGAAAATACTTACAGATGTAATCACCAAGAGTTTTCCAAAACTGATGACAGACTCCCAAATCACAAATCCAAAAGGCTCACAGTACACCAAGCAACATAAATACCAAAAATCACACTTAGACATATGTTTTGGTTTGTGAATGCTGACGAAATGCAATATACAAAAATGGGTTGGCTTTTAAAATGGAAATTTATTAACTTACAATTTACAGTCCTTAGGCCATGAAAATGTCCAGCTCAAGGGACTCCAGTAAGAGGATTAAGACTCACCTTGTGGGGCAGGCTACGGTGGCTCAGTGGCAGAGTTCTCGTCTGCCATGCTGGAGACCCAGGTTCGGTTCCCGGTGCCTGCCCGTGCAGAAAAAAAAAAAGAAAAGACTCACCTTGGGACAGGCCTCAACTGAAATAACCTAGTCAAAAGGTCCCACCCACAATAATTCTGCACCCACAAGGGTGGATTAAAAGAATATGACCTTTTCTGGGATACATATAACTTCAACTACCACAGTATCTCATATTCATACTACTGGGAAAAAAAAAAAAAAAAAACAGAAAATCTTGAAAGCAGCCAGAAAAAAATGACACACGGTATACAGATAAGAATTACATTAGTATTCATGTCAGAAACCATAATGTAGAAAATAATGGAGTGTCATCTTTAAAGTGCTGAAAGAAAAAACTGTATTAACCCAGAATTCTAGACTGAATTATCTTCCAAAATGAAAGAGAAATAAAAACTTGTTCAGCCAAATAAAACTGAGGGAATTCATTTCAAGGAAACCTATTAGTGAAGGATGTTCTTCAAGCAGAAATAATATGATATCAGATAGGACCTTGGATATACCCAGACACAAAGAAATAGAGTTCTGGAAATTGAATAAATTTTAAGGTATTTTTTCCCCTCAATTTTTTATTTTTCTAAATTCAGTGATAGGTTGAACTACGTGCCTAGGAAACATAGATTCTTAATCTTAATCCGCATTCCTGTATGAACCCATCATACATACAACTTCTTAAAGATATTATTTTTACTTAAGGTGTTGTCAACTGAACCTAGATAAACCTTATTCCGTATTCCTGGGTGCCCTGCAGAGAACTGGAAGTCACGGCAGCAGAAAGGGAGAGGACGCTGCCCTGTGATGAGACGCGTATTTCTAGGCCCCAAACCGTGAGCCAGTAAATTCTTGCTGCTTAAGCCAGTCCATTGAGCCTGCTGAACTAAGACACTGCCTAAAGGAAAACTCGGGGGAATGTATTGTCTGTTTTTAGTGTATGCAAAATGACAACAAAGGCACAAAGAATAAGAAGAAAGTTAGGAATATATTGTAAAGTCTTTATATGCGAAGTGGTATAATATTGTTTAACTGTAGATTCTGACTAAAGAAATGTATATTGTAAGTCCCAGGAAAAAAAAAATGAAAAGAAAAAAGATATAAATAATAGATCTGTAGAGACTATAAAATGGAATAATAAAAAATGCTCAATTAACACAAAATAATAAAAACAGGATAAAAGAAATAAAGAACAGAAGGGCCAATTAGACAATTGCTAACAGAAAGGTAACTTCCAGTGTAACCATGTTAATGACCACATTCAATATGAATGGTCTAAATGCATCAGTTAAAAGAAAAAAATGTCAGATTAGGTTAAAAAAAAAAACAAGTCACAACCATAGGCTGCCCACAAAAACCCACTTTAAATATAAAGATACAGATGGATTAAAAAAGGAAAGAATGGAAAGGCTAGATCATGCAAATACTAACCACAACAGATCTGTAGTCATGGTATTAATATCAGGGAAATATCAGACTTTAGAAAAAGGGTTATAATCAGGGTTAAAGAGGGATAATATATAATGGGATATATTATATAATAATAAAGGAGTCTATTCTTCAAAAAGAAACAACAATCTGAAGTCATATACATTTGATAATAAAATGTCAAAGTACATTATACAAAACTGACAGACCTAAAAGGAATTGATAGAACCGTTAGACAGTAAATCAGTAAAGATGCAAAAGTGGTGCTTTTTCTTTCTAGTTAGGGTGTCTCAGAGGAAGATATTCTTGGGCAGATCAGGAGGGTAGACGTAAAGACTTAGCCATTTTATAGCTCGCACGCTTTATTGCTTATCTGCTGGTTGACCCTGTTGGAAACAGGCAGCAGCAGAGCCACCAACTGCTCCATTTTCCCCTGGATGCTCCTTCAGTTCCTCTAATGCATGAGCCAGGTGTAAGTCACTTTCCATGATGAAGGACAATAGCTTCCCTTGACATTCCCAAATGTCATTAGGGTCAGAAGCAACGTGGACTGATATGTGCATCTGTCCACGCTCTTATGTTCCAGCTCTTGTTTGTGGGTTACAAATTGCCTTGCTATTTCTTACCTTATATTCATCTTTCCTTTCCAACTGCTGTTCTGTAAACTATGGCTTCATTACTGAATGCAAAGACCAAATATATATGGGCTTTAGAGAAAGACAGTGGATTATCACACACTTAATCTGCCCTGACTCTGATTAACAGCTGCAGATCCAGTTGGTTACTGCAGCAAATCAACACATCCCCTGGCATATGGTGTTCACCACCTGATCTGGCCAATGTGCTTTTCTCTAAATCTGTTAGTGAATACCATCAGGAGCAGTTTGCCTTCTGCTGGTAGCATCATCAGTGCACCTTCCCTGTCCTACCTCAAGGTTCTTTCATCTCTCCATCTGTTATTTGTTGCATTGTGTCCCTCAAGAAGTCCTAACCCCCCATTCCATGAATGTGACCTTATTTGGAAATAGTCTTTGAAGATGCAATTAGCTGAGACAAGGCCAAACTGGTTTAAGATGGGCCTGATCCCATATGACCAGTGTCCTTGTAAGGAGAGCAGCTCAAATAGGCACATTGGCCTTAGTGAGAGGAAATCCTTGTTGACCCTATACAGAGCCTCCATTCCTGCCAACATAGCTGCTTTGCTAATGAATCTATTCAGTAATGACAAGCCCCCAGTTACCTCGTGTCTCAGTGTCCTAAAGCTACTGGAATGCAATATATCCAAAATGAGTTGGCTTTTACAATGGGGATTTATTAGTTTACAAATTTACGGTTCTAATCCATGAAAATGTCCCAATTAAGGCATCAACAGGACAATATCTTTTCTGAAGAAAGGCTGATGGCATCGGGGTTCCTCTGCCACATGAGATAGCACATGGCCAGCATCTGCTCATCCTTCTCTCCTGGGTATCACTGCTTTCAAGTTTTGGCTCTTTCAGCTTCTGCGGGTCCTTGCTTGCTTCTCTGGAGGCTTTTATCTCTCTGTTCTCTGTGAGCTTTTCTCACTGTGAGCTCTCTCACCAGGTGTTTCTCTCTCTCAGCTCTCTTGCCTCTTTGTCCTTTATCCTCCCATAAAGAACTCTAGTAAAAGGGGTTAAGACTCACTTGAATTGGGTGAGTCACATCTTAATTGAAACAACCTAACCAAAAGTTCCCACCCACAATAGATCTGCACTCATAAGAATGGATTAAAATAACATGGCCTTTTCTGGGGTACATAACAGCTTCAAACCAGCACTTCCAGTTGCCTAGGAAAGGAGACTCTCTGATGACCACAGAATGGGTCATTCTATCTGCCTGAATTTTGAAATGCTCCACTGCAGCAGTCATCTTCCAGTGAAAATTCACATAGGACCTCCAGGGACACCAGCCAGCCACCTGGTGGCAGGCTGATTACACTGGAATGCTTCCACCATAAAAGAGTCAGCACTTTGTTCTTTCTTGATCACGATGCAATACTTCTACCAAAACTATCATCTCTGGACCTCTGAATGTTTTATCCACCGTCACAGTATTCCACACAGCAATATTTCTGACCTATGAATTCATTTCAGAGTAAATGGAGTATGGCAATAGACCCATGCTCCTGGAACTTGCTGGTTTTACCTGGAGCAACTGCCTTGGCAGAATTGTGGAATGACCTTTTGAAGACTCAGCTATGGTGCCACCAGCTGGTGGTAACTTGCAGGGGGTGATATATTTTCTAAATCAGCACCCAATATATATTGCTGTTTCTCAAATAGCTGCAGATCATGGTTCAGGGACTCAGAGGATGGAAATGGGAGCTGCTTCTCCACTATTACCCCTAGCGATCCACCAGCAAAATCTTTGCTTCCTGCCCTGTGTCTTTAGGCATTGCTGATTTAGAGGTCTTATTTACAAAAGAGGAAATGCTTTCATCAAGGTCACACCACTTACTCCATTGAACAGAAAGTTGAGATGGCTTCCTGACCACTTGGAATTATCAGTGAATTAACAGGGAAAAAAGAGAATTACCATTTTTTTGTTTGCTGTGGTTGATCTTTACTATCAAGTGCTACTATACAGCCGGGGCAAGGGATTCAGAAGGGTCTGGAATGCACAAGATCCTCAAGAGTGCCACTTCTTTCTCCTACATGCAGTGATGAAGTCAATGGAAAACTATAATAACCCAATTCAGGAGGAAATGCTAATGGTCTTGACCCTTCCGGAATGAATCTTTGGGTTAGTCTTCCAGGAGAACCATGAGCAGCTGAGATGGCAGATGAAAGGAAAAGGAAAATAGAGTGGGTAATGGAAGAAGGTATTTATAAATATCAGCTATGATTATGTGACCAGCTGCACAAACAAGGAATGCAATCCTTATGAATCTTTGCTACTTACTCTTCCATAAAAATATAACACATATAATATATATATATATATATATATATATATATATATATATATATATATATTAGCCTAACGTTTTTGTTTTCTTCCACTCTATTAAGCCTTCATTGTCTGACAGATGATGCGCTAATTGTAGTTAGCTTTACATCTTACTATTTAAGTTACACATCAAAGGAATAGCTGGAATCAGCCAGAAGAATGAACATCACCCAAACACAGTAAATGCACTTTATGCCCTCTTTTGGCAAAAGGGTTAACGTGATTATGGTTGTCCATGAAATATTTGTGTCATGTTTGGTGAAAACATGACTTTTTATGTCTTTATTTGGAACTAAAAGAAAGGTTTTAAAAGATGTGTGTGGGTAAGTGTGGATTGTGACGGGTTTTTGCAGACATCAATATAAATTCTAAACTTTATATAGAAATTTGGAGTAACAAGAATAAACAAAGAATTCTGAAAAAGAACATCAAAGTTGGGTGGTATATACTACAAAAATAAAAAAAATAGTTTCTAAAAATCCATGGAACTGCACAGCACAAACAGTGAACTCTAAGGTAAGCCATGGACGAAAGTTAACAGTGCAATTAGAAAAATATGCTTTTATCAGTTGTAACAAATGTATCACACCAATGCAATGTATTAATAATGGGGAGTTATATGGGAATCCTGTATTTTATGCATGATTTTTCTCTAAACCCACAATTTCTCTAATAAAAAAGTGTTATTTATATAGCTATAGCAATTAAGATAGTGTGATATGTTTGTGCAATTTTATTGAGATACATTTACATACCATATAATCATCCAAAATATACAATCATATGTTGTTCACAATACCTTCATATATTTGTACATTCAGCACCACATTAATTTTATAACAGTTTCATTACTCCAAAGAAAAAAATAAAAGTAGAAATAACACCCTAAACATCTCATACCCCGTATCCCCCCTGTTATTTATTTATTTATTGTCCTTATTTTCTTACTCATTTGCCCATACACTGAATAAAGGGGCTGTCAGTCACAAAGCTTTCACAATCACATAGCCGCGCCATAATACTTACATAGTTACACAATCATCAAGGCTACTGGATTTTGGTTCAACTGTTTCAGGTATTTCCTTCTAGCTATACTTATACCAAAAACTAAAAAGGAACATCTATATAATGATCTCTCTACTCTATTTGAAATCTGTTAGCCACTGAAACTTTATTTTGTTTCATTTCCTTTCCTCATTTTGGTTAAGAAGGCTTTCTTATCCCATAATGCCAGTGCCAGGCTCATCCCTGGGTGTCATGTCTCATGTTGCCAGGGAGATTTACACTCCTGGGAGTCATGGCCTATGTAGGGGCCAGGTAGTGAGTTGATTTGCAGAGTTGGCTTAGAGAGAGAGGGAGGCCACATCTGAGGAAGAAAAGAGGTTCTCTGGGGTGGCTCTTAGGTATAATTATAAGTAGGTTTAGCTTCTCCTTTGCAGGAATAAAGGCAAGCCCCATGATAGAGGGCTTGGCTTATTAAATTAGAAGTCCCTAATGCTTGTGAGAATATCTGGAGTTCCCAGGTGGAGAACTTTAATATTTCCATGCTTTTCTCCAGACCCTCAAGGGGACTTTGCACATACTTTCTTATTTTCTGCCTAAATTACACTGGGATGTATCAGGGTATTGCATTAATCTGTACAATGTAACAAAATCTGTTCCCTATTCAAGTTCCCATGTAATTATGTTATTTTTCTTCCACTCTGTTTACCCTTCCTGATAATCTTCATTTCTACACCGTTCTCCAAACATCCTTTCCTGTCTTTTTCTACCTGCCTGTGGTACTGCCTTTAGTATTTATTGAAGAGAAAGTCTCTTGTTCACAAATTCTCTCAGTCACTGTTTCTCTGAAAATATTTTAAACTCTCTCATTTTTGAAGGATAGTTTTGCCAAATAAAGTATTCTTGGTTGGCAGTTTTTTTTCTTTTAGCATTTTAAAAATATACCATTGACTTCTCACCACCATGGTTTTTATGAGAAATCTGCACACAGTCTTGTCGCGCTTCCCTTGTATGTGATAGATTGCTTTTCTCTTGCTATTTTCAGAATTTTCTCTTGGTCTTTGACATTTGACAATTTGGTTAGTAAGTGTCTTGGAGGAGATCTATTTGAATCTATTCTGTTTGGGGCATCTTGGATCTGTAATTTTGTGTCTTTTGTAGGAGCTGGGAAATTTTCAGTTATTATTTATTCCATTGTTCTTTCTGTCCTTTCCCCTCTCTTCTCCTTCTGGGACACCCATAACATGTATACTCAAGGGCTTTGTGTTCTCATTCACTTCCCTGGGACCCAGGGAAAAATATTTTTCCATTTTTTTCCCTATCTGTTCTTTCATATGTAGGATTTCAGATGTCCTTTCCTCCAATTCACCAGTCCTTTCTTCTGCCTCTTTAAATCTGCTGTTGTAGGTCTCCATTATGATTTTTATTTCTTCTATTGTGACTTTCATTCCCTTAAGTTCTGCCATTTATTTTTTCAAGCTTCTGAATTCTTCCATATGGTCACACAGTGACTTATTTTTACCTTTCATCTCTTTGGCCATATTTTCCTCACCTCATTTATTTGATTTTTAAAATTGTTTATTTGATTTTGAAGATTTGTTTGAAGACTGTGCTGGTCTGAAGCTATTTTGTACCCCCAAAATGCCATCTTTTAATCCCGACCCAATCACGCAGGAACAGTCATTTCTTTTAATCCTGATCCAACACCTCGGGCCGTAAGCTTCTGATTAGATTATCTCTTCAGGGATGTGATATGCCCAGTTGTGGGTGTGGCCTTTTGATTAGATGGAAATGTGACTCACGCCCTCAAGGTAGGTCTTCATTAGTTTACTGGAGTCCTTTGAAAGGGGAAACATTCTGGAGAAAGCTCAGAGCCAATGCAGACACTGGGAGAGCAGAAGTGACAGAGCCAACACAGCCAGAGACTTTGGAGATGAAGAAAGAAAATGTCCTCAGGGAAGATGTTTGAAACCAGAAGTCAAAAACCACAGCAGATGCCAGCCACATGCCTTCTTAGCTGACAGAGCTGTTCCAGAAACAACAGCCTTTCTTGAATTGAGGTATCTTTTATTGGATGCCTTAGTTTGGGCATTTTTTGTAGGCTTTTGTAGGCTTTAATGTAATTTATTAAATTCCCCTTTTAAGAGCCATCCCATTTCTGGTATATCGCTCTCCAGTACTATTAACAAACTAATACAATGATCTTTAATTAGTTGTTTCAATTCCTATATCTCATTTGAAGGATGAGTTTGTTCTTCTGACTAGGTCATATCGTCATTCTGTCTAATTTGACTTGTGATTTTTATGCTGTCTAGGCATCTGTTTTCCTTGATTAGTTTATTTGTAGTTTGTCTTCTCTCTTTTACCTAGGGTTCACCTGTGGTTTGGTTTCGTTCATTTCCTGTTCTTTGACATTCAGTTTAACTTATTCTAGACCTCTAGCATAGCTTCTGTTTAAATGGTCAGAATTTTGTAGCTCTTATTTTTCTCATTCTTGGCCTACCAGATAGTATTGACCCCAATCAGATTTTCCCAGACAAGACAAGTCAAGGACTCAGAAAGAGGGTGCAAGCAGAATCAAGTTTCCCTGAGGATGAGACCCAGCAGGTTGCCAGTCTTTCAGTGAAGCTTCTTAATTCTGTGTCCTTTTTGCCCTGTCCAGCAGGTGGTGTTTATCAGCCCTCAGCCCACCAGTGTAAGGTGGTGCCGTGCCTTCAATTCTCAAAGACCCTGTCCCTGCCAGGGCAATGGTTGAGACAGGGGCTGAGGTAGAAAGTGGGCTTAAGCTATTTCTGTTTTCCAGCCCCTAAGGTCTGAATTCTCTGAATGAGAGCTGCCACTTGTACTGGGCCCTGCCCCTGCCACTTTTCCTTGGAATATATGCTCTTAGGGTATTATCCCATTCACCTAACTAATTACTTTGTCTCACAAACATAACTTAACTCAGCCCTTGCCTGAGTCAGTGCTAACAATTGAAAATGCCTAAGGCTTTGTTTAATGACTTAAAATATAGTCTAAAAAATCCCAGCACACCAGGTTCACCAATCAAGGGCAGGAGTTGGTATCTGGTTCTTTGGATCCCTTTTCTCCTCTTTGTTGGGAGAGACCTCAGGGTTCCTTTTGTGCTTGCTCTGAGTTTATTCGTGCTAAGAGCTTGGGTTCAGCAGTCTGAATTTGTTCACTAAATCCACATTTGGAGCTTGTTTGATCTTCCCTTACCTTACTCCCAGCAGAGACTGCTTCTTTTTCCCACGAGGACGTGTCTCCAAAACAACCTGTTGGGCCAGCGGGGGAGGGAGGGCAGCTTCTACAGTTCGGGAGACTTTACCTACAGTTCTGTGCTGTGATCTTGGCCCTCCCACCTGTTCCAGATGGCTGTGCAGTGTGTGCCCAGTCACAGAAGCCCCCCAAGCAGACAGTGTGATACTGAGAAAGGAGAAATGTGTTGATCAATGGAACAATAGAGAGCCCAGAAATAGGTCCACAGAATTACAATCACCTGATTTTGACAAAGGTACAAGGCAATTCAATGGAAAATTGAAACTTTGATAAAATGTTCCTGGGCGAAGGGATTTATGAATATATAGAGAGGGAGACAAAGATGAATGTGTGCATGGGGGAATGGGAAAATATTTTTTTTTGATTATTGGTATAAATTCTTCAATGGTTTTCTTCTTTAATGCTTTTAAAATGTTGTTATTTGACACTTTTCCAGAAATTAAACAAGTATCATACCTTACCAACTTTATTAGCATAACATTGTTCATAATATCTTGTCACTCCTCTAGCATATCTATAGTTATTTCCCTATTTTTTTATGATTTTGCAACTTTTTCTTTTGTAATTCATCAATATAAAGCATGTCTTTCTTATTTATCTTTTTGAATACTGTTTTGTGCTTTCTTAATCCTTCTTATTTTCTCACATTCTATTTAATTGATGTCAGCCCTCAATTATTTCTTCTTCTTGTTTTATTTTGTGATGCTCTATTACTCTTTTACTACCTTCCTAAGTAGAATGCTTTTGGCTTAATTGTTTTCAATATCTCTTCTTCTTGGATGTAGTATTTAAAACCATTATTTTCCGTCTATTCACAAGTTTAAATGTTCAATATATTTTAATACACAATGTCTGCATTTTCATTGAATCCCTATTAATTTACAATTACCCTTTGACTTCCTCTCTAACTCAAGAATTAGCAGTATTGCTTGTTTGTTTTTAGTTTTAGCCATATGGGTGCCCTTTTGTTGTCCTATTCTAATTGCATTAAAGTCATAGAATATAGCCTAAATTTTGTTGATTATTTTGAATTAATTGAACTTACTTTGTGGCCATTTCAAGTGAATTTAGTGATTATTTAATGTGTGCATTTTCTATTCATAGTATGCAATTTTATTTATAGCTGTTAGTTTGAGTTTATTAATTATTATTCAACTTTGATGTCATTGATAGTTGTCTTCTTTATCTGTTTCTGAGAGGTAGTTGCTAAAATTCTCTAATCACAATGTTTAATTTCTCTTTCTCCCCTTGATTTTCTGTCAGTTTATCTAATGAATTTTTTAAGAACACTTCTTTCTTTATGTTTGTGAATTGGCCATTTCCTTTGGGCTTTCCCCAAATAAAATTCTATTTGCAGCATTAATAATTGATGTGGATTTTATTGACATTGTTACCAGTCAAATGCAAATGGATTATATTTCACAGTGTATAGCATTTTGTTTCTAAAATTTCCGTTGCAATTGTCTCACTTGTCCCTCACAGCCAGCAGGCATCCTCCTTCCTCTTTCTTCAATTTGGTTCTGCAAATCTTGCCTCCATCCCGTCATCATCATCTCTAAAATGGCTACCAATCTCTCGATTTATTATGTACAACTCAACTCCACCTCAAACCATATGATTCCACCCACTACTTCATAAAATTCAGTATATTAAAGACCATTTTCATGAGGAAAGACATTTTGGTTATGTTCAGAAAATGAAAGATTCTCCAGTATCTGGGCTTTGATTTCCTTGGGAGACAACTGGCTCTTTCCCATTACATTGTGTAATGATTTGTATTTTTATTTTCAAGTGTTTCAATTCAAAATAAGACAAATTTTACCTTCAAAGAAGAGAGAAACAATATTGCATTTTTCCTATTATCAAAATAGTCATAAGTTAAAACCTGAATTAACTAACTGGATCTATGCTTTGACTCCAGGATTTAATCACTTGCGTGATGTTTTAACATCTTTTATTGACAGCCACTCTGATAACTGCTGATCTACCCATCATTTAATCCAGCTCTGAATCAAGATCATGATAAGAGAAAATGCTGAACTTTCCTGGGAAGACAATGAATTTTAATGCTCTTTTTTTTTCATTAAGTGATTTGCTTGTCAACAATGTTTCCTGTCCACACCTATCTCCATTGAGAAAAATACTTCATTTTGACATAAATGTTTTGAATAATAGAATATTGGCCTGAGATTAGGTTTAGCAATTGCAATAATCTCAGGCAACAACTCAGAAGGACCAAAAAAAGTAACTTTAATATCATATCATTCACTCAGCGCAATTTCAAGTCTACATGTATCTTTTGATATTAAAAAAATAGGAGCTTAGCCAATCTTATGTCATTTCAGGCATAAATTAAATTCTGGAATTTGTACCAATTTGTTTTCTCTCTGTGGTGTCACCTAAATCCTAGAGACCTAGATGTTCACAGGTTTTGTCCACTCTGGTTCCTGCTGAGATTAACTCGAGCTGGTCTGAATACATGGTTTCCTCCTTCGACTAGCTTTCGCTTCTAAGATACCAATTAGGCCATTGGTACATGCACTTTGCATCCTCCACTTGGCATAGTAGAGTGATTTCTTTACCTCCACCGTCCTTCTGTCACATAATTGCATACTTTCTTGATGGCCCGTGGAAAGTTAGAACAATTCCAGGCCATTCTGGAGCTTCAAAATTTCAGTAAGCCATCAAACTTTTTTAGAAAAATTTCTAACTTTCCTGTGCTTCAGTTATAGTACTTCATCACATAGATGTTTTATGATTTAAATCAGATAATTCTTTGTAAAAAATTATAACAGTACAGTCACAACAGGTACTAAGTGTCAGCCAACACTTGCAATTTCTAATTTCTCAATAGATGCTGTAATTTCAAGTATTTATGTAGAAATCCTAATTTTGCATGTTGATAACTGTCAAAATTAAAAAAAGAGCTGTGTGTTTTTAAATGTTAAAATACATCTGTGGCTGCTAATTTGCAAGCTCTGTAGTTTGTGAACCTTCTACTTTAATGTCAACCTAGTTAAACAGTTAATTGGTTGTTGAGGACCGGAACCACTGCAGTGAAGAAACGAAGAGTTCTTTGTTCCTATGGTTCATGCTTCCCAGTAGCAGCGGTATGTGAGGGGGGTGGGAGAGGGATGGGCAGAATGACAGACAATAAGCAAATAACCCGTTTGGGAGTGATAGGTTCTTCAGAGAAAATTCATGGAAGTAAAGGTAGAGGGACATCTGGAATAGGATGTGGGAAGGCAGAAAGTTTGCCACTCTGAAAAGAAGAAATCAGAGCAGAGAACTAAAGTAAATGAATGGGCTAGTCATGAGGTCATCTAAGAGAAGAGCTTTTCTGGTACAAGGAAGAGTGAGTGCAAAGACCCTTGGATTGAGAATACACTTGGTGCTTATCTAGGCATTCAGTGTGGCTTGAGTTAGTTGAGGGAAAGGAAGATGAGTTCAGGGCATATGGGACCTTTAGAACATGGTAAGGCCTTCAGCTTATATTCTGAATGATGCTGGAAACCATTGAGGGATTTTGAGCAGACGAATATCATGATTTCAGTTGTTTTGAAAAGCCTCTCTTGCTGTTATGTTGAGATTAGACTGCAGTTGGGAGCCTAATTTAAATCTGTCATAATAATTCAAGTGAGTTCACAGTTCAATTTGAAATCCCAATCAAATATTTTACTGGCAAAACTGAGTGGGAAGTTGCATACACAAGTCTGCAGTTCAGAGGATAGGTCAGATGTTGAAATATATGTTTGGAATCATCAGTGGTTGGGATTTAAAATCACAATGTTGCAATATTACCACAGAAACAAGCACTGATGAGAAGCTATGAAGACAGAACCCTGAGTCACTCCACATTTAGAGGGTAAGAATTTGAGGAAAATCCAGTGAAGCGGTTGAGAAGGAGCAGTCGTTCAGCATCCTAGGGGACCGAATGATCTGGAAGTCAAGTAAAGCTGGTGTTTCTAGAAGGATCACCTGGGGAGATGTTCATGACAAATTGGGTAATTGAAGACTGACATTGACCCCTGGGTTTAGCAGTATAGAGAGCATTGGCAGTTTTAGTAGCTATATGGGGACAAAAGCATAAGTAGAGTGGGTTCAAGAGAGAACGAGGGGAGAATAAGATGAGTCACTACTTTTGATATGTCTCTTAAGTTTGTTGTGAAGAAAATAGAAATGCAGTAAAAGCTGGAAGGAAATAGGGGTCAATGAAAGCTTGATTGTTGTTGGCTGTTTTTTTAAACTGGGAAATATTTTAACATGGTTATGTGTTGAAATAAATTATCCAGTAGATAGGAAAATGTTGTCAATGTAGGAGAGATGGGGTCAGAGAAATTGCAGGAGTCAAGTCCTGAACTGGAGAGAGAATGAGCTCTAGTGAACACACAGAAGGGTTGGCCTTGGCTTGAAAGACAGAGTGTTCGTCAGTTTAAAAGGGGGAAGGGAGGGGAATGTATCGGGGCTAATGGTGGTAGACTTTGCACCAACAGCATGTAACACTCTCTTCTGTTTGTTTTTATTTCCTCGATGAAATAAGAAGCAAAGCCATGTCCTTCTTGCATGCGATTTCCTGAACATGTGGCTTACCTACCTCTGTGCCATTGTATTATCTGCCCCACAGAAAATCCATTCCACCTAAATCTCTGGTTAAGGTCCCTGTTCATCCTCAAGGTCCATCTTAGTACATATGCCTTCTGAATACACACCCTCTGAAGGTGTTATGACCCCTTCCCACCCCAATCAGTATATGCAATCGGTATTAACAATGCTGCATCCATGACACTCTGCCTTTGAGCTGTTGTAGACCTCTTTGACCATCTCAATTAGACCTCAGGCGCTGCAGGAAGAAAACACTTTTCATTCTCCCTGGTAGCTAGCCCACTGTATTTTGAAAATAGTGGTAATCATCTTGAATTTTATTTTTTGGCAAAGCAAGAATAGATCGTATTATGTGGATATTTGTATCTTGACTTTTATTCTTTTTTGCTATGTCATTTTTGCTTTTAAAATTTTGTTTGCATTTAATTTCCTGCTACCATTGATGCAAAACGCCTTTGTGCCATAAACGGTTCTGAATTTTTGCCTTGCTTTTTCTCTTAAGCTTTCTTTCTTTCTTTCCATGCTTTATAGTTCAAGGAAGAATCCTTTCAATTCCAGTTCTTCAACCCCTCACAAACTTAAGGCAGAGAATATATTTATTTCTGTTGACATTTCTCGTTACTCAAACATCACTAACACTCAGTTCCATTTATACATATAGGAAGGACTTAGCAACAATGTCTCTCTACTTTTACGTATTGCTCTTTTCTCAGTGAGAGGCTATGAAGACACAGAACTCTATTTCTAATATAAGTCATTTATATGACTCTATTATAAGTCATATAAATGTAAGCGTGAAGTCTTCAACAAACACTTTCAATGAAGTACATAGGATGCAATTTTAGTGTTTATTTGGATGAGAGAGTGAAAACAGTATACTTAGTCTTAAATAGTGAATAAAATTGAGAGGGATCCAAAAACATTAGTCATGGGTAATAATGATAATAATGAAAAGACTAATGAATCTATTAGGTAAATGTTAATATTTGTGAGAATTTCAGAAATTGCACGTTTCTCATTATGCAGGGGGATTTGCCTCACAAATTTATTTTTAGTTGATACAGCCATATTCTTTCAGAAAGTGAACACAAATAACACAGCATTCTAACACAACTTCATCTTTCATCAACCGTGTAAGTGGTAGCCCTTTCACGTCCACCAATAGAAGCTATTTGACCCAGCACTTTTTGCAGACCAAATTTTAATTTGCCTATCAAATGCATAAATGAAATGCAATAAAACTTTATATAACAAGACTTCCTGGTGCATGGCTGCGTGACATTGAGCACAAGGTTACATCCGTGTCTGTCTCACCACCATCGGGATAAGAAGTGTCATCACCCAAAGAAAGTCTCCACGCTGCCCCTTCGTAGTCACACACTCTTCCCACCTTAACTCCTAGTTTCTCCTTATCTTTTCTCCAATGCTATAGTTTTGTATCTTATCAAATACGTTTTACTCAGTGCCTTTCAGGTTCCCACCACTCAAGGGAAATTCCATAAATCTCTTACTCTCTGTGTGAGGAGGCAGCATTCACCACTTCCCTGTGGATAGGCGTGGAGGAAATTACCACAGTAAATAAAGGAGGTTAAAAGGATGCCATGAAAGACCTCTCCTGTGGACCTAAGCACGTGTGTCAGGGAGAAATGGGAAGGCATAACAGATACGAACGCTAATTCCTTTCTCTTTTCCTGGGACATCTGTTGCCAACTCCCCATCTGACTTCTACCCCAAAACTGTACTGGTAAATGTGGAGAAGCTCCTACGGAGAGCAAGGACCCGTGATCCGAATTCTCAAGCTCAATGAAGCTGCTCATATCAGAAAATGAGACGGACTTGAAGAGGAGTGCGAAGGGATCGAGGCGATTTCTCTCCCGGATTGGAAGGACATGAAGAAATCAAGGCACTCACAGGAGACCAAGGAATGTTGGAGGTGGAGAGGAGTGGAGGTTCTCACTCCTTCCCGAGGGAAGGGGAGGTAGGAAAGGGAGGCAGGTATCTTGAAAAATGAGGGAGGGAAGTCGTCAGATGTGGGGCCATATTTGCCATTTTTTAAGACAGTTTGAGAGCAGAAACCCCAGAGATGCACCCTACACCATGAGTTATGAAAAACAATAGAGAGAGGATGAAATGGTGTATCTAGATCAGAGAGGGGCAGGCCTATCTAAGAGTCCTGTGTCTGGGCAGTGACAAGCAGGGAGCCCATACCTTTCCCAAGCTGATGACCCACCTCAGAGACCACCTGGCCAGAAGCAAGTCAGAGACTAAAGAGTTGCCCATTATCATGTGCAGTGATGTGTCCTACGTGCCAGCCGATGGCTCGTCTCTCCAGTGGGGTGATTATGTCAGCTCACGGCACTGGTGCCACAGAACAGTAAAATGAAAAGGAGTCTCACCTTCCCTCTCATAGATGCATGCATGATTTTGGAAATGGACTTCCCCTTCCTAGACTTATACCCACTCCAGGGGAGAGAGTATTAAACTCAAAGTTAACATGTGAACTGCACTGAATCCTGAATTAGTAACCCTGAGAAACGACTGACTAGACTGAGTTCACCTCCAATATTTCTGTTTGGTGGGGTGGGACAGATCAGGAATTCCTTTTCTTCTTGCCCAAGCTGGTGACCATGGAATTTAAACTCGCTACCCAAATTTGAGGGTTGCAAGACTGGTTTCGTGTTACAGAAACCAGTGTAAAGACAGTACATGGCTAACCTCTGACTTGCAAAGACTCTGCTGATGAATAAGAAATAAATATTGCACTATCCATGATGGCTGAGGCACTTTCTCAATATTTCTTCAATCACAAACAGTATTTCTAAATGCCCTTTAAAATGCAGTGCCCATTTCAGCTCAACTTGCTCAAGAAAATTACAAGTTGACTAAAGCTCAGTTTAACATCTTAAAAGTTAAATTGCTCACAAGTTGGGTTGGATTCCTGAGAAGAATAAAGAGCATCAATAGACCAGCCTTCGGTTCCAGAGGGAAATGTCGCCAAGGAGAGCCCACCTGCAAGGGGTCTGGGTTGAGTGATTTGAAGTTCATGGCAAAACCCCGGGCCCTTGTGGTCCCTCCCTGACCTACTTGTCACTTTGAAAGAGTTTGCTAATTTGTTAAGATTTTTGTCTCAAATTTAAGCAAGAAAGAATCACTCAGGGAGCTTGTTAAACAAAAAGATTCTGGGCCCTTCTGATTCAGCGATCCTGAGAGGCTACATTTTTACCCGGCATGAACCACCCTTTGGGACTCTGTAGAAGACTTGCCTCAGGAGTCCTGTTGTGCAGCTGGAACTTCCTTGGTCTGAGGCCATCCCAGTATCGGATTCCACTTACCGTCACTTCCCTGGGCTGAGGCACACCCAACAGTCCTGGGATCCTACTGCTCCCCCACTCCAAGGTTCAGTCTGCACAGTAATCACGATCAGACGTAATCACACCTCTCAGGGACGTCACTAGTCCCCAGTCTCGGCGCAGCGAAAGCAGTGCCCTCAGAAAGCGCTGGTGGCGATGCAGCATCCTGGGGCACCCCTGCCATCTGGTGGTCAGTGGTTACCTCCAAGAAACAGAGAAATTAAAGATGGTCTTTTTCTTTCTTTCCATATTTTTCATGGTTAACAAGGTGAAACTTTAGAGAGTGTTTGTTCAGTGTCCGTTGAGAAAGGTAGATTTGTGAAGGTGGAGCCTACAAAGATTGAAAAGTCCCCAAGCACATGCTGTGCTAGAGGAAGCACTGGAGACCTTACAGACGGGATCAGAGAGGGCATCTGAGGGATGGGCCCAGCAATGCCTGGGAAGCTGATCTGGACCTGAAGGTTTGCAGGGCGTTACAGCCTCCTCAGGACGGGTTTGATGTCAACTTCTCTGGAGCCAGCCTCCTGACCAGCCTTTGGAGGGCTTAGGGCTTCCTGGGGCTGATTGCTAATTTAGGGAGAATCCAAGACAAGGCGAAGAAATGGAATCCTCTGCGGGTAGGCCCAGTCATGCATCTGTTCTTTGGAACCTTGTGATGGAGGAAAGAAATTCTATCAGTTATTAAGAAAGGGCAAGTAATCCATGAAAATACTTAATCATGGGATATAGGGTTAACTTTTGACAGAGAAGCCAGGTGAGCCTAAATTTACAAAATGCCTTAGCCTTATAGTAGTCAGGTTTACTGGTGTTATTAACATAACTGTGGTTGCACTTATTTAAGTTCTATATTCACTCTAGGAGACTAGGGCAAGAAAAGAATGTAAATACATATATATTTATATATATATGGCTTCCGGGTGGAGAAGAGACAAATCCCCTGTTTTCATATAAGTGTAAATTGACCAGCCACCATTCCAGTC
Organism: Tamandua tetradactyla; assembly: GCF_023851605.1. Classification (NCBI taxonomy): domain Eukaryota; kingdom Metazoa; phylum Chordata; class Mammalia; order Pilosa; family Myrmecophagidae; genus Tamandua; species Tamandua tetradactyla. The sequence goes on along the minus strand of NC_135346.1, from coordinate 8,107,843 downwards.
ATGAGAAACTAAGAGGCAGAATGGAAGGAATACACAGAGTAGGTCTGCAAGACCTAGGGGCTTCTTCTTGTGCCACTGCAAAATTACCTGGTGAGCCCAAGACTCAGTCACTTCTCTTATACAGTGCAGGGTGGGTTTTTGTTTTTTGTTTTTACTTATCTCACAAGATTATAGTTGAGATAACTTGAGATTGTGGATATGCAATGGATTTGAAATCATGAAATATTTAAGTATGATTGTGTCTGTTTTACACACACACAGACACACACACACACACACACAAGGCTAAGGCAGCTCAACTGCAGACCAGATGGCAGGTTCCAGCAAGCCAGGCCCAGGGTGGCGTGAGGGGCCTCTGTCCACATATGCCCATTGAGAGTCGCTCTGAATAACTCAGAACATCACTTTAAAAGTGGTACATTTATGTGTTGAAAATAATAAGCAAGACAGAACATTTTTATGTGTTTAGGGTTTATGAAAAAGGCTTGTGACCATTTTATTAAAACAAACAGACAAACCCTGGCAGCAGGAACAGTGAAATTATTCTCAAGTGTTGGTTGATTAGGAGGCCTTTAAAATGAACACATTTTTCGACAGAAGTTTAGTAAACTGCTACTTCATCTGTATTGACTGATACAATTTTGAATCATCACTCATCACTTTAGACTAACCATTCTTTCAATAGTCAAATAATTTGCTGAATAGTGTTTCACATCCTTGGAGCTAATTCAAGAAAGATTTTGATGTGTGTTTCACAGGTGTGAAAAATTCATATGTTTCATTAACATGCAAAGAATCTTTACCTTTTCTTTGTCGTAAACTTGAAAACGTGTGTCAGCCTTGTGTCTCTTCTGGCCAAAGAAATCTAGTCAGAGGACATTGTAAACTGAAACACTAACTTCCTTATGTAAAAACCTTATTTTTCGTTTTAAATTATTCTTCAGAATTCAGAAAAAAGACTTTTGTATTTGCTTTTTACATATATATGCACATATTATATATACAATTATACCGAGTACTGCCAGACAGCGCATATTTCAGGCAGGGAGAAAGATGGGGCAAAATACAGATCCTGAAACGGAAGCATGAATGAGCGCAGGCTCCGAAATGCACAAAGGAAATCCTACATACTTCTTAAGGAAGAGCGAGCCACAATTTCTTCCTGAAATTTTCCAGCAGTCGGCACCGAGATGGAAATGTGATCAGGTGCGTGAGTCACAGCGCCCGTAAATGAGAGTGGAACACCTCCCTGGCAGAGAGCTAGGCTCGGCTCTGAAGTTGCTTTCTTCACTTGAATGTCCTTGCCTCGAGCTGGGCAAGAGCCTGAGCTAAGTGATTATTTGGAAGGAACCACAAAAATTATCTTTCCTCTAAAAAACACAGAGGCCGTTAGATTCTGCGGGTGCGTAAGTAGAAATCCAGAGGGGCTGAGATTTAGCCTTCCAGGCGAGAGAGATTAGTAGGGCCTTGTCTAATTGTGCTTGCAAACATTTTCTGTTCTAGGCCAAAATAATTCATTCAGTCGTATAAGGGGAGAATTGAACAACTGACAGTAAACAATGAATACAGGAAAAAGGAATTTTTAAAATATTATTTAAAGACAATTTCAATACAGAGAACCGCAAATGCAGGAATTGACCAGAGCATGCCATGTCTGAAACAAACAGCAAATTAGAATATTCCTAAAGTCTTCACCAACTGGAGGATGCTGGAAATAGGAGGACCGCTGAGGATGCCCGGGCTTTAGTTTTTACTGTATCAGGCATAATAGAGTCAGGCGTTTATTTGGAGGATCCCAGCGAAGCTTTCAAGCATCAGGGGGGCTCTGGCCGGTCACATCACTTTTCTTGCAGAATGAGAGGGCACCGAATTTAGTGGCTGCACGAAAAGAGTGAGATCTCGGCCTCCCCGCGCACTGATTCTAAGGGCAGTCCCCCGGAGGCTGCACCTGGGAAGCTGCACCTGGGAAGCGCTTTGTCCCTGGCTCAGGGCACGCACTAGCAAATGTCACCGCCAGGTGGCAGCAGTGCACTCTGCCCGAACGGAGCCCCGCCCCTGCCCAAACCATTTCTCTTGGCTGCGCACTCATTAAATTCTCCAGCAGATGACGGCAACAGGAGTATAATGTAAGGAGCCATTAAGGGGCTGTGTAAGAATCAATTTTTTTGTCAGATTCTGATAAATCTGACAACAGTACTTTAAAAAAATATATCTGCACCGCTGGCTTTTCCTCTAGAAAATTACTGGGCTGTTTGCTTTTAGACCTCCCACACACTGATTTAATTTACAATGAATAAATAAATAAATAAAAGACCAAAGCAAAAACTGATGGTGGTGCACCTTCCAATGAGCCCATGAACCTGGAAAATATCATTGTTGAAAGAAATTCATTAGTTTTCCTTAAGAATTTATGGAGACAGAACTTTCTTACTCCGATTTAGAAAAAAAAAACAACAAAGTGACTTAGTGTGGGAGATAATAACAGCTATTGTTACCGGCCACCTGTTATGTGCCAAGAATTGCATTTAAGTGCTTTAAAAATATTATTTCATTGAATACGGATCAGAGCCTTCCACGAAAGCCCAGTTTTGAACTCAAGCCTGTTTCAGGCCACGACCTCTGTAGTTTTTATGACCTTATGCTTTTTTCGGCTTGAGCAGTTTCCACAAAGAACCCATGGACTGAAGGAGAAAACGAAACTGTTGTCAAGGCATGATTAGGAGTGCAGAGATGTATTCTCTCTGCTTGAGACTTCCCCTCTCATACACTTGCATAACACTGATTCAATGAAGGACAACAATAAATTTTGATGCTATAGTTCCATTGAAGGTTAAAAAATGAAGACTGGTCTGGGAGCAATTGCAAGGTAATAAACTCATTCATGCTGAAATACTGTGACTGATAGTATCCTAAATGAGAGTAGAGGGGGGCTGGAAGGAGCAGAGGCATACCTGGGCTTGACTGGGAAAAGAATGGAGACAGGGAAGGTTAGGAACTAGGGAAGCACTTCCTCTACGGTTGCCTGCTTGGTGCCTTGGGAAAGCCTTACCTGTGTATGATCCTGGATAGCCAGGATTAACCTGGTGCAGCAGGAACTTTCTCTGTGTAACAGAGACCTGAACATGTTTTGAATCCCTTCGAGGCAAACACTAGACAGCCAAGCTTTGAAAAAAACAGTGATTGGTTGTCTGAGAGGGTCCACATGACAATGGGCCTGTCCTCACTTAGGTTCCTTGTAGTTCAGTTCTAAATTAGGCTAGTAACCACCTAACAGAGAGAAGAGAAAGGAGGAGGTGGGAGAGAGAAACATGAGGGACTGCAAACATGATTTAAGACAATTTCTGTGCCCACTGGTTTTATTGTCTGGAAGAGGAGGTAAGCCTGATCTTACCTTTCATGTGCTTTATTTCATGCGTCTTTAATAAAAATACAAACAAAAGGGGATTGCAATCCCAGAAGACAAAAGGTGACTCTAGGCTAATAGGGAGAAGAGAAAAGTCAAAGTTGTTTCATGTGCAAGATACCCTTACAGTGGGGTCACAAAGGAGAGAAAGGAGTGAGGATGAAGAAATCCTAGGACATGGGTGTCCTAGGATAAAGGGAGAATGGGACCGTGATCCTCTGTGGCCAGATTCATGTCTTCTATCAGATGAAGGGGAACTCAAGTTACCAGCGCAAATCAGAAATAACATCTGCCAGTAACTCAGCAATTACTTACTAGAGGCCAGGCGTTGTTCTCACCCATGTTTCTTATTTAGGACTTAGGCCAGCTTTACTGGGGTAGTGATATTATCCCCTCTCTGAAAGAATAAATGCCCCTGGTTTCAACAGTTAGGCAGTGGCACCATTGGGATTCCAAACTTGTTCTCTCCGCGTTTCCATCTGCTTTTTGAGGGCCCACTTCCTAGAGGGTGGCTGACCATGTGCACTTACTGCCTGCCATCGGGGGGGTCACTCTAGCCAATTTGGATCAATTAGTAGGCAATATTGGATCTGAATATTATGAATTATACCACCATGGCCTGTCCAAATTTAATTCCACTAAAATTGCAGCATGACATTGGAGCATTATAAAGGATTACTGGCAAAATAAAAATAGGTTTGAGTCAAGTCTTCTCCCATTTTGGTTTTCTGACTTAGAGATAAAGGAAGATAAAACAGAAAATGTATCCAACCCAATTGGCAGTGCAACCAGAAGTTTTTGTCCTAGAAGCCTTTCAGTCGGCCAAAAAATAATGTGCTCAGCTTCCCCAGTGGTAACTGGTGGGGGGGTAGGGGGGATGGCAGAAAAGTACGGTAGCAGCATTTTAAAAACAAGGTAGATACAACTTGAGCATTAAGACAAATTGTTTACAGTTGTTGATGCTGTTTTGTTCTCTTTCAAAATATCTGATTTGGTGGTAGAAAGTGACTTTTCTGTGGCTGTGATCCCTGGAATTCCTGCTTGCCAAAGGATAAAGCGCAGGTCTAGAATTCCTACAGAAAAAGTTTCATAGAGTAGAGGAAGCTGGCATAGTTCAGGCAGCATTAGCATTATTTGGGATGCGCAGTATTTAAACATTGCCGCTTCAGTTTCCTAGGCTGCTTAAAGCAGATACCATAAAATGGGCTTAAACAATGAAGATTTATTAGCTTACAATTCAAGGCCAAGAAAATGCCCAAATCAAGGCACCTTGCTTTCTTCCCTCCTCTTCTGGGTTTCCTTGATTTCAGTTTCTTGCTTCTGTGGCTTTCTCTCCCTCTCTCTTTACTCATCCTGTTTATAATGGACCCCAGTAAGAGGAGTAAGACCCATGCTGACTGGGCTGGCCATCCCCTAACTGAAGCGGCCTCACCCCCAGGCCCTATGCGTTTACATCCACGGACAGGGATGAGATTCAAGAACGTTTTCCTGAGGCGCACACAGCTTCAGACCCCCACAGCTGCCCAATTAACAACACAACACCCACTGCCCACGCCTGTTTTTTTGGCTGCGAATGTTTATTTAGAAAGGTTTTAAGAACCGCACGGTGGCTGGGGCGGTGGCAGTTTTCTCAGGTAAAGATAGTGCTGATTGTCGCTATGGAAACCAAGATGCAGGCAACAAGAAGCAAAAGCAGACCAAGGCGGCAGTACTTGGATTGCTTCTCCTGTTTCTCTTCCTTTTTCAGTAAGGTGTCAAACCCTGGCGTGTACAACTCTCCCAACCAAAACTGTAGGTCATTAGGATTTTCCTGGAAGAAAATGAGATGGAGATCACAATCGATCACAATCGATCAGTGATTCAGTTTAGTTGAGAGAACAGAACAAGACGCTGTCAGAGGGAGGAACAGCCCACGCTATCCTGAGGAAGGCTGAAGGGCCAAGGCTGAAATAAAAGAGGATGGGGTTCCCCGCACAGTGTCAGCACACAGCCAACCCCTCAGGGGCCAGCCTGGACCCCTGCGGTTCCGGTCGGAAAGACGGCAGGACAACCCATCAGGGGGCACACACGGTTTATTAAATCATTCGCCCTCGGGGGGTGGGGTGGGGTCAGTAATACAACAGATCCTGGTGTGGTTTCAAAAAGTGAGTGCCTCTCACATCTCGTAAACAGTATATGCCAATCATGATAGTGAGTTGAAATTAGAATCCTTTGTTTTAGGTGAGCCTTTGGGGTTTGGTTTCATCTAGCTGCTAAGGATACACATATTTGGTGAAGTTTTCAGTAAATCCTGGAACTGGCTCCAGTTGTAGGGGCCATGACCAAAAGTCAAGAGTCCCTTCCAAGAATCTTTCCCTGCTGGTCTTCCTTGAAGACGGGTGCAGCAGGACAAACGTCAGGGCCTAGAAACTTTGGCACTGTTAGAACCCCTGAGAAAAGGACACAGTACACTCTTTCCACATTGGCTTCCATTGCCCAGGCTCGGTTTCTCTCACCCTCCTCTTTCCTTTCAGCCCTACACAGCTGTTGCCAACTCACCCTGATCGCTTGTGTCCAATAAATCACCTGCAAAGCCTTTTGTCCACACTTGAAAATTGTTGTTCTCTTATCTCCTGCTACACAGTTTTCAGTGGCTGTGCCTGGCATTTAATAGGCACGTAACAAATCTGCAGTCAGTGCTGACTCTCTGCCTTCATACATCTACTTTAGGCTTCACTATTTGTCACTTGAATTTCTGTGATTGCTTGGAGTGCACTTCCCGTCTGCCTGCCTCTTCAGTCTCAGGGGACTTAAAGTCAGGCTTAAAGTGGCACAGCAAGTTTCCATAGCCATAGAATTAGCTTAAGTGTAAGGGTCTCGAGGAGGGGAATGTGCAAGCACCAAGATGGATTTTGGTGATGGCAAGAGAATCACCCATTGCGCCATTACTAGTCTGATTATTCTTGCTTAAGAAAAGCTAAGAGGTTAAAGTAAAATAAAAGTTGGATGACCTGTGCTGAAGGCTAATTTAAAAATCCCCTTGTACCTCATTCATCCCTCATTTTGCTTGTGTCCTTGTCAGGGGCTTGTCTTTTCCTTGAAACTCTAATGCCTCTGTTTTCCAGTGAGATGGGACCATCTCTTACATTTGGCTTATGATTTCCCTTGGCAATTAAATATGGGGCCCTTTCCCCCTTCTCCGGCTTTATAAACCATCGGTAACTAGACTTTTGGTGCCAGATCACTGGGGACATTCACACAGAACCAAACTGTCTTTAGTATTTGAAAAATTGGAGTGGCCAAAGGCATCTAATATTTTTATAGCCCACAGGGATGTCATATTTCCAGAAAAGAAGTTAAGGGGGTTCTGTTTACTAATTATGAAATACGGATAGGGATGGTGATAAAAGAGTTCAATGAATGAAATATGGAGAAAGTTTCTAAGAAAAACAAAAGTCATGGCTTCCAGAAGCTCCCCACCAGGTCAGGGCTGAGGAATGTCATCCTGAGGTCAGTGGATGGGTCACAGACCACAGCAGCCACCGCTTGGAGGTGAGTGGGTAGATTTATTCATTTAGGGCTAGATTTATTTATTTGCTCAGTTAGATGAACTTTTAGAGGGCAGCCGGTAGGATTCCTCTCTATAGCTCCCTTGGCATTCATGTAAACAGCAAAGGGAAGAAAAGAGAACCTGGCCTACGGTCAAGAAACGTCTGTGTAATAAGTAATAAAGATTCTCTAATGGCAGAAGGTGACTTATTAGAGGCCCTGAAACTTAGATCTCTGATTTTTTGAATGCAGGATTACTGCTCCTGTGAAGGAGCATCTGGTATGAAAAGTTCTGTAGAGGACAGTTGGCTTTAAGGAGGAGATACAGTAAATATACTAAGATATTCATTAATAAACTTCAAGGATTTTGAACAGCAAGGTATTTCAAGGAGTACACATTTGAGATTTTAAGTGTACGTAGTTTTCTAGGGGCCTGTGGTGCTATCTCCTCCAATAGCAACAAACAATCCTTAGGAACTTAAGACTTGGGGGTTAGACCAAGTACACACTTGTAGGAAGGGTACTTGGGAAACGTCGGCCCTTTCCGTCCCCAGGGCAGACAGAAGCAAGCCAAGGCTACGCGGGGATCTAGACCAGTCAGGAGAGAGCGCCCCCCCTTCTGCTTTTCAGGTGGTGGGTGGACGCTGGGGGTGGGGAGTGGGGGAGGGAGGCTCCAGTTGGGTTTAAGCTGGGGGAATGAGTTCATTGCATACTTTTCCTCTGTTGAAATGTTTTTGTTTTGTTTTGTTACTGAGGCACAGAAAAAGGAACCAAAATGTAAATCTGCAGTCTTAAATCACTGAGTAGGCTTGAAATAAAATGGTCTTTGATGAGAGCTCCCTTTACAGTGCCTAAGACAGAACAATTCAATGCCTATTTTTGAATAAATGTTGAGTACAGAATCAATTCTTCATTATTTCTGAGCATCGATGGTCTCGAAACTGGGGAAAAACAGAAGTCATCTTGCAAATCAGCTTTGGTAACTTTTTACCATCCTTGAAAACCTTCCTTTCCCCCCTCTACAGGATACCAGATATCAGTAAATGCTGAAACTGTGAAACTCACAATAAATAAATAAACAAAAACACTGACTAGGAGGGACAAAGGAAAGCCAAGGGCCCAAATGACCTGACATCTGGAGAGTCCACGCCTGGTGAAGAGTGCCCAGTGCAAGCAGTGACTTGCCACCTCAACAACCTTTTTTTTCAGGGTTTACTGATCGCCCTCACTGATTCATGGAAGTGATTCTTAGCCTTGAGTACCTTCAGATGGCCAGAGAGGTGTGTGTGCTGCGAACGCTTGTCGTAGTCCTCAACAGTCCAGGAAGGATTATTTTTCCTCTCTTTCATAGCTTCCTCCAAACTTATGTCACCATAGAGTGGGTTATTCTTCAGAACTGATGACAGGGACGGTGGGGGGGTATCAGCAGCCATGGGACCCTTCACGCTGGACCCCTCAGCTGGTTGTGCAGCATTAGTCTTCTTTTCTCTCTGTTAGGAGGCACACAGAAAAGGCTTCTCTTACAATGGACCTTCTCATGGTAGAGAATGCAATAGGAGATAACAAGCCCTGAAAATGTGCTGACTCTGCCTGGAAATCCAACAGATCAGGACAAGAAATGAGGAAAGGATTCAAGAATCAGTTTTGACCTTGAGTGTTACCATTGTTTGAGATCTTTGTATGTGATCTTGTTTAGCTTTAATCATCACTAACTCAAATGCCCTTTTATAGCTGCATGGAAAGAGCACTGTCCTCTAATGCAAATAGAATTCTGAACAAAGCCAATTCTTTCCCAGCTTGCTCGAACTGAAATTTAATGACATTGTCTTTCTCCCTCTATGTACATTCTATGACTGGTAAATCTAATATTTAACATTACTGTATTCATCCAGTAAAGTCATGATTAAAAGACATTTTATAGGCATGCCCTGACTGTTATAGAAAATAACTGTGAAATTTCACAATTAGTCTCTTGGGGTTCTTATGTCAGACAGCTTTGAATACTGGACTAACTTAGCATTGCATTTCTGTATCTGTCTACAGACTAGCTAGAAGGCTTTAGTGCTTACTTTCAGATTTTTAAAACTCTTTAATTAAAGTATTATATACATATAGAAAATGATGCATCATAAATATATAGCTCAATGAATTTTTGCAAAATAAATAAAACCAATATTCAACTTAGACCAAGAAACAGGATATCGCCAGCAGCCCTTATGCCCCCTTCTGTCACCACCCCCCTTGCCCAAGGTTAATCAGTGTCCCCAATTCTAACAGCACAAGTTAGTGGGTATTTGTTTGCATTTTGCTCAAATGGAATGATCTGCATTTTCTGTATCTGGCTTGACCTTCACAATTATACTTTGCTTTTGCTTTTTCTTATGACAGCTGCCATGAAGGAAAAATAAAATAAAATTTGTTGATTGGTCAAATGTAAATTAACAAGTAACAAAAGCTTGTAAAAAAATGCTTCACTTATCATGGGGCATCAAGGGAGAGACATTCTACCTAGGTAGAATCTCAGAAAATCTAGGTTTAATTCTTAAAAGGGTGACACATTTCACGCATTTACATAAATAGTTTTGATAAATGTGTAACGCATAGTTCAGTGTTCCTAAACTAGAAGGTTTATAAAATTAATATTCTTCTAAGTCATATTTATCATCATCAGCACACTGAGTTCCTTGGCGTCTATCGGAATGCACAGGTCACATTAAATATATATTTATATAAGCTAAAGTTGCAAACCAGTGTTACACATTGTTTCCTTCTCACATAGCTGGTAGGCCAAAGAAAAAGGTCATCTAGAGATAAAAACGTTTTCAGTCTCTTTTGCCTTGGTGCCCCTCATTTAATCCACACTTTTTTTTCACACACTTAAAGAGTATGTGAAACACAGAGATCCTCTCTGACTTTAATAGATTGTTTATATGCTCAAGATCAATTTATATAACATTAAAGTTTTCAATTAAATAAAAAATATTCTTGACTTAGATTTGTCGGGAAGATGGATGGTCTCATAAGTTTTGTTTCTGAACTGAGCGAAAAACAGTTTCACATGAAATTTAGATGGTTTGAGCTTAGCATAATTCTGACTCATTTTTTTCTTCTTCAAGGCTAGACATATCATCATCTTTGAAGAAGGATGATTCTGTGACATTGACACACTGGCTTTGTCAGGTTCCTTGGCTGCTAGACTATTGACTGAGATTCTTAAATAAGAAAGTTCTACATATGAGGAAAACACACTTTCAGAAGTCAAGAAAGAGACAAACAAAAACACTGTTTTAGAATACATAAAAGAGAGAAAAAGTACAAATAGAAGGCAGCAGATAATCAGAGCTATATTCCAGCCCTTTTTTTCTATGCCATGTCCTTGAAACTCTTCCCCGTGGGACTTTACAGTGGTTTTGGATTATTTGTTGCTGACTCTCACTTTTCTCATTTAGAAAAGAAGAATTTACTTATTATTTATAATCCTAGTCCAAGAAAGTTTATAGTGACTGGTTGACTCGGAAGTGAGTTTCCTAGAACATTCATGCAACCCATATCAGATCTTGTACGAATGAGAGAGAAATTTTATTGTAAGTCACTAAGAATTTGAGGAACTTATTTCTACAATGTAATTTAGCTTATTCTGACTAAAAACACTATAATCTGTCAGACTAGACAGACAGACTTTGAGGTAAAAGACATTGTTAGATATAAGTGAATAAAGGTAAACATCATTGGTAAAATATAATACTTCTAAACTTATATGAGTTTGCTAAAACAGACTCAATTTATAAAGCCAAACTTTATAATAATAGCAAATGAGAAATTTATACATATAATAACAATGAGAAATTTATACATATAATCTTTACTAAGCAGGCAAAACTTTTCAAGGAAAAAGATTTAAAGAAGAAAATCAATGTTTGATTAAATGACATATACATTGTGCTGGTTTGAAACTGTTACATACCCTAGAAAAGCTATGTTCTTCTAATCCAGTCTTGTGGAGGCAGACCAATTGTGGGTGGGGCTTTTTGATTGGGTTGTTCCCATGGAGATGTGACCACACCCATTCAGTCTTAATCCTTTTATTGGAGCCCTCTCTGAAGAGCATCAACAGCAGAAAAAAATAGAGCACAGAGCCAACACAGAGAACAGAGATATAAAACCCAGACATGGATGTTTGGAGATGCTAAGCTAAGAGATGAAATCCAGAGTTTGCCCTCAAGAAGCTATGTGAGAACCCATGGACACTTAGAGAGAAAGTCACCTGAGTCAGACACCGAAAGCAACCAACTGGGAACAAGGACCAACCAATGCCAGCCACGCGCCTTCCCAGCTGACGGAGATGTTCCAGATGCTGGTGGTCTTTCTTCGGAGTCAAGGATGCCTTCATTTGGACACTTTTATAGCCTTAGAACTGTTGATTTGTAACCTTTGTAAAAGCCAATCCATTTCTGGTATAGCGCATTTCAACAGCATTAGCAAACCAGAACATACATACACATATCTGTATTAAAACGTTGAAAATGCAGCTTTTTCTTAACATATGCTGCACATTTACAAAAGTTGATAATGTGCTAGACTCTAAAACACATTTTAAAGTCTCAATATTATATGGATCGAATTTGACCAGAGATAATGTAGTTAGAAATCTATAAATCAATACCAAAAAGATAACTAAAAATACCACATATTGATAGAAATTTAGAAACACATTTCAAAGTAATAATCATGGAAATTAAAATTTTAGGACACCATGAAACTAAAAACGCTACATTATAAAATCATTAGCTGGAGCTGAAGTGATATTTTACAAGAATATTATAGGCATATATGCTCACGCTATAAAAGAAGAATGATGTACCTAATTCAATGAATTAAAAACAAAGGCACAGTGTAAATCTAATAAAGAAGTCAAAATGAAATGATAAATATAGAAGCAGACATCACTTTAGAAACAAAATGCAAATGAGCGGTTCCGGAGAAGATGGCGGCTTAGTAAGACGCGCGGGTCTTAGTTCCTCCTCCAGAACAGCAACTAAAGAAACAGAAACAATACGAAACAGCTCCCGGAGCCACGACAGAGACCAAAAAGACAGCGTACCCCATTCTGGAACGGCTGAACGGGCAGGGAGAATCCGCTGCGGTGAGATACCCGAGGGGCGTGTGCTTTCCCGGGCCGGGGCGGCTGGTGACTGGGGTCCCCTCCACGCACGTGGCTCCCCGGTCCGACTGGGAACATTGGATAGCGGGGCCCTCCTGCCATGCTTGGCGTCTCGGGCCAGCTGGGCAATTTGGACCGGTACTCCCCCAAGCCGCGGTGGCCAGCGACCCCCCCCTCCACACGCGGTTTCCCGGGCCGACTGCGAGATTCAGATTGGCAAGTTAAAGGAGCCACAGCATCTTTTACTGGTGGGACCCACAGACAGACGAGCGCCACGAGCGCCACCTACTGGGCAGGAAAAGAAAAACAGAGCCCAGAGATTTCACAGAAAAACCTTTCAACCAGCTGGGTCCCACACCCAGGGAAATCTGATCAAATGCCCAGACACCAGCAGAAAATAATGGATGACGCTCGGAAAATTGAAGATATGGCCCAGTCAAAGGAACAAACCAATAGTTCAAATGAGATACAGGAGCTGAGACAACTAATGCTGAATATACGAACAGAAATGGAAAATCTCTTCAAAAACCAAATCAATAAATTGAGGGAGGACATGAAGAAGACATGGGCTGAACAAAAAGAAGAAATAGAAAATCTGAAAAAACAAATCACAGAACTTATGGGAGTGAAGGACAAAGTAGAAAAGATGGAAAAAACAATGGATACCTTCAATGGTAGATTTAAAGAGACAGAAGCTACAATTAGTGAACTGGAGGATGGAACATCTGAATTCCAAAAAGAAACAGAAACTATAGGGAAAAGAATGGAAAAACTTGAGCAGGGGATCAGGGAATTGAATGACAATATGAAGCGCACAAATATACGTGTTGTGGGTGTCCCAGAAGGAGAAGAGAAGGGAAAAGGAGGAGAAAAACTAATGGAAGAAATTATCACTGAAAATTTCCCAACTCTTATGAAAGACCTAAAATTACAGATCCAAGAAGTGCAGCATACCCCAAAGAGATTAGACCCAAATAGGCGTTCTCCAAGACACTTACTAGTTAGAATGTCAGAGGTCAAAGAGAAAGAGAGGATCTTGAAAGCAGCAAGAGAAAAACAATCCGTCACATACAAGGGAAACCCAATAAGACTATGTGTAGATTTCTCAGCAGAAACCATGGAAGCTAGAAGACAGTGGGATGATATATTTAAAATACTAAAAGAGAAAAACTGCCAACCAAGACTCCTATATCCAGCAAAATTGTCCTTCAAAAATGAAGGAGAAATTAAAACATTTATAGACAAAAAGTCACTGAGAGAATTTGTTACCAAGAGACCAGCTCTGCAAGAAATACTAAAGGGAGCACTAGAGTCAGATACAAAAAGACAGAAGAGAGAGGTATGGAGTAAAGTGTAGAAAGAAGGAAAATCAGATATGATATATATAATACAAAAGCCAAAATGGTAGAGGAAAATATTATCCAAACAGTAATAACACTAAAAGTTAATGGACTGAATTCCCCAATCAAAAGACATAGACTGGCAGAATGGATTACGACCCAGCAATACCACTGCTAGGTATCTACTCAAAGGACTTAAGGGCAAAGACACAGACAGACATTTGCACACCAGTGTTTATAGCAGCATTGTTTACAGTTGCAAAGAGATGGAGACGGCCAAAGTGTCCGTCGACGGACGAGTGGCTAAGTGAACTGTGGTGTATACCTACGATGGAATATTGTGCAGCTTTAAGACAGACTAAACTCATGAAGCATTTAATAACATGGATGGGCCTAGAGAACATTATGCTGAGTGAGTCTAGCCAAAAACTAAAGGACAAATACTGTATGGTCCCACTGATGTGAACCGACATTTGAGAATCAACTTGGAATATATCATTGGTAACAGAGACCAGCAGGAGTTAGAAACAGGGTAAGATAATGGGTAATTGAAGCTGAAGGGATACAGACTGTGCAACAGGACTAGATACAAAAACTCAAAAATGGACAGCACAATAATACCTAATTGTAATGTAACTATGTTAAAACACTGAATGAAGCTGCACCTGAACTATAGTTTTTTTGTTTGTTTGTTTGTTTGTATCTTTTGTTTTTGTGTTTTTCTTTTTCCTTTTATATATATATTTTTTTATTATTATTATTTTAATTTTCTTCTCTATATTGACATTCTATATCTTTTTCTGCTGTTTTGCTAGTTCTTTTCCTAAATCGATGCAAATGTACTAGGAAATGATGATCATGCATCTATGTGATGATACTAAGAATTACTGAGTGCATATGTAGAATGGAATGATTTCTAAATGTTGTGTTAATTTCTTTTCTTTTTTTAATTAATAAAAAAATACAAAAAAATGCGAATGAGCGGATCAACAAATTTGAAAACTCTTTGAATTGATTATAAAAAAAATTGAAAACATCTCTGGCAATATTTCTCAGGAAATAAAAAAGAAAGACAAATCTACAGTGTTATAAATGTAAAGAGTACATGAAAAAGAGACACAACAGAAATTAAGATACGTAACAAGAGAATACTTAGAAATGCTTTAAAATCTTATATGCAATCAAGCCATTTCTCACATAACTTCCCAAACTTAAATAAGAAAAAAAGAAAATTCTTAGTAGACCTGTGATAATTAAACTAAGTGAATCAATAGCTTCATATCTACCCACACCCAAGTTTTTGCCATTAAATTCTATCAGATATTCTGGAAAGAGATCATTTCTATTTTAGTCAAGCTTTTCCAAAAAAGAAGGAACAAACACTCCCCCACCTCCACACACACACACATTTTTTAAGACGGTATAAAGTCCAGACATGGGCAGTAGAATACAGTGGAATCACAGGCTGTGATAGTCAAGTTCATGTGCCACCTTCACATCACCTTGATGGTGTCTAGTTGTTGGGTCACACAAGCAGCCACTTGATTATTACCATGAAGCTATTTCCTGGATCTGAACCATCAGTAAGTTGATTGCATCGATGACTGATTAAATCTACAGTTAACTAAGGAGTTGCCTTAGCAATGGGAGAAGTCTCATCCAATCAACTGAAGGTTTTGAAGGGAGAAGTGATGATTTCTGCAGTCTGAAGGAAGAATTTCCATCTCTACTTCAGCCAGCCAGCTTCTCCTGGGGAATTCATGGAAAACCTTTAGAGTTCTCAGCTTGTGACCTGCCCTAAGGAATTAGGAGTTGTCCATCCCCACAATAGCTTGAGACAATTCCTATAAAAAATCTTCCAATATTTGGAAAATGTATGTATATATTCTGTAAGTTCTGTTTCCCTGGAGAGCCCTGACAAAAAAAATAGGCCAATTTCTCTTATAAACATAAGTGCAAAAATCATAAAGCATTGCTACACAAAATCCTACCATATATACAAATTATACATACCAGGATCAAGACAGATTTAATAACAGGAAATAGGATGATTTAATGTTTAAAGATCTATTACTATAATTCACCACATTAATAGGAAAAAAACTATTTAAATTCTGCAGTAGACTCAGAAAAAATATTTTAATAATACTCAAACATAATCAAGGCAACCTCTCTCAACAAACTAGAAATAGCAGGGAATTTCCTTAAGCTAATCCAAAAAACCTGCCCCAAACTTCCAGTACACGGTTTACTTAATGGTGAAATATTAGAAGTGTTTATTTTACTTTCAGAATTAAGACAAGTATGCCAACAATCACCAAGTCCATATAATATTGCAGCAGAAACCCTAAGTAATGCAATAAAAATAGAAAAATAAATACATAAGCGGAATAAGAATTTTAAATAATGAAACCAAACTGTGGATGACATGATTATGCAAATGGAGAACACAGGAATATTTACAATTAAAATAAAATAAGATTTTAACACATTCTATGGATTTAAAATCAGTATTTAATAATCGATAGCACACTTGAAAAATATTCCATTATCAACATAGTTTGAAAGATTCTACTTTCAAGGGCAATAAATAATACATGCATTTAGATATAAACCTTATGAATTACATGCAAAACTTCTGCATGGAAAATGGCAAAACATAATTGAAAGGGCGAACTGAGTAAATGGAAAGACATATCGTGTTCATGGATGGGAAGAAGCGAGATTAGAAAGATACCCATTTTCCCACGGGTTGATGTCGATACAGTGTAATCCCTAGCGCATCGTAATGCAAACAAACATTTTGCTTGTATCTCCAGTGCGTACACACACTGTGGACAAACTTCCTGAGAATCAGCTCCCACTGACCATAATTCCAGTTTTCCAGATTGGTAGCGTAGTTATCTTTATAAAATGCACATTTGATGATGTGATTCTCTTGCATAAAATTCTTCACTGACCTCCTCAAAATATTCAGCATAAACACCAAACCCTCAGACAAAGCCCCCACAAGCCTCTCCTGGAACCCAAGGTACCTCCGCCTTCCCCTGCATGTGCCCAGAGCTCTGGAATGCCACACGTGGTCATGAAACATGCTGGGGGTCTTTCCTACATGCTTTAGTGCCAGAGGCATTGGGGTCTAGTCTGTGAGCTGTATGCTGGGACAATCGGAGTGTTGTTTCTGTCAGCATGCTGACCAAGCCCAATTCCCTGGTTCTACTGGTGATTTTGTGAGCCACACAAATGTGGGAGAAATCTGCCAAATCATGTTCTGATATTTGCAGTTAAAACCCAAACAATTTGTTGATACTCCTTAATATGCTTCCTAGATAATCATTTAAGTACCTGCAAAGTCCCATGACATCTTCACAAGCACAAGCTTAAAAATGGAGCATTAGTGTATAAGTGGGGCTCTTCTTTTCAAAATGGAAAGAGACATTCTTAGGAAGTCATGATGTGTTCAAGGGCAGATTGTTTAAAAGTGCAGTTGTAGAAAAAAACTGAGATAGAAAGAAGAGACATCAGAATTTAAGGGGCTAAGAGAGATATAAGGCTAGGAAATTAAAAGAATAAATTGCATTGCTTAGAAATGAAGGGAAGAGCAGCCTCTCACGTGTGGCTTTTTGTCTCAGATCACAGGTTTAATCTGGAATGCTCTCAGTTCTGAAAGAGATGTTATGGCAGCCAGGAAACAAGGTTGGTCTGAAAAATTTCTGGAATCTGACTACTATTCAGAAGAAGAACTAAGGCCCAAGACAATAACTGAAAAAACATTTTCTCATTTAAACTATAAAGCAATCAGCTTTTCCCTTTCATTATCCTGTTCTGTGATGGTTAACAGGAATATTCGGAATGCAATTCCAAACGTCTTCATCAGATACTTGTCCCAAATCATTTCAATAACCAGAAGAAACACTGGATTTGGAGAAAAATCTGTTCATTGAATTGAGATGAAAATTTTTTGTGAAGCTTCTTTATTATTTTTTTTTAGTGAAAAACTGTAAGAGTATAAATATAGTGGAGGCAAGAAATATTGTGCTCTTACCTTCTCCCTGAAAATGTGGAAGACCTCAGCATCTGCACAGAATGGAACTGACAGTGTCCTGGGGAAACTGATACGGCTGAGAACATGCATGCGTAGTTTTTTATATTCTACAGTGTTGCTTAGGCTCACTTAAAAATGGCTCAGAGAATTTCCTCTGAAAGTAGAATGTGAATCAAAAAAAAAAGATGAGGAGAGAAAAACGTTGATATGACGTGCACATTTAGGTATTAAACTTCATATTTGGGATCTAGTAGATCTCTCTTACAACTGCCGCTCTCCTACCAACCTGGAAGGCAACGTTTGCAGGCTAAGTCCTCTGTCATTCCACGAGGCAGTCTGAACCCTAAATACGATGCGCCGCTGGTTGATTTTGGACCCATTGATGTTTGTGTGGATTTCACTGAGTACAAATCCACTACTCGGTTCCTACACAGCTTGACGGGCACACTGAACATGTCCCTTTCCTGTCTTCCCCAAACACACACACACACCTCTGTCCACAGTGGAAACCAGAAAATGGAAGTGATATTATCTGCTGTTTTCCAATTCTAATGAAAGAATAACTTCAACACATTTTGGAATTTTAGTGCCTATTGACACTTACATAGAATATATTTCTTGAACTCTTGTAGGAAACCCTGCCTCTCAATTGCTTTATTACATATTATTTTATTTTCTCACTCGTTTTGAGAGGCACAGGTAGAATGAATATTATTCTAGTTATGTTAGTGGAAATACTGAGGCAGGGACTGATGAAGGGCCATATAATAGATGTCTCAAACTAGCATAAAGGTGGATTTGAACCTGAAAACTGAGTTTCTTACCTCTTTATGCTATGCTCTTCCCATTGATTTAATGACTTTCCTACAGAGTGAGGGTTTTAAATAAAGAATGATATCATAAATGCCACTGTATGCATCCCCCAAGAACTCTGTGGTCAGTGCCTTCTTCCAGGTGCCATTACGAAGACTTAGAACTTTCAGATGCCCACTTCTTTTAGGGTTATTTTTTTCAGTCCAGTGAATATATCATTCCCAGATCTTACAATCCACCCAAGGAGAGAATTATTTATTGATGTATTGCAATCTGAAATAATGAATATAATTGTTGCTTTTACCCACAGTTTGTGTTATACCTATGGGCTTGAACTTGTAATTGATTTATTCCCCTCATGCATTACTTCAGTAGTACAGTGGCCTTCAGGCAGTTATTTAACATTTCCTTTTATGGGCAAAGAATAATGAAATCAAGTTTCTTCGAAGTTCACAATTACCAATGACAGACGCATAGTCAAAGACATAACCAAACAGATTTCTACCTCCTTATTTTTCCTTGGATAACTATTCAAAACACCAAGGCCTGTCAAAAAATATGCCTTTTAGCAATTTGTATTGAATTCAGGTTTAGGAACAACATTCAATGGAACTTTGAACTGTTAAGTTCCACATGAAGGAAATAGGTCAAGTCTAGTACCAAACAAAAGCTGTTGGATCGATGTGTTCCAAAATTAAAAGAATTTTTGGACATGTTTTCTTAGACTAAACTTCACAGCATAGGAGGGCCAAGGTTTTCTGAACTGATCTTTGAGTCATTTTATTCCATGATACAAACAATAAAGAATAAAAAGGAAAAATTTCATTCCATTTAACTTAAAACTAAACAAAACACAACAACAACAACAAAACTGGTATGTATGGCAGGAAAGAAGGGTTCTGAGGATTATAAAAGGGAAATGCAAAATTCAAAAGTCCAGTGATCATAATAGGCTGCCTTACAATGGGAATAAATTAAAACCCTTATAGGTGGAGGAAACACTTACATAATCATTTGAGTGTACTTAATTTTGAATGATCTCATGATAAAGGCCCCAAAGAGCCCACAAACACACCACAAAGGAATCGCTTTACACCAGAATTCATGAGCAGCAACTGTTTCTTAAAAGAAAACAAATTTCTGTCCAGGGAATTTGAACTACTCCAAAGGATTTAATAACTTGCAGGGGTTTGTAGGTCAGTCACATCTGGTCTGAAATGAAATGCTTCTTCCTGTTTCTAAATTGACTAACCCATAACCCCATTAGCCCTCTCATCTTAAAACAAAGATTATTCCTGTTTCATTAGCTGTGCAACAGTCAGTGCCTTTATGTTTATTCCAGCATATGGAACTCATCAGTTTTATCCTTCTCTTCTTGTCAGTAAAAAGAGGGAAGAGGCAAAAGAAAAACACAAGAAAGAAAGTATGGATTGGGTTGGAGAGACTGATTGGCATAACTTGCCCACATGGACACTTGCGGGAAAGAAGAGTATCTTGAAAAAAAAAAATAGATAGCACCTATCCAGGGCAGAGAGTTTCCTGGATTTGCTTTCCCTAGAGATGGCAGTCATTAGGTTTCCATTGTTCTCTTGCCGAGTCTTCCCTGTATGAAATGAAAGGGAGCTTGTCTAAGCAAGGGAAAAGCAGTCTCTAGCTATTTCAGAGACTGTGCATTAGCCCACAATGTAAGTTCCTAATGCTTTATGATTAAATGACACCAAAAGATACAGGCAGTAGTTTTCATGCTTTTTTTTCTCTAAAGCCTTATTTGCAAATGAAATAATTGGTTTAAAAAATTCTGAAGGGAAGGAATAAAAAAGAGTTGTGCAAAATCTAACATGAGGACCGTCAAGAAGCTAGTGTTTGGAGGGGAATGGAGATGCGGGAGAACCCACACATTTTACAAAATGTTAGAGAAATCCTTCTTAGACGAAGGCGAGAGAAAGATGTTGTCTATGCTGGAAGAGCCAGCCCTGTTCACTGCACCCTTTCCTGTACCAGTAACGAGATGGCAGACAGTGGGAAGGAAACAAGCCTCTGTTCCCATAATTATGTGCCCCTAGATCTCACCTGGGAATAGACGAGGTTTTGCCAGTGTTGTGCAGCGGGGTGACGTCCACCAGGAAACCTCGCCACGCCTGCCTGAAGAAGGCTTGAGCTCCTCATGAGAGACTTCACATCAAGCTGCAGGAATTTGTCAGGATGGTTGTTATTTGGCAAAACGGAGAGATCCATGTCTCCCTACGTCTACAGTGGAAAATAAAAGGCAGGTGGAGCAGCTCCTGTCAGCTTTATTATTAATGAGCCTGAGGTTGCCCCAACTGGCACCTGATACCGAGTCTCCCTGGTGCACATCAGGTCCCGAGAAGCCGCTCTCCAAATGTCACAGCAGCGCACGGCAACGCCGCAGCACCTGCCCTTAGAGGGGGTACGTTCGAGGTACTCTAAACGGCACAGATGGAGTTGCACTCGTCAAAATTACTAAAATGTTAGACATTAAATATGTGTGGCCCCCAACAGCTCCCCATTCAAGAGAGGGGGGGGAGGTCATCATTTTTTGCATAAAGGCTGTGTCGCCTCCGTGTCACTGCCCACAATTTGGAGCACATGAAACAGAGTCACCTGTTGAGAAGTATTACTTAATTGTTCTCTCTGAATATTGCTGAGCTAACACAGCTGGTGGCCCTGCCTGTGCAGCCCCACAGGTGACAGCCAGGGTCCGGTTTCTTCTTGTGTTTTGACTTCCGGAGTCTCAAGGTAATGTGAAACCTTACTGTGTTTACATTCCATTCTGAGTGGGGAAATGGGGGAGAATTTGCTTTAGAGTTTGCTATAGTAATTTACTGCCAGTAATTTGGTGTAATTTAGGTTTAGAAGCCTTCCTACTTGTAAGAAGACAGATACACTGACAGTTTCTAAAATACATAAGTTGTCTGTTATTTTTGCAATCGCTACAAACCTTCTGCTTCAGCAGGAAGGGCTCTCTCCCAGGGTTGCATGTGGAAGGTATCAGTACCAGATTTCAAAGGAGTGCTATATGGCTTACAAAAATCAGCAGCCAGGATGTGCTTGAATCAAGTAAGACGCCAGAGAGTACGTGCCTTCTTTATGGAGAGAAGCATGAAAGTGTGTGTTTAAAAAAAAAATCTGTCATACTTAAGTTATAAAACTGGATTAAGCACTTAACATTTTCGGTACAAAAATTTTGCATCTAAACATTATCACTTTGTTACAATATTTGAAATATATCGGGGTGGTTTTATCAGCACATTTAATGGAGACTGTAAGAGGTACTTCATCATGACAGTTACTAACGAAACAGTTAAATGAAAAGTGTTTCAAGAATCAAGTGTGTTATGTGTATGCGCATATGCTTGGTACATTCTGGATTTTTCTGGCTGCTGTTAGAATACATCTAACCAACAAATATTTCTCAAGCTTTTTGCTTTTCCTCAAAGATTCTTTGGGGAATAACACACATCTTCAAGAAGAACCTTACTTGTCTTTGGCTCTCTATATTGGCAAGCAGAGACACAGAATCTAGATCCAAATATATTTGATTAGGCCTTTTCCTTAGCCAAAGTATGAGGTAGGTGAAATGAGCCTTCAGTTTTCCTTAGGCGCCCTTCCTGTAGACTCACTCACCATGCCTAGATGCCCAGAGGTTTGCTTCCTGCCTCTTTTCATTTACAAGTTCAGTCTGAAAGACTCCATGTGCTCCCGCCATCTTTTATTTACCCCTCACCCAATACCATCTGTCCACATTTCTCATGCTACTCTCCCTGTAGTAACCTACATGATTGACAATCAGGAAATGAAGCTGTAGTCTCCTGCCCCCACCGTACCCCCATAACCATAACCAAAGCAAAGCAAACCTAAGCCTTTGCCCATGTCGGACTCTTCCTGGACCACCCCCTAACCAACCTTCCTAAGCCATCTCTAATCCCTTGCCTTTCATAAAACCTTCCCATACTTTCTCTAGATGCTAGGATTTCTCCTCCTTTAAACTTTAGAATGTTTTGTTCATACCCTCATTTTACTATCCTTCGTTTGATAATTTGTTTCCTATTTCTTTTCTTTTATGATGCCCTACACGAGATGATACATTAAAATAGAGCACTCCTATTGGATGGCCCTGTCCCCACCTGAGTCAAGTCTCAGGCCCTAAAGAAGCGGTTGGAAATTGATAATTCAGTAGCTTCCACATGGTGTGGGGAGATAGATAAAATGCTTAAAAGATGCCTAATATATATTAAGTTCTACAAAAAGGTTCCCTATTATTTTAGGCATGCATAAGAACTTGGGTTTTCATTTCAGTTGACCTCAATATAAAGCAAATTAAGCAAAAATTAAAAATTAAACCCATAGAATAACCATCCATAGTTAAAATGGACACCATATTTCCCAGAATCCCCTTCCCTGTGTGATTCTGGGTTAGAGTTGGCCAAGAGAGGGAGTTACATGAGGTTTGGAAGGCCAAACTGAAGCTGCGTCCATTAATCTGAAAGTCTTTTTGTGGCAGTCAGAGGCAGTGACAGACAGAGGCATAGGTGACAGGCAGGTTCCAGCTTAATCTTCCTCTCCTGGGCTCCATATCCATTTCTTCTTGCCAACTCTGGTTTACTGAGCAGCAGCAACCTCAGATCCCTAAGCCATGTCCCCAAAACGGAATTAAAGAGGCCGTGGTGTCCCATAGACATCTCTGCTAAATTCCCCCTTCGTAGCCATACTTAGGTGGCTGCGCCTGACTGTTCAGACTGATTGGTTGAAGATGCCTTTGATTCTCCAATCTTTCCTATGGACCTTCACTTCCCCAGGCCCACCCCCACCGCTGTATGCTCAACTCTAATCCCATGGCATGCATCGAGGCACTTCTCTGCTGACTAAACCCTGACAAACACTGGCATCGAATTGTTTCCAGGAGACAGAGCTTAAAAAAGGAATCTGGAATAAGTTCTCTGATATGACTAGATTAAAAGGTATTAATGAGCTGTTGCCACAGGAAAATGACACACCGATCACCCATGACATGCTATGGCAAATGGTTACATAAACTCTTGCCAATAGTCACTTAAATGCAGTCACCTGCATTTAGATATCTATAGAAGTCTCTGGGTTGGCAAGTAGCTGCTTCATTGGAACATTTTTTCAAAAGTAATAAATGAATGAATGTGGAGTTGACTAACTGCTTCTAAATGAGCTAGGGAATTTAGAGAAAGAAAATGACAAGCTTGGGGATGCAAATTCAGAGCTCAAGGTCTGGGCTGGGAACCAGAAAGCTCCTATGGCTGCTCTGAAAATAGAACCTTGTGAACTGGACTTCTGATGTTCCTCAAGACCCATTCCTACCACCTACCATTTCTTCTAAATTCATATCCAGATTCAAACCCTGGAAGATCCAAGACAGGTGACAAGTGTAACTTTTGTGACTTTTGATGTGGTACTTACCATACATATAAAAGGAATTGCAAAATTTTACCATTTCATATTGAAATTCAGAGTATATGTATGCCTGTGTTTCTTACCAGTGTTAGCTTAGGATAGAAAGAATACAATGTTGGATAGTCTGCTTTTAAAAATTATTTTTATATGGGTACACTAAACATCGATTCTGAATTCAATGTGTTTGTTAAGCGGCTAGGAGTAACTAACAATTTGAATGAAAACTAGACTTTTGCCTATTTGTCCTATGCAGAAGATGGATGGGTTAGGGAGAATTCCATTGAATTATTATAAACTTAATCAGATGGTGGCTCCAATGCACCTATTTCAGATATGATTTTGTTGCTGGATAAAAGGAATGTCCCTTCTGGCATCAGTATGCAGCTACTAATTTGGCAGTGGTGGCCTACAAATGAATGAAGTTGCGATGCCAGAACTTCCTTGCTATGATATAGTTTAGAAGAAGAAATTCAACATTTTAGGAAGATTGGAATTCTTGCATGGTTTTGATATGATAGATGCGCATGCCTACTTGCTAAATATACCCACCAAGAAGGTTCAGAGAGCATTCCCCCAACCAAGGCTTTGAGAAAGTCAATAGTGAGGGCAGTGTTGGAACCATGAACAAGCTCTGTAGAACCTGGCTCCTTGAATTTCATGAGCAAGATGGGATTTCAGGAGGGCCAGTGCTGGATGGTGGCCTTTGAACTGCCAGAGACCAGGTGGACATGGTCACCATAAAGGGCAACAGACACAAAATGATATTTGGAATAGTTTTATCTACAAACATTTTTGTTATTGGCTGATTAATCATTCTCTCTGGAGCTGATATGGATAGGCATTCTACTAAAGTCTTATTTGATTTGTATAAGTACTAGGTTCCGTGAACAGAAGTCTGATTTGAATCACCACAATAATGAATTGCATTCCTTGATCAATTTTTAAAAGTGAGTACATCCACAGGCCCAGACTGTCTTCAGTGAAGGGGAAGCCAGGTTCTTTTGAGGAAAAATCCTGCAGTAGTACTGAAAATGCTACTTCCTAGTGGTCCCCGAGGGAGTCCTGTGGCTATTTACCAGGATGACCATGTATTGGGGAAGGGGAAAATTATTTGACTTCTGGTTAATTGCTGTCTCTGGGCTGATACTAATTCCTGGAGACCCAAATGCCACTATAGTTCAATAGTCAGTGTAAGAACTTATGGAAGTCAGATGGAGTTTTGGCTTGAATCTGTATCATAGCAGACACAAGTTTCCATGACAGACCCCATACTTATTTCTCTGATTCTGGAAGGATTTTTGGAATATGCACAGAGACTGACAGGACCCCTCCCCTCCTTGGTGATTCCATGATCTGTGGAATGAGGGGTATTAAGGATGTAATGCAGAGCGGAAGTCCCTAGAACTGCCTCTACATACTAAAATTGGAAACTAACTCAATGTAGCATTTCTGGAGGGACTTCAGAAATTACTTCTACTACTTAGGATTTGAGGAATACAAGGGTGGTAAATAAGAATTCTTTTGCCTATTTGTCTTATGCAGAAGATGGGCTAGGGAAAATTACATTGCATCATTATAAACTTAATCAGATGGTGGCTCTGATACACCTTTTCCAGATATGATTTTATTTCTGGAGCAAATGAATATACCTTCTAGCACCAGTATGCAGCTACTAATTTGACAATAGTTCAAAAATAAAATTGTTAGTAAAGACCAACAATAGCAGTTTGCTTTCAACTGGTACAGTTAGAAATTATCTCCATTGTCTTACCTTAGAGATGTATCAACTCTCCAATTCACAGGGTCCTTGATCTTCCTAATGTTGCATCAATATCATACTGGGTCTAACACACTGATGTCATGCTAATTGGACCTGGTGAGCAGGACATTGTGGCCACCAGAGATATCTTGGTGGGATACATGTATGCCAGTGGGTGGAAATCAAGTCCCTCATAAATTCAGGGAATTCATAACTTCATGAAATTTATGAGTCCAGCGGCATGTCACTATATCCCTTCTAAGATAAAGGACAAGGTCCTGTCTCTGGCTCTTCCTAAGAAAGAAACACAATGTAGAGTAGGCTTCCTTGACAATAGGTGCTTCAGTTGAGAATGCTACTCTGAAACTTTTGCTGAGTAACCTAAATGACTTCCAGGTTTTTATAAACACAGAGAAAGAAGGGAGGCTTCAATAGGTGGAGGATGCAATTGAAGCTGCTCTGCCATTTGAACTGCATGACACAGCAGATATGATGGTGCCTGAAGAATCAGTGGCAGATAAGCTTCCTATATGGACCATATGGTGGGTACATTCATATTGGTGAGTCATAGTGAGAACTTTAAGGGTTGGAGCAAAGCTGTGTCATTCTCTGCAAATTATTTTTGTGTGAGAAGCAGCTTCCAGTTTGCTACTGGGTCTTAGTTGAGACTGAATGCTTGACTGCAAAGTTGACCACGGGCTACAAAGTTACCAGGCAACCTGGGGCTGCCCATCGTGAACTGGGTAGTATCCGATCTGCCACCCTGTAAGATTACCTGTGCAGAGCAGTACTCCACCATCAATTGTTTGGGCATTAGGCTTGGGCATAGCCTGAAAATGTAAATGAATTACATGAGCATGTTGTTTCTACTACTGCAACACAGTTCTCTAGCTCTCAAATCATGCCTAAGGAACTATGAAGTATTCCTTATGACCAGGTGACTGAAATAAAAAAAATATGTGGGCCTGTTTCAGCAATCTTATTTCACAATATGCTAGCCTCACTCAAGTGGGTAGCAGCAGCTCTACAAACCCACTGAAGGCCTTGAAGGAGAGTGATAAGGAGACCTCAAGTAGAGTATCTGCCTGTTCATTTACCTGGAAAGAGAAATGACCTGAGGTATGGATCTGTACAAATTCATGAGGCGTAGCTAACGATTTGACTGGATGGCCAGGGATTTGGAAGGAACAGGACTTAAAAATTAATAACTACAAAATTCTGTGGGGAAGAAGTCCTTTGATGGTCTAGTATGTGAAAATACTTACATCCCAGTTAACAAAAGGCACCCTCAGGAGAGAAGAAGCCCAATAATTAGGTGGACAAGACAGCAAGTTCTTGGGTGTTGGCCAGTCTCCTTCAGTTGTCACCTCTGCTCTTGCCCAATGGGCTCATGAGTAAAAGAGCCCAGAGAGGCAGGAGTGGAGACCATGCAGGGGGTTAGCGGCATGAACCTCCACTCACCAAGACCCGTGCAGCTGCAGTGACCGGGCAGATTCAGTTTAACAATAGCCGAGGAGACACTGCATTCCCAAAATGGACCATTCTAGAAGTGGACCAGCCTATACCCTCAATATGAGGGTGATTTCACTGGGTTGCTTCTGTCATGAAAGAAGAAGGGTCTGTTCTTCAAGAAACAGTTCAATTACTCTGAATATGAACTTGCCTTCCCAGCCTGCAATGCTTTTGCCAAAATGCCATCCATGGACCTACAAAATGTCTCAGCCACTGGTATGGTTTTCCACACAATATTGCTTCTGCTCAGGGAATTCACTTTACAGCAAATAGGATGGGACAGTGAGCTCACGCTCACGCGATTCCCTGGTATGACCGTGGTCCGGTCACCCTGAAGCAGATGGGCTAACAGAACAAAGCAACAGCGTTTTGAAGACCCATTTCTGATAACCAGGTGGTGAAAAGACTCTGCAGGTCTGAGGTGCTCCCTCAGGAGGCTGTGTATGGTCGGAATCACTCACCAATATGTTGCTATTTCCATCCTTGTTTCCTATGTTCAGGAATCAAGGGATGGAACTGGGAGGGTCTCTCCTTACTATTACCCCTAATGATCCACTAGCAACATTTTCGCTTCAGGTCCCCAACACTTTATCTGGTTTACAAGTATTATCAGAGGAAGGAAGTTTCCACAAAGGAACTCAAAAATGGTTCCCTTCTACTGAAAGCCGGAACTGCTGCTTGACCCCTTTGGGACCCTTTTTGTATTGAGCTCACAGGGGAACACAGGTTACCATATGGCTGGGGCAATTACATCTCATTCCCCAGCAGAAATTGGATCTCCACTACATCACAGAGGCCGCGAACAGCAGGGCTAGAACTCAGAGGTTCTCTGGATACCTCTTCATTCCCCCATGTCAAGTGGTAAAAGTTAATGGAGAGCCACAGCAACCGAGCACAGCCAGGAGAGCGAAAGTACAGATCCTTCAGGAATGAAAGTTCGGGTCTCTCAACCAGGCAAGGAGCCATGAGGTGTTTGCTGAAGGCAAAGGAAAAATGGATGGCTAGTGAAAAGGGAAGGTTATAAATACCAGGCAGGGTCATGGGCCAGTTGTAGAAACAAATACTACAGCAGTTATGAGGATTTCTTTATACCTATATGCTTTTAACCGATCCTTTTTCAGTTTTTCACTCTGTTATTACCCTCTTATCTAGAGTTGAATGTGTTGATATTGGTTAATCTCAGGAATTAAAGTACTCTGAGAATGAAATTATTCTTTTATTCTGTAACTGGATCCAACATATTCATAACATGTTCCCCATATTAAAAAAAAAAAAACAAAAAAACTTTTATTAAAATGAAAGTGACACAGTAATGAGGGAAGTGTCATGAAGAGTGAAGGGTTTGTTGTTTTACCCCAACTTACAAGCTATCAAATTAGACTGCCACAGGTTGAGGGCAGAAAACACAAGACTTCTAGGTCAAGGGCAAAGGACTTTATTACTTTACAACAATAGCAGTAGCCAGAGAATCAGAATTTCCTTGCATTGTTCTCTGAGTCCCAGTTCTCATAAGGCAACACAAAGGGGTCAGATGACACTGTACTTGCAGTGGATTGTGTTACAGGGGAGGGTGCCTGATGATGGGAACCCGAAACTCGTACCACGGGCAGTCAGCATGCCTGCCCCTTTCTCCACATAGAGACATTCTCTATCTCACAAAGCTCTTCTCTCTACAAACACTCTTTTAAAGATGGTGTGGAACAAAAGCAGTCGATGCCTTCGCTTACAGGACATAGGAAATTTGAGAGTCCTATGAAGAATTGTCTCCTAATAGAAAGTTTCACATATTTTATTGAAAAAAAAAATCTGAGAAATCATGTGAATCATGTACAATATTTTTTCACAAGAAAAATTTTAAGCTGGCTTTTTAACGTTTCACAGAATTGCAAAACTTTTTAATTTTTAAAAAGAAAGAGCACCTTGGAACTACCACAGTCCTATAAGCTTTTTCTTTCCTTATTCCTAGAGAAAAGGCTGAAATGCATCTAGGAAATTCTCTCATGGTGATTTGTGAGGCTGAATACTACAGGCTTTCAGAACCCTGTAGAAGAGATACAAGGAAATGGGCAGATGGATGCTTTTTTGTTCAGAATATTTAAAAAAACCCACTAAAATCTAATGACAACATGTTAAAATAATACACATTTCTGTAAGATGTTACCATTTCTATAATGGTTTCTCTACACTATATCAACAGTGCAATGATGATTCAGTGTAAATCTTTACAGTGTTTCATTGTTACAATACTTGTGTTCAAGTACATTTTCATGAACATGATCAAAGTCCCTAATTTAACTTTTCCATTATTAAAAATAATGATACAATTACAGTAGAATTTTTCCTATGGATGTGTCTAATTCTGAACCGAATTCATAATACATTCTCTAAAATCCTCTTCAACACTAGGAGGTTTGCTATGTTTCCACAGATTACAGAGCAAATGTGCCAATTCTGCATGAGAACACCGAAAAAAAAAAAAAGAAAGAAAAAAGCACCAGAAAATAATTTCTCTCCATATATGACTAAACTATTCTGCTAGGTAAGTATACATTATTGATAACTCAATGGTGGTGGTGGGGAGAGAGTAGCACCTTAGCATAAAAACAAAATTTAGTCTAATGATCTTGGTTTTATTTTTCCTTTTTCCTTTTATTCTGGAAACTGGATCCAAGTTATTCATATAAAATTATCCATGAAGCCATACAGAATAAATCAAGATGTTTTCACAACCAAAGCAACCACGTCGGATGTTTGGTAGGGAAATAAAAAATAAATTAATTTGATTAAATTACATGGAAATCTGATAATATTTGGTCTGAAAAACATGCTAGTGTGTGTGTGTCTATAAATAATGTAATCGCGAAGAGTTGTCGGCCAGCCAGCCTGCTGGAGGTCAACTCTTCTGCTGCAACTTTTGGGCATAGAAGTCCCTACAGGTCTCACAGCAGCGCTGATACCACCGCATGTCCTGACATAGGTTCTTCTCGCGAATCACCCGGCAGTACACAGGCCACTGGTCTCCCAGGCACTTGAAGGTCAGAGCAGCTGTGAAACAGAACACAGTACACTCAATGCACGGAGCTGTCCCAGGGCTCATTCCCGGGACAATACCGAGACCACGTATTTTTTGCATTTGCTTTGCCTCATTCAAATTACCTTCTATAACTTAAAAGACAAACTCTGATCTTAGGACTCAACTGACAGTATTCCTCTACTGAGGAAATAAAGGTAACACTCACACACGCGTGCACAGACACACATACACAAACACACCCTATAATAAAGGAGTAAAGTGAATGGATGGCATTCTCATCTATGAGTCTTCTAAGGCTTAAAAAAAAAGATGGGTTTTCCAAATTCAATGGCATTGCACATGACTTTCAAGGTTCAATTTGATGGTTTTCATTTATGTTTCCTCTGGATTTTAACAGATAAGATTAAAATGAGAAAAATAAGGTGCTCAGGACAACCACCTTAAGGGAAATACAAATTAAAAAGTGTTGCCATGGCTGGAATTACAAGTGAAATAGCAAAACAAAAATAGTCTCATTTTATTTCACATCTAAGTTTCCTAGATTGTGGATGGGTCTAGGCTGAGTAGCTGGGGATAGTGGTTTTAGGTATCTTTAAAATCAGAATTGATCATCACAAGTGAGTGAAATTTTTAACAATAATTAAAGTGTTTGAGATGAGAACTTGTTACGGAAAACTTGGCCACACGGACCTGGTCTTTGCTTTTCAGAAGAGATAGTGTGTTCTGATGTGCATAATGGAAATCATGCTACAAATTCCATCTTATGCCCCATTCCAAAATGTTTCATCGTTTTACTTAAAATTCTTAGATTTTTACAATTATTATGTTTCAGTGTTTTGGGGTGTATTTTCATGGAATTGTAAAAAGAGAAAATGCCATTTTAATGAAACTCTGTTTTTCCTGCCATATGATACATCAAGAAGACCTCCAAATAATTGATGGAGAAAAGGATTATGTTGTTTTTAATTACATGGATTTGGGGCATCTGCTCTGGAACTGCTTAACTTTTTGTCTTAATTAAGCCCTATTCTATTTGAATTTATTGTTTCTTTGAAATGTTAATTATTTGGCTAAAATAGAGTGTTTCTGTTTTGTTTCCATGAAAAACCAAACTTTTCCACTTGATTGAATCTGAAGTACCTATGACAATGTAGCTCCTTGCATTCTAGCAATATTATTCTCTTTGATTCCATTTGTTCCCATCTGGATTATTTGAACAGATTAAAAGTGAAGGTGCTAAGCATGTATTAACCCATTGACAGCCAGGTAGGAATTCTGTGAAAAGCTCCTAATTGCCACATAAATAGAAGTTAATTATAATTAATTCATTAGTACGTGTTAATCAAATGTAGACTATATCTACTTAAAATACATATTACACTTTTTGATGGTAGATTAGATTAAAATAGCAGTAATTGTCATGCCTTAACATAAAATCTATATAACTATCAGTATGTTAATCATATCAATTTTTTAAAAATATCATGTCCTTAAAGACGGAAACAAAAAGTATCTCTTGTTCAGGGACGTAAAATCCATAGACCTATTATTCTTGAAAGTCATTTTTTACTGTAATTTTTCCAGTGATAATATGCACCCAGGTCAGAAAGAAGGCTTTTGACAATGGTGGAATCTGAGGTGTATGCTACAATTTCACGGACCTGGTCGGAACCTGAAACCTCATATATCCTTCAATCCTTTTAAGATGACCTTGAGTGGTGTGGTTACTGATATTCCCAGAAACTGGTTCTGAGTGGAAAGAGATCTGTAGAAATCAGGGACACTTAGTCTCTAAGATTTTTTACCACTATGACCATTTGGACTAAATTATACTTAAGTACAAGTGATTTAGTCAGAACCAAGCTAATCAGTATACATTTATGAATCCCAAGCTGTAAGGTCATGTGGAAAACAGAAAAAGCCGGAGTATGTCGATGTTTCTGAAAACATTGCCTCTTGGTCTCCTTACCCAGCCTGGGCGAAGTTATTGTATTTACATTAATCTTCTCATTGCAGGGCTGAAGGTGACATGGCCTGTAAGCTGCAGGTTTTTCTGAAGAAAAGCACTCGTTTCCGTGCCTTCCCGTGATCTTATGCATGCACTGGATAACCCGGGACTGCATTCCTTTGCCACAGGTAATTGAGCACTAGGAAAGATTAAATACTGGTTACAAGGCCTGTCTGCTGTTGTCTTTTCCCAGGTTATGAGCCACAGTCTCTATTTTCTTAAAATTAAACATAAGTCACAACGTCCAGATATGATTCAAAACATGTGTCAGACCCACTGATGGTGATACGTGGGGACAAAGTTGTTCAGAAGCTTTGGCTGACCTCAAGCAGAGCTTTGGGTGAGGAGACAGGAGAGAAAAGGAAGATAAAGAAGGTTGGAGAGAATGACTTGAAGGCAAGTGCATATAAAAAGGGTGAATGATACCAGTAATAGGCTAAGGCAGACACAATTTTCAAAGCTCTAATACCCAGTTTGCAAATAATATTTTCATCATTCCTCAGTTCAGTCATTCATGCTCACGAATCAGTGTACACACAATTGTGGGGCTTCATTTTACTCCAGCCAAGTCGGAAAGCCTACCAACAATATCTGGATGGTTGATCGACCTGAGTTACCAAAATAAATTCTATTTCTTTGCTGATTAGATGATGCCTGATATTGTGTGTCATGGGTTGGAGAGTGTCTTCCACAAAGACATGTTCAAGCCCCAACTCAATTTACTTGAGAACAGGGTCTTTGCAGATGTTTTTAGTTAAACATGAGGCCAGACTGGATTCGGGGGACCCTAATCTATGATGACGGGAGACTTTATAAGAAGGGGAGAGGAGACAGAGACACAGACACAAGGGAGAACATCCCATGAAGATGGAGGTGAGAAAGAAGGCCACATAGCGAGAGGCAAAGGTGCATCTACAAACCTAGGGACACCAGGGATTGCCACAGACTCCAGAAACAGGAAGGGGCAAGGGGCGGTTTTCCCCTACAGGCTTCAGATAGAGTGTGGCACTGCAACACCATCTCAGAGTGCAAGACAACAGATTTCTGTTGTTTTAAGATATCCACTTTGTGGTACCTTGTTATGGCACCCCAGCAAACTAAGACATGGTGCTAGTAAAAATACTTCATTATCTGGATTTTTACTAATCAAAACACCTTTTAATGGACTTCCTGCATTCCAGCTAAGTGTAGTTTGCCTTCATTGGTAGACATCTTGTAAAGAAGAACATATTTTATGGGCAGAGGTCTTATATTAGAGAACTCTCTTGAATTCTTATGTGTCAATAGATTTCATTTGTAACACAAAGAAGCTGATGCTACTTTGATTGAAAAAATATAATTATATTATGTCTTTGAAATTATATGTAGGGTGATGCAATGGTGGCTCAGTGGCAGAGTTCTTGCCTGCCATGCCGGAGACCTGGGTTTGATCCCAGCTACCTGCCCATGCAAAACAAACAAACAAAAAAATTAAGAAATTATATATAAGAGAGGGAACATGCTTGTGTTTCTGAAAATCTTACCAGCCATAAGATTTTCTATACAGGAAAGACTCAGCTGTACTTGCATAAGAAAGGCTTATTGATTCCATCTCTAGAAGTCTTTAAAGAAATGATCTTGTTGTGCATAATCCTAGTTTAAAATTGATAAATATGTTCTGGATTGTTGCCTTTTAGATACGCAGACATAAGATTTTTTTTTTAATTGTTTTTTTTTTTTTTTACCAAGTCACTCTTAGGATTGCATCCTCTTTGATGTTCATCTTTCAGGATCATGGTCTGATTTCTTTTCTTCAGGTAAGAGATTATCTTACTGATGGAATAATATAACTTTATGTGTGTATCATTAAAACAGATCTACTCTACAGATAACTGATCTTTCTAAATTTTAGTTTGCAAATATTTCTGGATAATGCTCTTTGTATATGATGAAATCTTAGCTTTCTGAAAGTAGCAGACAGGACAGCTGGAGTGTCATATCCCTTTCAGACCAATTTTTCCTGTTTAACATTTACAGAATTTGTATGTTTCAAATGTAGGACTGGACTGTAGGTCCAGTCTAATTTGCAGGATGTAAAGTCAATAATTCCTTACGTTTTCTCTTAACTTGAAACTATTAGAAGAACAGGTTTGAGATGGCTGTTGTTCCTTGAAAATCTTAATCTTAATAGCACTCTGTAGTATAGAAATAATTATATAAATAAGACATCATGCTTCTTAGAAAAGTATTTTCAGGAAAATTCAAAATAAAATAAAAACTTTGAATGTGTGAAGATTATGTGAAAAGCCATGAGTTTAGTATTTACTCCTAAAATTTCTGTGGATGTTGAACGTGATCACAATATTTGAGAAACAAAAAAAATAATAGTTTGTAATAGATTCATTTTTTATTTAATAATTTAGGTTTTAATATATAATAGATTTTTATAATAGATTATCTCATTTAGATGTGATGAAGAAGGTTCTCAATCACATCCAAACAAGCCCTGTAATCAGCCACAAATTATTCTTATTACTTTCAATTAATCATTATCAACTCCAAAGGACCAGAGAAAACTGAAGTAATACATCACTTTTCAGTTTTACCGAAAACAAAATAAATTAACTATACATACATGGTAACTCCAAATATATAATTTTTGCATTTCATGACTGAATATTGACTTTCATAAAAATTCTGGACACAACTGAAAAAATAACATTAGTTTATGCAAGTTAAGTTTTCTAAGTATTTTGGCATAAACCGGAAATATGTTTTTCAGCAAATTATAGAAGTTCTATAATTCATTTAAATAAAAGTTTCATTTCTGCCTTTGAGAAAAATAGAATAAGTTTTACTATGAAATTAAGTAGACTCGCAGCCCTAGAATATAACTTTCATTGGGATAACTTAATCACAGAGTCATCAAGCTTTTACCAGTGATTATTTCCTTCCTAAAATATAATTTGGTAAAAGTGTAAGAAAATGACAGATACTTAAATTGTAACAATTCGAATCACAAGGTATAATCTAAACATTCTTACTTTTATTGTAGAAGACAATACTAAATATTTGAATATTTTCTCAAATCATGTCACTATGGTCAAAATCAGATAGGCATGAAAAGAAAAGGCCCAAATAATTCTGGACTTGAAATTAGTAGACATGGATTCTCTAGCAATTTATTTATATCAGGAACTTAATTTTCTTTGTTCTTAAGCAAGGCATTGCAGGGCATCATCACTATAATTGTAGGTCGAAAGTATCATGAAAAAAATTCCAAATTTTTGTCACGCTTCCAAGCTCTGAGAAAGCGCTAACCTGCTCAGTCAGGTCACATCCACCCCCAGCCTGTGAAGGCAAAACGCTGACCCACTGCCACAGCTCTGCGCATGTGCACAAAAGGCCCCGTGCCCTAGACCAGTGCATGCCAGGGTCACACCCCCCAGACCAGTGCACCTGCACACTACATCCTCCCTGGCCCCTGGGCACCCACGTTCACAAGCACCAGTGTAACATCTCCAACCTACACCCATACCTGCGCTGCAATGCATCACTGCTCGGTTGTGCCCCACCCCGTACTCTGCTTCCTGCCACACATCCACCCCACAAACACAAGACTTCAGACTATTGAAGGAAATTAACTCCCAAAGTAAATCAATCAAGATATTTATATGCAACAAAGACAGCAGAATATCACTAAGCATATCACAATGCAGACAGATATAGCCCTGCCTAATGACCAAGTTAAAACATGAAAGGAGACACAGACGTTGG
This sequence comes from Tamandua tetradactyla, assembly GCF_023851605.1. Taxonomy (NCBI): domain Eukaryota; kingdom Metazoa; phylum Chordata; class Mammalia; order Pilosa; family Myrmecophagidae; genus Tamandua; species Tamandua tetradactyla. The sequence goes on along the minus strand of NC_135346.1, from coordinate 8,072,042 downwards.
AACAACTAATCAAAGATGTTATAAGTGGGCTGGCTAATGACATAAAGGAGATCAAGAAGACAGTAGAAGACCATAAAGAAATTTGAAACAATAAATAGAAAAATGGCAGATTATCACAGAGATTAAAGACTCTGTTGACCAAATAAAAAACATATTAGAGGCACACAACAGCAGATTTGAAGAGACAGAAGAAAGAATAAGCAATATAGAGGGCAGGATTGATTTCAAGCACTCAAAACAGCAAGTGGCAAAAAAGATGGACAAATCTAAATTGGATCTCAGGGAAATGATGGACACAAATAAAATAAAATAATAATAAAAAAAGCACACAAATATAAGAATCATTGGTGTCCCAGAAGGAGAAGAGAGGAGTAAAGGGCTAGGAAGAGTAGTAGAGGATATGATGGGGGAAAACTTTCCAAACCTTATAAAGAACATAAATATACAAGTCAAAGAAGCCTAAAGAACTCCAAACAGAATAAATCCAAATACATCTTCCCCAAGGCACATACTAATCAGTCTGTCAAATGTTGAAGAGAAGCTGAAAATCCTGAAAGGAGCAAGAGAAAAACAATCTACTACATACAAGGGAAACCACATAACATTGAGTTCAGACTATTCAACTGGCAAGCGAGAATTAGTGGTATGATATATTTAAGATCCTGAAAGAGAAAGACTTCCAGCCAAGAATTCTGTACCCAGCTACACTGTCCTTCAAAACTGAGGGAGAGAGCAAAATTTTCACAAATAGAATTTTCAACAAGAGACTGACCCTACAAGAAATAGTAAAGGGAGTTCTGCCAGTTGGAAAAAAAGACACCAAAGAGAAGTATGAAGGAGAACACAGAATTGAAGAGTACCAGTAGGGGCAACTTAAAGGATAAAAATGGAAAGAGGGGAAAAAATACATATTTCTGACAAATAAAATAAAAAAAAATAAGATCGTGGATACATGAAATACCTTTTCAGTAACAACTTTGAACGTTAATGGACTAAATTTACCAATTAAAAGATACAGATTGGCAGAATGGATTAAGAAACATAATCCAGCTATATGCTGCTTATAAGAGACTCATCTTAGACACAAGGATACAAATAGATTGAAAGTGAAAGGATGGAAAAAGATTTTCCATGCAAGTTGTAACCAAAAGAAAGCAGGAGTAGCTATACTGATATCAGACAAAGTAGACTAAATGTAAAGATATAAGAGACAAAGGACACTATATATTAATTAAAGGGACAATTCACAAAGAAGATATAACAATGATAAATATGTATGCTCCTAATTAAGGAGCTCCACAGTACATGAGACAGACATTAGCAAAACTAAAGGGAGTGATAGACGTTTTAATAATAATAGTAGGAGATTCCAATAAAGCACTCTCCTCTATAAATAGAACAACCAGAGAGAAGATCAATAAGGAAACAGAGAAGTTAAATAGCTTGATAAATGAATTAGACCTAACAGAAATATGTAGGTCATTGCAGCCCAAAACACAAGGATATACATTTTTCTCTTAGTGCTCATGGAACATTCTCTAGGAGAGATCATATGCTGGGGCACAAAGCAGGTCTTTATAAATCTAAAAACACTGAAATTATTAAAAGCACTTTCTCTGATCACAATGGAATGAAGCTGGATCTCAATAACTACCAAAGAACGAGAACATTCACAAATATATGGAGACTAAATAGCACACTTTTAAACAACCAGTGGGTCAAAGAAGAAATTGGTAGAAAAATTAGTAGCTATCTGAAGATAAATGAAAATGAGAATACAACTTATCAGAGCTTATGGGATGTAGGAAAGGCTGTGCTGAGAGGGAAATTGATTGCCCTAAATGCCTATATTAAAAAAAATCCAAATTATTAAAATATAATGCAGTCTGACAATTTTTAAGTGGTAAAGCTACATAGCAGTAAAGACTTTAATCCCATTAACTAACTATTCACTGTCACCCAATGATAGTAAGACAGAAGTTCTGCTAAACAAAATCTCAAAATCATGTTTTGCTTGAATGTCTCAGAGCATTCAATCATTTATTGGTTTTTCAAGTATTTATTGATCATTCATTATGTTCATGGTAATGTGCAGAAAATAAAAACAGGGGAGAATAATTATACTTTGGATCTAGTACTTTATTCAATAAACTTTATTAACAACTCACAACAGAAAATAGATGCAGTTAGAAATATTACTAAACACTGTAGAAGGTGGGTAATTTCATCTACTTTTAGTCAATTGTTTACTATTTTAAACAATCATTTGTACTATAGAACTACTGTTTGCTGCCCTAGATTAGAGAAAATCAATAATACTTCTGAAAGCTTTTACTTTTTATAAAACTACCAGCAGCTACTAATTATTTGGTATTTATTTTATGCCAGGTACTGTGTTAGAAAATATATTTTTTGAGAACCTCACATGAAGCCATGATACTATTATTATCCTTTTTCAACAAATAATAAAATACGGGTTGAAAGATTTTAAACAAATTTCCCAAAGTTGTACAGCTAAGAAGTGGTGGAAATAGAATTTGAAGGTAATATATATTATATATATAATATTATATATATATAATATATATATTATATTATATAATTCAGTATATATATATATATATATATATATATATATACACTGAATTCAAAGCTTGGACACTTAAGCGTTACTAGATAGTAGAAGATTTCTAATACCCCTTTTTGTTTGAAAATAGTCTTTTATTTTCCAGTCCTGACAGATTAACCCCTAATCCTCCTATTTTACTATTAATCCAAACTTTAATGGATTAGAAATGCTTTTTATTTTTTGTTGTATATTATTATAACTCAGGTTATGTGGTATGAGAAAAACTCTTTTACCCTAAGGACAACTCACATGCATAAGTCATCTTTAGATTGGGCGATCGTATAATTTATCACCCAAATCAGGACACCAGGGGAAGGAGTTGCTGACAGCAATTATTCCAGGACTACAGGTATAGGCTGGGATAGCCTGGGATTAAATGGGACATATGGTCGCTCTATCCATAGAAAACCTACCAACAGATTTGCGTGCTTTGATAATAAAATGGAAAGAACAGGCATATTAAACGGCTAGTACATTCCAAGCATTGTCTTACATGCTTTTATACAGAATGCTAAGCTTCTTCGTAACCCTAATAACTTTATACATGGAAAGAGGTGGGGGGGCTCATAAAGGTTATTTCCTTCACTCATTCATTTAGCAAATAAATATTGAAAGCCTACAATGTGCCAAGCACAGTTCTCTTTCTCTTTTACTTCTCTCAGTCTTTCTTTTAAATACATCTTTAATCTTGCTCTTCATGTATGTACAATGTAAAGTTAAAATAGATTTGAAACAAGGCAGTGCTATAGACTTCCATGAAAGGCCAAATGCTAAAATGTCAAAACCAATTTGCCAACAACTGGTAAAGAAACACAGTGTATGCTAGATAACTGGCCATTGATATTTCCTTTACAAGGAAAATTTCCTGACGAGGGGATTTTAAAAAGAGAACCTTGTATTGTCTGTTAAACATTCCATTCCCCAAACAACTTACTATTACCCCGAAGGACCTTTGAAACAGAGGGCCCCATGAACCAACTTCATAAACTAGCCATCTTTAATTGTGAACAGGAAACACAGTCTTGGTTTCTCAGATTTACTGGAGTAAAAAGGAAGCTTTAGAACAAAACTGAACAGCCTTAAACAGCTTATTAAATTGCACACAATGATTTCAAGGGTGAAGCTGATTTTTTGACAGAGATAATAAGCCACAAGAAAAGATTCTGTTGGTAAACCCACACCTCTCCCCAAAGAAGCCTTAAGAGTCTCTGAAAATTGTCTTAGTGATTTAATGATATTTATCATTTCAGTCTACCTAAGAAAATCACAATCTTCCCTGCACTTGGATACACTTGAGTAATAATTAGATAACATCACCATAGAGTTTTCTGATGTACAATAAATCCTTTCTTGTCCTGGGATACTAGTGGCAATATCTAAGGCTGTTTTAAATTATATCTACACTGTAACTTGCATGGCAAACACTAACCTGAAAAAGGAAATATTCTCAATAATTCAAACCATTAGGACTATTAAAATGATTAGAGAAAGTGTTTTAGTAAATGAGAAGCACGGATACAGTGTTAGTAAATCAATTTTATAACAAGGTGATACCCTCTTTAAAATGGAATTGAACCTTATAGCCATTCCCAGTATCTAATACTTTATTCCTTCTTGGTTGTTCTTATGCCAGGTATTAAGGACTAACTCTCTTTATCTACCTAGGAAAATTTGGTCTAAATAACATAATTGAAAGGGAAGCATCCATAACATCCAGGTTTGTTTTCCTTGATGCAGATGTTCGTATTTTTCTAAGAAATGGCCAAGGATGATACAGGGAGAGAAACAGACTTGGACTGTTAGAATGCTATAGTTAGTAAATTCCAAAGTGGCCTTGAGCTGGTAGAGTTCCCCAGTCCTATGAAGGCAGGCTAAGATTTAGCAATCTTATGGAATGGCCTAAATTTAGTAAACAAATGAGGAGGTATATAAAATCATAAGGCAAGAAACCTAAGTTAAATCTTAACTGTGAGATTATCATAGAAACCAAGAGATAAAATGAGCTCTGGATGGCCAGGCAGTCCGCCTCTTAGACAAAGCAAGGTGTGGAATTGCTTCATTTCACCCCAAAAGATGGATAAGCCCAAATGTAAATACCGATTACAAAAAAAAACTGAACATAGGGTTTCAGTCCTGACATCATATTATTAATGGCATTGATATAAATCTTTGCTAAGATCTTGATTTAATGCTTTGAAAAATAGGTTGTTCTAGTTTGCTAGCTGCTGGAATTTAACACACCAGAGACAGACTGGCTTTTTATAAAAGGGGATTTATTTTGTTAGTTCTTCAGAGGAAAAGCAGCTAACTTTCAACTGAGGTTCTTTCTTACGTGGGAAGGCTCAGGACGATCTCTGCTGGCCTTCTCTTCAGGTCTCTAGGTTCCAACAACTTTCCCTGGGGTGATTCCTTTCTGCATCTCCAAAGGCCTGGGCTGAGCTGCGAGTGCTGAGATGAGGTATGCTGAGCTGCTGGGGCTGTGCTATGTTGAGTCTCTCATTTAAACATCAGCCAGTTAACTCAAATATCATTCATTGCAGCAGTTGCCTCCTAGCCGACTGCAGATGTAAATCAGCAACAGATGAGGTTCACGTACCATTGGCGCATGTCCACAGCAACAGAACTAGGTGCCTTCACCTGGCCAAGTTGACAACTGAATCTAACTACCACATATGTAAACACATAATAGAAATTGCTCAAAGATAGCTGTTTTCCTTGAAATATGTTACTGATGTCATAATTTCAGTATGTCAAAGTGCAGTAAGTGAGTGTGCTGTGAATAACTGTGGTTGGGTAAAATAACTTAAATATTTCTAACTTAATTTGATGCATTTTGGAAACTGGGACTAATTAGGTCTGAAGTAGTAAAATGGTATAAATAAGCTTTTGATGGTTATAATACTACTCATAAGACTCCCATGCTAAATTTTCATTATTTTCCATGGAAAAAGAAACTCCATATCTTTTTTTAAATTAAGATTTAATTTTTCTTTATTAGAGAAACTGTAGGTTATAGAAAAATCATGCATAAACCACCCCATATACCGCCCTATTATTAACATCTGGCACTGGTGTAGGATATTTGTTACAATTTATGATAGCACATTTTTATAATTGTACCATAGTTCATGGTTTAACTTAGGGTTCACTCACTGTGCAGTGCAGTTTTTTTCAAAAACTGCTATTCTGTTATCAGATAAACAACCTAACATTCCCTCCCTTTAAATCATATTCAGACACATATTTCAGGGTTGACGACATCCTCAGTGCTGTGCTACCATCGCCACTGGCCATTACCATCGCTCCAAGTCCTGTGTATTCTATGCCTTAACTTCCCACACCCTATCCCACCCCCATCCCTTCATAACTTATACTCTAGTTTCTGAGTTTAATTATTCTAATCATTCCAAATCAATGAGACTTGTCCTTTTGTGTCTGACTTACTTCACTCAACAGGATGTCTTCAAAGTTCATCCATGCTGTCGTATGCATTGGGACTCCATTCCTTTTCATGGCTGAGTAATATTCCACTGTTTGCATATACTGCATTTTATTTATCCATTCATTGGTTGATGGACTTGACTGCTTTCATCTTTTGGCAACTGTGGATAATACACTATGAACATTGGTGTACAAATATCTGTTGGGGTCCCCGTTTTCAATTCTTTGGGGTAAATGCCTAGCAGTGGGATTGCAGGATATCTGGTAATTCTATACTTAGCTTTCTGAAGAACTGCCAAATTGTCTTCCACGATAGCTGCACCCTTTGACACAGTAACCAACGATGAATGAGTATTCCTTTCTCTCCAGATTCCTCTCCAACACTAATTTCCTGTTTTGTTTTTGTTTTTAATAGTAGTCATTAAATAATGGATGGGAAATAGAATCTCATTGTGGTTTTGATTTATATTTCCCTGATAGCTTGTGACGTTGGGCATCTTTGCATGTGCTTTCTATTTGTATTATCTTCTTTGGAGAGATGTCTATGCAAGTCTTTTGCCCATTTGTAATTGGGTTGTAGTCTGCATGATGTTAAGTCAAAGGATTTCTATATATTTTCTCTCATTGTATAGGTTGTCTCACTTTACTTTCATGATCAAGTCCTTTGAAGTGTAAAAGTTTGCATTTTGATGAGGTCCCGTTAATTTATTTTTCTTTTATTGTTTGTGCTTTGGGTGTGCAGTCTAAGAAACCATCGCTTAACACAAGGTCCTGAAGATGCTTTGCTATTTTTTCTTCTAGGACTTTGATAGTTCTGGATCTTATATTTCAGTCTTTCATCCATATTGAGTTTATTTTTGTATAAAGTGTGAGGTAGGTGGGCTTCCTTTTTTTTTTTTTTTTGCAAATGGAAGTCCAGTTTTCCCAGCACCATTTGTTGAAGAGACTATTCTTTCCCGACTGAGTAGTCTGTGCCCCTTCATAAAAAACCAGCTGGCCATATATCTGAGAAATAAACATTATGCATTTCCCTCAAAGCTTCTATGAATGCCTCTATTCTGATATTGGTATCTACTAAATACCAGTGGATGAGAGCAAACACGCTTTTTGGATATACTAAAATGAGTAAAACATGTTTAATTCAAAGAAAAAGGGCTACAGGTACTAATAAATAGTTATCTACATATTTATAAAGTACCAAATGAAGGAGAAGTGCTGTCACCATGACTTCAAGAGTTCCCTCAAAGTTTGCACATAGTAACAACTGAATATGCATTTGCAAATTATAAAGTTATCTTCCTGTAACTGAATATGACATGTTGAAATTTCCAAAATGGCTTATGGTATAACTTGCCCATTGTTATGTCTCTGTCAAATTCATCAAAAAACATCTATATCTGGTAGACCATAAGTAAGGTATATGCTTCTGGACAACTATATTTCACTCAAGAATCCTTTAAAAATGTGAAATCTACATATACTTCTTGACAACTGTCCCGTTTGAGACACTCATTCTTTCCACTCATCTCTGCTTGTTATGTTGCTCACTCACATTAGAACACATTACATCTATTCTGCATGCTAGTTTTGATGTCTTACACTCTTGCTGTCCAGCAGAGCAATCAACAATTATGTTGTCTTCCTGTATTTCACTTACATGAACATTTATGTTTGAAATGTAACACTATCTTATAATTCTTCTTTTGTGAAAAGAAAAACTTCTCAATGCTTCTCCAAATGGATGTGAAAAGAAGTATACAAATAATACTGTGCTAGTATTAAAGTGTTATGATAGGAACTGTGACAGAGTCTTGGTATAAAATAACTTGAAAGAAAAAAGAAATGCTTATTTTAGAATTAGAATGAAATATTTCCTGAACTGGCAATAAGGGACTTTACCTTAACCATACCATTTTGAAAACATGCACTGAAAAAAATGACTAAATCTACTTATTTGATTAATAACTGATAGAGAAATTGCTCTGTTTGTTCATTAAGTTATAATTTGAAGTAAAATATGCATTTGAACATTGAGCTAAAAAAACTTCTATATTCTAGTAAAATGACATATTTTTAAATTATTGGCTAAAGGTTAGTTTTACCTTACATTTCAGCTCTTCAGAGCAGTCACATAGCCATTGTTTTGGTACTACAAAGTAACTTGTTACTCTCAATATTTAGAATACCTAGTTTTGGGGATGCTATAGGGGATTATTGTACAAGTCAGCTTGTAGAATTCGGTGAAATGAGCAACTAGAGAGTCAGTGAGTTTGCAGATATGAATCTGTACATTTTAAATACAACCCTAGAGAAATCACAGAACACTTTGAGCTGTAAATCCCACACAACGGCCCCCTAAAAGACTCTACTAAAAAGCAGGACACCCAGTAGTAACAATATCACTAAAAGGTATTTATTTAAGGTTTTGGTGGATGATGCACGTAAACTAAATTAACAATGGTCTCCTTTTGAATGCCTTAAAAAATTCAGTGTGTTTAAGGGTTAAAAATAATAATTCTTACACTTGGCAAGCACAGAGATTACCCGAGAGTCCTTCTTTCTAGACTGTGCCAGAGATCTATATTTTGGAGAGAATGTGTATTCTCCAGGCCAACAGCTAAGGAAGGCTCTGTAATGCTTTATTCATTTCCAGCTGGCTGCTGTGAGAAATAGGAATTCCTAAATTAAGGGAAAGTTGTCACTGGCAAACAGAGTTCAAAATTTTTTTCGGCCAAGAGAATAGACACTCTCATGGAACCTGAAATAACCTATAATGATAAGCCCTAATCTGAAACAATGTTAACAGCATTTACTTGGGTAATTTGTCTTCAAGAATAAATGGATTACTCAAAAGCAGTTTAACAAGAATGAAGTAGCATTGGGAGTGGAGAATGGACCTCAGAAGGAAACTAAATGAGGACTTCTGCTGGAAATTATTAGTGCAGCATTCCTATTCATTTATGTATACGTTTGGCAGCTCTAGCTTTCAACTTTTTAATAAAGTGAGTGTGAAACAAGCATACTAAGGAACAAGAGTTAGATTTTCTTTTTCAAGATTGGTTATTTATTTTGGTCAATGTTTCAGTGTCTTTTTCAAGCGGTTTGTCTGCTCTATTTAACACCTGGTTATTTGGAATTGAACTCGTTCGGACAGTTGGTTTCTTTGGGTCTGTGTTTAATTAATTCATTTTTTTTGGTTCCACCCTTCAAACTATTTCTGACTCTTAAACGAAAATGTTTGCATATGGTTATAGCAAATTGAGGAGAAGTGTGTGGCAAAATCAAGCAGATTGCTATGAATGATTTGCAGAGAAGTGAATAATGCTATCAAAGGACCGTTAAAATAATCCAGAAAATATTTTTAGCATCAAAGAATGCATAGATCAAAATGGAAGAAAAAACCCAAACCCAATAATTTGCACTAAGAAGTAATTAATAAACGCAAAGTTTTGAGCGCATTTGCAATTCTGCCAGAGCTCAGCTGATACAATCCAGTGTGTTGCGATGGGGGAAATGTCTATCAAGACATTTCTATTTTCTCAGTGTCAGTGAAACATCTTCCCACCAGAAAGCTTTTGGAATGACAGTATCACATTTCCTTTTCAAATAAGACATTTTCCACACCTCATCCAACAATGTTCTGTCTGAAATGGATCAGATTCTTCAATGGCCATGTTAGAGAGAGAAGCATCCTTTTTAATTTTTAAATAGAAAAAGTCTTTGATTTAACTGAGAGTTACATAACTATATATAAGTTATATAGCCTTTGATTTATTCCAACACTAAATAAACCGAGTATTTGCTGGCTCACAGAGAAAACTCTGAAATATACTATACTTCCATCCACTGCTTCTTTTCTAGATTAGACCATTACTATTTGACCCGATGGCAGGTATTCTAGCTAAATGGATTCAAGAAAAGGTAGGAGTCTACCAGCTTTCATGGAGCATAATTTTAGAACTTTTTATGGCTCAAATACAGTGGCATTCAAGTAAGGGTATATTCCATTTAAAAAAATCACAATTTCAAGTAGTTTAGGTTTCCATAAGAGGATAAAGGAGTCATATATTTCGATACCATTATATTTGTTAGTTTAATTTTCTAGGGAAAAGAAAAAACTAGTTACTAATTCTTTTGTAGCAATTTATATGAAACAACTTAGTTGTTATAGAATTAGCATAAAAAAATAAAAAAGGGTCAGGCCACAGAAGAAAAGAAATACCATGTTTATTGTCATACTAATTTTTGCTCACCTGCCGACAACAAATATTATCAGTCCCTTCCTAATGAGCATGGGTGCATTCTCAAAATTTAGCAGTAATTTATTTAATAAACATTTACTATGTGCAATGCAATGTGCTGGTCTCGGAGAGATTTGTATGTAGTAAAAGGGAGTTAAGACATGCTTAATGAAACAGTAACAATGCAAGGCAACAAATAATTAACTAAGAGAAGTTAATGTAGTTAACAAGTGCCCAAGGAACTCTCTGGAAAATATAGCTTTTGAACCCATTCTTGGAGAATGTGGATGGAAACACATGCTATTCAATGGGTAGAAACAGTCTAAGCAAGAGAATGCACATGCAAAGACAATGAGGTTGAAGAAGGACACACTGCTTGGGGCTGAGCTTAATGGAGAAACTGAGTTAGTGAAAATGATGATACAATTTTGAATGAGTTAGGGTTAGAATCTGGAGCACTTTCGATGCCAGAATGAGCATGGGGGTAGTTGATAATAGAGCTAATGGTGATTCTCTGGCTACAGAAAAGAGTGGTGAAGTCATCCCTAGAGTGAATGGATCTGAGAAAGGAAGTGTATAGGGGTGGGTGAGGGAGGCAATTGAAACTGTTCTAGTCTTGGTGAAAAAATAAAAAGAAACTCTAGTATTATATCCAGATTAAAGAGGAACTGAAGCAAAATCCTATTAGGGCATAGAAGAATAAGAATAAGATGTGCCAAGGAAAGCTTCTAGCTGGGGCAGCTGGGGAAATGATGATGACATTTTCTAAGGAAAAGGAAATTGAGAATGGTATATACTTTTTTTTTGCGGGGGGGAGGGATGAGGAGTTTTGTTTTAAATCTAGAAAACTGGAGGAGCTATTGGAACGCCATTGACACTCTCTAGGGTGCCCGAAGTTTGAGTTGAAACAGAACCCCAACTGCTCCCTGTAACTCAGTCCTCATCTCATTCAACATTCCTGAGAATTCACTCTTCTCTTTTCTCTCACAATTTTCCCTCTGCTCCTCTGAACCCTCCTTTCTCAGTCCCCTTTGTTGGCAGCTGTTTCTTCTTTTGCATGCATTTAAAAGTGGGAGTTTCTCAGAGCTGCATCTTTTTGTCATGCTTCCCCTCCTCCCAGGCACACTTACACTTTTAAAATGTGAAACACCATCTAGATGCTGATGACCCCCAAATTAATACCTCTCCTTTGGTCTGCCTATGAGACACCAACATTTAACTGTTATATGGACACATTAAAATAGTCCAAAATGGAATTCCCAATTCCTCTTCCAAGGTGCCACCTAATAGGTCAGCACCACCATCCATAAAATCTGCTCATGCCCGAAAGATAAACTGGTAGTTCTCCTTTACACCTCCTTCTTTCTCACCACAATCAACTCCAGGTCTGTCCATCTGAACCTCGTAATTGTTCCTCAAACCTAATCATTTCTCCCATTTCCTCTGACACTACACTAAGAATATCCAGCATTTATTTAACTTACAGTGTGTCTGACATTATGCTAAGAACTTTCCCAAAATGATTTTATTGAATTCATTAACTTATCTGAACAGCAGATCCAGGATTGAAAGCCAAGGCTCTCTGACTCTATGCACTGAGCAATCCTACCTCTTATTTTCCTCCTAGGAAATTTACAATACCCTCACAACATTTCCCTACATCCACGACATCAAGCCATTCTTGGTATGGCAGCCTGAAATACAAGACTTAAAAGATTGTGAGTCTTCTTTTGTGAAACTGTTCACGATTTTATAAAACTGAAAGTAATGTGCAGACATGGTAAAATCACAAGTACAGGAAGCCCATTACTCCAACATACTCATATAAACTGCTTCCTGTACATCTTCCATAAGTTTTATACATAAGAATAGAATACTTGTACATCTCTTTTATTCACAAAATATAACTTGTCTGCATGGTGTTTACTTATATAATATGTCTTGAAATTTTTCTAATACATGTGGAGCATGTACGTTTCCAAAAATATTTAAAAACTATAGTATTTCCTTGTTTATATATACGATTTGCATGTGCTTGGTATAAACCTATTTTGTATATAACCATGGTTTTGATAACTAGTTAATGGACATATGAACTGATGCCAAATTTTTGTTGTTCTCAAAAGGCTGCAGTGATGGGCATCTTCATTCATATGGTCAGCAAATTATATAAGAATGCCTATAAGGAAAATTCTAAGCAACAGAATTGGTGAGTCAAAGAATATGTGCATTTCCGATGGTATCGTTTTTCATGTATGGTATTGGACAAAAAAGAAAAAGTTTGACATGTGAATGCAGTTAGGCAGGACTGAGTCTCACCTGATTTCTGACTGACCCAGTGTCTCTCAACCCACTTCTCTTATGTTCCAGTTCCAAGTCCTGAAATCATTGTGTGTGTGTGTGTGTGTGTGTGTATGTAGGTTTAACTCAAAATGCTTGTTACTTTTATTATACTATATGGATTTACATTCAGGACCATAGTATACAGGGTTATAAATTTTATTTGTCTCATTCATCCTGCTACATATGTTGTTTTAGTTTGTTAAAGCTGCAGGAATGCATTATACCAGAAATGGAATGGCTTTCTAAAAGGGAATTTAGTAAGTTGCAAGTTAACAGTTCTAAGGCTATAAAAATGTCCAAACTAAGGCATCCACGGAAAGATACCTTGGCTCAAGAAAGGGCCAATGACGTTCAGGGTTTCTCTGTCAGCCGGGAAGGCACATGGTGCCATCTGCTCGCTTTCTCTCCTGCCTTCTCATTTCAGAAGGCTTCCCTGGGGGCATTTTCCTTCTCTATCTCCAAAGGTCTCTTGTCTATGTCAGCTGGCTCTTTTCAAAACGGTTCCTTCTTCAAAGACTCCAGTAAGCAACCTCACCTGGAATGGGTAGAGACACATTTCCATGGAAACCACCTAATCAAAAGGTCCCACCCACAACTGGGTAGGACACACCTCCATGGAAACAACTTAATCAAAAAGATCCCACCCAGCAATATTGAATGGGGATTATACAAGAGCATGGCTTTTCTGGGGTACCCAACAGCTTCAAACCAGAATCTATGTGTTTTATCTTCTAAGGTAGACCTTTCATTTTACGTAGCTCAAAATACTTTTCCTTAGACTATGCACATCACTGACACTGACTTAGAACTTCTGCTGGCACTTAAGAGCATTTGAAATTCAGAGAACTTAAAATGCTTGGTACATTTTATAGCTGTGGGGATTAAGGCTAAGGATGGCTCCACTTCAGATGAAGAAGGCACTGGTTCTCCACTGGCTGTGCCAATGCTGGGACACCATTGCAGCCATCCTGAAGCTGGAGCTGGGGGCTGGGGCTCCAGAATATGTTTATTAAACCAATTCCCCTTTGATTATGTTTTGTTCTCAAAGACTCCATGTAATGCCTTTCTAACTGGCTGTTCATTTGAATACATTTTTCCTTGCATTTTAAACATATCCTTCTTTTGGGACTTCCTCTTTCTGGATATCCTTTTCTATCTCCAAGCACCTATTGAGTTTCAATGTCACACAAATATGATTTGGCATGTGGAAAGTATATCAAGGTTAATTATTAACTCCATCACATTTATTTACTGAGCTACTTTCACGTATGACTTAAAAGGTGAAATAATATAGTCTCTGATGTGTTGCACATGGGCCATTATAGAAACTATTCATTTAAGAGTCTGCTGACAGATTTAGGAATCTTATCGAGAAGACACAGTATTAATTCCTATGGATTTATTCTTTTTTATGATATTAATTCTCTTGCATTTTCCGATCTAAAGTACTGATGAAATGCAAAGGACATTAAATACATGCTCATATCTTTGTGCATAATACAATTATAGCTATGTAAGAGAGAGAGAATGAGGCAGAAAGAGATAAACTATTTCTACCTTTAAATTATAAATTTTCTTTAGATAGAAGATAAACACAGAATGCATATGTGCCTCATTGTTTCTTAGCTAGTTGATTTCTACTGTGTTCAATCATACTAGACAAACGCATTTGACCATTTTGAGCAATCAAAAAGTGGTGGAAATTCGATTTTTCATTCTTTATCTATATCTGGGAAACAAAATAAAAGCCTCTCAGGAGATATTAAAAATAAATGTGATAGCAACATGAAATTTTTCCTACTCTCTGGAAGTGCAAAGAAACAGAAGTGGAAAAATCTGATAGCCAATAATTAGAATATCTGCATAGTTTCAAAGATACCTTCCCGAAGTAGAATGCTGCGTAGTAAATTGTACTCAGTGGATACATATAAACATCCCAACAGAATGTCTTACTAGAGGAATAAAATCCAATTTATTATCAATAATACTTTCTTCAGTGTGAATAGTTTAGTCAGAGACAAGAGTGTTTTCAAAATAAACGTTCCTATGATGCAAAATACCTCTTCTTTAGGATATCTTGGAATAGATCCTAAATGTCCAAATGCTTTAAAACCAAGGCCAAAGTATCTGCTTTCATTAACTGGTTGATTGATCTGACTTAATGACAGCTTTCAGCATTATTGCTTCGTGTTGTTCAAATTTTCCTGTCTTACATGATTTTTAATGACATATTATAAGCAGTTATCTTTTCTAAATACTATACCATCTAATAGACGTGTAGACATAGTTAGAAAATAATACTGAATAGAAATCCCAACTCTAAGCCAGAACAGGTTTTTAGAATATAGATAATTCCAGCTTGGTTTAAATCTACAATTTTGCTATAGCTAGAAAAACAATCGAACATAAGGCCTCCCAAAGCTAGGTAACAGACTGGTTACATGCTTTCAAACAGTGATCTTTGGTAAAAAGAAAAAATAAGAGAGAGAAATAATAACACCATAGTTTCCTCTTCAAGATTTACCAAGTACAGAGGCATGCTAAAGGATCTTAAAAATCCTAAGGCAAAGAGTGTGTGCTTATCTTGTTTAATTCTAGTGTTTCCCCTACTGAAAGACCACAGACCCGCTTTCCTTCCTCCACCTTTAACATCCCAACAGAGGGTCTACTTCGACAATGCATTTACTTTATTACAGCAGTTCTCATTTCAGCCATTCCTTTAATTCTCAAGCTTCAGGTGACAATATTTTTTTTTTCAATTTTTACATTTTACTTGAGTATTTAATTTGTTCTTTTGCTGTTGCTATTTCTCTAAATTTGAACGAGAAATAGTTCTTACTGGTGATTGAGCTTTCCTCTACTAAGAGGTAAAAACCCAGTTAATTTAGTTATATGAAAACCAGGGAGCTATATATCTGCTAACTTGGGGTCTAAAACACTTTGCAAGTTCATTTGAATGGGGGTGGGGTGGGAGGGCAATGTATAAATAAACATGTGGGAATCCATAATTCTCAAGTCTGATTGGCTTGGCTATGGCACAGCCAG
Source organism: Tamandua tetradactyla (assembly GCF_023851605.1). Classification (NCBI taxonomy): domain Eukaryota; kingdom Metazoa; phylum Chordata; class Mammalia; order Pilosa; family Myrmecophagidae; genus Tamandua; species Tamandua tetradactyla. The sequence goes on along the minus strand of NC_135346.1, from coordinate 8,056,343 downwards.
AAATTTCTCCTACTGGGATATTTGGATCTAGCACTTTCCCTCTGCCCCCTTTTGATTTGTTGCATATGCTGCTTTACCTAGTAACATAGGGTGTTCCTGATTGCATCGGAGCAATGTTTGTTTCTTTAAATTTCCTTCAAAGACTTACTGAAAGATAAAGGGAAAGAAATCTTCCCTATCGACTGTGAGAAGTCAGAGAACAATCACCACTGTCAATGTCAATTTTAAGCTATGGCAAGCTTCTGTGCAGAAAACAGAAGGCAGATTGTAAGGAAAAGAAAATGCAGGGCAAGGTTAGGCAAAGGACCCTATCAGATTTGGGAGCAGCCTTTTGCTTCTTTAACTTATTAAGAGCTTCAAATTCACATGCTCCTTCTCTAAGAATCCACCACAACAAAGAATAACAGATAAATGAATACTGTTGTTGCTTTCGTCTTTTGTTTTAGCCCCAGGGATATCAAAAAGAAAGCAAGCCACTTGACCTGGCTCCTGGCCAAACTGGATAAAGGTGAGGCCTAAATAACAATAATATATCTTCTGTTTGTCTTTCTAGAATTGTTTTATCTATGTCAGTAAGGAATATTTTTTAAAAAATTGTTCTCTCTTTAATCCTGCACTCATCTGTGGTGATTTGTTTCAATTTAATAATTGTGCCACATGGAAACACTTTAAAGTTATGAGGCTTGATTATGCAAGTAATACTTAAAAAGAGAGGTGGTGTACTTTACTTGATTAATAGGTACAGTCTACTCTTGAGCTTGTTTGAGAAAATTAGAGTACAAACTTCTCAGGAATAGGAACACTGATTTCCTTCCTATTTATTCCAGATTACTAGGGTAATGTAACACATCAAGTGGTTTCCAACAGCACCAGTAATAAAGTTATTGTTACTAGAAATAATGCAAATATATACGTGTCTTTCATAGTCACAAAAATGAATTATTAATCAATGTGTTTTATTTTTGAATTCCAGCCACAACATTGCATTTCCAGCCAAAAGGAAAAAAAAAATTGTAACACATCATTTTGAGAACTAGAACTATATGAAGCTAGAAAATCTTCAGAATGTGAACAACCTCAGAATAAGTAGAATTCCCATTAACTTACATACAATCTTTATAGTTAGAAGTATTTGTGATGGGTAAGTTCATGTGTCAACTTGACCAGGTTTTGGTGTCCAGTTGCTTGGTCAAGCAAGCATTGGTCTGACTGTTACTGCGAGGACATTTCATGGACTTAAATCATCAGGAAGTCGATTGCACCTATGACTGATGATATCTACAATCATCTGAGGAGACTGCCTTCGACAACTAGAGGCATCTCTTCCGATCAGTTGTGGTCTCTGAAAGGAGAAGTGATGATTTCAGCAGTCAGAAGAGAGAATTTCCACCTCTACTGTGGCCAGCCAGCTTCTCCTGGGGATTTCATCGAAAACCTCCATCAAATGTGGAGTTAACAGCTTTCGGCCTGCCCTACGGAATGTGGACTTACCTGCCCCCAGCTATTGTGACACAATTCTTATAAAAATTCCATATATTTGCAGATATCTTTTGTCAGGTTTGTGTCACTAGCAAACCCTGGCTAATATACATGTCTTTAGACTAATATATTTCTCCTCTCCATTACAGAGGAATTTTATTGATTTATGGATTCCTCATCCAATCTATCTTCTATTCATTTGAATATATTGGATAAAACTATGGTTCTCTTTTGCAGGGTAAATGAAAAATGACTACTTCATTTTACTGAAAGCTTTATACTTACCACTTCTAAACAAAGACACACTTTTCCATCTGTATAATTAAAACAATCCTAAATGATTTATTGTGATGCCAGCATTCTTTTGAATTACACTATCTCAAAACAGTCAAAATCTCTTGTTGAAAAAACTATTAATAAAGCATAATATGACATGTGACCCAAATATTCAGTTCCCAGAATCTTAAAGGACTAAGTAAATTTGAATTGAATTATACAAACTAAGCCTAAGAATCAACCTAGGATAATTATACGCAATTCCAAAATGTATTGTGTCTCATTAAAATTTACAGGAGCCACCAAATCTATGGTCAACTGATTTTTGATAAGTTCTCTGAACTGGGACAAAACAGTCTTTTCATATTTGAGCATGGAAGAACTGAGTATCAATAGCCAAAAGAATAAAAGAGGACCCCTATCTTACATCCTACACAAAAATCAACTCAAAGTGGATGAAACACCTAAATATAAGAACTGGCACCATAAAGATTCTAGAGGAAAATGTAGGGAAACATCTTCAAGACCTAGTAATAGGAGGTGGCTTCCTAAACTTTATACCCAAAGCACAAGCAACAAAAGAAAAAAATAGATAAATGGGAACTCCTCAGAATCAAATGCTTCTGCACCTCAAAAGACTTTATCAAAAAGGTGAAGAGGCAGCCAAGTCAATGGGAGAAAATATTTGGAAATCACATATGAGACAAAGGTTTGATTTCCTGTACATACAAAGAAATTATGCAACTCAACAACAAAAGCACAAACAACCCAATTATAAAATGGGCTAAAAATATAAATAGGCATTTTTCTGGAGAGCAAATACAGATGGCTCAAAAGCACATGAAGAGATGCTCATTTTCACTGGCTATAAGGGAAATGCAGATCAAGACTACAATGAGACACCACCTCACACCTATAAGAATGGTGGCTATTAAACAAACAGGAAACTACAAATGTTGGAGAGGATGTGGAGAACCTTGGACACTTACACACTGCTGACAGGAATGTACATTGGTGCGGCCACTATGGAAGACTGTTTGGCGGTTCCTTAGGAAGCTCAATATCAAGCTGCCCTATGACCCACTAATAGCACTACTTGGTATACACCCAGAAGAGCTAAAAGCAATGACACACAAACAGTTCCACACCAATGTTCATAGCAGCATTATTCACAAACACTAAAAGATGGAAGCAAACCAAGTGCCCATCAACAGGCGAGTGGATCAACACAATGTGGTATATATATATATGATGGAATATTATGCAATAGTAAGATGAAATGGCATCCTGAAGCACATGACAAGATCGATGAGCCTTGAGTACATAATGCTGAGTGAAATTAGCCAGACACAAAAGGACAAATATTGTACGTTCTAGTTTGTTAGCTGCCAGAATGCAATATACTGGAAACAGAATGGCTTCTAAAAGGGGGAATTTAATAAGTTGTTAGTTTACAGTTCTATGGCTGAGAAAATGTCCCAATTAAAACAAGTCTATAGAAATGTCCAATCAAAGGCATCCATCCAGGGAAAGATACCTTGGATCAAGATGGCCGATGAAGTTCAGGGCTCCTCTCTCAGCTGGAAGGGCACATGGCGAACCTGGCGTCATCTGCTAGCTTTCTCTCCTGGCTTCCTGTTTCATGAAGCTCATTGGGAGGCGTTTTCCTTCTTCGTTTCCAAAGGCTGTTGGCTCATGGACTCTGCTTCATGGTGCTGCAGCATTCTCTGCTCTCTCCCAATCTCCTTCATTCTCCAAAATGTTTCCTCTTTTATAGGACTTCAGAAACAAATCAAGACCCACCCAAATGGGTGGAGACACTCTCCACTAATCCAGCTTAACAACCACTTTTGATTGGGATACATCTCCAGGGAAATGATCTAATTACAGATTCAATACAGTAGTGAATAGGGATTATTCTGCCTTTATGAAATGGAATTTTGACTAAAACATGGCTTTTCTAGGGTCCATACATCCTTTCAAACCAACACATTGTATGATTCCACTTTTACAACCAGCATAAAGGTATAATCAGAGACTTAGAATACAGAACACAGGGGACTTAGGGGTACACAGAAGCTAGAGATCGGTGAACCATTAGCTAATGAAGTTGAACTCCAATGTAAGGGAATAGATAGGAGCAAAGCTGATTCTCTAGTGGGTCTAGAAGTAATATTACCATATAGAAGATGAACAAGATTGAAAGGGGTTGTATAGACCTATGTGTCCCGCTGACTCATACTAGAAATATGAATGAGTTCTCGTAAGACTTAAAGATATGATTTGTGTATAAAGAGTGTTTAAGTCCAGGGTACAGGAGGAAACTGCTATTGCATGCTATGAGCTATGTTCAAAAGGAAACCATCAGCACTACCACTGCAACAGCAGAGATAAATAATGGGGGGAGGGACAAGAGTTAAGAGGAGGTTTAGATCTCCTATTTGATGGGGGTATTTATTGGTTTTCTGTCTCTTGGGAACAATGAAATTATCTAAAATTGAGAATGTCGATGGACTGTGGACTTTGGGCCCTCTACATGATGCCTGATGAATGCAGGTGGCTGAAGGATGCACTGATGGAGAAGTAGAATGGTGACTAATAGTGTATACTTGCGAACAAAGGCTGTGCTGATGCAAAAAGGAACATTGTCGTGAGGCATGCAATGATGTGAATGAACTTGTGGGATATTTGGTGAGACAAAATAAGCCAGGAACAAAAAAACAATGGCATGGTCACCTTTAGAAAATGCTATAAGAAAAACAGGGGCCTAGACTGTAAGATTTTAGAGCAGACACATTAAGCCTGGAGTGGTGATTATTATTTTTGGATTTAGAGAGACTGTTTCATATATATAACCTGATATTTAGAGACAAGAATGAAGCTGAATAAGTTGGGGTTAAAGTAATTCAGAACATAGGGATAAGGAAGACAGTGTCTATATTAACCACACACACTCTTCGAGACCAATGGAAGTAAGGTTTATTTGATCTGGAATTGAAATTTTCTATTGTGCATAATCTAATTTAACCTAATATATAATCTAATGTATAGCTCATTTGAACAACTGAAACACAGAGAGCACAAAATGAGAAGGAGGTCCTTTATTGTAATGCCTGGAAACATCCTAGGGTGTATTAACCAGAAAATCGAAAAGTATTGGCAAAGTCCCCTGAGGGAGGGGAGAAAGACTATGAAACTATTAAACCTTACCATCAAGGGATCCCCTGATACTGTGTCAAACTTTAGGGACACCCAAATCAATAGGCCATGCCCTTGATCAGGAGGCTTACTCTTGTGAAACTTATACAGGTAGCACGGAAGCTTAGACTACCTATAGGCATGCCTAAGAGTTACCGCTGGAGGACCTCTGTTGTTGCTCAGATGTGGCCTCAGTCTCTCTAAGCCCAACTCTGCAAGTGAAATCATTGCCCTTCCCCTACGTGGGACATAACATCCAGGGGTGAAAGTCTCCCTGGCAATGTGGAAGAGAACTCCTAGGGATGAATCCAGACCTGGCCCCATGGGATCAACAGTTTCATCCTAACCAAATGGGGGAAAAGAAATGTAATTAATAAATTATCAGTGGCAGAGAGAGTTCAAATAGAGTTGAGAGGCTACTCTAAAGGTTGCTCTTATGCCAGCTTCATGTAGACCTTGCTACCTATCATAACCTGCCAATTCCCAACCAGAACCATTCCAGCCAATCCTAAAGAACACCTAGGGAAATACATAAGGTTCCACAAGGGTTCCAGGCACCAGAGTAACTTGCCAGAAACCTATAAACTCCAGATGGGTCCTTGGTCCAGATAAGTCCTGACACCTAGCCCAGCCTCTCCAGAACATCAGATAGTTCCATCTCCCTACCCCACATCAGTGACAGATCCTTCCAATAGCAAAAATTTAGAATTGTCATAGCCCAAACAACCCTAATCAGAGGTATGGAAAGATCAAAGGTGATGGTGGAATAACACATAGAAGATAGGACTTAATGAATGAATATGAATGCTGAATCATTAAATTGATATCTCTTTTAGTCTCCAGTATTTTAGAGCAGCTAGAAGTAAAAACCTAAAATTGTGAAATTGTAATCCACGTCAAACTCTGAGATATGTTCTACAACTAATTGTGGTGCTGCGCTTGGAAATTTATAGTTTTTTTGTATATATATATTATTGTTCACAAAAAAAGGAAAAAAAAAGTTGATTGTGATGATAAAAATATACTTAAGCCCTCTAGCCTCCTATATTCTGGAGCAGCTAGAAGGAACAATATGAGAGGATCATATGATAGCCCATGACAGACTTTGTCTGTAACCACTGGGATCTGTCCTGTAACCACTTTTTGAAGAGTGTTTTGAAAACTATTGTTTTTTATTTCTTTGCTTTGTATATATGTTATACTACACAATAAAAAAGTTTTTAAAAATTGTGCATGAATAAGTATCAAATATTTGTTAATTTTGCACAGAAGAGTGAGCTCTATAAAAACCTCATAAGGGCGGGCCACGGTGGCTCAGCAGGTAAGAGTGCTTGCCTGCCATGCCCAAGGACCCGGGTTCGATTCCCAGTGCCTGCCCATGTTTAAAAAAAAAAAAAAAAACTCATAAAACACTAAGTGCCATGTAACAGGTAGATTAAAAAATGCTGTTTTATTTGCTACTCTACTAGCTTCCAATAATGAAAACCAGAAATCGTAGATGTTCATATGAAGGCAGAGAGTTCAAATGCAGAAGAAAATATGTAAACATATCTGTGCTGATTTGAAGCTGGTATGCACCCCAGAAAAGCCATGTTCTTTTAATCCAATCCTGTGGGTACAGATCTATTCTGGGTGGTACCTCCTGATTAGGTTGTTTCCATGAAGATGTGACCTACACAACTCAAGGTGGGTTTTAATCCTTTTATTATAGTCCTCTATGAAGAGCATAAAAGGCAGTAAAAAATAGAGAGAGCTTAGATAGGACACGGAGAGCAGAGAGATGAAATCAAATGACTGATACTTGGAGACAAAATATGCCAGGAGATGTTAGGAAAGGATCCATAGAACCTGGAGAGAGCCAAGAGAAGCTAAGAGATGGAATCAGAGCTTGGCCTGGAGCAGCTCAGAGAGGACCCACAGGCACTTACAGAGAGAAAGCCACTGGAATCAGAAGCTGAAAGCAATGGAACTGGGAAAGGATCAGCAGATGCCAGCCACGTGCCTTCCCAGCTGAAAGAGGTGTTCTAGATGTCAGCTGCCTTTCTTCAGAGTCCAGGTATCATCTTACTGATGCCTTAATTTGGACATTTTCATGGCCTTAGAATTGCAAATTTGTAACCTAATAAGTCCCCTCTGGAAAAGCCAATCCATTCCTGGTATATTGCATTCCAGCAGTTTCAGCAAACCAAATCAATATCATTAAACATAGAGGCCTGTTATTTTCCAAGCCAGTGTTCCATGCTTAAGGCAGCTGAAATGAATGGATGCAGATTTATATTCCCAAGAAACAAGCGGGTCATGTTCTCCTCTCCCAGGAAAGACCATAAGGCTGTGTCTCTATCAGAGATAGAGTCAGAGTGTGGCATATAATTGTGTCAATGGTTAATCCAAGTCAGAACAAAGCAGCCATATGTTTGTGTCTTATTTTTGCCAACTCTAGTCTCAATGAATAAACATGGATGTTCAGCAAAGACTGCATGACATCTACTTAGAAATCAGAAGTAATAATTTTATGACATAGGAGAGTCTTCTCTCTGAGCATACCTGGATTCATTTATTTCTCCTCTCAAGCTAAGATAAATTCTTCCATTGTTTACATAAAACCACCCAAAACATAGATGATAGAGATCACATAGGCTGACACAAATGCAGTAAACATAATTTGAGGCTAAGCCATTTACTTAGTACACCTCCGTTTAGCTGATACTAAATTTAACTATAAGTGGTCATTGGCTTATAGACAGTGGGAAAATATACGGGTTTTTTTTTCTTTTAATTGATGCTTCCAGTGATTCATTTATAGTATCAAGAAGAGGGAAGCAGGGTTTCAAAGCTGGACTTTATGGACAGTGTGCTGAATATTCCAGATAAAAGCCAATCCAAAGGTTAATTAGAAGTCTACTTAGGTTTCTCAATAGTTTACAAATCTTGCTAGAATTTGAGTAAAACTGACAGGTTAACTGACTGCAGAGGAGTGTGCAAAGACTGCCAGAATTGCACACATCTTTCTGCTAGTCCTGTTGCAGGGACACAGGTGATAAGAATGAGAGACGTATCTACATTTCTTTGGTCTATGAATACTTTAATCACTGAAACCTAATGATCACATTACTTTCTCTGTCATTATTTGGGGATGGTCCTCATTTTAATATGAAAGTGATATCTCAGGGCTATAACAGAGGGTGAATCAATAAAATCCACATGGAACCACTGGCTTTAATTTGCACAAGCTGCTGTTTGAAACTGAGCTGCTGAGGCCTCAGTCATACATGAACAAAGAGAAAATGGCTTTAAGGAAAATGTATTTTCATGTAAAGAAATTCCCAACGAGAAAAAAAAAGCACAGAACATGCTGGATTCTCAAAATAAGCAAAAAATTAAAAATTAAAAAGAAAGGAAAGAAACGGACCAACAAACAAAGGTAAAAAGGCAAGAGTAAAGATGAATCTTTTGGAGTTACCCATTTCTTTGCTCATTCACTCACTAAGGGTATGTTCTCCTTGGGTAACACTATAGTAACACAGCTAAACAAATGTAAAGAAGTCCAATTCAAGCATATTTAAAAATTATATACACATAATTGCATAACTGTAAAAATATTGAAAAAGATACTTTTTCAGGTTCAACACAAAAAGCCAAGTTCCATGCTCTTTATGATCTCCTCATACAATTTTGGATTTGCCTACATTTTAACCAGAGGCCACATAATAGGCACATTTTATTAATCAGAAGTAATTATATTTGTCATGCAAATAGGGCCCTCTAGTCATTTCCATATGTGGTGATGGAGGAGCATACAATTGTGTTTCATATGGATCTGGATCTTCATTTTTGCACTGCAATTTTTTGCAATTAACTGGAGTTAACATGTATCATTTAAAATATTTCAATTAATCATCAAAGTTGGAGCAAATAAAGCAAATTTATTTCACTAGCCGAAAGAAAGAAACCTTCCTTCAGCAAGTACTTTCTCAGCTTCCTTATCCTATCTGATACCTTCGTACTAACTACACTAACGTAGAAATTCAGCTGGAAAACATTACTGTCTGCTTTCCTTATTTTACTCATGTGGAAACAAAGACGCAAAGGTATGGAATGGCTGAACCATGTTAGGCATTTACGAATGAGGGAGCCCAAGCTCTCCCAGTGTCCAAATCAATAGCCACCCCCATCATTCTATTCTATTTCACTCAATTAGAGATTAGGAACAAAAAGACCCTGACCATAACAGAAATTAGCTGTGATTGTTTTCAAATCTGATGCTCCTAAACGCTGTTTACTATGAAGTATGCAATGTCCTTACACGGCTCACCCCTGACAAGCTGCACAGACCCGGCTATTTCCTAATTCCTTAGTCTGGGATTGGTTCACACTGTTTACAAATACACCCTTTAAAGAGTTCAATTTCGACTTTGTTACAAGTAGGAGAAAGAGAGTGTAGTTTACTGAGAACTCAGATGTGATACGAATGTGCAAAACCTTCCTTAGGGAAAAAGGACATGAATAAACTCAAGAAAAACAGCTAAGATTTTAAATGCCACAGATTTTACTGGGCAAGCTGGGTAACCACAGGGCTTTATGAACTGAAAAGATCTCTCTGAGAATGAGCTGTTTTAAGGTTATTTATGAATAACCACCATCCTCCATACCACACCCCTGAAGCCTCAAACATTTTTCATTTATGAAACAAAGGGTGTATTACATCTCCTCTCAATCCTAGAATTTTCTGATTCTGTGACAAGCATCAAACACCCGACCTGAATGTGGCAAGACACAGAGGATCGTCAGACTCATACATTTTTGAAAACAAATACTTAAAGCTTCTTTCATCCAGACCTGATCAGATTTTTATCTCTCCTAACATAGGATTTATCAGTACTTCACGGAGTGAAGATGTGAGGCATGCTGTACAGCCCCTTTTTACGAGTCTCCATTTCACTCACCTAAATGTTAAGTAAGCGTTGCTATTATCACGAAATTAAGCTTACGTTCACCTGCCAAATGAATTGTGTCCACCTGACTTGACCAAAGGCCTTCAACAACTCTTTTCTTTTCCATTTCTGCTATGCACAACCACGGAAACTGGAGGGGAAACAATGCCTTTCACCTGTTAAGATGTGAATTCTCTCTACTTGGTTCTGATAGCACAGTCCTTAATTATATTTTGCATCTGCTTATCTGATAGTTAGCATTTACTCATCTGATACAGTCACATGGTCTACAAACATATGCTGAGAAGGAACCACAGCGGCAAAAGTAGCAGCAAAACAGTAACAAAGGGCCCTGTGGCTGGAGCCGGCCGGGCCGGGTGCGGCGCTGAGCACCTCCCAGAGTTCCCATGACTTCTGCACATTCAGGAACGCACACTAGCAAGGCCGACCCGGGAGTGTACCTTGGACCAGTCCCCCGTGCGCCACACGTAGCACTTGGAATAGTCCTCGCAGTCGTCGGTCTCCCGGGGCCGCGTGGAGAGCACGCACTTCTTCCGCGGGTTGGTGCAGCGCACGGAGCGGTGGCGCACGCCTCTGCCGCACTTGGCCGAGCACTGCAAGACAGCCGCGCGCGGGGTGAGCAGCCGGGGGCGGACACCGGGCCGCCGCTGAGGTTACAGGACCAAGGGCTTCAGGGCACCTCCCGTGAGTCCGTGCAGCCACGTGAAGGCGGGACCAAAGAGCGAAGCGCAGGGTGGGGGTGGGGGGCCCGGAGCCTGGAAACCAGTGCCCGAGGCCAGCTGGCCAAGGGTTGGCATAAGCGGGGTTCAGGAGCCTGGAGCCAACCGTCGAGCGGGATTATTCACAAAAGATAAATGATGCACCACGGTCAAAATGCAAGATGCCAAAATGGGATGGATATGGCAAGAATGTCATTTCTCACCAACATATCTAAAAAAGAAGAATTCTTAACAAAAATAAAATGAAGTGTTTTTTTTACACAGATATATACCCCTAGAAAGCATCATTCTGAAGGGTAGTTTGGTTAATTTCATAAATAACTGAAGCTTGATCACAGACAGGAGGCACACATGGGCAGTCCACTCATCTTATACAGGTGCCACTCAGTCTTTCATTGGCACCTGTGCTTTCTACTATGGGCTCTGCATAAAGCTTCCCTATTTCCCAAAGGCATGCAGCACTAAGGGAATGGCAGCCACAACCGACATTGCATTATTTTTGTGGCTGGAAAGGTCCAAAGGAAGAGTGTGGGGTGCCTGTTGAGCAATGCTGCCACACAGGAATGGTCATGCTGACCAGGTCACTGCTCAGAGCTGCCACCGGAGCAGATTCAGAACTCATGGTTGCTCACTCTTCAGGCTTTGGCAGTGCTGGGGTTCTAGAAAACTTGAATGTGGAACGAATCACAATCTAAAGACATTAAACCTGCTCAAATAAGTAACTACCTCTAATTTATAGTTGTATTTGAAAATGTTGAGCTTTAAAGTGACTACGCATTGTGATTTGACATTTTAATTTTATATTTAGTTTTTGTAATTGAAACTAACCCTTGTCCACAAAAATCCATTTTAAAATTAAGTTACATTAAAACAAGAGAATTATTTTGAATTGCCATATTGTATTGAGACATCATCTCTCCCAGGTGTTGTCAAGGGTCTGCATAGAATATTGCTGACCTGTGTTCTCAAGAGTTTGCAGAAATGTTATGGTTAGGCTGGGAAGGTGAGGGATTGTGTCTCTGACGCTGATGTCAGTTCTCTCTCTAGACTGGACTGATTCATTCCGATGAAAAAGTTGATATGGCATTCATTCTCAAAACATACAATGCAAATGAAGAAGAATCTATTAAGAAGTGAGGGACAGCTCAGAAAAGAAATACAAAGTCAGCCTATTTGCTAATATAATTTGGAGGGGGAGAGTTAAATGAAGAATATTCATAAACCTATTTTCTTGTCTACTTTATCTCCAATTTAAAAAAAAAACGGCTATCTACTGCAACCAAGCATTTTCTACTTGTCATTTTTGCATTCTATTTAATAGTCTGAAGCTAGGAAGATGGGTGATTTCACTCTGTGTGTTGTGTATGTGAGCATATGTGTGTGTGTATCTGCAGCTGCAGCCACTCACTAAAATGCTTCACAGCAGCCAATAAACATAGGTAATGGTGGTTTTCACGATTATCCAAAGATCATGTATCATTACAGAAAATAAATCACAATCACAACAGATTGGCACAGAACACACCTGCATGCTACACTCTATAAGCTTGCTAGCGTGGGTGCAGCCACCAGGCATGTGCTTTGCGATTGGACAGCACTGGTTTTCAAATCCCAGGGCTGCCACCCACGTGGCTGACTTAGGATAAGTTAATTTCTCGGAGCTGTATCACCCTCAATTACAACATGGTAAAATTGCTAATTTTTTTGCATGGGCGATTAGATATAAGCGATATAGTAAATGTAAAGTTAAAACACAGCCCTTGCTCACAAATGTCAACACCGCCCCCAAAAAAACATTTAAAAATGTCTGTCAAATGTTAATTTCCTTTCTTCTTCTTTCCCTTTGGACATGCGGTCAGTCAACTGTGTGTTTTAATACATGTCTACCTAAGAGAACACCATAAGGGTGTATAAGGGAAAAAACGGGATCCTAAAATGCCCATAAAATATGCTCCAGGTTTTAGAGAATAAAAAATGAATATCTTTTGATATCTTCAGAAGGATGGGCCAGGAGCATATTCCTTCTACTTTCAGCAGTCGACAGATAAGTACAGAGAACGACGTGATCAGCTAACTGGGGGAGATGCTGTGTGTGCTCCCACACTGTCTTCTACACGCTACAGGTCAGAGGCGGACAGGAAGAGAGAGTGGGGTGCACTGCACCTCGGACCACACGCCAGCTTCCCACACGGTCATGCAGTCCTGACCCTCACAGCGCTGGGCCGAGGCGGGCTTGGGGCCGGGGCAGTCCCGTTCCCGGGCTCTGGTCAGCGTCCCGTTGCTCAGCTGCTGGGTGCAGGCCACTTGTCGGCTCTGCGTCCCTTTCCCACACGTCTGTGAGCATGGGGTCCACTCTGTCATCATCCACCTGAAAGCGAAGCAAATATTAGCGGCTGGAAGCTTCCATTTTCTCAAGGGTAAAAGGGTGGATGATTAGAATACTGTCTGCCATACAATGGATGCTCAGCACAGAGTCCATTATATAGAGAAGAACATGTGTAAAACCGCTGGTGCTTTACTTCTACTTCTCTAGCCTCATGTCCCATTCCTTTAGAAATTAAGCCGTATGCTCGGTTTGCTACTGAATGCTTTCTATTTCTACTTCGTTGCATTTACTCAGGTAGGTCTATGCCCAGCTCTTCCTATCATCCTCACCCCAAGACAAGGCCCTTCTCCATCCAACCAACAGGTACTCTCCTCCCTTCTGGCTGTCACCCCGCTGTGACACTCCCATGGCACTGATTTGATATTCCCCAAGGAATGGAGGGAATCAAAGACCACTTAAGGAATTTGACTTTTCTTCCTGATTTTTATATAAACATCTCAAAAGCAGAGGCCACTGTCATTTCTTCTTAGCATCCATAATGCTTCTCCTGCAAACCTTCTCTTTAATCCTTTCTTGAAACGGAATTTATGTTTTTCTTTATGCTCTACAGAAATAGCCTCAATCATTCTCATTTTACTTAAACCCTAGTATTCTGGGCAATGATACAAATCTTGAGCAGACACTTAGCCTGCTTCTGTCTAGTTCACTCACCTTCACCTGCAAAATGATTTTATTCTAAATTTTTCTATAGTTCTATCACTGAAAAATGGGCAAATATCAAGATAACATCTGGGCTCCATTCTGCCTCCAACAAGGCTGTTATTTGCTGGTCCATCAGCTGTGATATGGGCCTACCACATTTTGCTTTGGAGTTCCCCCATGGATTTTTCCTGAACTGGTTATTCATCTTCCCAATTTAGTTTCATTTAGTTTCTGCTTCATATTTCTGCCCGAGAATACCCAGGTAATAAGCACAATATAAACTCATCTATATACTTTTCTCCCCAATTTTGAAACCCAGATGCTACTACTCACGAGAGAAGTAATTTATAATTTCATAGACTCATACCTTTGAAATACAATTGATTAAAAACTTCCCTTTTCTGTTCTCGTGGAAACTGCTCAGAAATTCAGAACATAAAATACAATCCATTGAGGAACGATAAAAATATTTTGTATTTTAGAATCCATCTAGTTTGGAATGACTCCGTTTCTTTATCTTCAAGACTTCTGCTTAGAAAACTATTTCCTAGTTAACTAACATGTTTATATTTAACTGATTACTAGTTAATCAGTACATGCTATATTTAACACACAGGTTTTCATCAAGTCATTTGATGACTTTTTTGATAAATGTATATGGGAATTAGAATGTTTTTTATTTACACAGAGAACGAGGAAAAGGCATGGGAGATAAAGACTTTATTAAGCCGATAAGGGAGATTTTCATATAACCACTTTTAATAATGGGCCCATGCCCATTTCTTTCCAATATTTTGGTTAACCTCACTGATATAGCTTCTTGATGGTTCAGAATATTCTGCCTCACTTTCCAAGAGAAGGAAGACAATGTCTAACAAAAAGGCTTCCAGTCTCCAGCTGCAAAAGAAGTCTCATTCAAAAATGTACTCACTTTCTGAAATTATTCATTTACCAAATCATTATTGAGGCATATTTCTCCCAAATTAACCAAGGTCAGTGAATGAACAATAAATGGTGTGTATTGTACACTCTGATTCTTCACGGACTAACTATTAGGTAGTGACAAATACTCTGGGTCTCAGATTGGACTTAAGATTTTCTGATGCAACAGAAAAAGATGTTGCTCTTTCTTCAAAATGGTAAATTTTAGGGTATATATACAAATGGCGTTTTGAAATAGTGTAGTAACTATGAAACACAAAGTAAATTCGCATTTTAGTATTTATGTGTTCACAAGAAAGAGAAACATAATTCTTAGGAATAATAAAAGACCCAGATTCTTTAGCTGAGTGGGCAAAGGTCAAACACTCTCCTTAATTTTCTGTCCAGCCCTGACTGGAAAGGACCCATGGACCCAACTGTAGGTTACAGTAATTCCCTAGCTCATGCTTCCGGTTGAGTCCTACACTGCCTCATATCAAATGTTTGATTAGTTCACCTATTTATGGACTTCGGCTAAAAAGCATATATTCAGGCAGGTGTTATGCACCTAACACTATTGAAAATTATTAATGTACTTTTCACTTTTGTACACCTTTTTTACATATCAATCTTCCGTTCTTTTTGCTGCACAGTCCAATGAGCTCTCATTCTTTCTGAAGTCTATGTTTGCCTGGAGACGAAGCATGAATGCAAAGGAAAAGAACCATTGACAATAAGCTTTCAATATTTTAAATTCACTGAATCTACAGAAAAGCAAGTTGTGAAATTTCAGCTTTGCAGAGGAAGAAAGGAATTTCAAATTCCTTTAAGCTGCCATTAACATAGCATGAACAGATCTGGAAGGCTTAAGGATTGAGTTTTATGAGTCAGCAGTAGAGGGAACTCCGGATGCACTGCTCCATCAGCAGAAGGAGAAAGGAAACCTTAAAAACTGCACTAATGCTCAAAGAGATGATTTAAGACACAAAAGCCTGAGATATATCTAATTGGCAACTTGTTCCTCCCCCTTCACCCTGTACTCGCCAGTACTTTACCATTGTGTTGGAGGGTCGTGAAGAAGATTATATTAGTTATAGACCACGATGAAGCTACAGATTCTTGCTCCTCTGAGTGAGTCATGGCATGTGTAGATTTGTGATCCTACTGCAGGGGCTATTGTGAGGGGAAACCAAGTCTCTGTTTGACTACCAAGAGCTGACAACAACACCATAACTCATTGAGCCTCAACAAATCACTGGGTATGAGGACAAGGTAAATGTTATGTTCATATTCCAGGAGTCAACCTATGCTTACCCTCTGCTTGTCATCTCATCTCTAGCGGGTTTTAGGGCTTTTGATACTGGGCTCACCTACCTTCCTCTGAAGACCGAGCCCCACTTCAGCCAGCATCAGTTTTTACATGAAAGCAGATGGATTTTCAAGAGCCCTGGGGTAAGAACTATGTTAATGGCTTCACTCCTTCATCTCTGCCTCGCCTTCTGGTGACCAAGGCATGGCCCTCTTTTTACCCCACTTTTAACTGCTCAGATTTCTGTTTCATCCCTTGCAAATGAGTTCTTGACTGGTTTGCTGCTGAATGCTCCCTGGGGGCTTGGAGGAGAGCAAAGCAACCAACCATCCATTAACTAGGACCCCATGTAGGAGCTGCAGGATCAGAGATCAGAAACTGGGCAACTGCATGGAAACTCCGGTAGAGCGAGTGAGGGTCTAGAACTGAAAGGACACCATGCCCCCATATGCTACCTGGGGTCTGACCAGTCCATTTTGGTTTACACCACCTCTGGAAAATTCTAACACACCACTTCAGAGAATTCAAGAAGGAAATAAATTCAATCAAATAAGCTGAATTTTGAAGAGGTGACTGTAATTTATTAAATAATTTTAATTCATCCTCCGCCTTCTCCACCCAGTCAAGTGGTTGCTTTGACCCCTCTGAGAGCACAAGGTCAAGGCAAATCCTTGTCTTCCTGCTCCAGCACTCTTTCCATTGGGCCTATTGTCTTGTTTTCTTACACCTTACTATTTAAAACCTTGTATTTCACTTCACGTTGTTTTGCATTGTTTGGAAGGAAATAAAATTTCGCTAATCACTTGAGCATGCTTTTAAAGAAATTTAGTGGCCAAACACTTCTTCAATGTTTGGTGGAATGGAGTTACCTGGTTTGACATGGTTGCTCATTGCACTTTCGAATCTGTGGCTCCGGCTTGGTTAAGTATTTGCATTTCTTGTTGTCCACAATGCTGATATTTTTGTTCATGATTTTTGTGCAGGACACTGTTGTCTTCCTTTCTCCTGAAAAGAGCAAATAAGCACAAAATAAATATTATTATACCTTTTATGTAATGGAGCTAGAAGGTATTCACAGGCTTCTTCTAATTTTTGTAGGTATTTAAAACTAATTTTAGGTTAGATCAATGAAGAAGATATTATTTATAATTTTATGTAACAAAATGTCTCTATAGGCTAATAGGAAATAAAGGTGATCTTTCTCTCCCTAAAAAGAGAAATTAAGTATCAAGTTTTACATTACAAAACTATCACGGCAACCTAGGTTCACAAGATGTTAAATAAAGATTTGTTGTAAAGAACTGTGGTCATATTTAGCTTTATGTAGGGGGAAGCTGTATTTGCATAAAACCTCCTAAGTCTACTCTCACTAACGAGCCTTCCTGAAACCACATAAGCATGTACATAAATATGCATGCACGTTTTAATCATTTGGCTATACATCAGCAACCTTATTTTGAGTAACTCAGTCCCATATCTAACTGCTTTATGATAAAGACCCCAAGAATTCTAACACTCCTCCTTCCCTAATGATTGCCACATTCTCTAAAAAAGCCATGGGATCCCTTGCTATTTTTCACCATATTTCGGAGCCCCAACTTTCTACCTTTTATGGTAGGATAATGTCTGGGTATAGTGAACTTTCTTAGGAGGTAAAAGCAATTTGCAAGTTATATTCATTTTCCTTATAGCCCTATAATCACACTTACTTAACAAAACCTTTATCAATTCCTCATAAACCTAAAAAGCCTGGAAAATATATGCAAATTTCTATTTCTCTATAAAATTCTTGTATATCAATTTCCTATCCATTAAAATAGACAAATATCTGCATAAGATTTAATACCTGAATTTACCTTATGGTTTTAACATTGTAAAAGAATTAAATTGGCCAGTTCTTTCCAGCTACTTTAATGTCTGACAGGTCATAAAGGATTCAAAAGAAATTAGAAGTCTTCTAGAACCTTTTAAGACCTCTTGACTGAGAAGTCCATCAACTAGAGTCCCATGACTGTCCTGTGATGATAATTAGGAAACTCAGAGCATTCATGCTTGACATGCAAACATGAAAGTCTGGGCTAGTGGCAGAGAGGTCACTCAGTCACTCAATTAACATAGAGGGGAGGGTAGCATCCAGGAAGGAGGCTATGTAGAAAGGGCTATTTTGAACAGCTTGGGAGTATTTTTTTAACATTGACTTGAACGAGGGGTGGGAAGAAACAATGGGAGTGACCAAATAGAAAGCAAAATCACACCTACAGGTTCAGGCTCTTTCCTTGATTTCATTCTCAATACTAGCACAGTCCCTTCACAATCTGTTGTATAAAAATAAATGACTACATCTATATACCTGTGTAAATTAAATAACAATGTATCTGTAGTAAATGCCCATGATATGAGAGAAACCATTTAGACCCGTAGATCTATCTTCTGACAGAGGCCATGCCAGGTTGGATAAAATATTCCCTTTCTGGAGAACCCCTAAGGATTTGTTCATATGTCATTTAAACTCAACCTAGACAGCAGAGTTCCAGGCATTTAACAGACCCTTTCCTGGGGGGTAGGAGAAACATCTCCAACCAGGACCCTTATGGCACCTACAGTGAGTCGAGCAAGTCCTAAGGACGGGCATCTACTAGACCACGGCTTAGTAAAATGTGTCCCTCAGGGCAAAGGAAATCAGGAAAAACCATGACCTCTAAGCAGATGAGCTAGAAAACTGTGCTCCCTTTCTCCTAGCAGAGCAGCCTTGCAGCAGGACACGTAGGCTGGACTGAAGCCTTTTTGTCCACAAACTGGTTAACTGAATGCCACTGTTAAGCCTCAGAGCTCCTCTAACTTGACTTGTGCAGCTCGCACAGCCAGGTAATCTAACGAATGCTAAATTACAGAAGAAAGAGGACGGTTTTGTCCCTAGCCAAACACTGAGAGGTCTGTCCAGGCTGTCCCTTGATAGCTCTGTGACAGATTCCCTTCAAGATGGTGGGGTGTGGCACTAAACACAATTATAGTAGTGCTCAATACCCAACAACTTCAGATCAGTTTCAAATAAACTAGCAGAGAAGCAGAAGTCACTCATGCTCATTTTTCCACGCAGAGAAAACTCTGGCATCACAAGGTCAGAGTTACCTAAATGTAAGAAATTGGGATACATTTTTGGCTTACTTCCTCCCGGTTTCCTGGGCTCCTGGGGCTCCTCTATGACTTTATGCATTTGCTAAATAGAAAATATGCAAATATTGGATAATGCAAACTTACGTCACATTATTTCTGTATACAACGATACATAGCTAAAAGCAGGATTAAAATAAACATTAATTTTATGAAACACAAATGTTAGTTTTTAAATCAAATTTAAAGCCTTCATGGTCATGGAACTCTTTTGCAGAATAGATGTAGTTGCCTAAACTAATTTAAATAATGGCTTTTTGCCAACTACAACACAAAATGATGACAAACAGACATTATCCAGAAAGCTTTCGCTGAACACATATGTAGACATAGAATAAATAATTCTGGGCTAATTATGCTGATTTTTTTTCTTTCTTCAGAAAATATTTATGCTAACTTAGGTTAGCCTAGATCGAACATCCTAATCTATTGAAAAAATCTTTTTAAGCATAGGCATAGATATATCAAAAGGGATATAGATATGGGCACAGTTTTAGGGCATGTGATAGTGTAAGCAAGTAGGAAGGCACGTGAGTAGGAGTTGGAACGTTTCCATCTACAGTGCAGCAGGGAAGCTCACATTATAAGCTTTTTGGGCAGACATTAGAAGCCTTGTTTTTATTTTATTTTTTTAGTTTCATTGAACAAAAACAAGAGAATCAGGAAAACATTTGCTCAGCTATAGACAGACATCATGCCTATGATAATACAACTAAATCTTACAGCCATATGGAAAGGTTGCTGTTTAATTTTTAATATATTTTTATGTTTCCGCCAACACGAAAAAATTTCTACTCTATCTAACATTAATATGTACAATGCATCCAATACTGTGGAAGCTAAGGACGAACAGAAAGTAATGAAGTGGCCTGGCTGGATCCATGAGTGGCGGCAAGCTGTTGACCGAGTGTTACTTGCTTTATGGCAATTGTGGTCACGTCGGGTCAGTCCCATGAAATCAAATTTGGGAAACAGATCAAGGAAATAACCTGTTTGGATGTTTTGAATACAATTATGAATAAAATATAATAACCACTTTGCATTTAGCTTTTTACTGAATTTGGACAAAATCTTAAAATAATTTTCATACATTAGCTCTTTCTTTGTTCTCTGATAGCCTTTCCCGAAGACTAAACATTATTCTAATTGCACCTTTCCATCCACTCTCAGAGACAAACTGGTATCTTTCCTGTGCTCTACATTTAACCCATGGATTTTTTTTTCTTTCTTTTTTGGCATGGGCAGGCTCTGGGAATCGAACCTGGGTCTCTGGCATGGCAGGGGAGAACTCTGCCACTGAGCCACCGTCGCCCGTCCAACCCATGGATATTTTTAAGAAAACTATATTCTATCCAGGTAAATCTCCTTTCTAAAACTGGCTTCACAAATGCTGAAATTATGTTCTTGGGGGTAGTTCCAGTATATACACTAGTGAATTTCTCTCTTTATTATAATACTGGACATTCCAAATTTTTAAATAAACTTTTGGAACTATCTAAAACAGAGAGAGACTACATTCTTTTCTTTTAAATTTCATTTGTTTTTTTATTGAACTAACAATGGCCAGTAAACACATGGACCTAAAGTAAGTATACTTTTATGAGGACAAAGGATTTTTCTGAGTACTTCTTGCTACCATGGAAAATGATTATTTTTTATGCACACATTTAAAAATTTGGACAACTTCCAAAATCATGTCAATCCATTTACTTCTTAGTCAACCACTCTTTTTACATTTGTATAAAATATATTTCCCTCAGGCTTTGGCCTTAGTATTTAAATGACTATTTCATTTTTATTTTCATGAATAAATTTTTTATTTTGCACTGTTCACTACACCCAATATATCATTCTAATCCGATCCTGTCACTCCCTTGCATACAAATCATTTAAAGGGACTCCATAACTTTGGGTTAAATTTAACTTGAGTGTGGGTGCAACATTCAGGGAGCTTCCTGAACAGGTTTCTTCCTGCTTTGCTGTTCAGATCACCTCCCACTTCCAATTGCCATATTTTGCACCCAAGTAATACAGTCTCGCTAACTGCAGAGCCTCTGCATTTATGCATGTGTTATTCCCTCACCCTAGATGCCTTTCCGAACCTGTCCTGTCACTCTGTATGGTCACTACCTTATTATCCGGTCCCCTACTAGACTAACAACGAGTCCTCCGGAGGCAGGAAGCATTCAACATCACTGAGCTTTCCACCAACAGTGGGTGCACGGTTGTTATTTGTAAAGCCACAAATGAGTGAAACAGCAGGCAAGCCATGCCCTCAGAGTTTCCTGGGTGTACCTGGACGCTCATCTCAACAATACATTTCTTAAAATGGTGAAAAAACATTTGAAACTTAAATGACCAATTATGGGGATTAGATATTTATGGTAATTACAATCAACGGGTTATCATTGAACTCTTAAAAATGAATATAAAGGTGTATATTAATATAAAATGTCTGCATTATTATATTTAAAAGTAGTATGCAACAATGTATTGAATATTTTTGAATTAAATGATACAGTGAAAAAACTGGAAAGGACATATATTTTAGTGCATTTTCTCTGGTTAATATTTTTTTTTTCCTCTCCAAATTTCCTTTGGTACCTATACAGTATCATGATGGAAAAATATCAACAATCTGTTCCCTTAAAAATATTCTTTCCTCTTAAACATGGCCAAAAAAAAAAACCCTTTTTATCATAGAATAATACAGCTCAAATGCCTCTGAATACCATGTCCTATTAAACAGATATTTTATGTCAAAAAGAACTTGACAGCAAACTGATCCAACTTCCAAGGTGCTGAAACAAATTTTAAAAACTAACAGCCCTTCAAAGAATGGTAAGATGTTTTATAACTCCACTACAAAGTAAACACTCATTTCACAAACACATTTTAAGCTGCTTGAACATAAATGGACTATTTGCAATGGCCAATGCTAAAACAGAAAGTGCTATACCCATTCAAATTTTTCTAGAACTATTATTAGAATTTGAAGTCTGTGATGAAAAGTATACGATAACTTGTGTACAAATGATAAACTGTGGGAAATTTTCACTAGACATTCCCTAGCATCTACTAGATATTTTAAAATAATATTCTTTTAAAAAGAGATTCTTAGGCTTTTCATATCTTACAACAATAACTAGTAACATAATAGTGAAAAATGTGTACTGAATCAACTTGAATTTGGGTTAGCATTTTAAAAGTTGAAATACGAATGTCACTGAATTATATACTTTAAAATGGTTAATTTTATGTTGTGCAAATTTCAACCCAATAAAAAAACAGTTTGGGATACTGATCTAAAAGATTGCTATAAAAGAATTTCAGCAAGAAGATGCTAAATCTACATTCTAAAAAGTTAAAATCTTTTTTTAAAATTTCTTTTCCTCACTTACTGCCGGCAACCTGATACTTCACACAGAATTAGAAAAATCACTTATGTCAAACATTGAAACTTAAACTGCCATTTATACTTTATTTGTTCTTAATATATTCCTGTATGTAGAACAGTGCTAATATTTGCTGTTGGAGATAAATTTTGCATGAATCTGTTTCTAATGTTCTGTGCTTTGAACTTACTCGTTTAATTCATGAATATGGTGAAAGATTACACAGCTCTTTCTGGCTATAAAATCGACAATACAAAGTTAGAAATAAACCTACTCTTGAAATCTTGTCCCTCCACTTTATTTATGAACTGCAAAGGAAAATAATATCCAAAAGCTCAGAAATATTTTGGCATTGAAATGCATATGCACCCTATTAATACAGTCAGAGATAATTGAAAACTTTTGACTAAAAGCAACGGAGCAGATTTAGAGAGAAGGTCTATTTAAGAGCAAATTAGATAGGGGTTCTGTATATTAAAATGATCATCACACAAAATAAGCTATTTGAAATAAAAATAAGGATCTACCTAAATACTTATTTAACATACCATAAAACATCTCTTTGAAACCAAAGAAAACCATAATAAATTCTATAGATATGCTCTATTTTGTGAAAAGAAACTAAACAGCAAGCTTAGAGAGTTTCTCCAAAAAGACAGCATCTGTGAGGAGGAAGACAAACTCAGGAGTTCTGAGTTCTAATCTTGGCTCTGCTCCTTAATGGGCTTTGTGAGCTTGAGAATTCACTTAATCTCTGTGTACTTCAATTTTCTCATGCGAATAAATAAGAAGTTTTCACTAAGAATATCTCATAGTCACGCTAGGAATCCTTGACTCTAAAAGCTAGAATGATTTTCAGTGAACCTCTATTCCTTAAAGTTTGGTAACTGGCAAAGCATTCCAGGAAGTGATTAATGTACATAAATGATTTGGGAAAAGTTTTTCACCCTAAAAAGTTAGCTTGTTTAAATCAAAGATTGGCAAGGTCTATATGTATATCTTCTAGTTAGCTTCTACCACACCACAATTATGGAAGAAAGAAAATGAAATTGAGGGTAATAAAATTCACTGGGCAAACATTTTCCTGTCTGGAGTTCTAAATTAAATCAGCTCTTTATGACTGGCTCTCAGAGCTAAATGGGGACCATCAATCTCTCTATGCTATGGATGGGATGGGGCTGGGGGCAGCAGCATTGTGAACATGATTAAGAGTCTTATTTTGAGCCAAATGCTTCATTAAAATTACGTTTGACAGGGTCACCATTGACATATGCATATTTTAAAAATATAATAAATACATGCATTTAAGTTTAAGCATAGTAATCAATTCTTACTCCACATTACTTTTTGACTTATCAGTAGTTTTTTACTCAATTGGACTCTGCTTCTTGTAGCATTTCCTTCATTTGCCTTACAAGAGAGCATTCTCTCCTGGTTTTTCTCTTATCTGTGTCAGCTACTAATTTTTTAAAAATATTTTTATTGAGGAATATCTAAACACATACAGTCCAACCGCATTACTCCATCAGTGGTTCACAATATCATCACATACCTGTGTGTTCACCACGATCATTTTTAAACATTTGTGGCACTCCAGAAAAAGAAAAAGAGAAAAAGAGAATTCATACAACCCCTTACTCCTCCCTCTCATTGACCACTAGTCTTTCAATCTACCCAATTGTTTTTGGTAGATTACCCTTATGCTATTATTTATTTATTATCCCTTTTTTTTTTTTTTTACTCATCTGTCCATACTCTGGATAAAAGGAGCATTAGACACAAGGTCTTCAAAATCACACAGTCACACTGTAAAAACTGTATCGTTATACAATTGTCTTAAAAAATCAAGGCTCCTGGAACACATCTCAACAGTTTCAGGTACTTCCTCCAGCCACTCCAATACACCATAAACTAAAAAGAGATAGCTATATAATGCATAAGAAAAACCTCTAGGATAAGCTCTCGACTCTGTTCGAAATCTCTCAGCCACTGAAACTTTATTTTGTCTCCTTTCTCTCTTTCTCCTTTTGGTAAAGACTATTTTCTCAATCTCTTGATGCCTGGTCCAGCTTCTCCAGGGAGTTTTGTCCCATGTTGCCGGGGAGATTTGCAGCAGTGAGTTCACCTGCCAAGCTGAAAGCCCAGATTCCTAATCACAGCACTCAGGGTTCTGGGGGACAGCCGGTTCCTTCCACAACCTGTCTGGTTATGCCCAGTGAAAGGGCCTGGAGGTGGGAGCATTACGCAGTGGCCGGCCAGCCTCACGGCGCAGCGTGTCTGCCTGTGCACCACAGTTTCCCCACCTGCAAAGCAATCCCGACCTTACAGGGACGCAGTGAGGGCTCCTGAGATCATACAGAGGAGAGTTTTTGTCATCTGCTGAACGCTGTTTACACAGACTTTATTTGTCCTAGAGGTAGAATGGTGTTGGGTGACGGGGCGCCACCCCTGCAATGAGCAGTTTGGTTAACATTCTCTTGGACAGCAAGGCCAGCCTTCTGCTTCTCCCCAGGGGGTGTGGACCTGTTTGCACTTGGGCACAGCAAGGCCTTTCAGCCAGCAATTCATTCTCTTCTCATCTCTCCAAACCCTAAACGGCTTGTACAGTGAGCATAATTTTCCAAAGCTGCTCTCTCTCTTCACTCTTTGCTGAATTTCATACCACACATGCATCATATATCTCAGCCTAACGGTCTCTCCTGAACACATTTTACACGCCCAACTGCTTACCTGACAACAGGCATCTCGGCTGTATGGTGAAAATCAAACTCCCTCCTAATTCTGCTTCTTCCATATTCCACAGTCTTTCCTACATAAGAAAATGGCAACTTCATCTTGCCAACTGGCAAAAAAGACCACACTCAACCCTGACATCTCCTTCTCTTTGCACGCTCCACCTCTACTCTATCAATACATCCCATTGGTTCTACATAAAAATACACACGTTGGCCGCTCGCCCGACCTCTATTTCCACCACTCTGGCCCAACTACCATCATCTCTCTCTTGTGTTATTGCAATGCCCTACTGACTGACCTCTCTGCTTCCACCCTTTGGCTCCATATGTCTATTTCAACCCAGCAAAAGAAGTAACTAAAACATAAGCCAGAAAATGTCACCCCTTTATTCAAATCCTCCAGTGGCACCCTACATGTCTCAGAGTAAATCAAGGCCAAACTAACATTCTCAGTATT
Organism: Tamandua tetradactyla; assembly: GCF_023851605.1. Lineage (NCBI taxonomy): Eukaryota > Metazoa > Chordata > Mammalia > Pilosa > Myrmecophagidae > Tamandua > Tamandua tetradactyla. Next base: position 8,030,703 of record NC_135346.1, on the reverse strand, counting down.
CCTTGAACATTCCAGCTATACTCCTGCCTTGGGGTCTTTGTCTGGAACTCTGTCCGCAGCTACCCTTACAGTTGGTTCCCACACCCACTTCATAATACTTAAATCAGCTGTGGCCTTCTCAGTGGACTTGTACTGACCACCCTATTTGTGCACCCACTAGTTTCCATTTCATAACCCTTGTTTATTTCCCTTTCTTGCTGTATTTTTATCTAGAGTACTTAAACAATTTGATACTACCATATATTATATATATGTGTGTGTGTGTTTATTTTCTGCCCCCCCCAAATCACACTCTGATACACGCCAGTCTCCTTGTGTACTTTCACCCACTTCTGCTGCAGCAGCATTTACACTGTGAAGATCAATAGCTTCTTTTCCCAGGAGACAAAATAGCTGTTCCACTTCTTTGTACAAGTTGCTATATCATACACACATCCACGTGCGAACATATTACAGAAGCATATACATATATGTGTGTATTACAAAACATACTTTGTAATTGAATATCGAGTTTCCTTTTAGCCTTAGAATGAATCTGTTTCTACAGAAATGAAGAAACTTTATGTGGAAATGGGAACTCAACTCCTGTGCTGCTGGTAAACACGGGTGTAAGTGGAAACTGGGCATCTCATGGCTTGGGATCTCACCTTGCCTTACTACTAATGTTTCTGTGAACAAACGCAATCCATTTAACCTGTGGACTCCACTGGCTCCTCTGAAATAAAGGGGTAGGAGTAAGGGCTTATCTAATCCTAAATTTTATGTTGAAGTATTTTATTTTTTTATTTTGTCTCCTCAGCCTCTAATATAAAAAGAAAAAGAAATAAAAAAATGTCTGAGTGCCATTTCAGGATGCCTCTTTATTTACTGAAAGTAGGGACATAACTTTTAAAAATCAGCAAAATAAAGTAATTGAGGTAAGTAAATTGGTTTCTTGAGATGCTCTATGTATGCATGTTAAAGTATGCAGACAATACAGAAGCAAACTCGACACTGTTCTTTCAAAGGATCTTTACGTTCAACACAGGTCTACAATTCTCACGGGAAGACGCATTTTGGAAATCAGAAATTTTGATTTTTTAAAAGTAAAACAGTACATATATATTATAAAACCATGAGTGGTGTCTGAGGCAGCCCCTGCTTGCACACACTTCAATATTTCTGCAAAGCAATGCAATGAATTAACTGAGATATGCAACCACTTAAAACAGCCTGTCTTCAGCTCACACCAGATTTTGCCACAAAATAGATCTGGTCAGTTCAGATTCGGCCACCAAATGAGTGGCAAAAACAAAACAAAAAAAACCTCTCAGTTTTTCAATGCTACATGGATTTCGGAGTTGCAGATAAGGAATTCTGTTTCAGTTTTAGTTGTCACTGATTAACCTGAAAACAGCTATTATAAACTTATTTGAAAATTCTTTACCTCCTCCACACATAGCATCGCAATCTTCCCAACTGGTGTGTGTCCACATGAAAAGAGGCTCGGGGGCTTTTGAGCTTTGGTTCTCTGGAAGAGGGTCAGATGGGATGGTATATTCATAGTGGAGACCATAATTCTGATCTTGAAATAGCAGCACCTTTAATATATAAAATCAACCAAGGCATTGGGTCAAATGAGAGCATTTTCAATCTGAAGAATAAAACTAAGGCTACCGATGGCCTAAAATGGGTATTACACAGGGCGGGGCGAGTGGGTATTCCCCTAATATGTAGAAAGGTGGCATCATGGCTTACATGTTGAAACTGCCGTGCTTTTGAAAAGATTGGAGCTCTGGACTTACCTCTGAGCTAAAGACTTCATGAGGAAAGCCCACTTGAGTGTCATGGTTCTTTCAAGTCAATGGACGCGTCTGGTTCCCAAAGTATGGTACATGTGTGAGACAACTTTAGGGGGCACAAGTATGTGTGTCCTCCTGAGCTTTCAGACCTGACCAATAGTCCGATATAAAATGTAGCCTTTCCATTCACATGAACGGGAAAGGGGGAGAGGAAGTCCCTGGAGCAAAGGAGGATGAGGACAGAAGCATTTGGGAACCATTCTACTCCATAAGGTCTGAGAACTTCCAAGCCAAGTGATAAGACCACAATTTCATTCGAGATATGAATTCAGTTAATGTTTATCTTTGGCAAGGTTACTGATTTTCCACTGATAGAAAAGAAGGTTTCCTTTGAAAATAGATTTATATGAAAAATGAACATTTCAATAAATAGTAACGACTGTATAGCTGTGCTCAGATATGTAAATAGTTCAAGTAACCATGAAGGATTATGGAATAACTAAACGAATTTTGTCCCCACTGGTCCACAGTGCCAAACTTTGAACCTGGATTATGATGGACACTTACACATACTTTAAAATGGAAGAATGAATGAATGAGAATATTAGCTTCTTTATAAAAACATATGCAAAGAATATGTCAAATAACTCCATGAGATCTATCACTTCTATGTATCTGTGATACATAAAAGCATATATATCTAAATTTTAAAATTGTGCTAAATTATTACAGAACTTTGTTCAATATTTAACCTGTATCAAAGTACTTATAGTGATATGTAATTTCCCAGAGTTTCCATGGGGTAACAGTTAAATGAGCCCAAGTTGAAGGGTTTGAATCTTTCTGTTAAATATCCTTTACTTCCTTTTTTCAAGGTTCTGTTTAACATATCAACAGAATTATTAAGATTTATATTTAATGTGTGGTCTGGGAACTTGTGTGATGACTATAAACCAACTATATCAATAATAAAAATAATAGTTTTTAAGTTCACGCTTGCATAACATGCTGCTTACTTAATCTGGGTACATCACAGTGGTTATTTTGGCTTTAAATATTTCATTTGATGTTGCCAATTAAAGGAACTTTCAGCAAAATGAGTTTTTTAAAAAAAGGATAGATTGACTTACCTTATTTATCGTCATAACCAGATTATTATATATCTTTCAAACTGAAGAAATGGACATATAAACAACAGCTATTTGCCAACTTATTTAATTAAATGAATATGTGCCTATTTTTTTCTAATAAGCTACCTTTTCATTGATATAATTTTAGATTGCCTTTGAATATGTAGTGGCATTTAAAATAAAGACATTGGCTACAGAACCATTAGTTCTTTCTTAAACCGTTTGAATTTGGCAGCATTCTTTGTAAGAAGGAAAGTGTGACCGTGTTACAGTAAAGGGGCACAGCATGGCAGAAGGTATTGCCTTTCAAAATCCAGCACTGGTTTTCAATCTGCAATACTCATTAGAGGGAAAATATCTTAGAAGTGCAGTTTCCCTTGGATTACTGAATAAATCCAGGTCGCATAGATGCCTCCTTTTAGACACAGTTCACTGACTTTAATTATTGTTCATGCTTCCAGGAAAAACCTTAGTAATTAGCAGTCAGATTACAGATCCTGCAGCAAGGAAATTCCCACTGCCCAACTCTAAGATCCCACATATACTGTTTTAAGATTTTGAATTAGAGGTTGAATAACAGAACTCTGGTCTCATTCCTTCACAATAATTTTGATTACATTCCTGTAAGGCAGGCAATCTGATGGAGCTGTCTGCAACCCAATCCTTAAAAACATATTTGCTGTTGAAAATGTTGTTTTTAAAAATGATCCAATCATGGAGGGTACCAGGTCATACATTTGTTTAATTTTTATTTCCTCTCTGTCTCTAGATTGCACAGGACCCAGAGTGGAATTTCCAATTCAAATAAAGAATAGAATCCAAAGGATTTATGGGAAGACGCGCAAAATAATTAGTCAAAGTATATGTGTATTTATGATTTAAGGCTGTTTGGTATAAAGAACTTAAATCTAAGCTTTATAGCAGGAAAGGCAGCACAAAAGTATGATTAGCACTTGGTTTATTAACAGTTAAGTCCTTCATTGGGGGAAACTGTGCACATTACCCAACCTTTCTAAGCCTTAGCTGTTTTAAAGTATAATACATTTACCATGGGATTGTTGTGCAGACTGAATGCTGTGATGAATGTTAGGTACTTTGGACAGTGTCTGACTCTTAATGCTCAAAATGGTAGTTTTTTGCTTCATATCCTGTCATTTACTATCTAGTAAAAACTATCATAATTCTTTCAGGAATCAAGTAATCAAATGGAAAAACACAATGGATAATAGGGAGCACAGTGCTCAACAAATGGTAGTAGTCTATTATTATTATTATTATTGGATATTATTAAGTTTTGGAACAGAACACCCACACAATACTCATTTTGTGCCTGCTGATGAAATGTAATGATTACAGATACATCAAACCTTGCTTTTTAAACTGTTGTCCATGGACCAGTGGCAGTGCCATTACTGAGATACGGTTAGAAGCACAAGTCTTGGGCTCTAGTGCAGATCAAATGAATCAGAAAGTGCTTGTTAACAAGATTCCCCAGGATTTCCAGGCATATTAAAATAGGAGAAGCACTACTCTGATTGTCCAGTGTGTGATTCAAATCTCTGGTTCAGGTTAGACTGACAACGCCGACGTCTCCGGTTGAAGACTAATGCAAGGGAGATTGTGTAGAGTATGAAATAATGAGGCATAACACATTCCAGATACACAGCTGATTGTCTTTTAGAGTTGTTTTTACGTGTGGACTTAGAGCGGTTGAAGTGTTGGTACTTTAGACTTGTTTTGCCCTCAGGATGAAAAACAGACCAGCTGCATGGTCAGTTCTCCAGCTGCTCTGCCACCCACACCGAGTGCAGTGATCAAGGTCAAAAGGGCACGTGAAGCTGCCACGAGTGTGGACACAGGGTCTGTGGTCCTGTTTCCTCAGCTCTAAATGCTGTCTTGTCTCATACCCTGTCACTTACCACCTAAGTAAAGAAGCTTATCACCCCAAACACTCAGCTTGTCATAATTCTTACAGGAATCAATTAATCTAATGGAAAAATAAAAACCGGTAATTGGGAGCATGCTTAGCTCTATTTAGCAAATCATTTTCCCCACGGTAAATAACATCTCATAAAAGGCATTGTATGCAGATTCAATGCTGATATTACAGATGCATGAAATGCTATGTTTTGCCATATTACAGCATTTTGTTTTCAGCCGTCCAACCACTGCTAGTAAATGTATGCCTTTAGGAAAAATGGGGCTTCCGTTTCCTGGTAGTTCTGTACTTGGAATCTGTGAATTCTCTAAAGCACCTTATTACTTTTCTAATAATTACTGTTCTTAGACATCATGATTTAAAACATCCACTTTTTTTTAACTCCTAAAAATTACCTCTTAAATGGTCTTAAAAAAATCTATCTGACAATTGAGACTTGGAAAAGATTACAGAAGGCACTGGAGGCATGTCATTTGCCATTGGAAGTTGATCATGTAATTTTATCATTGACCCCCTCGTACCAGGACATGTAAAGGTGCTGTAGTAGGACCTTTGGCAGAAATCTTCTCCCAGAGGCCTCGTCGCACGTAATGAACGGTCGTTCCTGCTAAATTGAATGCTCCAGAGTGTTCGATCTTCCAGTCACTATTAATAGACTGCTTGCCAGCATCTCGGAGTGCTATAAAAAGGTGCAAACATATTGGGAGTGTAAGCAAGTCAGTATCATCGATCAAGATCCAGTTCATATATTGTGCTAAAAGTGTTTCATTCATTTCTAAACTGATGGGCCAACACGCGGTGATGTAAAACATGAGGCAAGTGTTCTTAGGAAAACATCTGCGGTGATCTCTGCCTCTACATCAAATCAAATCGCATGAGCTCTCCTTATTCCCTGAAGCTGTCCACAAATACATAGCCACATCTATCTTTGCTTGCTCTGACACTTGGAACTTAATCACTCAATCCTTAATGCATTATTATTTTAAGGCTGGTGTGACTATCTCATCTATCTAATGTACTTATAAATAATATGGGGGTGGACACTACATACTGCACAGGCACTGCGTCTCCTCTGCCACCCAGGAAAGTATGTGTTTAAGGAAGGGCCATTAAACAACATATTAACCATGTGATCAAAATGACAGCATTACACGCATTTTAAAATAAATAAAGATGTGGTTGGTTTTAAAAACAGAATTCATGACCCTTTAACATCTCCAGTTTGATATTCACTGCAAAGGACAATGGACGATAAGGCTACTTTTCACCTATAAATGCTACCATTTATATGTGATTTTACAGAATAACTTTGTTTACCTTGATTTTTTTTTTACCTGATCTCTGGTACTACTTAAAATTCATGACACGGAAGTGAAATGTCATAATCACCATTTTAAATTAGAGATCCATTTGTATTATTCCTACAAATTATTTTATTTATTATTGAAACTTTTAGATTGCCCTGTATAATCAAATTCCCTTCCAAAAAGACAGTTACATGAAGATTCATTGGATACTTTTATGGCAAAATTCCATGAAGATGCTTAACTTAAGGTAAGTCATGCCAAAAGCATTAATCAATGTTAAATTGATTTAAAAAAATAACAATTTTGGGTAAAAGCTAAAGAATTTCCCTGTATTTATCAGGGAAATTTAAATACATTAGATAAATTCCCTGAATTTAGGGAATTTAATGTATTTAAATTATCTGAGAGATGTTTATGGACTAGATTTATCCTGTGGTTAGTGTGATCCCTTTTTTCTCTGTATTTCGATGCAAATACAAGGCATGATTATAAAGGAATAATTACTAACATAAAACATTAGAAAATTCTCTAACACACTTCTAACAAAAATCCTTAAAAACCCAAACCTCTTAGAGTGGTTTAAACTCCAGAAAATGGCATACACATGTACCTATGAAAACTCCCAATGTCTCTGTTTAACAGCAACCCTGTATGAAGAATCAGTACTTCAGGTATGTGACATTTCTTGGCTTTGTTTTTATTTTATATCCATTAACTTTAAAAAATATGATTTTAGAAATCCTGCTCATGACGTGAAGGAATAACTGCAGCTGCATGATCTGTCCCACCAGAAGCAACCAGAACACTGAACACGGCATGAAACGACTGTCCTCAGATATTGCACAACCGACAAGAGAGCTGTGGTCCCTCTGAGAAGAAGAACTTACAGAACCCCTACAATTACCTTGGCTTTCTGCCTAAAGATATTCCAAATCCCACCCCAAGGAGACACACCAAGCAGAGCATGGGTTGTCTCAGTGAGATGTGTGCTCAAAGAAGCTTAGGCAGCTGGAATCTGTAGTGTGGAGTCCTTAGGACGAGGAAATTGCCGAGAAAGATATCCAGAAAACTGCAAAGGAGCCTTTTTAAGCCTGTGGCTGAACACTAGCTAAAAATAAGTAGGGTGCAGATCCCTAAGGCTGGGTAGAGAACAAGTATCTGGGGACATTAAACTGTAGAAGTCCTGGAGCTCAGATAATTTGGGAGACATGTTACTTCTCTGCAGTCAGAGTGGAGAGAGCTTACTGAATGTGCAGATTCTTCAGAGGGGACCCCGGAAAGGCCACATCTTAGAGAGAAGCTAAATAGGTACTAGAGTGAAAGCTACTCTCAACTCACTTAGAAGGAAAAACTTTTAAAAGTCTCAAGAGGATCAAGCTGATGACACGCAACACTCACTAAAGATAAACAAAGCCCTGCCACTCAACAATGTCATAGTAACAGTATCCTGTATCCAACCCCAAATTATTGAATATTAAGAAGTCCAGAAATGTGACCCGTAACGAGGGGGACAGTCATTCAATAAAATCAGACTCGGAAGTGACAGTGATGATGGGACTAGCAAAAAAAAGAGTTTAAAACAGCTAGTACCGGTATGATCAGTATGCAGAAGGACTTAAGAAAAATATGAAATACTGAAGAGATGCGAAAATTAGGAAAAATAAGCACATCAAATTTCTCAGAATAAAAGAATACAACATTTGAAACAGCAAATTCCGTAGATGGGTTTAAGAGCAGATTAACCCTTGCAATGAAAGATCAATGAACTCGAACACAAGATAATGGAAGCTATCTAGCTGGGACTCAGAGAGAAGAAAGGCTGGGAAAAAAGATAAAAAGCAGCAGGGACAAGTGGGATAATAACTGGAACTGGAAGCCAGGAAGGTTGATGGGAGGATGGGAGAAGAAAAATTATTTGACTATATAATGCTGACCTTTTCCCCCAAACTTGATGAAAACTCTAAACCACATATCTCGAAAGTGAAACTTGAAACCCAAGCAGGGTAAGTGATAAGAAAACCATACTAAGTGACATCGTAATCAAACTGCTGGAACCGAACGATGAGAAGCGAAATCTTAGAGGAGGCCAGAGAAAAGACACATGATACACAGGGGAAAAAAGATTTAACAATGCTCTGTATACATTATCATGAATAATGCAAGCCGGAAGACAATGAAATGATAAAATGGTAAAAACAAAACAAAGTGAAACAAAAGAAAACATCTAGAATTCTATATCCAGTGAATATATCCATCAAACATGAAACAAGAATAAATATATTTTCAGACAGACAAAACCTAAGAAATTTTTTACCAGCAGACTTGCTCTCCATGAAATGTTAAAAGATGCTTTTCAGACAGAAAACAATTCCAGATGGAAACATATGTCGACAAGGATGTATGAAGAATGCCAGGACTGGTAAATACGTAAAGAAATATAAAATATTTTTCCTCATTAAAAAATGCCTTACAATATAATTGACAATTTTAAGCAAAGTGATTACAATGTATACCTGTGTTTAAAACATCTGAAGAAATAAATGTACTTTAGAACAAAGGAGAGGAAGTAGGCAAGGGGAAATAACTGCTTTGTGGAACTCTCACCACATGTGAAGTACAATACAGCATGAAAGGAGGCTGTAATAAATTGAAACTGCATACTGAGACCTCAGTAATCACTAAAAATATGAAACAAGATTTAACTAATAAGCAAATGGAGTAGATAAAATGGAATACTAAAAAGTACTCATTCCAAAAGAATCCAAAGTGAGAGGAAAAAGAGAATAAAAAGATGGAACAAATAGAAAACGCAGACCCCAATATATCCATAACTAAAGTATGTTTAAAAAGACAAAAGGCACAGGTTGAAAGGCAAAGAATGTCAGGCTGGGAAACAGGCGAAGATCCACCCATGTACAGTTGACCAGAATGCACTTCAAATGTAGCGATGCTAAAAGTGAAAGGATGGAAAACAATGTTGCATGCAACACGAATCAGAACAAAGATGTATTGGTTATATTAATATCAGATTGCACAGACTTTATTCTCAGAAATAAAGAGAAACAATTTCATAATTATAGAAAGAGTAACTTATTAAGGAGACTTAACAATCCTAAATATTTAACAGAAAAATGTGTGGAGCAAAAGCTTGCCTAATTGAAACGATACATAGAAAACTCCATAATTTTTTGTTGGAAACCGCATTAATTCTTTTTCCATAACTGGTAAAACAAGAGGAAAATCAGTGAGAATACAGAAGTCTAGAAATAAATGAACCTGATATATATGGAAGACTACAGCTGACAACTGCAGGATACAATCCTTTCCAAGTACAAATATAATATTAACCCGAGTAAGCCATAGAAAAATAAGTCTCAGCTGAAATCGTGCTAGTTATCTTACCACCACAGGTTTAAACTAGTAACCAGTAACAAAATGTTTAATACAAAAATCTCATTCATTTTGAAATTAAATCATACATTTACAGAGAACCCATGGGCCAAAATAGAAATCACAAGGGAAATTCAAAAACATTTTAACTAAAAACATAACGTATAAAATTCATGGGATGCAGCTCAAGCAGTGCTTAGAAATAATTTTATAGCTTTAAATTGCCATACTGGGAAAAAAGGAAAAGAATGAAATCACTGATCCAAGTTTCTGCTCTAAGAAGATGGAATAAAAAGGGCAATTTAAGCCACAGTAAATCGGAGGAAGAAAACAATAAAGATACGAGTAGAAATCAGTTAGTTTAAAAATAGATGCAACTGATGATATCAAAAGTTGGTATTTGAACAGATAAAAACCTGAGTATGATTGGATAAGAAAAAAGGAAAGACACAAATTAATATCAGAAACAAGAGAGTGAATATTGCTATATATTTTATAGACATTAAAGTATGATTAGAGAATACTGTCGATAACGGTAAATCAATAAATTTGCAAGATAAGTGAAATGGATAAGTTCCTTCAAATAACTTATATTTTATATATAAATCCTCATACATACATACAAATATAAACATATGTATATATAAAGTTTTATATAAATATATAAGGTCATATATATCAGGCTATTCAACTGTTCTTTTGCTTTTCTGTCAGTTTTAGTACTTGATTATATATGTGTGTGTGTATATACACATATAAACATATTTAAAGACAGTAAGTTGGTTTGCTAAACCTTCCCTATAGAGAAAAAGTTATAACTTCTTGAACTCCATAGAATTTCTTGAGACCCGATTTGAAGGTATAATTCTTCAAAAAGGATTTTTCAGGGGCTAAGCCAATGCCAGTAAATTATTTGTTTTCTTGGGGGTTCTGGATCTCAAAATGAGGGTAAGTTGGCGCTACGAATGCTTAGGAAGGTTTGCTCTGGATGACAGATTCTCAGAGGGAGCTGATTTTCTACTGCCATCCAGTACCAAAATCAATAGACAAGACTTTTCTATTTTCTTTTGTAGTGCAAATGAATTTCTCTCTCTCCTCCATGCTGAGCACGTGACTCTCTGGAGTCTGTTTCATGCCAGGCTGGGTGTCCTATATCAGAGGACCCACTTTGTAAAGGCCTAGACTCTGCTTTCCGTGCACAGTGTCCCCGTGCTCTTAAATCACGAGCCGGGGGCATGAAAATCAGTCCAGTGCCCTAGACTCCTGCCATTTCTCACCTGCATTTTGCCATTTGAGGGTTCCTTAAATTCTTTCAAGTGCTGAAGTAAATTTTAAGTGTTTTTTTTTGTTTGTTTGTTTTTTTGTATTTTGTTCAGCATACATTGTTTTTAACGAGAGGTCTGTACACAGTAGGCTACATGCAAAACTGCCAGTGAGGTAAACTGACACATAGGATGTTTACACATTTTTCATAATCACAAGTCACAATGATTTTGTCAAGATAGAGCATATGGTCTATTTGAACTACTCTCTGTTTTAGGCTTTTGATAAATTATTAATAAATAATAAAGCCACATTCTTCAGGAAAGCAGATAATAACTACACATGGGGATACACGTCAAAGACAGAGTAATAAAAAAGAATAATTGTATATGGAGGGGATTGGATGTCTCCTATGAAATAATATATAGTTTGATGTAGACAAGTTAATTTGTTAAAGAATGATCAATTTGCCAAGGTTCTATTTTCCTTTCTTTCTGCTGAAGCCATTTTCAGATGAAGATTTCCAACAACTTCCTTCCATGTCTGAAAGAGCCTTTAGGAAATGTGATTTATGATATGTGTATCCTCTGCCAGGCATTTAGGCCTGAAAGCTAGGACTTTAATACTGTGTCATTTCTTTTCTCCCCAAAAGTACCCCTCTCCCATATGTCCAATCTCAATAAATGGCATTCCTATTTGGCCAGTGGCTTAAATTGGAAATGAGAAGTTATCCTTGAATCTTCATCCTCTCTCATCCCCCAACATCCATTTTTCAGAAAGTTCCATCCATTCAACTTCCTAGAAGTCTCTGGAAACCTGTGAGATTTTTCCATTCCTATTGTCCCTTCTGTTGTTAAGGCCAACTCCATTGCTTGATTGGACTGCAAGCTGGTCCCTTAGCTTCCATTCTTGTACCGTTCCACAAGTTCATCAAGATAAGTATATTTTTCCCTCGGGTAAGAAGCAAAGCTTAGTGGGTTTTTCAACAAACACAATAAGATATTAGTATTTTCAATGCTGATTTAGTCTTCAGGGTAGTATTCAGGACATTTAGAAGAACAGATGTTGTTTCTTTATAAAAGTAGAAGGCCCTGGTAACTTTAGACTCAAAGCTAAGTTTAAGGAGAAAAACAAAACAGAACAAAACAAGTTTAAGGAGAACTGATAATAATTAAGGGCAGGCACTTAGGACAGATTTGAATTCGAGCTTTACGTTGCATGGTCTTTCAATAACAAGACATCATTGGAGCTTTATATTTAGAGATCTGAGGCAGGGAAGGAAAATGGAATTTGGCAGAACTGGAGACAGCGATGGGAGAAGAAAACAATCATTTGACAATATGTACCCCACTGAGTTGATTCTGTGCAATAAACTGATCACATTAGTTAAAAAAGGAAAAGAAAAGAGGCAATTTGGGGGAAGTTTAAGGAAAATTTTGCTAACATTTAAATAAACGTACTTTAATATTAAAAGTGCTGTATGGAGGGCAACGATTCAAAACAAAAGAGCACAACAAAAAAGGCAAGGTAATCTAGGGTCTAAGAACTGGGTGGTGTGAGCAAACTGCTTGAGATGTGTGGCTTTGGATAAGTAATTTAAAGTCTTTGTTTCTCTGTTTCCTGATATTTAAAATAGGGATTATGGTAGTACCTACCCCACAGAGTTTGTTTAAAGATTTATTCAATGGCTATATCTATGTAATGCACTGATCCACGCTTATTGCTATTAAGTGTGAATTATTGACTCAGTTAATATTCACTCAAGTCTTTATTATTTCTCCTGTGCAGATATAGCATTGAATAAAACAATGGGATCCATACCTTCATGAATTGACAATGGAGACACAGAAGACAAGGGCAAGCATACAGACAAATACGGACACTCAGGCAGTGGTAAGTGATGTAAAGGAAAGAAAGCAGGGAATTGTGACGAAAGGGACGGACAGGAACCTCTGACAGGACTTGCTGTTGTAGAATGGTGAAGAAGGTGATGAATCAAGCAGCACTGAGAAAACGGCTGGATAGACGTTAACGACTGCGGGAGGCTGGATAATGGTGTCCCACAGGTACCCATTTCTCCATCTCTAGAAACTGTGAATATCACCTTATATGACAATTAGGATCTTGCAGATATATTTACATTAGGGACTTTGAGATGGGGAGATTGTCCTGATTATCAGCATGGCCCCTAAATGCAATCACATGTATCCTTATAAGAAGGAAGCCAGGGAGATCTAAACAGACACAGAGGAGAAGGCAATGTGATCACAGAGCCAGAGATTGGAGTGATGTGGCCACAAGTAAAGGAATGCAAGCAGCCACAAGACGCTGGAAGGAACAAGGGGCAGCTTCTGTGCCAGAGCCTCCAGAGGCAACATGGTTCTGCAGATACCTTGATTTCAGCAGACTGCAACTAACTCTGGACTTCTGAGCCATGAAATAATAAACCTTCTATTGTTTTAAGCCACCGAGTTTGTTACAGAAGCTATAGGACACAAACAGAGGGACATTTACTGTAGTCAGGAGGACTAAACAGGTTTCAGCATGGGCTGGAAATACAAGTCTTGATTTGGATTTATTATTTCTGAGGTACCAATGAGGCATTTGATAATTCACATCCAATTAACATGTAAAGTCATGGAGTTATTGGGGAGAGAAGAAAGAAGAGAAGGCCTGAGCCCTATGTATGGGAACATCTGGAGACCATGAAGATATTAGGGATCCAACAGAAGGGACCAGTCAGGGCACCCAGTGAGACAGGGGAGTCCAGACTCACAGAAGCCAAAAAAACAAAGTGTTCAATGATGTAAGAAGTGGTCATAGGTTTTGAAACCTCTTTACAGGCCAAGTAACAAACGACCATTAGATTTTTCAATATGGAGAGCATTAACCAACCTTAAAAAAAAGGCAGTCACTCTAGAAGAGGGAGATAGAAAACAAGATTGGGTTGGTTGAAGGAACAGGAGAGTGTGGAACTGGAGATGGTATGTGGATTTTCCACTCGTAAAATTGCCTGGTTTATTTAGTCACATTTATTAGGCTACTGAAAAGGCAGAGGGACAATCTAGAACCTTGTAGAATTTGATAAAATCCCATTGGAGACATCCATATCCCTTTCAGCTTGGAAAAAAGAAAATGTATATCCAAGTGTTACAACCATTTGTCTGCTATTGAATGAATGTACTGAAATCATCCCTATTTTCCCCAGAATCTTCAAAAACTAGTAGAGATCTAATCTGAATTTGGAAATCTGGGTTGTTTCACTTGCACATAAAATGCATTTAAAAGCCAAATTAGGTAAAACTAGATAAAAAGTGTCTCACATGACAAAGGGTTTCTACTACTGCCTTCTTTCCTCAAATTCTCCTGCTCCCAGAAAGCAAATCTTAATGAAGAAAATACGGCAATCTTAGCATAGACCATTCTCACTGTTGTAAAGTAGAAACAATCAAGTAAGATTGACTTATTCTGCATATGTGAATGTTTTCCTTATTTGGACATTATTACTCATTTGACAAGGAACAATGAGGACATTTTGCAAGAAAAAAAACAAAAAGGCTTTCTGTAAAGAGAATATAAACATCATGTTTAAATTCTGGGAGACTATTTAGTCTTCTGCCTGGCTTAATCATATTAGATCCTTCTATCTACGGATACGGTGACTGTAAAAAGTCATTTCATGTAATTTAATTGGATTGCAGTTTTAATACATAAGCAATGTGTACTTTGACACCTTAGTGGGTTTTTTCATACATTTAGAAGTCATTAGTCAACCCAACCAAAATGCTAAAAGATAGTTTTCATAAGCAATACATACAAAGTTTAAAAACCATCAATGAGGTTTAATTTTTTTTTAAACAGCAGAAGAACTTGTGGAAGCAATTTGTACTCCTCAAAAAAACTAATATAGAAGACCAGATTGTTTTTGTTCCTGGGAAGTCCCTGGGAGAGAAGAAAAGGAATTCCTACTTGATATGACAGGAAAGGCTTCCTGGGCAATTCAAACATGTAACTAGAAACAGATCAGCTTCCTTATCGTGATAAAGCTGCCAAGGCGGGCAGCGGGCTTAGGGCTCGGTTAGCTGTGAGTTTGCAGCGCAGGTTACCTAGATAGCTATGTGCTGGTTTTTCCTCCACAACTTTGATTCGTGTTGCTCCTGCAGGAATCACCAGCACTTCTACATAACCTGCAAGAATCAAGAAAAAATGAAATGAATCTTGAGTTCTGATAAGAGGATAAGAGGCTTTTTCTTGATTAACCTTCCTTTTGTTTTTTCTTAAAACTGTTTCTCTTAGTGTTGATGTTTGCTAGATTTTTTTTACTACCTGTGGGGAAAAAAATACATCTTACATATGAAAGCTGTCCTGATTGAAATTTCTTGGAAAAGATGCTGAGTCTCTACAGTACTATTCAGGGCAGACAGGAAATGATATTTTATGTCAAATAGCTGACTAGTATTTCAGAATTGAAAGCAGAGAAAAAGCACACGGGGGCAGCCCAGTTATAAACACAGTGGTCTTAGACCAGAGGAAATAACCAAAAGTTTCTGCATCAGAGCTGCTTTAAGTTAGAAAGTGTGGAGAAGGAAATGTGGCTGAGCGAATACAGCTGGCCTGAGACCGGTCTCTGGAGTAGCTCAGTATAGGATAAGAAAGACAACGCATTCCCTGGAGGAGATTAGCAAAAGGCTTTGAAAATAAGCAGGAGACAAGTAAGTGTAAGGTCACCCTGAGCAATTCAGTGTCACCTTTGAAGGTGTCAGACAGCTGGAAGCAAAACATAATTAGGTGTTTTTTCAGGAAAGGGTAGCTAGGATAGTAAAACTGGAAGTGAAATAACATGATAAGATAAGGCGGAATCAAGAAGAGAGAGTACGCAGAAAAGTTAGAAGATTGCAATTAGCGTAGTGATAGAACAGGTTCCTGCCTCTGGCTAAACAGTTATGCTTTTAAAATCTTATCACAAAATATTAGCAAATGGAACCCAACAATGTAGAAAAGGAATCATACAACATGACCAAGTCAGATTTGCAAGGTGGATTTAACATCTGAAAGTCAATTAATTTAATTCAACATACACTAAGTAAAAAAAATTTAGCATCTGACAAAATCCAATTTATTCATGCTAAAAAAGAAAAAAAAAATCAAAAACCTGTCAGCAAACTAGGAACAGAGGGAAATTTTCTCAACATGTTAAAGAACATATACAAAAATCCTAGTTAACATATTTAATTATGAGAAACTAGATGTTTTTCCCACAAGGTCAGGAACAAGAAAAGGATGTCTCCTCTTACCTCCTACTCATTTTATTGGAAATACTAACTTGATAAGAAAAGGAAAATTAATATTGGGAAGAATTAAAACTGCCTCTGCATGCAGATGATAGAGAGAATTGAATTGACCCCCCCCCCCCCAAAATGCTGGAACTAATATGTGACCTCAGCTAGATCACAGGATACAGGGTTAATATATAATAGTCAATTGCTTTGCTATATACCGGCAGTGACAATTCACACTTGAAATTAAAAACACAACACCAATTGCATTAGCACAAAAAGAGAAAAGTATAAGACTAAGAAAATATTTATAAGATCTATATGAAGAAATCTATAAAATTCTGATGAAAGTCAAAGAAGATCTAAAATGAGGAGATATTCCAGGTTCATGGATAGGAAGATTCAATATTACTCAGAAGTCAACTCTTCCAAACTTGGTATATAGATTAAATGCAATTTCAGTCAAAATCCCAGCAAGCTGTCTTGAGGTTATCAACATTTTTTTTTTTTTCAAGTTTACCTGGAAAGTCAAAAGACCCAGAATAGATAACAATGTAAGACCAAAGAAGACAGTCAGAGGGTGACACTACCTGACTTCACGACGGGCTATAAAGGTGCTGTGGTTAATAAGTGTGGTATCAGCAAAAGATTAGAAAAATAGACCAATGGAACAGAGTAGAGAACCCAGAAAAAGATCCACACAAACGAAGCCAACTGATATTTGACAAGGGAACAAAGATAATTCAATCAAGAAAAGACAATCTTTTCAATAAATGGTGCTGGAACAACCGACCATCCACATACAAAAACAAAAAAAAAAAAAGGAAGCACCTTGATACAGTCCATATGCCTGTCCCCAAATCAATTCAGAATGGATTGTAGACCTACACGACAAAATGAATCGTAATGCTTCCAAAAGATAACACATGAGAAAATCTGGGTGTCCCTGTGTTTGGCAATGACTTAAGTACAACCCCAAAAGCACAATCCATGAAAAACGAATGACCCAATTTAAAAATAGGAGAAAGAGCTGAACAGACACCCCACCCAATAAGTATACAGATGGCAAATAAGCATATGAAAAGATACTCAAACTCATATACCATTAGTGAATTGTAAATAAAAACTAGATACCACTACATACCTATTAGAGTAGACAAAAACCCAAAACACTGATGACACCAAATGCTGACAAAGATGTGCAGCAACAGGAACTCTCATTCATTTCTGGTGGGAATGCAAGATGGCACAGCCACTTTGGAAGATAACTTTATAGTCTTCCAAATTCATAATAACAATAATAAGCTAAAATAGGCTTACCACATGATCCAGCTGTTGAGTGCCAAGGCATATACCCAAAGGAGTCAGAAGCTTATATCCACTCAAAAACCTGGGCATGAATGTTTATTCCTAATTGCCCCAAACTGGAAGCAACCAAGATGCTCTTTCAGAAGGGAATGGATAAACAAACTGTAGCATATCCATTTGATGGAATATTATTCAGTGATAAAAAGAAATGAGCTATCAAGCCATGAAAAAACAGGTGTGAACTTGAAATTTTTAAGTGAAAGAAGCCAGTCTGAAAAGGATGCATAGTGTATGATTTCAATTATATGACATTGTAGAAAGGTAAAACGAGTTCAGGGAGGGTGGGGAGAGGGGGGATGAGCAGTGGAGCACAGGGCACTTTTAGGACAATGAAACGACTCTGTATGATACCATATTGCTGGATACATGATATTAGCATTTGTCAAAACCCATAGACTGTACAGGCAGACTGAATTCTGTGTAAACTATTGACGTTAGTTACTAAAATTGTATCAGTACTGGCTCTTCAATTGTTAACAAATGTACCACAATAATGTGGGATGTAAATAATAAGGGAAAACTATGTGCCTGTGTAGGGATCAGGGATGGAAACTCTACAGTTTCTGTGCATTTTCTCTGCAAACCTAAACCTACTCTCAAAGTAAAACTCATAAAAATGTTATTTAAATAATTTATAATATTTTTCTTGGTATTTCTGTTTAGATTCACATATCTGATAAAGCCTAATATTTTCAAAGTTACTTAGAAAAGTCAAATAGCTGTTTCCAGGGTTGTTTCCTGTTGCTTAGTTGTTCAGATTCCTGAAAATGTTTACACTTTTTTGGTATATACCAAAAGGTAGCACACACCCCATCTGGTGGCAGTGGTTGGAAATTAGGGGCATGTGCCTTTAGAATCATAATTCCCACTCAAGAACACTGCTTATTCAATTTAATCACTTTCAGTAACACCAACCATAAAAACACTCTCCTTTTGTTACATGACCAAAGTAGGCGGCAGTGAAACTGTTAACCAATGCTTAGTGCCTATTTGTACGGAGAAATAAGTTAGGATGATCTCTGCTTTTGATAAGATTATTATCTAATTGGATATATAGTTTATTGTCAAGTATAAATATACTATCAATATGAGTTAACTAAAATGGCAAGAGTTATATTACAATATAATATGTGCCAAATGAAAGTGAATTCCCTACTAAAGAATATAGACCAGTGCTTTTCAAACTGCTGAGCCTTGCCTGATCACATCATACACACACACACACGTGCGCGCGCGCACACACACACACACACACACACACACACACACACACCTGCCCCTATAGGGTCACTGCTGTTTTTTCTTCCAGAGGTGTGGCTTTTCCCTTTTAAACAGTCATATACATTTTTCACATTTGAGAAACACAAGCATCAGCAGTAACTGCTATTCAGAGGAGACAGCAATTCCCATATTCAGTGGAAGCTTTAGAGAGAAGTAAATAAATGATCTGAAAAATGGGTAGGATTTGGGTACACAGAGAAAAAGGATGAGCTCACTGTATGTAAAGTACAGTAAGGGGGCAGTGGTATTTTTTTTTTTTTTAGTAGCACATGAATAAAATAGTTCTGACAGAAGGAGAGGATATAAGAAGATGGCTCCATTGAAGAGGGTTTAAATGCACGCCCAGTGGACTGCGTTTATCAGTTCTAAGGCAAGGAGCTCGGTAGTTAGATTCTCTCTGGGGGACGCTTTCCCTAACAGCAATATGCAGGCTGCACGGGGGATGAGGATGGCAGCAATTAGGAGGCTGATGTGGAAACCCAGGAGTGGTAGCGGCTACAGCAGAAAATCCTGAAGGCACCAGTGAAAAAACAAATATACTGATCTCAGTGCCTGAAAGAAAGTGGGGAAATCAACACTGAAAACAATGCTTTGTTATTACTTAAGTGAGAACAGGTGTATCATTTATGGGAAAATGCAAGGGAGGAATAGTTTGGGTGATTACTTGACAATGTGGTGAAAATTTGATGAGTTCAGTTTTGGACTTTTCTTGAATGGAATGGTGTAACACACCAGTGAAGGCATCCAGGAAGAGCACTGGACTATCTGCAGCTCCAGACGACAGCCAGGCTCTTGATGGCTTCTCAAGGCATCCTTAGAGATCTGGTAGTTTACATTATGAGAGTAACTTTAGAAAATTGAAAGAGAAGACAAGGACTAACCCTTGAAGGCTACGACAGTCAGTAACCGAGAGGTTGAAAATAAATCAGAGTTCCCGGGTCAAGATGGCAGCTTAACAATGTGTGCATTTTAGTTCGTCCTCCAGAACAACTACTAAATAACCAGAAACAGTACAGAACAGCTCCCGGAGCCACGACAGTGACCAGACACACAGCGTACCCCAGTCTGGACCAGCTGGACCGGCTGTGAGCACCCCCCCAAACCGTGAGTTCCCAAAGCTGTGGCAGCCAGCGCCCCTCCCCGACAGGCCGCTTCCCAGAGGGGAAAGGAAAGGACTTTACCAGCAGCAGGGACTGGGCACAATCAAACGCCAATTGTGGAACTAATTAACAAATTCTGACTACTAAAAATAGGCCCCCAGCTTAGGTGAACCTGATCAAAGTGGAGGTTGCTCATTTTTGCCCCGGTGCCAAGGGGGCAGGACTGACAGAAAAAGGGGGGGAAAAAAAAGAAGGAAACAGAGGTTTTTGTGGCTGTGTATCTAGAAAGGCTTGACTGCCTCTGGATACAGTGGCAGGACTTTTCAGGCTGCAACTGCCCCAGGCATAGGCAGAAGTGAGCTCTTTTGGGGGCTTGTCTGGAGCCTGTGCCTTCCCCAGGGGAGGGGTGAAGCCCAACTCAGGTGGAATCCCTCCATCAAGGAATTCAGACACCAGGGCTTGGTAATTTGAAGCCATTAAAACCAGCCTACAACCTCTCCTCTGTCTCCACCACGCTCCCAGCAGGGAGAGTCTGCCAAAGTTAAAGGCACCGCATCATCTTTTGCTGGTGGGACCTGCAGTCAGACAAGCGCCACACACTGGGCAGGATAAGAAAAACAGAGTCCAGAGACTTCACAGGAAAGTCTTTCAACCTGCTGGGTCTCACCCTCAGGGAAAACCGACGCAGATGACTCTTTCCTCCTGATAGGAGCCAGTTT
The DNA here is from genome assembly GCF_023851605.1 of Tamandua tetradactyla. Lineage (NCBI taxonomy): Eukaryota > Metazoa > Chordata > Mammalia > Pilosa > Myrmecophagidae > Tamandua > Tamandua tetradactyla. Next base: position 8,010,149 of record NC_135346.1, on the reverse strand, counting down.
GGTCTGGGAAAATCTGGCTGGGGTCTATAATATCTAAGTAGACCCTCCTAAGTGTGTGCGGGGGGGGGGGGGGGGAGGCACCACATAAGCAGGGCAAGAAACAAGAAAACAAGAACTGAAAAATTCTCCTCTGTTAAACAAAACTTAAGCTAAACGTCCAGATAAAGCTGAACGGAATGTCAAAGAACAGATAGACAACAAATTCATCCAGCAAGAAAACCCTAGATAAAAGAAGTGAAAGCAATCTTCAGAATAAACTAATTAAGGTAATTAAATGCCTAGACCCCAGCAAAAAATAACAAATCACACTAGGAAAATTGAAGATATGGCCCAGTCAAAGGAACAAACCAACAATTCAAATGACATACAGGAGCTGAAACAATTAATTCAGAATGTACGAACAGACATGGAAAACCTCATCAAAAACCAAATCAATGAATTGAGGGAGGATATAAAGAAGGCAAGGAAAGAACAAAAAGAAGAAACTGAAAGTCTGAAAAAACAAATCACAGAACTTATGGGAATGAAAGACACATTAGAAGAGATGAAAAAAAACAATGGAAACCTACAATGGTAGAATTCGAGAGAGAGAACATAGGATTTCAAAACTGGAGGACGGAACATCTGAAATCCAAGAAGGAACAGAAACTATAGGAAAAAAAATGGAAAAATATGATCAGGGACTCAGGGAATTGAAAGACAATATGAAGTGCATGAATATACGTGTTGTGGGTGTCCCAGAAGGAGAAGAGAAGGGAAAAAGAGGAGAAAAACTAATGGAGGAAATTATCACTGAAAATTTTCCAACTCTTATGAAAGACTTAAAATTACAGATCCAAGACGTGCAGCGTACCCCAAAGAGAATAGATCCAAATAGACATACTCCAAGACATTTAATAATCAGAATGTCAGAGGTCAAAGAGAAGGAGAGAATCTTGAAAGCAGCAAGAGAAAAGCAATCCATAACATACAAGGGAAGCCCAATAAGACTATGCTCAGATTTCTCAGCAGAAACCATGGGGGCTAGAAGACAGTGGGATAATATATTTAAATTATTAAAAGAGAAAAACTGCCAACCAAGAATTCTATATCCAGCAAAACTGTCCTTCAAAAATGAGGGAGAAATGAAAATAAATCAGGAGAGAAGACAAAGGAGGGCTCATCACCAGAGGAGGAGGGGGTCTGGCCTATTTTGATCTTCTGGGGTTTTGTGGATCACACTGTTTCAAGAACAGTCGCTGTTTGACTGTGTCAGAAGCTATAGAGACACAGAAGAGAAGGCTGACTAAGAAGAGTCCACTGGATTTGACAATCAGGAGATGATTGTAAATCTCCAAGCAACTTACTTCAGTAAAATGCTCAAAGAAGTTAACTTTCAGGATGTTAAAAAAGAAGAGGAGATTCTGAAAAGAGAGGTAGTATGCAGAAACATCTAACAGAATTCACAGGAATTTTGTTCATTGAAGTAATAGTTATATTTAAACTTATCATTTCATCTGGAGCAACTCTCAATTATATTTTAAACTAGAATGGCTGTGAGTACAGATGCGCCAGCCTGAGATTAATAAAGAAAGAAAGGAAGAAAACATTAAACAATGAAATAATGAAGAGAGAAAGTCGATGGCTGTGGATTTGATCTTATTTAGTGAATAAGCTATCTGACACATTTGAGAATATACATTTTTTAAGAGGTGGCTATGAGTGGCTTCCATCTAGCTTAGAAGTGGATGTCAGTAAAAAATTTACCCTCATGTTGGACAATTTGTTTTGTATGCAGGAAAGTCACATTACAGAATCACAGCCCCATTCTTAATCAGCCATCTTAAAATGCCAATAGCAATTATCACCATCCTTGTGTAATAATGATAAATGTCATATTTTGAACAACTTCATGTGCTAGTCAATATTCTAGGTACTTTACATTATTGCATTTAACCAGAATGAAAACGTCTAAGGTAGATATGAGATTTCTTGTCTGATGAGAAAATAAAGGTGGAAAAAGACAGAAAACCTTTTTCAAGACTGCATTATCAGGAATTAGGTGGCCCAAGCTTTGGCTTCGGATCAGTCTGATTCCACCATATGGTTCCCGCCAAGACCCTCAGCTAATATTTCATAAACTAGAATAGATGCCTCTCCCGCTGCTGCGGGCAACAACAGAAACTCTGGGAGCATGTTCTCTTTACACAGGGTCAGTATCCTCATCTTCTTATACCAGAAATAATACATTTTATGCCCAGCTTATTTTTTGTATACATATAGCATATATAGAGAGACAGTTCCACAGTTCCACAACTGGCCAAAGACACAATTTACTTTCATTACCTTAAAAAAATTTCCCTATCTAGGCAAACTTTAATGAAAAAACATGATAAATGAGCTAAAGACAATTTTAAAAACACACCATCTCTTAAGTTTATCTTCCATCTTCAACAAAAACGAAGCAACAAACTCTAAATAGAGCAAAAGGACCAAAAACGTTCATTTACGCCTGCACACGTGCTCCTCATGCAAAAGCGGTGTGTACAGCCGGCTCAACCTAAGAAGGCGGCAGTTCCTTCAAGAGATTCTAGGAAGCCCATAAATGTCAGGGATGATATATTCTCAAGAGGAACGACTACAACATTCCTAAAGTTACAAGTAGGTGGAGTCCATGATAGAATTAGGAAGTCAGGCAGATTTTTTAAAGTTCTTCAAAATACAATGTTTTATGATGAACTAAATAAACAAGTGTTAATGAACCAAGCATTGTGCTAGTCATTGGGAGAATAATGTTGACCCAAAAGAGTGATGGTAATTTTCCTCAGTGAGCTTGAAGTCCATTGGGGAAGGCAGAAAATGCATGTAAAAGTACAGATGTGACTGGAGGACACCATACGGCCACAAATCTGGTAACCATCACAGCACTAACCAGTCATAGAGGTCACTCGGGGAACACTTTCTAAGGGAGGGACATTTGAGCTGAGACCTAAGTGATGTCGAGAAATAAACCAGGCAGAGCTAAGGGGAAGCTGACAGCACTACATGTGCAAATGCAAGGTGCTCGGAGGGCGCCCGGTCAGTTTGAAGACTTATAAGAAATCTGGATGGTCGCAGCTAAGAAAAGGAAGGCAATCTTGGGATGAGATGAAGCTAGAGAGATACACCAAACAGGACGTTGCAGGGCAAATGAAGAATTCTGGTCTTTTTCCTGTGAGTAATGTGAAACTAGTGAAGAGATGTAAAGATGAAAGTTACATTATTAGTCTCTGGTGTTAGAAGTACCTTAGACACTTCAGATATTTTCTACAGAGCAGACGCTGTTAAAATAAGTTATCCACAGTCAACAAATAAAAGTAGAAATTAAAGTGCAATAAAAATAGAAAGGGTTTGAAGTAAAAATCAAGGTTTAAATGCAGTCAGAATGGAAAGCTTCACCGATTGATGGTATTTCCATTTTCTATGTTACTGATAAAAAGAAAATGTGATTACAGTGAAAAATACCAGCGCTGAACATGCATCAGTGTTTTCAGTGAGCCATTTCCATGCATGCTAAATAACTACTCAAGAGTATGATACAATTTCTTCTATCCTTAAATTTCTTCTCGTTCAGTTTGAACTTTTGCACTATAAAAGCATCTTCCATCACAATCATACTGAAAGCTTATTATAATTGCATTCCTCAGTTGAAAGTCTGGGAGCCTGTTATAGCTAAGTATGCCTTTTCGAAATGAGTGCTGGCAGATTTTGACTTGTGGGACTTGTCACCTATTTTCACAACTTTGGAGAGTTTGAGATCTTGATCTGCAATTTACTCTGGGATGTGGTTATTTTTAGGCTCCAAGATCTTTACGCTCACTTATCTTTTATTCTACTGGGGCCTCACCACAGGTTATATTCAAACTTGAGAAGGCAGTGCCTAATTTTTCTTTTCTGAAGGACTCTTATAGAGCATGAACATGGGTTTCTGATCTTTCAAACATAAATGACTTGTTCCTTCCATTGAAATGAATTTAGTTTGGACTTCGGATTTTGGTATTCCTTTTGAATAAGAAAGAAGCATAAGTAGGAGTAAGTTCATATAAACATATAATTTATGTATATAATAGTACTATGCTGATGCTGATGAAGATAGAAACATAAACACAAATAATTAAACAGATAAACATCTACACCCAGGGAAGAGACTAATGTGGACACAGAAGTCTTTGCTGGAGGACCAAACATACAGCATTTTCTGTATATAAAGCATATTTTGGGTCAATATACGTCAGGGTAGATAATACCACTTTTTGCTGTGAGTCATTTTCAAAATCATGCTACATAGATAATTCCATCCTCATATCTGCTGAGCATTAGCCCCAATCTATGAATGAGGAAGCACAATAAGAATTACTTCCTGCTACATCAGGAGTAGCATTCCCGGGTCTCACTCTTCTCTGTTACCCTTTCCACTACGCAATACTGCCATAGAGATTCTTATCAAAGTTTACTCCCTTCTAATTTAGTAAAAACATTAAGAAAAAAATAAAGAAAGGACAACTGAAAACCGAAGAGTAATATTCTCAACAGTTGTTTCAGGCTGTTACAAATCATTATTTTCTGCTAAATATCTTGCTTAGCACTGGGGAATAAGATCTGCAGAAATTTGATAACATGAACCAATGCAAATTAGATTTATCCCCTACTGCTCTAACTTATTCAATGTGCAACAGATGACTTCATGTTTTCATTCCTGGGAAATGGGCTTGTTACAACTTTGGGCTCATGTCACACGTATTGTATATCATCATGAAAAATCACTCAGTACCCATTGCAAATATCTTCGGTAAAATCAAAACTGTGCTTTATGAATCAGGTTCAACGTAACCTTAGTTCCCAGAGATGGAGGATTATTAATCACAAAAAAAAAAATTACCTGCTCCTCGGGTGTGATTAAAATCCCCTTTAATGATTTTGCATGATTTTCCATTGCCATTGCATACACCACAATGGTCTTCCCTTGCAAGAGATCCTAGTAAACCATCACAGCCAACTTTCTGTAACAAAAGAATGACAGGACGTCAAAAGCCAAGGCTTTCTTTCTTGCTATGAATTTAGGACAAATCTAATCAATACAAGCAAGATATTGAATTCCATCCTAAGGTAATTTGTAAAAATTAATATGACTGAGAGAAATTCAATTTGCAGGAATCCCAAAACAAATCACATTTCTGTGAACTATAACTTGATTAATCCAATTCGTTCTCTTCAACTTAGAACGGATAAACGTCACTATACTCTGAAGTGTCTGTAAAGCAAAATGCTAGATATTAAAAAGCAAATTCCTGAAAAATCACACATAAACATTCATTTTCACTGCAGTTCACTAAACAATTTCCATTCCCTCTTATTTGGTATCCAGCACATGAAGTAAAGAACCAGGAAGTATTGTAAGAGCTGCTCACAGCTTGTGGCTGTGATGAAACATGAACAGCAGGGAAAATCGTATGTGCTTCCAGAAGAATTCCGTTAATACGAATCTTCTAAGACAAAATCAACCGATCCTTTCTAGGGAATAGTTTGCCTCCTACTAATGTGCAGAAAGTCCCATCATATTTTGCAAAGCTGTGCATACTCGAAGGGGAGGACTTCTCATGTCAATGCAATCAGAATTTAACGATAAGATAATACAATTACCCCTAAACAAGAAAAATTTGGAAGGGAGGCTGACGATACGTCCATTTACAAGTTCTAACCAATTACTTCAGGGTAGCTTTTAAGGCATCAGATGAATAAAAAATAAATAAATAAAGGCAGTGTCTTTTACTGTGGCTATTGGTGGTAGTATGTGGGTTGGGGGAAGCCAAAGGATTATAAAATGCAGCTGCAGGAGAGCAAAAAATGTAAAACGCAGCTCCTGAGAAAGCAAAAACAACTTTGAAAAGGCATAATATAGCATCCTTTCCTTTTGTCAACAGGGTCTGTCAGTGTCAAGAAGTAGACAAAGCAAATGCATTACTAGAGAATTCTGACCAGCAAGTCAAAGCTTGTTCTGGAAGAAAGAGAGCATGCAGTGCCTCTCTGGATGAAAGAAGTAGTAACTACCAAAGGAAATGCTCAAAATACAACAAAGGTATGTAAAGAGGACACTTAAAAAGATCTGCGAGTCCTGGAGTGAGGAAAAGAAAAACTTCCCCTTCGTATAAAAATGCACTGAAATTAAAAGTAGAGCTTAGAGTAACTTTGAAAATGATGAAAGCACTTTCAATGTTCTGTCCCTAGCACTCAGCTCTGTTTCTTGGCATATAGTAAGAGTGCAATAAATAGTAATCAAATGAATGGATAAATCGGTACTTAGTAGTTTCTTAGGTTTTCCTTACCCTTTTAACTAGGCAATAACAAGGTCTCTAAACATAAAGTAAAAGTTAGGGATAGACACATAAGCCATAATGTAACTGAGAAATCAGGATTTAAAAGATGATTTTGATTACTGAATCATTATACAGATATTCCTTTTTGCTTTCTGTTTTATTGGAGTAGACAGAGGGGAATACCTGAAATCCCTAAATTGTAATCCAGCTGCCTTAATCTCTGATAATGAATGTATAGCCTTTATCTTCTGCCCCTGTGATTGTAAAAACCTTGTGACTAACCTTCATTTGTACCCAGTTATCCAGCTTTTCAACTTTAGAGTCTTGCGATCACTAAAGACAGCCCCTAACGTTTATTAATGAAGGGTCTTGGGTCAGCACAGATCTAACCCACCCCAAGTCGAAAGTTATCTTGATGACCAAGACTGGATCTAACCAAAGTGGGCCCACTGACATGTGCAGTACTTAGACTTTAATCTACAAGTCACCTGTACCTCATTCTGCCATTTTCTTACTCACAGTCTTTGACTAAGCATGTAATCCATCTGCGCATGCTCAATAATTAGATCACCTCTAATTACATCGTCTGGGGCCACTGTGTCCATTATCTTAAACCCTGCTCATCTTTTGTTACTATAAAATTATCAGAGTTACTGCAGTTCAGGGAGACAGATTTTGGGTTGCTAGGTCATCTGCTCTTCTACTACACACCTAGTAATAAACTCCATCTCTCTTTGAAACTTTGGTGCCTCAGGAATTGGATATTGAGTGTGTTGGGCAAAAGAATTTATGGTCTTTGTCCGGTAAAAATAGCTCAGTAATAATATACTTTTAAACACAAACATTCATAATTATAATTGTGACCTCAAGCATTCACACTTATCAAAATATGCTCCCATAAATCCAAGGTTTGAGGATAAACTACTTTGCAAGGCAGCACCCCTTAACTGGTGGCTATTATTTGAAGCACTGCTGGCATTCTGGAGATGAGCAGTGAGCAAGGAAATACAGAGCTGAGGTTCCCTTATTCTTTTCAGTGAAGTAAACGCCACAGAGCTACACTGGGTCACCAGCAGAAAGCCGCCTGTTTTCAATTGCTCTTTTTAGTCCATTCACCAAGTTGAGAATTCTACTTTCAGCTTTGGTGCTACATATTTTGCGATAAAGCAAAACACTCTAGCCAAACCTGATATACAGAGGTTCCCAGAGAGAAAAAAACTGAACAAAACAAACAAACCTGTTTTTAATTATACTGGAAGACTTGAATGAAGCATTTTAGTTAAAAACCCAGAATCTTGAAGCATTCCAATGCTGTCAGAAGTCACAACCCATTTCATAGAACTTTAATTATAATAATCAGATTCACATAGCACATATGCAGAATTCTTGTTGTTGCTTTTGCTGAAATTTTAATTTTGAGCCAGGGGATCTGTACAGGGTCTGGCTTACGAATACTGTTAGTTGAAAATCATGACAATCTAGGCTATTTGGCACATACAGTTAGGAAAACGATTTTTTTGAAAAATAAATTCAATTAAAACACCCACTACTCTTAACAGATTTATGTATAATGCTGAAATAAAGTTAAAATCTTTAACTATACAATTGTAGTTCTGAAAATGAAGTAATAAAACACCTGCAATGATTTTTTTATAAACAAATGAAATTTACTATTACTGTGCTACATTCCACTAAAGAATAAAAGAAATTTTAATGTAATCATAGGACTGCCTCTTATGCCAATGGAATTATATATGATTTTGTGCTTTAAACTTTACAGAATCCTGACAAAATATAGAATCTTGGGGGCTGGGAAAGCATTTAAGTTTATTTTTCCCAGGTTTTGAAGCAGAATTCCATAGATCCCTTTCGGACCTCAGATTGGTCCATCCATAACTTGTAAATGTTTGCAAATTTGTGAGGTCTGTATGTGTATTCAAGTATGCATTCTTCTGGGAAATAAAACAAACTTCACATCAATTCTTAAAGGAGAATGCACCGCAGTATGTGACCAGTGTCCAGCAACTTCATTGTACAGCTCAGCTAATAGCTGCATATGCATTTCTTTTTTCCTCAGAAAAATCAGTGCTTATGGACAAATATTAAAATCAATGCAACAACAGCAACTTCCTCTTGAACATCTGGTGCTAAAATTTATTTTGATTGCATATGGATTTTAAGTGACGTGCCCGAGAACAGTTTTCTGGTGGCTGCCCTGGATTCTAGGCTGCACCACACAGAGACCCATTTCATTACTAAAGAACTTAGCACCCCTATTCCTGGGAGGGCTGTCAGCTGATGGCTCTGAGCTCTCAACTCTCTCCAGACATTGACTAGCCTAAAGAAAACAGTCTTTCCCATGGGCACATGCCTTTCCTGGATCAGCTTACCTCCAAAAACTAGTAGATGGCTGGGGGTAAAAAGCCCTGGTTTCTCACTTCAAATGGGGGCAACTCGGAAGAGTTAATCCCATCTTAAAAGCTTACCAGAGAAGCAGCTGAGGTCTTGTTGGGATTGCCCCACAGCCAACTTCTCCCTCTGTCTCATCCTGCTTTCTTCCCCTCCCCCATAGGTGTTGCTCATGAAAGTGCTCCCCATAACCCCCCCCCCCCCCGCATGTCAGCTTGGCAAGGGAAGCCAGCCTGACACTGGGAGAGCTATGGCTGTCAACGTCAAGTTATAGACTCTGATCTTTCCAGTACACTATTTATACCCACTTTAAAAGAATTTCTGTTTTTTTCAAAGATAAATGAAGAATTACATGTAAATGAATTCAGTAAATGGTGACTATTTTTTAAAAGGAAGGGAAAGGCAAATGTAATTGTTAAGTATTTTAAGAAAATTTAGTAAGTATTTAAAATCAGCTGATTCAAGAGTGTCGAGAATATTTTAATATTAAGTCATAGTGAGGCAAGCTAGAACAGGGAGAGAGGAGAGGAGAAAAACCATGAAGGAGCCCTTAACCAAGGTTGGTTAATCAAGGTCAGGAGGGCCTGTGTCCTGGACAGACAACCTACCCTGGGCTCCCCACCTAAGGCAAATACCCAACAGGCAGCCGATTCATCTGAAACCAAATGACCCCACCTGAATGAATCATCTACAGAGAAGGGTGGAGCCAGCCAACTCACCCCAATGCACCTTCTACCACCAGACACCGCCCTGGAGAGAAGGGAGGGGAAGAAAGAGCCCTGAACAAGGAAGGGGGAGGGGAGTAAGCAGAGTTAATCTATAAAAGCAAACGGTCCCGTGTTTCCTATGTCCTCTCGTCTCCCTCACCTGTCTTTGTGAGAGCGCTCACATATCCTCTTACATATGTTCTCAATAAATTTTCTATCTGCTTACTCAAAGGTGTGCTGTGCCCTTGAATTTTTTTTCTTGGACTGCATGGCCAAGAACCTCGGAAGCTGAAATCCAGTAACAATAGGACTGATTTTACAGGTTTTGTCACGTGGCTCAGTCTCAGACGGAAGACATGGAGAACTGGAGCGCTTGGATTTTCATGTAGAATGTTTTGACATAAAATTCATGGAAGTGTTCCAATTTTAGATCCATAAGACACATAACTGCAGAATAAAAATCGCAGATTCACTCAACTAGTAAAGAGTTTTATGGTTGGTCTATTTGAAACCCTTCATCATACAAAAGAAGACTTTCAAAGTATATCAGACTTGCTCAAGGGCAAAGCCAAGTCAGAATCACACCCATATCTTTGGAATCTTGGTCCAGAGCTTTCCTTCATACTCTACAGCTCCTCACTGGCCCCATAATCTTCACTCAACATATAGATGTTCACTTTTGGCATGTCTTACCTGGCACCTGCCATTTGCACAGACATCTAATCCCTGAGATCCACAAGAAGTTCCATCCATCACCTTTTCTGATAGAAGAATAGGCTGTTCTTTTCCCACAGGAGAGCAAAACAAGGCACAAGGGTTTTCTACATGGAGGACAAAAAAGAAATGAGTAAGCATTGCTCCTTAAATATTTTTATCTCAAGTTTTATTATTCAAATTATCATTCAAAAATTATTTTTATTTTATTATTCAAAATATTCAAATTAAAGAGTAGAAAAAATATGATCAGCTGTTAATTGAGTAATATAACACTATAGTATGGCAATACTAGAGAATTATTGTTAAGTATTAAGTGCAATAATGCCTGGAAAAAATGAGTCACCCAATGAATACAAATCACCTTCATCTTTAAGAAAGATGGCTTCTATTCACTTTGTAAAATGTAGCATTTATTATTCTCTGGCACAAAATCTATGTCACACATTGTCTCTCTCTGAAAAACATCTCCTCCCCATCACTTTTTGTTCATATCTTTTGAAATCCTCTCCCTTCCTCTTGGGGACGTATCAGAGTTCAACCTATTTTTCAAGTCCTAGCTTGAGACTTATTTTGTCCATGAAGCCTTCTTGATGTCTTACATCTAAATTCCAATACACTAGTTTTCTACTATGGTGAGATAAGCAATTCTCATAAGATTTTTCATTACTAGAAGGTTCAGAAAAATGCAACCCAGTCCAATGAGAACACCCATCATTGATCACTGAGCACAATCACTGATGTGGACCTGGGACTCAACACTTTTTAGTGCTTACTCAGAGTATTGGAGTAGGTATGATATCTAGACTGATATCTAGACTGATAAACTTATTTGTAGAATTCTTGAGTGGCTGGAAGTCATCTTTAGTGTTTCATTGAACAATAAAGTAGATGCTTTGGGGGTTAAACACTTGCCTCTGAGGCCTGAAGAGTGGCAAAATATTTTCAAACTGTTGTTTCTATTTCTAAGGCTCCTGCGGAGGAGCTCTAGGGTTTGGTAATACCAACAGTAAGAGCATCCAAAGCTAAAACTTCAGAGCAATTTCCATGCTACATTACTACTCTATTGGCTTGACACCAGTCGGTTCCTTAGCTGTTTATTAAGCTCATATAAATAGAATGGAAAATAGTTTACAATTTCTGACACTGATCTTCACTTATGTCTTTAGTAAAGTCCCACGTATGCTGATGGGATTCTAGAAATACCAAATAACAGCCAGAGGCATGGAACAGGGTATCACTTTGCAGAGAGAAGACAGACAGTTAAATGAGCCTCCAGAATTGAACAGTTCAAACAGCTTCACATGTGGCTCCTGAATACCATGCTGAGCAAATCTGGGGAGTTGGAACATGGCCTTTAATGTGGATGGTTTTGAAATTTTCCTTTAAGATGCCATTATAAGCCGCAATAAAGCATTTCAGTGTGCTCTCACACCTCAAAGTAGGTTATGTTTATTCAATGACTGCTTACTATGTCATATCTTTGGACTGTAAAACAGCTGGCGTAATTGTAACACTTTAAAAGTGGTCTATATAAATCTCTTTCTAGAGTTTTCTTTGAATAGAAGAGCAAACCAGACCTATGAATAATGTAGAAAGGAATTAGTGTCCTAGAAAATTCCACTCACATTCCAAGTAAGAATTCAGATACAATCTTTGTATTTTTCCTTTTATATCATACTGTCAATACCCTTTGCTTCCTCTACATTCTTAGATGTCATGAACACTTGATACCAATCTTTCCTTCCGAGAGGATATTCTCAAGACTGTGACATTGTAGTGGCCCATGTAACATGCCAGTACTTGGCAGGAAGGCTCTGCCTTGACTTAAGAGACCACCCCCTTCCAAAATACGCATTAGACATGGGTTTCAGCCAAGCTTCAGCACCAGAATATGTAAAAGAACTGAATGTTAAAGCCAGGCAGCTCTTTTCTCTAAAAATAGATGTTCACCACTGCACAGGTCACCTTCATTTATTCCTCCTAGTCATGGATTTATGTGTTACATAAACACATAGTGAAATAGGCACTTGCATTTTATGGATTTGTAACGTTACAAAGACTTGGGATTTTAAAATAATTACACATTCGATTATTCCCCCCAGTGCTATAATGCATTAAGGCTAATTATTATTGCGTATCTCATTCATCCTATAGATTGATCAGGTTTGATTGATAAGTATTGCAAAATTATCAAACATGCTACCTTGCTAATTATATAGTTAAATACATAGTTCCGATGATAAACACCATTTTATAAAGGTCAAGAGCTTCTTTAAGTGTGACTTGCGACAGCTTTTTAAAAATATTATTTTATTAGAAAAGTAGTAGGTTTACAGAAAACTCATGCAACAAATACAGGTTTTTCTGTAAACTTCCAACAGCTTTAGTATTTTAAACTGACCCCATTCATTCCATTTTTTAAAATCTGGGTGGAACCTGAGAGAGATCATCTGTTTCCTGTCTCTTATTTCATACATGAGTAAACAGATTTCAAAAAAGGTTAACACCATCAAGTTCTCAAGGCCTGTTAGGAACAGAGATGACATTAACCCTCAAATTATGTGGACAAACAAAATTTTAAAAAATTATTAAAAATAAATTTTTAGGATTTATTATATGTTCAGTATCAAAATATAACAGTTATGTATTCAAATTTATGCAATGAATATTCATTGAAAGGTTCATACACACCAGACAGTAGACTATGCACAGGCATTAGAGGTAATCCAGACATTAAAATGTGCTATTACAAGGTGCTCACGGGGTCCTTGGAAGGGATACATAACCCACTTTGGAGAACCAGGGGATTTGCTTTTCTTAGAGGATTTGACACAACTGAGTCCAAGAAATGAGTAGAAGCTTTCAAGGTAAATAAATGGTGAGAGGGATCAAAGCCTGAGAAGGAAATGGTGTTAGGACAAGGAAGTAACATGAATACAAACCCAGAAGGAAGAGAGCATGAAGTATCTGGGGGTAGAAACTAATTTGCCTTGATTTTAGCACACGTTAGAAAAGGGAATGAATGCAGAAGAGGTACAGGAAGTTAAAGGGGCTGGGCCACAAAAGTGGCCTTGTAAACCATGCAATGAAGTTGAGATTGGTCCTAAAAGCAAACATGTTCATTGAGGTATTATCTGGGGCTAATGCCCAGATAATTAGCCCAGTAACTGACAGACCTGGTCCTTTCAAGGACTGGCTGAGATGATAGGGACTAGAGGAGGGTGGCAGTGCAGTTAGGGAAACCCATGAGGAGGCTAGTTGAGGAATCCAAGTTAGAGATGATATACTCAGAACAAAGATGGTAGCCATAGGGATAGAGAGATTTGGGCAAATGTAAGACATATATTTAGAAGTCAGACTCAATCGCCTTTTCTGATTGATCAGACATAGATGGAGATTGAAAAAGATGAAGGATTCTGCTTAGCTTTTCCAATGGGGGTGATCATGAGGATTCTCTGGGAGAAGAAGAGTGAGTGTTCAGCTCAGGACCTGCCGAGTTAGAGGTGTATGGGATACCTAGTAGAGATATTCATGAGGCAGACAGATATGCAGGCAAGGAGCACAGGTGAGAGAAATCTGGGTTGGAGATAAATATTTGGGCTCCATTAGTAGGTGGGGATAAATAAAGCTAGAGAATAGTTAACTATTCCAAGGAGAATATTTATAGAGAAGAAAAGATTGGCCAGCACAAATCACTAGAAAATTTCCATCATTCACTCACCTAACATTTATTAAGTATCCACTCTATGCCAGGTACTGTTTAGGAGCTATAAATACAGAAATGAGTAAGATATGACAACAAGCTCTGCTCACGTAACTATTATTCTGAGGTGGGCAGATAATAAATAAAATCTGAAAGTATTATGTCAGATGGCATAAGTGCTGTGGAAAAAAATAAAGCAGGAGAAGGAAAATGCATCGAGTTAATATTTAACAAAAACCTGAAGGACACGAGGGAGTGAGTCATGTCAGTATCTGGCGAAAGTGTTTGAAAAGGGAGAACAATTTCCAAAACCCTGAGACAGCAGTGTACCTGACTTATTCCAAATAGAACAAGGAAACCAAAGTGGCTGGAAGGCTGTGATGAGGGAACATCAGGAGTTGAATCTGAGGGCAACAGTGGAACAGGTAGCGGAGGTCCCTACAGGTTGTTACAGAAACTCTGGGCTTCTACTCTGAAGGAGTTGGGAAAATATTGGAGAGTTCTGAGTGGAGGAATGACATGATCTAATTGCCAATTTTAAATTATCACTCTGGCTGTTATGTTGTTCCATAGGCAGAAAGCACCATTTGAGGTTATTGCAATCATCCCAGGGAAGGACAGTGGCTTGTACCAGGGTGGCAGCTCTGAAGATTTGGGGAAATAATTATATTCTGGGTATATTTTGAAGATAGCATTAGTACGGCTAGCTGATATTTTGACTGTGTGGTAGAAGAAAAATAAAAACTGATGACTCTAAGATTTTGCTCTAAGCATCCAGAAAAGAGGAATTGTCATTTGTAAAGATAGCATTATGGAAAGAGGGGACTGGCTATTACTTACTAAACATACATGTACTGAGCATCAATGACTAGAGGTCACAGTGCCAGGGATTGGATAGGCAGTAGGGGCAAAGCTTGTCAAAGTCTTGAACACTTTATAAAGTTTACAAAGCAGATTTTAATCAAATAATTAGGAAAAAATGTAAAATTGCGGGTGTGATAAGTGTGATGAAGGAGGGGCATGTGGTGTCAGACAAAACACATAACATGGGTGTTGATTCGGAGGATGGAAGCCAGGGAGACTGGGGGCTGTGACGTGAGAAGTGAGAGTGTAAGTTAACCACAAAGAAGGGTGGTAGGGCTTTCTAAGTAAGAGTCTTGAAAGCTATGTTTGGAGGCTATGTGGGGTAAGAAAGCACGTTGTGATGTAAGACCGATGTCTGAAATATAGAAAGCAAAACGCAGCAAGGTTTCTGATAGGGCAGGGAAGTCACCAGGAGGGGGGAGACAAAGCAGGGTGTTGTTTTGTATGTCATGTTATACAGAAAAGAGCTACGGAAAACCAATGAAATGCCTCAAATTGGAGATAAATATGATCACCTTTTCTTAAAAATATCTCTAGGCTGCTCGATGAAGAACAGACTGAGGCAGGAGAAGAGCAGAATCAGAAAGACTATTTAGGAGTTATTACTGTAGCCCAAGCAAGAGGCTCTGAGAACTAGAGGTTAGGACAGTGAGGGTGGAGACGTAGGGAGACGGAGTGGAGACGGAGTGGAGATGGAGTGGAGATGGAGAGGAGGTGGAGTGGAGATGGAGGAGAGATGGAGAGGAGATGGACTGGAGATGGAGTGGAGAGATACTCAAGAAGTAAAACAGACAAGACAGAGTTACTGATTGGATATGCCAGGGAGGAAGACAGAAATGTTATGAATGACTCTATAGGTCTCTGGCTGCGCAACTAAAAAGGAATTTAGTTGAAAGCCTACCACGATAAAAAAAAAAAAAAAAAAAGAATTTAGTTGAGAAAACACTAAAGAGGATTAGCATAGATATGGGTAAGAAGAGTTAAGGTCATTAGCTTAGTCTTAAACTACTAGAATAAATATTGAGTAGGCAAGTGTACATACAAGTTTGCAAATCAAAGAAGAAAATTTGGCTGGATATATAAATTCATGAGTTATTTGCATATTTGAAGTCATGGGTATGGATATGGGTACCTAAACAGAAAAGGTAGAGTGAAAAAGAGAATCAAGCCTAAGAAAGAAACGTGAATAATCCCAATATTTAATGGTGAGGTAGAGAAGATGAGCCAGCACAGCAGAAGTCAAGTGAGCCAGACACAGGGTAGGAATGGCAGGAACGTGTGTTGCTATGGATACCAAGGCCCATGCGTGTTTGAAGAACTGAGGAGTGGTCAACGCCACATTAATGCATTTGATAAGTCAAGTAAGAAGAGGACTAGAAACCATTCTCAGTGGAATATGTATTCACAGAATGACTAAGTTGAATCCAATTTGAAGCAAATGGAAAGTAAAGAAATAGGAGGCTGGAAAACAGAGTACTGTGGAGCAGAGTAGCTGTGAGGGGCGAGAGGTGTAAGTATAGTGGCTGCAGGTGAGTATGAGCTTAAGGGACAGCTTGTATTTTTCTGTGGAAGTCCTAAACATGTTTAAAAATTAAACATGAGTGATCCAACAGAGATGAGATTCAATATGTAAGAGAATGTAGGGGTACATTCTACTCTATGGGATTTCAATATCTCTCTCTATAAGATATGTGAAAAGGGAAAATGGGGATGGCAACCAGAATGCAGTTGGAGGGACCCTTCTTAGAGAGTTGGAATGAAAAACTCCTCTCTCATAGGAGAAAACACAGTAGATAGGCAGGCCACACATACACAGGCTTATGTAGTTTATGATGAGAAGACCAGGGTGTAATCATCTCACGACTGCTATTTTTTTTCCAATAAATAAGGAATGGTCTGACCTATTATTTAGCTTTCTACATCAGTGTGCTCGAGTGTTTACACTGAGAATAGAGTTTACGAGATAGGTGCACTGAAAAACGGAGGAGCAATGGCTTTTGACAGGTGTGTTATTAAAATGATAGAAAGTTGTCCTAATTGACCAAGTAGGGAAATAATGGACAGAATGGCAATCAACGGTCAATGAATTCACAGACTCCTTCACCACCCTCCGTAACTACAACTCAAACCCACAGCCCACTAGTCATAGGGAAGTATTAACAGTCTTAATCATGGCATATAGTTTCCTTAAAATTCTTATTTTGAAATAGTTAAGAATTTATAGAAAGTTGCAAAAACAGAACAGAGGGCCCATGGACCCTTCAGCCAGTTTCCAACCAACAGTTTTCACAGTGATAACAACAGTACAATAGCAAACAAAGGAAACTGACATTGATACGTATGCGGATAGTTGTATGCCATTTTAGAGCATAAGCAGATTTGTATAATCACACTGCAATTAAGATATAAACTACTGCATCGGCACAAAGTCTCTCCTCGTATCACTTCTTCAAAGCCACACCCACCAACCCCTGGCCACTGCTAATCTGCTCTCCATCTCTGTAATGATGTCATTTCAGTAATGTTACACCAATGAACTCACGCAGCGTGGGAACTTTTGAGACTGGCTTTCTTCAGTCAGCGTAATACCCTGAGATCCATCCGGTGCACCTTTATCCGTACCTATTTCTGAGCAGTATTTCATGGTTTGACGGTATCATACCTTGTTTAAACATTTCTCTACTGAGAGACATTTTGGTTGTTTCTGGGTTTTGGCTATTAAAAATAAAGCTACTCTGAACCTTCATGTGCAGGTTTCTAGGTGAACATCAATTTTCATTTCTGCGGGATGAATGCCCAGGAGTGCTAGTTCTGCATTCTACGATCAGTGTGTGCTAAGCTCTTTTAGAATCTGCCAAAGTGTTTTCCGGAGTGCCTGTACCATTTTACATTCCCACCAGCAGTTGGATGATAAATTAGTTTCTCGTTCTCACCAGCATTTGGTATTGCCACTATTTTTTTATTTTTACTGGTAGCTGTTCTAATCCTACCTGTATGAATATCCCATAAAATTTTTAAAAAATATATAGTTTGGTTATTGCTCCTGGGTTTTGTATGTTAATAAAGGTAGGAAAAAAAATAGAATTCGCAATACTCAGAAGATTAACTATAAAATGACATTGACTATTATTGTAAAACACTGTAAATCCCTAAGTCATGCTGGAGACAGCTGGGACCTGGCTGGTCTCACCTTCATCCAGCACAGCTTGCCACTGGCGCCCATGCTTCGCGTGCAAGGTTCTCACACTAGACGCCTGACATTGCCAGTCTCTGAATCCAGGTCCGCCTGCAGGACAAGGTGGAGTCTCACAAATCCTATATTGTTTTCTGGGACCATTGCAATCCCTTGCTTCAGAACCTAACCTAGAAAAGATAGTACACATAATCATTTTTCTCTTCTTATATGTTAAAATAAATATTCAACATTAATAAGAACCCACGATATATTACTAATGTTGACTCCTTCATATTAAATAGACAATTAAAAATATGGATTCATTAAATAATCGGTAATAGGAGGAAGAACATATGTTAACTAAAAAACATTTTTCTTCAATCCTTGGTCAATTTACCTTCTGAATTACATGAAGAATAAAAGCCAACTTGCTATGAAAATGATGCAAAGGAATAAAGTTCAGAGTCTGGGGGAGAAAATAGAAAGCCTGCAATTCCATGAAGAAGTTGGATTTTTAGACTTTGTAAGGAGATGCTTTGGAAGTTTTCACGTAAATTCTGAAAGCTCTAGAACTGTTTGTGAGGGAACTGGGTCTTGTCCTCCGCTCCAACAGAGTTAAAGCATACCAGCTGGAAGGACATTCTTACACATTTTCCTAGAATCAAGATAAGAATGGTGTGGGGTTGAACCAGCTGGTATTATAATACTCCCTATCTGTGTAACGCGTATCAAGCCTTCATTTTTTCATCACTCTTAGCTTTAATTCCCAATAATTTTGTTCTCCTTCCCTCTCTTTCAAGGTGGAAGTCCTGCCATCCTCCTGGCCTTCTCATAGTTCCTTTAAATGCCACTTGATTTCTCTAATATCATCCTTCCTAGCTTTTAACTATTCTTAGAAGAGCTGGTCATTATCCTCTTCTTCAAGGGGAGTTTTTACATCTAATAACTATTTGGAGGGATCTTTCTGCTTTTCAGATTTAGAGTGGGGTTTGAGAAGCTTCGCTGACATTTAACATGGTTCATCAGTAAAACCTTTCCATTCCCAAACTGAAGGAGAGATGCCCGCCCCCCAAACCAGGGACTGTGCCTTTACCCATGGCATCTGCGTTCTCGACTGCTGATCCCAGAACTGCAGGTCCGGCTGCAAGAACTCCACACGCTCCATTCTCCGGCCAGATGCTCAGGGGCCGAGGTCCTGCTGGTACATTCTCCAGCCTTACACCACTATTCCAAAAGTTATGTCTTAGGTGAACAAATCAGGGCACAACTGAAATCATTCACTGGCCTACATAATCACTGGAAATGCAACTGTCAGCTCTAACAAAAGACCAAACAGAAGTTGGCAATTGCTTTGTATCATAAGAATATAAATGGCTCCCTTTTCACATTTCTCAGGTCCGAGCACATAGTCTCGTCATGAAGGCAGAGCGCAGATATTTGTTACTATAGTTCTAGAACTCAGGAATTGAAGATAAGGTGATGGGGGATTTGGAGTGCCATGAGCAGAAAAGGAAAATTAACTTATTTTAAGAAACAGATGGCAATTTTAAAAGGACAAACAAAAACACAGTGCACCAAACATCCTACTTAGGATGAAAAATATGAAATCTGGGTTTAAGACAACACTTGGTAAATTTAACAATTTTGATTTGAAATGTCATTGAGATACGGTATATTTTCTCCTGATAAGTAAAATAAAAGTGGAAAAAAAGATTTAACTTTAGAACTGGTCTGTACTTTTTTTTTCTTTTTCCTGAAAATTTTCCCATCAAGTTCAAACATTCACATTATGAAGAGTGTTCTTTCGAAAGCCAAGTTTGTTTGAAAGACTTGGACAATTAGATTTTTTGAAATTCTATTATTTCATTCCAATTTTCTATATTTATTTGCTATTTATTCACCAGGAAATATAACTGGTCAAGAAGAGAAAGGAGTGTGTCATTTTCTTTCCTATGCTTATTTTTTTCAGTGGCTTTAAACAATGCAGTGAAAGGGGGTGACTCGGTCACTGAGAAATGGTTGCCAGGAATTGATAGACTGATTATTAGAATTTCCCCTGATTTGGAAAAGCAGGTACATGATGTTCATAATAAAGAGAACAAATGGCAGAATGATTGAATAAAGTCATGTTGAGAATAATAAATAAAGACTTAGATTTGTGATTGTATGCTGCTAAGTTTGAGCACCTCATCCTACTAGCTTTTAACAATTTTCTGCACTTAATTGTGCATTATTTATAAGGAAATTTTTAAAAAATTGCAGCCATTCTTTGATTCTCAGCTTTCTTATTGCCAAAATGAGAAAAATAATCATATTTACCTAACAGATTTTATTCAAAAGTTAAGTGAAGCACTATGGAAATGCACAGCATATCTTAAGCATTTAGTTTAAGTTAACTGTAATAATAACAATTATCAAAATAATAAGAAATCATTATTTGTACAATATATTAATTTTATTAATCCTCATTTTCAGAAATCTAACCAAAATGCTATTTATTCTGATTTTTATTGATCTCTCAATTCTTTCTTTAGGAACACATATTTTATATGGAAAAATTTAAAAGAGCATGCTATGTAGCTTAGTTTGAGTTCACTGTTTTTGTAAGCAATAAAATAAGCAGACTTTCTCTGCAGACTTGCTCTGATACTCTGAAAATTTAAATTCAACCTCTTTTGTATTCCTGAAGTTTTAAATCTAAGCTTGGAAAGACAGCCTGTACAGTTGAGAGTGTAACAAAACGCTAACACTGACGAAAGACACGGGGATTTTCTGTGAGGACGAATTCTGTAAACTGGAAAAAGGGGAAAAAAGAAAAAGAGGGTGTAAAATGTTTTAAAGTTATTTATCTTCACTGGTTTTTAAGTCTTGAAAACGTCATCCATTCATGAAAAAAGTCCAATGTAAAACTGTCAAACTCCAATCAGTCAAATTGTTTTAGCTTAGTTGAAGGGTGCTTATTTGACCAGAGTGTATGTCGTCACTCTCACCCATTCAGGCACAAGCTGGCACTAAAAGGCAGACTAGAGCTCACAGCAGATTAAAAGCATCCCAGGAAGGACTGGGATCCACACCTGTAAGTCACTGGAACTAGGTCATAGGTGGCAGATGAGGAGAGCTGGAAATAGATATGCAAGCCAATTTGCATATGCAATTTTAATGAAACTTCATGCAAAGCACAAAGCATAATATTTAAAGGTTATGACCTTGCAGATAACCAGTTCTCTGGATCAAACAATGGGGAACCTGCTTCTGTGTGTTCTAGGAGGTGCTGTGCTTCAAACTGAGGAAAATGTCAAATGTTTTGTTTAAATTATTATACAATATATTCTATTGAGAGTGTATATAAAACTATCCTAATGCTTTTCACAAATTTTCTAATAGCACCATTTTGTTTTGTTCATCATTTGTATTTTTTAACCTCAAAAAAGATAATGTGTATGGTGTACAAAATTCAAAATCTGTCATGTCTACTCATTCAGACCGATTTGTGAAAATGCTAAAGCAATATATGGTATAGGCTATTACTAGGACACTGTACAACCTAAAAACCATTGGCTGTATTCCAATTCTTCAAATTTTTATGTGGCTCTGCCTAGGCAGTTCAGGAAAATACATGATTTGAAGATGTCAATGATTAATCAGAGAAGTTTGGTTATTGTATAATCAAATTTTCTTGTATTTACATTGTTGAAAGAGAGAAAAGGAGGAAGGCAGGCAAAAGTTCTATACATATGCATATTTATGATTATTAGCATATTACAATCCTCATTATTTTCAACAATAAATGATAACGATAAATTCAAGAATCTCAATTTAGGAAAATGAATAAGATATACATAGAATTCCAGGAAACAATAACAAATTTTAGTAAACTTACATTTAACACTCCCCTCAATTTCTTGCAAATAATATAAGTAAAAAAGCATACATTCGTTGGTTTTACTAAATCATTTATCAACTCTTTAATTTCTGTTAAATGTAAATTTAAATAGACGATAGTTTTGTAAAGAGAAAGGAGGGAGAAAAACATACTGCTTTTAATTCGGTAATGGATGATTATAAATAGTATACAAATCACTACCTTCAAAACCATTTTGAATTAAAAAATCCTGTAAGCTAGTTATCAGACTTAATTCTGTATTGTTAGAGAACAAGATTTATACAGCTAGATTAACATCCCCAAAATGTTATAAATTACACTTCTCCAGCTTTGATTCCTTGTTGGCAATTTTCCGAACTAAGTAGGGTTTAGTGCAAGGAAGCAAGTATTCAAATATTTTAGCACAGCCATATTAAACAAGAGTGTTGGAAGCTGTTTTCGTGATGGCTCCTACAACAGCTGGAAGAAACAGATATTTGAAGAAGCCTACATGGCCTCAGGAACTAATAAATCCATTAGTTATTTCAATACGCGAAGCATTACAAAACCACTAAAACAGTATCATTAACACAATTATATGGAAATAAAACATCTGAGAAGTAATTACAATTTATATTGCTGAAAGAATAAGTTTATTTCAGAGACCTCAAGTCTACAAATCATTCTCATGCATATGAAAAGAAAAAAAATAGCAGAAATGCTTTCAGAATACCATATTATAAAACTGAAGAGAATTTTTTCTTGCCAGAGAAGAGCTAAGTAAGATGAATGGATTACGTGATTTTGAGGAATTATGGCTATTTGGTTATCTCTGTGTATCACTATTTTCGTGTTTAAGGGATTACAAAAATTATTGCTGGTGCAGAGTTTTATGAGTCAAGCAATAAATTACACAGCATAATACCATGAGGCTTCCCTGATATACATGCTTGTAGGACTTTTGTGTGTAAATTTTTTTTTTAAATGTAAAAAACAGGCTCAAATTCTGATGCTCCATCTACGTGCATAGAAAAATATCTGTCACGCTGTGTGTAAACTGTAAGCTGATTGTGACTTTTCACATAAGTTCCCCTTCAAGGAATCAATTTCTTATTGATGATAGTCTGTAGAGATAAAAATGTTTCTAGTCTCTAAAAACTGTTTTTGAGATTTAAACAATTTGTATTTTTATTAAAAAAATTATAGAAGTAATAAATTACTGAATGCTTAGGTTAAAAAAATCCAGAAATGTCTTAAGAAGAGTTAAGTTTATCCTAATCTCCCTTTGTTCTACTCCCATGCATCAACCCCTCTTCTCTCCCCAAAGGTAACCACTAATTATAGTATGAATTTGCAAACACACTATGTGTGTGTGTGCGTACATTTATTCACATCTCATACAAACTTTTTCTTAAATCTCAAATGGTTTCATATAGTGTACTAACAGCCATGTCTAATAGATATATATTATTTGTTTTTATTAACAGCCACACTGTAACCATTCCTCTATTGATGAATATTTTTGTTTGTAAATTGTCACCATTGCAAATTGCACCCTTAAACAAGCATCTTACATAAGCATCCTTTTTGTACATGTGTGCACAAATGTATTTCCTTAAGACAAATTATTAGAAGTTATAATTACCAGATTTCAGGCCATATTTCTTAACAGCACTCCATGTAACTTAATATTTTCCCTAATTCATATCAAAATCTGTTAGGTTCTTTATGTTGCTGTTTCTTTTCAAATGTAATGAAAGTTCATGTCCCTTAGTGATAAAGTTTCTGATCTTACATTGAATAAGTAAAATGATGACCATTCATTCCACTTTCACTTCATGGAATAAAATTTAGAAAAACTGTGTGAACTACTGGGCTGTTGTCTTTTGACTTAATGAACAACAATAAGTACATGAGTTCTACTTGTGTTTATATTCTTGAAAGGTAAACTAAATTAAATTTCCATGACAACTATTTTGCTCTGAATATGTGTACCAATGAAGTCCTATAGCCTTATGGAACACATTAGACGAGACAATTTAGGAAGCCAAATATTTACTAATATCCATATTGTCAATTCATCTATTTTATTTATTATGCTTAAATTGACAGGGAAAACTTATTGACTCTCAGTGGACCTCTGAGCCATATTTTATATCTGGAAGGACTCATAAACTCTGAGCAATTTTATAGCATAAAATAGTTATGCTATCATTTGTACTTATTTTATTTTTGTTTAATTTAAATGGCAAAAGTTATATGAATTCACTTTATTGTCAGTCATACAAATATTTGACTGTCAACATTACCATCACCAACAACAATAAAAGCAACCTCTTTAATAGTAACCAAACAGTTAACGGATTTTTAAAACCAGAAAAAGATAATACAAAAATAGGTGAAATGCTAAAATTTTTGTATATGCTGAAACTATTCCATCAGTGTGAAGGCAGATACTGAGTGACTGGCAGAAGAAAATTTCCCCAAGTAAATGCATGTTTCTTAAGTTTCATTTAGCATTCTTATTAAGTTCAGGAAATACTAATGACTTACCTTACCAGGGTCACAATCGGTTCCATCCATCGGCGGATCAAGTTTGGTTTTGCATTCTTTCTCCCCTTCTACCTTGCACCACAGCTCGGTGCAGATAGCATGCTGAAAATAAGGGCACAACAACCAATAAGGTGAATGTATTGCAATTTTTAGGTTAAACCAATAATTTTTGAGAATGCCATTTTGATAGAACAATGGAAATTATCTGAAGAACGCATGCCTCAGGTAGTTTTAATATTGAACTTACAATCGAAACAGCATATAACTTTATAGTGATGTGAAGAATGGATATGCAAAAAAGAAAATCTTTTTAATAAAAATAAATTCTCCTATAATTTCCTTAAATAAAACACATGTAGCTATGTAAGATTACTTAATACCACGGGATAAATTTAAGCCAAAATCATTTATTCCGGCCATGATATGAACTAGGCTGGAATAAGTGATTATGTTTATGGTATGAATTCAGCACCTACTGCCCTAAAACACATCCTCACTTATGCTCTGCTTTGCACTTAAGTTCCACAGCTCATATGCTCTTACTTTATCATATTCCCTTGGCCCTTGACACATTGTAGAGGCTCTTTAGTGGTTGTATTTCTGCACATTTTTATCAGTCATTTTTACCTCATTATAAATGAATATTAGATCTTTTGGTAGGGAAAGTTAAAGGGAAGAAAAACATTCCTGGACTAAAACAGCAGGGGCTGAGCAACGATGGAAAAAGAGAATTCTGAGGAAAGGCAAGAGGGAAAGTATCAAGCAAACAAAGCCATGGCTGTACCTGTAAAGCCATAGATACGAAGGGGAACAAATGACACACACGTAAAAACGAGTTTCTACTTTTGTAGGATGTTTGCAGTTTTTTAGACACAAGCTAATTGTTTAAAAAATGCATGGAAATATGGAATTCATGAGGGAGATGAAAAGATGACTTGATGTGTACTGATGATTGTATGACTACTTATCTAGGTTCTCGGAGGAGAAGCAGGAAGGCTTCTAGACGAGGGAAGAGAGTGGGTTATTAGAGAGAAAGAGTGGCTAAGTGAAAGAGGACGAGTGGGTGAGAAGACCAGTGCAACAGAGGGAGGCATATATATATATATATATAATGGAAGAGGACAATGGACAACAAGATTGAAAAGACAGAAGAACCAGACATGCAGTGGCAAAAGGACTTCATATTTGTAGATAATAGAAACATATCTAGCAGTTTGACCAGGAGATTCATAAGATTAAAAAGGCTATTTGGGGAAGTTTACTGTGGTGGTAGCATTAAAAACATACTAAAAATCACAACCAATATTATGTTATGACACAAATATTTTAAATATGTTGAGCAGGGTACATTAAAACAAACTTTTTAAACAGATCTGTTATAACACTAATATTAAATTTACCACAGCTCTCAAACTATGATCTTTTTAAAATTTTTTATTGTAGTTATATACATATGACTCAAAATTTCCCATTTCAACCATTTTCAAGTATACAATTTAGTAGTTTTATTTACACTTACAATATTGCACTACTGTCATCAACATCCATTACAGACAGGCCAATTGTTCATCATGTGCTTTTTTGGAGATATTTATATTTGAATTAACAAATCTCTAACTTGAGAATTTTACTTTCTAAAAGCTTCTCTTATTGATATTTCCATCAAAGAAGACATGTGCTTTACTTACATTACGTAAAACTTAGTTGTGCTTTAGTGAAAATTATTTTAGCCAAGTTTATTCATTAACCGATGCACACCGAATAAAAAGCTAATCATCTATACAATAATATTAGGATGACACTCGCTCTTGGAGCCTTTTTGGTGGCCTAAATTCTGACCTTCCACCATTATCTGCGCTTCAAAAATGGAGGTACTCTGATTCCCAATCCATGAACTGAAAGCAGAAAAGCAAACTTGGGGGTTTTTCATCATAAGCCTAGCCACACACAATAAATCTCTTTTCCCTTTATGTTCTGAAGGCCGAGGGTTCTCACAGTAAGTAAATTATAGCCTTATTCTTAAAAACAATTAATTCACTGATGCAGTAGTTCAAACCCAACCATTAAAAGAAACACAAGCATATTCTGAGGAAGTGATATGGACTCTGCTCACCCTAAAGAGAGGAGTGTCTCAGACGTGTGATGTCACTGCAGTGTAACAGCAAGCCCTTCCTTAGGATAATGAAGGGGCATGTGTCTGCGGTGGGGGTGGGGGTGGGGATCAGCACTTCTGATTGCCACGATAAAATATTCTCCCTATGCTACACAGGCTAGAGTCAAACACTTGTCTTTCAACTCAATTGTTGAAGCCAGTTAATATGTCCAATAAGTAAAGATCTTTAAACTTTAAATGCTTTGCATAGGATCTACAACAGAAATGCATATTTAAGCATTTCAAAACAAATGTAAAACGATACAATATTTCTTTTTATCTTCTATAATAAAAAGAGAACGTTAAAAGTATAAGAGATAGAAGAAATACTGTAATTTTCGTAAATGTTTTAAGACAGATATTATAAATGTATTCAGTGAGGTCAGAAGGAAATTGATTTGCAATGAATGGAAACATAAGAAATCTCCAAAGAGAAATTAAAAGGTACAAAATGGAAACGTTCATTTTAGAATGAAAAATACAATGGGTGAAATGAAAAACTTACAGGATGAGCTTAATAGTAGAACTGAAATGATAGAAGAAAGGTTTAGAAAACTTGAAAACACATTAAAAAAATGATCTAATGTGAAGCAGAGTGAGAAAAAGACTTAAAAATCTGAATGAGGCACATATACTTGTGAGAGAATGTAAAAAGGTCTAATACACGTGTAATCGGAGTCTCGAAAGTTGGAGAGAGAGGAAGAGGTGGAAAAGTATTTGAAGGAATGATGGTTATATACTTCTTCCCAAATATATTAAGACAAATTTACAGTCAAGAAACTCAACGAACTACAAATAGGAGAAATATGCACAAAAGCATACCAAAGCACATCATGTTAGCCAAACTGCTGAAAATCAAAGTTAAAGAGAATATCTTTAAAACAGACAAGGAAAAATAACTTATTATATACTGAGAAATGACAATTCAAAGACTATGGATTTCTCATCATAAATTATAGAGAGCAGAAGACAGAGGAACTTCTTTACTATGTTGAAATAAAAAATATTTTCAACAGAAATTCTATATATAGTGAAAATACCCTTCAAAGATCAAAGTGAAATAGTTTTTTTTCAGATGAAAGAAAACTAAGAGATCTAATTACCAGTAAACCCAAGACACTAACAGAAAATGAAGCCCAAGGAAAACTCATTTCTTCAAGAAGGAATGGTAAATATCTTGAAAAATGTAAAAGACTATTTTTAAGTTATTAATATTTGAAGTATATTTAAAACATTTAAAGCAAAAACTACACCATTGTATTGTAATTCATAGATGAAATAATATGATGACAACAGCATAAAAGGCAAGATGGGGTGATGTAAACAGACTATGTGATTGCATGTTTCTCTAGTGTAAGTGAGAGAGTATAATATTAACTATTAAGTAGACTGGTAAAAATTGAGGAATAATTTAAATTAAATTAATAAATTATTTATTAAAAATTAAAAATAAATAAATTCCTAGAGCTTATCTCAAAAACCATGGCCTGGGGGCTGGCTGAATCTTTTTCTAAATTAAGTTTTACTGGAATACAGCATGCACATTTATTTACCAGTTGTCTATGACTGTTTTTAAGCTACGAAAACAGTTACAGTTATAAGAATAGATAAAAAGTAAGACTCAAATATATGCTTTTGAGTTGCCCTGAACTGTAATATTTCTTTCTCCTGGGCAGGCCACGGTGGTTCAGCAGGCAGGAATGCTTGCCTGGGAAGTCAGAGGACCCGGGTTCGATTCCCGGTGCCTGCCCGTGTTAAAAAAAAAAAAAACATAAAAGGAAGAGGTATACCATGGAAAACATTAGCAAAAAAAGTCAGAAGGGCCACAGTAATATTACTTAAAATGCACATTAATATAGAGAGTGGCACCAGAGATAAAGAGGAACTCTTCATAATAATAAAGTAACTCATTTATCAGAGAGACATAACAATAATAAATATGTACATGCCCAGTAACAGAGCCTTATAATGTATGAAGAAATATCTGAAATAGTTAATGGCACATGTAAACGATTCCACCATAATAGGATATTTGGATACCCCAATCTCAGCAATCAAGTGAACTAGAAAAAATCCATAAACTCTGATGAGATGAACAGTACTCTCAAGCACCAAAACCTAGTTAAAATGTATAGAACACTAAACCTAAAAATTGCAAATATACATTCTGTTTAATACACCTGATATACTCACTAAGAAAGACTATAAAGGAGTCTCAATAAATTTAAAACAATTAAAATCTTAAATAGCATATTCATGGACCACAGCGGAATTAACTTAGACACAAATAACAATAATATATCTAGGAAAAGGCCAATACTTGGAAGTTAAACAGCATACTTCTAAATAATACAAGGGACAAAGAGGAAATTAGAAAATACTTTTAAATGAATGATAATGATAAATACAACATATCAAAATGTGTTAAATGTAACAAAAGCAGTGCTCTCGGGGAAATTTTCAGCTTTAAATGCTTTTATTATCAATGAACAGAGGCCTAAAATCAATCACCTGGGGTTCTACTAGATAAAGAAGTGTGAAGTAAACCCAAAGACATTAAAAGGAAGGAAAAATTAAAGGTAAAAAATCAATGACAGAAAACAAACAAAAGATAAAGTTGCAAACCCAAATGCTAATTTTTGAAGAGACCGACTAAATTCATAAACTCGTCACTAGACTCATGAAGATGTCTCAAATCACCAACATCAGGATAAAAGAGAGTTTATTAGAATAGACCCTGCAATAATTTAAAGAATAATATATTGCAAACAACTTTATAACAGCAAATTTGTAACTTAGGAAAAATGGACAAAGATCTTGTGAAGGACACTTACAAAATTTATACAACATATGACAGAAAATCTGAATAGCTCAGTCTTCTTTATTATCAGAAACTTTCTTGACGGGGGCTGGGGTCGAAGAAAGGAGTGACTACAAAGGGATAGCATGAGACAGTTGTATTTTAAAACTATATAGGTAATAAAATTCATAGAACTGTACACAAAAGTCACAATTTTATTTTATAATAACATTTAAAATAAAATCTCAAAACAAGAAAACAAAAAATAACCCTTCCTATCATCTAAAACTCCAGACCCATATGTAATTGTTAATGAAATCTAACAAGCATTCAAGTAGGAACTAACACCAATTTCATGCCAATGTTTTCACAAAATAGAGTAGAAGAAAATCCTTCCAAACTCATTTTAAAAGGCCATAAAAATTCTAACTGAAAGACAGGACAAAGAAGTTTTTTTTTTAAAGGAAAGGAAAGAAAAAGAAAAGAAAGTTGAAGACAGAGGAATTTCTCCCATGAACAGAAAACAAAATCCTTAATATTGTACAGTTTGAACACTTGGGGCTTATTCCTAGGAATGCAAGGTTGGTTTAATGTTAAAAATCAAACAATGTAATTCAACACATTAACTTAACAGATTTAAAGAAAATCACAAAATTATCTCAGTAGATGAAGAAAAAAATATTTGACAAAATTCAAAGTAAATTTATGGTAAAAATTCTTAACAAACTTTAAAATATTGATGGAGTTGCTGTCGATGCCCCAAAACTACTAGCCATCAAGGACTACTGCACATGAAGCCTCTGTACTTCCAAAATCTCACTGCCTCTATAATGTCATAACACCAAATCACAGAGACCCAGTCTTCAGAATTCCTCATGAGGCACCTCATTTCAATGGCAGCTGACTCAGTGAATCAAATGAGCAGTTTTTAGAAAATCCAACATATTTTGGTACATCAAGGAGATATAGCAGAAATGCAATGAGAACTTTCCATGTTATTTTTTCAGTGACCACATGATTCAATTATAGTATAGCATGTCTTACACAATATAATATTTATGAAATTCATGATATGCTTAATCCAAAAGCAAAAGCAAAAATTTAAGTTTCCTGGAGTATCTCAATTTTTATCACACTTCCTTTTTACGCATGAAAGGTCTCTTGTAGGCCACTGTTAACTGTTTGTAGACAAGCATTCTTCCAGATGACAATCAGGCTACATAATTTCAGACAGCTATCAAAATAACTTGATGAAGTTGGAGCTGGCTCAGACACAAGTTGCCAGATGGCCCTAAAGCATCAATTGCTTAAGACTCAGGAACAAGGCCATCCAATAAATTAACTATGTATAAATTAATGAAGAAGAGTCAGCTGTTATTGCTGGGGTCAAGAAGTTTTACAAGCAACTCTACAGCTGTGTCTTTGCAGATGTTAGTTGTTTATATGAAAGGTGAATTTTAATTATTAATGTAATCAGCTGGTATGCAGCGTCAGAACCTTTAGTGATTATGCAAATATACCTATTTAAAAGTCTAGAAGAGCAACATCTACTTCAGATGCCATGGACCAAGTGCCATTGTCGATTCAAGGCTATCTTGGTTCTATAATTCTGCCACAAATACACATGTTGAAAAGTGGTTGTGAAGTGTTTCTGAATGCAGCTTAATATTTATATGTCACTTACTGGAAATGAGACAATGGATGTCCGATTGACTCATTTGTAAGCTGTGAAACATAAACTCTCTTCCCATATTGTTTGGCTTGTACACAGGCAGTGCATTATTATTCTAGAAGGTCATTTTCATATAATCTTGACATATTATATATCTGAAAATCGAGTGTTTATATAGTGAAGACTCAGAATCTTCATTCCATCAAGTAATTCATTTACTCATTCAACAAACATGTATTGAGTATTTTCTAAAGTGCTGGAGTTGCTGTGATAAAAGAAAAGCTGACTCTAATGTCATGGAATGCACCTTGTTGGGGATTTATTTTGTATCAAATCCAGATGACAGAGTGACCTACTACGACAGCTCAACCTGAAGGGTATCTGTGCAGCTTAACACATAGAGCTATTCAAATCCTTTATATTTATAAGTATTTGGCCTTAGATTTTTAAGTTATGCCTCTCTACATCTGCTACATATTCAAGCATTTACAGATAGCTTTATGTAATATGTGCCATACCCGACGGGGGTAAAAAAAAAAAATCAATCACCCATTCTCAGATTTCATTTCACTCCACTTGTCTTCAGTCTTTGGCAGTGCTGATCACTCCTAACTTCTTGAAGAAATGTCTTCACTTAGAAATTCCCTATGTTGTCAAGATCTGGATAAGATACAGATTTTTAAAGACCTACTTTCCAACAAGTTCAACAAAGTCACAATGGGTTAAACCATTGAGAATTGACCCTCCCTGCTTTGTGGTTCAAGGTTTCATCTTATCTTCTGAATAAGTCCTGCAAAGTCTGTGTGTATCCATCGTAAATGTGATGGTGTGTTAGTTAAGTAGATAATCTAGTTCTTTAATTCCTGTCCTTAGAACTATTTTTTCCATGACTGTATATTGACATGGGCTCCCGTTTTTTATGTCCCCGTCTTTGTAAATTGCCGTTTTTTAATTGTGTGCTTTTCTTGCATAGTTGCAGGAATTCTTTCTAGTTTTTTATGTTAATTCTTTATTACTTATTAAGAGTGATTAACTTGTGTATTAACTCTGTCTATGATGTCCTTTAATTTTGAGGTGGTCAAATTCAGCAAATTTTCCCATTAGGATTGTGCTTTTTTTTTTTTTTTTTTTTCATTTTAGACAAATTCATCCCACATTGGGATTAAATGCTTATGTGGTAGAATGTAGGGATATCCAGGCATTTTGCTCTAAGCAGGATTATCAGTTTATTCCTGAAACAGAAAAGGGTAGGTACGTTTCAGAAGAAAACAGGTAGGGAGAAGATGGGCAGCGGGCAGATATCAAGAGGAGAGAAGAAAAGAAAGAAGGAAGAGTAAATAGAGCCAAAATTCTTACCTCAATTAAGAAAGCAATTTCATCCCAATTTTTATATATTTTTAACTTGGAACAAATGGATTCTCCAAGCAATTACTGAATTCTGATTTATAGACACTGTTAGTTTCCCTTTTCCTCTAGCTCAATTATTTAGATAATGTACTTTCTAATATTTTCCCATAAAGTATATATTTTTGAATTTTATTTTCAGGGTTGAAATAAATTGCACTTCTCCCACAATTTCATTTTCATACAGCATTCAACTTACAGTTTTTACAACTGACAATTTTTACAGTTACCATGTAAGAAAGTTGCAAATTTCAACTGGATGAACTGAACTGGCATAATGCAAATATTTCCCTGATTTCAGTGCCATTTTCGAAGGAGAAATTCTTGAGTCATTCCTTACTGACTTTAATATCCACCCCTTATTTCCATCATTTCTAAAGTACAAGAATGTTTCAGTTTCCCAGACTGCTCAAGCAAATATCATGAAATGGGTCGGGTTAAACAATGGGGATTTATTATCTCCATGGTTCTAGAGCCGGGCAATGTCCAATCAAGGCACTGCCAAGGTGATGCCTTCTTCCCAGAGAGCATGGCGCCCTGGGCTCCTCTGCCACATGTCTCTCAGGGAGGCTTCTCCTGGCCTCCCCCATCTCTTCTGGGTCCAGTTGAATTTCAACTTCTGGCTGCTCCCTCTGTGGCTTTCTTTCTCTCTCTTTCTCTGAATTTCATTCTCTTATATAGAACTCTAATTAGTAATAGGGATAAGAGCCCTCCTGATTGAGGGGGCCACACCCTAACTGAAGTAACCTCATCACAAGGTCCTCTTCACGATGGGTTTGCACCCACAGAAATGGATTAAGTGTAGGAACATGTTTTTCTTACACACGGCTTCAAACCACCACAAAGGGGAAATCGGCAGAAAACGTGGCTTGAAAAATCCTTGTTTCCGTGTCGGGATGCTTTTGACCCACAAACTCTAAAATGAGGTGCTCTTCCTCTCCTCCGGTGGATATTTCTGAACAATAAATGTGAATATACACCTACAAAATCCCATGTGGACACGCCCCTTACCTGCATCTCTTGGCAAAAGGAAGCCAAAGGCCCAAAGAGAATCTGGCATTGCTCGTCAGCAGTGTATGTCATCCCTGGCAGCTTGGAAGGAACCATCACGGAATTGACACTCTGGGGATTTGTCTGTAGCAAGCAGTTACTGGCCTTTGACCTGGCAATATGGAGATAAGTGTAAATTTTAAGAAGTTAATATAGAAAGTTGTTATGATTAGTTGGAATAGCAACAGAAAATATTTTTGTAACATTAAACTGTCATGTTTATTCAGAAACTATTCTATTGAATGCTTACTGAAATTATTCCATGTATGAGAATCATTTATCTACAATTAAGAATTAGTGATAAAGTTCAAGTTAATTGAAATTTTTGGTTTTTAAGTCCATTCATATGAGCTAACTCAGCTAATCAACATAACATTGTAAAGAGGGTATTATTTTACACATTTACAAAATGAAGAAGAATACATGTCTAAAAGTAGTGTTTTGATTTAAAGAATGCATGGAAAGCATTCTCAAGCAAATATTAATTGTACTTTGCATAGGTATATAATGCAACTTCTATTTGTGAAATGACATTTATTTTGAACCGCGTTCAGATTCAAGTTCAGATTCATGCATACAAAACCGTGCATTCTCCTCAGGAGCATGTCTGCACCCACTGACTGGGTGCTGATGCAGCAATGCGGCGTGTACAAAACGCTGCACGCTCTCAGCGCTGTCCCTAGTCCAGGATGACAGAGAGCACGCGCTCACTATACAGTACACATTTCAGAATAGAATCGTGCTTATGTAATAAGCATGTTTTAGTAAATTTAATATCCATTTTATAGAAAAATAGGCTTACCAATTTAAATGGTATGGGAAAATGTATGATGTTTATCCGTATAGTGAATTCAGCTAGCTAGATGTTCCTATATTTCTTACTTAGTCTTTCCTATACCTTAAGCATCTCTCTCTCTCTTTCTCATTAATTTGTATGGCACCTACTGTTTCAGCTGCCTCTTCTTTTACCAAAAGAATTATAAAGAACAAGGACTTCAGAATGAAATTTAGAACAATAGCATGAATTTTTTCATTTTCCAACGAGGCAGAAGCTAGTGCTACCGAGTCGAGGATGGAAAAGAAGGGGATAGAGGATGATTATAATAGTGAAAACTGCTAATGGAAACAGAGTTTAGACACATCACACAGAAAAACAGAGATTTCGTTGAAGAAGGCCTTCATGATAACAACAGATGTACTGGGTGATGAGTAATGACAATGTTTCCACTTGGAAAGACTGAAGAGGAAATTCAATACAGTGACAAATATATACGCTTTTAATTATCTGGCTAGCTTTTCAACACCACACAGGTCCTTCCCATTCACTTATCTGGAAAATGCGGAAACTAAAAAGGTGGGGGTTAAATAACAAGTATCAACCCAGAGCTGTGAGCCAACAGAAAAGCCAGGATTGGAACCCAAGTCCTGGAGCCCTAGTGTGGGGCTATTTCCACTTAGCCACCCTGTCCTCCCTGGTCAGGAGAGGAGCAGAGCACAGAAGCACCCAGGATGCAACTGTATGAAGTGACCTCAGGTACCTGAGAAATCTTTCCAAATCTTCTTTGCTGCACTGGGACCAGGAGACATCTCCAAGGTTTTGTCCTTTAATCCATTCCCCAGACATGATGTGAAGGCGATCAGCGCAGGATGGGTGGTCATTGTCATGGTGAATGCCCATGCTGTCCCAGGATAGGAAAAAGGCAACAACATGGCATTAAGTGGATGACATTGTTAACTTCGGGTAACTGCAATTAAATAACGCAAAACATGTGAAACAATGGGAGAAAAGATATTTTTAAAAGGTTCAAATGAAGCTATATCTCAGATCAATTTCTTTTAAAAATTCAGTTATCCTGATTAAAGGTGGACATTTTCATTTAGTAGGAACAATTTTTCCCACCTACCTGCAAAACAACCTGTTTAGGTCACCTGTACCAAAGTGATCTATTGGTGCATTTTTCACACAGTGGTATGTAAACTTCTCTTTGAATGTAGTTAGATTCAGGTTCTTACCTGGAGATAGTTTATGTATACCTTTTATTAAATCTCTCACTCTTTTCCCCCATCTACTTCATTTGACCATCCTCTACCACCCACCTCACATATCACAAACTGTTCCTGGGAAAGCCTCCACAATCTTGGCCACTATTTTCTAGTGAATTCTAAATCTGCTTCTTTAGGTTGCAACTGCACTCTAGAAATATGACATATTTCCGAATGGATGTTTTAGAAGGACCTTAAGTTTAATATGTCACTTTCATTTTTGTTGTTTCCTCCAGGTTCTTGAGGACAGGAATTTATTTACCTGTCTAAGAAACTGTCATGTAGGAATCACACTCTTTAACTCATGTTGAAACATTAAACCAAGCCATCATATAGCATCCTTTTTTACTTTACTAAAATTTCATATAATCTCCTAGGGACTCTCATGATAAGCCCATTAAAAATAGTTACTTAGGAATAAGGGCTAATGCTGAGGAAGAAGGAAGAGGCAAGTTTGTTTTTCTATGTGCTAGGTTTGTAATGATGGCAGGGTAATCAAATGTTCCCTTTTCTTATTTTGTAATAGTATAGGTAATAAATAAGATTGTCTTTCATAATAAATTCTGAATGCCGAAAATATCTATCTTGTATTTTAAAACACCAAATTAAAAGAATTCCTAGAGAAATTGTCAAGGGAAATCACAGCTAGACTACTTGCATTTTCTCAAACTGAAATAAGGTTTTCCAAATCTAATGAATTACATTTTCATTAAGATAGATTAAAATTTTAATTTTATATCAAGTTGTTATAATTAAATATACTTTTGAAAAGAGAAAATAATATGGACAGAGAAAATTAATAAAGTAAAGGTTATCATATCATTATATCTGCTAACTTTGACAGCTATGAAAATTCTTGCCTGGCTAAACCTCCAAGTACATTATAGAATGTCACTCTTCACTTAAGGTTAGGGAAATTCAGCTTTATGGTGAATAGTGTTTCTCATTGCTATCCTAATTTGTGGTCTTCAAATAGAGTCTGTATCCACATGTAATTGACAAAGAAAAGAGCAAGATAACTGCTTTTCATACTTTGAAGCAGAGCAGGAAAAATGGGGATCATGCAGAGTGGTGATGGACCAGTTCACTCTGTAGAATGCAGGGAGGGAGAAAAGACTTTGAAGTCAGAGATTTGATGGCCATATCTTCCCCTTACTGATGTGATCAGAGCAAGTTACATAATAAACAAACACACAAACAAATGAGCAATGTGTCTCTGTTTTCTCACGTATTAAGCATACGTGATTACCTTTTCCTCACCGATTGCCCGTGAAGAGAATGATGTAAAATGTAAATGAGAATGATGTAAAATGCCTGGCACAGCCTGGAATAAAGTAGAAACCCGTAACTATCATTTTTATTGGGGTGGTAAAATCAGAGACATTTTCTTGCGCTGTTCTAACTTTTCAAAAATCACAAAGAGACGCGCTTATCACTAAGGACAATTTTCCATATTTGCTTTCTTTGGTGAAGGGAGAGGTTTAAGAAAAACCAAGTAAATAAAAATGGAAATAATTTACTTTGCTTAGAAGAAATTTTAAATATGTCAATGGCACAGATTAATAAGTATGTCCTGATGTGTTTCTAACATCACAGCTCTGATGTAACCCATGCTGGCATCGCTGTCCAGTGTCTGCCATGGATTCGGGCTATAGGACAACTCACTGGGTGAGCCTGTTAAAACAGCACCCGCTCACCATGTGGGACATGTCTGACTCTTCCATCTGTGGGGTGCAATCTTTCAAACCATACATAAAGGATACTACTTTGAAAGGCAACTGGTCTTTTTCAGAAATAACAAAACTTTCAAATAATGCGTCCATGTGAGAGAAGGAGAGGAACTGATTCCAAGATTTAGCAATTTGGACATTTTCCCAAAGTAATGTAATATGATTTTCCAAATTGGGAAGATTACAACTTCTCATCCAGATGATCCTTTTCCTTTTGGGATCGTGATTCTCATGTTAGAAATTAGCTACAACCATGGAGATATCTGGTGACTCAAGTATTGTTGACCATTAGCTAAATTTTCCTAGAGCTGTTTAACTCATAACAGAAAAGACTGTCATTAAATTGGGACAGGGCTTTTTGAATGCACATCTGGAACCAACAGAAGACTTCGCCTAAAGTCCTGATCCCACCAATTTGAAATAAAACAATTAATCGTGAACCTTCATCTGTGCCAGTCACTACATTTATCATTCAGAACGATGATATCATTTAATCTTTAATCACAATTTCCCCATGATGTTTCTATTATAATGGCTTCCATTTTACAGTTGAGGAGGGCGCTGAGGTTGTTGGTGGATCCCTGAAAAAAAAAAACCCAAGCAGTCTGATGCTGCACAAGCAGCCAGAGTCCTCAACCTCCGCCCTGCCAGACTCCTCCCCTTTCTGGATCAAAACTTTTCATGCAGTTGACCTACTGTTTTGCAAAAACTGAAAAATGCCTCCTCTCTGTCAGCAGAAATGCATCTCTCTCTCTAGAAAGCCCTGTCACCAAGTCGCATGCATGGTACGGAAAGCATCCTCTAAGTAAGATATTAGCACCAGCTCTCCTCACATTTGAACAACTTAACTACATTTTAATAATCTCAGTTTAAATCCATTTTGACAAAGCGCCTTGGGCAAATAAACTCTCCGCTAACACTGTACATGGTTGTCAAGTCAACTGAAAAAATATTTTTATCATATAAAACTTTTCAACTTGTTTAAAAGTCCCTGCCAGGAAGTTCTGTGATATCCTGCGGAAAACTGGAGAAGCATTTGGATTTTGAAGATGGTCCCTTTTGATGTTTAAAGAGTTAGAGATGAGAACATTTATGAATTCACTCACATTTTCTGGATAATTTGGAAAGAACATGATTTGTAAACAGCAATCATTTAAAACCGAAGATTTTTATGTGCTGAATACATTAAAGGAATTTTCATGGCATATTTCCCACCAAAGCCACATATTATGTGGAAAAAGCTAATAAAAATGAAACAAACTATCACAATTTCTAACTGAGAGTGGATTATATTTTTACACAATGACAATTTTATATAATCTACTGAGTATACGTGGTTTGACGTGATTTCAGTGCTGTTTGCTCCTTGAGAAGATCAGAAAGTGAGAACTTCAGGATATTTTCACATCTCTTTACATTTTAAATCATTTATATTTGTTCAAAACAATTAAATCAGCACTGCCACTGGCATGACAAAAGGCAAAGTAAAACAAGTCCCCAATGACATAAAATATTAGAGGTAAACAGAAACAAAAATACTAGAGGTATTTAGAGAAAAAGAGAAATGCTTACTGACTGATGCATCTTAGACAATAGGTATACCTGGAAATTCAACAAACGCTTGTTGAGAAGCTGCTGTGTGCTGGACACCGGGCTGAGATGGGAAGAGAAAGATGAACAAGACCCTGTTCTACCCTCAAAGAGTTTTCATCTGCTGGGGTTGGAACAATATCCTTTGCCTTCCAGGAGCTAATAGATACCTGAATGCTGCTAGTCAAATATTCCCTAAAAGAGTTCCCTAAAGTTGTCGTTCCTGTCCCTTCCTTCCCACCTTACCTGCTATCAGCCCAAGCAAAGGACAATTTTCTTAACTTGTAGATTATTGCATTGTTCGATCTACCTCCTTTCCCTCAACCTGTCTGGTTTCTCATGAATGCATTAAAAAGAAAATGCTACTTTCCCATTCAAAATCTTTCCATTTTCCCTGTCAAACAGTGCTATTGGAAATATGAATCATGCATCTTTTGCATCAGCATCACAAAATATAGAGAGGTTGAATTACTTGAAATGAAGATTCCTGAATTCCACCCCAGACTAATTGAAGGAGAGTATCTAGAGATAAGGGCAGGGAAATTGTATTTTAACCTATTTTCTAGATGATTTTTATTCACTCAAAATTCTGAGAACCGCTGATCTACAGGATAAAATCCAAATTCTTTACCTTATTATTCAAACCATCTATACATTGGCTTCAAGCTAATATTCACTTGAACAGTTAATTCTGGCCTACCCTCTTTATACAGCTCCTTTCTACCACAATGCTTTCCTCTGCTTATCTGCATTTACAAATCCAAGCCAAATATTGAGACCTCTTCACTCTATAAAGGACTCTTCAATAATACTAGCCCATATTTTTCACGATCATTAGCTTTTACCCCTTTAAACATATGGTATATAAGACATATCAGAACTGCCTTGTATTTCTAGTGAACTTTAATTAAGATATATAAAATCTCTCCACCTAGAATGTAAGCATTTGGAGAACAAAAACCACCACAGTTTCTTTCAAACCACTGAATTTAGTTCAATACTCTGTTTAATAAATGTCTAATGATTTATCTATCAGCTGATACAGAATAATGGAAGCAACTGAATGTTCTCTCAGATACATGAAAAGCTGAAACTGACGTGTCATCTGTTGACTTAGAGAAGCCATAAGTCAGCTAGCAATTCTATAGACAACCTTCTCAAGGAAGGGTGCTTGCCTTACTCTGTGCCACACATCTGTCACTGCACTTATGAGAAACACAGAAAAGAAAGTCAATTTTTGAAAGGACACTCTTTAGGTAGGTGACATTTTCCTCTTCTACCTGCTCACTGTGACGCCCAGACCTGTTTGGTGTGGGAGTGCCGCGCTTCTCCACTGCCTGAACGCTTTCACCATCAACTCAAACTACTCACTGCTTCAGCCGGTAGCATTGTTTAAGTAGGCACCAAATACAAAAGCTGTGTCAGTGGTCTACCAAAGACCCTTCATGAAAATCCAACTCCCTGCCAACCCAGTAAGAACATCTGAGGGATATAAAATCACTTTTCCAATGAAGAGGGATATCAATACACTGAAAGGTGGAAAAGATCCTTCTTTATATTGAAGAATTCATAATAATAATTATAATAGGGCAGGCAACGGTGGCTCAGTGGCAGAGTTCTTGCCTGCCATGCTGAAGACCTGGGTTCAATTCCTGGGTGCCTACTCACGTAAAAAAAAATAATAATAATATATATTTTATATATATATAAATAATTATAATACTAGTTATCATTATCATTTATTCATTCTGTATTATATGACAAGTATGCCAGGCAATTAGAAGATTACCAATTCTAACAATGAAACATACAAGAAAAAATTATCCCACTTTTAGAAATGAAGAAAATGAGTACAGGCGGGTTAAATGACTTGCCTAAAGCTCATTCAGGAAGTAGCCAGCAGAGAAGAATTCAAGTCCAAGGCTGTCTCTACAGGTTTGTCCTCTCATCTATCCAGCTGAGTAGTTCCTAACACTAACCAAGATATGTGTCCTTGAGGAAGATACTTGTGACTTCTGCTATAGGGAATGCTAAAAAGTACCATGTGGGGACAATAAATGTGCATGTAGCCATCACCAATTTTATGGGATCAAGTGACATTAATTATTGAATAATTCATTTTGAACATTTTAAGAAGCAATGGTTTTCTAGAGGTAAGATCATATTTGTTATTTTGTCTATTTTCCCAATTCATTATTATTTCATGTATTTTCCATTCTAGAAGTCGTAGGAGATGGTGAATTACCTTTATCTTCATTTCCTACTTTTTGTTTACTCTTTGCCTTACTCTCTCTTAAAATATATCCTCTTTTCCTTATAGCAAGTACACTGTTACACAGCAATGCAAAATTAAAGGTAAAACATTTTATTTTCTTCTAAAAGGGATAGTCTCCAGCAGGCTGAGAGAGATTAGCCAAATCTCTCCATGCTAGGATGTTTCCCGGTGCGTATGCTAGCAACTTGTTGAATTAACAGTATTTTAGATTAAATAGTCTTAGTGATAAACTTCTCAGTTTGAAGCTTCCAAGTGTCATGACTTCAAGATGCACAGCAAATAGGTGGGCAAGCCAAATGTCAAATCCAATTCATCATATTCAACTGATACCTAACTTAACTACTCTGTTTTCACATGGTTCATTTTACAATGAAATACAAAATACCATCATGTACCAAAAAGGAAAAATACGTGGTCACATTAATAATGATATGGCCACAAAATCTCAGTCAAGACAATTGCACTCCTCAGCCCAGACTAATTTTTCTTCCCTACTTCTAGGACTCAGCTACCTTCTCCTCTGGATATCAAGTTGACTATTCATGGACGGGCATTTGTACTACAAAATGAGTGCTTATGATGAGTGCACTCAACCGTGTGCTGTGGGACAAAAAATGCAGTAGACAGTAATCCTGTTTTCATAGAGATTACTCTTTAGTAGGGGACATTAGAATATGTTGGTAAATACACATACTCACACGTACACACACACATAGTGAAAATATCAGTGTAAATGAGCACATATCAGAAATCATAACAAAGTGAAAAATGATATAGGATATAGAAAGTTCAAGAGAGTTTAAAAAGGAAACATTTCCAGCTGTACTTTCAGGCTAAATTTCACAGAGGTTAAAGCTTTTGTCTTAACCATTAGTGGATAGTACAATGGACGTGACATATATTTGTAGGACCAGGAGTCAGCATAAGGTAAATGCATGAATAAAGACATCAGTCTGAAAATCAGGAACAGTTTTCATTCATGAAATAGAGAAACGGGTGACAAATGTAGTAGAGTTGGTTGGGACCACCCTTTAGAATTTAGAGTTCATTCTTTCTTTTTTTTTTTTTTTTCTAACATGGGCAGGCACCGGGAATCGAACCCAGGTCCTCTGGCATGGCAGGCAAGCATTCTTGCCTGCTGAGCCACCGTGGCCCATCCTAGAGTCCATTCTTTAGGTGGCAAGGGGCAATAACAATTTTTGAACTGGACATCAGAACTTAATGATTTAGGAATTTGAATCAAGCTAATGTGTGGGAAAGATTAAAAAGATAACGTGCCAGGGAGACCAGCAAGGCAGGCAGTGTAATTGTTCAAGCCTGGGGAACGAACAGGAGAGGAAATGGACAAAGGATAGCGCTTTCAGATGAAGAGTGCGTAGAATATGGCAAGCAATTAAGGGAGTAAGAAAGGAGAGAAGAGGTAAAGATGCTTCAGATGTCTCAACTCAATGCCTGATAGCAATAGTGGTGCCAAGAACAGAAATACAGATGTCTGAAGAGGTGAGTTTTTAACCTGGTGCTACCCTTGATTCTCTCCAGGCACAATTTTCAATGCTGTATTTCTGCAAATGTCATTGGGTTCAAGGGCTTATTAGCCACAAGACATCTGCATTCTCGGTACTCTGGCAATGCTTCAGGACTCACAACTGGTCTAAATAAATAAATAAAATCTTTTGCAAGGACCCCAAATATTTACTGCTTTCAAGGAGCTAATTTTGCATATTTACTGCCTCATTAACCTCTCAGATCTGAGGGAATTCCTGGAGTGTCGACTTAGTGGTGAAGCCATGTCTCTATGCCAAAGTTTAGTAGTATATATTAATCTTTTCCCCATGGTTCAAAAGACAAAATGAATGCTATCCATTTTGGGCCATGTCAAAAAACTGATTTAATGATTTACGTTATTTTCTCTAACATCTAATGTTATCCACTCAACATCTTTATGTAGTAGGCAATATCATATTAGCTCCCTTAATCAGTCAATAAAGTATACATGTTTAATGCAGCCTCTTAGCTGCTGAAAATAAAGATCTCAGCTTGGACTTTTTCTTATTTTCCCTGACTCTCTATATATTCAAGTGTAAATTATTATGAACGTGTTCAAGTTAAATTATAAAATCTGTATCATACCCTGATTTCCAGGCAAACAATTTTGTCTACAGCTTTATGCGCTTAGTAACATCCCAAGAATATAACATATCTTAAAATGGCAATTTCTATAATTCAGAAAAGAAAATGCTAATCCAACACATGCTAAATGGTCACTAAATAAATAGTATTTGATTGAAGTAAAACGATGACCATATTTACATCCTTATGCTTATCTTTGTATTTAGGTGCATATTTTGAAAATAAGTGGGTTAAAATAAGCAAGGAGGCCAAAGGTGAAATGCCAACCATGACAGTAAGCAAA
Source organism: Tamandua tetradactyla (assembly GCF_023851605.1). Classification (NCBI taxonomy): domain Eukaryota; kingdom Metazoa; phylum Chordata; class Mammalia; order Pilosa; family Myrmecophagidae; genus Tamandua; species Tamandua tetradactyla. The sequence goes on along the minus strand of NC_135346.1, from coordinate 7,966,698 downwards.
GAAACCCAGATAAAAATTAAATCATTATTTAAAATGTGCTATACCCAAAGCTGGCAAAATGAACTGAAACTATATCCACAAATATCGCTTGGTAGCTGTCCTCTATTTAGATTTTAATAGCTGTTACCACACAGCCACCAAAAATAATGCATGATTTGATCCTATCCTCAAAAATGTATAAGAAAACCTGCTTTCCCACAACCCAACATGTTTCATTCACTCACCCTATCAGTCAAAACATCATTCAACAGATATTTCTTTAGCACATATGAATGCTAATTGTGAGGGGTACAATCTTGAACAATAAAACAACAAAAACAAACGAGCGAGACAGAGCTCCTGTTCTCAGGGAAGGCAGTACATTCACAGACACTGACAACAAATAATCAGGCAAACAATGAAAGCATGCAAACCATGGAAAAACTAGGAATGGAAACAACCCCACAGAACCTATGAACCATACATTAAGGAGATTTAATCTACTCATGGAGAAATTCTCTGAAAAAGTAACTAAAGAGTGAGAGAAACTAGAGAAGAGGGCAGGGCCGAAATTGAAGTCAAGGGAGTGGTGTGGTCCTTACATGGGAGTGAACATGGTTCATCGATTTAGTTTTATGTAGTCTGACAAGGGCAATGGATTCAGAAAAACTGTTTCTTTATGAATGGTGGCAAGACTTTTCATATAAGCTACGGGTCGATCTTCTGAGCTGTATGATTATATCCTTTGCCACTTTTCTAATGGAGTTTTGGTCACTTGTGTGCGGCTATGTAAGAGCTCTTTTTATGCTAAGGGAAACATTACTTTGTCAGATATGTTGCAATACTTTTCACTGATTGCAATTTATCTTCTGACTTTATTATGTTCTTTCCTTGCAGTGATATTTAATTTTGAGCAGCTAATTTTATCCGACTTTTTCGTAAATGTTTCTGCTTTCCTATCTAGAACCACAGCAGTCCTTATTGAAATACGAAAGAAGAAAAGAAAATAAAACAAAAATCAGTGTATAGAATCAGTCTGTCATATCTTGGCATAATGTGTAAGACAGAGAATCAGATTACCGTCAAATGATTAATTTCCTCTTTCTCATTGCAGATACAGCCTTTACTATATGCTACATTTTCAAATCTTTTCCTGCTTACGTGTGATTTTTTTTAACTCTCCTCCATTGTCCTGCCTGCCTATCAAAGCTCCAATTCGCACTGCTTTATCTCCTGTGAAATGTATCTTCTGAAAGAACTCACCCTCTTCCTCCGCCCCATTTTGTTCTTTTTTAATGCGAAACATCCTACACTGATTATTCCGTATGGACTTCAGAATCAGCATGTCTAATAAAAAAGGGAAAGAAAATAAAAAGGGAAGGGAGGGGAGGGGACAAGAAGAGAGGGGTGGGGGTGGGTGAGGAGAGGGGAGGGGAAGGAAAGAAAAGAAAATTCTACTGGCATTTTTTTGGCAGATGACATTAAATTTATATATAGATAACTGTCACTTGAGGGTATTGAACCTTCCAATTCAAACCAGGAAATGTCCTTCCACTTATTTAAACCATGCTTATGTATGGTTATAAATTCTTCTTTTATAGGTTTAGTACATTCTTTCATAGGTTTATTCCTAGATATTTTATCATTTATATTTTTATTTTATTTTTGCTAACAACATAAAGTGATTTTTTTTCCTTCATGGTTTGCAAGTGCTTGTGGTTTATATTTAGGAAAGCAGATAATTTTCATATAATTCTGTAACCAGCTAACAAGAATTCTCTTGTTTCTAGTAGTTTTTTCTTAATAGATTATTTGGATTTTTCCAAGTATGCAAATAATGTTCATCCTGCCACTACTTTCCTTGTTTTTATTGAAAATTATGAAATATTTTCATAACAACAAATATATGTACTATATGTATATGTGTGCACATGTAAGTGTACTATAAGCCACGCAGTCACAGAAACCCCACACAAATAAGAGACTTGAACAGAACCAATTCCACCATGATCCTGAACAGCTTTTCTGTTAGACTTCCAGCTTCTGCTGTTTTTTGTGTGCGTGGTTCTAGAAATTCTTTTCAAACTTGAAATTATAGAGACAGTCTGATATATTTTCTCCTAGAAGTTTTGAAATAAGCCTTTATTTTTATCTGGATTTCATTTTTATACATGGAGTAAAAACGTGTTCAATTTCATTTCCATGCATGCGGGTAACTAACTGTGCCATCACGTGTTTCTGAGCAGTCGATCTTTCTCCACTGTTCTACGATGTCACCTTTGCGTGCTCAGTTTGCCTTGCGGGCACGGGTCTGTTCACGACTCTATTTTGTTCTATTGCCCCGGTTGTCTTTATCTCCCAAATTTGACAATCTTCATCATCAAAGCCTCATAATAGGTCTTAATTTCTTTTAGTGCTAGAGCCCCACATTACTTTCTTGTTCATCCTCCTTTGCCTTTATCTCCATTTCCACCTCTTCCTTCTCTTTAAGAACAGTGTCTTCACTGTTTTTGACTTTGCTCTGTCATCTACATTTTACTCCTGCTCCTCCAAGTTCCACTAAAAGTCCTTCACGGTATATTTATTGGAATTTCTATGATTCCTTAAATCATTTTCAGAAGATTGTGATGTTTTATCCACAAATATATATTTGTTCATTGTGATGGGCTTAATGTAATGGATTTTAATAAAGGTGGATTTTCTATTTTTCATCAGATATATTCCTAAGTGCTTTATATTTCCATTGCTATACTATCTTCTTTTATAAATTGTATAAATATTTTATAAATTATAAATATAATTTTATAAATTATATTCTCTATTTGTTGTTGCTGCCAGTTGTGCATTTATCTTGTATTTGTTAATTTTACTAAATATGTTAATTACATGATTTGCCTTTACATTATGTTTTTATATAAGTAATTACGTCACTTGCAAGTAAAAATAGCGTTTCTTCCATTCCACTTTGTTCATTCAGAAGAAGCTATAGTGAGATCTAAACACTTTCAGAAGAAAGTGTTTCTACTGAAATAACATAGTTTTTATCTTTATTCTATTAATGTGAAGAATTAGATTTTTAATGTTAACCACCTTTGTCATCCTGGTATAAAACCACCTTTATCCCCTTGTCTTATTCTTGTTGATTTACATACTGCTGATTAACTTTGAAAATGTCTCTGTCATCTTTGCATCCTCCTCAGATAAGACTGGACTTAATTTTACTTCTTCATATTTGTACTTTTTGATATTTATATTAAATTAATGCTAACCTCAAACAATGAATTGGAAGGTGTTCCCACATTTTCTATTCAATGGAAAAATTACATCAAATTTAGAATTACCTATTCCTTGGGTCTATTCCTATGTCTAGACTGTTTTTTTTAATGGGAAAATTCTAAGGTATCAATTCAAATTCTTTAAATTGTTATAGAGCTTTAAGTTCTTCCATTATGTTTTCTCCAAATTTGCCTGTTTCATCTGTTTTTTTTTATATATAAAAGCATTCAATGAATTTTCCTAGTATCATCTGAACATTTTCTCTGTGCTACTCCCTATTTTTAATACTGTTTAATTGTGTGTTATCATCTTCATTTTTTTGCTGTAGGTTATATTTGTCAATTTTACTGGCATTTTCCTTATCAATTTTGATTCTTTGCTCATTTCTACTGCTTTTTTATATTTCATTAATTTCTACTCTTTATGATTTGTTCCTTCCACTGACTTTTAGTTTACTCCATTGTTATTTTTCTAACTTCTTAATTTGGAAATGTTTCTCACAGATTATTATCATTTAATTTTTTTACATGCACATATAAAGTTTTCATTTATAGTAGTAGCCCTTTACACATATGCCCCAAAACTTGTTAAACAGTACCTTTATTACTGTTTAATTCTGAGAGGATTCTAGTTCCCATGAGTTCTTTTTTCATCTATAGGGTTTACAAAAGGATGCTTTAAAATTCTAAAATCAGGGTGGGCCACGGTGGCTCAGCAGGCAGGAATGCTTGCCTGCGATGCCAGAGAACCTGGGTTCGATTCCTGGTACCTGCCCATGTAAAAAAAAAAATTCCAAAATCAATGTATTTTTTAGTTTTTTTTTTTTTTTTTTGCTATGGGTTGTTCACTGTATTGTGTTCAGAAAATCTCATCATATATTAAATCTTTGTAACGTGTTTGATTTCAGGGAATTACATGGTATATGCTCATTTTTTGCAAATATTCTATGTTCTTGAAAAGAGTGGGCATTCTCCTTACAGAGGCTTCAGGTGTCTATCTTTCGAATGGCTCAAACTTGGTAGCTGTTCACATCTTTTCTTTTCATACATCTCTTTGTTCACTTGACCTATCAGTTATGAAGGGCTGTGTTATGTGTCTCTAGCATGATTGTGGCTATATCTATCTCACCTTGTAGTTGCGTCAATGTTTGCTCTTATATTTTGAAACTATGTCTTTAGGTTCTGGTTAGTCCTGATACCTTGGTTTTTTTCAGCCCAAAGAGTCAAGCAGACCATTTGCTTCCACCTGGCTGGAGACGCACACTGCCAGACAGGGAATCCCACCACTAGAATGGATTGAGCCCTCAGTGTCTCTCCATCCAATACCAAGTCCCCCACCCTGTGACTAAGAAGTTCCAGCTTGCTATTTATCTTTAGATTCCTTCTGTCTTCAGTATGTGGAAACTTCTTCTGGCTCTTTAGTTTGGCCATTTATTAAAAGAAAAAAATTGGATTCCTTCTTTGCCCTCTTTGAGTGTTTGAACTGTAAGAGATTTCAATATCTCCTTGACTTCTACTTGACCCAAAAAAGTCTAATGTGAACTTTTAATGTGAAAATAAATGCCAGTTTAGATCTATTTAAATATCGTTACAAGTAACAACTTAGTCCTTTAAGCAGAAGATGTAATTCATTTCTGTTAGACAATTAGTACATGTATATATTCACCCTTTCTGTAGGACACAAGAGGTTATACACTTTACACTTTTTTTTTATACTTTACACTTTTAACATTAACAAATCTAGCCATTCATTCAGTAAGCACATATTTTGAGTGCATCCTATGTGTCAAGTACTGTCCCACGTGCTGGGAAGACAACAGTGAGTGAAAGAGAAAAAATTCATTTGTATATGTAAATATAGTCAAAGTTTTGAAGGTTAAGAAGAAAATTAAAGCAGGTGAAGAGAGACAAGCCACGATGGTGGATGTCTTCACATTTTTGAGAAGGGGGATGAGAGAAGCCTCACTGAGAAGGTTGTACTACAGCAGAGACCTAAAGAAGCAGCAGCAGCCATGCAGCCACTCTGGAGAACATTCCAGATGGAAGAAAAACCAAGGGCAAAGGCTGGAGGTGGGTGTTCGCCTCCTGTGTTTGGGCTACAGCAAAGAAGCCGTCATGTCTGGAGCAATAACTAAGGAAGAACAGGAGGGGAGGAAGCTCAAAAGGTCAAGGAGGGTAGACCAGATGCGGCCTTGAGGGCTATTGTAAGCAGGGGTTTCACTAACCAAGATAGGAAGCTACTGGAAGGTTTTGAGGAAAAATTTCATGCAATTTGACTTTGTTTTGAAGAGTCTCCCTATCACTGATTTGAAAATAGGCGGTGGGAGTCGAGGACAGTAAAAGGAAGATCATTTAAGAGGCTATAGTAATAATCTAGGGACAGAAGATGGTGGCTTGTTCCACTAGGGTGACAGCAAGAGAACTGGTGAGAAGTAATGAGATCCTGGATATGTTATGCAGCTGTTGGAAGGACTGAACATGGAGTATGAGAAACAGAGAGGGCTCATGGATAACTTCACAATTTTTAGTTGCGCACTGGAGAAAATGGCGCTTCCATTTACTGTGATGGGAAGACTGCAGGAGGGACAGTTTAGGGTGCAGGTTGTAATTGCTATATGTTTATACTGGGAAAAATATGATTCTATGTGGACTTGGGTTTATTTCAGAATGCACGCTATTGCTTTTTAAGAACTATCTGACAACATTTTTAAAGTCTCATACAACATCAAAAACATGTTAAATAATTTGAATACGCATTCAGCATTTCTTCTAGTGGAGTGCCACTGACATTCTATGCATGAAAATATGTTACTAAGATGGTTACTGCATCACAGCATTCATCTCTTTAATCCACATTTTTGGATGTCTAATATGTACCAGTCACTAACTAATGCATTCGGAATCCCATCATAAGTAAAAACAGACATGGTTCATTACTGCTCGAAGCTTACAGCCTAGTGAAGTACATGTCCACCAGATGAATGAATGCACAACTCTAGAGGAGGCGGTACTAGTGCAGTGTTTAATGGGGAGACAGATAACCTACACAGAATGATCAGAGAAGGCTTCTTTGAGGACATGGTCATTGTGCTAATATCTGAATTATGAGCAGTAGGAGATCATTAATCAAAGAAGGAAAGGAAGAGTACTCCAGGCAGAGGGAGCAGCATGTGCCAATGCCCTGTGGTGTGAAATAGCATGACCTGTTAGAAACACTATAACAAGTTTAACACGGCTGCAACACTGTGAAGTATGGCTGAAGGAGATTTTGTGGTCAGATAATCCAGGACCAACCCAGAAGATAAGAACTGTGTTAGCTCAAAGTATCTTTTAGCATCTATGCCAAAGCACAGTAATCAATAACATGGGCAGACTTGGCTATGAAGATTTATCAGGCACTCATTAGCTGCATGAGCTTTAGCAATCATCACCTCCAAAATGGAGTTAATATCAGTGCCTTCCTTCTTCAGGTGGGAGTAGAAGTCTTTGGTCTCAATGTGCTAAAACTTTTTGGTTTTGCTCTCCAAAAAGTCTCCAGACATAGCAAGGTCAGAAAAATATTTGCAGGATTATGTTATTAGTAATTATTTAAAATTATTTTCCTTACAATTTAAATATTTTACAATGTCCAAGACCTGAGGCTAAATTTTAACAAAACCTTGCCCAATATTGAAGGGGTTAGTATACTTTTGGATGGAACTCACAAAGAGGTCTGAAACATGTGTGGCCATCAAGAACAAAGGATGTGATATTCATATATGTGCGTCTCTGTATGTGACTACGTATAGACATATATTTGTACAGAAGAACAAATTTTATCATTATAACGGATTGCATCACAGAAATTCATGTCTAAAAATAGCCCACAAAGATATGAGGACAGAAAAATACCATTTAAGCACAGACCACATTGCAGACTAAAAATGTAGAACTCAGGCAGGCCATGGTGGCTCAGCAGGCAGAGTTCTCACCTGCCATGCCAGAGACCCGGGTTCTATTCCCGGTGTCTGCCCATGCAAATAAATAAACAAATAAAATAATAATAAAAATATAGAACTCGTTCTGTAGCATTTCAAAGGTGACTTCTTCGTACACAGTTGACTTAGAATGAGGGTGGGGGCGTTGCCACATCTGTGTTTTGGGTCAGGGCTGCTCAGAGGGTGGTCTGCACACTGGCTGCCACTCAGTAAACTGTTTTGTTGCTGAACTGCATTTAGAAAAGAAGTTGGTGCCAAAATAATATAAATCAACTACATCACTAAGCACACAGTTTAGTTCAGCTGACTGTTTTTTGTCTTTTTTTCATTCCAAAACTTTTTGATGAAGGGAACAATGTGTTACATCCTGGCATAGTTCCATTCTACATGATTTCATATGTTAGCCAGCTTAAAAAAGGAAAGATAAAAGAAAATATAAAAACTGGTCAAAAATTGCTTTCCTAATTTCAAAATAAGAAAGAACTTCTAATTGCAAAAAGCTATAGAAGAAATTACTAAAGAAACTAATGTGAGATTTGACTATGGAGAAAAAAATCTGTCTATGGGTCAAAAATATATAAAAATGAAATGAAATTAACTACAAAAAGTAACTGGGAAAATCTTTACAATGTTTTCAATCAAAAGAGATTGTCAATACAAAAAGAACTTCTGAAAATCAGTCTTTATTAATAAAGCTTCTTGTTTATCATCTGTAAAATGATATTACCAGTACGCAGCTTAAGATTTTTGTGAGATTCAATTAGATACGATTACACAGTATTTGACACAATGCTTGACAATAAGACATTATTGTGTTTATTATTCAGTCTTTAGCAACCTAATATGAAATGTGAAATTTTGATACTTTAAAAATATTGTGTAATCAAATTATAATTATTATGTTAATGACCAACCATGCCCTGAAGGAAAACGAAATTTCTACTTTAAAAAAATTGTTGTTCATAAAGATGGCATAAAGTTGTAGGACGCAATTACGCGTGCATATATAATACGCACTAACAAACCCCATCAAATTCATGCAGTCTTCTCTAGGGTAGGGTTGTTTTGTTTGTCTGTTCAGGGGTGGAATGATTTATTTTCAAAGGGAAAACTGTCACTTAAAAGAGAAATCCAACAGCACGACTGTCAAGTTCAGCCCTGATGGCAAAATGCTCATCTGAGTCTCAGCAAACAGGGGTGGTCTAAATTTGTTCATCTACATCTTTGTTATCTGCAGTGCAATTCACACTAACTTGACACATTGACTTTTCTGTATCTACAGAAAATATTTGCAGGATTGTTATTAGTTATTATTTTAAAATTATTTTCCTTATAATTTAAATATCTAACAATGTCCAAGACCTGAGGCTAATCAGGAATTTCAAACCCCAATTCCCCCGCCATCCTCTTGGTCCAAAGGGTCCGAGCCCAGGTTTTCCATAAAATGGGAATTCACTGAGAGCCCTTCTGCGTCAGCCTTAAGTAGAGTTTCAAGAGATAAAGAAAACGGTACTTAATTCTCCTCCGAGGGCAAAAGGGGCGCGTCACTCTACACAACTGGGAAGTACAGGGAACTAGCGCGAGCCCTGAGCCGGGCGAGGCGGCCGCCGCCACGTGGGGACACACTGGACACTGGGCAGTGCTGAGCGCCGGGCATGGCCAGCGCTGGACACGGGGCAGGAGGCGTACAGTTGGCACGGCCGGCAGGGGTCACCGGGAAAGAGGCGCACAGGGGGCACGGCCAGCAGTGAGCACTGGGCAGGAGGCGCGCACGTGGCTACCCGACCCGGGCGCACTGACAGCAGGTATTTTTTATCGTTGAGAGTGTCTCACCTTCATTACGGTGACTTAATGATCTCACTTGTATTTCATGACTACCCACTGTTTCAGTTACATCAATAAAAATAAGCCCTCGTCAGAGGTTTTGGTTACTAGAAAAATAATTAGTCCCCCAAGCTATCATTTAGAATGGAAAATAACTTTGAAAAAGGAAGCAAAAAAAGTTGATATAAATAATTTATTTCCTCTTTCTTCCTGTGGCTTATAACTTGGGCATTTTATATAATTGCATAAATGATATTTTTAATTAGCAATTACCCAAAGGAAATATATTTTTGCTGACATTAAGATTCCTCAGTAGTCATAAAAAAGGGATCTTTTTTTGTTCTATTCCTCATATTTTCACCACCAAGAGTTATTTTTTTATTACTTAGTGGCTTGGGATTGATTTTTCCTGCTACATGTGGAATTGCTCTGAGGATTTCTAGAAATCAAATTCAGGTCAACAAACATAAATGCACTCATCCCAAATTAGTTTAGAAACATGTCATGTGTGTTTATAAAGGTATTATTTTATTGAAAGTTTAAATGAAATTATCCTGCTGTGCTAAAGCTGTGAGCTGTAGGATTATGTGGTTCATTTTTTGCCTACATAAGGAAATGCAGTGCAAAAAATTAGAGTTTGTTATTAGTTTCTAGGGGGAGGAGGAGGAGGAGGAGGAGGAGAAAAAGAACCCAAAAAAGAAAAGTGTATAAGAATTTAAGAGTTTCATTTAAGTAGCTGACTCTTAATCATACTTCTAATTGAAAAGGTTCTATTGAACCTTTCTGTGTTTTTGTGCCACGTGGGATCTATAGCAAAAATGATCTAAGCTCTAAGAAAACTTTCCCTATTGGAAAGACAATAAGCAGATGAACCCATTTCTGTTTTCCTTCTTCCTACATTTCTTTCATTGAACCCTAAGTCTTAAACTGGCAGGTACGAGTTATGTACATTAACTTCCTCATATTTATTTCTCTAGCATCAAGAAAACAAGGTCCTCTTACATTTGAGCCAAATCTTGTTTACTGGTAGGGAGAAATGTTAGTAAATAAGTAGTTCAGTATTTATCATATATACTGGTCCTGATTCACAAGCATTGTACATATATCTGGTTTATCCTTAGTGGCATGGGTTACATCTCTATAAAAGTCTAATAAAATAATAATTTAGTACTATTTTAGCAATTCCAACCATGGTCCTGGTTATAATCCAGTGTTAGCTGAAGAAGCCTCTTCTTCAATTGCATTATTTAGTCTTTTGTTTAAGTAGCTGTAACTTACCGGACAAAACTCTAGATGTTCATAAACTAACTTGTATTATTATTGGTTGCTTTAATAAGTGTTTTCTCTACATTTTAGAAGATGAAAAAGATTGAGGAATTAATTTTTTACACATCTGTTTTTAGGAAACGAACATACTTTTTTTAAAGCAAACCTTCTATTCAGGGTACTTGAAAAAATATTTCATGCCTAGTTCATGAAAAATTACTCAAACTGCTTGTATATCAAGCTTTCATTGCACTGCTAAAGAGTGAAAGTTATAGTTTTTCAGAAAATTGCATTTATTTTATGGGCATTTTCTTTAGGATTATTTTGCCCTTATCTTAGAAAGATTTTGTTGGGCTCTAAACATTCTCAGCATTTTTCCTTCAAAGGATGCCTCTTTTTTGTATGACTAAAATGAAAATACTATTATATTACTGAATTAGAATTAGGAATCTAAACCTGTCATACCTGGAGTACAACATTGAATGAGGTTATTGCATTGTCTATTTTCCTTAAAGGATGATGAATTTAAAGTGTATTTAACTTTGTTTTTGAGATAGCAAATACCTCCTTGTTTTCTACAGCAGTCAACTGAAGATTGCAAGCCTGTATGAGAGAAAATGCATGGATAGCTACATGTTTAAAAACAGCAATATCAGAAATCAATCACTGTCAATTATATCCCATTTCTTAGACTGGATTATGGGTATGTGGATAGATTTAATTTTTGATAATACACGAATGGCAGTAGTACGGTTTGATCACTTTGCTATACTTATGTTTAGTTAAATAAAAAGTTTTGCTGTGCCTGTGTTTTGTTTTAATCCACCACTGTTATGTCCTATATAATTTGGATCTTGTAGGCTTTCTCCTACCAACGAAATTCCACGACCAATTCAAGTTTACTCAGTTGCCTACAGAGTTGGGCATACAATGGAAATGAAGGAGGCTGGCTGTGCAGTGCTAGAGAGGGCCATAGCCTGTGATGACTGGGGGGGGAGCCTGTGTACAGGGAGGGCACTGGCACCACTCAACTCCAGGGGACGGATGCCACATGGGACAGGACGTCAGGGGTGCCAGATCTGGAAGTCAGGATTTGTATGCCACATTACTTCTTCATGTTGCCAACTAATTCAATTTTTTTTAGAACTGCAGGTCAAAGTAAATATGTCTTTTGATGACAGAGAGCTCTAATAAGATTCCTCTCCCTGTGTAGGAGTCCAGTAAATCCAAGTCCAATTAAAATACTTTTTATTTGACTGTTCATACAGCTAGCAACTAGGGAAGCCTGGAGTCAAAACTAAGTCTGAGTCCACAACTCACACCATTTCTATTATAACATACCCCCTGTAAATACAAATATAGTGCTTACGGATTTTGAATCCCAAACAAAGGTGTGGTCTCCGTTATACAGATGAAGGAACTAAGGCTCAAAACTATCAGACAATCTGATACAGAAATTCAGAACACCATGTCCTGACTTTGATTGCTTGGGTTCATGTCCTTTCTATTTCCATAATTTTGGGATGGTATAATCAACTTCTCTAAGATTCACTTTTCTCCCCTGTAAAATGGGTACGCTAAGAGCATAACCTCTCAAAATTGTTGCAAGGATATAAATAGCACTTAGAACCAGGCCTGGCACATAGTAAGCCCTACGTAAGCATTGTTATTATTAATTATTATTGCTATTTATTAATATTATCTCTAAAACGGGAATAATAGTAACTACCTGGCCACACCTTTTGTGAGTATGAAGTAAAGTAATCTATGCAAAGTGCTTGGATCTGCATCTGATATGTAGTTAATTTATCACTGCAAGTTAATTTATGTGCCCAGCTGAATTCTCTTTCAAGCACATGACCTCTAACCATAGTTAACTCTTCAACTGGTTAATTCCTTTCCTGCACCTGGTAATAACAAGCCTATGCACTGCTATAGGCTGCAAGTATTTTCACTTAGACCGAACGTTTTCCTTGGATGGTTGTTTGAAAACCAAAGTTGTAATCTCATAACTAAAGCAATGTTTATGCCATTCGGAGTTGCTTAGCGAAATCAATCCTTGCCACGCAACAACTGCTTGGATAAATGATTCTGATAATGTAATAAGATTTTCTTCAGAGTATCAGGAACAGTCACTATATTCAGGAAACTCTTTAAACCTAGAAGGCCTCTTTTCCACCTCTCCTTGTTTCCTTTTAAAAACTCTAGGCCCACTGAAAAAGCCATAAGATATACATGTAGTAAAATAACTCAGATTACAAACGTATATGCTAACATGCTAGCACAGACACAATTTACTTACTTGTGACCCATTTCATGAGCGATTGTAAATGCAAGATTCAGTCCGTTGTCCTCAGCAATAATACATTTTCGCTTTTCACTACACATTCCACTCAAGTAAGCTATACCTAGAAATCACAAACATTAATTACCATGTTTCAAATAAAAACATAAATGTTTACACTAGGAATTATTGGCAGAAATGAACAATGATAGTTGTTACCACTCAAATACGACAATAATAAAGAATATTATCTAGCCCTTATATATAGAATTGGAGTGGAGGGGATTCCTATGTATGAGTTAACCAACTAACTTTTTTTTTCATTATGTATTGCTCCCAGGTTTTATTGCTATGTCAAAATCAGAACTGGAGGCAACTAAATAATTACATTATAATATCCTGAACCCTCTTTCTAATATTGCTTCTATATGAAGAAAACCCATGTGGCTTAACCTTTATCAAAACTCAATAAAAAGAATATCCATATGTGAATGCTTAAAATAAATGTTCTATCAAGCAAAGCAAGTTTGTTCTTTATCCTATACATAAAAACCCATTTGACAAATTACATTCATAGATCAAAGCTTGAGAAATTGTTTACATTTTCCAGATTATTTGCATTTTCTCGTTAGACACTGATATTCACTAATGTAGTCGTTATAGTTTAAAATTTTATTTATATATATATATATATATACACATTTAAATTATGTTAGTAACATATTTACAACCTAGAATTTCCCCCTTTGCCACATCCAGATATACAATTCAGCGGTATTTTTCATTCACAATGTTGTGCAGCTATCACTGTCATCTATTAGCACAGCTTTTCCATCATTCCAACAGAAATTCTATACCAGTTAAGCTTTAACTCCCTTCCCTAGCTCTCCCCATCTTCTGGTAACTTATATTCCTGTTTCTGACTCTACGAATTTTGTTATTCTGCTGTTTCCTATCAGTGAGCTCATACAATAGCTATTCTTTTCTGCCTGGCTTATTTCACCCAAGGTTCAACCACATTGTTGCATGCAGCAGGACCGCGCTCCTTTTCATGACCGCGCTCCTTTTCATGACCGCATAATATTCCTTTGTGTGTATACACTACATTTTGCTCATCCTTTCATCTATTGGTGGGCACTTAGGTTGCTTCCATCTTTTGGCGATTCTGAGTAATGCCGTTATGAACGCTGGTATGCAGTTTTCTTTTTGAGACCCAGCTTTCAATTCTTTTGAGTATAAACCCAGAACTGGGATTGCTTGATCATATGTCAACCAATGAACTTTTAATATTCTTTTCAATTTCATATTTTAGATGAAATTATTTTACAAATTATCCAATTCTCAGAAGGCAACTGTAGGAATACATTTATAAATACAACTTTGCATTGCCATGAAGGTTAATGAATAATTGTAACTTAGAAAATATAAATAAAAACAATGATTATGTTAGATATTTTTTCAATTCTATGAAGAACTTAATTTCAATGAAACACTCATAAAATAAAACAAACTAGTATATATAGTACATTCTTGAACCTACATTTACATTTTGAGTTAATAAAATTTTGAAGTTATATTTTATTAAATACCATTTATATGGCTTAAGAGCTATTTTTGATATTTGAAAAAACTGAAAATGTTTTCTTTTGAAGTTTCTTGGCTAATTAGATGTTATATTTTAACTGGCTTCAGAATATTTGGCACTGAAATATTACTTAAGATAAATATTTGAGCAGGGTTTGGTTTAAACTATCGGTAAAGCAGGTAATACCAGAAATCATTCATATTTTTAGTCAAAGATGCATGTAATATTTTACTAATAAAGACATATCGCTGAATAATATCACTAAAAATAAATTCTTATCTTCCAAAGGTAAATTTCAACATTATTTCAAATAATATGTTACTATAGTACCTTATATTTATTGAATTCATTATATATTCTTTAACTCTCATAGCCTTATAATACATATTTTTTTCAGCACATTTTATGGACGAACATATGAAGGCTTAGACAGGTGAAATGATTTGCCAAAGATAACTAGTAAATACAATAGAACGGGGATTTGAATCCAGCTCTGTGTGCCAGCTAATGTTTATTTTGCTTCTGAAAACCATTTATGGCAGAGCTGGGTCTGGTTAAGCAGATTGTACCTTTTATTTCCCTCCCCAGAAACTTTAAAAATAATGACAAGAAATAATTGAATTTAAAATAAAAAATGATAAGTCACCTAGTCCATGTTTTGCAAAGATAGGAATGAAGGATATAAATGGATTTCGAGGAAGCCACCGCCTAGATGACAGGAGGGAGCATTTTTGTTGAGAAGAAAAACACATGGACTTCTCTGAACTTCAGAGAGAGTCGGGACTGAGGCACAATGGTCTTGTGCATTACATTACATTACACTACACTACACTGCACTGCACTACATTACACTACATTACATTACACTACACTACACTACACTACACTACACTACACTACACTACATTACATTACACTACACTACACTACACTACACTACACTACACTACACTACATTACACTACACTACATTACACTACACTACACTACACTACATTACACTACATTACACTACATTACATTACACTACATTACACTACATTACACTACATTACACTACATTACACTACATTACATTACACTACACTACACTACACTACACTACACTACACTATACTACATTACACTACACTACACTACACTACACTACATTACATTACACTACACTACACTACACTACATTACATTACACTACACTACACTACACTACACTACATTACACTACACTACACTACACTACACTACACTACACTACACTACACTACATTACACTACACTACATTACACTACACTACACTACACTACACTACACTACACTATACTACATTACACTACACTACACTACACTACACTACATTACATTACACTACACTACACTACACTACATTACATTACACTACACTACACTACACTACACTACATTACACTACACTACACTACACTACATTACACTACACTACACTACACTACATTACACTACACTACACTACACTACACTACATTACACTACACTACACTACACTACACTACATTACACTACATTACACTACACTACATTACACTACACTACACTACACTACACTACACTACATTACACTACATTACACTACATTACACTACACTACATTACACTACACTACATTACATTACACTACACTACACGACACTACATTACATTACACTACACTACACTACATTACACTACACTACACTACACTACACTACACTACATTACACTACATTACACTACATTACATTACACTACACTACACTACACTACACTACACTACATTACACTACATTACACTACACTACACTACACTACACTACACTACACTACACTACATTACACTACACTACACTACACTACATTACACTACACTACACTACATTACACTACACTACACTACACTACACTACACTACACTACACTACACTACATTACACTACACTACACTACACTACATTACACTACACTACACTACATTACACTACACTACACTACACTACACTACACTACACTACACTACACTACATTACACTACACTACACTACACTACATTACACTACACTACACTACACTACATTACATTACACTACACTACACTACATCACACTACACTACACTACACTACACTACATTACACTACACTACACTACACTACATTACACTACACTAATGTAGTGTAGTGTACACTACACTACACTACACTACATTACACTACATTACACTACATTACATTACACTACACTACACTACACATTACACTACCGAGCATTCCAGAGATTAGTTCAAACCCACGACTCACTCAAACCTGCATGTAGAATGCCAAGGCCTGGGACCTAACTGGCATAGCAGAAAATGGAGATATAATCTTTAAGGAAAGACAGAACAAATGCGCTATTATTATTTTAATTACAGGAATAGCCAAGAGATAAAATACACAAATAGATGTAATTGTCCCTATATATATGCAAATAAAGAGAGATATTTTTAAGAAAATTCGCATCTACAAATAGATAAAAGGATATCATGAACACATGAGTGAATAGATGGATGGATGGATGGATGGATGAATAGATGGTGAATCCTACTACATCCGTTGCCTATTAAGACAAATGAAATTACTCCAAGGTTAAATCAAGAAAAACAAGGAAAGAAAGATGAAAGTTAGTGAGAAAAAGAAAAGAGTTGGGGAGGGGAGGGAGGAGAGAGAAGAGGAGTCAAATGCCTTTATGTGCATAATGCATTTAGTTGCATTAAACAACAAAAGAAATGATATTCTTTTTTTAAAATTTATTTATTAATTAAAAAAATTAAGAAACAAAATAAAACACCAACATACATAATCAGTAATTCACAATATCATCACTTAGTTGCATATTCATCATTTCTTAAAACATTTGCATTAATTCAGAAAAAGAAATAAAAAGACAATAGAAAAAGAAATACAATGAACAAAGGAAAGAAAAAAAAAAGATTATACCTACCATACCCCTTACCCCTCGCTTTCATTGTCACTAGCATTTCAAACTAAATTTGTTGAAATCATTCTTTTAATTTTTAAAAATAACTAGAGGTAATTAAAAATAATTGAGAGTTACAAAACGTACTTATTAATAAAACAAAACTGGAGAACAAAGTGTGGGGCTAACTGATCCTGTGTTATAGTCAAAAGCATAAGAAAGGAAGGAAGGGAGATAAGGAAAGGTGAAGGAAGAAAAGGAGAGAAGAAAGGAACGAGGGAGGGAAGGTAACAAAATATCCACACTTAATAAAGTTATTAAAATTCCATTGGAATTTTAAAATGGAAAAAAAAAATCATTTGAGCTCAAATGTCCAAAAAAATATTAAGTTAAGCACAACTACAAGGACATGATGTGGACACCTGCTTGGTTTGACATTCTCCTTAGGATGCCCATATAGCTTGTCACTTTTTTCCACAACTAAAATTGTCTGCTACCCCTGTGCAGACTTGAAACTCGGCTAGCATGGGTTACCCCAACCATAAATCCCTTTGCCACACGGACCAATACTTACCAAATGGCAAGTATGTTCATTTCTTCTCCTGTTTCCCGTCAAATATCATATTGTCCCCAAATAAGAATAGTACTGTTTCCAATTCTTATGTCGTCTATATTTTTATAGTCACTGCATCGGCTAGGATTTTGAATATAGTATTGAATATGTGGGTAGAACCGAGCTCCTTTTTTCCCTTTCTGACTTTAATAGGAATGTTTTACAGTTTCACCATTGCATATGAACTCTGCTGTAGTACGTTCATAGATAGAGTTTATTACAGTAAGGAAATTACTTCCAATTTATGGCTTGAGGATTTTTAAAAATCGTAAGTGGATATTGAATTTTACTGAGTACCTTTTCTTCATATATTGAAATTAATGAATGTTTTTCTTCTTTTATTCTTTTAATATACATTCCTAGGCAATGGATTTTTGTGATATTCAAGCATCTTTTTATTCCTCACACTTTGGTACATAAAATTTTGTCTCTATGTTGATAAAAAGGACTTAACTAGCCATTACATATTTTGCAACCTCTGAAACTGAATATATATATTATATATGTGTGTATGTATATATATATATGAAGCAGGGGTTATCTGTTTCTTAGAAGTTTCCTTAAATTTTACGATAAAAGCTGGGCCTAGTATCATGCTTGGAGGAGTGAATAGGAATATCTGATTATGAATTCAATGTATTTAATGATTCGTGTTATTCATATAGGTTTTCTGTTCCCGTTCTAATCGAATTCCTACAATGTATTCTTTTCTAGAAAAATGTCAATTTTATAATCTTCAAGTAAATTGCCTATAAAGTATTCTTAGAAATTTATCATGAATTTCGCATCTTTATTCGATCTGCAATTGTGTCCCCACTGCTGTTCTTAATATTTCGTCTTTTCTCTCTTCCTTTTTGTTATTACTTATCCATCATGCTAGAGAGGTATTTCAGTAGCCTTTTCAAAGAGCCAGCTTTGAAAATGTTAATTCACTTTAATTACTTTTAAATTTCTTTCTTTCCTTTACTGATTTTGAATTGACTCTATTCTTTTCTAACTTCCTGAAGTAAAGACTTAAGTCATTTATATGTGAGGTTTCTTTCACCATCATTGGGTTCTAAATGTTTTGTAGTGTCCTTTCTGATACCCTCTTTACACTATGAGTCATGTAGGGGAATACCTTCAGGTTTTCAAACACATACTGTTGTTTTACTCTTTGTTTATGGATTTCCAATTTAATCGCTTGATTGTCAAAGCATCATCTATAAAACCAGATCCTTTCACCTATTTGAGGCTTTCTTTATTTCATTTATTGTATTCAATTTCTGCAAAAGTCCTAGGGGTAATATGTCTCTGAGGATTAGGTCTTCACTCACCAGTCAATTCCTTATGTTTCTGTTCTGTTTTGCATACCAGTCAAAGTATGAAGTTATAGCACTGAAAGTCTTAAACTGAAGGCAGCAGTAGGAGAATTTTGTGGACACAACAGAACTCTCCAGGTGAAGAGAATGCTAAGTTCTAAAGTATAAAAACATGAATTGGCACAACATTAAAAGAACTGTAAGCAGTGCTCACTTTATATTGGTATTAAAGGATATCTTAATATGGAGGGCACTGGTGGCCAAAACCCAAGTCTAGGGCAAAACCATATTGCTTTTGTTTGAGAGGCGAATGGGAAGGAAGACAGTGGAGATGTGGCTGCAAATAAGAAAGGAATGAATGGTAGATAATAGTTTTGTCACTAGTGTAATATTTAAACTACTAGAGACGAGAAAATGATATTATTCAATGAAAAGAGTGTTCAAAAGGGAAATTCTGATAAGGGAGACTTGAGGAGTCAGCTAACTAAATAATATTTTTGATGGGGCAGGAAACATTAAGTGTAGGTAGAAACCAGGACCCGATTCCATGAAGAAGGGGGAAGAAAGAAAGAAGAGTGCAATTAGGGATTTATTCCATTTATTTATACCCAAATATGTCTAAATGAAAAAAATAAAAGGAGGTAATATCATATGATACATTAGTAAAGATGGGTGCAAGTTGGACAGTAGTTTTAGGAAAAGAAGCAAAAGGTTGTAATAAAACCTGATGGTAAAGAAAAAGAGAGTTCATGAAGTACGGGAGAAGTGTGTGAGTGAATCAGAAAACACGTCAGTCCAACTGAAATTAGAGAGCATGAGTCTGGAGTTGCACTAAAATGCCCAGTTGCGTGATAATCAACCTGGTAGCTGAAACAGAAAAGCACAAAATTTGAATTCAATCTGGGTTGAGGTTTTCCAAATGTGAAGGTAAGACTAAGGGGTAGAGTTGGCAGAGAAGTTGAGAATTGAAGATAGGGTTGAACATGTAAGACTCAACAGAAAATAAATAGTAAAGTCAGAGAAAGACTGATAATTTGAAAAACAGATTACAATGGTCAAGAAAATGGAGTCATCAATGAAGAAAATGAGCAGACACTTTAGGGAAAACTAAGTACTGGAGATTGTGGTCAGAGAGCAGGATTGGGGAATTTAAGGGTTCAGAAGATAAATTCCGAGACATGATGAGGTGCTGCCAAGGGAAGGTATAGGGTTGAGAGGTAGAAATCGTCAAGACTGAGGCCAAAGAATCATCAGTGTTGCGTGGGCTGATCATATGAACACGAAACCGGACATGGTCACAGTGAATTCACTGAGAAAGGAAATCCAAGACGAAGGAAACATGGGCAAGGAACCCATGAGATTAAACGGTCGCTGTGGCAGTGATGGATAAAATGGCAAAGCGTAAGAGTCTTGGCCTCAGTATGTGGCTAGGAGTTTCTTATTTAGAAACAGCACTGGGGAGCGGGAGGAGAGTGACAAACGTCACCGTTTCCTTCCCCCCTTGCTCCAGCCCTGTGATGTGGGAAAGAGAAAGAACCAACAGTGACCCCCTTAGGGACCATGGATTCCTTACCAGGCTAGGGAAAATCAGGGGACTATTATATGGTCATTAAAAAAAAGGTGCTAAGGATTACATTTTATCATATATAGAGATATTTTATAACATAAAATGTATATCTATATAAAATATATGCAAATAAATATAAAATGAAACAACAATATAGAATATATATTTACATAGAACTATGATTACAAATATGTATTTTAAAAGTCCATGTCACTGGGTTCAATTCCCGGTGACTGCCCATGTAAAAATAGAAAAAATAAATAAAAATCCATGCCACCAGATATTCAAGGGGAAAAAAAAGACTAAATATGTGGGCAGATCAGTTAACAGCAAGTGTATCATGCAGTAGGATTATAGGCAAATTTTCTTCCACTTTTCTTTTTTCCAAATTCATGTAAGTGTTTATAATAGTGTTATAATGGAAATACTTAAAGGTTTGTACATGCGATATTCATAGCTATGAATTTTGAATGATAACTAATAGAATCTTTTCCAGGCCAAGTGTCGTTTAACAGTCAGAGATGACCCTCTACTCCTATTTTTCTTTTACTTAATTATAAAGTACGAATCTTCAAGTAAAACTCTGAAAAATTTGAATTTCACCGTTTTTACATTTGGCACACCAAGGATTTTTCTTTGACTTGAAAATTATGGAGAGTAATTGTAACCATGACTAATTTAGATGACTTACATTATTCTGTTTAAAAGGCTATGCTTCTCAGGTCCTTTCAAGAACCCACATGTTTCTTATTAGAATAAGGGCTAGAGGTTAGAAGGGGAAAGGATTTAACACAGCTGTTATAGAAAGATAGCTGTAAAGCAGACCCTTCACAAAGCACTCTTTAATATAAAGAATTCTGGCACTACAATGCAAACAAAAACAACCTCCTACTTTCTCACCTGAAAATAAATCAAATTACACCAGGAATCAACCAAACCTCTCGTTTGCAAACAAAACGCGTTATATTAGAACACCTCCTGAAGAAATTGTAGGTCCCTAAAGCCTTACAGGATTCATTTTATAGTTATGGACCAACCAGGAAGTTCTGATGGAGCCGGATGGATGCACCTTAACCAAAGCAAGTCAACCAGCTCCGGAACTAGTACTGCTTCTAACCACCAGCTACCACCTGAGTTGAAAAAACCTGGCTCTTCCACTCACTAGGGGCACAGCCTGGGGAACTTACCCATAAGTACTTCAATTTCCTCATACGTAAAATGGGGACAACTTTAAAATCTAGCTCATAAGATTGTTGTGAAGATTAAATGAGTTAAGTGCTGTCTAACACATAGTAAACGCTCAAAAAAATTTGCACCCTTTCACATTATCAGTGTTTGAATAATTACTCTCTATACCAATTCCATAAAAGTTTAAAAAATTGATATTTTTGCTAATGCCTACATTTAATAAACTTTTTTCACTTCCTAGCTCATCAATCTACAATTACTGTAGCAACTACATATACTGAAGTATTATATACATTAGATAGTGGTTTGCTTAACAGAAAAACAATATTTTATCCATTGATAAATCCTGGACAGAAGTGCTATACTTCTCTGTATATATATTCTGCATATACTTTATATTTTCTATATTACTTAAGGTCCAATGTGACAAGTAATACAAAAACGGGACAACTACAAATGCAAAGATGAGTAGATGCTGGGTGTGCCTTCAGGAAATAAATATTTCAAGGTGTGATCAACATTCAGAGATAAAGACATGCATAGAATATTATGGAAACAGGAAATATTTGTAAAGGAAAAATCAAAGCAAGAAAAGCTTTTGGAAAAGGAAACAACTTGGCAATATTGCTGATTGGGCAGGAGTTAGCCAGGAGAGGCAGTGAAAATTGGAAGGAAATTCCTGAACAAAGGACCGAGGAGGAAAAAGATTAAGGAGATTGTTAAAGTTGATGTTTCTGATACAGGTTGTGGTTGTTGGTTCTTTTAATGCGCAAGCCATTTATTACATCTCTTATCAAAATTGCATTTAGCATATCCTTAATAAGAGGCTTGTTAAAGGAATTGTAAAAATGAAAATCTCTGCTAAAAAGACTAATATAAAAGTGATTCAGTGCAAGACTTTAAATAAAAATATAATTTACAAGAATTAAAATGTATTACATCCACTATTTAGAAAAAAATTTAGAATGATATAATGATGATACCAGTTAATAGGCAACTGAGATTCATGCACAAATTTGGAAGCCTGGAATTGCTATTGTTAATCACTTTCAAACACATTTGGGAAAATACCTAAAAACACTGCCAGGGCAGAAAGTGGAAAGAAAACTTGGTTCTAAAAAAAAAAATTCTACGTATTCTATAAAAGACTCCACTGAAAAGTCAAAACCCAAGGCGCCATCATGCACTCCAGGTAAGAAGTTTGAGCTTAGCCACATACACTCCACATGTGAAAATCAGGTGAGATGCAGAATTTTCAAACATATCTCAAACTTTTTCAGTAGCTGCCCATGCCACTACCCAACACTCAGCACATATACAAAGATCAGTATCATACTGGAAACACTCTGCAAGCACAGCGCAATAAGATTAGAAATAAAAAATAGACTCTCACCTTTCCCATCTTCCCTCTGTTCTGCCTCCTAATAAATAGGTATTTAACAAAACAGACTTCTGAACAACTTATGGATCAAAGAAGATAAATCATAATAGGAAAATACACATACTTAGAACTAAACTCAACCACCCATCACATAACAAAGCTAGTGGGATACAAAGTAGAGTAGTTTATACAGCACAATACTCCTGCTGAGAACAATTATTAAAGCTGGATAAAATAGAAAAGAGCAGAGCAGAATCACTACAAGGATTTGCCAGTCTCACTATGGAAAAGTCATGCAAGCCCATACTTGAGAAACAGTAGGAAATCATAGATAGTTTCACTCAAAGGGTAAACCAGCTTTGAATGGAACAGTCCCCAATTTCCCATACTATCTGTTGAAAGAAGGATTAAAGCCTTCCTGTCATATGAGAACGTCATCTGGAACCTCTGCTATTGCTTAAACACAATTTGATCAGTGAATACAAAAATACTAGGTAGGCTAAAGG
This sequence comes from Tamandua tetradactyla, assembly GCF_023851605.1. Taxonomy (NCBI): domain Eukaryota; kingdom Metazoa; phylum Chordata; class Mammalia; order Pilosa; family Myrmecophagidae; genus Tamandua; species Tamandua tetradactyla. Next base: position 7,942,985 of record NC_135346.1, on the reverse strand, counting down.
AAGGGCTGTATGACCAAAAACCAAAGAAATACATCATCCAGAATTGACAAAATATTACAGTTAGCAGACAAGGATTTTAACACAACTGGAATTTACATGTTAAAGAGAAGAGAGGAAATTATGGGAAAACGATGAAAAGATGGAAAATAATCAAAGAATTGGAATCTATATTATAATAATAAAATGCACACTGTGACCTGAAAAACACATTATCCTAATTTAAGGACCCAATGTATGAGGGACCTGTAGAATGAACAATAATAACTGGATGATATTGGAATGGCATATTTAAAGTTTGATAGGAAAAAAAATCCACCAACCTCTAATTCTATAGCAAGTGAAACTACGTGTTTAAAGTAAAGGTACAACACAAAAATGTTTTCATACGAACAAACACAGAAAGCCTATACAAGAAAAAATGCTAAACAAATTTCTTCAGGCAGAAGGAAGATCATCCTAGACTGAAACGTGAAAATGTAGGAGGGAACAAAGAACACCAGAAAGAATAAATGCATGGGTAACTATAAACAAATACTGAATACACAAAACATTAATTTTAATGTCTTCCAAAGTCAAAATATATATGCAACCATATATATTGGGGGGACAAATGGATTCAAGTGCTTAAAGGTTATGATAGTGGTAAAATAATAGATTTTGTAATAGCTAGGGAAATCATGAAATGAATAGTAAAGCAATACATAACTAAAAATTTTAGAGAGGCAAAATGGCATACAAAAGTCAAGAAGGAAGAAAAGAATGAACAGGAAAGAATATTGACTAGAAAACAAATAGAAAGCATTTGAATGTCAATAATTTCATAAAACACAAAAGACTAACTGTTCTAAATCAAAGACTAAGATTATTAGACTGAATAAAAAATAAACCCCAACTCTATAACGTTCCCAAGATACACTTTAGATATAAGGACATGATAAGACAAAAGTAAAAGAATAGGAAAAGTTAAAATATGCAAACATTAATAAAATAAAGCTGGAATGACTATACAAATCTTACAAACATACAAATATATCAGACAAACGGAATTAAGGCAGAAGTATAAGATAAAGGGGGAAGTTTTTCAATGATAAAAAGGTCTCTCCAACAAGAAGGTATCACAATTCTACATTCACATTTGCTCAACAACAAAACCTCATAATATATAAGGCAACAATGAACAAAATTAAGAGAATAAATAGACCAATCATACTGGGGGACTTTAACAAGCCTCTCTTAGCAGCTGATAGAGGAGACAGAGTATGATGGCAGCAGAGGTAGTCATGGAATTTAGTTAGTCCTCTAGGGTAGCTAGTAAATAGTCAGGAACTGTCTGTTACAACTGCATGGGAGCCTCCTGTGACTAGACACACTCATACACCAGTCTGGATTTTGGATGGGCCAAAATCATAGAGGAGAACTGCAAGTTTCCCAAATTGTGGAGACTGGCACCCCTCCCCCACTGTCACAGCAGCTTGTTTTGGAGACAGTTTCCTGTGGGAAAAAGAAGCAGTCTCTACTAGGAGCAAGGTAAGGAGAGATCAAGCAAGCTCTAATTGCAGATTTAATGGACAAATTTGGGCTGCTGAATACAAGCTCCTAGCACAGATAAACCCAGAGCAAGCATGAAAGAAATCCTGAGGTCTCTCTCATCAGAGAGGAGACAATAAAAAAAAAAAGGAGGTTTTTGAAGTTGGCTGACTTCAGAAGACTGGAAAAGGGCTGTACCACAAGAAGGGGGCACACAGAACCATGCCAATTCCAGCTCTTGATTAGCAAATCCAAGGGGCTGGGGACTGGCTCTGAAAAAGATTCTAGAAAAATATCTCCAAAACTGTCTTTAAAAACAGTCCAGGCATTTTCAATTGCCAGAGATGGCCCAGGCAAGGGCAAAGGTAAGGCTTATCTGAAAGGCAAAGTAACTTGTCAAGTGAAGGAGGTGATTATCTAAAGGGCATGTATTCCCTAAGAAAGGGGGGTGGGCACGGCCCAGCACAAGTGGTGGCTCTCGTTCGGAGAATTCATATCCCAGGGGCTGGAAAACAGAAACAACTTCAGACTGCCTTCCACTTCAGCCTCTGTCTCAGCCACCTTCCTGGGAAGCATAGGGTCTGCTGAGAATTAAAGGCACCGCAACATTTTACACCAGTGGGGAGCTACAGGCTGACAAACATCACCTGCTGTGAAGGCAGGGAAAGCACAGAGTCAAGAGGCTTCACAGGAAAGACAGGTGACCTGTTGGGACTCATCCTCAGGGAAACTTGATATTGATTACAACATCTTCCTGAGACCTGGCCCTGTTTTGTCTGTGAAAATATGATAGGGATTGATCAAATCTAGGGAGACCCACCTCAAAAACAGGTTCGATATAGGCAGAGAAAGAAGCGGAAAAGCAAGAGCTAAAAACGTCTGACCAGTTAAACAGAAACTATGCTAGAGATGTAGAATAAGTTGAACCGAATGTCAAAGAACAGATAGAGAACAAAGTCAACTGACAAGAAAACCCTAGGTAAAAAGAGCTAAAATAGAATAAACTATAGAATTCAAGAAAATCAGATGCCTAGACATCAACACAAAGTCATGAGTCATACTAAGAAGTAAGGTATGGACCAAAGGAGAAAACAAACACTTCAAATGAGATATGAGTTGAAACAAGAAATTAAACATTTTCAAACAAATCTTCTAAATCAAATCAAAAATCAAATAATGAGTAGAGGAAAATATGGCAAAAGAGATGAGGGATATAAAAAAGAAACTGTGTGACCATATGGAAGAAATTGAAAGCTTGAAAAAACAAATGGCAGAACTTAAAGGAAAGGAAGGCTTAATAGAAGAGATGAAAACACAAGAGACCTACAACAGCAGATATTAAAAGGCAGAAGAAAGGACTAGTGAACCAGAGAAGAGGACATCTAAAATCCAGAGAACAAGACATCTAAAATCCTGCATGCAAAAGAACAGATAGGAAAAAGAATGGGAAAATATAAACTGCATCTCAGGGGATTGAAGGGCAATATCAAGTGCATGAATATATGTGTTATGGGTCTCCCAGAAGCAGGAGAGAAAGAAAAATGAGCAGAACGAATAATGGAGATAATAATCATTGAAAATTTCCTAACTCTTATGCAAGATATAAAATTACAGATAGAAGAAGGGTAGAGTACCTCAAAGAATAGATCCAAATAGACATACTCCAAGACACTTACTAATAAGATTGTCAAATGTCAAAGACAAAGAGAATTCTGAAAGCAGCAAGAGAAAAGCAATCCATCACATACAAGGGAAGCTCAATAAGACTATGTGTAGATTTCTCTGCAGAAACCATGGCGGTGAGAAGGCAGTGGTACAATATATTTAAGATACTGAAAGAGAAAAACTGCCAATGAAAAATCCTATATCTGGCAAAACTTTCCTTCAAAAATGAAGGAGAGCTTAAAATGTTTTCAGACAAACAGATACTGAGAGACCTTATGAACAGGAGACCTGCTCTATAAGAAACACCAAAGGGAGTGCTACAGGAAGACAGGAAAAGAGAGAAGAGAGAGGGTTGGAAAAGAGCGTAGAAATGAAGATTACCAGGAAGCATTAAAAAAAGAGAGAGAGAAAGAAATAAGATAAGGACATACAAAATCCTAAAGACAAAATGGTAGAAGAATGCAGTATCTTTAGAGTAACAACATTAAATGTCACTGGATTAAATTCTCTGATCAAAACACATAGACTGGAAGACTGTATTAAAAGTCAACACCCATCTATATGTTCTCTATAAGAGATTCACTTTAGACCAAAGGACAAAACTAGGTTGAAAGTGAAAAGTTGGAAAAAGATATTTGATACAGACAGCAACCAGAAAAGAACATATTACACAAATGAGATTTCAAATGTAAATCAATTAAAAGAGACAAAAAAGGACACTGTGTGTTAATAAAATGGTGAATTCATCAAGAAGACATACCAATCATAAATATTTATGCACTAAGTCGGAATGCCCCAAATTCATAAGGCAAACACTTACAACAGTGAAGGTGTCTGCTTTTTCCTTTCCTGACAGCACCGAGAGGGAAATTTATTGCCCTAAACGTCACTATTATGAAAGAAGAAAAAACAAAATCAAGGAATTAACTGTACACCTAGAGAATCTAGAGAAAGAACAGTAAACTAACCCCAAAGAAAACATAAGAAAAGATACAACAAAGCCTAAAATAGAAATAAATGAAATTGAGCACATGAAACCAAAAGAGAGAATCAACAAAATCAGAAGCTGGTTCTTTGAGAAAATCACTAAAATTGATGGGCCATTGGTGAGGCTGACAAAAAAAAGAAAAAGGATGCAAATAAATTAAATCAGAAATGAGAAGAGGGGCATAACTACTAATCCTGCAGAACTAAAAGAGATAATGAAAGGATACTATGAGCAACTATATGCTAATAAACTAGACAGTTTAGAAGAAATGGAGCTTCTGAAAAAAACATGAACAACCAGCACTGACTTGAGAGGAAATAGAAAACCTTAACAAACCATTCACAAGTAAAGAAATTGAATTAGTCATCAAAAACCTCCCAACATAGAAAAGCCCAGGAACAGATGGATTCACATTTGAATTCTGCCAAACATTCAAAAATTAGTACCAACCCTGCTAGAACTTGTAAAAAAAAAAAATGAAGAGGAGAGAAAGCTAACTAACTCACTGTATGAAGCCAACATCACCCTAATATCAAAGCAAGACAAAGAGACTACAAGAAACAAAAATTACGATCTTTAATGAATGCAACAATCCTCAACAAAATACTTGCAAACTGAATCCAGCAGTACATTAAGAGCATTATACAGCATGACCAAATGGGTTTTATTCCAGGTATGCAAGGCTGGTTCAACACAAGAAAATCAATTTATGTAATATACCACATCAATCAATCAAAGCAGAAAAACACATGGTTATCTCAATGATCAAAAAAGGCATTTGAAAAAGTTCAACACCCTTTCGTGGTGAAAACACTTCAAAGGGTGGGAATAGAAGGGGGGTTCCTCGACATGATAAAGGGAATATATGAAAAACCCACAGCTAACATCATACCCAGTGGGAAAGGACTAAAAGCTTTCCCTATTAGATCAAAACAAGGGAAAGACATCCACTGTCACCACTGTTATTGAACATTGTGCTGGAAGTTCTAGCTACAGCAATTAGACAAGAAAAAGAAATAAAAGGCATGCAAATTGTAAAGGAAGAAGTGAAATTATGTCAAAAATCCCAAAAAATCTAAATTAAAGCTATTAGAGCTAATAAATGAGTACAGCAAAGTGGCAGAATACAAGACCAATACGCAAAAATCAGTAGTGTTTCAATACAACAGGAATCAGCAATCTGAGGAGGAAATTAAGAAAAAAATCCCATTTACAATAGCAACCAAAAGAATCAAATATTTGGAATAAATTAACCCAAGGACATAAAAGACCTTTACATGGAAAACTACAAAAAAAATGCTACAAGAAATCAAGAAGACTTAAATAACGGGAAGAACACACCATGTTCATGGATTGGAAGACTAGATATGATGTGAATTCTACCCTATTTAATTTGTAGATTCAATGTAACATGAATTAAATTCCCAACAACAGCTTACTCTGAAGAAATAGAAAAATCAATAATCAAATTTATTTGGAAGGGCAGGTTGCCCCGAATAGCTAAAAATATTTTGAGAAACAAAAATGAAGTGGGAGGTCTCATACTACTTGACTTTAAAGCATACTGTAAAGCAGCTATAGAGGTCAAAACAGCACGGTACTGGCATAAGGATAGATATACTGAACAATGAAATCAAACTGAGTGTTCAGAAATAGACCCGTTCATCTATGGACAATCTTTGATAAGGCAGTTAAGTCGACTGAGTTGGGGCACAGCAGCCTCTTCAACTAATGTTGCCTGCAGAACTGGATCTCTATATCCAAAAGAATGAAAGAGGACCCCTACCACAAACCTTATACAAAAAGTGACTCAAAATGGATTTAAAAACCCCTAAACAATAGAGCTAAGACCATAAAACTTTTAGAAGAAACTGTAAAGAAATATACAGAAGTTGTGATAGGAGGTGGTTTCCTAGACCTTACACCCAAAGTACAAGCAATGAAAGAAGATCTCCTCAAAATTGAATACTTTTGTGCATCAAAGGACTTTGTCAGGAAGGAAAAAAGGCAAGCTATGCAATGGGAGACAATATTTGGAAACCACATATCAGACAAGGGTTTACTATCCAGAATACATAAAGAAATCCTACAATCAAGAACATAAAGATAAGGAACCCAATTCAAAAATGGGCAAATGACATGGACAGAAACTTTTCTGAAGAGGAAATGCAAAAAAAAAAAAAAGGCTCAAAACCAACAACAACAAAAAATGCTCAACTCCACTAGCTATTCGGGAAATGGAAATTGAAACCACAATGAGATATCATCTCACATCTGCTAGAATGGCTTTTATAAAACAGAAAACTACAATTGCCAGGAAGGATGTGGAGAAAAAGGCACACTTATTCACTGTTGGTGGGCATGAAGAATGGTGTAACCACACTGGAAGGCAGCTTGGTGATTCCTCAGAAAGCTAAGTAGAGAATTACCATATAGTCCAGCCATCCCATTACATTAGTATATTAGGTAAATACTCAGGGAACTGAAGGTAGGGACATAGACATTTGTGTACTGATGTTTATGGTGGCATTAATTGCCAAGAGATGAAAACAGCCCAAACGTTCATCAATGGACAAGTGGATAAACTTGTGATATGAACATACAACAGAATATTATACAGTGCAAATCAGTATAAAGCCATGAAGTATGTAACAACATGGATGGACCTTGAGGACATTATGATGAGTGAAATTTGCCAGAAACAAAAGGACAAATACTGGATAGTCTCATTAATAGGAACTAACATTAATGAGTAAACATGAGTCCCACAGATACAAGTCTCCCTGTGACTGAGAATGACTCCTTGACCAAAAGGGGAAAAGAAATGAAACAAAACAGTTTCAGTGGCTCAGAGATTTCAGATGAGCTGAGAGATCATTCTGGAGGTTATTCTTAGGTATTATATAGGCTTTTTCTTTAGTTTCTAGTGTCTTAGAGAAGCTAAAAGGAAAGACATGACAGTGTTGAACTGTAATCCAGTAGACTGGAGTCTTAGTGATGATTGTGCAACTATGTAGCTTTAATTGTGTGACCGTGTGATTGTGAAAACCTTTTGAACGACACTCCCTTTATCCAGTATATGGCAAAATAAGTAATAAAATAAACACAACAAGATAACTAAACAATGGGGGCATAAGAGGCATGGGACGTTTTGGGGGTGTTCTTTTATATTTTTTTTTCTTAGAGTAATGAAAATGTTCTAAAATTCATTGTGGTGATTAAAGTACAGCTATTTTGATGATACTGTGATTGTATACTTTGGATGAATTATTTGGTGTGAGAATATATCTCAATAAATATGTTTTAAGAAAATCGACTGAACATAAAAAAATAGCTCAGAGAACAAGTAGAAAGAAAAACTCACTTATGAAAGATGAAAAAATTAGCAAGACTGCTTTAATTAACACAAAAACCACTGCACCCAACAACAGAATTCAGTCTTTTCAAGTACACATGGTACATTTATAAAAATTGGCCCTCTGCGGTGCAGTATAAAAAGCCTCAACAAATTTCAAAAGTATGTTCCCCGAGTACGTTCCCTTATGACCAAACTGTAAATAAGCCAGAAATCAAGAATTAAAACAATAACTAGAAAAACCCAAACTGCCTAAAATCAGACAATATACTGTTAGACAGTCCAAAAGTCAAAGAAGAAATTATGACAGAAGTTAGAAATCCCTTTGAAGATGGCCATAATGAAAAATAGAGCACATCAAATATGTGTGGGCTGAGATGTGCTTAGGGAACTCCATAACCTTAAATGCGTATACAATGAAATCTTGTTATTCACAGTAATTATGCTCAGTAAGTCACCATATGCACTGAATTAGCAAATACTGCACCACTGCTCCTAGGAAAATACCAGGACAGTTTCCTGCAATCCTCTGGTCACAACATTTTTTTCAACTAAACAATACATAACCTTATTTTACGTGCGTTTCTGTTTAAAGACACCTTATTTACTCTATGTTGTTGAATCACTGATATCAAACTCCCCAACAGCATTATAATCCATGCCTGAACGAAGCTCATGTAACACACGTATTTATTTTCACAAGCCTTATCACAGCCTTCTTGTGCTCAGGAACTGCGGACAACACGTCAGCACCTTGCTTGGGGCCCACTTCAAACAGCAAGATCACCACCCAAAAGAAGAAAAATGCAAAACAAACAAACATGGCACTAAACAGACCATGAAATGGATACATGTTTGTAGAGCAACGGTTGACACAAGAAGGCGAACATAGCTTTGTTTGACCTCACCTGGGACCATGCACATCTGGGGACTCAAATTTTTTGCCCCTGTGCATTTCTGTGAATGACCCTGAGCATGCCACAAGTACTGATGTGGAGGGTTGCAAATATATTCTAGCAAGTAGGAGAATTCATAACTATGGAATTTCAAATAGTGAGGCTTGATTATATTAGAAAAAGAATAAAGACAAAATCAATGGTTAATTCCTTCCAGGGGCTTGAAAGGAAAAAAGCCTCAAAGCTAAGGGAAGCAGACAAAAAAGATAATAAAGTAAAGAGGAAAATCAATGAGATATAAAACATATGTATAATAGAGAAAATTGGCAAAACTTGATGACTCCCTAGAAAACCATTCAAGGATAAAAGAGAAACAAATACCAATTACCAGCGTCAGAAATTAATAACATCATTACAAGTACTAAAATATCAAAATTCTAATAATATGATAATGTAAAATAAATATATCAATAAATTTTACAACTTGCCAAAGCTATCAAGAGAAGAAATACAAAACTTGAAAATTTCCTGTAGTACTTCCCCTTACTCATTATACTTCAGCTATAATGGCATTTTTGGTCATTTCTCAATGTGATAAGCACTTTTTTCACTTTAGGACATTTTGTTTTTGGCTTTTCCCTTTATTTCAAACATTCTCTCCTTCACTGTCTCTCCTCAGATATCTGCTGGGCTTACTCCCTTATCTTCTTCAAATCTTTTTACAAAAGTCTCTTTTTTTCAGTGGGGCATTTCTAGACCACCATATTTAAAATTATAAATGCTCTTTATGCCCCCTTCCCAGGAACTCTCAGATTATCCCCTACTAAGATCTATTTTTTCAATATATACCAGTTTCATCTTCAAACATACCATTTAAGTTAATTTTTTAATATGCATATTGACTATACCCCCATTAAAATAGTATCAAGGGAGTACTGAGAAATCAATTTGTTCATTCTCCTATGCACAGAACAATGCCTGAAACTCATAGTAAGAGCATGATAAATATTTGTTTAAGTAGATGAATTATGAGTTCATGTTTTGTATAGTATGGCGATAGTACATCTAAAATGTATCCATGTGCATTTCTCTCTTTTATTTCCATTTAAGTGATGTCTTCCTAGCCACCCAGTGGCATTTCCATCATGGTGGGTGGGGAGGGATAAGTTTCAGTCCCGTTGAGAACCTCATATTTTAGCACAGTGACTAGGAAGCCACTTGGGTGAGAGGCCAAACAACTTTGCCATAGGGACAGAAGGGTGGGTAGTATAACCCAGGGGCCATATGGACGGTATGGCTGAATCTCAGTGTTGGCTTCAGGGGTAAGATGAGTAGAAGGGTGGATGGAAATTTAAAATGGGTGGCAGGGATATGTCTCATTGGAGATCAAAGGGTCCCGACCCAACCAAATCCTTGAGTTGAATTAACTGCATTCTTGGCAGACAAGGCCAGCAGTTTTCTCTGTGGTTACACAAGAATCTACTAAGACCAGACATTTCAGAAGGTAGTGAAAGAGCCTTTGAGTGCTGCTGGTCCACAGTCCATCTCCCGGCTACTTGGAAAAGATAAGGTGAGAAGTGACAGGGACTATTTGGAAAGAAATGAATATTTAGCTGAATGAGAGCAAGATATATCAATAAAGGCATTTAAACCAGAAGAAAAAGAACATCACCTGACAAGTTTAAATTTTCCTTTTCTTGGAATCAAGAGAAGTAGGGACTTGTGAGAAAGACTGAATACAGTGTAGAAAGTTAAATGTTACACTTTCTTTAACTAATTTGGTGTAATTTTTGACTCTGCTATGTGTATTAAGACAAAATTAACTGCAGGTGGGAGTATCCATGTTAAAATTACAGGTATAGGTATATATGTATGTTTGTATTTTACCATTTTCTAAAGAGAACCAAAGAAATGAATCATTCATTTTATTTTATGATCCTAGAGAGTTATGTGAGTTATCCAAGAGAGGGGAACAGTGAACTACTGGACTAGTTGGCATATGTGGATCAAGTTTTTATATGAAATATTAAGATGGTGCAGGAAGAAAGAGGTGAAGGACATTTAGGGATATTAGTGATGGCAAGAGGCAGAGGACAAGCAGGGAAAACTGGGCACTCATAGGTGGCGCGTTCCTAAATTCTGCTCTTTGGAGAGATCCGGAGGATGTCACTGTGAAGGACACATTCCCAAAATAGCTTCTGTTGTCCTAATGTTGCTTGTGCACTTCTGTTACACTTCCCTAGTCATGCCACAAGGAATTCATGCCACTGAAGCCCAGCTTTCCTCCTCACATTAAGATAAGAAGGGTTGTTTTTGCATGGAAGGATTTATGACGAAGAAAACTGATGTGTGCAGGCTAATTGTGAGCTCCTGCTACTGTATTCTAGATTTATTCCACCCCATGTTTACTTCCTATTTTTTCAAGAAACTTTAAGGGCAGATTATTATAAAGTTTTAGAAGTTAAACCATTAAATCCTTAGGGAATTTCAATTAAGCCAGGCTCTAGTTCTTTCCTATTGCACATAGTCATGCTTTTGATGCATCATGAATAAAATACTCATCTGAAATTATTAATTTAATTTGGATTTCAGGGTGCTTGTGGCACACTGAACAAGTAGCACATGGTAGAGCACACATCTAATAAATCAGTAATGGAGCTTTACTGAGAAGTTTACTGCAAATATGGCTAAAAGTTGGTACTGTCATGGCTATGTTAATTTAAAAAAAGATAAATCAGAGTTTTAGGCTTTCTTATGACTTTGCTTACACACACACACACACACACACACACACACAAATGAATCAAGTTTAATGATGTCATTTGCCTTGGAGATTAACAAATTGTCATGACTAAAAAATAGGTAAGATGAATCACAGTTAAAGATTTTCGTGACGTAATCTTAAGGATACAGCTGGAAAATTTTAAAAGTGTTCTGATTGGATATAAGTCAGAAATTTTGGTTAACACATTTTTATAATGTTATAATGTAATCATACCCTAGAGGCATTAAACAGGGACAATTAAAACTAAAAATATCATGCTACTAAAAAGCTATGTAAATTGCTATCTTAGAATTCTAGTAAAAACATTGATAGCATGCATTTATAGCTAAAAAACAACTCAAACTTCAAAATAGTTTGTACAACATTCTTTTTTCACTGTACCATTTTTAATATTTGAGTTATTTTTTATAACTTGCTTTCTACTTAAATTAATCCATAGTTTTTATTCTAGTAAAGAAAGGAAAAGTTCTATAAAAGGAAAAAGTCTAAGGAATATAATTATACCAGTGTGATGTTCTTAAATATCAGCTACTACTATTTAAATTAATTGTAACATAAAAATATTTTCATATCAATTTATTAAATCAAAATATGTTTACCTAATGACACAAAATCTAGATGCATTTTTAGCATCTGTCTTTGGGCTTGGAGACTGAGATGGTTAATAGTAAATAACTTGCATAAAAAAATCTTCTCAAAATTGCAACAACATGGATGAATCTTGAAGACCTTATGTTGAATAAAACAAGCCAAAAACAAAAGGATAATATCGTATGACCTCAATGATAAGAAATAGAAAAAGCAAACTCACAGAGTTAGAATTTGGAACGGAGGTTCCCAGGGTGTGGGCTGCAGGTAGGGAACGGAGAGTTGATAGTTAATTTGTACAGAATTTCTATTTAGGTTGATTTTAAAGTTTTGGTCATGGATGGTGGTGATGGTAGCACAACATCTGAGTGTAATTAACAGGACTGAAATATGTGCACAGATGTGCTTAAAAGGGGAAATTTTAGGTCATTTATAAGTTACTAGAATAAAAAAAAGAAAAACGTAGGAGCATATGTCACAGTGAACCCTTTTGTAAATGATGGACTACAGTTAATAGTACAGTGATAAAAATGTTCTTTCATGAATTGTACCACACTAACAGAAGGTGTTAATAATAGGGTAATATATGGGAAAATACACCCTATTGTAAACTATGGGCAATTATAATATTTACATTATATATATATATATATACACAATGTATTTACATTATATAAATATATATAATATTTACATTATATAATAGTACAATTATTATAGTCTTTCATCAACTGTAACAAAGGTACCATATTAATGCAAAGTGATAATAATAGGGGCGTATATAGAAACACTGCATTTTTATATGATTTTTCTATTTATCTACAATAGTCTAATTAAAAAACATGTTTAAATGGTTTCATACCTTCTAACTTCTGATTTAAGTTAAAAAAAGTCATGACCTTTTTTCTGCATTGAGTGCAAAGAAGAAAAAAATGTGAAAGAAAAGAGGAACTTTTAAGCATAGAAGTTTTTGAGTTCCAGCCTTGATTTTTACCTTTGCATAACATGGGAAAATGTGGTCACTTTTGAGCTTCAATTTTCCTAACAGTAAAACTGGGATAATAATAATTCAATTGAGGGATGCTAATCAATTTAGATAGCATATTTCAAGCAAATATTGGCTTATCAGAAACACAGTTACCGTTAACCCTTTAACTTAGCTTTCTTAGTTGTAAAATGAGGTCTCTCCCACAGTAACCCTTATCACAAAACCCCACGGCACACACCTGCTTAACAAATACCGTGGCAAATACTGTTTACTGATAGTATTGCATAAACGCATGAAGAACACAAATCAGCTGCTTCCAGACGCTCTAAGAACAACTCTTAAAAATAGAAAGAAGACTCAGGAAGCTTTCTAAATTAAGATAGTTTTATTTCCCAAGGATATTATAATTATCAGAGAGGGCACAAACGTTGAGAAGGAAAAGAAGCCATACCTTGGATTTTATTTTGTCTGGAATATATCTGAACATAACATATTTTAAGTAATCTTGCTGGTTTTGAGCAGATTTTAATATTGATGTAGTGTTTAGTTACATCATTAAAGTATCTTCTATTAGAAACGAAACACTGTAATTCAACCTTTAACTGAAAGAATCTTAAGAGGAAAACTATCTCAAGAGCAGCCACTTTTGATGTTAATTCCTTCAGAATTATGTATCTAAATCTCATCCCTGCAAGACAGCTTGTGAAAGAGAAATATAAAGTGTCTGATTCATGTTCTGGCCAGTGCATAATAAGATATACACCAGCAGCCAAGAAATAAACAAGATAATAAGTTAAGCCCTGCTTTTATCGGGAACCATGGGAAAGATGTTATTTTCTTATCAGTAATTCGTTTCTATTAAAAAATACACAGGTTTAACATTTGGGATACTCAAAGAACTGTGTTACGTACTGACAACACAGACATACACTGAGCAAGATCCCTGACCACTAAAAGAAAAGAGGCTAATTGGGGAGAGGGAATGAATGAATGCAAGTGAAAAGAAAGGGGTGACTGAAATATGCCAAATCCATGCACGGCAGAGCAAGAGATAATCCAAGAAATTCAAATTGAAAATTGACATTTAAACTGGGTTCTGAAGACCAGGTAGAATGTGGGCAGAGATAAAGGGAAGAGGGTACAATAAAGAAAGTCTTCCAGTGGGAAATCCTAAAACAATATAATCAATCACAGAGAAGCACTAAAATCTGCAAAACACACACACACACACACACACACAAAAGTCAGTGCTAAGAAGGGTCTCAGAAGAGAAAGCATTAATGTAAATTTAAAAGAAGCTCAACACTTGAAAGATGGATTAAAGAAAAGCCTTCTGAAATGACTGGAAGGATTAGGAAAAGGGCTTGGTAGATGAGATCCGGACTGGATTCAAGTCTCGACTCGAGACCCCGCAGACATTGATAACTCACGCAAGGCACATCCTGGAATTAGATTTTCTGGGATCCCCAATCCTAATGCTAAAAACCAATCTAATGATAGATAATTTTTCTTTTTCTTTCCCATTTAATTTTGCTTTTTTAAATTCACAGAGTAAAACTTATGTACAGTTACTCTCAGTTCTATGACCTTTAAATGCTCACTCATAACTCCCACCACAATCAGGAGGCCAAGCTGTTCCATTACCCTAACCTGGCTTCATGCTACCCTCATAGCCAGACCATCTACCCCTACTCCTAACCAATAGCAACCACTGATTTGTTCTCCATCATTATAGCTCTGTCATTTAGAGACTGTCTTTATAAATCGAATCATATATTACACAGCCTTTCAAAATTGGCTACTTTCACTCAACCTTTGAGATTCATCCAAGCTGTTAGGTAGATCAACAGTACTTTCCTTTTTATTGCTGAATAGCATATCATTGCATGAAAGCACTGCAGTTTCTTTATCAGTTCACTTGTTGGAGCACTTTGGGACTGATTCCAGTTTGAGGCCATTAGCAGTAGAGCTGCTATAAATATGCATGGATTGGTTTTACATGAACATAAGTGTTATGAATTGAGTTGTGTCCCACAAAAGTCATATTTAAGTCCTAACCCCGAGTCTTGTGATTATGAACGTATCAGTAAATAGGATCTTTGAAGATTTTATGAGCTAAAATGAGACCAAACTGGTTGTGCATCCCACAAATGGATATGTTATATTTTTATTTTGTTCACTTCAAAATGTTTTCTGATATCCTTTGAAGTTTCCCATTGGTGCAAGGAATTACTTAGGATTATGTGCTTATTTTCCAAACATTTGGAGATTTTTCATTTTATCTTTCTGTTATTGATTTCTAGTCTAATTCCATTAGGCACAGAGAACATATTTTATATGACTTCAATTCCTTTAAATTTGTAAAGGTTTGTTTTATGAATCAGAGTATGTTCTTGGAGAATGGTCCGAGCGCATATGAAAAGAATATGTATTTTGCTGTTAGGTGGCGCAGTCTGTAAATGTTAGGTGATGACAGTCAGTTCTCACAACACCTGCTGATTTTCTGTTTACTGGCTCCATTAATTACTAACAGGGGAGTGTTGTACAATGCAAATATAATTGTGAATTTGTCCTTTTTTTTAATTCTTTCAGTCTTTGCTTCATGAATTTTGAAAATCTATTGTTAGGTGTTGAAACTTATAAGGGTATTTTCTCTTCTTGGTGATCTGACCCTTTTATTATTATGTAATGTCTCTCTTAATCCACGATAATTTTCTTTAACCTGAAGTCTACATTGTCTGATATTAAGATAGTCACATGGATTTTTTTTCGGTTTTTATCAGTTTTGGGGGGGCTTATCCGGGTCTCCAGCATGGCAGGTGAGAACTCTGCCACTGAGCCACTGTGGCCCACCCTTCTAAAGTGAGTTTCTTGCACACAGGATATAATTGGATCTTTTAAAAACTCCATTTTGGTAATTGCTTTCTTTTAATTGGTACATTTAGACTACTTTTATTTAATGTAGTTATCAAAAACGTAATCATTGATGTGTTGTAATTATTGATGATTTAATGCCATTATTGATTATTGATAGATTGAGAGCTGTCGTTTTATTATTTGTTTGTTGTTGAAGTTGTTATGATGTTGTTTGTACCTTCTGTTTTCCTTCTCTCCATTTCTCTTTTCTGCCTTCTGTTTACACTTTGGAACACTGTTTTAGTAGTCCATTTTAATTTTACTTTGCATTTTTAGTTACAGATTTCTATATACTTTTTAAAGTGTTCGCTGTAAGTTTAACATTGTACATATTAAACTTTTCAGATTCTACTTAGAACCAATATCTTACCACCCTAAGCAGAATGTGAAAAACTTAAGACCACAGATTTCTTTATGCTCTCTCATGTCTTTAATAGCTGTCTGATGTATTATAATTACGCACATGACTTGAACTATCAAACATATTTAAACTACTCAAAAGAAGAAAAATAGTCCGTCTATTTACCCACATATCTATCATTTTTCAAAATTCTTTGTTAATTCCAGATGTCCTGAGTTTCCATTTGGTATAATTCAGAATTAAGTCCTGCAGCAATTTTCTTAAATCAGCTCCATTCACTGTGAATATTCTTAGTTTCCCTTCTTCTAAAAATGTTATTATTTCACCTTAACTTGGAGGAGTTCTCTTTTTTTTGCTAAATATACAAGTATACATTGATAATTTTTTCTTTCAGTATTTTAAAAATGATGTGCCACTTTCTTCTGGTTTTTATGGTTTGTCATGACAAATCTGCTGTCACAGAATCACCATTCCCCCATAAGTATCAGATTCTTCCTGCAAGTGTTTGCCCTTCATTGTCGGAACAACTTTATAATAGATGTTTTAGTTTTTGTCAGATAATTCCAAAATCTATGACACCTCAGCATGACATCTAGTGAATGTCATTTCCCATGCAAGTTGAGATTTTCCCATTTTTTTATATGTGGGGGAATTTAAAACTGTATCTGGAACATTTTAAATATTATATTATGAGACGCTTGGTCTTGTTTAAATTTTATGATGAAAATGAAACTTTTGTTTTGGCATAAAGTCAACCAGGTTGGGTGCAGACAAAAGTTCCAAACTTCCAAAGCTTCTGTGGGTTTTGACTTCATTTTCCTATCACTTTTCAAGCAATTAGAATGCTCTTCCAGTCTGCCTACTGTGTTCAATCCATAGCCAGTCTGGACTGTGAGTGGTGGTCTAGCCTAAAGGTCAGCTCTCACGTTTAGGGTCATAGCCATCATGAGGTTGAGCACAAGAGTTGAAAATCCTTTACGGGTTCATTTTCCTAAATCCCTCCTCTCTAAGCTCACTCTCACACTTTCTGTTTCCTTGGTCTTACTTCCAGAAATGCCAGGTTTTATTTACCCCACTCTGCAAGGCACTTCCAATGACTGTGTCTGCTCCACACATGAGCAGTGTCCACCCTCTCCCCAGGAAAGCACTGGTTTTCACCCACCTTCTTGGGACCAAAGCTACTCAGACCATACAAGAAGGATTCCCTCACTTGGATTTTTATATCCCTGTGGCCTCACATGGCTGCCATGATTGCTGTCACCACTTTCAGTGCCACAGCATTGCTTGGGAATTGGGGCACTAGGAAAATAGAAAATTTGTTTTTAAAGGGGTGATTTCCCCACCTCTCTCTGAGCAGGAGGAACCTTTCCTTCCTGAGATAGGGGAATTATCTGAGCTCTCTCCAGGTCCTGAAGGCCATTTTCAGGGTCCGGGTGGTGTTGAGTCCAGCACAGACACCAAAAAGAAGAAAAACAAAAATGATAAATCCACTGCTGGTTTTGTCGTACTTCAAATTCTTGTCATCTTCCCAATCTACCTGCTACTATTGATTTCACATCACATCCTCAAACAGCTGTTCTAGTCTCCCAGGCTTCCTGGCAGCGTTGAGTGGGAAAGAGAGGGACAGTGTGTTTGTTTCAGTCCACCTGCGACTGGAACCCAGATGGTTTCTTCTATGCAAAAAATATCAGGAACTAGCATCTTGCCACTTAAGGAAAACTGCTTATGAAATTCTTTATACAATGTAAATGAAGCAGCTTAGAACTCTCATCGTGACTATTTTCCAACTATTTAAGGGCCAGGATTGGGAAAGCAATGAGAAATGAAAAACAACCTTTCTGGGTCACTGGATTATGTTGATATTATAGACTCAACTTTATTGCTATTTCAGAGAAAGCATTTTATTTATGAAGTTCTTGCTTTGCTATAATTGATACTATTCTATGCACCATAACAGTACTGACATCCTGTACATTTGCTGCCTAACAAAATGGACTTTATTAATCTTATTATAGCACTAATAAACAAAAATGGACCTGTAAAATGTCAATTTTCTGAGAAACTGTGGCCTGAAATAAAAAAGAAATATTGTACAAAGTATTTCCGCTAAGACTAAAAAGAGGAATTTCCTCTTTAATTGGTGGTGATTAAAACACCATCATTAAAATTTGACAGACTTCCCTACCCCTTAATATCTAGAGTAAAACGACCACCTCCAAATCACTACGACTTCATAGTTACTAAGATTTTTATGCCTAGAAGCCATAATCAGTAAAATTATAGAAAGAAAATTGGCTCAGTAAAAATAAGACAAAGTGGGGATATTTTTGTAGTTACTCAGGTAAAAACAATAAAAAGGATGGGAAAGAAGAAAAGATTTAAAAATCTGTATAAATAGGTTTATTTTATTTGCCACAGTATCTCTAGTACTTAGAATCTATGACAATGCTGGGTGCAAAGTGGATGCACACAAACATTTGGAAAAATTCAACACATGGGGGACAAAAACCAAAAAGAGACAGAGAAGTATAAAGTGAGAAAACTAAAGGGCGAGAAAACCTCAGCCTATCACCAACTGGTTACAAAGTCAAGAAACAGACATCTCAGGGAATAAATCCCAGATTTAACATTTTAAAATATTAAAATGTACAGTGTCAGGCAAAAGAGTACAATACAAAGAAACAAGAAATGATGATTCATCTGAAGGAAGAGGATAAAAAACCACCAACGAAGAAAATCAAAATGTGGATACACAAGCAAAGTTTTAGAAAAACAATTTTTTTTTTAATGTTCAGAGAGATAAAGGAAAATACAGAGAAAGAACTAAGGACATCAGGGAAAAATGAATGAGCAAAATGAGAGTCTAAACAAAGGGATAAGTTTTTTTTTAAAAGGAACCAAACAGAATTACCGGGGCTGAAGACCAACAATAACTGAAATGAAAAAAATGCCCAGGAGGCTTCAGAAGGCACATTGGAGCTCTATCAGCTAATGTGAAGGCAAGATACTTGAAATGAGTCAGGGTGAGGAGCAGGTAAAAAAATACTAAAATTGAAAATAGCCTAAGAAATCTTTGGGACACCATCAGGCATACCAATATGTGCATTATGGGTATTCCAGAAGGAAAAGAAAGAGAGAAAGGGGCAGAAGGAATATTCAAGGAAATAACGTCAGAGAACTTCCCAAACTTAGCAAAGACATGAATATGCACATCAAAAAAGACCAAAGGACATAAAACAGGATAAACAGGAAGAAAAATACAGCCATCATATACTGATCACACTATCAAATGCAAAGGACAAGAAGAATTCTAAAAGCTGTGGGAGAACAGTAATGCTTTGTTTATGAGAGTCACAATTAGATTGAGTGTCAATTTCTCATCAGAAACCATGGAGACAACAAGAGATTGGGTTGGAAGACTTAAAGTGCTGAAAGAGAACAACTGCCCACCAAGAATATTATATCTGGCAAGGCTTTTCTTTCAAAAATGAGGGAGAGATTAAGACATCCTCAGGAAAACAAATGATG
Source organism: Tamandua tetradactyla (assembly GCF_023851605.1). NCBI lineage: Eukaryota > Metazoa > Chordata > Mammalia > Pilosa > Myrmecophagidae > Tamandua > Tamandua tetradactyla. The sequence continues at coordinate 7,923,388 of NC_135346.1, read as the reverse complement.
AGACAGTTCATCACCATCAGACCTGCCCTGCAAGCAATGCTAAAGGTAGTTCTTCAGACTGAAAGTAAAAGACACTAGACTGTGGTCCAAAGCAGCATAAAGAAATAGAGACCTGAGATAGTTTCAGTAATTATTATAATAGTGTATTGTTTGGTATGTAGTTCCACTTCTTATTTCCTACAGGGATAAAATGCAAATGCACACAAACTAACGATAAATGCATGGTTTTGGACATACAATGTACAAAGATAGAAGTGGTGATAAGTACAAAAAGGTGGGGGGTCAGAGGGGTACAGGAAAAATATATGTGTATGCTATTAAAGTTAAGTTGATCTCAAACCAAATATGATTGTTATATATTTAGGATATTAAAACCCCATGGTAATCACAAGGAAAATTGATAAATACACATTCAGATAGAAACGAGAAGCACTCAATGTGGTACTGCCCAAAATAAATATAAAATTAGGCATTAATGGAAGGGAAGACAAAAAGGTAAAATACATTCAAAGACTAAATAGAAAAATGGCAAGAAAACATCAAATTATCAGTAGTAACTTTAAACATAAATGGATTATACACTCCAGTTAAAAGGCAGAAATATGCAGAATGAATTAAAAAGCATAACCCAATTATATACTGTCTGCAAGAGACTCACCTTAAATTAAAAGATACAGGTAGGTTGAAAGTAAAAGTATGGAAAAAATATACCATGTAAGTAAGAACCAAAAGACAGCTGGGGCAGCTCTACTAATATCAGATAAAATAGACCTTAAGTCAAAAAACAGTTTTGAGGGTGTTTCCCTCAAATGAAACACCCTCAAAACTGTCGATGACCATTATATGCTGAAAACTTCAACAGGGAGATGTAATCATTATAAATATATATGTGCCTAAAAGCAGAGTCCCAAAATACATGAAGCTAACACAGACAGATTTGAAGGAAGAAATTGACAGTTCTTCCCCACTCTCTATAATGGATGGAAGATCTAGTCAGAAAATCAGTAAGGAAATATAAGGTTTGAATAGTACTCTAAACCAACTGTACCTAGCAGACATATATAGAACACTTTCACCCTACAATATTGAGTCGTAATTACAGGATATGTCTTTCCTGGGGTACACAACACTTTCAAAACAGCACTCCAAGAAGACAACTACAATTCTACTCAAACTTTTCCGAAAAAATTGGATAGTGGGGAATGCTCCTGTGCTGCTCTGAAGCTGTTAGTATCCCAGAAGAGCCATGTCCTTTTAATACAGTCTTGTGGGAGCAGACCTCTTATTGGGTGGGACCTTTTAAGTAAATTGTTTTCTTGGAGATGTGATCCACTCAATCCAAGGTGTGTCATAATCCTTTTACTCTAGAGCCCTGTATGAAGAGAATAAAAGGTAGAAAACATAGAAAGGACTCAGAGTTGACAGAAGGCAGAGAGATTAAACCAAGAGACACAGACATCTGGAGATGCAGAAAGAGCTGAGAGAACCATCTGAACCCAGAAGCCAGAAGAGAAGGACAATAGATTTCACCAGATGCCTTCCCATGTGACAGAGAAACCTGGATGCTACCAGTCTTTCTTGATGCTTTAATTTGGACATTTTCATGGTCTTAGAATTGTAACTTAATAAAAGCCAACCCATTTCTCATATAATACACTCTGGCAGCTTTAGCAAACTGAGATAACTCCCTAGTTCACTCTACAAGGTTAATATCACAATCAAACCAAAGCCAGAAAAGACAATTATAGACCAATAACTCTTATAGATTCAAAAACCCTCAATAAAATCAAGCAAACCAAATTCAATAACATATTTAAGAATTATACACCCTGATCAAGTGGAATTGATCCCTTGTATGTAAGGATGGTTCAACATAAGAAATCAATTAATGTGATGCACCACATTAATAGACAGAAGAGAAAAAAAATCATCAATCTCAATTGATGCAGAAAAGGCATTTGACAAAATCCAGCACCCTTTTTTTTAATTAAAATTTTTATTTTGAGATAATTATAGTTTCACATGCAGGTGTAAGAAATAGATCCCATGTACCCTTCACCCAGTTTCCCCCAGTGGTAATGTCTTCTGTAACTACAGTAAAACAGCACAGCCAGGGAGGTAACATCCAAAACACAGAACATTACCGTCAATCCCAGGATCCCCCCAGTGTCCTTTTTCAGTCACACCTATTTCCCTCTGGCCCTCACCTCTTTCCTAAGCCCTGTCTATCGGTTTTCCATTTCTATAATTTTGTCATTTCAAGAATGTTGTATAACTGGAACCATTCAGTATGTAACCTGTTTTTTTCAAATGTTCTCCATTATGAAATATAACATATATACAAAGAAAAGAAAGAAAAAGCAATAATTTTCAAAGTTCACTTCAATGAGTAATTACAGAACAGATTTCAGAGTTTTTATGGGTTACCATTCCACTATTTCAGATTTTTTCTTCTAGCTGCTTCAAAACACTGGCACCTAGAAGAAATATCAATATAGTGATTCAGCAGTCACACTCGTTTGTTAAATCTTATCTTCTCTGCTCTAATTCCTTCTTCTTTGATCTTCCTCCCAATCTATAGGGATCTTTAGGCAATGCCCATTCTGACTTTTTCATGTTGAGAAGGGTTGTCAGCACTAAAGGATTGGGGGGGGGGGGCGAGTAATTGGGATAATCTTGGAGAGGCTGGACCCTCTGGGTTTCAGGATTTAGCTGGTTTAGGAACCCTCTAAAACTATACACTCCAGGAAAGCAAATCTAGTTTATAAAACTTTAATAGAGATTCAGTTTGAGCCCTGGGTGTTCTCAAGAATTAATAGGGATGTTGGCTGGGATTTAGCAGACTGGCAATTAGCACTATCTAACTGAAGCTTGCATAAGAGTAGCCTCCAGACTCTATTTGATCTCTCTTAGCCACTGATGCTTTATTTTATTACTCTTCTTTCCTCCTCTTGGTCAGGAAGGCATTGTTGATCCCACAGTGCCAGGGCCAGATTCATCCTCAGAAGTCACGTCCCACATTGTCAGGGAGACTTTCACCACTGAACGTCATGTCCCACATAGAGGGGAAGGTAATGATTTTCCTTTCCTTGAGAAAGAGAGACCACATCTGAGCAACAAAAGAGGTTTCCTAGAAACAACTCTTAAGCCATGTTATAGAGACACTTAGTGTGATGGTTAGGTTTTGGTATTAAATTGGCCAAATGATTATGCTCAGTCGTCTGGTCAGGTGAACACCAGCCTGACCATTGTGGCAAGGATATTTTGTGGCTGTTTGATAAACTGAAAGTCTGGTGTGTTAAATCATCAGTCAGCTGATTGCATCTATGGCTGATTACATTTGTGATCAACTAAAGCATTTCTCCCACAATGAAATAACCCAATCAGTTGAAGGCTTTTAAGAGAGGAGAGAGACTCTTTCACTGCTTCGTCAGCCAGTGATTCTCTCCTGTGAAGTTTGTCCAGACCCTTCGTCAGAGCTGCCAGCTTCACAGCCTGCCCTATGGACTTTGGACTCTTCTGTTTCCATGGTTGTGAGACATCTTTATAAATCTCATATTTACAGATCTCCGTTGTTGGTTCTGCTTCACTGGAGAACCCTGACTAACACACTTAGCTTCTTCACTACAGAAATAAGTGTCATAAAGGCAAGTTTCAAAATCAAGGGTTTGGCCTATTTTCTTAGGAGGCCCTAATGGTTGAGAAGGTATCTGTGGTTTCCTAGATGGGAAAGTCTAATAGTTCCATTTTTCTTTTCTTCAGAACCTCAAGAGACTCTAACAATATTTTTAAGTTATCAGCACACCATAGTCTGAGATGTATCCAAGTATTTCATTAAGCTATACAGAATTAGAAGGCTTCGTTACCATTCTGGACTCCAGGAGTTTGGGTTGTTTAAATGAACTACCCAGACTGGTTGACTTAGATTATGTGTCACAGAAAATTTAGGTTCTAAATACAATAAACCTCTCTGCCTTTGGTCTCTTACAGTAGCTGAAGGTCGAGAGTACATATATGATCACCTTTTACCCTGTATTCTGATCTACCTTAGTCCCAGCCAGAATGGCTTTATTTTTATTTCTAATTGAGGCCTGCTCTCTTTTTTGGCTCTTTTAACTGTTATTATATATAGCTATGCTACCTTTCAGAGCTGCAGCACTCCATTCTGGGGGCTTGGGTGACATCACTTCTTGAAATCAAAATCTGCCACAAATATAAGCATTATTCAGCTGCCGTCACTTTCAATGATCACATAATGCCATGCCAATATATCCTTCAGAGAATAACGAACTCCTTCATCCCATCAATAGCCATTGCTCAGGGATGTTTCCATTACGACAGCTGTCGTCTTCCTCCACGGTGTGGGGCGCTGGACTCCGAGGCCTCAGCTCACCTCTTGCCTTTCAGCCTGTTCCCACCTTGCCATCTAGGGGCCCGGAGTCACACCTCCTCCTGGCATCCACCACCACAATGCCCCCAGAACTCTTCGTTGATGACAAAAACCACTTAGATCATTAGGAATAGAAGGAAACTTTAACATGATAAAGGGCATACATGAAATCCACAGCTGACATCCTACTTAATGGTGAAAGAATGAAACTTTTCCCCTAAGATCAGGAACAAAATAAGGGTGCCCACTGCCAAGGTTGTTTCACATTGTACTAGAAGTTCTTGCCAGAGCAATTACATAAGAAAAAAGAATTTAAAAGCATTCAAATTGGAAATGAAGAAGTAAAACTCTCCCTATATGCGGATGAAATTATCCTATATGCAAAAAATCCTGAAAAATCCCCAAAACAACACTCCAAGAACCAATAAATGAATCAACAAAGTGCCAGCATACTAGATCAACATCCAAAATTCAGCAGTGTTTTTATAGACGGTAAACTGGAATAAGAAATCAAGAAGAAAAATTCTATTCACAATAGCAACTAAATAGAATAGGACAATTTCATTCATGTATCTAGAAATATATCTAACCAAGGATGTAAACGGATTTTTATGCAGAAAACTATAAAACATTGCTAAAGGAAATTTTAGAAGACCTAAATAAATAGAAGAACACACTGTCTGTATGGATTGGCCTAAATATTGTTAAAATGTCATTCCTACCCAAAGCAATTTATAGATTCAAGCAATACCAATCAAAATTCCAAGAACCTTCTTTGCATAAATGGAAAAGCCAATAATCAAATTTGCATAAGGGTCAAGGGCCCCAAATAGTTAAAGCCATCTTGAAAACTAAGAATGAAGTTGGGGGACTCACACTTCCTGATCTCAAAATTTATTATAAAGCCTCACTAATCAAACAGCATGGCACTGGCACAAGGACAGACAGATAGACCAACGGAATCAAATTGAGTACTCAGAAATCAGCCCTCACATTTATGGCTAATCGATTTGTGACAAGGAGACAAAGATAATTCAATTGGGAAAGAACAGTCTTTTCAACAAATGGTGCTGGGAAAACTGGATCTCCATTTGCAGATGAAAGAAAAAGGATTCCTACTTCACACCATATACACAAATCAACCCAAAATGGATCAAAGACCCAAATACAAGGGCTAGAACTATTAAACATCTGGAAGAAACTGTAGGGGAAAGCATCTTCCAGACCTTGTGTTAAGCCATAATTTCTTATACTTTACACCCAAAGCAGAAGCAAGAAAAGAAAAAAATTGATAAATTGGGATCACTTCAAAAATAACAACCACCACCTACACAATGGGAGAATATATTTGGTAACCACATATCCCATAAAGTTTTAAGATTTAGAATATATAAAGAAAACTTTCAACTTAACAACATAAAGACAAACTACCTAATTTTAAAAAGGGCACCAATCTTAAACAAACATATCTCCAAAGAAGAAATACAAATGGCCAGAAAGTACATCAAAAGATGCATACCATAGGTAGCCATCAGGCAAATGAAAACCAAAACCACAATGAGATACCATTTCACACCCATTAGAGTAGCTGCTATTAAAAAAATGGAAAATAACAAATGTTGGGAGATTATCTGGAGACAAAGGAACACTCATTCATTGCTCATAGTAAGGTAAAATGGTGCAGATGCCATAGGAGAGAGTTTGGCAAATCCTCAGAAAGCTAAATTTAGAACTACCATATGATCTGGTAATCCCCCAACTACGTATATAACCAAATGTATAGAAAACAGGGACTCAAAACAGATATTTGCACATAGATGTTCATAGCAGCATTATTCACAATTGCCAAAAGATGGAAGCAAACCAAGTGCCCATCAACAAATTAATGGATAAACCTCACAGGCTTTTTATTGAAAAGCTAGAGACAAACCCCAGCTCAGTGTCACACCCTTGTTTGTCCTAATCTTTCTTGTTGGAGGCCCAGAGACTCGGTACATTTTCTGTCTATTCTGAATTGACACCACCTGTTCTAGTTTGCTAGCTGCCGGAATGCAATATACCAGAAACAGAATGGCTTTTAAAAACGGGAATTTAATAAGTTGCTAGTTTACAGTTCTAAGGCCAAGAAAATGTCCCAATTAAAACAAGTCTATAGAAATGTCCAATCTAAGGCATCCATCCAGGGAAAGATACCTTGGTTCAAGAAGGCCAGTGAAGTTCAGGGTTTCTCTCTCAAGTGAGAAGGCACATGGCGAACACAATCAGGGCTTCTCTCTCGGCTGGAAGGGCACGTGGTGAACACGGCATCATCTGCTAGCTTTCTCTCCTGGCTTCTGGTTTCATGAAGCTTCCTGGGAGGCGTTTTCCTTCTTCATCTCCAAAGGTCCCTGGCTCGTGGGCTCTCTGCTTCATGGTGCTGCAGCATTCTCTGCTCTCTCCAAATCTCTCTCGTTTTCCAAAATGTTCCCTCTTTGATAGAACTCCAGAAACTAATCAAGACCCACCCACATGGGTGGAGACACATTTCTCCCAGTCCAGCTTAACTACTACTCTTGATTGAGTTACATCTCCAGGCAGATGATCTAATTACAGGTTCAAACATACAGTATTGAATAGGGATTATTCTGCCTTTACGAAATAAGATTTAGATTAAAACATGGCTTTTCTAGGGGCCATACATCCTTTCAAACCAGCACACCACCCAATTCATCTTCTTCAAAATACAATTTTTCCACCCTTTCCCATTCCGTCCACTAAACAAGTATTCAGACCCATTCCATTTTCACTGACGACAAAAGGGAAAAATACTAAATGGAAAAAATTACAAAGATTGCAGGATTGCATTAAATCCTTCCAAATCCTTTAAAAATCCTTTTCCTCTTCTTCTATCCCTACAGACATGGTGAATGGGAATCTCCTCGAATATTTGATCTTTATTTAGATTCCTCAACAAACAATTCTTTTCTTCTTACTCTGCCCTCACAGAGGAACCTCTGTGTACTTTGCTCCAAAAGGGCTGCAGTCTTCCCAGTACACGAACCGCCAATCAGTGTGGAACAATATGCATTCTTTAGTGTGAATTTATTAGTTTTCTATCACTGCATACAAAATTATCACAACCTGGACAGCTTAAAGCAACACCCATTTATTATCACACAGCTCTGTAAGTCAGTCTTCCGTATCTTAGAAGATATGGAAACTATAAATGAGTATCTAGAAATAAAAGTCATTTAAATTAAAAGAAAATACCTTAACAAATGGGTTAAACAGCACACTAAAACAAATAAAGGGATAATTAGTGTAAACTGGTAAATACAGCTGAAAAAGTTAATAGAACATGGCCTAAAAAGGCAGAGATGGACATGAAAAGAGAATAAGAGCTAAGGAGCAAAATAATTTTATTAGAATCTCCAGAAAGAACAGTCAGTAGGTTGGTGGCAAGCACAGTATTTGAAGAGATAATGACAAAGAATTCTCCAGAATTCTGATGCTGATAGAGAAAAAGATTACATTAGAAGGAGTTTAGACTGACAGCTGATTCCTCAAGGTCAACGATGGGTGCAAAAAGGGAGTTGAACTAGAATTTCAATGTGCTGAAGCAAAATGATGTGCCCAGAATCCTGGGATTCTATGCTCACTCGAAACATCTTTCAATAAGGAGGTGAAATAAAAACATGTTCAGATAAAAAAAAATTTAAGGACTTGCACCAAAAAACCTTCACTAAAGGAAATTCTAATCCATATTTCTTCAATCAGCAGGGAAGTCAGGTCAGAGGAAAGATGTGTTATAAGAAAGAATGAGGAGTGTGGGCCATGGTGGCTCAATGGCAGAATTTTCACCTGCCATGCCCAAGACCCAGGTTCGCTTCCCGGTGCCTGCCCATGTGAAAAAAAAGAAAAAAAAGAAAGAAAAAATGAAGAACAAATAAAATAGTCAATATGTGGATAAATCTAATTGAATATTGTAGAAATACATTCATAATATACTTTAGATTTTAAAACTGAGATCAAATTTTTTTAAATGATAAACCATAGTCAGGGAAGGATATTTATTTAAAATATCTAAGATCCTTGTATTTCTAAAAGGAGAAAGAGATTGTGTTTAGGTTTGATAGGTTAAGTACGTATGTTTAAATTTCTAAGGTCAATGTGTCTTCTCAGGGTCACTTGCTGAGATCGCAATATCTGCTCAATGTGAAAATGCTGCAATTCTTGACAGGCTGGTGCAGTCATTATAAGTAATCACCTGTACTCTTTCCCACGAGGTGATGTTTCCCAATACATACACTATATTCAGTTCCTCTTACCCACTAGATATAGAAAATACGGATATAGTACTGGTATATAAGATATCTGCAATGCCCTCCAATGCACACAAAGTTTGGCACAATGAACACTGACTATCTTTGACATATATAATTGTGCATATAATAATTAAAATAGAAACACTAAAGCAAAGGAAAATGGATATTAAATGCACAACCATTTTGGTTGCTTTGGATTTTTAATTACAGTTAATGTTAGGTTTACATCAATATTAACTGTTAGCATTCAGCATAAACTTTAAAGTGTGTCTTTCATAGTTTAAACACCTTTTCTCTATTTTTTTTAATCAGGAATGAAGCTCTTCACTAGTTCTCAAAACTAACTATAGAGCTAGAGCTGCTCGCCCCACAGTCTAAAGCACTATGGTTCTTTACTCCTTGTCTATAAGTGTGAAGGGGGTGACAATGACTTTTTAGAGGTATATTCATTTCCCACTACTACCGTAACAAATTACACAAATTTCGTAGCTTAAAGAACCAACATTGATTACTTACAGTTCTCTAGGTTAGAAGTCTTGGCGTAAGCCTCATAGGCTAAAATCAGTTTTGGCACAGCTGTGCCCCCTTCTGGAAGGGCTAAAGGAGAATCCATTTCTCTGCTTTCTCTGGGTTCTAGACGCCACCCTCATTTTTATGTTTCCTGGCTCAGGTCTTCCATGTTCCAGGACAGCGACGGTGTGACGAGGTCTCACCCTCTACCTCTTCGGGACTCATGCCTGCCCCCGACTGCCCCTGACTCTCAGCTTTGTCGCCTTCCCTTTACCTTTAAGGCCCTTGTGATTACATGGGCACCATCTGTGTAATCCAGGATTGTGCCTTATTTTAAGGTCAGCTGATCGGTAACCCTAATTTCCCTTTGCTATGTAACCTAACGGATTCACAGATTCAGGAGCCAAGGTGCAGACACCCTGAGGGGCCTCTCATTATTCTCCTCCCACAGACAGTGCAGCAACTTCACCAACAATACCAGCAGAGACAGCTGCCACATGTGCAATGAATTATACTTTATTTCTCCTGGAATTTAAGGATACTACCACATTTCAACTAATCTAAGATTTAAAAAAAAAAAAACTTTAATCTATGACACAATTCTAATAGGCTGCTGCTTCCAAAATGTACCTCAATTCCAGGGATATTACAGAGTGAATACAGATACATTTTAGAGCATTAAATAGCATTTGTTTTATTCCAGTATCTCTATACCTACCTAGGTTCTAAACAATCTACCTAACTAAAACAACAGGAAAAAATGCATGACTGAAAGGATGTTATAAAGGAGTTTTATTTTTACTCTCTAGCTATCTTTTCAAATATAAGCTTAATAAATTCATACAAATTTCATCTGAAATATTTATTTATAATAGCTCATAATATTGGCATAGCCCACCTCCTTTGAAGTGTGCACATACCTTTTGATTCAGCAAGTCAGTAAAATATCCTAGTGTTATAAAGTGAAAATATTGGCAATACAAACCCAGGTATTTCCAAGTTTATGTTTGCCATTGCTTTATGTATTTTGTGGAATTTTATGTAATTTTATTATACATTCTATTCATTTTAGGTAATTTTTTTCTATAACTTCATAAGTAGTTTTCTCATGTTCACTTTTGAAGTGTATTGTGTCCTTTTATATGAATGTATTATAAATTCATTCATAAATTATAAAGGGAAAGTGACTTGCATTATAATCAGAAGCTCTGAGGTAGAGTCCAGCACTGCCATTTACTGATGGTGATGCAGGGCGAATTTCTAAGCCATCCCAGGGGAGTTAAAGTATGCCACAGAAGTCATGGGTACCGAGTACTGACTGATAACCAGCAGCTTCTGCTAATGTCAGTTCCACAACCCTCTGTGAGGTCTGCCACATGACCTCTAACATAAACATGAGGGATCCAGGCTTTCAAGGTGTGAAATATTGTGCCCAAATTCATACAGCTAATAAGTAGCAGAGCGCTCACTCAAATCAGCATCACTGAGTTCAAAATCTGTGCTGTTCGTTGTCCTTCAGCACTTTCTTCACCCATAAAATGATCACAATAAAATTAGACAGTCCAGGTTTTAAGGGAATTAAGGAGATAATGTCCATGAAAGTACTCTAAATTACCATGCACAGTATGAATCTTACAATTGCTTTTAAAATATACATATTCCTCCACATTTATAATTCAAGCTAACAATATAAATTCAAAGCTCTCAACTGCTGCCTTTCCCCTCTCACTACACATAAGAGAGTAGGGAAAGCTGTCATGTTAAAGGTATTCAACCTCATGTTATTCAAACTAATAAATACTAAATCCACTTCTGTCATTTCTCTATCATCTCTTTCAGTATGTTTACAATAGTACCCAAGTGAAATGGGCTGACTTCATACAAGTTATAGGTAAGAGAGGAAAGGAACTGAATAAAGACTTGGGTGAATGGGTCACAGACCGGTGTTCCAGCACATTTTCTTAATAATAGTAGATATTATTAACATTGCCCCATATTCGTATTTTCTTACAAATGAATATAGGAGAATCAGGGAAGATGCTGTGCCTTAGGCTGCAAAAAAACAGAAATAAAAACTTTAAACTGAATTAAATAATAAAGATGTCTCACAAGACGAGAAGCCCAGAGGTTAGAGGGCTCCAGGTGAGAGGATGAATGATTCAGCGAGGTCATCAAGGAGAAATTCACTGTGCATCTCTCCATTCTGCAGTACAGGAGGTCAGACCCTCCCAGGACTGGTTCCACTGTGAGTCTGGCTACCAGGGCAGCACCCTTCCTTGCTCACATCCAGAAGGGATAAGTGTGAAGAAGCTCCAACCATCAACAATGGTCCCTGGGTTTGCTGAGGCAAATATAGGCAGCAAATCACATGCCCCCATGCAAGGCAAGGCCACCTGCAGAGTGGCTGGGGCCTGGGGTCCTGAAATGTTCTCTTTGATAAGCCTAAAGAAACCATAATCCATCCCTCAGGAAGCATCCTTTCCTCACGCAGCATTCCAGCTACACAGTGGTAGAGAGAGGCCTGGCAGGATGCCTCTTACGTCTTTCTTACAAGCATATCTATACATCTTTTAGATTTATGTATCTCCAGGCATAAATGTGGCTAGTGTAGAAAGAAAGATTTTTACAGAGGTTGGGGACTGCGATGAGGAAACTTCTCTGACTTGGTAGTTGTGGGCGTTCATTTTATCTCTCTTGAAAAAATGTTTCAGACATTTAATCTGCTCAAGACCAAACAGAAAAGAGAAATACAGATACATCTCGGTAAGCGCATCCTATGCAATAAGATTTAAAATAGTTGCTGTGACGGTTGTTTCAATCGAAATCAAAAGGGACAGAATGAGGACAGCCAAGAGCTGATGACACCAGCTCTCCGCCTAACCTAACCTCAAACGCACTAGCGTAACTGGTCACCCAAAGGCTCTTTAAACGAGAAAATTAATGTCCTAGATTATACATAGCAAGACTATGCACCGTAGTTTCAATCAGCACCTTTGTCAAGACGTGAAATACGGTCATAATCAAATCAGAAATTGGCTCTCCTCATGTTAGTCTTTGCTCCCCTCAGTTCGCAGACCCATGCTGTGTAGTGGGTGTATATGGATGACACTGCCTGAGCTGCTGATTCCTCTCATGAGGCTGAAGGAGGCAGAGGTGATCTGTCCATATTAAAGAACTAGACTTTGAGGGACAAGGTGATCATGTAAAGGAAGGAAAAATGAATCATTTGGAGACAAGGTTTATTGGTAATCAAAAAGTTCCATGGCGAGAATGATTATGGCTATATATGAAACCTTGCTTTCTGAAGATTCAGACAGGAAATGGAGAAAGAAAAGAAGGAGAATGAATTGCAGGAAACCAGTAAGTGAGCAAACAATAGGGAGACCCTCCATAAATCAGTTCAGCTTCTCCTTAGGTGCACAGCTTCTTTATGTTCACGTTCCTTCTGAACCAAACATTCCTTCGAATTCCATCATCATCTACTTTATGCCATTTTATTCCCCACCAACTATCAACGCATTTAAAAATCTGGAGAAGCTGATGAGAATTTAAGTTAATGGGGCTACCTGGAATTATTTTTTTTAAATACACATACGCCTTATTTGATGTTACCCCTTTTATTTATTGCTCACCTTACAAAGAGTAAATGGTTCGTTAGAGCACCAACTGCTCTGTGGAAATTAGCCCTACATGATATGTGGAAATCAGATTATGACTCTTCAGTATACCTTTTAATCCCTTTTAACATACAGCTATGTGACACAGAACACACACACACACATATGTACACATCTGCTCTCTAGAAATTAAGAATAGCTGTGGTTTCAGGTAGATTCTATTAGCAACAGGGTAATTTTAAGGGGATTTTACTTATCCAGAACAAAATGTGACAAAATTGTACTTTACCTACAAAGAACGCTCATGAACCTACTGAATTAGATGTACTTTTTTTTGACACAATTTTCAAATAACTTCAGGCATATCTAACTCAAAAATATTCCATTAAAATCACACTCTCAAATAATTCTCTATATTTAAACAAGGGATGTGTTCAAAGTCCCCAGAAGTAACTCTTTTTTAAAAGTGTGACAATTTTTAAATACACTTACCAACAGTATCACAGGGTTCATCTTTGTGTACACAGAAATCTTTCCTAGAAAGAAAAAGGGAAAGTGAAAATTACTGTAAATCTTTTTTTCTAAATAAGAGATTGAATAAATCATATAACTATTCAGGAAAAAAGTTATATAATCACATGCTATATCTTCAGGAATTTAATAAAACTGAGAATAAGATTTACTTATTTTTAATTCCAAGAAAATGTGAAATTAGTCATCAAACTTTTATTACACATTTATACTTAATATAATCCCAGGATATTGTTGTCCGATTTCATAGATGGTGTTTCAAAAACAATATACCATCTTGTTTTGAATGTTATAGAATTTCATTTTTGTTATTACAAAAGTAGCATATGGTGTTGGGACATGATTTTCAATTTAATGAAAACATGTTAATATCTCTACTTCACATCATACACAAATAATTTCCAGATTGAAGATCTAAATGTGAGAAATACAATCTCAAGTACTATAACTTTTTTTTTAATTGGCAAAATACTTTTAAAACCAGTAATGATCATTTTAATAACAGTATGAGGAAATAGGTATTTTTACGTAAATATATCTAACCACAAATATTCTTTAATTTGCTCTTTCAACAAACATCTGTATCTTGGAGAGCATCTTCTAACGGTACAAATGACTCTACTTCATTTTTGTCAGCAATTACTCAAGATTTCACAGTACATAACGTGGTAGAACATAGTAATTAAGAGCTATGAGCTTGGAGCCAGACTATCTGAAAGCAAAACTTCTTGTCTACCTCTTACTAGCTATGTGACCTCATGCAACCTACTTAACTTTCTGTGCCTCAGTCACCTGTTCTAAAAAATAGAGTTAATGGTAAATCTATCTTATAGGTTTAATTTTGTAAATGTCCCATGCACTTGAGGATACATATTATCTCATTGTTTGGAGTAGAGTTCTACACATTTCCATTAGGTCTAGCTAGCAACAAACTATATGTAAATTACTCAATAGAATAAACAATTTTTGATATATTTTTACATCTTTCTTGGAAAGGACTGTTAAGAAAATCATAAATTTGCTAATATTTCCTTGTGATTCTCTGAATTTCACTTCATTACATTGAAGCTAAGTTATTAAGTATTTAAACTCATTAAGGTTTTGTTAATTTCTTCTGAATTGTTCCATTATTATGTGAGATCCATCTTTTGTCCATTATATTTTTTGTATTGAAGTCTATTGTGTCAGATATTAACTACAGCATTAATATGTTAGTATTTGCTTGGCATAACTTTACCTTTCTTTTACTTCAACTTTCATTTTCTCTGAGTTTCTTATACTGAGCATGTGGTTAAAAATTTTAAATCTTGTTATATAAAATCTTTATCTCAATGAGTTTAATCCACTTACATTTTATATTGATACATTTGGATTTTTCTATCATCGTATCTGTGCTTTGTATTCACCAACTTACATTTATTTCCTAATTTTTCTCCTGTTTTTCTCTTCTTCCTATCTACTATGTTTTCCTCTCTTTCTAATAGAAATTTAATGTCACTGCTCTAAAGAATAACATTAAACTTCATGTGATTCATGGTGACTTTTATTTTTTTAAGTGCATTATATTAGTTTCTGTCTAAAAGAGTTTCACTGAGTTAAGATCTGGTGTCTGCAGGATTGTGTTCCTTCTTTCTAGGAAAGAATCCATCTCTTTGCCTTTTCCATATTCTAGAGGCTTCCCTTGTCTTTTGACTCGTGGATTCCCTTCCATCTTCACAACCAGAAGTGTCATCACTCTGACCTTGCTTCCATTGGCGGCAGCAGCACAGTTCCTCTCTGACTCTGACCCTCCTGCCTCCCTTTTTCCCTTATACTGTTGTGATCACTTTGGGCCCTGATGGATGATTCAAGGTCATCTAAACATGTCAAGATCCTTAATTTAATCACATCTGGCAAAGTCCCTTTTGCCTCAAAGGGTAACATATTCACGGGTTCTGGGAATTAAGATGCGGACATCTTTGGGTGGGGGGCATTTTTCTTTCCAACACATTCACTTAAAATATTTGAAGTTAAAAATTATCTTCAGCTTTCTGAAAAATGCAAGGATGTCAAGTGATTTTAATCCTATTTCTCCCACCAATCACCCATGTTGTTTTTATCTAATACTGTTGCTCCACTTTTACTTTGAAACCTAAATCACACAGTTGTTTTGTTTTTGCTTAACAGTGGGTGCCTATTTACAACTGCCTATATGTTCGGCAATTTTTTGCCCAGTGATAACTTGTATCTTCCAACTTTCTAAAGAGCTGAGTATTCTTTATCTTCATGTACATGTTTTAGTGCTTCCTTCAGTGAGGCTCTATGAATGGTAAACTGTTCCAGATGTTGTTTCCTTAACTGTCTTTTTTTGCACTTATTCATAATTGACCATTAGCTGAGTAAAGAATTTTAAGTTGTCTTTGTTGACCCTCAGCACATTGAAGATATTATTTCACTTTATTCTAGCATCTATGATTATTGATTAGAAGGCTGTGATCACGCTTTTTTGTATTTCTTTCATGCTCTGGTTTCTTTAATTTTTAAATTTATTTTTGTCTTTGTCTTTCTGCAGTTTCATGAAGACCTGTCAAGGTTGTAATGTTTTTATTTCTCTTCTTTGGTACGTGGGATATTTCCCAGTTTGAAGATTCATGGACTCATACCATCATATTAGCTTATATCATGCATTATATTAGTTTACCATTATATTAGCAAAGACCTCTTAAACTCTTTCTACTGTCTTCTCTTAGAATGCCTTTAGGTTCAGTTGCCTGGGCTGCTCAAGCAAATACCATGAAATGGGTTGGTTTAAACGATGGGAATTTATTAGCTCATGGTTTTGAGTCTAAAATAAAGTCTAAATCAAGACATCATCAAGGTGATGTTTTCTCCTCGAAGACTGTGGCATTCTGGCGCTGACTGCTGGCAGTCCTTGGCTCCTCTGTCACATGGTGGCATCTTCTAGTCTCTTTCTTCTCTTCTGTGTTCCAATTCAGCTTCTTGCTTCCTGTGGCTTTCTCTTTCTCCCTCTGAATTTTAGTCTGCTTATAGAGGATTCCAGATATAGTATTAAGACCCATCCCGATAGAGATGTGCTACACCTTCGTAACTGGAGTTGTTTCATCAAAAAGTCCTATTGACAAGGAGTTCTCACTCTCACAGAAATGAATTAAATTTATGAACATGTTTTTGTGGAATACATACAGTTCCAAACCACCACAGTTCTTGTTGGCTCTTCTCATTCTGATGTCTCCAACTCTCAAGCACCCTTTTATATTTCTACCTTTTGACCACTCTATACAGCTTTCTGGGAATCCCTCATTCTATCATCTAATCCATTAGTCTCCTCTTCAGCTGTATCTAATTGGTTCTTCAACTTATAAATTGTGATTTTAAGTTCAAGAAGTATATTTTTATAGATGTTTATTTTACTTAGTTTTCAAGTCAACCACTGTTTTCCAAAACTAATTTTTCTCATGTGTTGAATTTTTTGCATTTTTATCATGTGAAGCATGCTTATTTTGTAATCTCTGTTAGACTTTTTAATTATACTGTCCTTTATAGTGATACTCGACTTTCACTACGGAAGATTCAGTCATTTTGTAACTTGGAATTTCAAATTCGTGAACTCCAATTCAGGGGTGATTTATTTGTAGTTTCCCTGTGGTGCAAGTTGAGAGAGGGACCCTTTAGAGCAGTTTTGCATATATGTTTATTAACTGCTTTAATGTTGGGATATGATTTATGGTAATTAATCCACAGAGGAGCATTTTCCCTAACCTGGGGTCATGGCTGAAACAGGATTCTTCTTTGTTGACAACCTGTATTTGCTGGAAGACTTCTGTCCAGACACTTTTTTAAGGGTGTTAGCTATTCAAGGGTCTGGCTTTATCTAATCATTTCAGCTCCATTTCTCCAATTTGCACAACCTCAAAATATTGTCTTTTTCCTCTATATTGGATTTGGGAAAGCAGATTTCATAGTTCAACAAACTCCCCCAGGGTAGCTAGCACATTATCTCATGTGCCACTACATTTTTTTGCTAAAGGTCTCTTTATTCGGGGCTCATCTGTGCATTCCAAAAGATGTTTATTATAAATTTGCTACAATTGCTTTAAGTCGATAATGGGATTATTTTCTGATTATCTCGTCATGCAGATGATCACATAGTTAAAGGAATGGAAAGCAATCTGTGAGCTACCATTTAGGAATTAGGTAAAGCAAAATAATGCATTTTTTCATTATTGACATTAGATATCAATATACATAGAAACAAACCTTGTAGGAATCATTTTAATATTAGATTTCCTATCATGCATTTTTACCGAACTCCTTCAAAGACTGTATAGATGTCTGCCTGACTAATATATTTACATTGACCATAACAGATATTGAATATTGTTTCAAAGATGACTTTTTACAACAGATTATGTTAGTTACAAATTATTTTAAAAATTAGTGAGGACTATAACACTTTCTTCTTCCAAATGGTAGAAGCAAATAAACAAATACAGATAGATAGATAGACAGATAGATAGATAGATAGATAGATAACCATGGGTATGTGTGAGTTAGGGAATTAAGTATTTCAACATCAACAGTTAATTATTAAAATGATTCAATATTCCACTGGAAAATTTCTGACAGAAATTCTTTCTGCGAAACAAATAGAGAGTCAATTCTTGATTACTAGAGTAAAGTGGGGAGAAGGGTTGAGTTGGGATAGAGATCAAACAAACACAACCTTAAATAATACCTATGCAACACAAAGCACAAAATGAACTGAACATAAACTTAATTCATCCAAATCACATCCAGCATTTAAGAATGCAAGTATCATTGCACAGTTATACGTAACAAAAATAATACAAATATGGTAATTTATCACACGAATTCCTTCACAAAGACTCACAGGAAACTTAGTATTCCTGCAGGTCTCTCAGCTCCAAGCCCTTTTTTCCCAATATTTCACTAGGACTACAGTAGGGCAGAGAGACTCAGGGGCTGCCTCCTGTTACTCTTTCTCCCTTCCTTTTCTCACCTCATTAGCTCCACCCTCAATAGTTGGCTTTGGTTTGTTTTAAAGGCCATACCTCCCCCTGTTTGTCTGTAAAATGCATGTCAGCTATGGTCCTGCTCTAGAGAAGCCGATCAAATGACTGGTAAGGGAGTGGGTCCCCCCAAACAAAACACATGTAAGTGCCCTCACTAATTTTTAAAATTGTACCTTTTATTTTTTTGCTTTTCATTATTAAATTTTTTTTCTGATAAATCTATAAATATGGTTAATCCATCCTGGATAACTAAAAGTTGGCTATATCATCTGAAACGCTCAATATGCAACTCACACAAAATCTTTTCTTTATATTTAGACGATGTACATCCCTTTGTTGTATAAAGTCTGTTGTTGCAACTGAATGAATGGTGCAGAGCGAATTCATTTTTGTTAATGATCAAAAAGCAAACAGCAAAGAACATGAAGACATTTTGATGAACTAAATAATCAGATTGTCCATTAATATTGGGGCTTTAATTTTAACACCTTTTTAAAATAAAATGATATTTTTGAAAATACATGTCAAAAGTAAAAGGACGAGTTTAGACAAATGAGAGGAGACACACAGTAATTTTATCCCATGGAAGGCAACTGCTCTAGCTACTCTGCCCTAAACGTCTTCCTAGACCAGTCAGTGATCAGCATCTCCTTCAACGTATGAGATACAAACGGCAAACCTTACAAGTCTAGATAAAACAAGACTATTCTCAATTGGAACATTTGTTTCTAGTGTTATAATCAAAGATTTTTAAAAAACTAGGTGGTTCCATGAAAACCATGAGGTGAGCACTTTTCTCCCCCAGCACTCTTCCATTGGGAAAATGCCTTCTATTACGTCATATTCTCTGATGACAGAGTATTCTAGTCATCACAGGCTTCTAACCACAGGATCCACTCTCCCACCCCCTTACCGTCCCCCACTCCCAGACTCAGCCCACTTACTCAGAAGATCTAAAGTGGATAATACAGTAAGAGGATGTGAATGGCCCTGGATTGGGATTGCTAGAGCTTCTCTCTTCACTGTCTTTCTCGATGTCTGGCTCTTCAGTTATACCTTTGATTGTGAGACCTACACAGAAACTTCTCCAAGATCGAAATAAGCCAGAAAAGCCACCTCTTCTGGTGCTCAATTTAGGCAAAGCTGGTTTCTGTGGCTCACAACCAAAGAACATCAAATGATAGAGACAAGTACACCCCAGTACGCCTTCCCGCCCCATGGTTTAACATACTCAAGAGTCTGAATATGATTACGCACAAAGAATAGTTAAGATTAGTTGACAACTGTATTACAAGTAAATGACTAAATATATTTAGCATTTTTATGCCATAGGAAGCTATAGAAATCAAGTTTATTACAGGAACACCATGACTGGTTGTACAAGTTATGCACTGGACACTTCTGGGTTCACATTTACATACATAACCACGTGAACAGCTCCCTCTACTGTTGTGTAGTACACAACCTATACAAGTGCAATTTCTGGGACTCATTAAGTACCTTTTAATGGGTATGCCAAACACTGAATAAGGGGAAGAAAACAGATAAGTAAAACAGGCTTCTACTCTGAAGGCAAAGAGGAGAATGACACACAATCAACTCTGTAATGTGATAAGGGTCCCAGGAGCAGTGGAGAAGAAGTCTGGGGAATTATATTAAATAATGGATAGTTCTCTTTTGCAATTGCCTTTGCCAACAAACAAGGAGAGCGAGAAACACCCAAAACAGATGATATTGAATAACATGGTAATGCAGAAAATTAAAAGAGCCACCTTTGGGCCAAGAAGCACTGAGAGTAAAGTATAATCAGATGTAGTGGCAAAGAGATTTTATGTGTTTTTGAACCTACAATACATCACATCATAATGCATGAGGCTGCAGCATGACTGATTTACATAATGTGAAACAAGGGATTTCATCTGTTACTAAACAACATGATAAAACTATGACAAATGCACCGCTTATTGTCAAGGGTGCTTATAGCCCTTCACGCAGCCAACTTCTGCTCATTTTGCAAACAAACGAATAAAGCACATTATTTTAAAGAGCCTAAGTTCTTTTACCCCAAAGCATTGGAAATATTTCTGACTAAAACTGAGGGAAAAAAATGTCAGCAGCATTTAAAAATCTCATGTAAGACTACAATTCTTAATGGTCACTTCTTCAATTGTCAACTTCTTCCCAGAGGAGCAAAGTCATGAATTCTTAATTTCACCACATTGAGAGATTTTTTTCTGGTGGGGAGGAGGCAGAGATTTGTGGATTCAAGTTCTCTAATTTTAGCTCATTTTGGCTCAGTGTGCCTGAAGTCTACATCACAGAGTTTCATTTTGTGAGTTTATGGAAATGATACTGTTAGACTTTGGCAATTGGAAAGACCAATAAATTCTGCTTAGATTCTGATTTATATTGAGAAAAAAAAAGAAATGTAGCGTTCAATTTCCAAGAATGAAGATGTATCTGAGAATAAGTCTCATTGCAGAGTTTTATAGTGCCCTAGGAGATACCTATAAATGATTCATTGAAAAATTATTCTGTGATTTGTAATTAAATCAAGATATTTCTGCCACTTCTATATTTTATTAAATTTTCTGTCTTACTTGCCAGTGACGTTGGTTTGAGACTAATGTTAGAAGTATTACACACATACCAAATCATTTCTAAATCTGAAAGGCAAAACAGTCATTAAAAAGATAAATTTTAAATTGAACAGTATTTGCAATGAATATGGACTTATCCCTTCTCCACGTTTTCAAAGAGAAATCTGAAAATTAAGCTAAGAAATCAAACTTGACAAATGGAAGATATTTTGTGTTTTTGTTACTATGAGCCCCAAAAGCACGAGCTCAGCTTTAAACTATGTACTTCATTGTATCACACAGAGCAATTTAACAAAGTATATGAAGGCCAATAGGCTCTGACTTATGAAAATACACCTTTTAGCTGAAACCAAAATTAATTCTTGAGCTAAAATTTCTCCCCGCTAGGGTGCACATATAATATATGACATTTAATCATAATCTAAAATGAGAAGCCACTAGAAATTGGCTTGGTTATGAGTTTAGTCAATTATAGATAAGATCATAGAAGCCATGGAGATGGATAGTTTTATTTTATTTTTCACAACTTCCCTACAAAATTAAAGGTCTGATCACCTTTATGTTTACACTGACTTAAAAGAGGTGGTTTTTTGTTAACTATACAAATCATTCAGTAAAACTTTCCCGATTAAATCGGAAATGGTACTAAGTCACTTAAGAATACAACATGCCAGCTGGTGAAACGGTGGCTCAGTGGCAGAGTTCTCACCTGCCAGGCTGGAGACCCGGGTTTGATTCCCAGTGCCTGCCCATGTCAAAAAAATAAGAATAAAACATTCCCTTCAGCTGACTGTTTTTTTCACAGACAGGGCATTGAAAGTAAAAGATATGACAAAAACCATCCTACACATAAGCCTATAGATGAGAAAATGGACAATAATGTGTATTATCAATATTTTATGTGTATGCCCCTTAACAGAGTAACTCTTTTTAGATGATCCTAAATAAATAGTAGCACATGTTTACAATTCTAAATAAAGGTATTTATTGAAACTTTTTCTCTAAGAGCAAAAAAAGTATAAATAAATTTCTATCGATAGAGGCTAAATAAATTATGGTACTGACCTGCCATAAAGCAGTATGCCTTCTCCTCTACCCCCCCCCCCCAATGAGGACGTCAGGGTATCAGTTTTGTAATACTGCTGTAACAAATTGCCACAAACTTAGTGGTGTAAAACAATTCAAATATATTTTCTATACAGGCAAGAAGCCAAAACTGGGTCCTATTGGCCTAAACTCGACGTGTCGCTCCTTCTGGAGGCTCTAGGGTGGAATTTGTTTCCCTGCCTTGGCCAGCGCCCGCAGGCTGTCAGCATTCTTTGGGCCATGGGCCCCTCCCTCTTCAAAGCCAGCCGCAGAGCATCTTCCAATCTCTCTCTGACTCTGACCTCTGGGCCACGAATAAGGGCAATTTGGTATAGAAATAAAAACTGCAGTCAGAACCTTCCTGCATAATACAGAAGACAGAAACATATTCCTTACACCTCCTGTCTTTGACCACCTGGTTCCTCCTTAGATATTTGTACTAGAATTAAAGTAACAGCTATTGTAAATGAGTGTGTACTCTGAGTCAAGCACTAGTCTAAATTCTTCACGAATATCACCGCTACTGAATCAGATATCTGGCAAAGTAGGTCTCATCGTTCCCACTTTATAGACAAAAAGTCTACGGGTCAGTGAGACTAAACAATATGCCCAGGTTTTAGTGGACTAGCTGGGATTAAAACCTGTGCCCGTCTGTGAGTCTTAGTATCCAGTATTTTTTCCATCAGAACATAAATCTTTGATCATTAGACGTTTTTTGTTAAATTTCCAATCAAGTTTCAACATTCCTTTGAGTATGAAGTCCTTTCTAACACAGCCTTCTGTATTTAATTTTGCTGTTCCTTTTGTCAGTCTTAATCACTGCCACCCATTTTATTTTCTTGTCAGTTTTCTACCCGCAAACATACTTAGTTAGAAAATGAAACGAAATAAGAGCTAAATTAACCTGAGAGGAAAGAACAATCAGCTGATTTATAAATGCTTTGAAAATGTTAGTATATTTGACTATTTCAAAAAGTGCATTGCTTTTTCCCTCTTCCTTTTCATTGTGTCATTACAGATCCAAAAGACTAACAGAATTTAAGAGGCAAACTGGCCCAGAATGAATTATACAAAGCAGACTTACATTCGTTCAAACAAATAAAACATTTTACGTTTCAATATTTTATTGAACTCCTCAGTGAACTTACAGTAAAAAATCTCGGGGTAAAAAAGTTGACATCAGTAAATAAATTTTCATTGACTATAGATAACTAGCAGAAATAAAAAAAAATATTTTTCACAATTCCCTCATGTCAAAAATTTTACGTGGCATTTTCTCAACCAAATTAAGCAGTATTAAAATGCAAGTATTATAAGTACTACTTTACATACGAGAAAAATTGTGTGTATGTAGGATCTGTAACACGTGTAAACTCACTTAACAAAGAATTGGATCCTCAGTATCATATTTCATGACTGCTGGATTCCAGGGTCAGTGCTACCTTAACCTGTTCATAATAATACTGCTAGTAATATTTAGTACATTAAACCTTAATCCCATAAAATTTCTCAATCATTAGAGAATATCTTCAGCAATAATACACAATTTTTATATTGTGTATTAAAATAATCTTCCTAAAATTATCTCCCTAAAATAATCCTAAAATAATCTGGGAAGGAATAAGAATTTTAGAAAAAGAAATGTGAATTTTAACCATGAGTTGACAAAGCTATCAATGTAAAACTAGATATTATATAATGATATTATAAAAGCACCTCTGATAGTATCTTCTACAAGATAAGTTTGCAGAGGATTTTATGCAACCATTTACATTTGAAAAAATACATTGAATGTTCACTATATGCCAGGTAATATGGTAATAATCATATCATTTATCCTGTGCTATTATCCATATTTTATTCATGATAATGAGATGCAGAGAGATTAATTAATTCATTAATCAGCCAAAGATCATCAACTGGTAATTGGAAAAACAGAGGTCATGTCCATTTGTTCATCAAATTTTATCAATTTCTCCTATTTAGTCTCTCTCTGTCTTCATTAAGAATAAAGCCTACACAAATATTTTTCATGTGGACAACTGTGACAATCTCCTAAGTAGGTGACGGACATCAGTCTTACTCTATTTTTACACTATTCTCCATAATGCAGCCAGAATGTCCATATTTTTTAACACAATTCTAATTACATCAACTCCTTGCAGAAATATATAAAATGACTTTTTGCTGCTCTTACATGAAGACAAAAAGTCTTATTTTGGCATATAAGGTCCTGCATACTTTGCATTTAATAATAATTATAAATATTAAATTATATAAATTTATAACAATTTGCCTTTAATAAAATGCGCATAATTTAAGAGAGCAGATGTACAAACTCATGTACTCAAATCAAGCTACAGAATATCTGTATATGTACATGTACATCATTTCCACAGACGTTCCACTCATGTCTCCCCATCCTTCAACCAGGAAATATCTGACATCTCTATCAACATACATTAATTTTGCCTGCTCTAGAACGTCATATAAATGGAATTATCCTTCCAATTTCTCATTTTGTCAGGCTGCTTTCATTCTGCGTAATGTTTTTGATAAGTCTTCGTGTTCTGCATTCAACAGTTGTTTGCACCTTTTTGTTGGTAAAGAGTATTCAATTGCTGCATATGCAACAATATCTCCATTAACTAGTAGATGGACATGGAAGTTATTTCTAATTTTTGGAAATTATGAATAAGGTTGCTGTAGACATTCAAATAAAAGTTTTTCTGTGGAAGCATTTTCAGTTTCTCTTTCATAAATACTTAGAAGCTGAATTACTGTGTTAGATGAATGTTTAACTGTCAACTGGTACAACTGGTTTTTCAGAGTGGTTGAACCATGTTGCACCCTCCAACAATCTAGGAGTGTTTCACAGCCTCACCATCATTGAGTATTTTCATTTTTAAAATTGTAGCAATGGAAGTGGAAGTAGATTTCACATTTTCTTAACGATTAATGATGTTGAACATCTCTGCCTACGGAGATGCATTTTTCTTCTTTTTTTGTTATTAAGTTGTAAGAGTTTTATATATTTAGAAATGTGCCATGGATTCTTGCTACATGAATAGCTATGCTTTATAAACTCTCTGCAAATACTGACAGCCAATACCGAGTCATGACTCTTAGGGAAAAGGCAGGGTTAGGTTACTTTTGTGTCTTTGGTCATAACTTTTTCACCAACTAATCAATATGTAACTATGTCTTATGTGTGCTTCTGTTTAAAGACACCTTATTTAATATATGTTGTTAATTCATTAACATCAACCTCACACCCATAGCCTGTAACCCATGCCTGCGTGGAGCTTATCTAACACACATATTTTCTCCAACAGCCTTCTTGCACCTAAGGATACCAGACAGCAGTTCAACACTCTATTGGGGGGCTACTTTAAACAGGGAACTCGCCCACAAAAGAACAAAAATGCAAGAAATGTGTCACTATCTATACTATAAAAAAGACACTTATTTGCGGTATGAGAGGTGAATCAAGAAGGCAGAACATTGCTTTGTTCATCATCAGCTGGGAAGATGCACATTAGGCAATTCAAATACTTAGTTGCATTGCACTTGTCCACAAATGACCATGAACACACAACGAATATTGATTTGAAGATTACAAAAAAATTTCAGCATGTAGTTAAATTTGCAAGTACAGAATCCATGAATAATAAGAATTAACAATATTATGTATGTGCACACACACAAACATATACATCATGAAACAAGCCATTTATAAGGTATATGTATAGCAATTATTTTCTCCAATTCTGGTTCTTGAGCTCTCGTTTTCATATCAATGTCCTTGCTTTTTTATTTTTTTCTGAATGGGCAGGCACCAGGAATCTAACCAGGCAAAAATTTTGCCTGCTGAGTCATTCTTTCAACAAGAGATGGTTTTAATTATAAGGAAGTCCAAGTTACCATTTTTATCTTTTTGTTTATTAGAGCTCTTTTCGATATGCTATCTAAGAAATCTGTGTCATCTCTATGCTCATGAAGAATTTTTTTCTGTTATTTCCTAAAAGTTTTAGCTTTCATGTTTAAGCCTATGATCTATTATGAATTAATGTCACATATAGTGCTATGTAGAGGTTGAAATTCATTTTTTTTCACATAGGTATCCAAATGTTCTAGTACCATTTGATGAATAAACTACCTTTACATCATTGAATTATGTTTGTGACTTTATTGAAAATGAATTAACTAACTAAATATATATATATGGGGTTATATCTAGACTTTTTCTACTGTTTCATGATGTATATGTTTGCATGTCTTGACCACTGTGCTGGTTTGAAAGGATGTATGTCCCCTAGAAAAGCCATGTTTTAATCAAGATCCCATTTCACAAAGGCAGAATAATCCCTATTTAATACGGTATGTTTGAAACTGTAATCAGATCATCTCCCTGGAGATGTGATATAATAAAGACTGGTTGTTAAACTGGATTAGGTGATGATATGTCTCCACCCATCTGGGTGGGTCTTGATAAGTTTCTGGAGTCCTATAAAAGAGGAAAATTTTGGAGAATGAGTGATTCAGAGAGAGCAGAGCAGAACAACACAGTTGCGAGAAGCAGAGTCCACCAGTCAGCGACCTTTGGAGATGAAGAAGGAAAATGCCTCCCGGGGAGCTTCATGGAACAGGAAGCCTGGAGAAGAAGCTAGCAAATGATGCTGTGCTTGCCATGTGCCCTTCTAGAGGAGAAAGGAACCCTGACTGTGTTCATCATGTGCCTTTCCAGATGAGAGAGAAACTCTGACTGTGTTCGCCATGTGCCCTTCCACTTAAGAAAGAAACCGTGAACTTCATCAGCCTTCTTGAACCAAAGTATCTTTCCCTGGATGCCTTTGATTGGACATTTCTATAGACTTGTTTAATTGGGACATTTTCTCGGCCTTATAACTGTAAACTAGCAACTTCTTAAATTACCCTTTTTAAGAGTCATTCCATTTCTGGTATATTGCATTCCAACAGCCAGCAAACTAGAACAACTACTGAACTTGTATAATAATTTTTGAAATCAAATAAAATCCAACAAATACATTCTTTTCCAAAATTGTTTTGACTCTTCTAGATCCTTTGCATTTGCATGTAAATACTAGAATCAGCTCTAAGCAAAGTCTTAAGAAATTTTGATTTGGACTGTCTCAAACCTATAAAGTAATTTAGAAAGAATAAGATATCTGAATAACATTTTCTTCCAAAGAGTAAATAGTTATATACATCTTTAATTTCTTTCAGTAGTTCTTTATGGTTTTCTTTAGAGGTTATGCACAAGTTTTGTTAAAATTACTCTTAAGTGGTGTCTGGTTTTGGAAGTTGCAATTTTTTTTCCAGTATTCACTGCCAGTTGACTTTTATAAGT
Source organism: Tamandua tetradactyla (assembly GCF_023851605.1). NCBI lineage: Eukaryota > Metazoa > Chordata > Mammalia > Pilosa > Myrmecophagidae > Tamandua > Tamandua tetradactyla. The sequence goes on along the minus strand of NC_135346.1, from coordinate 7,895,946 downwards.
TGACTTTACATTCTGTGACCTTCCAAAATCCAATGAAAAATTCTAGCAAGTATTTTTTTTGCTAGATCTCTTAGAATTTACTTTGCATTGATTCATACCATTTATAAAGAACAAGAGTTTTTTCTTCTTTCTTCCCAATATTCATACCTATCCTTTCATTTTCTTGCCTTATTGTACTGGCTTGATACTCGGAATAATAGTGAATAGAAGTGACAGTCTGGACATCCTTGTCTTGCTCCCAGCCTTACAGAGAAAACCTTCACGTTCTCACCAGTAAAAAAGACGTTCGCTGTAGATTTTTCTGTAGATACCCTTTCTTATACTAAGAAAGTACCCTTAAGAAATCAATATCAATTCTTGGTTGATAAGGATTCTTGTGTGTGTTTTACTTTATCATATTAGAGATATACCATGCGCCTAGGTCTGTAAGTCATTGATTTTCATCAAATTTGAGAACATTTCTGCCATTTTTTTCTTCAAATAAACTTTATTAACTGTTCTTACTCTCTTCTTCAATTACAACTATAATAATCTTCTAAATCCAACATCTAGGTCATCTTAGGGTCAGCTCCTATTGACTAATTCTTTCCTTGACCTCATTTTCCTGTTCCTTTGTTGGGCTAATTGTTATCAAGTTCTAGACAATGTGGGTGATATATTGTGGAGACTATGAATTCAGCTTCCTCTGAAGATTGCTGACTCTTGTTTCGTGTGGAAGTTAAATCACTAGCTAGTCACCCTGAACTTTTTTATGTGTGAGTTTCTTCTTTGGCAGAGAGGATCAATGAAAAGACCAAGCTATTTCCCAAACCCTTCTAAATTGGTGGGACTCAACATGCCAACTGTCTCTCCTAACAATCTTGTTGCAGAGTGTTTTCAGGTTTTGTTAGGGCAGGTCAAGAGAAGGCATTTCCCTGGGGCATGGTGCTTCTTATTAAGGCACTACCTTTTTCTTTTCTCAGCAAAATGACAGAACTGATGGCAAGGTGTTAATAAGATTGTTCCACTCTTGCGGCCTAAAATCGCTTCATCTTAAATCTGTTTTTCAATCTAAACTCCATAGCAGCAGCACACTGGAAAACTTTGGGCAGTCTCTTGCAGTATATATTCCAACAAGACCTTGCCAAGTTCTTGCAAATGATCCCCACATGGGCTTCTGAGCACCTCTGCCTTTATAGCACTCTTTTCTCTGGTGTGCTGCTCCACAGAATCAAGACATTCCAGCTGCTCTAATCTCTCATTTCTGCCTCCAAACATCAGCAGGACCACTCTGCTCTAACACGATTCTAGCTTGCTGCACTAGATGAGAAATGGTCCTCAAGTAAAAAGGTAGGTTGACTGTGGGACTCACCTACTAAATTTCCCTTCTTCCAGAGATTTCAATTGCCTGTTGTCCAATGACCTGACGCAGTAGCTTTATATATAATTCTACTTTATGGTTGTTTATCACAGGAGGGGCAAGTCCAGTGTCAGCAGGACACAGTTAAAAGTGGATGCCCAGATTGTATAAGACTTTTGTTCATCTTTATGAATGATTTATAACTAGTGTGGCTTTAATATGATTCATTATCAAGAAGCTATCATTAATTCAAGAGACATTACAGAAACTTAAGTTTACATGTATAAATATGTTCCTGCATATTAAATACCAACAATATTGATACTAAAGTTAAATCGCTAGTGCACAATGAATGCTGAATTATCATTCATTTTTACTAACCCTGAGCAACACAAATTTATAAACAATTACAAACATTGAGTACTCATACAGGGTACATTGTTGCTCACTGTGTCAGCTTATATATTTATATATTCTGCCTAATGTTGTATTATATGTTTGTGAGTCATGCAGACATTCACAATGCAGCAGACCAGCTAGGGATGTAATTGAAACTGTTTTCTCAAACAGTTTGTCAATTACTGATTTAACGTATTGGATTACTTTAAATGGTGATAGCAGAAAAATATACAGTTGTATGGTCATCTTCTGAAGCTACACAAGAATTTACCTGAGTTTGAACTTACCATTTTCAATGTCTGTGTCCTATACATCAAAAATCAAAGAGGAAATTTTTTTAAAAAATTAACCCACTAAATGTTTTGTCTGTTCAGAAATGAATAATCACAAAAATGGGACAGAAACTCTGGACTAAAAATGTCATGCTAAATGATGCATGGAATTAACAGCATTGCCATCAAATTTAAAATGTTCTTTAACTGGTTTTAGAAAATTTACCTTGTTATAAGTATAGCTGCATCCACTGAAGTCATGTCTTCTCCCCAATTCGTTGACATTTCTAAATGTATATCATTCTTTTTGCCAAATTCTTCATGTTGCCACTTACAAAAACTCTCTAGCATTTTCTCTCCATGGTGCCCAATATATAAATCTGCCTGCAAAAGGAGATATTTCACCTCAAGGCAAATCATTCTCATCATACAAACAATTAAAAGCTGAGGGAACTTCTTGAATTACTAAAGCAGACTGTTGGCCAGGGCATTAATGAGGACCTGGAAAACACTCAGGTTTGATTTAGCCTGAATTGAAAATCTTAAAGTGTGGTGAATGTGCAATGTTGCAACACGTGTCTAATGCTTTTCTGAAAAAGGAGATGCAATGGAACTTTAAGAAGGTGCAACTTTTAGATTTGAAGAACTCGTTATTTCTACAATTTAAAAATAATGTTTTCAAAATGTACATCAAACAGCATGCCAAAATGTTGGTGCATAGAATAGTCTTTATTTGCAATGAATTGAAGATAAGAAAAAGTTATAAAAATGCATGTAGAAATAAGAAACTAAAAGTAGCATTAAAAAATCTTTCATTCTGGCAAGTCAAGTCTTGCTTTCATGATCTTTGGAAACTGAAGACATGCCACTTTTGGAATAAAAAACTGAGGTATTAACCAAAACTAGAGACCAGTTTTATGTATTCTTTAAGTGACTCAGTATATATTTCTGACTTTTAAGTCAGTAAAAGGTATGTCCCTAACATTCCCTTTACTCAAAAATAGACGAACATAATTTCTCACCCACTTAATCGAAAAACAAAAAACTCAAGACTTTCTTACTGGAGTTTCATGGAGCAGAATGAGCTTTATCACACGAAGATTGACCTGCACACCAAGACTCTTGTGTTGGAAGAGGTTAAACACCTAAAAAGAAAATTTAAAATTCTAAAATGAAACTGAAAACATCTTAACCTTTTAAAAGTCCAGATATGGGAGAAGTTTCAACTTAGCTGAGAACACCAGTAAGAACATTTACATTATTTAAAAATTAGCTTAGGGTGCACGGGTAGTTGAGTGGTTAGAATGCCCGCCTTCCATGCAGGAGACCCAGGTTCGATTCCTGGACCATGCACCCCAAAAAACGTAATTAGCTTAATAAGCAATAATGCCTTGGCTAATTCATTTTAGATACTAAGAAATTTAGACCTCAATTCTGTGAGAGATTTACTGCAACTCTGACAGTCCAGGCATCTCGCTGGGAATGGGAGGGAAGGTTGGCCCTGTTCATTATGCTGCACCCAGGGATTTGCAGTAACTAAACCCTATTTTGTTGCATGCACAAACATGTCAACACCTTCCTTTCTTCTGAGAACATATCCTGCTCTTTCCACCTCCTGATATATTCCCCAGGGTCCTTTTCTTCCCCAAGCCTGGCTGCTCCACGGGAACACTTTCCAAAGCGGCACCCTTCAATGATGCCCATGAAAACAAACTCACAGGCTGTTGCTGCTCGAGAGATTTAACCCCTCCTTATGACCAGTTTTCCCAAAATGTGGTATGTGTACCAATGCTAAAAAGCAAGGTAAAAATCTTCATGTGGTACCTTGGTTTTTTTTAATTTAGTAATTATTAAATTTGTATAGAAAATATGTAACTTGTACACCAAACCTATCATTTCAGCAATATTACTTGGAAGAGAACCAAGCTGGGGAGTCTACATTACAACACGGCTGCAGGATTCTGGTTCAGTGTTCAGGTGATATAGACAGAAATGACCATCCACCAAAAAAGCAGCCAAATGATAGCAAAAAAGTAACAAAACATGCTTATTCCTTTAGTCAGTGGTTCTTAACCCTGACTTATACAGCAACTGGATTTAGAAATGGACATTTGCAATTGGCTTTTATTCCTATTTACTCCCCACTGGGAACCATCCCTCACTACCCTCTTCCAATACTGCTTTGAACTAGGGTCACCCAGCACAGTATGCAATTAAGGCCAAGTTGATAGTAAGCATCTGTAAGGCACTGGATTCAAACTAGATTACTGCAGCCCATAAACTGTCTCCTGAAGTGAGCTATATGAGAGTCAGCTGCTGAAACTTACCCGATTAGTTTACACCTGACACTCAATTTTACATTCTAATGTAAGAGATCAATGTATTACCACCCCCTCATCTTCGTTCCACCTCATAACTGATCTACAGTGCTTTTCTTGGGGTCACGCAAACACTGAATAGTACGACATTTCTGTTAATTTAATTAAACAGCCTTTTAAAAAAGAGTGAAGAAAGCACAAAAAAAAGAGTGTAAAGCATAATTCGTTTTGCCACATCAAAACTAAAAATGAGGGGTTCTTTTGTCTGTTTTTTATTAGAAGATAGGAATCATTTTCATATCTCTTGAGATGGTTCTGATTGGTATATCTACAGCATGTTTTACGGCTGTTCAAAAAAAGAGAGAGAAAGGAAGAGTAATGAGTTAATTTTTAAAGAACTTCATTATAAATACTCACACATTTCTTCCTTAGAGTTTTCTTGAAAAAATTCCAAGCGCACTTTAAAGTTTGCCTACCATATTTAAGATGGTTAGAATGAATCTCCTGGCTGCATCTGCTCCGTGATAGGAAACCATTGCTGGGTCTGCAACCACTACAGTTTCTATGTTGTATTCTTGAGGTAGTTTGTATGAATATCGTTTCCCTCTTCCGCTTTCTGATATTTTTTTAGTTCTAGGTCTTCCTTTGTCTGCAACAGAGAAATGACTTTTTAAATCCATATCCACCTTGGCAAAGTGAATATTAATCGTTCTTTTTTTTCAATAAACTAGGAAATGTTTATGGAACACTGACATGGGCTGATGGTGGAATGATGAGCAGAAACAATCAAGCTCCCTACACACCTGTAATCTAAAAGGGCATGCAGCTTTGCACTGTGGCTTTATCATCAGACAGACCTAACTTCTGCCATTTGCTAGCTTTGTCGTTTAGGGAAACTAGCATTACCTAATTGGTCTCAGTTTCCACATTTATAAAACAGATACTAATATCTATTTTCTGGAGTTGTTGACAGTTTATAACAAGATCACATTTGCAGAATTTCCAGCACAGAGCTCCATACAAAAAAAAAAGTTTAATAATTAAGAGATACTGCCCATTCTTTTGATTTACATGTAAGTTTGTGAACTGACTTCCCCACACATCCGAATTCCATGTAGAGGCTGCAACTACTAAATCATTATGGATGGGTTACACTACATCTCGCTTGCATTCTCATCTGGATCATGTACAAATCATGGCCTTAGGGTAATTAAGGTTTCTCAAACAGGGCCAAAGACAAGCAATGATCGTAACTAAAAATATTTCTAAATTTGACTACATAAAAATTAAGAACTTCCACTTATCAAAAGATGCCACTGACAGAGTAAAAATCAGGCCAAAGTGGGAGAAGATATTTGCATTACTTTTCCAAACTAAAGAACTACCCTGTATCAATCACAAGTAACCCTGTAGGCAAAACGGGCAAAGAATATGGATGGTCATTTCTCACAAAAAGAATATCCAAGTGGATAATTAGCATATGAGAAAGTATTAAAAACCATTAATATTTTGGGAGATATACATTAAAACCACAATCAGTTAAATGAATTATAACCCTAAGAATGGCTAAAATTAAAGAGACTGACTATACCAAGAAAAAATGAGAATGTGGGGACAAGCAGAAGTCTCATACACTACAGCTGGGTATATAAATTTAGATAAACATTTTGAAAAACTGATAAACAGTATCTATTAAAGCAGAACAGACGCATACCCAATAATCAATAAGTTTGCTCTTAAATATACAACCATCAGAAATACAAACATTTGCACATCAAATGACCCAAAATTTTCACAGGATCCCAATTCTCAGTAGCTTAAATGACCATCAATAGTGTACTAATGAGGTTGTCCCTATTCATAAATGGAATACTACACAGAAATAAAAGAGAACCAGCTATTGCAACACGCAAAAAATGAACGAATTTCAAAAACATGATGTTGAAAAGAGAATCCAATCACAAAAGAATATATGACGTATGATTCCATTCATAGAAAGATAAAAAAAAAAACAGGAAGAGTAACACGTGATGTTAGAAGTCAGGACAGTGAATATCTTGGAGAAGGGAAGTTAGGACCTAGGAGTGAACACAAGGGAGACACTTGCGGTGCTGGTGTTTTCTATATTCTGAGCTGGGTGATGGCTGCATGGGTTTGTTCATTTGGGTAAAATTCAATGATTGGATACATCATTTGTGAACTTTCCTATATGGGCGTTGTGCTTCAATAATGAATTTATAGTTTTAACTGCCTTATTTACATACCATAAAAACGCACTCATTTTAACTGTACAATTTAATTAGTTTTAAGAAATTTATATACTTGAGCAACCATCACCACAATCCATTGTTAGGTCAGCTGTCATTTATCTCCTTGCCATCTGTCAAAATTTTGTTGATATCCCCCAACTTCTGTCATCCACCTTTCCCAAATTCATTGTATTCATTAGAAGGCATCTTTTATATTTCTTTACGATTATTTCAGTGGCGTCTCTGGAAGTGGGGATATAACTATGTGTCCAATTAGTGATATTTTACTGGAACTCTCTAACTTCGTTTTCAGTTTAGCGATAGGTATTCTCATAAATCTTGTTCATCTTCCTGGCTTCTGATAAATTCCTTTTCTTGAGTCTTATTCCAGGTGCCTTGGCTTTGGCTCACCAATTCAATTCAATTATATTTTGCTAACCCCCTATTTCACCTTCCTTGACATCTTTGCATGCTTCTGGTATTAATTTGTCTCTTTGGATTCTTAACCTGCTAGTTATTCTCTAGTACTGACTGCTAGGTCGAACTAACTCAACTCTGAGATCTAAAATGAATTTTCTTCTATCAGCATTGCCATAAACTTCCCCGGTCTCAGCTATACCCATAATTTACTGCTTCTCATTTTTCTAGCCCTGAAAGAGATTAAAATCTATTAACTCACAAACTTTTATCCAAATACGGAATAGAGTCTATTCGCCCAGTCAACCAAAATGTTACAAAAACAAATGTAAATGTTCTTTTAATGAAAATAAGCATTATATCATTAAACACAGTAGTGCAAAAAGACAAAAAAACAACTTACAAGCAGTCGTCTGAAACACAATCACTATAGTTAAAAGTAAACTTTATGGATCCACATATAGAACCAGCAGTTAAACAACAGCAAATACGCTGCCAAAGGACAAAATAGGAAACTGGTTTTATTTGTATCTTGAGATCCATAACAGGAATTAAGTTTGCAGTTCCTTCTAATTGTGATTTCAATCCTCCTACAGATATATATATATATATATATATTAGTACCATATGATACAAATTTTTGATAACTATAGAATAGGGAACATTCTTACAAGTAAATAAGAGAGATACATCTTGGCAGGGTCAATACACATTAAACTGATAATGAGAAATTTCAATATTTATATCCATTCCTGGCAACTCTCCAAGAGGAGTATGTCATTGACACTGAAAGGAAATGAGCAACTCTGAGCAATATCTATCCCATATTCACCAAGTACAGCAGTGATAGCTTATCACCACTGTAGAGTTCTCCCAAGCAAATGAGAGCAATATGGATGCATCCAAAAGCTAAAAAATGAAATCAACTTTTCTGCTTGGACACTTTTTCTACACTCAGTCTTATTTTCTCTGTTATCCCCTTTCCATCTTCAGATTCTAGGTAAGATGCTGTGACATGCTGCTGTGTCCAGCAATACCCATTTTCTGTTTCTGTCCTTTAGTAAGAGAGCCCACTCCCCTGCCTTCTCTGCAGCTAGGTGCGTGGCTACCCATCCATAACCATTTCTCAATCTAATGTTCAGCTGGTCTGACTCTGTGAAAGTACTGAAAATCTGAATATGAGCAGAACGGGCCATGTGCAACTTCTGGGTCACTCTTTAAAAGAATATCGCTTGTCTTCTACTTTCTCTCTTTCCTTCACCTCTTTGGTTAGAATCCAGACAAAGTGCAGGGAGCTAAAGTGGACGCTGCAGAAGATAACACTTTGGGGAGCAGGCAAATGGTAAGATAAAAGAACCTTTGGGACTAGACTTGAACTTTTAGGCTCACTGCTCCACTCTCAGAAAGTTAAGATCCTGTGTCCTGAGTCTTTCCTGGTTCTCATCTTGCTATGATACAATTGGTGATTTACCAGTGTTTCTAAGACAATAAACTATTCTCCTCTTAAAACAGGAACTCTGCATTCTTATGAGGCAACTGTCATGCTAATGCTCCAAATAAAGGAGCCAAGGTTCAAAGGTTAAGGGAATGGCCCGGGAAAACCCAGCTGGGTCTGCGACTGGAGCTTGGGCTTGTTCCCAGACCTTCCAGTTCTCAGCTGCAGGTGCCTTCTCCTCTACATTATCATTTAATGAAAGACCCCAATAAAATCATTGTAATATGAAGGCCTCTGTTTGGAAAACATAATAATGCAATCAGTACGTATAAACATAATATACCTAAGGCATTAAAATGACAAAACTGAATAATAATGCAGGAACCAAATTGATATCAAGAAACTTTTAAGGTTCCATCTTGCAAACACAAAATATTATTACATTATGCAAAAGAGAATCATGTTATTAATATGTTAATGCATAGAGCTAAACTAAGAAAAGAAGAGCTAAAGTTTGACATGGTAAAAGAAAATGAGAATTTTATTTCATGGAATGCCCATTTTATAATTTTGAAAAACTCTGTACCCTTAAAAATATCTGAAAAGTCATCAAGCTGCTCATGGCTTAGGACTGCTTGCAAGTATATGTTAAGTCCCTGAACTAAGTAGGTCAACATTAATCTGTAACAGTCATGCCAAAAGCAAAAGCACTTCTCAGAAATTTTATGAACAATGTTTGCAGAAATATGAATCATGGAGTCGTGCTCTTTGAGCCTATTAAAATTAAGAATTTTCTAGAAAGCTTTCCTCCATGCATAACGGCATGCAAAGCCTGCTTTGTGTCATCAGTGCACATGAGTAATTAGAACAGCTGGAACTTACTATGGCTCAAAAGTTGGAGAGTGCAGATTTTTAGTACAACTCCAAGCAATCTCCTCAAATGAACTAAATCCAAGTTGATTTTTTTATTGTTACATAATACAAAAGCTTTTCTTGTGCTCGTTCACAACGTCATGACGTGTGTCCAGCTGTCCTTATCTCCTTTATTTCTAGGGCTCTTAGAATAGACAGAGAGATGTGTCATGTTTATCTGGCCTTGATAGTGAGCACTGAACCATGTGGCACAGCAAATGGACTCAACCACCTCTGACCTGTATCATGAGTTTTCACAAAAGGAAACAGAAAGTCTAAATTAATTTGAAATAAATACATTCTAGACAGAAACACACTGTCATTCTTCCTGAATCTGAACACCCCAAACAAGTGATGATGTGAACACCCTCTGGCCTCTGCAAATATTTACTTGTTTCCATAATTCATGTACGTAAACCAGGTTCAGATACTGCAACGAGTATTAAAATGGGTATTCTGGCACTCGTTACCGGAATTCAATTTCAAATGTGCAAGGCCAATTTTAAAGCCCTTAAGTACACCAGAAATCTTCGATTAAAAATTGTATTTCTTCAGACTCTAATTGGAACTATTTTCTCAAATCAGTGAATATTCGCTGAGATGACTGGAGTAGGTGTCTACATGTTTTTCCTAGGGAAACATCTTTTTTTTTTTTTTCTTTTCTGAATGTTGACTATGACTTTCGGATCTTACTTGTGTCATGGAAATCACTCATTTTCCTTACCTTTCTTGGAAATGCCACAGATTCTTGCCTAAAGGAAGTAAGGAAGTATACAAAATAGTTATTTCCCACAGATTTGTGTGATGAATTGGCAGATACATAGAGTCAGGGATTTAAGAGCTGGGAACACTTATGGGCCTTTCAAATCCCGGACTTAAGAGACCCTAATACGGTGAAAAGAAAAATCGATGATACAAATGTCTCTATTTTTCTGCTCATTTTCACCTCTAAGATGAGGTCTTCTTGGGTTAAAAAATAAAAATAAGAAGAAAAAGAAGAGGAGGAGGCTTCCATTATCATAAAGAGATAATGGCGATGTCCTCACAGAGGAGGACTAAAATATGGATCTGCTCTCACAGGGTTTGGACTCAGTGACCTGGAATTCTCTCAGTGTCCTCTTTATTCCAGTGAAGGGAACTGTATCCCATGGGACACACGTCACAATTCAAGAAGGGTCTGAAACATGCCATAAATTAATCTCTGGAGCCCATCAGAGTTCCCACTTTGGGGCACTGAAACGTCGTGTGCAACAGAGAACGAAAAGAAAGTCTAAAATGGATAAACTCAACTTCGATCAGCCAATGACTTGAAATGAAAGAAGGTGATAAAGATGAGAAAGAGAGAGAAAGGGACTCTGTTACAGGCGTCATCTCACACTGCACGTTCGGTTCAGTCCTTTCTGGAGAAGGTATTACCTGAGATGACACTGCAGTACCGGCTGTTAGGTGCTGGCTTTTCTGGGACTTTTTCCTCCATGGACCTTTTCTGCCTATAGACTCGGTGTGGGTGACCCGTTATGGCCACTGTATCATTGAGTGGCTCAATAAATATGAAATCCTCATTGATCTGTATAAATCCCATCTGGAATACATAACAGGAAAAGATACATAAGAAATAGCACTTAAGGAGATTACTTTCTAAGTTCCCTTATACACACACTGTTTCTCTTTCTCATGTGCACAGCCTTCCAGGGAAGCTATTTTAGCAACCCCACTTGTATGGTAACTATCATCCACTTTATTACTTCGTCTTTATGTACTTTATTAGCCTAGTATAAACTTCATTTAGTCAGTCTTAGCCTGTGTGGGTGGGAGGCGAGTTGCCAATAACAGACGCACAGTAAGAATTCTGGAATGTTAAAAGTTCATTCTGGGAGACCCATGGGCCCACTTACATGTTCAGCATGTACAAAAAGAGCGCGGGACAGTTTTTAATCGCACACACCACACGGTCTAAAGTTCTCAACAATCGTTATTTCATAAAGTGAGTCGCATAATCTATCGAGGCAAGGGTAGGAGAAACAGCATTGAAATTAATAAATAAAATATTCTTAACGCCTACTGCTAGACACTCAAAAGAAGAACGTTTGGACATTAGAGTAAAAATGAAGCATCATTTCTCTAAACAAGTTGCATTTCACATAGTGCCACATGTTTCATTTGTGAACAGAGGGTTAAAACTGTGAAATTTGCATTATAAATGGGAAAGTTTTCCACATGGAAGAACACTATAAGACTTGATTTTTTATAAATTTTGATCAGTTTTCTCAACCATAATCTATATATATATATATATAAATCACATATATTTGACTTTATTTCATATTATTTCTCTAGTAAATATTTGTGAAGAAATTATTCCCTAAAATCTGCTAATATCAAAGTTACTAATAACTTCCGCATCAACCATATACAAGTTATGTATGGTTCATTTTAACTTGACACACATATAACTAACACAATAATAATATAATTATTTCTTTAGATACAGTAATTCTATTAAATTGCAAAATTAAGGGAAAAATTTACCCAGAAAAAATGCATATGTCTTCCCCAGAAATCAAGAAGTCTTTAATTCTGTATTGATTATTAGAATGTATTGCATCTTCAACACAGAAAGGCCAGGGACTGTCTATGATGTATATCATTTACTTGTTCAGTACTGACATTATAAGACAATTTAAGATTAAATCTAAAAATCCTCATTACTTCCATTTTATTGACTATTTATATAACTAGTGAAAGTCTAAAGATCTAAAATATGGTTCTCCTTTCCTCCCTCTTTCCACCTTCCTTCCCTCTCTTCTCTCTCTTTTATATGTACACACACATATGCACACACATTTGGCAGTTTAATAACAATACACTTTATAATATTTAATTGCATTTTTCATATAAATTTTAATGAACAAGAACAGATTATGGATTTGATTATTGTTGACAACCCACAATTAGGACGCATTTGCTTTAGTACAAATATTGTCCTCTCAATTTTAGAATGAACAATTTCAAGGAAAGAAAATATGTGAATGAATATGGTACAATGCATTATCTAAATAAATTTCGAACTATGTTTTCCACCCAGATTGCTTATTATTTTTTTCAGAATGATTTTAATGAGACACTTCATGCCAATATCTGCAAATAAAGTTATAATAGCTGTTCCTACCTTATTTCACCATGTGCATTTTTTCACATAGTAGCATCTGTTCTCTGGACATTTAAATTTATGATTTGATTTGACAACTTAGCAAGAATTTCAGTATTTTGCAATTTACCACTGCTTATATGAAAATAAACTACCAGTAATTTCTTTTCTTATTGGTTCCAATATTGTATTTTTCTTCATTCAGTTGCCTCTGTGCATCTTAAAACAATCAATAGATTTCCCTGTGGGTGTATTGACATGCCACAGCTTCTCATCACAACATAAAACATGATTTGGTCTAAGGGCAAGGATGTTTATAGATTGTAGCTTCAATTCACTAAATACAAATTGTTCATTTCTTCATATTCAAATTAATTAGGGCCTATTATGTAAGTGGATTCTAAAGCTATAATCTAAGCCTACCTAAAATAACCTAGATGGAACAGAAAGCAATGTGACACTGTCCACTTTTGCTCCCACTTCTCCTGGGACCCTATTTCACTTCCACTGCCTCACCTCCTGCTCAGCTACATGACTGAGGTCCTGCAATAAGTATCCCCAGTTTCCTCTCCATTCTTCCATGCTTCTTTATTGAAATTTTCTTTATTTACCAGAACCTTCATCTTCTAGGTGAACTTTCAGTGGATTGGCTGAAGGAATATCTGAGGCTTGAATAAACAAATATTTATTGACCACGCAACAAGTTCTGAGTAGTTTAAGAGGCAGTGATCAACTCCTGTTTTAAAATATAACATATCACAAGAACTAAATATAGTAGTGCTAAAGGACGTGAGGAAGGCAACAGATAATTATACTTTCAGGATATGAGGAAGGTCTTGAGGGATAAAACGGGAGCAAGATTGCCCCCCGGGAAAGGAAGCATTATGAGAAAGAGCAAAATGGATATGGAGCCCTGGCCTGAGCAGGGAGTTGGGAAAACACAGCCAATAAATTAAGGTCAATCCATAAACTGCAAAATATCAAATGAGAATTTTTTGATAGGTAAGAGAAAATCAATGTCTTAGGATGATTAGTCTACTGTCTGACAATAAGGCAGATTAGAGAATTAATGAGATGCTAGAAGGAGCACATTTGTTTTATTTCTAAACAGTGGTAATAGAAGTTGTTGGCAGGATCCAGCATAAGCATATGCTTGTAAAAAGATTGTAGGCAAATATTTGAGTTCTACATGATCTGAACGTCTCTGCAAGTTTGGCTTTATTTTCTAATGTATTTTCTTACATGGTAATGTTATAATGTACATTTTATTAAGTAAATAAGAGCATTATACAGTTTAAAATGTAAGCATAATATAAGGCTTGCCATCAATTATAGTGCAACACTCTTTGTTTTATGCTTTATTCAAATAAATTATCATTTCGATATTGCTATAGATGGGAATGATTTGTCACACATTGCTGTATTTGTTATCTACATATAAATTTGTGTGAAAATACCCTCTGACATCATCTCTATCCTTTTGTTTTGTCATTGTAAGACAGGCTTCTTGACTCAACCCATTCACTGTTTCTTCTTTATGTCAATGAGGATAAACTCCGAACCCTTAGTGGAAATACATAAGAATTTTTATGATAAACTCTCTCCTACTTCGTCAGCTTTATTTTGGCTACTAAAACTTCAAACACAACCACACCAAACAAATTTTAATTGTGCTGGCAAATTTGTATTTTAGCATACTCCATAATGACTTTCAATTGCATGGTCACGCATAGGTACCCTGCACACACAGTCCTCTCTTTTCCAAATGTCACTGTTGGTGCAAAGAGGTATCAGTTCTTCAAAAGTCAAGCAGACCTCCTCTCTCCAAAGGAAGTAACCACTGCATTCCCCCCACCTCTGTGCTGTGCACTTTCCATTACTGCACCAATTAAGTTATTTGTGGTTATTGCTCTCACGTCTGATTAGACCAGAGGCTACTAGAGGGAAGGGTCTGGGCATAGCCCATTTCATGCCTTCTATACTGCACATGGGCCTAATGCATGCCAGTTGGTCAAGGAATGTTGCCTTTAAGTCAATATGTTCTTGCTCTAAAGACTGTCTGTTTGCTCTACTTGCAACTCCATCTGGGGGATGGGGGTGAATATTTTTATCTCCCCACTCAGGTATTTCCATTAGTTGGTGTGCTGGTTTGAAAGGATGTATGGACCCTAGAAAAGCCATGTTTTAATCAAAAGCCCATTTCGTAAAGGCAGAATAACCCCTATTCAATACTGCATGTTTGGATCTGTAATTAGATCATCTCCCTGAAGATGTAACCCAACCAAGAGTGGTTGTTAAGCTGGATTAGGTGACGACATGTCTCCACCCATTTGGGTGCATCTTGATTAGTTTCTGGAGTCCTATGAAAGAGAAAACATTTTGGAGAATGAAGGAGATTCAGAGAGCAGAACAGAATGACATAGTCACAAGAAGCAGAGCCCACCAGTCAGTGACCTTTGGAGATAAAGAAGGAAAATGCCTCCCAGGGAGCTTCAGGAAACAGGAAGCCAGGAGAAGAAGCTGGCATATGATCGTGCTCGCCTTGTGCCCTTCCAGCTGAGAGAGAAGCCCTAACTGTGTTCACCATGTGCCTTCTCACTTGAGAGAGAAACCCTGAACTTCATCAGCCTTCTTGAACCAAAGTATCTTTCTCTGGATCCCTTTGATTGGACATTTCTATAGACTTGTTTTAATTGGGACATTTTCTCGGTCTTAGAACTGTAAACTAGCAACTTATTAAATTCCCCTTTTAAAAAAGCAGTTGTTCCTGGTATATTGCATTCCAGCAGCTAGCAAACTAGAACAGTTGGTTTCCTTGTGCGTCTCCAGTTTCGTCTTTAGGAACAGCCTTGCTGTGACTACCATGTTAACTTAATACCTTTTCCTTTTATTTTTCTGCCAAAGGGCTTCAGAAAGAATTATAGAATTGCAATGGTAGAAGGAAACTTAGAAATCATATGGCCATCACCAGAGTTTTTCAATTTAAAAAAGCTGAGCAATGTTGCATGAGTTCCAGGGAGGCTGAGTCTGGACTGGGCTCTAGGTCTCCCAAGTCCCAAATTAATGTTTGGTCTCAACACAGCCCTCTGTGCTTCCCTGCTACCTACCTTTCTTCTACACCTAGCTTATCTCCCCATGGACTACAGAAATTGTTCCGAAGTCACCCACCATTTCCTTTCTGCGTTCTTTATTCTCCTCCCTGTGGCATGTGGCCCTTGGCCATTTTTCTCCACTAATATTGTATTGCCCTAGCGCTCTTCATCTCTAACAGCTGTTTCTGTTTCCTTAATCAGGCCATGGTTCTCATTTCAAGACACATGTGTGGCCAGCAGTGGTTGCCTGCAGTTATCACTCTCTTCAATGCAGATGATTATCAACTCACAGTAGAACACTCAAGCGCCACTCTCCTCTTCTGCTACTTCTTAGTACCGCACTTCACTTGTATCCTTTTTCTCCTCAAACCAGCACCTCCTAAGTCTGTGCCTGTTTATGACTCTGCCATTTTTTCTATATACATGGTATAAAAATATATACAGTCCTCTACGCTTTCCTTTTCAAACATATTTTAAAACATTTATAAGAAAACAATAGTTAGTATGCTAAGTGCTTTACATTATTATGTAACTTAAGCAGCAAATTTGGCAGATACATGCTAATTTCACAGTGTTACAGTTGAAAACTTGAGTTTCGTGATGACTTACTGTGTTCTAAGGTCACAAACTGAGTACATATTTAAGACAAGATGCGAACCAGAGACTGTGTGGCTTCAGCACGTGCTGCCTTTTTGTGAGGGTAACTGAGAAGGACGAGGTTTGCCATCTGACTGTCACGCCAGCCAACCCTCAGCTTTTTAGCAGTTTGCCCTATGGATCTGACATCAAGCATACCACCTCACAGAGGGGAGATTTCCAAAATGTGACCTTCATGGCCAGGCCAGACCCTACCCCGCAGCAAACAGGAGATAAAAATACTGCATTGAAGGCTCTAGATTTTATCTGAGGCTGACTGGTTTTTGTTTTGTTTTGTTCTGTGTTTTTCTGTGATCAGTCTTAGTTGCCAAGGGCACTCTGGTCTTTGGAGTGGGCTGGAGGCTTCTTCCCCAGAACTTCTTCAATGGTAGACGCCTAATAATTCTCCCATGGCAGACTTGGGAGACTATTCCAGGGCTCTATGCTTTCTCTTTCTCCCTTTTTCTTCTATTCTCTATTTTCTTTCTTAAAATGCATTCTAACCACAAAACCAGAATTATTCCATTATGGAACATTTGTAAAATATAATTAAAACAAAAAGAAAGCATCCCAAATGCCACCATATAGAATAATTTTTATATGTAAGTATTTACATATTTCTTCCCAGTCTATTAAAATATGCATGTATATATATATATGTTACATACATGTGAGTATGTATAGATATACATATATATATGAGTTTTATATAATACTTAGTTTTCTCCACTGAAAAATAGCTATAAACAATCTTTATAAGTCTGGTTTTTAATTGCTCAATAATAGCTTACACTCTAAATATATCATAATTTTTTTAGTTGTTCATTCATTTAATCCTTTATCCAGGGAAGTGCTGCCCAGCTTTCACGCTGTACGGCCAGCGTCCTAGTGCCCGAATGCAGCAGAGAACAAAGCTAGCAAAGGGCCGTCCCCAGCTCCTACTCCAAGAGGGCAGATGGTGCTCCTTTGACTTAACTGCCTCAAAATTACGTGTATATTTGCTTCACAACTCTTTGTTAAGGTTTAGATTGATCGTTTATGCACTTATTTGTCTCTGTGTTCTATTTCGTAATTAAAAAGAAAAATTAAAAAGCAGCCTACAAGTATAAAACCAGATCCATAAGGCCAAGCAGAAGCAGGAAGGGACCCCCAGGAGAACAGGAGTTCACCCTCTTCAAAGGACAAGTGTGAAATCCCCAGAACTGTGGATGTCTCCCAAGAACCCGCAAAACGCCCCTGGACAAGAGCCCATTTTAAACACCTGTCAAGGAGCCAGCCGACGGGACCCTCAGCCTCCCCCGGCCCAAGAGCGTGGAGTGGAGGCATGGAAGTCCAGCTGGGAAACTAAAGAGGACTTTGATCTCAGCTCCCCTTTGTCATGCCTGTGGTCAGCTCTAGGAAAGCCTGAATATATATACAGAGTGTGGCAGAGAAATTTGAACTGGACCTGAGCATGGAGAGTTTGATGATAATGGAGATGAATGATTTTAATTACTCAACAGAGACTTCTGGGGGCTAAACTTTCCAGGGAACTTTTCGTAACTAAGAGTGAACATCAGAAGACCCAGAAAAAACACTTGTTTTGCTATGACATTCCTTGAGTCCTGTTTACTCAATAAAAAGTGATAAACGTATAATATGATTTCAGATAGTGTGAGTGCTTGAGGCAGGTAGGGAGCGAGTGGGGTTGGCCTTTTGGGGTGACATCTGAGCAGAGATTGGAGTATAAGAAGGGGCCAGGCCACGTCTCCAGAACAGTATTCCAGGTAGAGGGAAAAGCAAAGGTCCTGGACGGCAGCAGGCTTAATGGCTCGGGACAAGCAAAGAGAACAGTGATGTAAGGGGGTGGTTGTTAGAGAGGCAGCCAGGGGTATTTCACCGCAGCTTCAACTTATTTGATTCATATTCAGAATCACACTCTGATGAAAGTTCACTCTTTATATGTTTTTTTAGAACCATCTATCTTTCCCTGTACAGATTTTACCGTGAGGGCTTCAGGATGGCCTCTTGTGTTACCTTCATCTAATGCAGTCATGTTTGTTTTATGCAATAAATACAGTGGAACAGACGGCACTCCTACAAAAGAAAACATATGGTTTTTCTCCTATTTCCTTAAAAACCATTGCCTTCTTCTGTCTTTCCCCCCAACACCTGAAACAGATACGGATTTAAAAACAATTTCAGAAATGTTACTTTTTAACTCGACTAAATGATTTTTAAAAAATCACAAGTATGATAATAATAATAAGTAGTAGCTACTCTCTGGCCTCTCTGTTGAAGTGAAAAAGAAATGGGACAGACTGGTGAAGCAGGCAGTGAATGCCCAATCCTAACATTTAGTTGTCCCAGGTGATTCATTTTTCACATGTTATCTCTTTTCTATTTCTCTTTTTATTATATTTGGACTCCTTTTTGTTCAGATCAAGAAAAGCTATTGATCTTCAGAAACTTTCTTGCATCTATTCACCTTACTGTAATTTCTTACTGCTTATAATGAATTTTGAGTTAATTCTTTAGGATTTCAATGGGTTCTGTAAAGATACAAAAAAAAAACCCTGAGAAACAGTAAGAAAATTCCATTTTAAAGCGATTTTTTAGTTTATTAGCCAGTCTACCCAAAAGCGGTGACATTTAATTACGCTTCCTGCTAATTATTTAATGTTCATTGCAGATACATCAACTGAACATCTACTATGTGGCAGTATGTGAAGAACTTGGAATTCAAAGTAAAGGACAAATAGATTCCCCGCCTTCATGGACCTTATATGTTGGTGGGAAAGGCAGGAGAACTCAGCTATTTGGACAAATATACCTAAGAAATTATAAATTATGGAAACTATCATGAAAGAATCAAACAAGAGTCTGAGAGAAAAAAGGTGAAGGTTGAGCCAGTGGAGAGAGTGGCCACATAAGGTCTTACTAAACACGAAGTATCTGAAGTAAGACCTAAAGTGAGAAAAGGAGCCAGACATGCCCATGGGGTGCAGCTGGTGT
Organism: Tamandua tetradactyla; assembly: GCF_023851605.1. NCBI lineage: Eukaryota > Metazoa > Chordata > Mammalia > Pilosa > Myrmecophagidae > Tamandua > Tamandua tetradactyla. The sequence continues at coordinate 7,876,735 of NC_135346.1, read as the reverse complement.
CCGGATGGAGGAAAGAGTGCACAGCCTACGGAGCCCAGAGGTATGTGGAGGCACTGATTTGTCTTCATAAGAGTGTACACTCTTTAATTATTATTTTTCACAACTTAGGTTTTGAATTACATATATATATATCACAGTAAAAAATATATTTAACAAGAGATGAAAATAAAAAGTAAGTAATTTAGGTATATTACTTAGCGATATGGAGGCATGTGTCAGAAGAAATGCACTTGCTTTTGGGAAAGCAGAACTCAAGGATGGGAAGGAGGTGAGAAGGACATTTTATTTTCACCAATTCAATTCCTTTAGCAGGCATTAGATTTTTAGACAATGTGCATATACAATTTAGACAGCACACTAATTAAAAAAAATAGGGAAACAAGACTTTGGGAGGTTAGTGAAATAATCAAAGCAATAAGTGATGGTGTATTGTTGTAAAGTCTATCCATGAAGTAAACCTATAGACTTAGTTAAAGAATTGACGTGGATAATGAGACAGTGGCCAGAGTCATAGACAAACAGCAACAGCAGTTAAAACAGAATAGAGGGCTTGGCAGTGTCTCCTCCATGCAGGGAGAAAGGCCATGATAGAACATTTAGGTTTTCAGTGTAACAGGATGCTTCTGAAGGAGGATGGCATATCTGATAAAAATTCTGAAGGAAGACATCTTATCCTTCTTAGGAAAACTATCATAAGGTTACAGTTTGTAGTCAGCTATGATATCCCAAGTGAGAGACGATGACAGCTGGACTAGGGAAGTAACCGTGGATATGGAGAAAAATAAATACACCTGAGGTTTATTTTGGTCTTTCACCCAAACCAAACAGCAGCCATCCAAAGCTGTTAATTGTAGAGATGTTGAAGTCATAAGCGACCAAGAATACAGAAGAACTAGGATGGTTACAAAGTGTCTGGATTCAGTACTCAAGAAGAGGAGATAAGTGTCTGCCATTGAGATGCAAAAGTCGGGTGATGGGGATGAAACAAATTTTAGAAGCAGAGATTCAAAGTTTCCCATGGGAACTTATTAGATTTGAAATATCTGTGAGCATCTGTTTCAGTTTGCAAAAGCTGCCAGAATGCAATTTACCAGATAGGGATTGGCTTTTAAAAGGGTATTTATTAAGTTGCAAGTTACAATTCTAAGGCCATGAAAATGTCCAAATGAAGGCATGAACAAGGAGATGCCTTCACTCAAGAAAGGCTGATCAAGTCCGAGTTTCTCTGTCACGTGGGAAGGCACATGGTGACATGTGCCGTCCTTCTCTCCAGGCTTCTGCTTTCAAAGCACTCTCTCAGCACCTCCCAACATCCATGTCTGAGCTTTCTCCTCAATGTTCTCCTTTTAAAGGACTCCAGTTATTAAGACCCACCTTGAATGGGTGGGATCACATCTCCATGGAAACAAGCTAATCAAAAGGTCCCACCCACATTAGGTCTGCCCTCACAAAATCAGAGTAAAAGAGTATGGCTTTTCTAGGGTACTTAACAGTTTCAAACCAGCACAGCATTCAAGTGGAGAAATCAAGTAAGCAGTGGGTGTATGGACCTCAGAGGATAATGTTGAGCTCAAGATACCTATTTGGGTGCTGTCAACATAAACATTTTTCCACCAGAAGGAATGAATGATGTTATCCAAATGAATCTGTAAAGAAGAGAACAGGAATCTAGAACAAAACTTTGAGGAACATTTAGAAGAAGAGAAGGAACCAAAAGGAGGAGGAATGACCAATGAGGATAAGAGAAAAACAGGAGCTTATACAGTTGCTTTTTTTAAAAGTCAGAATTAACTCTTTCTAGAAGTGGCTTTAAAGAACAGACAGCAATAAGCTCACATCCAGCCTGCCATGAAGAAGTTCCTTATCTAGCTAGGTTTCTAGGTTTAAAAATGTAGAAGCGCTATACAAGATGATCAAAAATACGAACTTCTGCTGCTGTTAAATTCAACAGCCAAAATAAAGAGTTATTTGCATGCCTACTTCAATCAGGAGCCCCACCAGCCATAGCAGCAAGGATTTCTTATGTTGCCAATGAGAGAATTTTACATGTTGCATATTGCTGAATCAGGAAAATAATTTAAATATATTAACTACCTTGGCTGGACTTTAGTTCTTTAAGGAAAAAACAAAAAACAAAAGAGGGAGCTTCCAGCTTGCCGCCCACCCTAGGGTTATGGAATTGGTGCGTGTTTTGTTGTACACCCACGGGTCACTTCCAGATCCATGTGCTGTGGGGATGACCACCACAGCACTTATCCCATACAATTCCAGCCCACGCATGCACTTCAGCTAGAACTGAATGAGACCACTGAGGAAGCAGCACAGCTGCGATTTGGGGAAGTGCTCATCATTGCCAGATCGCACGGGTGACCTCACAATTGACAGAGATGTTGCCAACCTCCTACATACCCCTAGAGAGACAATGCAAATTCATTTTACCATGGAAACAAGATCAGTGGAGCAAACTGCTCAAGGGCCAAACTACACTGGTACTCAGGGATGTGGAAAAATCTGTTGGAACTGGAATTTAGAATTCACTTAAAGGTCATGTAAATATAAGAATTAATTTATAATACTTACTCAGTATTATATGATGTCTCAGGCAATGTGCTAGGTGCAGGAAATAGAGCAGCATAGCAGACAATCTCTGTATCCTCTCATAATAGTTAAGGAGTTTACTTGTTATGTACATATTATATCGTATATTCTCACTTGGACCCACATCAGCAAAATGTGGTAGTGGTGTTTTTCATTTAGGACACTTGGTTAATTGGAATATTCTCTCCCATCGCTGTGCTGAATGGTATTCACCAATATCCAAGAGACTATGTAGGTGCTTGTGTTTTTTAATTCCCTTAAAGGAATCAATAAACCTTGTATCAACAAAGATCCCTCTCACATGCCTTATTACTTAGCCATAAGATCCCAAAATACAGATGAAATGAGACAGGAGACTCTAAGACACGACACCCTATTTCTGAAGCATTCCAAGAAAAGTTTTAAGCAACATTAAACTCTTTATTACCTAAATAACATTTTTTCCTTTTCCTGATATTCCTCTAAAACCAACATTTGTAGATTTATTTTCTCCCCTGTGGTGAATGATTGCACAACAAGCAACCTACTAGATAATCTAGGAGAGGTGTGAACAATTTGACCTCTTTTCCTCCTAAACTTTCCTTGGTTTCACTTTCCTATATGTCCCATCAGTGAAAAGAGAGACCATAAAAGCTAATGTAATCTCATGCTGATTTATTAGCAGTTGCCTTTGGAGTTCACATACCTAAAGAGCTGGTATAATCCTTGAAACCCAACACACTCTGCAAGCACCAGATTCCACATCTGGACTATGACAGCCATTCATCATGTGTTAGGAAAGACATTCATAAACAAGACCACATCCAAACAAGAAATTAGGGATAAGTTAGTTCCAAGTTCCACCCACAGAAGAAATGGTTCAACAACATCCCAATAATATTTACAATCCTGTTTATGTGTTCCAAATAGTAGAGCCACCATGCCACCACAGCCTCTAAAGGACAGTTTTATAACTCTCAGAAAGGTTTTCATCATAGGCACAGAGTGCTTCCTTGCCGCTATTTTGAAACATGGGTCCTGATTCTGCACCCTATGCAGCTTTTCATACCTCAAATATACGTCAACACTCTCATGACCCTTCTATTCCAACTTTACATGCCCAGCATTGCAACCATTTCTGACATGAAATGGGCTCCCTCTCCTTCATTCCCAATTGGTTTTGAATGTCCTCTAATTTATATGTCTCTCTTAATGTTCATGTTCTTTGATAGTAAAGCATCGAGGTGAATGTTGAATGGAAATCATGTTCAGCATGCAGGATGCGTTGAAATAAGAGACGATAAGGAAAGTAACACATTAAAGGACCTGACACAAACTGGCATAGGATAGCAAGGTGGAGACTCTCCATTTATTATTTTTATATTTTTTAATATTTACTTATTAGGAAATATCCCAAACCTTCAGAAATACACAGGATAATAGAGTGTGCGATTATCTATCACTTTTTTAAACTATTGTTAATATTATTTGCTCTAGACCTTTTTAAAAATATAACTACTTATTGATACTGAAGTGTTCTCTGTACGCCTTTCCAAACACACTTCTCTTCCTTTTTTCTCAGAGCTATCTACTACGCTGAAGATGGTGTGCAATTCCTTAGACCCATGTTTTCCTATTTTACTATATATATTTTGCCATTACAAATATTGTTGCGTTGTTATTTAAAAAGGTTCACTCCAGGGGCCAATTGGGGATAGATTGTAGGGTTACTGCAATCACTCGGATGAAAGATTACCAGTAATTTAGGCCAGGGTGGCAGTGGTGGCAGTTAAAGTGGTCAGACTCAGGGTGAACATAAGATGGAGCCAACAGAACATGCTGAGGTCTGGATGTGAGGTTTGAAAGAAAGAGAGGAATTTAATTTGCAATATGATTTCTGACTCATGTCACATGGAATTATAGAACGGATCACAAAAAAAGATGAAGAATAAAACGAGGGGAGTTAGGATGGTGGGTAGGAGGGTGTGGTAGTTAGGTGCCTAGAGCTATTGCTGTGGACATGAGCCAATGGTCTATGAACCTCATCTGTTGCTCATTACATCTGCAGTCGGCTAGGAGAAGGGCCTGCTGTAATGATGATGTTTGATTTAATTGGCTGGTGCTTAAATGAGAGAGTTCAATGTAGCACAGCCCAAGCAGCTCAGCATACCTCATCTCAGCACTCACAGCTTAGCCCAGGCCTTTGGAGATGCAGAAAGAAATCACCCCGGGGAAAGCTGTTGGAACCCAGAGGCCTGGAGAGAAGGCCAGCAGAGATTACCCTGTGCCTTCCCACGTAAGAAAGAACCTCAGATGAAAGTTAGTTCCCTTTCCTCTGTAGAACTAACAAAATAAATCCCCTTTTATTAAAAGCCAATCCATCGGGCGGGCCGCGGTGGCTCAGCGGGCAAAGTGCTTGCCTGCTATGCCGGAGGACCTCGGTTCGATTCCCGGCCCCAGCCCATGTAACGAAAACGGAGAAACAAAATACAATAAAACAAGAAAATGTTTAAAAAGATGTTTCCCTTTCTTCCTCTCTTCCTTCCTTCTATCCTTCCTTCCTTCTCTCTGTCTTTCCTTTAAAAAAAAAAAAAAAAAAAAAAAAAAAGCCAATCCATCTCTGGTGTATTGCATTCCAGCAGCTAGCAAACTAGAGCAGAGGGTATCAGTCCAGTTTGAGACATGTTAGTTCTGATAAAGCTACTAGAATTCACGGTGAAATATGAAGCACAGACCTAGATATACAAACCTAGGGGTTCAACAGAGAGGTCTGAACTTGAGTTAAAGACTTTAGAGTCATTGGCATATAGCGGCTTTTAAGCCATGAAACTGGGTAAGATCACCAACTAAGTGTTGACAGAGAAGGAAAAGACAGCCCATAACTGAGCACGAGGACACACTAGTATAAAGGAGTCCTGGAGAAGAAGAACTGTTAATAAGGCCTGAGAAGGAGCCGTCAGACAGATGTAGTGTCATGGAAGGCAATAAAGAAAACACGTGTTTTTTAAATGATGAACAGGCAAGGCAAAAGTCAGCTTTCTGATTTAAGAAGGGGGACTGATCAGCTCAATGCTGCTAAAGGGGAAGGAAACCAAAGACTGAAAATCAGCACCTCCATCTGAATTATTTCTCTGTCGGCTCCACATCCTCTTTGCCTTCCAACAAACTATTCTGAAATATGGATACTTATTAGTTTACAATTCAAATAAAAAGGTTAGCTATAACTGCTGCCATTCAATTACTTATTCCATGAATGCTAAAGGAAATATAATTTCAATGTAAAATGGAATGTAACTCACTCCATTACACAATAAAAAATGTGTAAATTTGAGTACACATACATACGGCTTTTGTAGCATTAATATTAATCGACAGACGGTTTGAAAGAAAAACGAAATATTAGGAAAATAAAATACCTGAGATATTTTATGAACAAACAGAAAATAAGTAACGAGGGTACGATGCTTGTGAAATAAATAATATAAAGATAATTATCCCCTCTGTCTTCTACCTTGGTTGTAATAAAGAATAAACCTTAAGCCATTCTATTTCCATCCAAAGCTTTATTTAAACTAACTGTAGAACTTCATTTTTATAATTATTTTATATTGCTATATGCAGACAGGATGGTCAACATATTTTTGGATATCAAATCCATTATCCAATAAATTAGCAACTACTTGCAATTCTTAGCATTTGAGAATTGAATTAGAATCACATAGAGTTCTTATCTAATAGATTGATAAAAAATAATGAGGAGGCAAAGCAAAAGTCAGCACCGTGATTCTTCCTAGAAATCTCTCTCCTGGCTGATATGAGTGATTCCAGGAATAAGTATTCAGTTAAACAGTTAGAAATCTACCTAAATACTCTCATCCTGAATGACTAAAGAGTTTACTTTAAAAAAATAACTAACTACAAGTTATCTAAGTTAAATGGAAAAAAAAAAGATCAAAACTCTGAAAAGGAAACTTTTGATTGAAGTACAACTAAAAATGCTAAAACATTAAGAAAACATTTGGTGTGAATATGATTACAGCATATGAACTCTGTAAAAAGACAATCACTAAGATGCTAACAACGGAATGAGTCCAAGATATGCATCATACACAAAGGAGGAAAACAAGGAGAGAAACAGTCATTCTTGACTAATAATTAAATAATGTCAATTCCAGCAATCTGATGCAATTTCACCTTTTCAGAGAGCAATAACCAAAAAATAAGCAGATAAAATTATAGTACATAAACGGTGAGCATAAAGTCAGCCCGGTTCCCGCCAACTTCACTGGGCGCCACGTACATCAGCAGTCTGGGAAGTTCACGCAGGCCCACGATGCTGAAATTGCCTCCTACTAACACACTTTCCCACTGAAAGAGCCCCCCCCCCCCTTAGCGATCTGCAGAAGTTTCCATTTCCTTTGTTTAAGCTTTCTCATTCTTTTTATTCAGAAGAAGCTTGCTTCATCCCCCCCAAAAATTACTGTTTCCTATCCCTTTGCAGCACCTGCTAAAGCTGCTTCTGGTCATCTCTAGCTTCCAGGGCACATCCAGCCAGGAGAGGCCCTCACCTAGGGTCACCTTGCCTAAATATAATACCATTGCAAAAATACACCATTTTAAACATGCGATGCATAAAGGAGCATGATTTAGAACTGTGCACACTCCACTTTCGCCTACCCTTTAACCCACATCATCTCACCCTACCCTGAGCCACTCCCTTAAGCCCATCTTTCCCAAATGATATAGAATCCCAGACCCCTTCTGCTCAGAGACAGATATGAAGGCTCCTCCTCGCTGAGCTGCTTGCAGTAAACTCTCTCTTTTCTCAAAACCCTGGTGTGACGGCACTGACTTCCATATGCACATCGCAACAAGCCCCCTTTGGCAGGCAACAATGCTTCTTACAACTCTGGACTCAGTAATTGCAATTCCGGTAATGTATCCTGGGAAACATGCAAGTAAGACCTCCTTGCTTTGTTTTACCAACATCAACAATACAAAATGCACTAAAGGAAAACATATAGGCCAGATTTGATTATGACTTCAGAGGAGGGAAGGAGGGTCACATAGGGTAATAAACCTTTCTTTTTTAATTGTAAAAAAAAAAAAGAGGTAACCTCAAGGTCCGTCATTAAGAAAAGGGGAAATTAACTTACAACATATTCAGGAAAAGCATGTTCCATAGTCTTCACATTTGACTGGAATACAGGGGCAATACTGTAAAATGCCTGTGATATGTAAGGTTCCTTTAACAATGATAAAAGTTGTTTGTACACCTGGCTTTGAACTTCAAAACAATTCAATACATTCCCAGGAAAACAGTCTTGGAAAACATTCTAACAGTAGTTATACATAGTGCAATTATGAAAAAGTGTCTCTTTTTTCCTCCAAGTTTCTTATTATGAGAATGAAACATGCTTACATTGATCATTACTTTTGTAAGTAGTAACAAGTACTGTCCTTCAAAGCAGGGTTCAAACATTATCAGCAAGTTTAAAGCCCTCTTTCACCCACCACCCTCAATCCTAGTTCCCTTCACTTATCTCCCCAAATAATGACTAGCACCAATTTGACCTGATCTTTTACAGCTACACACACACACACACACATACACACACACACACAGGCACCACAGGAAAACGCACAATGACTTTTTTTAACATCAATAGCACTATAATTTATGCATCATTACACAACCTGCTTTTTTCAAACTCAACAATACGAAAATATTAGAGGAAAATATTAGCAAGATTTGATTACAATTTAGGAGAAGAGAAGCCTTCTCGAAGAAGTACTAAAATGCAACAATCATCTTGGACAGTGCTATCAAATTTGACCACATTAAAATTAAAAACAGCTTTATGACAAAACACTCATAAACACATTTGGCAGAATGGGATAAAATACTCGCATCATATGTTATAATGGGACTTACCAAAAACAATCAGAGATGAAAAAGTAATCTAGTAAGAAAATGCCCAAATTACATAACAGGATACTCTCAGAAGAAATCCTAATGACTTATGGCATTAAAAAAATGCTCAAACTGACTAATAATCAGAGAAATTAAAATTGAAGGAACATCAGAAAGCCAGTTCACAATGATCTACTTGAAAAGAAAATTAAGTTTGAGAATATCATGACTTTTGAGAGTTTATCGTGGTAACAGTTGCTCTGATACAGGGTTAGTGGGAGAATGACCAGCATAAATACTTTCAAGAGCAATTTTGCACCATCTCTTAACTGAAAGTATGTATAAGCAAAGATGCAACAGTTTAACCCGGAGAAGCAGCTGCACCAGCCACCAGAGAAGGGGCAAATACAAGAATGGCACGGCAAACTGTTCGCATACAATTCCATCTGAGCTGAAGAAACTATCAGCATAAGGAAAACACAAAGGATGTGGCACTGGAAGACCAAACTCATGTTTTGTCCATCATGTGGGACCTGTGGGACCTTAGGCAAGTAACAGGGCATCCTTGGTCCTTATTTTTGCATCTTTAATGGGGGAATACTAAGACTTGTTAATCGTGCCCTTCGGAGAAGCAAACAGTTGAATCTGTAACAAGTGATCATCAACTATAATGTGCAAAACAAACAGTATTTACTATTCTAGCAAACAATGCCAAAGCCCTAATTACAAAAGGTAGACACTTCCAAAGTATATGCAAAACTCAAAATATGATCCCTAGAAAAATAACAAAGCAAGCCATCCCAGGAAATTGTAACTGAAATGTTTATCTACCCAGAAAAGTAAGAGTCAATGGTCCTGAACTGATCAGATTCTCACAAAAGATAAAAATGGAAGATTTGAGATCATTGGATTAACAAAGGAAAGGTTAAGTGCCCCATATTTCTGTTTGAAAATTGAAGTCATGTACCAGTAGATTTTAACAACATGGGCTTCTTCACAATGACTTCCTTGAGCATCCCACCCCACGCTACCTTGGTTACCAAGAGGATCTAACAGAAGAACACGTTCCAAACCCAAGATGCATGAATACTAGAAGTATAGAAAATAGAATTTTGAAATAAACCTTTTCTACAGTAGGCTCTCCTCTCACTTCTCCCACGGTCATACTCTCTTCAGATAGCAAGCTTTAAGATGAGAAGAGCCACAGATTGCTTTAATGAAATTTATAAATCACACTTTACGTTTCATAAAGGGAACCCAACAAATGTGAGCTTTTAACACTAGCAACCACAGAATTATTATCTACTGGTTTGGTGGTAAATCAAGACTCTAAAGGAAAGCTAAACAGGCTCAATTGTAACATTAAATGTATGATCGTCGCAGATTACTCTGGTTTTGGAATATTTTAAAATCTGTTCTATAGTATGGATTTATTTCCTTAAACACAACTCATTAGTTTAAAGGAATACCCATGCCAAATTTGGTTTAGTACTCAGATTTAGAGTCTGAGCTTATGTTTGGCAGATATATATGCGTGTGTGAGTGTCAGTGTAAAGCTTAGTCAGGACAAAAGGCAGTAAAGCAACCCTTTCCTACCTCAAAAATAACAGTTTCCTGTCCATTAAATGAAATGATATATGTGTAAGCACTTTATACAGCCATAAATCTCTGTAGAAAGTAAACCATTCCCGTGGTCCACATTACAAAGTGTTGTCTAAGTACTTTATCGCTAGATAATCAAGATTGTCAATTCAACATAAAAGCCTGTTATATTTTCTTTGCTATGACTACTAATAGGGTCTCTTCTCTTATAAAAAAAAATAATAAGTAAAACCAGAGGTCTAAAATCATACCACCCACACAATACAGACTTACAACATTGCCTCATGCTTTCTTTTGGTCTGGCAATTCATCTGTGACTTATTATTTATCCAACTTATCCAAAATGTATGCTTCAAATCCATATATGGGTATAAAACCCTTCAGGTTTAATTCAACAACTACCAAAAAGGATGCATATGGACGGCAGTTCTCACTAAGTCAGCATGTGCCAGAGGAAAGTGATTTAAGGAGAATGAGGACATGTTTTACCGAATCAGACTGTTAATCAGTTCGGCCACACTCCACGCCTAGAGGAAAACTGAGATTAACTTATTTCAACTAAAAAGTTCATCGGGAAGACATTATGCTATTTGGAGATCCATAGATACGAGTTCCAAGAAATCAGCTGAATGTATCTGTTATCTTATACATGTTTAAAAAAGAAAAACACAAGACTTTTCAAACCCTGTTAATTAGGGGGTGTGGGCTGTGTATGACCAATGAACAGGAATCTGATCATTTATGAGTCGTCAATACACCACACAAAATGGTGAGCAGGACCTGTCCAAATGTTAGTAAAAGCATTATACATTTATTATAAAGCACACTTTAATTAAATTTTAAAACTGACCTCAAAGGCCATCAAATGAATAGAAATTCTTTTCTTGAGTTGCCGCAGAATAAGATTTTTATTAATTTATAGAACTTTAAATAGTAAGAACTTTTTTTATTTTCAAAATGCACTGTTTTATACAATTAATAACATCATTTATTTATAAATTACCACTTTGCTCTTGGAGGGGAAAGATCTGTGGTAAACTTTTTTTAAATAGCCATCTATAAAAACTTATCTGGAAAAACTAGAACCCCTTCCCACAGCTCCTCACAAACATGTCCCCTTTAGGGCTGCAGTTTTTAGGGTCCCTTCATTCTTACCTAATTTCAAGTTCATCAACAGAGCAGTCATTCCTTCAGGTTATGAACCAGTCTTCTTTTAAAACATTGTTCGTTTGATTTGCTAACCCAATCTAAGAAGGTATCTTTCCTGTGTTTATCAAAGACATGCTAAAGAAAATCTCACTTATAAATACTTGCTTGAAAAGTGGCTTTAGGGTTGACGTGCACGGGCGGTCGCGGGGTGGGGGGGGGGATGCGGGGCGGACTCAGCCTTCGCTGCTGGCTGCACAGTCTCCAGTCACCCACCGGTTTTCCATCCGGGGTTAGGGGCCCCGCGGAAAACTCGCAGCAATGAAAACCTCGACAGAATCCACACGTCTTTGGATGACATGATCACATTGAATTGAAAGTTAAGGAAAGAAGCAGAAATTTTCCAAAACTAAATAGAAGACTCCAACAAAGTGGTCCCCGAGCCATTCAGGCCGAGACGACACTGGAGAATCCAACAGAATTTTCTGTTAAGGAAACAGTCATGCTTGAAAGACGTGTTCTTAACGGGTTACACTGGCCTTGCTGCTGGGAGCGCCTCTGGAATTCCAAAAGGAATGAATTAGTCCTATGAATGTGCCCACGTCCAAGTGACGTGAGTACAGAGACCTACTTTCCTGTGCTGAAAAGGAGGGCCGACCATCTGAGACAAAATGCACTGCAGAGCACACCAGTTGCCCTTTTCAAGAGACCCAACCAATTAAACAGAAACATAATCCTCCAGCCAGTTTTCCCAGAAGTGGAAATAGGTTAAGCCATCAGGAAGACACATGTCCGGCAACTTTTCTTTTCAGAAGAGGCCTGAAGGTTCAGGTCCATTGAAACACAGAACAACTGCCAGATGCTGTGGCAGCAAAGGGAACTCGTCACAGGGGACCTGCCACACAAATGGAGGCATTTTAACTGTACCACTGGCAACCCTGGAGCAGTACAGCGCTCAGTAACTCAGAAACCACCCATAACTCATATGGCTGCACCCTCAGCCTTGGCAATGTGCGAACAATCTGATACAGAGAAGGTTCCTAAAGGTGAACCCCTACAATAGTGTGGGAAAACAGAGATGACTCTGAATGAGCAGTTGGGGATTCCTGAAGGAACCAAGAGCCGTTCTCATATTCAACAATGGAGGGAGTAGCTTTTTCACCAAGGGATAGATTCTATGCCAAAGGGACGTTTTGGATGACAATCTATGGAAAACCTGAATTGCTTGAAGAGTTTGTCCCAGAAATTCAAGAAAGTTTATTGCAAAATATTCACAATGCTAAATAACTCTATTTTTATTTTTGAAGTCTTTTTTTTTTAAAAAAAAAAAAAAACATGTATAAAATAATGCCCTGAAAGAAGAACAGGGAATATAAGCCTGCTTGTTCTTAGGTTTTCATGGTTGGCTCAGCAGAATGATCCTCTATTTGACTTCTTTGGCTCCTCATGCAGCAGAAGAGAGAGAGAGAAGTCAATTATTCTTATGATACTGGTATTTAGTATCTCGTCTCCTTTGCCTATTTTTTAGACTTTGTCATGGTGAATCTTGGTCTTTGGAAATATGAGCAGGTCCCTCTGTTGCCGTCACTTATATGTTAATAGTGTTGATGTAATAAGCACAGTTGCCTTTCCTTCAGTAGAAATGTTGGGGAAAAAAATCATTAGAATTCCAATTTGGGGATATTAAAATTTATGGGAATATTTGTAACTCAGTTCTTTCTTCGGATAGTTTTAGGGTAATCCCTCAGAATAGTAAATCTTTAGTAACAAACTTTTAATAAGAAACGTGGCGCTAGGCATTCGTCTGTTTAAGAAGTTCGTATTCAAAGGCTGTACATGAGGTTTACAACGTGATCTGATAGGGCCTTGTAGGCGACGCGCAGTGTGAAAAAACTCAGTTTGTTTTATACATGGCGTAGCACTTGAAGAACAGGTAACTGAGTGAAAACTTCAAAACCCAGGTCAGATATAGTAAGTCTTGGGTCCAGTGTCCACAAAGAATTTTTCAAATGATATTCAAAAGAAATATAATTATTAAAAATCTACTGAGTCCCTTAGATATTTGGGTAGTAAAATCAATAACCATAAAGTCCCAGATTTCTTTTTATTTAAAACATTGATTTTAAAAGCTTTTAAGCATGCTAAACTAAGCAAATATACTCATCTATGTCACAAAGTAAAAAAAAATACAGTAGTGAGAAGAGTGGTGCATTATAATCTTGCTTTATACCTTTCATTTTGATTTAATTTATGATATAAAGTTCAGGCAATTTCAGAAAACAATTTCTTTTCTCCCCCTTTTATGTGCTGGTTTGAAATGATGTATGTACCCTAGAAAAGCCATGTTTTAATCCTAATCCCATTTTGTAAAGGTAGACATTTCTTCTATTCCCTATTCAGTATTGCATGTTTGAAATTGTAATTAGATCATCTCCCTGGAGATATGATTTAATCAAGAGTGGTCGCTAAACTGCTAAGGGTGCCTCCACCCAATTGGGTGGGGTCTTGATTAGTTTTTGGAGTCCTATAAAAGAGGAAACATTTTGGAGAATGAGAGATTCAGAGAGAACAGAGCAGAATGACATAGCCACGAGAAGCAGAGTCCACCAGCCAGCGACCTTTGGAGATGAAGAAGGAAAACGCCTCCCGGGGAGCTTCATGAAACAGGAAGCCAGGAGAGAAGCTGGCAGATGATGCTGTGTTTGCCATGTGCCCTTTCAGATGAGAGAGAAGCCCTGACCGTGTTCATCATGTGACTTTCTGGATGAGAGAGAAACTCTGACTGTGTTCACCATGTGCCTTCCACTTGAGGGAGAAACCCTTAACTTCATTGGCCTTCTTGAACCAAGGTATCCTTCCCTGGATGCCTTATATTGGACATTTCTATAGACTTGCTTTAATTGGGACATTTCCTTGGCCTTAGAACTGTAAACTAGCAACTTACTAAATTTCCTTTTTTAAAAGTTATTCAGTTTCTGGTATATTGCATTCTGGCAGCTAGCAAACTAGAACACTCTAAATTACGTATAATTCCAAAATGCTACAAAATATTCCAGCTACAAGTTGTAATTTCAGTCACTAGAAAGCTCAACCTTTGGTTTTCTGTATTATTAAAGCCTCTAAATAGGTGTTAGTTTTTCTTTAGGATATAATATTAGTGTTTACTTTTCCAATTAAAAAAAAAACAAAAACATTTAGTCTATCACTCTTGCCTGCCTTGCTTTGTATACTAGATTTTGTCACTCATGCTTCTTGGGCTTCTTTTTGGTTTATTAAGAAGCTCTGGAAAGTGGCTAATTATAATACCAAAGAATTAAATCCGATCTTAAATATCTGGTGTTTTGAAAATACTGATTATTCAAAGTCAGTCACAGCATTTGAATATAAATTCTAGATTCTTCTTAGCTATTTTTCTATAGGACGAGGTACCATTGCAAAACATTTTTGCAAGTATGAATGTCTGCATTTGGTCCAGGAACGATACATTTTAGACTAATTGGAATTACTGGTAGCTTATTTTAAAGCAAAAGAAAAAACAACGGAACATGAGTTTGCTGTCTTCAGAGCAAATTGTTAAAAACTCATTTTCCTTCTCCGCCGGCAGCACTCCCGCCGCCAGCCAGCCCTCCTCTCCCTCTTTCTCCGCCGGCGGCTCCCACCGCCATCTAGCCCTCCTCTTCCCCCTTCTCCGCCGGCGGCGCTCCCACCGCCATCTTGCCCTCCTCTTTCCCCTTCTGCTCCAGCGGCGCTCCATCCGCCATCTTATCCTTCCCTTTCTCCTCCTGCTCCGGCGGCTCTCCAACCACCACCGTGCCCTCTTCCGCCTTCACCGGCTCCTCCGCCACCAGCCTCAACAGCCTTGCCACTCTCACCTTTCCTCCTCCAGAACAGCTACTGGGGGAGTGGAGACGATACAGAGCAGCTCCCAGAGCCACAACAGAGATCAAAGGGACGGAGTACCCCATCCTGGAACGGCTGACTGTCTGGGAGAACCAGCTCCAGTGACATCGCCGAGGGGCGCGGGCTTTCCCGGGTGGGACAGCAAGCGGCCAGAGTCCCGCCCTTCCTCCTTCCCAGGCCAGCTGGCAGAATTGGGCAGGGGGGCCCCTTGGGCCACGGCGGCTGGTGCCCCCACCACGCGAGGCCCCCCCCGGACCAACTGAGAGAATTGGCTCAGAAATCCCCAGACTGCGGAGAATGGTGACCGGGGGGATCCCTTCCAAACACGTGACTCCCCGGTCTGGCTGGGAACGTGCACTCTCCTGGGCTGCGGCAGCTGGCGCCCTCCCGCCATGCTTGGTGCCCCGGGCCGACTAGGAGATTCGGACAGGCGCTCTCCCGGGCTGCAGCGGCCGGCGACCCTCCCTGCGTTCGGACCCCCGGGCCGGCTGACACTCTTCCAAGCCACTTCGGCTGGCGAACCTACCCCACGGCGAGAGTTTTCCAAAGTTAAAGGACCCACAGCACCTTTTACTGGTGGAACCCGCAGACAAACGTGTGTCACGAGCGCCACCTACTGGGCAGGATAAGAAAAACAGAACCCAGAGATTTCACAGAAAAACCTTTCAACCTGTTGGGTCCAACACCCAGGGAAATCTGACTAAATCCCCTGACGCCATCAGAAGATAACGGATCATGCTCAGAAAATTGAAAATATGGCCCAGTCAAATGAACAAACCAATAGTTCAAATGAGATACAGGAGCTGAAACAACTAATGCTGAATATACTAACAGAAATGGAAAACCTCTTCAAAAACGAAATCGATAAATGGAGGGAGGACATGAAGAAGACATGGGCTGAACAAAAAGAAAACATAGAAAAACTGAAAAAAACAAATCACAGAACTTATGGAAGTGAAGGATAAAGTAGAAAAGATGGAAAAAACAATGGATACCTACAATGATAGATTTAAAGAGACAGAAGATAGAATTAGTGATTTGGAGGATGGAACATCTGAATTCCAAAAAGAAACAGAAACTATCGGGAAAAGAATGGAAAAATTTGAACAGGGTATCAGGGAACTCAAGGACAATATGACCTGCACAAATATACGTGTTGTGGGTGTCCCAGAAGGAGAAGAGAAGGGAAAAGGAGGAGAAAAACTAATGGAAGAAATTACCACTGAAAATTTCCCAACTCTTATGAAAGACCTAAAATTACAGATCCAAGAAGTGCAGTGCACCCCAAAGAGATTAGACCCAAATAGGTGTTCTCCAAGACACTTACTAGTTAGAATGTCAGAGGTCAAAGAGAAAGAGAGGATCTTGAAAGCAGCAAGAGAAAAACAATCCATCACATACAAGGGAAACCCAATAAGACTATGTGTAGATTTCTCAGCAGAAACCATGGAAGCTAGAAGACAGTGGGATGATATATTTAAATTACTAAAAGAGAAAAACTGCCAACCAAGACTCCTATATCCAGCAAAATTGTCCCTCAAAAATGAGGGAGAAATTAAAACATTCTCAGACAAAAAGTCACTGAGAGAATTTGTGACCAAGAGACCAGCTCTGTAAGAAATACTAAAGGGAGCACTAGAGTCAGATACGAAAAGACAGAAGAGAGAGGTATGGAGAAGAGTGTAGAAAGAAGGAAAGTCAGATATGATATATATAATACAAAAGGCAAAATGGTAGAGGAAAATATTATCCAAACAGTAATAACACTAAATGTTAATGGACTGAATTCCCCAATCAAAAGACATAGACTGGCAGAATGGATTAAAAAACAGGATCCTTCCATATGCTGTCTACAGGAAACACATCTTAGACCCAAAGATAAACATAGGTTGAAAGTGAAAGGTTGGGAAAAGATACTTCATGCAAATAACAACCAGAAAAGAGCAGGACTGGCTACACTAATATCCAACAAATTAGACTTCAAATGTAAAACAGTTAAAAGAGACAAAGAAAGATATTATGTACTAATAAAAGGAACAATTAAACAAGAAGACATAACAATCATAAATATTTACGCACTGAACCAGAATGCCCCAAAATACGTGAGGAATACACTGCAAACACTGAAAAGGGAAATAGACACATCTACCATAATAGTTGGAGACTTCAATTCACCACTCTCATCAACGGACAGAACATCTAGACAGAGGATCAATAAAGAAATAGAGAATCTGAATATTACTATAAAGGAGCTAGACTTAACAGACATTTATAGGACATTACATCCCACAACAGCAGGATACACCTTTTTCTCAAGTGCTCACGGATCATTCTCAAAGATAGACCATATGCTGGGTCACAAAGCAAGTCTTAACAAATTTAAAAAGATTGAAATCATACACAACACTTTCTCGGATCATAAAGGAATGAAGTTGGAAATCAATAATAGGCGGAGTGCCAGAAAATTCACAAATACGTGGAGGCTCAACAACACACTCTTAAACAACAAGTCGGTCAAAGAAAAAATTGCAAGAGAAATTAGTAAATACCTTGAGGCGAATGAAAATGAAAACACAACATATCAAAACTTATGGGATGCAGCAAAGGCAGTGCTAAGAGGGAAATTTATTGCCCTAAATGCCTATATCAGAAAAGAAGAAAAGGCAAAAATGCAGGAATTAACTGTCCACTTGGAAGAACTGGAGAAAGAACAGCAAACTAATCCCAAAGCAAGCAAAAGGAAAGAAATAACAAAGATTAGAGCAGAAATAAATGAAATTGAAAACATGAAAACAATAGAGAAAATCAATAAGACCAGAAGTTGGTTCTATGAGAAAATCATTAAGATTGATGGGCCCTTAGCAAGATTGACAAAAAGAAGAAGAGAGAGGATGCAAATAAATAAGATCAGAAATGGAAGAGGAGACATAACTACTGACCTCACAGAAATAAAGGAGGTAATAACAGGATACTATGAACAACTTTACGCTAATAAATACAACAATTGAGATGAAATGGACAGGTTCCTGGAAAGACATGAACAACCAACTTTGACTCAAGAAGAAATAGATGACCTCAACAAACCAATCACAAGTAAAGAAATTGAATCAGTCATTCAAAAGCTTCCTAAAAAGAAAAGTCCAGGACCAGACGGCTTCACATGTGAATTCTAACAAACATTCCAGAAAGAATTAGTACCAGCTCTCCTCAAACTCTTCAAAAAAATCGAAGTGGAGGGAAAACTGCCTAATTCATTCTATGAAGCCAACATCACCCTCATACCAAAACCAGGCAAAGATATTACAAAAAAAGAAAACTACAGACCAATCTCTCTAATGAATATAGATGCAAAAATCCTCAATAAAATTCTAGCAAATCGTATCCAACAAGACATTAAAAGAATTATACATCATGACCAAGTAGGATTCATCCCAGGTATGCAAGGATGGTTCAACATAAGAAAATCAATTAATGTAATACACCATATCAACAAATCAAAGCAGAAAAATCACATGATCATCTCAATTGATGCAGAGAAGGCATTTGACAAGATTCAACATCCTTTCCTGTTGAAAACACTTCAAAAGATAGGAATACAAGGGAACTTCCTTAAAATGATAGAGGGAATATATGAAAAACCCACAGCTAATATCATCCTCAATGGGGAAAAATTGAAAACTTTCCCCCTAAGATCAGGAACAAGACTAGGATGTCCACTATCACCACTATTATTCAACATCATGTTGGAGGTTCTAGCCAGAGCAATTAGACAAGAAAAAGAAATACAAGGCATCAAAATTGGAAAGGAAGAAGTAAAACTATCACTGTTTGCAGACGATATGATACTATACGTCGAAAACCCGGAAAAATCCACAACAAAACTACTAGAGCTAATAAATGAGTACAGCAAAGTAGCAGGTTACAAGATCAACACCCAAAAATCTGTAGCATTTCTATACACTACTAATGAACAAGCTGAGGGGGAAATCAAGAAACGAATCCCGTTTACAATTGCAACTAAAAGAATAAAATACCTAGGAATAAATTTAACTAAAGAGACAAAAAACCTATATAAAGAAAACTACAAAAAACTGCTAAAAGAAATCACAGAAGACCTAAATAGATGGAAGGGCATACCGTGTTCATGGATTGGAAGACTACATATAGTTAAGATGTCAATCCTACCTAAATTGATTTACAGATTCAATGCAATACCAATCAAAATCCCAACAACTTATTTTTCAGAAATAGAAAAAACAATAAGCAAATTTATCTGGAAGGGCAGGGTGCCCTGAATTGCTAAAAACATCTTGAGGAAAAAAAACGAAGCTGGAGGTCTCATGCTGCCAGAATTTAAGGCATATTATGAAGCCACAGTGGTCAAAACAGCATGGTATTGGCATAAAGATAGATATATCGACCAATGGAATCGAATAGATTGCTCAGATATAGGCCCTCTCATCTATGGACATTTGATCTTTGATAAGGCAGTCAAGCCAACTCACCTGGGACAGAACAGTCTCTTCAATAAATGGTGCCTAGAGAACTGGATATCCATATGCAAAAGAATGAAAGAAGACCCATATCTCACACCTTATACAAAAGTTAACTCAAAATGGATCAAAGATCTAAACATTAGGTCTAAGACCATAAAACAGTTAGAGGAAAATGTAGGGAGATATCTTATGAAACTTACAATTGGAGGCGGTTTTATGGACCTTAAACCTAAAGCAAGAGCACTGAAGAAGGAAATAAAAAAATGGGAGCTCCTCAAAATTAAACACTTTTGTGCATCAAAGAACTTCATCAAGAAAATAGAAAGACAGCCTACACAATGGAAGATAATATTTGGAAATGACATATCAGATAAAGGTCTAGTATCCAGAATTTATAAAGAGATTGTTCAACTCAACAACAAAAAGACAGCCAACCCAATTACAGAATGGGAAAAAGACTTGAACAGACACCTATCAGAAGAGGAAATACAAATGGCCAAAAGGCACATGAAGAGATAGATGCTCAATGTCCCTGGCCATTAGAGAAATGCAAATCAAAACCACAATGAGATATCATCTCACACCCACCAGAATGGCCATTATCAACAAAACAGAAAATGACAAGTGCTGGAGAGGATGCGGAGAAAGAGGCACACTTATCCACTGTTGGTGGGAATGTCAAATGGTGCAACCACTGTGGAAGGCAGTTTGGCGGTTCCTCAAAAAGCTGAATATAGAATTGCCATACGACCCAGCAATACCATTGCTGGGTATCTACTCAAAGGACGTAAGGGCAAAGACACAAACGGACATTTGCACACCAATGTTTATAGCAGCTTTACTTACAATTGCAAAGAGATGGAAACAGCCAAAATGTCCATCAACAGAAGAATGGCTAAACAAACTATGGTATATACATACAATGGAATATTATGCACCTTTAAAACAGGATAAACTTATGAAGCATGTAATAACATGGATGGACCTAGAGAACATTATGCTGAGTGAGTCCAGCCAAAAACTAAAGGACAAATACTGTATGGTCCCACTGATGTGAACGGACATTCGAGAATAAATTTGGAATAAGTCATTGGTAACAGAGTCCAGCAGGAGTTAGAAACAGTGTAAGATAATGGGCAATTGGAGCTGAAGGGATACAGACTGTGCAACAGGACTAGATACAAAAACTCAAAAATGGACAGCACAATAATACCTAATTGTAAAGTAATCATGTTAAAACACTGAATGAAGCTGCATCTGAGTTATAGGTTTTTTTTGTTTGTTTATTTGTTTGTTTATTTGTTTTACTATTATTATTACTTTTATTTCTTTTCTCTATATTAACATTCTATATCTTTTTCTGTTGTGTTGCTAGTTCTTCTAAACCGATGCAAATGTACTAAGAAACGATGATCATGCATCTATGTGATGATGTTGAGAATTGCTGATTGTATGTGTAGAGTGGTGTGATTTCTAAATGTTGGGTTAATTTCTTTTTTTCTGTTAATTAATAAAAAAAAACTCATTTTCCTGTTGTTATGTTAACTGTTATTGTACTGAGCTATTATTAATGCCTTTTTTTGAAAGCCTTAAAAACGTGCACCAAATATCGACATTAAGCGCAACAAACAACAAAAATGTCTCTAGTGTATTAAACTTTTGCTCTTTGTGAATCTGTAATTTAATTTCTTTCTTTCTTTTTTCGGAGGGGGTGGGGGAGGGGGGGGCGTGGTGCGTACTCCGGGAATCAAACCTGGGTCTCCTGAATGGAAGGTAAGCATTCTACCACTGAACCACCCATGCACCCTACACTTCTTTTTAAATATTAAAATTTTGCCTTTCTTACAACTAAATTAAAACTGAGTGCTAACATATTGTATATACACAAAAGAGGAAAAATTTCCTTTCTTGGAAGTTTAGCTGCCAGTGTGGCTTGTTGTCATCCTTTTTTCAGTCCTGAAAGATTTTTTATTTTTTTAAAACAGGATGCAACTTAAAATTCCCTTTGCATCAAAGTGCATGCAAAACACTGATGTAGTACATCACAAAACAAAAGTTTATATTTAATAGAGGAAGTGCTTTACAGTGTACTTTTTGGTGTTTTTTTTTTTTCAAGTTACATTTAGATCTATTCTGTAACTGTTCATTTTTAAAAAATAAAATGTTACAGGTTTCACATGAAAAAAAGTAGTCTTCAAGGGCAGGCAATGGTGACGCAGTGGCAGAGTTCTTGCCTGCCATGTCAGAAACCTGGGTTTGATTCCTGGTGCTGCCCATGCAAAAAAAGAAAAAAAAAGTAGTTTTCAAATATTCTATGCATAAATGTAGTTCCAGAGATTTAGTGATAGGCCCTAAAAATTTAGCTTTATCAAGCTTCCCAGAGAATTCTAAATTCAGGACCCATCCAGATGACATTATAAGAAAGTAGACTAGACCACAAAAAATTATAAATAATGTTTCTAGCCTTCTTGTGTAATGTTTAGTGTTGGTTAACTCTGTTCTCTTCTAAAGGCTGAGGCCCAGAACGTGCTGTTAAACAGGTTGAACACAGAAAGAACTATGTAGTGGCCACATCACAGCCTCCATTTTAGCCATTTAGCATAGTTACCTTATCTTATAGCATCCTTATCTTATTCTTCAAATAAAACATCAATAAAATGAATTAAAGGGTAAAGGTAAATAACCCAGGTTTTAAATGAAGACAAGCCTGGACTTCCATTCCCGGAAATCCAGCTCAGTCACTTACTAGCTTTCTGAATGTGGATAAGAAACTTAACCTAAGTCACAAGTTCCTTCCCTGGGAATGCAGGTGCCTTTGAGAACTGCTGTGGAGAATAAATGACATATGATAATATGTAGCAAATACACATTATATTTGACCAATAGTGATGACACAATGACACAACGTACAGCTATTGTCATTGTCATTATTATGACTGTTACTAGGACAAACCGAAGTTCCCAAGAACATCAGCATAGGAGCCCAGAACTGGGCATTAAGGTGTTAGGTCCTGTTATACTGAATGTGGGATATTCTCCAAAAGTTCTCCTTCAAAGATAACAAGAGAATTATCCGCATATTTCGGGTGGGTCTGAACTTCTGCCTGATTGAGGTAAAGACATCTACACTCGAGAAGTAAATTGCTTAAGTAGGAGAATCAATGTGAGAATCCAAATAACATGTTCCATGTAAGCACCTCTTCATATGAGTTAACCCAAATAGCTGCAATATTAAAATATTTGAATTTTAAGTTTACAAAGCACCTTCACAAACACATTACATATTATTTCAAGTTCTTTCGGTTTTCATGAAATAAATCAAAAAACAACTGCTGAGAAGTAAGTCTCTGAGGGATTTGCCTTAGAACAGTTTAAATTCTTCATTTTAAAACAACCACAGAAAATTGGAGTTAAAGTCAGAAGCCCTGCATTGCTGCAATAATCCCACCACGAATTCTCTCTCCCTCTCTCTCTAATGAGTCTTGGTGAACTCACTTAAGATTTTTTAAGTTTCTGTTTGCTCATTTGTAAAATAAAAACATTAAACTAAAGGATTCACTTCAATTTCAAAAATATTTATTAAAAAACTACCACATTCTCTGGGCTAATACCACGAACAATGTTTGGGTATGCATGTATCATTTTGAAGATATTGTATTTTAGTGAAAAAGATAAAGACAATGAAAATAATTATAGCATAAGTGATAACAGCTATTAAAATGCTATGGAAAAATTTTAGTTTTTGGCAACTTACTGATGGAAAACATGAAGCAATACTAGATAAATTCTTGCCTGAGCTTACAAGAAAATAAAGAAATTTCCCATGGACAAAAGAAAGAGAAAATATAGACAGAAAAAAGAAAAAAGTTGAAAAAGACATAATCATCAAATATTAACCTAAAGAAACCTGGCATAGCAATATTAATATAAGAATAGAGAGGCTTGTGGATAAAAATAATTTACCAGAATAATGCAACATAATACCCTCAAAATATTCAAAGAAAAAGTTGAGTGTAACATAAGGAAAAATTGGAAAATGTATATTGGTCTCTTTCTGGACTCTATTTAGTTCCACTGCTTTATATATGTAAACACATGCACTGTTGCCATACAATCTTGATCAAAATAGATCTAATGTTGGCCTTGACATCAGGTTTTTTAAGTCTTCCATGGTTGTTCTTCTTTTAAAAATTATTTTGTCAGTTCTAGGCCTATTTAATTCTCATATGAATTTACATTATAATTGTTATTTTCAACAACAAAAAAATCCAATTGAGGTTGCAATGGTTCTATAGGCAAATTTAGGGAGAATAAATATCTCCTCCAAATTGAATTTTCTGAACTATGAACATGGACCATTGATTTAGGTCTTTCTTTTTAAACCATCAATGTTTATAGTTTTAATGTACAAGTCTTATTAACATTTCAGGTTTGTTGATATTATTGTAAAATGCTATGCTACCTTTAATTTCAATTTATAATTCTCACTGTTGTACATAGAAACATACGTATGTATATGTATAAATAAAGAGACGACAGTTTTGTCTTTCGTAAATGGGCATAGCATCCTGTGACCTTGTAGACCCATTTTTCAGTTCCAGGAGCTTTTATAGATTCCTTAGGATGTTCTAAACAAATGGTCATGTTGTCCTTAAATTCCAATCTATATTTATATGACTTAAATATTTTTTCTTATTCAACTGATTAGAACCTCCAGTGCAGTGATAAGTAGAAGTGGTCAGAATGTACATCCTTAGTTGGTTCCTGATAACATGAGTAAATACACATCTTTCACCATTTACGAATGATGTTAACTGTAAGGTTTTTTTTTTGGCAGATGCCTTTTGTTTCGGATTGCTAAAACTGCCGGAATGCAATATACCAGAAATGGACTGACTTTTACAAATAGGATTTATTAGGTTACAAATTTACAGCTTTAAGGCCATGAAAATGTCCTAATTAAGGTATCAGTAAGGGGATACCTCCACTCAAGAAAGGCCGATCATGTCTAGGGTTTCTCTGTTACATGGGAAGGCACATGGTGACGTCTGCTGGCCTTTTTCTTTGGGTTTCACTGCTTTCAGCTCCTGGTTCCAGGCCTCTCTGTCTGTCTCGAAATACCTCTAAACATCTGTCACTTTGTTTCATTTCTCTGATCTCAGTGTTGGCTCTAAGCTCTCTGACTCTGTGAGTTCTTTTAATGACTCCAGTAAGCTAATTAAGACTCACCTTAAGCGGGCAGGGTCACATCTCCATGTAAACAACTTAATCAAAAGATCCCAAATAAGTCTGCACCCACAAGATTGGACTAAAAGAGTATGGCTTTTCTGGGATACATAACAATTTCAAATCAGCACATGCTACCCTCTGGACCCCAAAAAGACATGTTCCTTCCATATACAAAATACATCCATTCCATTACAATGTCACAAAAGCCTTGAAGCATTTCAGTAACAACACAAATATAATACGATGTCAAAGAGTACAAATCTCATCAAAATCAGTTACAGACATGGTTTGTCCTAAGACAAAATTCTCCGCTGGCTGCGGATCTGTGAAACTTAGAAAAAGTTACCTACTTCTAACATACAAAGGAGAGACAGTCACAGATAAACGTTCCCATTTCCATAGAGTGAAACTGAAAGGAAAACAGGGCTCATGGGGCACAAACAGTTCCAAACCCCAGCAGGACAAACTCCATTAGATTTCAAAGTCTGAGAGCCATCTACAAAAATATGTTTTATCCTCAGTCCCACCGTTTCCAGAGGTTTATACAGCAGCCCTGTTCTCTCCAAACAGTGGTGAGCATTCCAACTTATCCAAGAACCGAGGAGACCGCCTTGTTCTCTTCCTCACCCTTCTTCAACATCTGGGTGGCACTCAGGCTCTCTGCCACCTCTGGGGCACATGTTCCACCCCTTCAGAACAGGGGGTGGTGGCAAGGCTGTCCTCAATCCCTAGGGAATGTGCTCCGCCCTCTCTAGGCTGGAGGGGGCAACACTCTTCCTGAGCAAGAAAGCAGAAGGTCTGTGCTCTGCTTCCAGGGCAAACTCACCTGCTCCACATGCATGAGTCGATCCACTCTCACAGCCTGAGATTTTCTGGCTCCAGAACTTAGCTTCCATGGTTCTCCTTTTGAAATCATTTTTCCTTCAATCTGTCCCTTTTCTGTCCCTTTTTTTTCCAGACTGGTAGTGGTTCTGTTCATACAAAAAACTGTTCACTTGGCATGCACCATACAGTCGTACTGAAATAGCTGACTGGTTCCATGTTTGGTTAAATCCTCACATAAGGCACTATTCTCTGGGGTCTCACTTTCTGGAAGCCCAGAATTTTCTAGACCATCAGTTTCTGGATTCTTTATACCCCAAAATTTAGTTCTCAGGTTATCCCTTGCCTGTCACATGTTACTAAAAGTTGCAAGGAGAAACCAGGCTGCATTTCCCAGATTTAGTTTGGGAATTTCCTCAGCTAGATATCTTAGCTCATCACTTTCAATTTCTACCTTCCATCCAACACCAGGACCTAATTGTTCCAAACTCTCCACCATTTTAAAACAAGGATCACCTTTCTTCCAGTTCGCAATGGCATATTCATTATTTCTAGCTAAGGCTTTATTGGAAGAACCTTCAGCTCCATATTTCTACCAGCAGTCTCTTCAAAACAATCCAGGCCTTTCCTATTTGCCTCCTCACAATTCTTCCAGAATATTCCCCTTGTCCATGTAAAAAGCCATTCAGCATGTTTGGTATTTGCAAACCATAGCACCTCACTCCGGTACCAAAATCTGTTTCAGAATGCAATACACCAGAAATGGATCGGCTTCTACAAAGGGGATTTATAAGGTTACAAATTTATAGTTTTGAGGCCATGAAAATGTCCAAGTTAAGGCATCAAAAAGGGATAATGTCATTCAAGAAAGGCTGATCAAATATGCCTTCCCAGGTTTCTCCATCACATGGGAAGGCATATGCTGATATCTGCTGGCCTATGCTCCTAGGTTTAGTTGCCTTCAGCTCCTGATTTCAGTGGCCTACTCTCTGAGCTTTTGTCTGTCTCTAAGCATTTCCAAACATCTGTCACTTGGTTTCATCTCTCTGAGCTCTGTGTCAGCTATGAGTTCTCTTTCTCTCCACAAGCTCTTTTAAGAACTCCAGTAACTAATTAAGACTCACCTTGAATAGGTGGGGTCACATTTCTATGGAAACAACTTAATCAAATGATCCCACCCACAATTGGGCGTGTCAGATCTCCATGGAAACAACTTAATCAAAAGATCCCACGGTAAGTCTGCACCCACAAGACTAGATTAAAAGAGCATGGCTTTTCTGGGGTACATAACAGTTTCAAACCAGCACACCCTTTAACAAATTGAGGAAGTTATCCCCTATCCTTACTTTGCTGAGTTTCCTTTTCTTAATCATAAATGAATGCTGAGGTTTGTCAAATTATTTTTCTACATCTTATTGAGATTATCATAGAGTTTTCCTCTTGCATTTAGTTCATACAGCAAATGACACTAATAGATTATTTTTTTACATTAAGCCACCCTTGCATTCATGGAACAGACTATACTTGGTCATGACATATTATTCTTTCAATCTATTGCTGAGTTCGATTTGCCAATATTTGTTAAGGAACTTAGTGTGTATGTCAGTGAAGCATTTGACTGTAATTCCTTTTTATTGTAATACCTTTATTTGTTTTTTATATCAGTATAACACTGGCTTCATGAAAAGTATTGGTTAATGAGGGACAGATTTTGGGCCACTAGACCATCTGCCCTCCTACTATGCACTTAGTAATAAACTCTTTCTTTCTTTGAAACTCCGGTGTCTCAGGAATTGGTTATAAGCACGTTGAGCAAAAGAATCCATGGCCTTTGTCCAGTTAAAATCTGGCGACCCTCTAGGATGAATGCCCAAATCTCTGGAGCCCCCGCAGAGCAGTTAAGCCCAGTAACTGAGCCTTTTGAGGCCACCTGACTGGATTTAGTCTAGAGGCTTGGCACCCAGGGCTTCTCTGTTCTGCCAGGACTCCAGAGATTTCTGGCACCTTAAGAAAGCTTTAAAGAGAAAATCCACTTCCATTCCATGTCCGGACATCTGACTGGGTGAGTGGGTCATCGGGGCAAAAGTGGAAAATGGAGTAAATAGGAGGTCCGAGTCCCCTTGACCTAGGCCAGGGTCATGCTTTCGGAACTATCCCCTTTGCTCTGACCTCTATGCCTCCTGACTGGAGGTACCACACTATACAGGGCATGAAGCCCTGACCTAATCCAATAATTAAATGGTGTTTAATGAAATTAAGTAGACCTGCTTAAGTGTTAGCCCGTGTGTTACCTAGGTATTGGTTAATTGTTGAATAAATGTCTTATGTCTATTTAATTGTTATTTGATGTGTTCAGTTTGTGCTCTGGACAGAAGTAGAGGCCCTGGTCTAGATTTGTCTGTTGACTGTACTCCTAAAAAATGAGTAATCCAACAATTAATTGGTATTTAATGAAGTTAAGTAAGCCTGTTTAAATGCAAGCCAGTGTGTTACCTTGGTATAGTAAAAGTTGATGTTTGTTTAATTGCTGATTGGTGTATTAAGCATTTAACGCCTGTTTGTTAGCTTGTGTCTTCAGTCTAGTTATTAATTGGTGTGTTCCTGCAGTTGTATTGGTCAAATGTTCCTAACTGGTTCCTGATTACAGAAATTCTTTTAAAAAGGGAACCTTTGGGCTGCACTGAAAATTGAAAAGATTTTGGTTGAGTCTATAAAAAAGGTTTTATTTCTGTAACATAAGCTGGCCTCAATATGATTTAAAATGAAAATACTACCATTATAGCTAAAGTTATAGATATTACAGTTAGAATTGTTCTGCAAAAAGGTAGAAATGGGATGAGATAATAAATTCAATCCTTCATATGTCACTCTCAAAAGTATTTGTGTTTCTGTTTTTCTGGGTGACTAATTTTCTATTTGTGCCTGTATGAATTTTCAGTCTATATTCTCATACCTCTAGATAGTAACAGAAAATTAATAAGAAAATTCTTACAGAGCTCTATTTGAACTGCTTAGAAATAATTAAGTGCCTGTTATAAATATATAAATTGGTACTTCTGAAGTAAAAAGATAAAAAAAGTATTGGTTAATCTTCCCGCCTCTCAAATTACTGAAATAATTTGTATTATTTCTTCCTTAAAGGTTTGATAGAATTTACCAATGAAGTCAAGTGGCCCTAAAATCTTCATTTTGGGAAAATTTTTCATTATAAATTCAATTTTAGTAGATACTTGGCTCCACAGACTTTCTACATGTTTCCTCGTCAGTTTATCAATATGTGTCTTCCAAGGAATTTGTCCATTTCCTCTAAAAAGTAATGAACTTTCTTTAATGAAATGGTTCTAATATTTCCTTATTATTTCAATTCCAAAGAGTCCATATTAATACCCTTCTTTCATTCCTACTACTGATAATTTGTGTCTTCTTTTTTCTTGATCAATCTTGCTAATGATGCATCAATTTTATTATTCTTTTCAAAATGTTTATTTTTCTCCATTCTTTTTCTGTTGGTTTTTATTTCACTGATTTCTGCTTTTATCTGTATTATTTATTTTCCTCTATATATTTTGAGTTTTTCTTTTTCTAATTTAAGATCAATCTATCTTCTTTCCTAGTACAAGTATTTAATGTTATAAATTTTCACATAAACAGTGCTTTAGCTGCATCCCACAAGATTTGACACATTGTGTTTTCTTTTTTTTCAATTCAAAATATTTTCCAAGTTCTCCTGTGGTTTTGGCCCATTATTATTTAGCAGTGTGTTGGTTCATTCCCAAACACTTAGTTATTTCAGTTATCTTTTTGTTCTTGTTGATTTCAATTAAATCCAACATTGCCAGAGTACACACCTGGCATGTCTGTTGAGTCCAGCTTAATGGCCCAGTACATGATTTATCTTGGTGACTATTCCAAGTGCACCAAACACAGTTACTTTCTGTAAGTGTTAATTAGGTCAACTGGGTTAGTGATATTGTTCAGTTCTTATATTTTTTTCTCTGATTGTTGAATCACAAAGGGTGGAAGTAAATCAAGTCTTACAATAGCAGGAGTTGATGGGTATAGATGTGGGAAAATACACAGCTGACAAGAGGATGAAGCATTATAATTGCCATGAAAGAACAATTTGATAATATTTACTAAATGTGAAGATGTGCATCGATACATGCCAGAATCTTACTTCTTGGAATATACCCAAGGGAAACTTGCACATATGGCTTCCAATGTGTACAAGAGACTTGCAAAGAGTGATCAGAGTTGCATCGCTTGCAGTACAAAAAAATAAGAAAAGGGAAAACAATTAACATCTATCAATAGACTAATAGAGAAATAAATGGGATTGTTTTCAAATGATGAAATAACAAATTGCATCTTAAAGGGTAGATTAGAATTCAATGTGCCAACTTGGATTATCCTCAAAAATACAAAATGAATTTAAAGGCAAGATTTAGGAGGTTTTCTACCATATCATTGCACTTATGCAAATTAAAATATATAAAACAATGCCATATATTGTTTATGGATATATGCACATGCAACAAAATTATTAAAATATAGATGGAGAATAAATAGAATTTATTCTTTAGATAAAGAATAAATAAATTCTAAAGAATTTATTCTTTAGAATTTTACATCTAAAGACTCAGAAAACAATGGTGTGGTGGTGTGAAGCTGTATATGCTCCAGAAAGACATGTTCTGACAGTTAATCAATTCCTGTGAGTGTGGACCAACTGGAAGTAGGGCCTTTGATGAGATTATTTCAGTTAGGGTGTGATTCATCTCAATCAGAATAGGTCTCAATCCTCTTACTGTAGTCCTCTATAAGAGAATGAAATTCAGACTCAGAGAGAAAGTCACCAAAACAAGAAGCTGAGACAATGAAACCCAGAATAGAAGGGAGACCAGCAGATGTAGCCATGTGACAGGGGGGCCAAGAATCCCAGCAGCTCGTCTTCAGGAAGAAAGCACTGCCTTGATGATGCCTTGATTTGGACATTTTCAGGGCTTCAAATCGTAACCTAATAAATTCTCAATGCAATACCATGACAAGCCAATGCAGAGCACAGTATTGATTGAGCAGCGTAGGAAACTAAAACGAATGGAATGGAATAGTTCTATAAGAGTTTTAATACTATGCACAAAATTAAAAAATTAAGATCTGAACCAAAAAAAGGAGAGGGCAGGCAACGGTGGTTCAGCAGGCAGAGTTCTCGCTTGCCATCCCGGAGACCCGGGTTCGATTCCTGGTGCTTGCCCATGCAAAAACAAATACATAAATAGACAGATAAGACAGATACATAGATAGATAGAGAAAAAGTTAACACTTTTGAAATCTGGATGTTAGCTGAATTAATCTCTGTACTTTTCTGCATACCTGAATAGTTTGTCATTAGAGATTTAGGTGTAGCTTTTATAAATCACTAAGAATATGACTAAAACGTTAATGGAAAAATGGACAAAGATTATGAGCAAATAATCCACAGAAAAAGAAATGCAAATTATGGAAACATTAAAAATCAGCAAAACAACTGTGAATATAAAAATGTGTTAATACTCACTAGAGATAAGAATGTAGGAGAAAGGGTGTACTTAGTTACTTGTTGGTGAGGGTAAACTGGCCTAACATTTTTGGAAGAAAATTTGACAGGAAACATTAAAATTTTAAACTGCAAATGCTTAATCCCATTCCCCCCATCCCTGGACCTATCATTTCCAGGACAATCTCTGGCAGACATATTCAGACAAGAATACAAAGCTCTATGCAAATAAATGGTGTTGTATTATGAAATTATTGCTAAATGAATTAGAGTAAAAATAGCACCAACCTAACAGCCTAGCGATACAGGAATCTTTTTAATGGACACTTCCATGCACAACTGCATCGAGAGCTTCCCATAATACAATTCATGCGAACAGAGACCTTGGGAATTTTCCTGTGCATACGTCCAGCTTCCTGCAGCAGACCTGATACCTTGTACCAGACCCTACTCTAACGTAACCGGGGATGATTTTCCTTCTTCAACTGCAGATGATTTTGCTTCTTCCCAGAAACATTTAGCAATATCTGGAGACATTTTTGGTTGTCATGACTTGGGTAGTGTAACTGACATCTAATGGATAAAGGCAAAGATGCTGCTTAAAATCCTACAAAGCACAGGAAAGGCTCCCAAAGCAAAGAATTATCTGGCCCAAAATGTCATCATTGTTGAAGTTGAGAAAACCTGCTCTGGAATCATTTACTTATACTATTACTCTAAACTTAACTACAAACACAGCAGATATTTTTCCTTTTAAATATGACACTTATCCGAAGTCACAAAGCTAAGAGGTGGTAGAGAGCTGCTTGCTCTCAAACAAGAGATTATACTAGCAGTCCAAATAAATTGTGTTCCCATTACAAAATATTATAAAGCCACTTAAAAATGTAGACCTACACAAATAACATGAAATATCTCCATGCAACAGACATGGAGAAGCAAGCTGTAAAATATATAGCTAATAAAAAAAAGTTACAAAGATCCGCTACAAATCAAGAAACAAGTAAAAAAAGTAATAGAAGACATGTAATGAGTAATCCCATCTATGTTATATAAGCAAGGTGAAGTATATGGGACTATCATAAATGTTATTTATCTATGAGCGTCTACACCCAAAAAATCATAACAATGCTACTGTCCTAAAAAAACATAATATTTTTATTTGTTTAGAAAGTCAGTACAATAATAGTTGAAGAAAACTTCTTTGCAGTGTGGTCCCCAGAAATACAGCTAAGAGGCTGGTAATAACTGGGAGAGGATGGCGGGATGGTTAAGGGACAGTGATGTCACAGAGTGCCACTGATAACACACCATTAGGACTGTAGTTCCTGCAACTTACAAGTTCTGCTGCAAAGTTTTTTTTTTAAAGCACTTAATTGAAATTTTCAAATACATGTAAAATAGGGTAGAACATTTTTTAGATCATTTTATTCTTTGTAAATTAATAAAACCATTTTCTTGAAATTCCCTTAATTTGAAGGAAAAATACATGCAAAATACTCAGGATGAAATACCTTCTATTTCAAACATAGAAGGGGAAAAAACAAAACAGGTGGAGGGAAGCCATTCAAATAGATTCTTGATGGGAAGGTCCTTTGTTTTATTTTGGTTTTGCATGGGTGAAAGAAGGGGAGAATGGAACAGTTCTGCATACAAAGGGCGAAGTACTCAGAGCACCTGCAAACAACCTCAGAAGAAAAGTGAGAGAGCAGAAAAGAGGAGAAAGTACCAGACACTGAGGTACTAGAAGCCTTAGTGCCTTGTAATGGGTCCCTATCCCAAAGCACCCTACGTCTTCAGCAAAATCCTCTAGAATTGCTGAAACAGTTGGTGTGAATATATTTCTTGGGCAAACAATGAAATAGTCGAATGTTCTGTACTGCTCAAATACTCCAGAGGAACTCTCTGCAAATATCCAGGAGTTTCTCTTCAGACATCTCTCTTTGGTGTTTTATACTACAAATTCCAGCTTCCTTGGCTTACCTAAATTCCAAATTCTGTCTCTTCGATTCAGCAAGAACACTGGGCTCTGTTTTAGTGCCTCCCCAGAGATGCGACCTGGAAAATCTCTTAGGTTGTAAGCTGGGCATCTGTAGGGATTGCTTCATTTGTTTATTTTTCATGGGGAGTACTATTTGTGCTGCCTTTTGTTCAATGCCTGAAAACTACTGATTTATATATTTCATCAGAATTTCTAGTTATTTCATCATGGCCAGATGTGAAAGGTTCAGTGGCTTATACAATCCTATTTTCAAGTTGGAATACGTTCTCAAACTAAATATTACATGGAAATTATAGTATACTTAAACAGAAAACACAGAGCTGGTCAAACTAAAGTTGGAGTACAGCTTGGAGTTCACCTGCCACCCCTGACACCCCTGAACTTCATCCTGCTCTGAACCCCAAACCTGGTCTTTCCTGATGCATTACTTCTGAGCTGGACATTTCTGCAAAACCCAGCCTGCAAATCCCTTCTGTGAATAAACAGTATTAGCCTTGAAATCAGGCAGATCTTTGTCTTTCAGCTTGCCTCCTTGATGACTTTAGGTAAGTTACTCAATTTCATAATTTGTCAAATGGGTGTAATAGCACCTTTCTCACACAGCTATTGTGAAATTTAAGCATATGACTATTGAAAACACAAGTAAAGTGGCCAGAACGTCATAACTGATTCATAAGTTATCCTTATTGTCTGTAGTTATTGCTACTGTCATTGTTGTTTATCACAAGAAAGATACATTCTGGGTACAGTCTTCCAAAAACCAGAGCTAAGACCAATTCCAAAGTGCCAGGGTTTTCCAGCAACAGAGTTTTCCAACAATTAAACAGGGTGATAAATTAGTAAATTCTTGCTTCTAGAGTGCTGGTGATACTGGACTCTCTGTGAGAGAGACTTTGAAGGATATCCCTATATTGTGTGGTACTTTTCTTTTTATTAAAATTTTAATAATGCTAGTGCAAGACAGGAACTAGGAGAAAGGGAAGGTTGATTGCATTAAAAGTAAGCAAATGCTACTGTGTCAGTTCTACTCCTGTGCTTATTCCCATATCTACTTCACGTCAAATTCTACCCCAAATGTTGGATCAAATAATTAAAATAATGACTGTATTATAAATCTCTGATAAATCAAACTGAAGCAACAAAATATGTTCAACTCAAACAGCTCTGAATTTCACCTTGAGGCCTTACCAGCTGCCTAAGTTAGGTGACATTAAATCTCCTTGATGTCAGCATACTTGTGAGGGTTTGAATCTATCATATACCCCAGAAAAGCCATGTTTTAATTCTGAGCCAATTTGTGGGAGCAGCTGTTTCTTTTAATCCTGATTCAATATTATAGGTGGAAGCTTTAATTAGATTATCTCCAGGGAGATGTGATGGCCCACTTGTCGGTGTGACCTTTTGATTAGATGGAGATGTGACTCTACCCACTCCAGGTGGATCTTAGTTTACTGGAGTCCTTTAAAAGAGGAAACATTTTGGAGAGAGTCAGAGCCTACAGAGAGAGAGCTGACAAACTTCAGAGCAGAGCTGACACAGATGCCAACACCTGGAGAACAGAGACACAGACGTCTGGAGATGCTTGGAGCCCAGCAAATATCACCCACCAGATGTTAACCCACCAGAACCTAGAGAGAGCCAAGGGAAGCCAAGATGAAACCCAGCCCCAGGGAAGCAAAGTGAGGAAGCCCCACAGGAACAGAGGCTGAAAGCAATGGAGCCCAGGAGCAAGGGACCAGCAGATGCCAGCCACGGGACCACCCAGCTGACAGAGGTGTTCCTGACCCATTGGCCTCTCTTGAGCTAAGGTAACCTCTTACTGATGCCTTAATTTGCACACTTTCACTTCCTTAGGACTGTAAGCTTGTAGCTTTTTAAGTCCCCTTTATAAAAGCCATTGTACTTCTGGTATACTGCATTCAGGTAGCTAGCAAATTAATACAATCCTTATCTATAAAATCAAGTGATAACATATCTTAGAAGGCTGCTTTGATAATCAACCATACTTTATGGCAGTACAAGTATGGCATATCATAGTGTTCGATAAATAGTAGCTATTATATTCCGGGCCTGGACTTTTTGTTTCTTAAAATTAATGCAAATAGAAAAAAAAGCAGCAACTTCTATTTGCTGATTTTCTTACCGATTTAATGAGAAAGGTAGAGATGACACTTTCTACCTTCCGCATAGATATGATTACTGGAGAACTGATATTTTATCTGATCTTGCAGGTATGTTTCATGTCATTTACTATCTATGATCACCATCGCACAGAAAGGAGAAAGCTTTTCTTATTTCTTCATAAATGTAAAGTTCATTAGCACTTTCAAATGTATAATTTTCAAATTACTAAAAGGTAAAGTAACAGGTACGCCCAAGCCAGATTTGTGCCTCAGACAGTAATAATAAATGAGAGACTATTACTTCATTTACCAAAAAAAAACCCCATAATAGGTTACCCTTACGCAGCAACATCTTATAATGCCCTTAAAGTATAATTCAGTTTATGAGGCCCAAATTTAAATACAAGCATTTGTTTGAACGGATCACTTATTTTCTAAACTCTGTATAGACATACTACAGCCAACAGAGTTTGTAAATGCAACTTATAAACTGTAAAGCCCCTTAAAAACCTATGTTATTATCATGACTATAATCATTTAAATTATGATGGTGGTTCTCCACTTTTTCTCTTTATCTTACATTATATTTTCTTAATCTCTAAGACTCATTTATTGAAATCCAATTGAGCACAACTGGAATAGGAGGGAGTTATCAGCACTGTACACAGGATTGAATGTGTATCTTCTAGAGGAATTAGTAATAGAAAGAAATGAGAAGCACTGAGTAGACAGTTGACTCTGATGTATTCTCTCACAAGCCTCTGCTGAGTTATTAATAGGCTCAGAGCAAGGAAGACCACGTGATCAAGGATCCAAAGACTGAACACTGCACAGTTGTGGAGACTCCACAGCCAAGAGCAAGAACAGCCAAGTTATTAGAACATTTACTAAAATACTACAACTGAGCTAACTATAGGCAATGCTCCGGAGACCTCTTAAACCATATTAATGTGCAGTGCTGGGCTGTCCCAAAGGACACTTTAGTATGTTATTCCAAAAGCATTTCAAATGGAAATAAGGGTTTTCCATATTCTTAAGCTTAAAACACACTGAAAATATGCACCAGTGGATTTATTTCTCCCCTTTAATCTTCCCACCCACTGAACCCCTTCATGACTCTACCTCCTTTACAGTAAGGTTGGAGGAATTCACACAAATCATGTAAACTCTTGGGGCCTGACAAAGAGAAGAAACTATAGAAACTACAAATGAGAATAAACAATCATGGGATATATGGTTATAAAGATGTTTCATTAATTTACCATTTTAACAGCTAGGATTTGGACCTAGCTTCTAAGTGACACTCACATGCATGTCTTATTTATTTCTTTCTGATCAATACATGGCATCTCTCCTGACAGAATTCTTGGATATCATTTTACCCCTAAAGCTCAGATTAAATAAGGAACTATGTTATGGGGTGGAGGGAGTTTTTGTTTAATTCTGACCTATAGTCAACTTAAATAGAAGAGATTCAAGCACATTTACAAACAAACTATAAAGTCTTCCCATGTATATCTCCAGAGACTATTCAAAGCCAAAAACTTAGGTAAAACCATTTGCTAACATTCCCTTTTACTTCCTGATCCTGTATTTTTTATATTGTTATTAAATAAATGCTTAATAGATTAACTAAGGGCCTTTAATTTCCTAGCTTTTTCTCCATCATAATTCCTATAGCCAGTAGACATCTCTGTAATCTTGAATCTTATTAATGATTTGAAATTGTCCCTTTAGTCATTATAATATAGGCAATTAGTAGCTAAATTGATTCTTTATTAATCAATAGTTTGTTCACACATATCCCCCACGATTGCTTTAGCAATAGTCAATTCCAATGAGCAAAAAAAGCTTTTACATTGCTTAAGATGGAAATTCTGTCAAAATTGATCTATAGACTAAACACAATCCCTATCAAAGCCCTGGGAAGCTTTTTGAAGAAAAAATGCTGATCTTAAAAGTTATAAGGAAAGGCAAAGGATTCAGAATAGTTGAAACAATTTTTTTAAAGGGAAGTAAAGTTAAAGGACTTAAATTTCCTGAATTCAAACACACTATAGGGCTGCATAGATCAACACAGTATTGTACTGACATAAAGATAGACATATGGATCCAAAGAAAAGAATTGTGAATACCAAAATAAATCTTTACACATATGATCAAGTGATTCTTAACAAAAGTTCCAAGGCAATTCCTGGGGAAAGGACAGCCTTTTCAAAAAGGTTCCAAGACAACTGGATATATACATGCAGAGAGATGAACATAGACTCTTACCTCACTCCAGTCACAAAAACTAATTCACATGGATAATGGATTTAATTGTAAAAACCGAAAATACAGATGTAAACATAGGAGAAATCCTTTGTGACTTACGGTTAAACAAACAGTTCTTAGATAATGCATCAAAAGTACGTTCTACAAAAGAGAAAATGGATAGACTGGATTTTCTCAAAAATTTTTAAAAGCATGCCTCAAAAGACGCCGTTAAAAAATGAGCAGAGTCACACGTATTAGAAGAAAATACAAGCAAATAACATATCTGGTAAAAGAGTGATATTCAGAATATATTTTTAAAAACTCTAAAAATTAAATAGCAGGAAGACAGACTACCCAGTATAAAAAATGAGTAAAAGATCTGACTAGATATTTCAATAGATATACAGATAGTTAATATGTACATGAATATATGCTCATCAAAATTAGCCGCCAGCAAATACAAATGAAAACCATGATGGCATGCCATTGAACACCTTCAAGAAGAGTTATAAGAAAAAGACATGCAATAACTAGTGATATTGAGAATGAAACCAGAACCCTCCAACACTGTAAGTAGGAATGTAAAAGAGTACGGCCACTTTGGAAAAGAGTGTGGCAATTTCTTAAAATGGGAAACAAATTTACCACATGATCTAACAATTTCACTCCTAAGTATCTACCCAAGAGAAATGAAAACATGTATTTGTACAAAGACTAATACACAAATCTTCACAGCAGCATTTTTCATAATTGCCCAAAAGTAGATACAATACAAATGCCTATCAACTGATGAACAGAAAAGCAAAATGTGGTAAATCCACACAACTGAATACCATTCAGCAGGAAAAAAGAATGAGCTGCCGATATATGCTACCACATGGATGACCCTCAAAAACATTACGCTAAGTGAAGGAAGTCAGACATAAAAGACACATTTTGTATGATTCCATTTATGTGAAATGTAAAGACAGAAAATAGGTTGATGATTGCCTCGGGCTGGAAACAGTCATGAATTGACAGCAAAGGGTCATGGGGCACCCCTTTGGGATGACAGAAATGCTCTAAAATTGAATGGTCGTGATGGTTGCACAATATACTAAAAACACTGAACTGCACAATTAAAATATGAGAATTTTATGTTATATAAATTATATATGAAAAACACATTCATAATATCCTTTCCAATTTTCAACATTGCAAACAATGATTTATTCTAGAAAACCTCATTTGACATATTCATGAATGTATCTTACTAACAAAAGATAATTTAAAAGTTATTATTTAGAAAAATCTCTACCTAGAAAATGTCATGTTAAGATATTAAATACTTTTTAACACAATCCTAAATAGAACTAGTTATTCTGAACTGACAAAATCCTAATTAGAGATCTACAAGAGACATAGGGATTATCCACAAAAATAGACAAAATGGGACACTAAGTGATTTAATTTATTTAAAAAAACAGTCATTCCTACAATTAATTACTCCGACTTTCTATCTTCTTAATTATATTTATAATGATTGCTATTTTTGTAATGAATTACTCAGACTTTCTATTTTGCTCTAACACAACTTTAAAGTTCTATTGACTTCACCTGTAAGAACACAGCCGGTTTTCACAGCTACCAGACAGACTGCCCTCAAGTTTTACTTCGCATAGGAATTCCCTTGGATTCTTTTAACACAGATTTCATTACATTTGCCTTTCAGCCTGGGACTCTGAATTCTGGACAGAGATTGTCTACTTCCACTCCACCCTTCCCTCCCCACTATCATCCCCCCAATTTTAAGACAGGATTCCTGCACACCACACTTGAAGAATCAAGTCAAAGGGGTGACGGGTTGGGCGCACTGCTGAAGGTCATCATTCATCCTTGGTGCTAAGGGGACTGGAGAAGAAAACTTTCTGGGATGAAACATCATTGAACATCCTTGTGAGGAAAACATCAAGATCTTATTTTTAAAGGGAAACCAATAGTAAAGCAGAGGCTGTTTCATAATGCCAAAATAGGCCTGGACTCAACAGATTCATTCCACAACCGTCTTAGTTAGAGCTTTAACATTTAATCATTTGTTACAGATCAATGTACATCAATTATGAAGTGCAATCGAGTTTCCTTGCTGGAAAAGCCAAGGACTAAATGATCTAATCCCTAAGGTCCTTCCTTCCCAAGACCAACATGCAACAATTCTGTGAAAATATCTGGGTAGCACTGAAATGGCTCAACTCCCATTTTCTCACTTTTCTCAGTCTAGGGCTTGGCATTAGAATAAATATGAGATGGAGACAACACAATATGCTCACTCCAGCAGCATCTTAAATGCACTGTGCATCAACTGACGGTCTTCACTTGGCTAAGGGAATCTTAAAGTTTCCTTTCAGGAAATCCCTCAAGTCCTAATCCAAGAGGAACCACTGGTTCTCAAAACATGTCAGGATCACCACACCAACTGTACATATATCCCATCTACCAGGAACCTGGAACTCTCTGATTATTCCTCATTTTGTAAATGCAAAGCCATAAAATGATCTTGGGTATAAGTGTGATTACAATCAAACAGCAACAGTTATACATGAGTTCTATGAAAATATATTCTGTTATAGTTTTGTATGAAAAATATTTTCAGACTCCTTTACAGTTATTCCTGAATTTAAAAAGTATACTGGTAAAGAAAGAATTTGCAAAGCCCCCTGGAGGGTCTGGGGAATAATGCTGATCTATTAAACTTCCCCACCTGGGGAATTCCTGATATTCTCTCAGGCATTAGGGACTCCCAATTTAAGAAGCCAAGCCCACAATCTTGAGGTCTGCCCTTAGGAAACTTATTTCTGCAATGGCGAAGCTAGGCCAGCATGTAATTATGCCCGAGAATCACCCCCAGAGAGCCTCTTTTGTTGCTCAGATGTGGTCTCTCTCTCTAAGGCAACTCTGCAAATAAACTCACTACCCTCCCCCCTGCCTGGGACATGAATACAGGGGTATAAATCTCTCGGCAACATGGGATGTGACTCCTGGGGATAAGCCTGGCCCTGGTATCATGGGATTGAGAAAGTCCTCTTGACAAAAATGAGGAAAAGAAATGGAACAAAGTAAAGTTGCAGTGGCTGAGAGGTTTCAAATGGAGCTGAGAGGCCATTCTGGAGGCTACCCATATGTGAGCTTTAGCCAGATGTTGCAGGCAACCATGGTATGCCAAGCCCCAACCAACAGTATTCCTGGAAAATTTAGGGAATACCCCAGGCTTTATCTAAGATTCTATAAATGTTTCTAGTAAGTTAATTTTTTTCAGAACTTAAGGCTTTCGTATGGATCCTATGCCAGATAAGCCCTGAAACCGGAGGTTCCAATCTCTCCAAGAATATCACCCAGGCTCATTTCTCTGACCCACAAGGTCAGCACCCCTTTCCTGCATGAAGTTAAAATGGTCATTGTCCAGATATTCCTGAAGATTGAGAGAAAGACCAAATGAGAGGAAGGAGGTGTAACTGAGAAATTAGGGTTTAACAAATGACCGTGACTACTGACTTATTACATAGATATTTCTTTTTAGTGTCTGGTGTTTTAGAATAGCCAGAAGGAAATACCTGAAGTTTCTGAACTCGAATCCAGTATCCCTGATGTTTGGTAATGATCGTATACAATTAGACTGAAAACAATAAAGGTCATTTGCTCGTGTTTGTATGGATGTACTTCTGGGTGCTTTGTGCTGTTTCACTGACTTATATAAAACTATCTCTGACAATACTACACCATCTTAGTTAACCTACCTCTACCTCTAGTGTCTTAAAAAATCGAGTGGAATGCAACATGAGTGGTCAATACAAGGGGGCAGTAAGGAGCATGGGGTGTTTGGAGTTTTCTTTTTATTTCTTTTTCTGGAGTGATGCAAATGTTCTAAGAATGGTCCTGGTGATGAATGCCCAACTATGTGATGATACTGTGACCTACTGATTCTATAGTTTGGATGGATTGTATGGTGTGTGAATATAACGCAATAAAAGTGCATTTAAAAACTATATTGTATTTGTGATTCAAGGTGAGAAACAATAAATGTTTTACCTATTATTAAATAAATGAAATGTCTTCCCACAAACCTGGCATGTGTCTGAAATCTCTCAGGGCACCAAGATACAGATTAATCAATGATTAATGAGTTTTTATTTACATTTTAATGTCAACCATATATCACTCCACAAGCACAATGATTCTGTCCATTAGAATTCAATACACTGCTTCCTTAGATGAGGATGGAGTGGCTGCACAGAAACCTCTCCTACAAGGCACCATAATCATCCAGGCCATTCTAATGGGTAAACTGGAAAAACACAGGATCCCTTAAGGACCGTTTGTTTAGTCAATAAGGAGGCTTTGAGCGCTTACTAAATTGAAGAACAGTGAGAAACAGAGAGAGGATGGGACGGTGAGGCAAAGAATGGTTCCTTCAAGATTGCAAATAAATTGAATCAAGGAATATTCTTCCCTCCATCTTTTTCTAACCTGAGAGCTCAGCACAGCATAAATGCAACTAGTACTGAAGTGATATATTTAGAACACGTTGCTCTGGAAAACAATAATGCAACGAACAGACTTACACATAAATCTTCTGCACACATAGAAATATTCCTAAGTGGAAACCTACAATGAAAATTGTGGAAAAGGATGGCACATTAAAAATTTTAATAGACACTGCCAAGCAGCACCTACAAAAGGTTTTACCAATTTGCTCTCCTGTAGTGTGTAAGAGTAAGAGTTCTGCCAATTATGCCCACTGGATATTATCGAGCTGCATAATGTGTGCCAATCTCATGACTCAAAAGCTTCTGAAAAAATTTCCTTTTTTAGATTATCTATAAATAATAATTATTATTTATAATAATTTATATAATAATTACCATTATTTGTAGATAAAAAATTTCACAAAAATTGTTAATGCTTACTTGATATTTGTATTTCCTTTTCTGTTTAATCAATAAAAAGTTAACTGTGTTTATCCCTAGATGGCAAAATTACAGTTGCCTTACTTTCTAAATTTTCCAAACTCTCTGTACTCAGCATGTATTATTAGCTATCAACATGTACCTTTGTAAAGTACTAAATGTATAAAGAACTTCTCAAAGTACAAATGTAAAAGACTAAAAACCTAACAGAAAAATCAGTAAAGGATATGAATAGAAAGTTAACAGGAAAGGAAATGAAAATGACATTTAAATTTTTGAAATGACACACAACCTTACTAGGAACAAAAATGTAACTTAAAACTGTATTAAGATAACATTTCTTTTTACCTATTAGAAATCACAAAGACCAAAAATTTTAATAACATCTATATTGGTAAGGGCATGGGAGAAAGACACATTCTCATATTCTGATATTCTGAGTATAAAGTGGTACCACCTTTATGGAATGCAGGTCAGTGATACCTCCCCAAATTACCAATACATATGCCCTTAGACATTATATGGGCAAAATGGTAGATCTACAGAGTTCTATATATTCAGCTCTACTTTTTATAGGAAAATATCGGAATCAACCAAAAGTCCATCAATACCGAACAGATAAAATTGATTATGGCACATATTTACAATAGGATAAAAAGCTACCAAAAAACAAAGGGGAATTTCTTTATGTACTCAGATGTGGCAATCTCATATGCATGTGTGTGTTTCTACATGTGTAAATAATATGGATTTTAAAGATGCTATAAACTTATATACAGATATAGCCT
Source organism: Tamandua tetradactyla (assembly GCF_023851605.1). Classification (NCBI taxonomy): domain Eukaryota; kingdom Metazoa; phylum Chordata; class Mammalia; order Pilosa; family Myrmecophagidae; genus Tamandua; species Tamandua tetradactyla. The sequence continues at coordinate 7,833,404 of NC_135346.1, read as the reverse complement.
TGTTTATGCATAAATTATCTCTAGATTGAACACCAAGTTCAGTAACTGGACAACAGGTGTTGGAGGAAGACTCTTAACTGCATACCTTTTGGGGAAATTGTGTGCTCAAGTTTGAGTTACTACAATTCTGAAAATGACTTTATTCTGTCATCAAATTAAAGTTTGGCAATGTATATTTTCAGAACTCTGAAACTATCAACTCATGATCCTCTGGCTTCCAGTATTACTAATTCAATCTTTAACGTCAACAAGATACTGATTCCATTGTAAATAATCTTTCCTTTACTGAACTTGCAGGATTTTCTCTGTATCTTTGACTTTGTAAGATTTTGCCACGTGTCCAGTATGATCTCTTTACTAATGCCCTTGAATTTGGTGGTTGATCTCTTTCCATCTAATGGTCTGTTCCTTTATCTCTGATAAATTTGATGCTGATACAAGAAAATATCTCTTAAATTCCAACTAACCAATATTGGTGCTAAAGGCCAATTCAAATCAAATCAGCAAATCAAACAGCAGTTCACACACCATCTGGAAAATATGCTCACTGATACACAAGCAAGCTGAATGCTCACAGCTAGTAGATGCTAAGCTGGTATTGCTACACACAATTATTTCCACCTTTCGGCCTGTGTGTTTACTAAGAATCAGCTGTATTTGTTTGAACACACGTATGTACATTTTGTAATACCATAATTTAATCAAACACTAAATGTTAAAATCGGTGAAATAAGGAGTATAAAAACGTTTTTTTCTGTGAGAACTTCAGAAAAACTTGAGAAAAATGTTGCTAAAAGTATAGCTGTAATTTTATTTAAGATGAGACAGCTGTAAAAGATGAGAATTCTGCATATAAATTGCTTTTTTTCCAAATACAGAAATTGATACTGTTAATTAGTTCTGATGCATGATGGAGTAAGGTTCACCCAAGGAAGATTACCTGAAAAGCTATTATCTAACTCAAACTCAAAGAAAAGTCTTTGGCCTCACATCTAAATTTTGGCTGATGAATGTATATTCTGATCATTTAAATGAGATAAAATGATAAGGGTGAATTTGTATGCATTTAAACATTTCTCTCCTTTAACTTATTTTTTTATTAACCAAGTAGCTACCATTCCAAATTGGATAAAAGCACTTCTGTTGTGTTTCTTTGGTGCTTTCTGCCCGGCATTCTATCCTCTCTTTTTGGGATTCCTATTAGAGAAATACATTTTGAACCATCTGGCCCCATGATTCATGGATCACAGTTTTTCTTTCATACCTGGCATCCATCTGTCCTTCGCACCATGACTTAGGAAAATTTCTGGGTTTAATCTTCCATTTACTACTCTCCTTATCAGTTCATCTATTGATTTCCTTATTCTAATCATCATATAATTTCAGTTCCACCGCATTTAAAAATTTCTCTCAAGAGCAACTTTCTCATTTTCATTCATTTTTTCCATGAATGTATATCCACCCTCAATCTTCTGAGCACTGTATTTCTGTTAATCTTCTGTTTGCTCTATTAGTTTTGCTGTTTCATGTATTAATTCTCTAGAATTTGATTACTCTCTTTCGTAGGGCTTGTTTTCTTAAAAAAGTGTGATATTCTTGGTTATTAGCTCATCTTTTTTTTTTTTAAGTTTACCTGCTTATATGTTTATTACGACTATTTAGTTTACCAAACTGTCTTCCAGGACTTTCATAAGACAAGTGGGACCTTCCAGCAGGTGCCGGGGGCCAAGATCTCATCTTCTGGGAACAGAACTCCTTCCTTCTGGATGTTTCCAACATGCCTGGGGAAACTCCCACTTGATTCTCTTACTGCTCTAACCTAGGCATGCACATCTGGTTTCTGCAGCGTGGCACAAGTGCATATCAGAGAAGGGATGAGCTCACTCTCCAGGCAATGCCGCTGCTATTCGAGGGCCCACTTCTGCTGACTCTACTGGCTTCCCCCTCACATGCAGCAGCACACTGGCCTAGCACCATCAGAGCTACATGCTAACATCCATGCACTCTTCACTAACCCAATCCAAGTGGTTTTCAGTCTTTCAAGGGACACTCGCTTTCGTGTGATGTACTGAGGACATTCTCTTAAAATACGGGTTTAGGTTTTGTTAGGGATCTTTCCTATCATTTCTAAAATTTGATGTGAAAGCAGATAGATGTGTCAGATCAGTCTGCAATCATAATTTTTTTCATGTGAATGTTGATTCCACTTTTGCCCCAATTCTCCTCATTATCAAGTCCTTTCCCCATACCTGCCTTGCTAGCCTTGCCCTCCTTTCACAAGGCTGTTTGAGGCAGCGCTTTTCCCAAAGTGGATGTGCAAAAATATGTATTAATTGATTAAAACTTGCCACAGCATAGGGCACTTTAACTCAAGTAAGGTGTAAACTGCGAAGAATGAATTTATGTAAGGTTCCACATTCTGTACCAAGTTCTAATCAAAATGACTATTGTACACAACTCTAAACGTAAGTAGATAAAGTGACAATAAGCTAAGTATTACTGCTAGCCATTTCAAGATTTCATCTGAAGAGACCCAAGGCAAGGAATGAATGGATCTAGTTTATCTTGACTCAGTGCTCAGGTGTGCTTTAAAAATATATATTGTGCTAACGTTAAGAAAACATGATTGTTGCACTGTTTCACAGAATTTAATCTGTTGCTTTTGTGCATGTTAATTTTTTATGGTTGGCATCTAAAATATAATAACATACTTTATGTATCATGTTATATTCATTGATTTTTATCAAATGTCTACTAAGAAATACTTATATGAAATGAACAGAGATGAACAAGATAGTACCATCTTGACACTTTGGGCATAGGTACATTTGCACACACCAGTTTAGGTGCTTCCTGATACATACCAGCACTTACTCATCTTCTTTTTTCTTTAGTTCCACAACGCCATGCCCATAGGTATTGTTCAACTAATGCTTAACTGATTAGTATTAGTATATTTATGTGCCTATTAGATCTAATATATGACTCAAAGAAGTTTATTATTCAATATAAGAGACCAAAAAGGGCAAAATAAATCATAAAAAGACCCCATAAATAAATCTATTGCTAGATATGCAAGTATAATTTGTTCACTTAATAGAGAAAATGAGATCTAAAAAGATTTGAAGAGGCAGTGCTGGACCCTGCATCCAAACTCTTGTTTCGGCACTTTTCCCTTCACAATATGAGTTGGATTTCTGGGGAATTCACTGGCCAAGCTTGTAAATGCCCAAAACCACCCTACAACGCTGGATCAAGACTTTTAGACTTTAAAATATATGATAATCCAAAAGGGTTTGAGAAGCTCAGACACTACTAGGCAAACCAGAGACAGAAAGGAAGGAAAGGTATGTTCAGCAGTTGACCTTTTTCTTTGCAACTGACAATCAGAAATCCTTTATTAAATTAACAAGAGGAAAGTGGTTACAATGTTTATAATAATTCACCTCCATATAAAGACATTACGATTCCTTGTATTAGGAGCACAGGATCACAGAATCGTGGAAATACGGAGGAGCAAGAGTGTAGCTCTGTGAACATCCAAGTTTGACAGACAATCCCAAACTCTCAGACATACAGCTTTTTAGGTCTCATCCCCTCAGAATTTTAGGATCCATTTTCCCCTATTGTACTTTCTGCCCTTGCCACGTTTTTTCTTTTCTTTCTTTTTTTCCATTTCCTTGACACACTATGCACTTTCACGCCTTCACTTAGGCTCTATCCTTTACCTCAAACTCTTCAGTCCTTTTCTGATGAGAAAGGGAACTTCCCCATCCTTCAAAACCCCTACGCCATGGGAAGTCTTCCCCAACTTTCCTAGCAGGATGTTAGTTCAGAGTTAACACTTGACTCATCATGCTGTGAAGTCACTGTTCACGGCTGCTTGTGTCACAGCTACCTCCTAATGATGACCTCCTAATTTGTGAGCACCTAGCAGGACCTAACAGGACACATCACCAGTCCTCAACACAGGACCCGAAAACATTAAGCCCCTGATAGAATTCTATATATTGTCCAACTTTAATTACATCTGATTCTTTTGTTTTCCTTGTGAAAACTAAAGCCCAGAGAGAATAAGGAACCTGTCCATCATCAAGACACAAGCCAATGCCAAAGCGCAGATAACCTGTTATGCACACCCTTTCCTAACTCACCAGCTTCTACACGTGAAAAGGACTGGAATGGTCCAAAGTAACAAACCCACCTTCTTGACTATATGCCTTATTTTATACTCAAAGTCTGACTGCTATACTATATTGCTGGCAACAAAGACTTCCCAGTTCAGAACAGATGCAGATGTGGCCAGTAGGAAAAGTAAGTAAAAGTCCAACATGATAAACAGGGAGGTATGTCAAACTCCTGTTCAGACTATGAAAAACCTACTCAAAATTCTTGACTTTGCTCCTTTTTAAGTATGGAGAGAAGGCATAACTCATTTGGAAAATCTGACCAAAAGCCCACATTTCAACACAGTAAAATGCTTTATCCCCTATTGCTCCTACCACACCAGAAACTTTCTATATGTAATTATTTAATACCCAGCCAAAAGCCAGTGGACAACGAAATCCCCTCAAAACGTTTTCCCCAGTGAAGTAGTCAGACACCAGTTCCACAGAAAACATGTTTTAAAAGCTTTTTATGCAGTTCCATGCCAAGTTTTTCACTCATGGCTAAAAATGTCCATATTTGAATATTCATCATTATAAGCATCTGGTAAAAACTGCCCTGTTCAGTAATTTACATCATTTAACTATGGGATCTAAGAGTGTATAGGTAAAAATTTCCAGCTTCATTTTTATTTGGATTTTTAACTGTCCTTTTCCATCTCGTGGTGTGTGTGGCTTTCATTGTGCTGATATTTTCCCCTACCCATTGCTACTGGACTTTTCTCCAAAGGAGCCGGTTGCTTTCAGACAAGTTCTTGTGGATTTCATCAATGGCTCACTACAAACTCCAAAATGGAGCCACAATCCCATGGGCTTCTCCAGTCACTCATGGGGTTTGTCTTAAACCAAAAGTATTGGCCAGCTGATAGGAAGTAACGAAAAGTACCGGCCAGCTGATAGGCAGTAACAACCATCCAAAACCCGGGTCAAGACAGAAAGGGGAAAACTGCGTTATGATCTACACTATTGAGACAGAGCAAATGGCTTGTGCCTTCCAGCCCCAAACTGGAAAGTAGGAGCTCTAACCCTTGCTCCTTTCCTCCACGGAGGAGAGAGAGAGAGAAAAAACAGAAACACTGACCAATGAAATTTAAACCTTGGAGAAGAAACTGTCAATCAGAAACACAAGCCTTTGAATACTGGCTGGGTTCTAATGCCATCCATTAGTCAGCAGGCTAACTCCTTCCTAACGCCTTTCTCTCACCACAGTGTAGCCGACAGGTGTCTGTCTGGTAGTGCTAGGGACATGTTTAAACTCTAGACAGCTGCCAGAGTGTAATTCCCCAGCTTTGACAACTTGGAAGTAGGACATGAAAAAGGTGAAAGATAACAGATGGGGAGCTGGGGGTGGGCTGCAAATATGGAGAAGATTTAGAAGTGAGCAGATTGGCTACCTTCCTATCTTGGAAAAGACATCAAGTGGCGGGGTTATGTCGGAGAAGGCTGGGGAACAGCAAGAAGTTGAAGCAGGGGAAGAAGTTGCAAGGAGGCCTAGCCTCAAGGAGTGTTCGAAAAGAAGTAACTGTTTAGAGGGAGATGGCCATCTATTCATGCAACTGGCTTGCCGAGTCACTCCCTGAACCGCAGCTGGTATCATCGGAGGCGAAGGGCCGGAACCTGGCCGTGCGGCCTCGGGGAAAGCTCAACAGGAGCACACGTGGGGAGGAGGTGCGCGACCAGCGGGGGGAGGGGGCACGGCGGGCCTGGCCGAGGGGCAGGGGGAGGCCGAGTGCTGGGAAGGAAAGGTGCTTACCAGGCCACCTCCGCAGGTGCTGAAGGAAGCCAGCGAGCCGGGGTGCCGCAGCACCGCCCCGGTGTAGAAGCACGCAGCCTCGGGCGGCTCGGGAGGGCGCGGCGCGGCCGACGCCCCCGTGGGACCCGGCCCGGGCCTCGGCCGCTGATCCACCGCGAAGCGCGGCGCCAGGAAGCGGCTGTCTCTCCGGAGCAGCAGGTACAGGTCCCGGGAGAAGGCCGGTATCCTCAGCAACACCTCGTCGCCATCCGGGTCGGCGGCTGCCGGGGAAGGGGACGGGGGCGGCTGCCAGGTGGCCGGGGCTCCCGGGGACGGGGTGGCAGCCCCGGCGGATCCCCGCGGCAGCTCCTGCGACTCCAGCTCCTCGTCCTCCTCATCCCCCGGCGGCGGCGGCGACGGCGGTGGGGGCCCGGGCTGGGGCTGGCCCTCTGCGGGATCCTCCGGCGCCGCCGGGGCCACCGAGCGCACCTCGCGGGAGCTGCCGGCCGCCGGAGCGCGGGAGCCCCCGCGGCCCCCAGCGCTGCGCACCCAGCCGGGGTCCGCGCTGCCCCCGCTGCCGCCGGCTGCGTCCACCGGCTCCCGGCGCCAGAGCGCAGGAAACACGACTTCCCACTCCTCGCGGTCGGGGGCGAACAGCAGCCCTGCGGGCGGGGCAGACAGGAAAGTGCCGGGCTTAAAGCGCCGCGGTTCTGGGGGCACAAGCACTCCTAGCCTCCCGCTCCGCGCACACACAGAACGTCCTCGTCTACGCAGCCGAGACCACCCGCCCAGCCCCTGAAACTCCTGCAGCCACTGGGGCCTCGGGATCAGATTACGGACCCCAGCACTTTCAGAATAAAAGTAGGATTAATGGGGGTGGGGCGGGGGGTGGGAGTTGGGGGAGAGGGCTAGAGGGCGAGAAAGAGGGGAGCAAAGTTTGGTGATTGCATTTAGTTTTGGAAAGGAAAACCGATGCAAAGACTCCGGCAAAGTGTGACTTTTTTAAAAAAAAGCAATGCTAGAGCATCAATTTACGTACCTCAGATTTTCCTGCAGATGCTGTCAACTTAGCTTTGCGAATATTACTACTCTCCTGAGCGGAAAGCTAAGTGTCTCGCAGACGGGTGAAAGGAGGTCGGAAGACGTGCGCTCCTCTCCAGAGCGTGACTGCCCCCCGCCCCGCACCCGCACCCGCACCCGCACGCTCGGCTCTAGTGCTCCCCACTGAGCCCGGCGCCCCGCGCACGGGCTGCCCCTCGCGCCTTCTCGGTCTCATTTCCCCGCGAGGGAAATTAGGAAGCAAGCCGGGAAGTGACGGAAGAACTTACCTGAGACGATCCCATTCGACAGGAGCCCCAGCTGGTAGAAGAGGCAGCAGCAGCAGAGGCGGGTCAGGCGCAGCTCGCGGCTCTTCCCCATTGCGGCGGCGGCTCGCCCCGCGCGCGCCTCCTGCGAGGTCCACCGCGGGCGCCGCCGCCTCCCCGGAGCGCAAGTCCGGGCGGCGAGTTTGCCCGGGCCCTTTGTCTGCCGGGGCTGGGGGGTGGGGTGGGGGTGGGGGTGGGGGTGGGCGGGGGGTGCTGCGTGACTCCCAGGCGGTGTCGGCCGGAGGCCGCCGCAGCCCGGGCGGGGCGGGCGGGCGGAGTGGGAGGAGGCAGCGCGGCCGCCCCCGCCGCCCTCGGGGTCCCCGGCGAAGGAGGCGCTGAGCGTCTCGTCTGGGTTCCGGCCGCCGCGAGGGTTCCCGAGGCCGAGCGTGAGAGAGCCGGCGCCCCGCGGGACAGCCCCGCGATCGGCCGAGAGGCGGGAGGTGCCGGGCGGGCGGCGCTGGCTCGGGAGCGGCGCGGAGAGTGGGAGCCGCGGCTTCCTGCGCGCACCCGCGGCGGGCGGCCCGAGCGCCGGCCGCAGTCCCCGCAGGCCCCGCAGGCCCCGCAGTCCCCGCAGCCCCGCACCCCCCTCCGGGTCGCGACGCCGAAGGCTCGCACCCACCGCGCCGCGGGAGGGAAGGAGGCAGGGGCGCCGCGCGCGCTTCGCGACCGCGGGGTGCGCAGGAGAAAAGAATCGAGCAGATCCCACCGGGAAAAGGGGAACCGAGAGGTGCCCGTGGCGGGACAAAGGTCCTGGAACCCCGTCACACGTGCTCGCCCTGCCGGGACTGGGGGGGGTGGGTTGGGGCCCAAATGCCCTCACTTGATTGGCCGCTCTGGGGGGCCCTGCCCCCGGCGCCCCCCCCCCCCCCAGCTGAGGTGTGTGCAGGTACCCGAGCCGCCCCCTGCCCACCCGCCCCCTCCTCCGGCTCCTCCTCCCGGACTCTCCTCCCTGCACCCCGGCATCGCTCGGGGCAAAACAGGGCAGCCTCCTTTTCCAGAGGCCTTGATTGGTTTCCCGGTATTTTCCAAGCCCGGAGATCATGTAATTTGTCAAGGAGTGATCTTCGAAGGTTCTTAGGACTTTACACACCCTGCACGTCAGGCCCCTTAGCACACCTTATGCTCCCCGCTCCCCATCCGTCAGGACCAGCAGCCCGTCTCCCTCTCTCCCCCATTCCTCTCCTCCCTCCCTCCTCTGTCCCTTTTCTCTCGTGCTCCTGATGGGGGCCGAGGGGGAACCACATTAAATGCTATATTCTGAAGTGCTCACACCGAGTGAGATTGTTTTGCCCTGTTGTGCTTTTCTTTTTTTAACTTAGAAAAAGATACTTTAGCTATTTCTGTTGTTATGGGGTGATTCAAGCCCAGATATGCTCCCAGCTTTCTTTGTTTAATGGTACCTACTCCCTTTACATGCCTCTGCCTCCTCCCAGCAAACCCTTCACACTGAACTCAAAGAAGGATGATTGATCTAACCTGCCATTTTCATCCTCTGAACCAGGCCAGAAGAAAATTCCGCACTGAGGTTGGGTCCCCAGTCCTTTGTTGTTTCACCTCCTGCTTCTCGTGTCAAAGGTGACCACTGCGCCTTTAAGGGTGGCAGATGCTCGCACTTCAAAGGAAAGTCCTTGTTTGAATTAGCAGCCTCCTAGAATACTTTCTTTCAGTTGACCAGAGGTTAAAAACAAACACAAAGACATTCTAGGTGGGTTTATCAAGAATGTTCTGTCTCCAAAACTTGTCTTGTAAAATCTCTAAAACTATAGAATCTAGTATGTGGATTTCCAGATGCTCAAGACATACCTGGACTCTTCCGAACCTGCACATTTCTTTTTATGGGACTCAAATATACCGCCTTAAAATTAGGCAAAAACTCAAAGAATATTTTTAAGTACAAGCTTTTAATGTTAAAGACTTAAAGGTCAAAGAAACAACTCCACTAGGATGGGAGCCTTTAATAAAATATTTCTCACATGTATTTTAGCAGCAACAACAGACACATAAGAATAAAACTCTAGAAGGGATTCATATTCAACTGTACTTGTTTCTTGAAATTCAACTGAGATTTCCTAAAACTTAATGAACTGTGTGAGTTGTAACATTCAAAAGCAGAGGTTGCCTATGTAAGTTTCCACCCCTGATTATTTTTCCTACTACTAAATCCCTACCAATCCCTCATGATAGGCATAACCATTAATTATTACCAGAAACATTTTCCAAATGCCAAGCTAGCTGTAATCTTTCTCCCATTTGAAATTCTGTTATACGTTATTTGTATATTTTCTGGGGCATTTATAAATAACTTGGGTTGCAATCATGTGTACTATCTTTATTTCTCCTACTAGATTATCACATTTTTTAAAAGTTAGGAATGGTTTCTTTATATACCTTTTTTAATTTTTTCTTCTTTTATACCACCTCACCTACTCCAGTGATTCACACTGAATAGGTATGGAGATTTTCTGGAAATTCTCCAAGATTTTTTAGAAAGTGTTGGAAATTGATACCTTTATGGTGTTTTATTCCAATTCCAGTTGCTTGATAGAGAACGGTAACAGTAGCTCCGCTGGTGATCAGCCACTCAGCATGATTTATCTGGCTCACAGATAGAAGATAATAGAGAAAGGATGTCTGGGAATTTTTTTTACCTAACTACGAAAGACTTAGATGTGCAAATAAGAGCATGAGTTAAAGTGGATTTGTGTATGGATGTATGGATGTGAAAGAAAGAACTCTGCCTGATTTGGAGCAGAGTGAATTCAGTGTGGTGAAATAGAAAAGGCAGGACTGTGACATGCGTGTGCATTACCAACCTCAGAGGAAAGAGAAGAGCAGCTGGGAGAAATATGTTGGTTAAGACAGGTCACTACATATGTCTGCAGATGGTAGCTAGCACCAACCCAGCACTGCTTTTGTGTTCTTAGAGCAAGGACAGAGGGCGGGAGGGTAAGTGACGAAGCGTTAGGGTAAGTGGAACCAACTGTTCCTGTACACAAGGTGCTCGCCTGCTGCATTTTAAACCAGGCTTCTCTTTATAGAGAGTTGGCTTTGATAACTGTAGTCCTTCCCAGCTCTCTTCATTCACTGGCACTAAGCCTCTCATACAACTTAAAGCTAATCTTAATACCACCACCACTACCACCAAAAAAGCACCTTAAAATCTTGAGAAAATACAAAGAACTCTTTCAGTGAGTTGCATAAGGATATCTGTTGCATGAGGATATCAACTTCCAGTGGCTCTCACATCTAAATCGAGATCGAGACTTAAGCTAGTTCTAGCCGTTATGGAGTGACAGGGACCATATTTAACTCTCATCTCAAACAATTAGAAAAACAGGCAGCACATATAAAACAGCAGTTTCTGACACTGGGCAATAGGCAACTTAAGACAGTGACTTATGAGAGAATGGAAGCAAATGAGGTGATCCCTACAATACCCGAAGCTTACTACCTGGAGTCAGTTTCCAGACCTCAGCAAAAGGATAGGAAATCCAAACAGAGCCCTTAAGACCAGCTAAGTTAAGGAGACAAAAGAGCCCAGTGAGTAAAACTTACAGGGCAGAGTACCAAAGAGGGTGAGCTGCACAGACAGTGTATACGTTGTCTTTTGCTGTGTAACAATCTACCACCAAACTTAGTAGCCTAAAACAACAAACGCTTTTCTCCCAGATTCTGAGATCAGGAGTCCAGGGATAGCTTAGCTGGGTAGTTCTGGCACAGGGTCTTTCATGAGGTTGCAGAAACTCTTGACAAGGTCTATAAATTCTGAAGACAACTTGGGGAAAGAGGTTCTGCTTTCAAACTAACATGGATCTTGGCAGAAAACTCAGCAACTTGTCCCATGGACCTTTCCATAAGGCTGCCCATGACATGTGTTTATTTAGGGCAAATGACCCAAGAAAAGAGAGTGAATATGCCCAAGATGGAAGCCACTTTCTTTTCATAGCCTAATCTTGGAAGTGAATATCATGTTCTATTCATAAGAAGCAAGTTGCTGAATCCAGCCAACACTCGAGGGAAGCAGTATTAAATAATTTGTGGACATTTTTAAAACCACCACTGCTTGTCCACTGGTCATAAATTATTTATATTTCCCCCATGTTCAAAATACACTCATCCCCTCCCAAGGCCCTCACAAGGCTTATTCTGCTACATCATCTCTCGAAGACCAGACCCTCGCTGTCTAAATCAATCCAGGAATGTGTGGGTGTTCTGGGTCTACTTCCACGAGTGGAGATCCTCAAGTTCAGTCCCTCTCCCTCTGTAGGTCATGAAGCTAAAGAAAAAATTTATTTGTTTCGATGCAGCCAACAGACTGTGGTGGGACAGGCAGACAAGCACGGGCTAACTGTCATAGAAGTTTCTGTTCAAAAAGAAGGAAAGAGGGTGGGCACAAAGTTGGTTGTACCCATAGCAATTGTGTCCACAGCAATTGTGAAAACCAACTGGGAAAATGTTGCAAGTCCCCTGATTGTCTCAGGGTCTGGGAGTAATTTTCCATGGCTCTTGGCTCTGCCCTTTGAGAACATGGCGCCGCCTTCTGAACCATCCTTCCAGTTTCATGAAAGGTACTATGTGTTTGCAACTGAGCAATTTCTCAGCTGACTTCCTGCCAGTACCACTTAGGGTGCCCAAAGGCTCATATCATTTTACACATTTTCTATCCCTTTCCATAAAGGAATATTTCTAAAGTGTAATTCTTTTTACAAACTTTGCAAACCTTTTGTGAATCTTTATAGAATTCAATCCATTAGACAAAAGTCACATCCTCAAACTTCTGTGTTTTAACCTAAACTCTTCTCTACCTTGGTTTTCTGATGAGACTGCCGACAAAAAAAAATGTTCTTAGACTTCTTAGAACCCCTATTGTTTGATTGAAAAGATCTGTGAATCTCCTACTTCAACACTTAGAGAGCCTTCGTCTGACTGAGAGGTACTCTGAATGGTCACGTTGTCTTCCTGAGTTCTTAAAAAAGATTTTACAATCATATACTGTGCTTTTTCTTTAGAAAAATGCTCTCCTGAAAGTGCTCTAGATTTCATCTTTGCTCCGATGACATTTCTTTTTGTCATTGCCTCATTTTCCATGTGGACAAACTGAAACATTTTAAGCCATCAGGCTTTGGTTAACAATCTTCCTTTAGTTTGTCTCTCCCTCCCCTTATATCTCTACAAGCATCAGAAAGCAGGCAGCAACTTCAAAATATTTTTGCTTGATCAATCAGTTTATTAAGTCCATGTCCTACAGCAGGCAACAGTGTTGATAAATTCAATGCCATTAAATAACAAGGATTCCTTCAGCTTCCAATAAAATTTACCTCAGTTTCCTATAAGCTCTCACCTGCAGCCTAACCAAAGATCATATGGCTTCTATTAAAAGCTTTTTTAAGTTGTTAAAGGAATTGTATTTGAAGTTTAAAATCTTACACACACACACACACACACACACACACACACACACACACAAAGGAATCTCCTTTTCAGATGGTTTCAATGGTAACTACTACCAAATATTAAAAAAAAAAAAATTCTACATAATCTCTGTAATAAAATAGAAGAGGAGATAGCACTTCCCAACTCATTTTTGAGGCTAGTATTACCTTGATACCAAAATCAGGCAAAGCCATTACAAAAAGAAAAGTACAGATCAATATCTATCATGAACACAGACACAAAATCCTCAGAGAAGTATTAGCAAGTTGAATCCAACAATATGTTAAAAGAATAATATAATATGACCAAATGGGATTTATTCCAGAAATGCAAGGTTGGTTTAATATTAAAAAATAATAATAATAATCCATATGATTCACCATAATAACAAGCTAAAGAAGAACATGTGGCCTTATCAATTGATGCAGAAAAAGCATTTAAAAAAAAATTCACCCATCATGTTTAAAACTCTCAGAAAGTGAGGGATATAAGGGAATATACTCATATTCCTAAAGTTATACACAAAAGAAAAAGAACTATAGTCAACAGTGGAAAACTTAATGCTGTCCACCAAAACTGGGATCAAGGCAAGAATCGCACCCTCACCGCTCCTGCTCCACCCAGTACTAGAAGGATTAGCCGGCACAATGCAGCAGGAGCTAGAAACAAAAGGAATACAAGTTGGAAAGTGATGAGTAAAACTGCCCTTGTTTGACAATGACTTGATTGTCCATGTAGAAAATCCTAAAAATGTGCAAAAAATTCCTGGAACTAATAAGTTAACATCACAGAATACAGGGTTCACACCACAGATCAACTGTATTTCTATATACTTGCACTGAACGTTTGGAAATGAAATTAAATGCAGTAGTATTCACATTAGCTGCAAAAAAATGAAATACATAGGTCTAAGACTGACCAAATATGTTCAAGATCTGTGTGCTAAAGACTATCAAACAGTGATAAAAAATGTTAGAGTGTCTCCATCAGTAGGAAGATGTACTGTATTCATGGATTGGAAGAATCAACAAAGTAAAGATGACAGTTATTCCCAAATTAATCTTTTCATTTATAACAATTTCTTTCAATATCTCAGCAGTGTTTTGATGACACAAGATGATTCTAAAATACAGATTAGAAAGGCAAGAAGCTGAAATATTTTTTTTTAAAGCAAAGAATATCTGAGGACCCTCACTATCTGATTTTAAGTCTCATTTTATAGCACCCATCTCAATTTTGGAAGAGACACATCTCAAGTGCTCATAGCCGCATGTGGCTAGTGGCTCTGGTATTAGCCAGAGCAGCTCTAGGACTCAAGAGAGCACAGACTTGTTGTGCTCATTGTTTTATATCCAATGGCAGGAGCTGTGCCTGACACAGGGTTTTAAAATCAATTAATTATTTAATTAGAGTTCTTGCCTTCCATCAAACAAGCACCTATTGAATATATACTGTATGTGAAGAAAAAAAAAATAGCTGAAATAGAGATGGTAATGTTATTGTGCTTATATTTTAGTAAGGGATATCATTTTCTGAAGAAATGATACCCCAAGAAGGAAAAGGGAAAACAATTCATTTTTGGAGAAGGAAAAGATTTATCAGTTTTAAGCAGAGTGGGAAAGAGCACAAACAAGAGCTGAGATGTATCATACTCCAGATGAAGGAGGGAAGGAAAGTAGGGAAAGCAGAGGGGAGAGGGAGGAAAACAGGTAATTTACCTATATTTATACGTAAAGGGAAAAATTGCAAAAATGTAGGCAAATTAGAAACACTTTCAAGGGAATAAAAGTTGAGAAAATTAAACTGCAAGAAATACTTTTATACACTTTCCTAGGAAGAAAGAAAATGATTCCAGGTGGGAATTTGGACTACAGAATGGATTGAATAGCACCAGAAATAGTAAAAATTATGGTTAGATATTTAAAATATATTTTCCATTTTCTCAAAATCTCTTTAAAATATTTATTCCATTTAATATACTGTTTAAGGCAAAAATAATAAAAATGGATTGTGCATATGCAATCAGTAATTCTTAACATCATCACATAGATGCATGATCATCGTTTCTTAGTACATTTGCATCGGTTTAGAAGAAACCATATGTAGAATGGCATGATTTCTAAATGTTGGGTTAATTTCTTTTTTTCCGTTAATTAATAAAAAAAAAAGCCACAAAAAGAAAAAAAAAAAAAAAAAAAGTTCTAGCTCCAAAATAAGTGGAAGAAAACAGAAGAGCCAATACACCTCTTCAGGTTTGATAAAGTTACCTGGCAAGTATTAAGCAGAGCATGACTTTTTTTTTTTAACTTTAAATATTTTGTGGAGATATAATCTATATACAGTAAATACTGATAAATGAATTTTTAGATACGTATGCCCTCTGTGATACCACCCAGATCAAGAGATGGACTGTTTCTGCCTCTCTTTGAAGACTCCTTGATGTCCTCGCCAGTCAAAATCTCTCTTTTGTCCCCCACCCCCACTATCCTGTCATCCTTGATGAATTTAAAGAAATAAATTATTAAGCAAAACTCCCAATCAGGAGAACAGACATTTTAGGAGTTGAAGGATGCTTTCACAGACTACAGCAACATTCACTGAAATCCAATAAGATTCTGTTCTTAGAAATTATAGATACAAAAACAGTTTATAATGCAGAAAAAGTACCTGCTTTTCTAAAAGAAAAAAAAATGGATTGTGTTTAAAACATAAATAGAAATAAAATATATGATAAATTAGCACAAATTATTTGGAAATATTAACATAAAGTGGCATGATATTATTGATGGTAGACCATGATAAATTTAAGATCTGTATTTAAACCTTAGAGCAACCTCTAAAACTAAGCTAAAATAAAATAAATTTATTAAAAGATGTATAGCTAAAAAAATAAACATTGAAGATAAAATATACCTCTAAAATATTCATTTATTCCACAATAAAGCAAGAAAAGAGAGGGGGAGGGACAGATGAGACAAATAGACAACAAATAGGCAAGATGGGAGATTTAAATCCAACCATTAAAAGAATTACAATAAATGCAAATGTTCTGTGCACTCCAATTAAAAGACAGAGATTCTCAAATTGGATAAAAAAAGCAACACCTATCTGTAGTCATCTCAGAGAGCCCTACTTTAAATACAACACACATAAATGTATAAAGTTGGAAAAAATACCATGCAAACAGTAATTTAAAAAAAAAACCAGTGTGACTGTATTAATTTTGATCAAGTAGATGTCAGACCAAGGAGTATTTGCAGGGATAAAGAAGGACATTTCATAGTGATAAGAATCTATCATTCAGGATGAATGCATAACAATATTAAATTGGTAGGTAACTTATAATACAGCTTCTAAATACTTAGAGCAGATTGGTAGAAATCAAAAGGGAAATAGACAAATCCATTGTTATATTTGAGCATTTCAGTTATCCTTTTTCAAAAGTTAGTAAAACTAGGAGCAGATAATGAATAAAACTACAAAAAGCTTGAACAATGCTATTGTCAGCTTGACCTAATGGACACATAAACTACTGCATGCAGTGATAGCAGAAAACACATTTTTAAATAGACATACTAAGCACTCACCAACATATTCCATATTGTGTTCCATGAAACATGTCTCAACAATTTTAAGGTTGAAATCATACAAAGTGTATGTATATTATTTGACAACTAATGGACTAAGCTGGAAATCAACCACGTATATATGAAATACCTCTTAATATTTTTACACAAAGCTTAATGAAAATCAGAAACGATTTAAAACTGAATAAAAGATATAAACAACATTAAAATTCGTGGGGTGCAGCTAATGCAGAGGTTATATAAATATTTATAGCATTTAATACTCGCAGTAGAAACAAAGAAGTATATTAAATGAATGATTTAAAGTTCTACCTGAAGAAAATCGAAAATAAAGACCAAATGTAAACGAACCTACTAAACTGACAGAAAGAAATGATAAAAATAAGAATGGAAATCAGTGAAATAGACAATAGAAAAACAATGGAGAAAACCAGTGAAACCAGGACTTGGTTCTTTGAAATAAATAACATTGGTAAGCACTAGCCAAATTAATCAATAAATAGAAAAGAAACAAATTGCCAGTATCAGAAATGAAAAGTGACATCATTACAGATTCTGCAGACATTGAAGGACAATAACAGATTTGTAAGAAGAACTTTATGGCCAGAAAACAGTAAGCTCAGATGGAACAGAAAAAGACTTATTGAAAAATACAAGTTACCAAAGGTCACAGAAGAAATAAATAACCTGATTATCCTTACTTTTATTTTAAAAATAACAAAATTTTATTTTAAAATTTCCCCAAAAGAAAGCACCAGGCCCAGATGGCTTCATTGGTTAAATTTAAGGAAGAAATAAAATGAATTCTATAAAACTTTTCCCACCTAATTTTACAAAGCTATCATTAATTCACACCAAAATTAGACGCTATTACTAAAAAAGAAAACTACAGACTCATATCCCTTGTGTACATGGATGCAAAATTTCTTAACAAAATATAGCGAATTGATATCAGCAATATTAGAGAAAGGAAAATACACCTTGACCAACTGAATATAGCCCAGGAAGGAAAGGTCAGTTTAACATCTGAAAATAATTTAATTAAATACACCATATTAATAGTAAATCTGAAAAAGTCATATCATCTCAATAGTACAGAAAAAATTTAACAACTATTTCATAATAAAAACTCTCAGTAAATAAACAATGCTCAAGAGCTTCCTCAACCTGAAAAATGGCATCTATGAAAAACCTACAGCTGTAATCACACATAATGTTTAAAATAATGTTTAAAACTGAAAGATTTGTCCCTAAGATCAGGAACAAGGCAAAGACGTGTGCTTTCTCCACAACTACTCAGCGTTATAAGCTGAATTACTAGCTTCTGAAAATAAGGAAAAAATATGAACAAATAAAAGATAAAATTGAAAAGGATAAAATGTCAAGTTGCAGACAACATGAGTATGTAGAAAATTCTAGAGAATCTACAAAAATAAAAAAGTCATTAGAATTCCTACCCATGAATGACAAAGGCCCAGAATACAAATCAATATTGGTTGTCCGGTGCCTTTAGATTGTACTACTTATTATGAGCTAAAGGCCCTGTGTGATTTGATGCTTCCCATAGCTTCAGTCTCATGACAGTCTGCCCTCTTTTGGACTTCTGTAAATTCTAAAGTATACGGTGATTTCTCCTGCCACAGGACTGCACAGGCTGTTCCCCTTGCCAGAAACACGTCCCCTTCCATCCTGCCCATTAGCTTAGATTATCCCTACGTATCAATCATGCATATCTTTCCTCTGTCCTTCCCATAAGCAGCATGAGCACCAGGTTAGGTCTCAGTGTTTTAAGACATCACAGAACCTGTTGCTTCAACACGTAGCCTTCACTTACCTAGTGTTTATTTGTAATCATCTGTTCAACATCTGACTTCATCTAAATCCTTGTAACCCTTCTGCAACTGTCCTCCCTAGGAATAATCACTGGTAATAGTTGTGTGTCTCCTAGACTATTACAAAACAAAAACTCAGCGAAATGGGCTATATGAAAGACAAAATTATAACATATAAACATACATAGCCTTTCCTCTCTTAGAAGGCAAATAACTTTTCTTAAGAGAAAGTAATATATCTTGCAAGAAAGAAGAGCCAGCTCAAACTGAGTTTTGAGAGTTTCATAGAACTTTTGAGGAAAGTGAGACAAAATGTTGCAGAGGTAGCTTCTATGCTGCAATAAATGGGCTTTAGAAAGCATTGATAAATGAAGATTATTACAAAGTTTTGTTATATGTAATATAATGAGATCTGTGTTTTATTTTTGACTACAGCACAATACATGAGATCTCATGCTTATTTGGGTTACATATAAGACTTAACACAGAATCGGCTCTATGTAAATAGGCACTTAAAGTTTCTCTCAATAGTAAAAGAGGCCAAGATGAAAACCTAAATAATTCCCAGTCCTCAAAGCAATAAAGTCTATGTTTAATAAAGTTCTTCAGGTTAATGAACAATGTAAGACTGTACTTTGTCTTTTCATGTACCACTTAAATTTTATATATAAGAAGATTTTTGCACTAAAAGTCTACTATCACCTACACTGATATGTGGGGACTCCAGTTACAAGATTAAGAAATGTTAATCCAGGGCCAAGAGTCTCCTGCTTGGACTTCTCCATTGCATTCCTTGAGCAGCATTCCGTTGAGTACCAATGACCGTTGCTGTCATTATATTACCTGAAGATTATAACTACTGTACCTAACAAAAAACCTTAAGCCATCTACATTACATAATTTAATGCCTTTTCTCCAAGACAGTGGTACACTTGATTCCAAAGACAATTTTCAATATTGTATATTATTGGGAATGCCCTAGCCTACTTATACTCAATAAATACTCATTGAATATTTGAATGAATGAAATCAAAGGCAGTGTCACCCACCTGTGATCCTACCAGAGGTGGGAGAGTGGCTCAGATGAGACTAAGGTAAGCCTTTAATGTTTACAGTTTTATGATTAACATAAGTGTTCAAAACGTGTCTGTGTGTGTGTTTGTAGGTATGAAAGAGAGAAGACGGTTTTCAGAATTATGAGACAGAAAAGGACTCCATTAACAAAAATATTTGGAAAATACTCCCTTTATTTGTCTACTAGGGATGCAAAGATAAACATTAGCAAGAAATGAAACTAGAAGTTCATCAACAGGGTGTTCTGGATATCTGCTTTGTTGAGGTTTTGGCTGCTCATCATTTGACGTATTATGGGAATCCCCCAGTCAAGAATCATTCTGGGCCATGGGGCATTGATTTCCACTAAAGAAGTACAGAAGGTCCAGATTCTCGTTTACCCAGGGTGCAGATCCATGACCTATGTTTAGCTAATCGAATGTCCACGGCTGGGACATCTGGAGCAGGTAATGCAAAGAAATAGGACGCTTCAGAATTTCTTTCAGCACCATTGTCCAGCAGCCTTGCTGGTGATGGTGCTCATAGTTTGGTCCTTGACCCTGAGCCAACTGCATAAGTATCTTAACACCTATTCCGATGGTAGAGGCTTGGCTGTGCTGACCGCTAAGCAGCTTCCCATGCTTTCTGCTTGAACTCAGACCTTGGCCTTCCCATCATTTCTTTAAGCTACATAATGACATCATGTCATTAAATTCATTCAATTCCTTTTCTGTTAAGGCTAGTCGGGATCCATTTCTGTCGCTGAAAACAAGAACCATGATGTAAACAGATTGGTGTCAAGGGGTGTGTTGCAATCAACGGGACTTCAGAAACATCAAGGGAGTCTTGGGTAGATGCTGCTGGAATTAGTGAACGTTCTGTTGGTATTGCTCAGTGGAAATTTGTCAGTCCATGACACATAGTGACCAAGTTTCTCTTTATTGTCTCTCCTGGAACGAAGTATGCCTTGAGAGCAGAATTTTCTCTGCCCGTGTAATTGCTCTGTGAAATTTAAGAAATGTAATGTGGTGTACCTGCTTCTAATGGTTCTACACAAGGCTGAGAGAATGGGAAGCCCAGATTCCAAAATTCTCAGCTCAAGTCATTAATTGAAATCCACAGGCTTTCTATGAGTAAACTAATATATATATATATATATAATGTTTAGTTATACCAGTAGTTCCTTGATGAGTTGGTGAAGAAGGGGGTTGGAATGTTGGAGGGGATTAATCATGTGAATTTCATGTCCTCCTGGAAGGCCTTTACCCCAGGCCTTGAGAAATACACTAACAAGAAGAGTGGAGTGTCATCATCTGAAAAATGACTGTTTTAAAGTGATTGTTCTTTGAAGCTGCACGTGCTGATGCAGGAAGCAATGAAATGCTCTCCAGACTGCAGTTGTGTAAGCTGGGGTGACGTGGCAGCACTCCACATCCGAGGCAAGGTGGACTCCGGTTACTGGCAAGGTAATCTAAGTAATCTGAACCATGGAGATTTGGGAGGCTGCGAATACATCATAGACTAAGCACCTTACTAGGCCCTATTTGAGCTATGACTTAAAAAATAAAAAAAAAAC
Organism: Tamandua tetradactyla; assembly: GCF_023851605.1. Classification (NCBI taxonomy): domain Eukaryota; kingdom Metazoa; phylum Chordata; class Mammalia; order Pilosa; family Myrmecophagidae; genus Tamandua; species Tamandua tetradactyla. Next base: position 7,812,661 of record NC_135346.1, on the reverse strand, counting down.
AAAACAAGCAAATTAATAAAATTATCATCTAGGTCTGATGACTCATTACGATGGAGGCCCATGGCCTTCTTCTCCAGTTCCCAGGCCTGGAGAGAACATAGCCCACGCCTCCTTGCATCAAAGTAAGCCCAGGTTCCCAGGAGCAAACCCGGTGATAGCAATGTATGTACTCCAATCTTCTTCCTTGCCTGCCACGGAAGAACTAATGACCACTCAGTAAGATTACTTTCTTTGGGGGAATTGAATATGCTCCGATCTTTTGCACCTTCTTGGACATGAGCTCTGAACAAACCCTAATACCCAAGGATCCAGAATTCGCAGAAAAAAAAAATCACTTCTCGACCTTTTGGCCGAGATGAAGTGCATAGGGTCTCCTGAGGGTCACAGATGGATTTTTAGCTGAGTCTGCTCATGATAGGCCCATTGAAATCTCAAATCCCCACTGTATTCATAAAACTATAGTAACAAATATTTTCCCAAATGACTGAAACACAATAAAAATGCATTTTCTGCATTCTTTAAGCTGTAATAACAAGCAGTATGTAATGGCAAAACATGACAGACATTTATTTCTTACTTATGCCTTGGACCAGGCTTCTTCAATCTTTGGGCTCCTCCAACCCCGTGACCTTGTTGTCTGCACCCAGCCGAGGCGGAGGCAGACGTGCTCTGGCCCAGCCTTGAACGAGGTGCACATTACATCTGCTCACATCCTTTTGGAAAAATCTGGTCATAGTATCATTTCTGTGTGCAAGACAGGATAGGAAATGTAGGGTATTCTTTTATTCAGGGAGAAGGAGAAACAGATTTTGTCGAGAATCCATGACCTCTGTCCTGGTACTGTGCTTTTACTCTAGTTGCAGAATGTGCGCTGGGAAGAGACGTAGTGAGAAATTGGCAGATGTCCCCTACGGTCTCCTTAACACACAAGGAAAGGTCTATAGTGACAAGTTACTGCGTGGACACCATGAGGACTTCCTCTCCCAGCCAAAGTGATAAATCAAAGCAATCATGAATGGTGGGGAAGCCACAGCGATTGGGGACTTTATTAAAGCCTTGAATGTTGCATGGCTGGCGACTTTTTTCCCTCCTTCCTGTTTAATTCACCTGTGCAGATGGCAGATGGGACATCTCTGATCTGGGACAAGTGCGTGGACCACGAGGCTGTCCGACATGCTCAGGGAGGGAGGGCTCCTTCCTGTCTCCCAGGAATGAGTGCCTCTTCCCTGGTGGGCCACTTTGTGTAGCATTCACGTGGGTCACAACTGGCCTCCCCTTCCTTGGCTCATATTGAGTTCATGCACATTTTATGCAAGCTTCTTTTTCATACATCTTTAATCAGGTTCCTTCCTAATTTCCTACAGTCTCAGCAAATTATTCTTCGCTGCCCATTAATCAACATAGAAGCTTACTTCATGCCAGCCTTCTTTCCAGCCCCGTAGACAAGAGAGACACTGAACCGCTTCAAGTTAGCCCATTGTCCACAAGGCCTACTTCTGGTGGGGCCAGCAGATCACACGAGGGACCTCTGAGCCAGGTCTGGACTTTTTCCTCTTCAGTCCACTTGCCTTCGAGAATTTCCTATGAAGAATGGATGAGGTGGGAGGGAGGGACTTCTGTGAGAAGTGCTCATATTTTGAGAGAACAACTTATGTAAAATGAGGCCTTCTGGAAGTACTTGGACTTAGACCTGTATATACACAAGTTTGTTGGGTCTAGCAAAAGGAACTCTTGATGCAGAGCCCCCTTCAGCCCTCCACCTCAGCGTCCTTGGCAGGTCCTAGGATCCATATATAAACCAATTGCTATACTGTCTGGTTCTGTATCATCCAGTCGAATGAAGACATCCCAGACAGCTAGAAATATGGTCATAATCTGCTTCTGCCGATAAGCCCTCCCCTGCCAGTGCCTCCCTCTGCAAAGTGAATCAGCACCTCAGCAATGTGTCTTAGCATGTCAATAAGCCCCTTTGTTGGTGCAGTTCTTCAGGTGCAAATCTTTCTTTTAAAGAGCGGCTTGTTGCTAGCCCATGTGGAACCTACTCAGAAACTTGTCAACACCTGCTTCCCCTTACAGACGTATGCGCAGCCTCTGCTATTGCTAAAACCCCCAGCATGCCAGCATCAAAACATCATTGCATTATAGGAGGATATTTGAATAATCTTTGGTTGAGGAACATTTTTGAAACAATGTAGGAAAGCTAGAAGTCATAAAGACAAAGTAAGACATTAGACTTAGTTTGTTGTAAAACATCATATTAAAGATCAAAAACATAGAAGATAAAGGATTAACGTCCCTAAAGAAAAAGAGCTCCTATATATTAAATTTAAAAGAGCATAAACAGTTCTTCTAATTCTAAAGGAGAGACTTAGAAGTTGAGAAAAGAGGAAATGCAGATGGGAAATAATCATATGAAGAGTTGCTTCCATTTCACCAGTGGGAAGGTAGTGTAAAAAAAATCCTGTTTTTTTTTTTTTTCACCTACTGAAATGAAAACGGCAATAAGAGTCAGTGCAGGTGAGGGTAGCAGAAGTGGGAAACACTACTTCTGGGAATGTATGCTACATCCTCCTTAGAAATTGATCTGGCCGTATTTCCTAAAATTTAAAACAGCATGCACAGTTTATCCAGTAATCCATCTAAAGAAATCTACCTTGAAGACAGAGAGACCCTGGGCACCTACAGATGTTCATTGTACCATTGTTTACGTGCACTAAACTGGAGGAAAACCTCAAAGTCCGTCAGACACACGATGGAATAATTGATTGTACATGCTATTATGGAAAATTCTCAATTTGTTTTTTAAAAAAAGGAATGGGGTTTTTCTCCTGATATGGAAAGTGTCTTAGGATATAAAGTTTTTCTAAGTGAGTTGCAATGTATTGTGCATAGTATTTCTTTCTCTCTGTGTACGTATTTGAATGAGTATGCAAGAAATGAATGGAAGAATATACACCAAACCTAAAAATACATCAAAGGAATGTGTGAATATTTATTATGTATAGTAGAGAGAGAGGAGGAGAAACACTTTTCGTAATAGTTTCTATTGTGTCATTTAATTTTCTGTAAGGTTTAAAACATCTGCTAAAGAATTTTTAAAGGAAAATTTGCAATTAAAAATGCTCAGTGCTACTCTGTTTTGCTTTATTTCTATTTTTGCATAATTGAGTCATTAATGTTTATAGAGTGAAAGTGTAAAGAGAAATCAGTCATTCTTGAACAAATCCCTTCTAAGAGAAGACTTTAAATAAAAATTGTTCAGGAAAAGCTCATGTTTTTTCTACAGTGATTTAGCTGCTAATTATTTGGGCATGTGTTTTAAACATATGACTGATGATGCCCTTGAGGTTTTTTCTTTCTTTTTTTTTTTTCCCAGCCTGGGGGACATTTGTTTTAAATTTTTACAATTTAACAAAAATACACTTGATCCATAGAAGAAACTACTTTGGCTGGAATACCTCTTACTACATTAAGGTCTCATATCATATGACTATTTAAATTAGAACCAGAAACCTATGTCTTCCTGTTTCTGGAATGCCTTTCAAATGTTATCTCTGGATAAATAAACTCATAAAAACTCAAGGTAGATTACAAACTAGTTTTCCATCTCAGAAACACATGTACATGTTCAAGACATAGGTTTGGGTTTTAAAATTATTTGTGAAGAATGGTGGTGTTTGCTTCTATGAGGACGACAGTGTATTTCAGCCCATCTAAACAGTTAATTTATATCACATTAAACTCATGATTTCCAAATGTTCAATGTGTAATTCTACACTATATTTACATGGCTAAATAGAATATTTACTTTAAAATATATAAATTTGAGATTACTTCAAAAGCTTTTCTCTTCTTTTTATTTTTTTAGAAAAACTTGCTCTAGAACAAATTCTACTTCTAAGGGTTCAAATGCAATACAGAAAACCTATAAGTAAAAGAAAGACACCAAACAGCCAGGGGGAATAAATAGTGTGTAATTAACAGGTCTTACTTCCGTCAACTTTTCTTCTTTTTGTTATCCGACTAAAATAGCTCTGTCTCTGAAAATAAGAAATGGTAATTTCAGTAATTAAAATATTTTTGTTACATCACAACAATTTATGGATTTAATTTCAAATTCTCTTTATGTAAAGCTTTCATGGACTTTCAGTGACAGCCACAGAAACTATATTAAAGGATAAATTAAAATGTGAATTGTTTAATGTTAATTAGCCAAGAGTATTCTGATGAAAAAATTAGTGTGTTTATTTTAAACAAGATGCTTTACAAGAATAAAAAGAAAAGAAAGAGAAAAACATAGATGGATCTAAGCCCTAGAGCCTCACATTAACCGGTATCATTTATTTTCGATTTTCTAGGTGACTGAGGTCATATTATAAACTCTCAGGGCAGAAGCTGTATTATCTGCAATCAACAAATAATTAAAAGTATTATTAAGAGCAGACTTTGTGTGATGATTATTTTTGATGACATCATTCAACAAAACACTAATCTGATGATCATTCAGGTAAGGGTATGGTGCTGAGGAGAAATGCTAAAAGTGGCCATTTATACTTTTAATAGTATGGCTTCACTGAGCATATTAAGCAATTTAGTATATTTTTAGGGGCTGCTTTATGTCACGCAGAATGTTGCGTTCCTGCAGAACAACACAATTTGATGGAATTCCCTGGAAAGTTTAGTCTAAGTTGAAATAGTAAACAGTCACTGCCTGAACGGCTGCTGTTCGTCTGGGTAAACAGTTCTAGAATGGACAACATTCATCTTTACAGCCTAACATAGCCAGTGAAAATTAGCAGTTATATGCCCAAATCAGTTCAGCTTTTAGGATTACATGTGGTGAAATCAGTTAAAAATATACTTTCGCACTCACGCACATACACACTTACAATTGAGACAGTAAGATAATTTTTCTGTTGGACTTGGTTGTTTATTTTCATCTGACTACTTAGACAATCCAAAAGAAATTTGGTCAGCTAAGAACTTGATAGGTCCTATCAGCCTGAGTTCTCCTTTGGAAGAGAGTAAAGTAAGGTGCTATGTAACAAATGAATTTCATTTTCAGAGATCTGTAAAATGAGGTACATACAAAATGGTATGTTTATGAGTAATCTCAGGTCATCTGTACAGTTCACTTGATGTCTATCATGAATTTTGGAAATTTCTCTTCCATTATTCCTTCAAATATTTCTTCTGCCTGGTCTCTATTCTCTTTCTGAGATTCCATGTACATGCATGATTAACAGTGGAATCACAATTCCTACATGTTCTTTTGTTTCTTTACTCCTTCTTTTCTCTTTATGTTTCGGTTTGGGTATTTTCCTTTGATCCATCCTCAGGTAACCTGATTTTTTTCCCTCATATAATGAGCCTGTCAAGGACACTCTACATTTCTGTTGCAGTGGTTTTGATTTTTTAGTATTTCCGTTTCATTCTTTCCTACAGTTTCCATTTCCCTACTAAAATTACCCTTCTGTTTTCACATGACTACCTTTTCTCTTAGAGCCCTTAACAGACTAATCTTGGATATTTATAATCCCCTGTCAGATATTTCCAGTACCTGGATTATATCTGAGTCTGGTTCTGATGATTATATTCTATTTTCCGACTATGCTTATTCTTGATTTTTCAAATGCCTTGTCATTTTTCATGGGTGCCAGTGGTTGCATAGCACAGTAGGTACTGAGGGAGGCATTTTTGCGCTTGGGGATGAGTGCATCCTTCTTTCTTCCAGGCCGTTAGTGGGAGGGTTTGTATTTATCTAATCAGGAGTGGGGTTTGATGCTCGGTCTGCTGTGGTTATCCCAGTGCACCAGAATCTCGTCTTCCTTTACAGATACCTCCTGCTTGGGTGCAGAGCTAATTTACCACAGGGTGCTTCTCAGTGTCAGCTCCCTGGTGAGAATCTGTCTCTTGCAGTTCCCCCCCACCTGCATACTATTATCTTTATCACTGTTCGTTCCCTCAGCAGGGGGATGCAGGGGAGGAGGGCAGTTCTGTGTTGTTCTTATTAAGCCTTCGTCTTAACATGTTAGCAGCCTCTGCCAACCTGACACTCGGAGGCACCCAGCCTTCATGAGTGCACTTTTCCCTTTTCCAGCTGGAATTTGAAAATAGAGTTTTCTTTTTCTTTTTAATATCCTCTTCTGTTTCCAGTGGGTGTTCACTAGGGCCCTAAGATGACAGTTGTCTGTGCTCTTCCTCCTGCAGATTAAGCTTCTGTTATATAAGGAAGATGGGTGAGATTGGTCTACGTGGGACTTCTGTTTCTTCTCCCAACTGCTATCACTAGGGAAGGATCCTCAGGATTTCCCTCCATCTTCCCTTTGAATACTTTGTGGGGATCAGAGAGGAAAAGCTGCTACCCCCAAGGGCTGCACACTCTGCAGCCAGCCCACATTCAGCCTTTAGAAATCCATTAAAAAGTTTTCGCTGCTGCTGGTGGTGTCTACCCAGTAAGCAAATGCCTTCTTTTCTGTAAAGTTGAAGCTTGGTCTGATGCAATATTTCGTGTGATCCCATACCAGTGGAACCATCATTCTACAAGCGCCAAATAAACATGCTAGCTGAGGTGTGTGGACAGGAAAGGCAAACCCATACCCTAAATATGCGCCTATTAGTCTGGGAACAAACTATGGGGCTTTCCAGGATGGAAGAGGCCAAATGTAGTCAGCATGCCACCAAGTAGCTTATTATTCACCTCAAGGAATGGTGCCCAAAATGGAGGCCCAATACTGGTCTCTATTGTCGGCAGTTCAGACATTTGACAGTGGCCTTAGGTAGATCAGAGAGTAGAAGCAAATGCTTTGAGGCATATATTGTAAACTCCATCTCTGCCATTTCATTGATGTGTCCATTATGCCAGCACTGGGATGATCTGTGAGAGGCTGCTTGACATCAGCTGGTTGGTTCATTTTTAATTCTTGCCTCTTCTATAAGGGATGTGCTCTTCAGTCTTCACATTCCATGACCATCCCCATATAGCCATCCATATACTTGTACCCCAGACATCTTCATCCTGCTCTTTTGCAACTTTTCATCCCAGGGTTCTATCAACCATCCAAAGCATTTGTCACCTCCAATGAATCCTTACATATTCTAACCTCAGCCTTCTTTCTCTACATGATGTGGATGACCAGGTACATAAGCCAAAGCTCTGTCTACTGAGAGAGTTTCCTCTTTCTACCGTCTCCACTGTCCCAGGCCACCCCTGAGTTGGGCTGTAATGCGGCTACCATCCATTTTGCATCTGTATACCAAGCCAAATTATCCATAAATCTTCCCGCTTCATGTCCCCCAAACAGCCTGATGCAGAATCTGAGGAAGAGAGGCAGGTGCAACAGTGATGGGTGCCATGGAAGTCAGGGCTACTTCTCATGCAACTTGCTTGTGCTTCCTGATGCTTCTCACACTTAATTTCAGATGTATCACTTTCAAGTTTTGATAAATTATTGCTGATTCTGCCTAATTTATGAGTCGATGGCGCTGACAGGGTCCAACTCACGATAGACAGTACTGGCCACATAATCACTTAATATTCCAACAGAAAAATGCTGAGTTATGGCTGCATTGACTGCTCATCAATTTTGCACCCAGAGATAATTCTATTAACCACCTCTGTGGTTCTCTGTGAGCCAGGCCCCCTTGGATGCCACACCACCTTGTCTGTCATTATTGAAATTGCAATCTCCTAGATTCTGTAGCTTAGTTGCCACTGTCTGGCCTGTTGTTTCAGGGTTCTATTATTCTCAATGCTATCAGTGAACCAAGTTCTTAAACAAGTGCCCCTACTATTGGCCCTGGGCTACAGAGGAGAGCAATCACTGAACTTTCTAGTGATAATGATGTCATACTTTTATGACCTTCTCAGTGTCCATCCACACTGGGCCCTTAAATCAGGTCTCTGCAACCTCAGCTCTGTGACACCGACACTGTCTGCTAGACCCTATCTCCTCTGGGCCGTGACTAGAAAATGTCCCCAGATAGAAAGCCAAGGCAAACACAACACTTCACTCATGTGTTTTCCCCTTTCTCAAAGATCACAGTTGCTTTGCCTGTTACTCAGCATCGTAAAACTCTTGCCTCATTTGTTCTGAACAGTTTTATTATTTTTATGGTAGAAAGTGAGTCCAGTATGAGTAAGTCTGTCATGGCCATCAGCAGTAGTCCATATATATATATATATTATTTAGCTTAAATAGTTTTATAAGAGCCTAATTATACTTACTTTTTAACTCAACATTACTTTCAAAGTTATATTCATGTTGATAATTATAAATATAGTACATTATTTTAACTACTGCATGTTAAATAAATAAATAATCCTTGGTTTACCCAATCTCCAACTGTTGGGCAGTTAGGTTTTTCCACTTTTTATTTTTACATCCAAAGTGCCATAGAACATCCTTCACATCTCCCTGTGAACCTCTGCAAGACTATCTGAAAGGCAGATGCTTAAAAACATAACTGTGGACTGTAGACTGCGCACATCTTAAATTCACTAGGCATTGTTAAATTACTCCCTAGCATGGCTCTATCGATTTATTTTTCACTTACAATCAATGAGAGTATTTCCTCCATTGCAAACAACAATTGTTTCTATCATAATAACATTTTTGCTAAACCAAAAGGTGGTATGGCAGATTGAATCACATACCCCAGAAAAAACATGTTCTTATCTCAACCCATTCTTGTGGCTGTTAACCCAGAGTAAACAAGATCTTTTGAAGATGGTACATTTAGTTAACGTGTGGCCACCTGAATTGGATTTTAATCCAGATGACTGGAATCCTTCATAAGCAGAATGAAATTCAGACGTGCAGAGAGAAAGCCATAGGAAGTCAACAGAACCTAGAAGAGAAAGGAGACATCGTCATGTGCATTGTCATGTGTCAGAAAAGCCGAAACCAAGGGTCTTCAGAAACTGGCTCCAAAATGCCAGTCTTTGTAAAGAATGCACCACCTTACTGACACCTCAATTTTGGACTTCCTGTAGCTTCAAAAATCATAAATAAGTTGCTGTTGTTTAAGCCAACTCATTGTATGGTATTTGTTTTAGCAGCTAGGAAACTAAGTCAGGTGGTAAATGATGTCTTGTTTTATTTTACATTTCCTAACTGCTTATTGCTACTTGACAAAAACTTAATTGCTATTTGCATTTTGATCTTGTAATCCAGAAAATATATTTTTTTCAGATTTCTTTGTCAATATTTTATATTACCTTTCTACATCTATGCTGCTTATAAGTTAAATTTCCCTATACTTTTCCGTTATCTTTGGTCTTTGATATATGGATTTTAATTATACTTGTGACATGTAGTGAGTTGAAGGAGGTTTCTTTCTTTTCAGAGTTTCTGGGACATTTTGGACAAAATAGTTGTCATCTCTCCATTTTATTTGGTTGGATTAAATGTTAAGTGCTAGGGTTTTATAAGGATTATTGGGGACAGATTTTATACAACAGCTTCAATGTCTTATTCCATACAGATTTTCAGGTTTTCCAATTTTTGAGGCAGCATTGATAAACCATTTTTCTTGGAAATGGTTCCATTTGTCTATATTTTTAAATTTATTTCTTGGAAATGGTTCCATTTGTCTGTGTTTTAAATTATAAAAACATAATTTTCAAAGCCTCTACTGTATCTATAGTTGTGCCCATTATTTCATATTTCATTTATTATTCTTGATTTCTCTTTTCATTGATCAATTTTTCCCAGTGTTTATTAACTTTGTTCAGCTTTTCAAAGAACCTACTTTTGGTGGGGTAATTTGAAACTCAGCCTTATTAAATCAACACATCACTTTATTGTTCATAATAGACTTTCAGTTGAAGTCTACTTTCTTAATATTAATACAGCTACATCACTTTTTGGTTTGTATAATTTTCTTATTTCTTTAATTTCAACCTTTTTAATTTTAGTAGTTTTTTGGAATACAGCTAGATTTTCAAATTATCATTTTATTATTATTTCTAAATGAGGATTTTGGGATTTTCTTTTTACTATTTTGTTTCATTATTTCACTTCTCCAGCTTTTTTTCCCCTTCTTTTTAGAGTGCCTTGCCTGCCTTATATTGTATCAACTAAATATTTTAATTCATAACTTTTTCTGCATTTATTGGTTTGGGAAGTTTGAATTCTAGTTCTGTTTTTTTATCTTTAGAATTTTAGCAGACATACTTGACTAATGTTTAGATTAATCACTCTTTCTTCCTATTAAATATAGGGAATTTTAAGAATTCAGTAACACTGATCTCTCCCTGTAGTGGATATTTCTCATATTTTTGGTTCATCAGCACCTTTGAATAGAAAGAATATAATACCTATTGACAAAGTACTCTCTCTGAAAAATTAGAAAGACATAATAGCCAGCAGTATTTAGTGAAGAATAATGCATTATGGCCAAAGAACCATGTTCTTGAACTAATGAAAAAGTTTTATCTGGTTTTCAATACTACTTCACAAATACATAGCTCTTTATCTTTCAAAGCCATACCCATAATCTTGTGCTAGTCATGTGTTTATAAATAAAAAGTTTTCTTGTGTACTGCTAACAAATAAGGTGACTTGAAGCAACAGTTATTTGGAGAAATTTATATAATTTTTATAGAAAATTCAGACATTACAAATGACTAAAATTTAGTCTCCGGTGTTCCCCTCTGACTAACAAATTCACACACCAAAAAAGGCTATTTCAGTGGAAATAGTGCACAGTCTGAGTTGTAAAATCTGCAGTAATATGTACTTAGAATAATAGGTGAATCATGTAAACCTTAGATCCAGGATGTTTGGGCTAGTATCATAGTTTCTCTATTCTTTAGTTTTGTCCTCTGGCAAGTAATTCTAACTCTCTACCTCTAATTCCCCATCTCTAACATGAGGATAATAATGTATCTACCACATAACAGTGCTGCGAGAATTAAGAGAATTTAAACACTCAAAGCCCTCAGCCCAGGGGCTGAGCTCCATGACAGCAGGGTTATTGTGGGGGATTCTTCCACAATCTAGTTCCTACTTTGGCAAACCCTTTAGGAAGCTTTGGGTTTAATTATAGCCACCCAATATATTCATTTATAAAACTTCAATTTGGGATTAAAGAAAAGAGTCTAAATAGTTCCAACTTCAATATTTCCTCATTCAAGGGTTTCTTCAAAGAATAGATCATCACATAATCAGAAGAGATTATGATGTGTAAGCAACTTTCATCTTTCTTCTTCTATCTGTTTTAATCAACTATTTCTGTCAAAAGCCTCCTTCATTATGGAGTCCAAATATAATTTCCTTCCTCTGCAGCCTTTCAAAATTGTTTTCATGTGATTTCTGTATTCAGGAAAAGGCCTGATCCACAGACGTGTCGAATAGTCTTCCGAAGACTCTTGTGAGTGACACTAGTTCCCCCCTCATTCTGCCAGGGAATTTTGCTCTCAGAGCTGAATATATTTTGGTAAATTGAAGGAGGTGGGGGAAAAGAAAGCCTGTTTATTTACAGTTCATCCTCTCCAACAAACTTACTTATCTATAACTGGAAATTATAAGAAAAAAGAAATTATTTTGGATCCCACGCAAATTAGTGTGTCCCATTGAATTAAGCTATCTGATGGAGGTGGAGAGGATGGCAGTAGAGAGATGTTAGGTTCTTTGATTTCCCAAAATATTTACTTCAACCTTTATAGTTTAGTAATTCAAGATTTAGAATCAGGGTGCCTGGGTTTGAATCCTGCCTCTACTACTCAATAGAGATGGACTTTAGACAATGATTTTATCTCTTGGTGCCTCAGATTTCTTCATTTGTTTATATGTTATTATATGTTTATACGTATATACAAAGAATAATAATATCTGCCTTATACGGTTGTTGTGAACCTTGAATAAAACATACATAGTGAGCTTAGAAAAGTGGCTCAAAGAAGATCAATTACCGCTGCTTAATGATTAGGAGAACATATTAGTAGAGTTTGCAGTAAATTTAGTTTTAGAGATAAGAGATATTCCATTAATAGAAGTCAAACTGTCTTAGCAATGAAGATAAAGAACAAACTTTTCCATAGATAAGTTAAAAATGGGGAAAATACAATACACTTTACATTTTCTTTGGAATTGGAAAAGATACATACATCAATTTGTATAGCAGTATTTTAAAGTTGGAGGAAGGGTGAATATAATTTAACCCCCTCATTTAATTGCAAGGTAAATTATACCTAGTTCAATTCATCTTGATTAAGTTAACAAAAGAGTGAAAACATATGCTTGAATTGGATTCTCTTATTTTTTACTTATTTTGCAGTTCTCTATCCATTTTATCTTCCTAATACCAATGAAACAGCAGGGCACAGCCCATGATATTTCTCAATTTAGTACTGGAATGAATACATGATTAACCAGGCTGGAAAATTAAGAATGACCTAACATGAAGCAAGGAAGCATGAACTTAGTAAATGTTGAATTTAATATAAAGCCATTATTTTTGACAGGACTATATCCAGAGTTGATGAAAATAAACTGTTACCCTACAAATTATTTAATAGTAGAAGGGCAGTTAAAGTTCTATCTGGCTGCCTTACCTTGGACACTTTTCCTTTTAACTGAGATTTTTTATTATGCAACATGACAAACCTTAACCTGATCTCCCAGAATTCTGCCCTTAGCCCTGAGAAGTAGAAAACTAGTCATAAAATTGTACAAATTCTTAGAGACTTCCCTTGCCAGTGCTGCATGGGAAAGTGTCAAAGTCAGCCCACCCTCTCTGTTAGACACATGGTGACATCACTACCCATGAATGGAAAGGAAGATCTTTCTTAGTAAGTTCTTTCATTGACTCACATTTATTTTTCTTCATTTTACATAATAATGTTGACTACAGTTGCATTAATATATAACTACATTTTTGCCAAATAGTTTTGCAATAATTTTTTCCTTTCAATAAAATGATATGCATGTCTTAACCTTTTAGACTGTGAAAAAGCTGCATTGTCCAGTCAAAATATATGATCATAAAATCTCAGTGGAGAGAGTGTCATAGTTTGCAAAGGCTGGAGTATGTGGTAGGCAAAATAATGGCCCCCCTGGAGGTGTTCACTTCCTTGGCCCAGGAATCTATTAACATCCTACCTTGAATGGGCTTTACAGGTGTGATTAAGGACCTTGAGGTAGGGATATTTTCCTGGATTATCCAGGTGGGGCCGATGTAATCACCTGTGTCCTTAAAAGTGGAGAATCTTTCCTGGCTATGGTCAGAGAGTGATGTGATGATAGAAAAGGACAGAGAGATGCAACATCTCTGGCTTTCAAGAGAGGAAGGTGCCCCTGAAACCTGGGAAAGGCAAGGAAACAGATTCTCCCTTAAAGCTTCCAATAAGGAATGCTGCTCTGCTGACACTTTGATTTTGGGCTAGTGAAACCCACATTAAACTTCCTGCCTATATAAGCCTACGATAATAAATTCATATTATTATAAGCTACTAAATTGGTGGTAGTTTGTTATGACAATGAGAGAAAACCATTACTGAGCATATAGGAATGAAAGACAGCAATTCAAATATCAAACTCAGACTGTAAGGCAACTTCAGGGTATGGTAGATATGGTAGGTTAAATTGGGAACCTCAGGAAAAAAATATGTTCTTAGTCTTAATTCCATTCCTGTGAATGTGAAGCTATTGTAAATTGTACCTTTATAATAACACATATAACCTTTAAATAACAAATAAGATGTTATTTCTAGCTAAGGTGTGGCCAACTGTATTAGGGTTGGGAAACAGAAAAGATAGGAGACAAATGTAAATATTAAGAGATTTGATAAGAATTATCTCATGCAACTTTGGGGACAGGCAAGTCCCAATTCAATATGGCAGGCAGCAATCTGGGAATTCTGATGAATGTTTTCAATGAACTCCCTAGGGGAAGCTGGCTGGCTGAAGTAAAGATGGAAATTCTTCCTTCTGACTGCTGAAATCATCACCTCTTCCTTTAAGGCCTTGAATTGATTGGATGAGAGTTCCCTCATTGCTGAAGGCAACCTCCTCAGTTGATTGTAGGTGTAATCAGCCATAGATGCAATGAACCTGCTAATGATTTAAGTCCACAAAAATCCTTACAGTAATTATCAGGTCAGTGCTTTCTTGACCAAATAACTGGGCACCATCACCTGGCCAAGTTGACCCATGAACTTAACCATCACACCAAATGAATGAGTATGGAACTTAATCCTATTACTAAAGGGCCTTATAAAGGGAAAGTCATGGGGTGGAGCCAGAAGTCAGAAGTCAATGGAAACCCAGAAAGAAAGTAGAGATCATCGCCATCTAACAGGAAAACCAAGGAATCCAAGAATTGCTGGTCAACCAATCAGTGCTGATTAAGGGAGGGAGCAAGTCTTATACCCTCCAAAACATGAGCCAATAAATTTTTATTATTTGAACTAACCCATCATGTTGTATTTGTCATAGGTAGACGAGATGTTTTGGTGTCTTAGCTGCTAAAACAAATGCCATTAAATGGGTTGGCTTGACAACAGGAATTTATTGGCTCACAGTTTCAGAGGTTAAAAGTCTTGTTTCATCCCAGTGTCAGTATCTTATGGCTACCTGCTGATCTTTGGGGATCCTTGGATTGTCCATCACATGGAATGCATGTGGCATTGCCTTTCTCTTTTTTCTCTTTTCTCTTCTGGCTTCCATTGACTTCCGCTCCTGGCTGCTCCCATGGTTTTCCTCCCCATCTGACTTCCACTCTGCTTCTAAAGGACTCCAGGAATACAGATTAAAGCCCAAAACCAATTCACTTGAGCCACCCCTTAACTGAAGTGCAACTTGAAGAGATTTTATTTACAATGGGTCCACATCCACCAGAATGTGGGTCAAGACCAAAGGCATACCCAAAATAGTGTCCACAATTCAACCCAGCACAGTAGGAAAAGCAAGCCTGTGAGTCTGGAGATATCATGCTAAGCCAAGTTCTCTTATAACTAACTATGGGACCTTGGAAAGACCATTCTGTGAATAGCAGTTTACTAACATTTACAATGGAAATATTGGGCTAGATATTGAACTCATTTCAGCTTGAACATTCAATAATTATCAGATGTTTTAAATATATAGTCTAGACTTCCGGGAAGATGACCAAATAGAGTAGCTTGAGATTAGCCCTGCTCGACAGAAAAGTAAGAGAAGGGACAGGAGGGAGACTGAGGGAGTGATTCAGGAGGGTGGCTGACCTGGGTGATCCTTCTGCACCACATGGGGCAGAGGCTGGTTGTAGAGGCTGAAAGCTGCAGCCTGGCATGCCATGGAGCCCACAGGAGTGCATGGAAGGGAGCTGGGGACTAGAAAGTAAGCCACGCCGCATTCCTTGGGCACGCTACCCTCAACAGTACAGCCCATGACTGGCAACGCACCCCACACCCCATGCACCTGAAGCCAGTTACCTGCTCCCCATTCCCTGTGCTCCAGGCAACCCACCCTACCAGCCCGCAGTGAAAGTACCTGCCCCACAACTCCACCCCAAGTGCAGTCCAACTCTCCTGCACCCCTCCTGAGCACTACCTCCCCTTCCTGTTCCCTGCAGGCTTTTGTCAGTGCATAAAGGCTGCAGGCAGTAAACTCCATACCTAGGCTACCCCTGCCCCACTGCCCATAGTGTCACACAGCCTCACTCCATCCCCCCCTGAGCTCCGCCCATTAGTTTACAGCACTCCTAGGCCCACACCTGTGCACAGGCCCCCAATCACGTCATTCAGCTCTGGGAACTGCACTTTACAGCAGTCCTAGAACTGCGCATGTGCACAGCCCTCAGTCACACTTCCCAGCGCTGAGAAAGGGCCGACATGTGCAGCTGAGTCACAATTACCCCAATGCACGAAGTCATATGCTGGTCTGCTGCCACAGCTCTACACATGCACACAAAGGCCCCATGCCTTAGACCAGTGTACACCAGGGTTATGTCCCCTACACCGGTGCACCACACAGCTACAAACTCCCTGGCCACTGGGCACCCACATTCACAAACATCGGCGTACCATCCCCAAACTGTGACTATACCTGCCCTGAAACAAATCATTGCACTGAGTGCCACAGCCTGTACCCTGCTCCCTGCTGTACAACCACCCCATAAACACAAGGCCTTAGACTACCGAAAGAAATCAACTCCCAAAGTAAATCAATCAAGATATTTACATGCCATGAAGATAGCGGAAGATCAATAAGCATATCACAAGGCAGACAGATATAACCCTGTCTAATGACCAAATCAAAACACCAGAGGAGACACAGATGTTGTAACAACTAATCAAAGATGTTCATACAACTCTACTTAGTAAAATAAGTGGGATAACAAATGACATAAAGGAGATCAAGAAGACAGTAGAAGAGCACAAAGAGGAATTTGAAAGAATAAGTAGAAAAATAGCAGATATCATGGAGATTAAAGGTTCTGTTGACCAAATAAAGAACATTCTAAAGGCACACAACACCAGATTTGAAGAGATAGAAGATAGAATAAGTGGTAGAGAGAACAGGATAACTGTCGTCAAAGACTCAAAGTAGTAAATGGCCAAAAAGATGGAAAAAATTGAATTGGATCTCAGGGAAATGATGGACAAAACAAAGCACACAAATATAAGAATCATTGGTGTCCCAGATGGAGAAGAGAAGAGTAAAGGACTAGGAAGAATAGTTGAGGATATAATGGGGGGAAATTTCCCAACCCTCATAAAGAACATAAATATAGAAGTCGAAGAAGCCCAATGAATTCCAAACAGAATAAATCCAAATAGGCCTTCTCCAAGGCACATACTAATCAGTCTGCCAAATGTTGAAGAGAAGCATAAAATCCTGAAAGCAGCAAGAGAAAAACAATGTACTACATACAAGGGAAACCAAATAAGACTGAGTTTAGACTACTCAACTAGCACCCTGGAGGGAGAAGACAGTGGTGTGATATATTTAAGATCCTGAAAGAAAAAGACTTCCAGCCAAGAATTCTGTACCCAGCCAAATTGCCCTTCAAAACTGAGGGGGAGATTAAAGTCTTCACCAACAAAGAAGTCCTGAAAGAATATGTCAATAATAGACTGGCCCTAAGAGAAATACTGAAAGGATTTAGTATTTCCTTCTGGCTGAAAAAAAAAGAAAAAGACAGGAGAGGGAGGTCTGGAGGAGGGCACAGAATTGAAATGTACCACTAAGGGCAATTTAAAGAATACAAAAACAAGGAGGGGAAAAATATATAGATCTGACAAAAAAATAAAAAAGATAAGATGGTGGAATCAAGGAACACTTTTTCAGTAACAATTTTGAATGTTAACAGACTAAACTTACCAATTAAAAAGATACAGATTGGCAGAATGGATTAAGAAACATAGTCCAGCTATATGCTGCTTACAAAAGACTCATCTTAGATACAAGGATACAAATAGATTGAAAGTGAAAGGATGGAAAAAGATTTTGCACCCAAGTTGTAACCAAAAGAAAACAGGAGTAGTTACATTAATATCGGGCAAAATAGACTTTGAATGTAAAGATATCATAAGAGACAAAGAAGGGCACTATATACTAATTAAATGGTCAGTTCACCAAGAAGATATAACAATCATAAATGTTTATGCTCCCAGTCAAGGAGCTCCAAAATACATGAGACAAACATTGGTAAAACTGAAGGGAGTGATAGATGTTTCAACAATAATAGTAGGAAACTTCAATACACCACTCTCCTCTATAGACAGAACAGCCAGACAAAAGATCAACAAGGAAATAGAGAAGTTAAACAACTTGATAACTGAATTACATCTAACAGACATATATAGGTCATTGCACCCTAAAGCACAAGGATATATGTTCTTCTCTAGTGCTCATGGAACATTCTCCAGGATAGAACATATGCTGGAGCACAAAACAGGTCTTTATAAATTTAAAAACATTGAAACTATTCAAAGCACTTTCTCTGATCACACACAATGGGATGAAGCTGGATCTCAATGACCACCAAAGAATGAAAGCATTCACAAATATATGGAGATTAAATATGGGCCACTAGCAAGACTGACAAAGAAAAAAAGAGAGAGGATGCAAATAAACAAAATCAGAAATGAGAAGTGATGTGTTACCACAGACCCTGAGGAAATAAATGAAATCATAAGAGGGTACTCTTACTATGCGCCCACAAACTAAACAACTTAGATGAAATGGAAAAATTCCTGAAGATACATGAACAAGCTACACTGACTCAGGAAGAAATAGAAGATCTCAACAAACCAATCACAAGTAAAGAGATTCAATCAGTCATCAAAAATCTTCCAACAAAGAAAAGCCCAGGGCCAGATGGCTTCGTAGGGGAATTTTACCAAACATTCCAGAAAGAACTAACACCAATCCTGCTCAAACTTTCCTAAAAATTTGAGGATAAAGGAACTCTACCTAACTCATTTTATGAAGCTAATATCATTTTAATACCAAAACTGGGAACAAAGTCTATAAGAAAGGAAAACTACAGGCCAATCTCCTTAGTGAACATAGATGTAAAAATTCTCAATAAAATATTAGCAGATCAAACCCAACAACACATGTAAAGAATTATACTCCATGACCAAGTAGGGTTTATACCAGGAATGCAAGGTTGATTCAACACAAGAAAATCAATTAATGTATACAGCACATAAACATACTGAAAGGAAAAAAATCACATGATCATCTCGATTGACTCTGAAAAAGCATTCAACAAAATTCAGCATCCTTTTCTAATAAAAACACTCCAAAAGATAGGAATCAAAGGTTACTACCTCAATATGATAAAGGAAATATGTGAAAAACCAACAGCCAGCATCCTACTTAATGGAGAGAGACTGAAATCTTTCCCCCCAAGATCAGGAACAAGACAAGGATGTCCACTGTCACCACTATTATTTAACATTGTGCTAAAAGTTCTAGCTAGAGCAATCAGTTAGGACAAAGAAATAAAAGGCATCCAAATTGGAAAGGAATAAGTAAAACTCTCATTATTTGCAGATGATATGCTACTATACTTGGAATATCCTGAGAAATCTGCAGCAAAGTTACTTGAGCGAATAAGCAAATTCAGCAAGGTGGTGGGATATAAAATTAATGTGCAAGAATCAGTAACATTTCTATACACAAGCAATGACCTATCTGAGGAGTCAGTTAAGGAAAAAAATGGACTCAAAATAGAAACTAAAACAATCAAGTACTTAGGAATGAACTTAACTAGGGACGTGAACTTAACTAGGGACGTAAAGGACTTGTACATAGAAAACTACATAACATTGCTAAAAAATGGAGATCTAAATAGGTAGAAATATATTCCCTGCTTGTGGATAGGAAGGCTAAATATAGTCAACATGGCAATTCTCCTCAAATTGATCTACAGATTCAACACAGTACAATCAAAATCCCAAAAACCTAATTTGAGGATTTGAAAAAGCTAACTACCAAATTTATCTGGAAGGGAAACAGACCCTAAATAGCTAAAAGCATCCTAAAAAAGAACGAAGTGGGAGGATTAACACTCCCTGACTTTAAAAACTATTATAAAGCCACAGTGGTCCAGACAGCATGGAACTGTCACAAAGATAGAAACATCGACCAATGGAATCAAATCGAGTGAAGAAATAGACCATCAAATCTATGCTCAATTGATCTTTGACAAGGTCCCCAAATCCTCTGAACTGGGATAAACTAATCTTTTCAATAATTGGACAAGGGAGAACTGGATATCAATAGCCAAGAGAGTGAAAGAGGACACGTATCTTACACCCTACAAAATGAACTCAAAGTGGATCAAACACCTAAATATAAGAACTAGCACTATAAAGCTTCTAGAAGAAAATCTAGGGAAACATCTTCAAGACCTAGTAATAGGAAGTAGCTTCCTAAACTTTACACCCAAAGCACAAGCAACAAAAGAAAAAATAGATAAATGGGAACTCCTCAAAATCAAATGTTTCTGCACCTCAAAAGACTTTGTCAAAATGGTGAAGATGCAGCCAACTCAATAGAAGAAAATATTTGGAAATCATATATCAGACAAAGGTTTGATTTCTTGCATATAAAAAGAAATCATACAACTTAACACAAAAGAACAAATAACCCAATTAGAAAATGGGCTAAAGATATGATAGGCATTTTTCTGAAGGGCAAATACAGATGGCTCAAAAGCAACATGAAGAGATGCTCATTTTCACTGGCTGTAAGGGAAATGCAGATCAAGACTACAATGAGATATCACCTCACACCTGTAAGAATGGCTGCTAGTAAACCATCAGGAAACTATAAATGCTGGAGAGGATGTGGAGAAACTGGGACACTTATGCACTGCTGGTGGAAATGTATAAAGGTGCAGTCACTATGCAAGACTGTTTGGTGGTTTCCCCGTGACCCAACAATAGCACTACTTGGTATATACCCAGAAGAACTGAAAGCAATGACACAAGCAAACCTTTGCACACCAATGTTCATAGCAGCATTTTCACAATCGGCAAAATATGGAATCAAACCAAATACCCATCAACAAACGAGTGGATCAACAAAATGTGGTATATACATACAATAGAATATTATGCAGCAGTAAGACAAAATGACCTCCTGAAGTACATGACCAGATGTATGTGCCTTGAGGACTTAATACTGTGTGAAATTAGCCAGACACAAAAGGATAGATACTGTATGATTCCACTTTTATGGCCAGCATAAAGATATAATCAAAACTTATAATACAGAATTAAGGGGACTTAGAGATACATAGAATCTAGAGATGGATGAACCATTAGGTAATGAGGTTGAACTCCAATGTAAGGAAATAGCTAGGAGTGAAGGTGGTTCTCTTGTGGGTCCATAAGTAATATTACCATATTGAAGATGAACAAGATTGAAAGGGGTTGTATAGATATACAAGTCCCACTGATTAACACTAGAGATATGAATTAGTTCACTCAAGAATTACTTCAAAGATATGAGTCTTGTACAAGGAGTGTTCAATTCCAGGGTACAGATGGAAAACTGCTATTGCATGCTATGAGCTATGTTCAAAAGGAAACTATCAGCACTACCATAGCATCAGCAGAGGTAAATAATAAGAGGAGGGATAAGAGTTAAGAGGAGGTTTAGATTTCCTATTTGGCAAGAGTATGTTTATTGGTTTTCTTTCTCTTGGGAACAATGAAATTATCTAAAATTGAGAATGTTGATGGATGGTGGACTTTGGACCCTCTACATGATGCCCGATGAATGCAGGTGACTGAAGGATGCACTGATGGAGAAGTGGATTGGTGAACGATGGTGTATACTTATGAACACCGGCTGTGCTGCTACAAAAAGGAACAAAGTTGTGAGGAAAGCAACCATGTGAAAGAACATGTGGGACATTTAGTGAGACAAAATAATCCAGAAACAAAAGAACAAGAATGGTATGGTCACATTTAGAAAAATTTTATAAGAAAACAGGGGCCTAGATTATAAGCTTTTAGAGCAGACACATTAAGTCCAGAGTGGTGATTATTATTTCTGAATTTTGAGAGGTTGTTTTATATATATATATAACCTCCTATTTAGAGATAAGAATGAAGCCAAACAGGTTGGGGTTAAAGCAATTCCAAACATAGGGTTAAGGAAAACGGTATCTATATTTTAGAACCACACATACTCTTTGAGACCAATTGAAGAAAGGTTTATTTGGCCTGGAACTGAAATTTTCTGTAGTGCATAATCTAATTCGACCTACCTATATAGCTCATTTGAACAATTGAAACACAGGGTGCATAGATAAGAAAGAGGTCCTGTAATCCTGTGTAGATTATTGTAATGCCTGGATTGATCCTAGAGTACATTAAGTAGATAATCAAAAAGTATTGCAAAGTCCCCTGAGGGATGGGAGAAAAATCTGGAGCTATCAAACCTTACCATCAGGGAATCCCCTGATACTGTGTCAAATTTTAGGAACACTCAAATCAATAGGCCATGCCGTCAGTCAGGAGGCTTACTCTTATGAAGCTTATGTAGGTAGCGGAGAAGCTTAGACTACCTATAGGCATGCCTAAGAGTTACTTCTGGAGGACCTCTGTTGTTGCAGCCTCTCTCTCTAAGTCCAACTCTGCAAGTGAAATCATTGTCCTCCTCCCATATGGGACTTGACGTCCAGGGATGAAAGTCTCCCTGGCAACGTGGAAGATGACTCCCAGGGATGAATCCAGACCTGTTACCATGGGATCAACAATTCCAGCCTGACCACAAAGGGGAAAAGAAGTATAATTGATAAAGTATCAGTGACAGAGAGAGTTCAAATAGAGTCGAGAGGCTACTATGAAGGTTGCCCTTACATAAGCTTCAGATAGACCTTGCTACGTATCATAACCTGCCAACCCCCAACCAGGACCACTCCAACCAATCTTAAAGAACACCTAGGGCAATTTATAAGATTCCACAAGGGTTCCATGCACTAGAGTAACTTTCCAGAAATCTACAACCTCCAGATGGCTCCCTGGTTCAGATAAGTCTTGAAACCTAGTCCAGCCTCTCCAGAACATCAGAGAGTTCCATCTCCCTACCCCATATTAGTGACAGACCCTTCCAATATCAAAAATTTAGAATTGCCAAACTCCAAACAATCCCCATGAGAGATACAGAAAGATTAGAGGTGATGGTGGAATTATACATAGAACATAGGACTTAACAAATGAACATGAATGCTGAATCATTACATTGATATCTCTTTTAGTCTCCAGTATTGTAGAGCAGCTAAAAGTAAAAACCTAAAATTGTGGAATTGTAACTCATGTCAAACTCTGAAATTTGTTCTGTAACTAATTGTGATGCTGTGCTTTGACACTTATAGCTTTTTTGCATATGTGTTCTTTTTCACACACAAAAAAAAGAAGGAAAAAAGTCAATTGTGATAATAAAAAAATATTTAAGCCCTCTAACCTCCTATATTCTGGAGCAGCTAGAAGGAAAAATCTTAGAGGATCATGTGGTAACCCATGACAAACTCTGGGATCTGTCCTGTAACTACTTGTTTAAGAGTGCTTTGAAAACTATTGCTTTTTTATTTCTTTGCTTTATATATATATGTTATACTATACAATAAAAAAGTTAAAAATCAATATATATATATATAGTCTAATATCATTGATAGAGCAAGAACATGTGTCTTTCAAGTATTTCCGATGGAAATTACAAAAATATAAAGTGAATTCCCATAATATCAATTTCAGTTATTTGGGAATCATGAAAACAATTTTTTTCATGAAAACTTGAGAGTAATAATATACTTGAGGCATATTAATTTGACGAATACAAATAATCGTGGATTTGCATTAAATAAATAATAGAAGGAGATCCTGATTCAAAGCTGTATCGTGCTTAGTAAAATGAGAGACAACTGAAACACAACTGACCAGTAAAAACAGGACTGTGTAGGAATTTTTCCTGGTTCACACCAAAAGAACACTAAGAGAAGCCTTCAGTTACCTTCTTTCCAATCCTCTCCCTATAGTCCCTAGAAAACTGTCATTTTACTTCTTCTGAATATTGTACTCCACGGTATTAATATTAAGCAACAAAATTGAGGCAAAGATGTTTTATCTATGAGTCCTGGGAAAGCCAAGTGCCATGAGAGAAATTACTTTAATGCAATGGTACCAAGAAAGTTATCTCAGAGGTCATGAGCAGAAAGGCTCACAAACCAAATTGAAATGTTCAAATCAAATTTAAAACACACAGCAAAGGGAAAAAAGACAGAGCAGGCTAACATACGCAGGATAGTATAAAAGTGGAGAGAAAGGACCACACTCCCTGAATCTTGGGGTATGCAACATTCACATGTCCAGTCTCTTGCCTGCCTCAGGCTTCTCCACCAATGATGGAGAGTTCAGGTTTGAGCAAAAGGGTCCACAGATACAAGGTGCTCTGGGCCAATGACACAAACTTCTATATCAGAGAGACACCACGACAGGTATGCCTGGTCTAGCTGTCGGTTGTCAGCTCATCTGCAGAACAATTTGGGGCTGTATTTACATTTCTTCAGCAGAAGAAATATGGAGCAAGAATGGACATCACTAAAGGGTGGCCAAATTAAGTATTTATGAATACCAAATGCTTCATTTGACTCAAATATATTTAGTGCATTCTGAATATTTAGTATGTAACAAATATTTAAGACCCAGTTGCCTCATAATCATTATGTTTCTTTTAATCTGTTTATTTCTTTACATTTATGTTTTACACTTACCTTTATTGAAAACATCCTATAAATTCTGCTTATGTCTTACAAACTCTTTGCATACTAGCTGCTGCATATCTATACTTAAAACATCTGAAAAAATTTCATCTACATTTTGCAAACTACAGAGGAATTGATGTTTTATAATAGGATTGAATATTCCCCAAATTAAATGTATATTCTACCAAGCCACAGAATTTCCTTCTGTGTAAGTTGATAGCACAGTGTTACAGGGCTGCCTTGCCTCTGGTTAAATAAAGGTAAACTAGGGTTGGCCTTTAACTTGAGAAGAGTCCATTGACAGCCTGGAAAAAGCTGCACAAGAGTTGGGAACTTTCTCTCCCTTAGAAATTCTGACTATAAATAATGCATCAGAGATCATTTGCTTGGTGGTGGGAACAGAAATGAAAGACAGACAAAAAGACCGTGAAGTAGCAGAGGACAGAAAGTAAGCAGAATCCATGAGTAAGCACAAGCCATAAAACCTTCATAGGAAAGACTGAGTTATTGGTTTGGTAGTCGGGACATAAGCAGAAGACAACAAGGAGACAGAGAAAGTATATATCTCTACAAAATTGCGTTTTTAAAAAACTAACCAGTTCCCATATTTTCTGTGAGGCCTCACAACTGGTGATTTCTATGACAACAAGTTGTGCACTTTTTCAGCATCTGCGTGAGACATAGCTCAGTGATTAAGACCCCTGTTGGCTAGTTTTATACATCTACTAGTGAAATGCACTGATTTTCTTCGAGGTATACATGTATAATGATGTGGACATTCTAACGTTATGAATTTTTTCAGTTTATTTTGGCTGTAAAATATAGCTACAATGTAGAAATAATCCCCATGTAAATTTAAGAAGGTGTCAGCCAATAACATGTGGCATATAAACTTGTTCTATTTTTGTCAGGGTTAATTTACACACTAAGATGAATAAAGCTACCAACATACCTTCTTGAATTCCTCAATATTCTTAGCATGTAGTGGTAATCTTAGGAAACTGACTTAAAGGGCTCAAATGGTGTTTATTGAGGAACTGGTTTTGTAAAGGGGCAGCAAACCTGTGGCATCACTCCCGTCTCCCAATCCTGTTGTTGATATTGTTAACTAATCAGAGTTTTATTTCTTCTTGAGTCTTGTGAAGTTCGTATTCACAGTGCTATTTTTCAGGCCTCACAACCAGCAGCTCTGAGCCAGCACTCCCAATGAAACATATTTGCAACCAGCATGTTCCTTCCTCCTTTCAACAGTTGACTTTAGTGCTGAACCCTTTTTCTGAGTGATTAATGGAACTTTATTATGTTAATGTAATTTGGTACTTTAGCACTTCTCAGAGATATAAGGACTAAAAACACAGGATATACACCCCTCCACAAACTAATAAATTCACTTGATTTATTAAAATTGTCTGTAGAAATGAAACATGACTTAGAAACACTGTTTTAAACACTTACCAACCCCCGGGCATTATTAAGAAAGGAAACTAAGAAACCTTAAGTGAAAATTGGAGACAGTGACATCAAAGTTAAAAACTTCCAAAGGTCAAAAAATATATATATTTTTAAAACATAATCTACGGACTGGGTAAAATATTTTAATGTGTACAGTATACAACATGATTAATATAATTAATATATAAAGTACTCCTATAAACAAATAAGACAGCCCCTTAGGTAACTGTTTATGAGGTGTGGTGGGGAGGGATACCAAGCAAGGCCAGACACTGAAATATGGGCTTTTTACTACTTCTATGCAAAAATAACATCATATGTGTGCAGGGTTTCTTTAAGCCCTAAGAATTCCCATTGAAAATGATAACATACTTGAGAGGAAGGGTTAATCTAAATATGTCTGTGGAGGAATCGACTGGAGACAAAAACGGACAACTTCTATCTTCTATGCTAAAGTAGAAATGGAAACTACTATGTGGAAGGAACAGTGATTATGTAGCACTGACGTATATTTTAAATACTCTTCAAGGCCAGACTAAATATCACAGTGTGTGTGATGTAAAGACCACATATGAGTCTAGGCGAAAATAAAAATGGCTGATGACCTGGGGAAGACAGCGGACGCCCCTGATGGAAGTACAACCGCTATCTGTGGTGGAAGGCAGACTCCTGCCTCCAGCAGGTTGTAACGTGAACGTGGCCAAGGCTGTAGGTCTAACTAGCAATTTTTATGATAAACGAGGGTCTGTGAGCACAGGAAACCGTACCATGAGAACATAATCAGCAAAATCCAGGGGGTGGGAAGCTACCAGATAAATTACTGGTTACTTCAGTAACAAAGACCAAAGGGAGAAAAGAAGGTAAAGAGGGAGGGAAGGAGAGGAAAGGAAAAAAAAGAAAAAAAAAAACCCAACAAAACAAAAATACAAAAACTGAAAGAAATTAAGAAGCATTAATCAATCATAATTTATGAGCCTTGGTTGGTTCTGAATCCAAAAAGAAATTGTTAAAAGAAAGTATGACAAGGAGAAAGTGAACAGACGAGATATTTGATGATATTAAGGAATCATTCATTTTTAGGTTGATAATGAAATTGTGTTTGTCTTTTGAAGATTCTTCTTCTTTCAGAGATACTCCTTTTATATATTTACGGAAAAATGGTAGAAGGTCTAGGGTGACTGCACTTCCCTGTTTACCTGAGATGGAGCATTTTCTGGAGACTCGAGACTTTCGTTGCTACAACTAGGAGAGTCCAGGGCAATTGGGGATTTCCATCAAAACTAACTGGTGTAGGGATTGTGACGTTGGTGGGGATAGAGATAAAGCTAAACGGGTGCTGGGAGGATAATGGTTGAAGCAGTAGTATTTATTTGAAAATGTCCATAATTTAAAAACCGCATGGACCAATGTTGTAGTGTATGTGGGAAGATGGACTGGATTTTACTAGTTAATGAAGGGAAGCGTCATTTGAAGTTTTATGAAGCGATTTTTTTCCAGAAAAGAAGGAAATCGAGAATGAAACATATTTATTGTCTAAGATAATGCAATGGTCATTGTGTCAATGAACTTAGAGCTTTGGGTTTGTATGTAAGACACTGAAATATACTTGTAGTGACTTCTTGAAACTTTCTTTATTATTGTATATTGTAAGCTTCCTGAGTCCTAGTATTTCCATGAACTTTTTTTTTGGGGGGGGTACATGGTCCGGGAATTGAACCAGGGTCTCCCACATAAAAGGTTAGCATTCTACCACTGAACCACCTGTGCACCCTCTATGAACTTTTACTGAGTGTCTACTACTTGTAAGTCCCCCATGGGACCTTCTGACATAGCAAAAATTTGAAAATTAACAGCCACAAGAAAAACAAATTTTAAGCTTTTCAACTGAGCTCAGAGAGGAAGCACTCCTTGCTCTAAATATGTATGAACACATGATAAAGTTATGCAATTAACCTAAATTTAACATGCTCTATGCATCCCCTGATATTTAAAATTAACATTACTTATTGGTGGATTTGACTGAACATATGCTTTGAAAACATTTTCACAGAATAGTGAATATGTTTTGGAGAAAAATAGTTGGGAGAATATTTGTAGTAACTATTTTTCTTTAAAATTCTACATGTATCTGTGAGAAAATCTCTTCCTTTTAATAAAAGCTTCACAGTGCAAGTGATGAATTATATGGTTTACTTATTTTCCAAATACTGTTATCACAATACAAAAAGTGAAATAGCTTTTATAATCAAATCAATGGTTTAGTGGTTTGTGTAAGCCATGCTCCAAATAGAACGTTCTAGCAGCAAAGTCCTAATTGTTTAGTGAAGGGAAATTAATTAACCTTCCAGTCAACTTTCATTCAAATAATGTGATGACATTACCTAACCTCTCTGGTCAGTTTATTTAAATAACCTAATGACATGGACTCAAGAATAGGTAATGACCTCTCTATATTCTGTGCAGATTAATGTAATACCAAAACATATTCTAGAGTATTGGGGGCAGAAAATAAAAATTATTTGCAAAAATAATTGTGAAAAATGTAGAACTATTAAACTTCATCACCTAGGGAATTCCTGACATTCTCTCAAGCATTCAGGACCCCTAATTTAATAGACCAAGCCTGCAATCTTGAGGCTTGCCCTTAGGAAATTTATCTCTGCAATGGTGAAGCTAAGCCTACTTATATTCATGACTAAGAGTCACCCCAAGAGAACCTACTTTGTTGCTCAGATGTGGACTCTCTCTCTAAGCCAAATTCTGAAAATAAACTCACTACCCTCCCTCTTATATGATTTCCAGGGGTGTGAGTCTCCCTGGCAATGTGGGACATGACTCCCAGGGATGAACCTGGCCTTGGCATTGTGGGATTGACAATGCCTTCGCGACCAAAAGTTTCAGTGGCTAAGAGATTTCAAATAGAGTGTAGAGGTCATGTGGAAGTTACCTATGCAAGCTTCAGTCAGACACTGCCAATTGCCACAGTATGCCAAGCCCCAACCAACAGTACTCCTGGAAACCCTAAAGAATACCCATGGCTCTATCTAAGGCTCTAGAAAAAGTTTTACTTAATAAGGTTATTTTTACAGAAACTTAAGGCTTCCAGATGCTTCCTATGCCAGATAAGCCCTGAAACCCAGAAGTACCCGTCTCTCCAAAAGCATCAATCAGTCTCCTTCCTCGGCTATATAAGGTCAATGCCCCTTTCCAGCATGAACAATTTAAAATGGTCATTACTCAGATATCCCTAAGATTGAGAGAAAGATCAGATGAGAGGGAGGGGGTATAACTGAGAAATGAAGATTTAACAAATGACTGTGATTACTGACTCATTATATAGCTATTTCGTTTTGATTTTGACAATGACTGTACAACTATATAGCTTTTTATCATGTGGCTGTGTGATAGCAAAAACCTTATGATTGACACTCCCTTTACCCAGTGTATGGGTAGATGAGTAACAAAATAAAGACATGCATGAAAAGAATAACAAGTTGGGAATATGGGGAAAATATCACTACATAAACAATAGACAATAGTGTAGTAATACTTTAATAATTTTTCATTAATGTTAACAAATGAATCTACTATTAAAAAATATATAATTACCAAAAAAATGTTATCAATTGTCACAGATTTTCCTCACCAATGCAAGTGGTGATGGTAGGGTCTATATTATGCATACTTATTCTATAAACCTACAACTTCTCTAATAAAAAAAAATGTGATGAGTATCTTCATTGCCCTTACAGTAGAGAATGATTCATTATTACTAGCATGTAAAAATAGATATTATAGAAATGATTTATGTTTCTCAACCAGATTTATTAATAAAACTGGGTTGTGGAAGCCTGCAGAACAGAACCGTAAGACCCCATGAGTTCTGAGAACATTTGCTATATTGCACACCCCATGTCTTCAAGTTATTCTTTAGAAGCAAATAAGCCCAGGTCCAAACACTGGCATCAGAGCATAAAAATGCAGGGTCTCATAGTCACCTGAAAGATGGGCAAACAGGCAAGAGCTTGTGAGTCATACAACCCCTAGCAGGCAATCTCTCTCTGATCACGCATGAGCACAGGCAGTGGTGTGGCAAAATACCCTAAGGCTGCTTCACAGTTTACTGAATTATGCCCCAAAACAGAGAAAAGCAGAATTGTGGAAGAATGAAGATCCCAGTATGTATGCGTGCATGTGTTTATTAAATTTGCCTATAGAAATCACCTGGCGAGTGTTAAAAAGTCCTAAAGCTGAGTGCATGGGTGGTTCAGTGGTGGAATGCTCACCTTTCGTGCGGGAGACCCTGGTTCGATTCCCATGCAAAGTACCCCCCCCCCAAAAAAAGTCCTAAAGCCTCCTGGAGACCCTGACTTAATAAATCTGTCGAGTGCTTGTACATCAGAGTTTTTAAAAATTCCCTAGGTAAACTGAGTTTTATTTATGTTTAGATACCTAGAAGTAGAGTTACTAAGATACAAGTAATGTGTATTAACATCTTCAAATTTACTCCGTATTACCACACTATTCTTCTGAATTGGGCACACCATTTCACACATTTAATAGAAGTATGGGAGCATTCCCTTTTCTCTCTGTCCTTGCCAACACTTGGTGTTGCCAGACTTTAATTTACGCTTAATTTAATGAATGCAAAATTTTACAACCTACTGGTTTTGATTTGTACTTGCTTGATCACTGTTTTGGTTTGTTAATGCTACTGGAATTCAATATACCAGAAATGGATTGGCTTTTACAAGAGGGATTTATTAAATTACCAGCTTACAGTTCTAAGGCTGTGAATGTGTCCAAATTAAGGCACCAACAAGAGGATACCTTCACTCAAGAAAGGCTGATTGCATCTGGAGTTTCTCTGTCACTTGGGAAGGCACAAAATGACTTCCGCTATCCTTTTCTGCTG
This sequence comes from Tamandua tetradactyla, assembly GCF_023851605.1. Classification (NCBI taxonomy): domain Eukaryota; kingdom Metazoa; phylum Chordata; class Mammalia; order Pilosa; family Myrmecophagidae; genus Tamandua; species Tamandua tetradactyla. The sequence continues at coordinate 7,782,078 of NC_135346.1, read as the reverse complement.
GCTTCTGATTTTGAACGGCTCTCCCAGCTCCTGTAGGCCTGCTGGTATCTCCTGGGCTGCCTCCTTCTGCATCTCCAAACATCCCTGGCTAGGCAACTGCTCTCTGTATCAGCTCCCAGCTCTTTCTCTCTCTGTCAACTCTTTCAAGGATTCCCATAAACTAAGACCCACCTTGAATGGGTGGGGTCACAACTCCATCTAATCAAAGGGCCCACCCACAATTGGGTGGGTCACATCTGCATGGAAATGAATTAATCTAAAGGTCCCACCCTAACAATGGCTCTGTTCCTATGAGATTGATTAGGATTAAAAGAACATGGCTGTTCTGGGGTAGATATGGCTTCAAACCAGCAAAATCATTAATGAGAATGAGTAATTTTTCGATTTTGTTGATCATTAGGTTTCTTTGTTCTGTTTGTTTAAACTGTGCTTCTTCCTGCTGCAACTTTCTTCTATACTCTGCTTGAGTCCCCCGTAGCTACTTATCCAACCCTACCCTCTACTAAAGACCAGCGAAACTGCCACCTCCTACAAGGATTCTGACACAATTCCTTAAAGTAAAATTTACCTCTCCTTCCGGATATTCTCACAGGGCTCTCCACATAGCCGTGTTATGGTATTTATCAGACAGCTCTTAAATCCATTACTTTTTTAATATCAAAAGACGTGTCTTTTTCACTCTTGTATCTAGCTCTAATATGACATTCTCACAAAGTATATTTTAATAGCATAAGTAGAATTGAAATAACATAAGGGAATTATTTGTTTTAGTTAAGTTCTGATTTTTAAAGAAAGTAAGCTGGTAGAATAGTCTTCAAAATTTGTCGAACAGGAAAAAGGAAAAGAGTATGAAAAAATAAAATTACCCTTCAATTAGTGATTTAGTTTGAATGTACTTTTCTTGTCTTGTATATAAGCTGCAATTTTGTAATTGAATGCTTGATCAATTTTGTAATTGAACATTTTCTTCATTGACTATGATGTAAAAGTTAGGAATGTAAGTGATCGGATGTAAAGATAAAGTTTAAAATAAGAAAAATAACTTTTGAACATATCCTAGCCACTTGTTTAAGGCTGAGCTCAACATTATGAAAATGTTTACCAAATATGTCAGGATTATAAATGTAGTCAGATGTCAAAGTTTGTATTTTGCTCCCATCCCTTTTATTTCTGCATGGGAAAGATGCTGTTTAAAAAGAGTTTCTGTTTACATTTCTAAATGACTGTAGCATTTTAAAGACTAGTTAGTTAAATTACTTTTGGACTATAAACCCTTGTGTTCCAGAGCCGAGGCTATTGTTGTACATTTGCTTTATGATAGAAGGATGGTTTTATATCAAGATAAAACAATCTGTTTTTTTCCTTTCAAAACTGTCATCTATTGGTCAGTTTTTCCCCTCCCCGCCTCTTTGTTTTTAACTTTCTTGTTCTGTTTCCCAGGTCAGCAAACCAAGCATACATACTCTTGTGACTACTTTCCTGAATTAATTTAAAACTTACCTGGAAATTGAATGCATGAAACTAACAAAAAAAGAGCAGAAAATATTTCATTCAACTACTGAATTGTTTTATATTTATGTGTGTTATATATATTTCTATACCATATTATATTTGGAAAATCTAGTACTTAACTTGTATGCTACAATTCTTCATTATACATACTACTTACATAAGATAGAAAATGGTTAATTTAACATATTTCATTTAAACACTTCTGATGTATCTTCAAAGGAACAGTTATTTCAAAGAAATAACTGTTATTTCAGAAATCATGGTTATTTCAAAGAAATCCATGAACATTTCTTTGGAATAACCTGTTAAATAAAACTGAATTAAATACAAGATACTGTTAGTTTCCATTGGTTCAAACAGTCATATGAACTCAATGCGGATTCATTTTATTCAATTGTCCTTGTCACAGAAACAAACTTACAAGGCCTAAATTGTTTAAATTATTTCAAAGTGAGCCATAGTAAGACAAATAATTATTTAAGGTTAAATATTGAAATCCGCATTTTATTCCTTAAATACTAAAAGAAAAAAGCAAAACTGTGTAGTTGAAAATACTGAACTATGCTACAGAAATATACTACAGCTCATTTTATTTTACTTCATGATTTTATGCAACTTTATATAACTGACTTGAAGCATAATTCCTGCAGTTCTACATTTGTGAAAGAAAGGGTTCCAACTTTATCATATGGCTAATATTTTTATTGAACTATTTAAACCACATCATATGGACTAAAGCTGCACAAAATAATAATTCATTTACCTATGTGAAGTCATGGTACTATCCATTTTAATGAATAAGAAATCTGAGGCTCAAAGAAAATAAATTTTCTCTCTGTGTCCCCTCCCTCTCTGTGTATTGTTGAACTTCTGATCACTAAATCAGAGATTGTTACAGGTAGAATAAATCAGTGCTCGTTTTGTGACTGCAACACTCTCATTTTAGAGACTGCAAAAAGCAGTTAGGACTGCACAAGGACACACAGTCAGCAAAGCGAGTTCCAGGATTGGCACCAGGGCTTATGGTTCTCTCCACCCCATCCTTCTTGGGACTCCCACTGAACAAAACACCTGTAGATGCAATCCTGTGATGTCCTCCATCACAGACAAAGGAGTTCAGTTTTCCAGAATAGAAATTTTAAAAACCCAAAAAACATTTATTAACTAACCATAAAGAACAAAAGTTGTTGGCAGAAACTACAGTTTTAAGGAAAGGGTATCACCTTTGGAAGGACTCTTCCCTTTTTTCACAGCCTCTGCAACATCAGCCAATGCATATTTCTGAATGGAAGAAATGGATTTTTACCCCAGAATGCAAATATCATGCCGAGAGCTTGATGTGGGCATCTACCAAGGATTTTTTTTCTCCCTAGAAAGCTTCAAATATGCTCTCTAGTGATGCTGCTGCTACTGAAGAAATTACTCATAAGGAATTATTTGGCTTTTAGTTATCACCTTCTCACTAGTCTCTGCCACTTTGCTGTGTATTCCTTCATAACAAGTTTCACAGCCTGTAATCATCAGTAACTTAGGGCTTTTCTTTTTTATATATGTATTTACAATTCTGTCTTCCACCACAATGTTTGTGCTTTGGGTGGCAAAGCCCATACTTGTCTTGCTTTTTTGGGTACCGCCAGGGCTTAGCAGAGCTCCTGGTCCATGGTCAGTAAGCATCTGCTGAGTGAAAAACAATGAATGCTATACCTGTGAATAACAAGGAGTCAGGAGCCCCATAACTATTTATTTATTTATTGTGTTGAACTGAATGGTTATCTCTGTGCCTTTGTAGACATGAATATTGACATCCAAGTATTCGGGTATTTATATCTCAGGACATAGTGAGATGAGGTATGCTCCTGTCACTAACCTCTGTATTTAAGGTCCTGTTTTCAACTCATGACTAATATTATCAACAGTATAAACTAATGGAACTCTCATTTCAATGAATGAAACATGGATTGATTTAATGGTGCAAGATAAAATAGATCAGCTTTGCAATTAGACAGGCCTGCCTGACTTCCAATCTGTGTGATCTCGGACCAGTAAATTCACTTCACTGAGTCTGTAGATTTTATCTATGACATACGAATTTTAGATATAAAATTTGTTACAAGTTCTACATAAAATATGAAAATCTCCAACCCATTGGTAAATGTCCTAAATGACTATAAGCAATTTGTTTTAAAGTATTCTAAAATTAGCCATAACCAGTATTGAATACAGTAGGTGTTCAATAAATGTGTTCATTATTATTACTAATCTATGCAATCTCAAAGATTCATACCATATGAACATAAACTGATCATGCCAACTTCTCATTCCGAGAGTCTGTATCTTCAGCATGGGAAGCATGGAGAGTTTCAAATTAGTCTTTACAGCAAAGCTTTTGCTCTGCAGGCAAGAACTTCTCATGGATATAGAAGACTTGGTGGCATGTGGTCATCTTTTTGTCAACCCTTGTCCTGCACAGCAGAGTAGGCTTGAAAGTAGTACAGCCATAACAACAAGAGACTGGCTTAGTTTCGGAATTCTATTATGCCCAGAATGATAGAAAGCAATGGGTTCTGGCAGCAAATTTCCATTTTTTGTTCACCATCAACCCTAACAACTCACTTATCTTTCATACTTGCATTCCTATGCAATGAACTGAACATCTACCATGGGTCAGTTTTTTTTGCTCTGAGCTCTTAAATCTGTTGGTATAGTAGAAAACTGATAGATAATCACAATATTTGCGAGATATGTTGCAGGAGGTAAGAGAATAGGGCATAAAGGAAATTCCCTCTGTCTTCATGAGCAAGAGCTACTGTCACAGAAGTTTGAATTAGGAAATAAAAATTTAGCAGGAATTCTTCAAGTGGGGCTGAGAGTAGAGAGCTCATCTGTTGTTGAGGCCAGGCTTCACAGCTACCTCTTGGAGCAAGGAGATCAATATCTTGAGCTCACCAACTGGCATGCTGGAGCCAGATTCAGGCAGAGCCTTGGGGTCGGATGTTTGATTGCCTGCTGTGCTGACTGTAGAATTCTATTTCAGCTACCTATTGCTGCATAACAAATGACCCCCAAATTTAGCAACTTAAAACAATAATCTATTGTGTCTCATGATTCTGAGGATTAGCTGGGTTCAGCTCGGCAGTTCTTAAGCTCTGGGGGGAGTCTATTGGAGTCCCTCAGGAAGTTGCATTCAGTGGGACCTCAGATAGGGCTGGAAAATCCAAGATGGCTTCACTTACGTGTCTGTTGCCTCACCTGAGGGGGGCTGGAAAGGCTGGGGACCACCTGAGCCTCTGTTTTCATTCACTAAATCTGCCAGAATGTGATACACCAGAAACGAATGGCTTTCAAAAAGGGGAATTTATTAAGTTGCAAGTTTACAGTTCCAAGTGCATGGACATGTCCAAACTAAGGCACCCAGGAAAGATATCTTGATTCAAGAAAGGCTGATGGGTTCAGAACACCTCTGACAGCTGGAAAGCTGCATGGCGATGTCTGCTAGCTTTCTCTCCTGGCTTCTTATGAAAATAAGGATTCCTTATGGGGGTTCTCCTTCTGCATCTCCAAAGCTCTCTGGGTATGTGGGCTGTCTTAGCTCTAAAGCTTTTCCCAAATGGTTCCCTCTTAAAGGGCTCCAGTAAGCAACCCCACCTTGAACGGGTGGAGACACATCTCTGTGGAAACCATCTAATCAAAGGTTACCATCCACAATTGGGTGGGTCACATGTCCATGAAAACAATCAAAAAGATCCCACCCAGCAATATTGAAAAAGGATTTAAAGGATATGGATTTTCTGGGGTACATAATAGTTTCAAACCAGCACAAACTCTTTCTCTCCGTTTGGAGCCTCTCATTCTACAAGGATAGTCGGATTTCTTTAAAAGGAAGCTGGCTTCCAAGAGAGATATAGGAAAGCTACAAGTCCTCTTAGGGTCTGGGCTCCGAAGTTTCAGTACATTCTTTTGCTGCATCCTATTGATCAGAGTAAAGTACAGAGCTATTTCCAGGTCAAAGGGGTGGGGAAATACACCTCACTTCCTGATGGAGAGAGAGGCAAGCATGCGTGGGGATGTGGGAACTGGTTGGTGACTATAATCACAGACAATCTATCCCATGTGTTCTTTTTGCCAGGTGAGCATCTTCAAGCATTCATCCCTTTCTTACTTTAGTCTAGTTAGCTCTTGGATTAACATGATGGCCCCAATTCCCATTTACATAGAACCAAAGCAAAGACTGTATCTAAAATCCATGAATGTGATCCCATTCAAGTACATGTCTCAGGAATCAAGGAAATGCATACGTATATCCTAACAGCAAAATCCGTAGCAGAATGCAGTAAAGGGGCCAAAGAAAAATGAGCACACCACAGATCCTCATCTATATAGGAGCTGCAAGAAAACAAACAGAGCTTAGTAATTTTCCCACCCAAGAGTCTATGTATAAACCTCCTAACAGCCTCTTTCCTTTTTTTTCCTTCAGCACCCAGACATCTTTAGATCACTTGTAGCCCTGAGGTTTCAAATAACATGAACAGAGGAGGGGGGTGTTTTTTGTCTTAACAACAGGTTCTTTGTCCTCTTCGAATGCGCCAGAGCAATACCTTAGCATGCAGAGAGCTACATGCAACCTTTTGCAAGACAAGTTTTCAGGAAATATGTTGGCTTCGTTACATAACTTCATGACATGCAATGGAGACTCATTCAAGTGGATGATTACTTGCGGACCACATGCACACTGATGGCCAGATTTTTGTGTCATTTTTCATGTAATTCTATAGTCATGTAAGCGCTGACTCTAGACCTAACTTGAAGCATTATAGCATTATTTTATTTTTCCTTTATTTTGGGGGTGGTGTTTTCAAATATACACACATAAGCCAATTTTGCTATTTTATCATTATTTCTTTGGACTAATTTCCGTAACAACAAGAAAAATAGACCATAATACAAATGATTTATAAATGTAAGCCCTATGCAGCATATGAATACAGACCAATATTAGCATTAAAGTTCTCGCCCCATAATTGCAGTGGTCTAATTGTAGCACTCTCTGCGGTGGTCTCCTGTACTCTAGCTGGCTGTGAAGTCTCGACCCAGTCAATTCAGGATGATTGCCTAGGACTAAAAATGATTTACACAAATAAGCAGTATTTATATATTATACAAGCAAGTCAATCTTCAGGTTTAAATTCATGACTCTGACTCTTAGTGAAAAGGAGTCTGTCTTCCAGTCAAATCTAGTCTAGGTGAATGCGAAACCTTGAGCTGGCCATTCAAATGCTTTGGAATGTGTTTTCATAGTTTTCCCTTGTTCAAACAGGAAAATAGAACTAGATTATTCCAGCAGTCCACCCCCAGCTCTAACACTCTATCATTCCTTGGTTGTATAATGAGCTGGGCCAGCACAAGTCCTCAGAACACCTGAATCATTTTGCAAGTTATGCAGCTAGGGAACTTAGAATCTAATCTCAGCAGGAGAAGTTTAGAATCTAATCTCCTGAGTCTTTTCCGTATTCCCATGAATTTCCCTCCTTACTCCAAGATGTCTCTCCACTTTTTTCAAATAGGAATATTAATAGTTAAACTAACCAGCCAACCATATAATTGAAGAGGATGAGAAACTGAGTTTTCGAAAAAAATATTCCATCATAGGCACACTTCACCTCCTCATAGATACAAAGTTTTATAAATTTAAAATTGCAACATTGCTCTGTAGGTAAAGATTTTCATTGGTAACAAAAGCTTTAATTCTGCTTGCATTTATGCAGATGATTTTTGCTGTTGTTGTTTTAATTGAGGTAAAATTCACATAAAATACTCACCACTTTGAATACAACCAACATAACTACATTCTTGAGAAAAGTTGTAAGTTAACAGAGAAATCACGTAGAATATACAGAGTTCCCATATACTGCCCCTTCTAAGAATTTTTCCTTATTATTAGCACTTTGCATGATGGTGGTACCTTTGCTACAAGTGATGAAAAAATATTGTTATAACTGTACTATTAACTACAGTTCATAGTTAACATTAGAGTTCCCTGTTTGTGTTGTATAGCCCTATGTTGTTATTATTTTTTTATTCTAGTAACATATAAACAATATAAAAATTTCACTTCTTAACCACCTTCAAATATGTAATTCAGTGCTGTTAATTACTATCACAATGTTGCACTACCATCGCCACCATCTATGACCAAAATTTTTCATTCACACCAGCCAGACACTCTGCTACAAGCAAGCATATACTTCTCATACTCTACACCCATCCAGCCCCTGGCAAACTCTGTTCGAGTTTCTAACTATAAATTTGCTTTTACTAATTATTTGTTATCAGTGAGATCACACAGCATTTGGTCTTTTGGGTCTGGCTTATTTCATGCAACATGGTGGCTTCAAGATCCATCTATGCTGTGGCATGCATCAGAACTTCGTTCCTTTTTATGGCAGAATAATATTCCATTGTATGAATTAGAGCATCATTCAAGTCTTGCATTTCCTTACTGCTCTTCTATCTGCAGGTTCTATCCATTATTGAGAGTGGTGTATTAAAGCCTCCTACTATTAATGAAGAATCATCAATTTCTCCCTTCAAATACATCAGTATTAGCTTCATATATTTGTGGCTTTGCTATTAGGTACATATATGTTTATAGTTGTTACATTTTCTTATTGAATTGACCCCTTCATCAGTATATAAAGACCATCTTTGTCCCTTTTAACTGTTTTTGACTTCGAGTCTGTTTTATCTGATATTATTATAGTTATCCAAGTTCTCTTTTGATTACTACTCGCATGGTATAATTTTTCTATCATTTCACTTTCAACCTACTTTTGTCTTTGCATTTAAAATGAGTCTTGTAGATAGCACATAATTGGATCATGTTTCTTATCCACTATTCCAATCTCTTAATTTTGACTGGAGTGTTTTTTAAAGTCTTTGTCTGGTATGCCCGAAGTCTTGTCTTCCTCATTGATGATTTCTGGATTTTTTGTTGTTGCTTTGGGTGAGCCATCATTTCTTGTTTCTTTTTTGTATTGCAATCTTTTGTTGCACACTGTGCATTTTAATATTTTTTTGTGTGTTGATTGGAATTTAGTCCCAGAGTGTACTGTTCCTTGAGTTTGTATCCAGCTAGTAATATGACAGAGATTTCTTTGCGTGCCAGGAACTAACAAAAACAAACAAACCAATGCAAAAAAAAAAAAAATGCCTTCAAGTCTTGGCAGATTGGTTCTGTGTTTGCTGGTGCTCTCCTTCAGAGTTTAAGCTTCCTATCAAGTTGACAGGCCAGAGGTAAATGTGAAGTGCTGGGTCCTCTCTCTCTTTCCTGAGTCTGCATCTTGTCCTAGACTTTTGCTTGCTCATGGATTTTTTATGCTCCTTCAACTCCCCCCCCCACACACTCCAGGGTACTCTATTGTTTGATATGAAATAGACAATCCTTTGCCATTGACCTCTTTGTCTTAATTTTTTCTCAGAGTGTTTAGCTGTCCACAACCTGCTTCTGCCCGCAGGGCAACGTGTGAGGGTCAGCTCTAGGATGAGTTTCCTGGTCCAGTCTTCAGGGTGCTACCCCACTGATGGGCATCAACGTGTGCACAGGGGTTACTCTTCTCCCTCTGAACAGGGCCAGGGACTTATAATTGTAGGGCAGGCTGGTTCCAAACTGTGCTGGAGAGGGGTGAGGGAGGGGTTTCCAGGGGTGCCAGAGCTTCTCCTACCATTTTCTTTTTTCTCCTACCATTTTTTAAAGCTGAATTTTCTTGATTTAGCAGTCACCTAGTTAATGGACCCCTTTAACTATTTTCCAGAGTTTTGAGTAAATGACTCTGCCAGTTTTTGGAAGCTGTTCAAGGATCCTGAGGACAGCCTTCTGGATCATCCCACACCACCATTTTCATCAACTGCACCACAGCATTACTTTCTAATGAAGTTGTGTGGAATAAAAAAGTGAGTTTGGAATCGGGCAAAACAAAGCAAAGAACTGGCATTGGAAAGGGGGAGAAGGTCTGCTGAATACTCTGAGCCTGAACTAAAATGTTCAGTCCAGCATGAACACGCACAGCGTTGCTGTTTTGGTAAACACCCAGGCCTGGATTAGAACCCTGGTTACACCACTGATTAGCCACATGTCCTTGGGAAATTACTTCACGATCTAAGTCACAGTTTCTTCTTGGAACAACATCAGCATCAATATCATAGGTTGTTATTAGAACTAAATGAGAAAAAAATCTAAGAAACCCAGCACTGAGCATGACATACAGTTCATGGTCAAAGTGTTTATCATTTTTACTATTACTATCATCATCATTATCATTATCAAAGCTAGAATCCAGTAAATATTTCATTAAAAAGCCAAAGTAAAAGAAATATCATAATGCTAATAATGTGATATTTGTACACTTATCATTAATATAAAAGCATTAATAATCACATATTTGCTCGTCAGATTTAAATAAAGCAAGCTATCTGTTTTAGCTTCTTCTTTGTAGAAACTTATAAAATAAATGATTGCAAATATTTGGGGCATATGTTACACCAATATGTAAAGAATTTAATTTATGTGTATGTATGCTGGTTTGAAAGGATATATGTATCCTAGAAAAGCCATGTTTTAATCTTAATCCTATTTTATAAAGGCATCCATTTCTTCTAATCCCTATTCGGTAATGCATGTTGGAAACTTATAATTAGATCATTTCCAAAGGGATGTGACTCAATCAAGCGTGGGTGTTAAACATGATTAGGTGAAGACGTGTCTCTACCTATTCCAGGTGGGTCTTGATTACTTTACTGGAATCCTATAAAAGAGGAGACATTTTGGAGAAAGTTGGAGATTCTGAGAGAGCAGAGAATGATGACAGCCACAAGAAAGCTTCAGTATGCCATAGAACCATGAAGTAGTGAGTCCACCAGCCAGCAGCCTTTGGAGATGAAGGAAAGCACCTCTCGGGGAGCTTCATGAAACAAGAGGGAAACAAGAGAGAAAGCCAGCAGACTCCTTCATGTTCACCATGTGCCTTTCCAGCTGAGAACTTCATCGGCCTTCTTGAACCAAGGTGTCTTTCCCTGGATGCCTTAGATTGGACATTTCTATAGACTTGTTTTAACTGGGACATTTTCTCAACCATGGAACTGCAAACTAGCAACTTATAAATTCCCCTTTTTAAAAGCCATTCCATTTCTGGTATATTGCATTCCGGCAGCTAGTAAACTAGAACAGTAAGTAAAAAGGGCGCATATGAATCAAATGACTAATAATAACCGTGTCTGGATGGGGTAATTACTACCACCATTTACTTCAGTCAAGGAAGTTTTCTTGGAAGATGTTGCCCTAGACAAATCTTTTATGTATAGACTCAATTTTCTGATTATATAATCATGGTAAAATGTAATATATAAAGCAATATATAGTCATGGTAAAAACTTTATTGTAGAGAAGCACACTCAAAGATTAACCAAAATCTCTGTACAGCCTCTGGAAATCATGGCTATTAATATTTTATTGTATATAGTTTATATTTCAAGTTTTTAAAAAAATATAGTTTTTCTTACATATTGGGTTCCTAATATGTACTATTTTTCAATATGCTATTTAATATCTTATAATGGCAATCTATAAAAATCAATATACTTATTTATTAGTGCATATACATAAATATTCATAATTTTATGGATAAAATTCATATAAACATTCTCCTCAATTAAATTATATCAGAATTTTTATTATTTCTCTAGAAATAATTCTCATAAGGAGAACTGTGGAATTGTTGGACAAAGAATTGACCACATTGAAGGCTGTTGATCATCTCTGGTGGGACTCTTCAGGATGATCATCTCTGATGGGACTCTTCAGGATGATCATCTCTGATGGGACTCTTCAGGATGACCATCTCTGATGGGACTCTTCAGGATGATCATCTCTGATGGGACTCTTCAGGATGACCATCTCTGATGGGACTCTTCAGGATGACCATCTCTGATGGGACTCTTCAGGATGACCATCTCTGATGGGACTCTTCAGGATGACCATCTCTGATGGGACTCTTCAGGATGACCATCTCTGATGGGACTCTTCAGGATGATCATCTCTGATGGGACTCTTCAGGATGACCATCTCTGATGGGACTCTTCAGGAGTTCTTTTGAATTATCAGAACAAGAGCCTTGGGATAGGAGACTTCTAGATCTAGTTTATTCAGTTATTCCTGCTGGTATTCATCTATTCCTTCTCTGAACATCACACCAATTGTTATATATATGTAAAGATATTGTTGTTTGTTGTGACATTTAATAATTTTACTTGTGTGTTTCTTATGTCCCCAATAAGCAAATTTTGGAGTGCAGCTATTATGTTATATAGAGTTTTAAATCATTATACCTCAACACACTGCTTGTTGTACTGTGTGTTACGTTCATAGTGACCACGGACATTGAGAAGTTAGAGAATGGAGACAATTCAGAGGAAAGAGAGGGAATTAATAATAGGACGCAATTAAATGAGATATACATAACAGTAAGATAAATACTTAATAGTAAGATAAAATTCCGCTACTGATTTTCATAGCAAAATGAGATGGAACAAAGGGTCCTAAAATAGGCTTGCCCAATTCTTACTTTCTGCTAAGCAAGAAATAATATTTTGCGTTAGGATAGGAAAGTAGCCTTAACTATGTAAAGGAAATTTAAAGGCAGGAGAATAGATCTAACACTAAGGGGAGAGTGTAAGGTGATAAGTGAAAGTCTAGAATCTGAACTTTGCAGTCTCCAAAATTTACAGTCCAGATAAATAAATACATAGAAAGAAGAGCTGCAAGGTCAGAAGAGATCTTGGAAGCTAAGAGAGAAAAACATTTTGAGAAAAAGAGTGGAATTCTGCTTATTGCTGCTGAGAATCTGAATAACATGATTAAAGAGTCTAATGGTTTGGAAATGTGGAAGTCGCTGATTAAAACAGTTTTGCTAGAGAGTTGTAGGTAGAAGTCAAATTGGAATGAGTTGCTGCTTGGTTAGGTGGTGAAGAAACAGAAGCTAGATATATTAATACATTTCCCACAAAATTTGGTTTTATAAAGGGGAGAGGAAAAAATAGAATACTAATGGAAGAGGAAATGGGCCAAGGGGACTTTCATTTCTCTAATATGTGCATTGCTAGAGTTAATTTTTCTACAGGTGTGAATGATTCATTGAGAGGGAAGAAGCAATAAATCAGGAGCAATTAGTGATAAAAAATAATCAAAGTCCTAGAGACAATGAGAGGCAGAGATCTCGTAGACAAAGTTTCATTTTGACATACTCAAATAACACTGCTATGGAGAACTATTAGCATGGCAGGGTTTTCAAATGTAGAAATTTACTAATTCCTGCCTGGCTTCACCCTTAAAGTCCTCAATGTCAGATCTAGAGAAGCTTACACAGTGCTTATAAGTGAGGTCATATCTGCAGATTTCAATTGTAAGAATGTGAAAATATACAAGGCTCAGCCGAAGTACAGCGATAAAAATCAAAGTAGAAGCAGTACTGTTAATCACATGCATGCCTTTTTTACTGTTTCTGGAGAAATCACAGAAGTATCTAGGATAAACGTGAAGCAGTACTAAGCAGACTTCGGGGCTACAGACTGAAATAGGCAAAACAAATGCCCATTATATCAAGATAATGCAAAGTACTGTGGACACAGAACAGATGTGAAACCAATTCACTTGCTTTCAGGATGCACAGCAACTATACCTTTTCATATAATCATGCCAAAATCTTTCTGAGTACACAATATATGAAAAAAAAAAACAAAACGTATTTACATTTTGTGTAACCCAAACTAGAGTTTCGGTGGTTTCAATAATCCCAACAAGTTCCATATTATCCATGTCATTGAATGAGGGTTTTTTTGCCATTTAAAAATTAAATGAGATTGCATGTGTGAAAGCATGTCAGACAGTGTCTGGTATTTAACAGACAGTTAATAATATGCTAATTGAATCAGATCTCTTACCCTGAGGGAAGTAAGCCAAGGAAATAAGGAATATGACATTTGAGTCTCTGTGAGATTTTACCTGGTTAGAATCTAGTTAAAATATTTCTCTTGGGGGCAGGCCACAGTGGCTCAGCAGGTAGAGTTCTTGCCTGCCATGCCAGAGACCCGGGTTCGAGTCATAGTGCCTGCCCATGCAAAAAAAAAAAAAAAGATTCATTTGGTTTTAGTTTATCTGATTATTAAGTAGACCAAATATTAGGTAAATATCCTATAAAGTCATAATACTGGAGGACGAGGGGGGATGAGTCATCGAAATAAGACATCATAGACTTGAATGTAAAGTAAATTTTGAGTCTATGCCACTTAGTATGTGATATTGTTCTTACTTAGCCTGAATAGTAAGCAATATTCAGTGTACTTGATTTATAGACTTGGCTTTTAGGACTAACACCATAGTCTGTATATATATATATATAGAGAGAGAGATGAAATGAGAAGCACTAATCCAAATCAACTATTAATATTGTTTTAGAAAAATTGTTTTCCAATTTTGCTTTCTATAAGAAAGCAAATGAGAGGGCTTCTTTATAAATATAGAACTAGTGTTAGTAAGCAATGTTTGAAAGTAGCCTTCATTGTCCCTAAAATTTTATGAATAGTCAAAAGCCAAATAGTTTAACCAGCATTAAGAATTTAACGACTAGTCAAACTGTATATTATGTATCTCTTTATGTTAAGCATGTTGCAACTCTTAAACACACAGCAAGAATATGTTTTAAGAATTTTAATGTTTGGATGAAATGCACCTTTTAAGTTTGTAACTTGTCTCTGATGTGCTTTCAATAGGATGTGTGCATGGAGTAATGGCTATTATATCAAAGATCATTTTATTCCAAACAGCGCACATTCATCATTATGATATAGTTAGTGTATAATATGCACCTAAGTCTGGGTTATATTCATCTTAAATTAGTAAAGTGTAACTCTAATTAATTGTTTTCATGTATTTTCATTTGCAAGAAGAGTGACAGAAAAATGTATGCATCTTGAGTCATGGATTTACCTGCCATATGGGATACAAAAATGAGAAGATTGGAAATCATAGTTATTAGGAGACAAGAAGAGTGAGAGGGAAAGTTCCTGGGAAACTAGTCTTCTCAAGTACTGACAACTCGGGGGAATATTCATTGTGTCTTACCAAAGGCAGGTGACAATATAACTATCACTCAGACTTTGCAAGAGTTAAAGACATTATATATGGCTTGATATAGAGATTTCTGAAAAACGAAATGACGAGTCCTGAAATTCCAAAAGTATTCAACACGTCAACAGTGTTATAGAACAGGCTGTGTCCTGACATAAGATGCTACTATTTCTTGGACATCTCTTAAGACTTATATTTAGAGTGGTACTAGAGGCTAGGTCACATAACTGAGAGATCATTGTGTAAACATCTCCTGCAGCATAAACGATATGAACCGTTGAAGGGATACACTTGAGTTCCCTGTCTTGCAGCTGCCAACTTGCTGGGATGAACCGATGACACAGTCTTTGAAGTATCACTTCATTAGTATGCGGGTCAGCCAGAACTTGCCTGATGTGTCCTATGGTCCCAATTAAGCTCACACTGAGGAGGAAGCCATTTGATTATGAATGAAATGACTGAAGGAAGAATGTTTGTGGAAATGGTTTAGATAGTAACTTAAAAGGCAAATTCAATAAAATCAGCTAAAACACTTAAAATGAGAGGCAAATATTATTTAAACAAAGTTAAGTGACCATGGGGACTTGGATCTTTTGAAGGATCTGAAGGTGTTTTCCAGGACATTTAGGACATTTTAATTTTTTTTCTTAATTGTAGGGAAGTGCAGTGGGAAGGATTACATATTCCACTGCAACTTTCTTCAGCTCAGAAGCAGCAAAATCTCCTAGCATATCACAGATTTTAAAAGTTTCACACCTGAAAGATATGACTAGCATCTAGTGAATTAAACTATTAGGGAAAAACCTAAATCTTAGCGCATTTTAATACTATAAAGAAAATCAGTTCAAGAAAATATCAAGTATTCCTATATTTATCCCATACATTCCCCCAGAGGTATTAGGTGAAAATACCTTTAACTAAAAATATAGAAGATGCTAATCAAGCCCTTTGCCTGATTTATAATTTAGAGAGGAAATAAACAACAAAATTTGGTGGTTCTCTTAGGTGTCATTTCAGAGTGCAAAGCAAGATTTCCATTACTTGTAGAATGCAGAATGTACATTTCACTATCAATTGTCAGGAATTCTCATAATCAGATTTAGAGATCACTTCCATCTTTTAAGTTAATACAGAAAAAAAATCTTCACCCACACAGTCCCACTTTGAAATATTCTAGGATATTTGGATGACATAAAGCCATCAAATGGTCCCCTCTCTGCTTCTCCAGCCCATTTTGATGATACTCTTCAGAGTACATGCCCCCCATACTTCAGGAACATCCAACTTCCAGCCATTATCCAAGCAAGTTTAGTTTTCTTTTTATGAGAAATTTAGCAAACCTGTAGTTTCTGCCCAGAAGATTTTCTCCAGTTCTCTCAATAACTGCAATTCAACTTGTATTACCACTCCCAAATCTTCAATAGTCCCCTCAGTTTTCATCAACTTCTCTAGGACTAATTTACTCCCTTAGCACCTCGGGAATATGTATCAGAGTATTTATAACATCCTGTTCAAATTGTTATTGGCAAGCTCAACTGTCAATATGATCTTCTTCTTCCCTTGGGGTCATTTTTATTTTAATAGTGATAAATGGGATCATGTGACGGTGATGGGTGGCCCCAATGGTCATATGATATCAGAATCATAAAAAGGACAAACTTCCCTAGATTTCAGGGCAGTGTTCTCTGCATGGTCTCCTTGAAGCCTCTACCACTGCATTTGTGGTGAGGGGAAAGTACTTACCTTCCCTGGTGGGGGCAGGGAGAGGAAATTCCATTGTACTCTTTGACACATCTCTGCTAAGAAATTCCTTGTCTCACAGCTTCTTTAACCTCTGATCTTTTGTATTTTCCTTGTGTATAGTGTTACCAAAATGGGGGTTTGGCCACCTCTTCAGCAAGCCCTAAATGAGTTCAGCACTTGGTTTTGAAGTGTGCACATACTCGGACCATTTTGTTTTGATCTTGACCCTTGAGGGATTCATATGACACCAAGACAGAAAGTTCTTTAGAGAAGCAAGGTGCTTCCAGGGAAGGAAGTTTGGGAGAAAACACCCTAAGTTTCCCACATGCATAGAAGAACTTGAGGGCTTATGTTTTAGTCCATTAATGCTTCTGGAAAGCCATATACCCGGATTGGATTGGCTTTTATGAAGGGAATTTAATAAGTTATAAGTTTGCAGTTCTAAACCTATAAAAATGTCCAAACTAAGGCATCCAGGGAAAGATACCTTAGTTCAAGGGAGGTCTCTGGGTCAGGAAAACCTCTGTCAGCTGGGAAGTCACGTGGATGGCATCTGCTAGACCCTTGTCCCCTCCATTGCCTTCAGCCTCTACTCCTGTGGGGGTTCCTCACCTTGCTTCTCTGAGTCTGGCTTTCATATCTTGGCTTCCCTTGGCTCTCTCCAGGTTCTGGCTTGCTTAACATCTCATGATCACATCTGCTGGGCTCCAAGCATCTCCAAACATCTGTGTCTCTGTTTTCCAGTTATTGGCATCTGTGTCAGCTCTGCTCTCTGTCAGTTCTGAGGCTTCTGTTGTTTCTCCAAACTGTTTCTCCTTCTAAAGGACTCCAGTAAATGAATTAAGACCCACCTGGAATGGGTGGATTCACATCTCCATCTAATCAAAGGTCATACCCATATTTGGATGTGTCACATCTCTGTGGAGATAATCTAATCAAAAGTTTCCAACCTACAGTATTGATTTAGGATTAAAAGAAATGGCTGCCACCACAATATTGGACCAGGACTAAAATATGACTTTTCTGGGGTACATAATATCTTCAAATTGTCACAGCTTATAAAAATTGCTTTGTGTCCTGCATGGGCAGGAAAGCTGGAACTAGGGGGCCTGCAAAGTGTCTTTCTGCTTCAATGAAAGTCAAAGTGTAAACTGTCATAAAAACCATTTCTACTAGTGATCTGTGACATGTGTTCTTAAAATAATAGTTCTTTTGAAGTTGATACTTCTCAGTGCAGAGAGATTCTTAAGTGTGTACTTAAAAAATTATTTACCTGTGCCAAAAAGAAATTGACTATTGTGCCTATTTAAATCTTAGAGCATGAGAACAGGCATGATTTTTATACGTGGAGATGTTGCCTTATTCTTCACCCACAAATACAGTAAACCCAAGACACTTACCACCATAAGATTTATGGGTTATTTCAATAAAATGTGGGCACATTTAAGTCAGAGTGTGTTATCATATTTATATCAAATTCCACAGAGACTTTGATGTGATAGTGTCTAAATTCTTCATAATCATGATTCTGATGACTGAGAAATCTGGTGTATAGTTCAAGGAAGCTGGCTATTTTAAGCGTTTTTATCAGCTTCTGTGATTTTTGGGATAATTCACCACAGCATTTCAAACACAAATGCAAATTTTGCTTCTTCCTCTCTTCTTATAATATGATCAGGTAAATTAATCATTATTTTTTCTATAATGATAATTAGGAAAATTATTAATATTATAGTGATATTCATTTCAACATTATGTCTTCAAATGCTCCATAATCCTTATTGCAAAATGAATGTCGAGAAAGAGACTCTCACCATAAAAAGCCACCCCCTCCCAGATATTATTCCTTCCAACATCATCAATGTAACTACTCCCCAGTCTTTCAGCCCTATAATCTAGTTTTGTCTACCATAAACTGTATGTAATAGAATCCTGGAGTACGTACCCATCTGTAACTGGCTAATTTGCTCAACATTATGTCTGTGAGATTCAACCATGTTGTGTGGTTCATTCTATTTATGTATTACATTTGTATGGTACAGAGTTTACTGACTTTATTTTTCATTATAAATACTGCTATTCTTTTTCGTTTATAAATAATGCTGCTATAGACATCCTTGTACAGGGTTTTTCATGCACATATGTACGTATTTCTGTTACGTAAGCACACAGGAATAGAATTGTTGTGGTATAGGGTATATAGGTCTTTAGGAAAGCCGGTTTACCGGTTTATACCACTACCAGACTTACGTGAGCATTCTGGGCTCCATATGCCGGACAACATTCGCTATGTTGATTTTTTTTTTCTTTTTCCTTTGGGGGCGTTCGTATTCTCCATATAATTTTTTCTTAACTTTTTTAACTGTATAGTGTAACATACATACAAAGCAAAGAAAGAAAAACACAGTTTTCATAGCACTCTTCAACAAGTAGTTACAAGACAGATCCCAGAGTTTCTCATGGGCTACCATACGATCCTCTCGGATTTTTCCTTCTAGCTGCTCCAGAATGTAGGAAGCTAGAGGGCTTAAATATTTTCTTATCATCACATCGACTTTTTTCCTTCTTTTATTGTGAACAATAACATATATGTAAAAAAGCTATAAATTTCAAAGCGCAGCACCGCAATTAGTTGTAGAACATATTTCAGACTTTGACATGGGTTACAATTTCACAATTTTAGGTTTTTACTTCTAGCCGCTGTAAAATACTGGTAAAAGAGATATCAATTTAGTGATTCAGCATTCATATTCATTTATTAAATCCTATCTTCTCTGTATAACGCCACCATCACCTTTGATCTTTCCATCCCTCTCTTTAGGGGTGTTTGGGCTATGGCAATTCTAAATTTTTGATATTGGAAGTGTCTGTCACTAATATGGCGCTATGTTAATTTTTAATGGGAAACATTCTGGTCAGTAGGCAGTGCTAGCTAATTTGTGTTTTCATTTTCCTTTCCATAAATACTTGACTGACTACCTCAAATATAAATTTAGTGGGCTGGGCTTTGGGTTATCCCGGCCCATGAAGCATAGGTTGAATTATGTACCCTAGGAAAAAAACACATGTTCTTAACCTTAATCCATCCCTGTGGTGTGAACCCATTGTTAATAGGATCTTTGAGGATGTTATTTTTAGTTAAGGTAGGGCAACTGAGTCAGGAGGGGCATTAATCCTATTACAGGAGGCATTACAGAGAGAAAGCCATGGGAAGAGTTGAGCACAAAACATGAAATATGGAACCACAACAAGGGAGAAAAAAGAGAGGACATCGCCATGTATGCTGGCATGTAATGAGAAGCCAAGGAGCCCAGGTATTGCCGGCTAGCCAGAATGCTACTGACTGGGGAGTGAGCTAGCCTTCTGGACTCTGAAACCATGATCTGATAAATTTCTGTTGTTAAACCAACCCATTGTATGATATTTGTCATAGCAGCTGGAAAAACCGAGACAAGAATTTTGCCCATTTTTCTATTGAGATTTTAATTTTCTTATTGATGCTCAGGTGTTCCTAATATAATCTGGAAACAGGCATTTTGTTGACTTTGTATATTACAAATATTTCTTCTCTGTTTGGGATTTGCCTTTTCACTTTCCTAATGGAGTCTTTGATGAGCAGAAATTCTTAATTTTATTTGTGCCCTGTCAATCTTTGTGTTTATACCTAGTGGGGTTTTTTGAGTCGTGTTTATATATCACTTCATTTGATTTGAGATTTTATTGGGTTTTTTTGCATGTGTTCATGAATAATATTGAGCTATCAGCATGTGTTAGGTTTTGCTAATGTGATTATGCTTATGAGATTAAAGTAGAAGGGAAGTATTTCTTATTCTCTATAGTCTTGAAGATATTTTTAAATTTTGATAGTTTTACTTAATAGTTAAAAGATTATTTTTCATATTCTGTTTCTTCTTTGCTTAGCTGGTATAAGTTGTATTTTTCAGTACACTTTTATTTGATTGAGATTTTTACATTTATTAGTGTGAAGTTCATACTCTCTTCTAATGATGCTTTTAACCATGTGGGTTCTCTGGTTATGGCACCATGTTTGTTCCTGATGTTGGTTTTTTATGTCTTCAGTACTCTCAGTAAGGGTTAATTTCATTAGTCCTTTCAGAAAAAAAAAAAAAAAAAGGAAAAACATTTTTGCCTTGGTTGTTTCTTTCTATTAAATATTTGCTTAAAGTTTTACTACTTTCTGTTCTTATCTCTTTCATTTCCTTTCTTTTTCTATGTTAAGATTTAATTGGTTCTTTTTTCTAAATTTGAAGATGAATTCTGAGATAATTTATTTTTAGTGTTTATTCTTTTCTAATATTTACATTTAAAGTAATGATTTTCTAACCTTGGCTGTAGCTGCATTCCACTTGTGTTGACATGTCATATGTTCACTATCCGTTCAAAACATTTTCTATTTTTAATTGTGGCTGCTATTTTTGGTCCATGGTTTATTTAGGATTGTGGATCTTAATCGCAAGTGTGTGTTATCTTTTCATCTCTGATTTTGATGCAATTTCACTGTGGTCAGAGAATTTATTGTTTGTAATTTCAATCCCTTAGAATCTGTTGAGACTCATCTTGTAGTCCAATATATAGTTAAATTTTTATAAATGTCCCATGTGTGTTTGGATAGTATGTGTATTTTTTAGGTGTGGGATATAATATTCTATATGTTCTTTTAGATCAAGTTCGCTAATACTGTTGCTTGATTTTTTGCATTTCTCTTCTTTACTGGGACTATATTAGTTTTGTTTCACCATGTTCCATATTCCTCTTACACTTTTTTTCTTTTTTCAAATGGTGTTTTATTCTGAGTATTTTCTATTGACTACCTTCCAGATCACTAAACTTCTCTTTCTCTATATTAATGTGATGTTAAACCATCTACTGTGTTCTTAACTTTGGTTATTCTATTACATTTTTCATTTATTTCTTTTTCCTCTTCATTGGTTGATTCATTCATTTATATCTTTCTCTTTCTTTTGTAAGATTTGGGATGGTGGTGAAATTCTGCACCTATTTTCTTGAGCATATAAATATAGTTATGATTGCTCCAAAACATGAGTCACCTGTTCATCTTTTTTCTTTTATCTTTCTTGATCCTGTCTATTCCATATATGGTTTGCAATACCTTTTTCCCATCTTGTATATTATCTTCTCACTGTCCTGATACTGTTCTTTAATGAACAAAAGTTTTTACTTTTAATAAAGTGAAAGATATTTATTGTTTCTTCTGTTGCTCGTGCTTTTGTTGTCCTATTTAAGGGGCTCTACTTCATTTTTTTTTTTTTTTTGCATGTGAATATACAGTTTTCCTACCACCATCTGTTGAAGTACTGCTCCATGTACTTTGTACCCTTGTCAGAAATCAATTGGCAATCCTGGTCAAGATGGTTGAGTGAAAAACTTCAGGGTCTGTTCCCCCACTGAAACTGTGAACATCCAGTAAGAACTGGCAGTATAGCTTCCTCAGAGCTCCAGAAAACAGTAATAGGACTACAGAACAAATGGTGAGTGTCGAATCAATTAAAAGAGTAACTAAAAGCAGTATATCCTGTGTCACCCAGGCTGGCTCCTCCCCACCCTCACTTATTTGGTCCTGGTTCCAGAAGGAGCAGAGTAACCCACATGCATATACTGGGAGCATGCATGCCTGGCCCAGGCTGTCTGGTGGTGTTTCCGAGGACTTGCCTGGTATACCTTCTAGGTGGCACACAGAGTTCTCTAACAGACCCTGTTGGAGAACAGTCAAGTCATGCTGCCTGAGCAAGGGATGGCTGCTTGTTGAACACATATGGTACAGTGTCCAAGTCTGTGAGGTAACTTTCCTATGGAAGAGGGGGGATTTCTATTCATAGAAGTGGAGAATTACTAGGGCAAATGTGCATGCACAAGATGAGAAGTATGCATGGAAAGGACCAAGGAGGCCCTTACACCTTAGCCTGGAGCTGTTCTCTAATGTATTTGTATGGATAAACTCTGAAGGAGAGCACTCCAATGGGTCAATCTACAAACACTGGGAAAGGTGGTTTTCCCCTCTTCTTTCTCTTTCTTGTTTGTTAGCTCCTGGCATTCAAGAAAAGCTCTCTCATAACACTGACTAATTGGAACAGATGCCTTAGAGTCTAAATTTCAGAGATAACACACTAAAATATCAAAATGTCCAGCTTTCAACAAAAGATTACAAAACGTACAAAGAAATAGGAAATGAATGCCCAGGTAAAGGAGATTGGAGAGTGTTCTAGTTTGCTAGCTGCGGAAATGCAACACACCAGAGATGGATTGGCTTTTAATAAAAGGGGATTTATTTTGTTAGTTATTCAGAGGAAAGGTAGCTAACTTTCCACTGAGGCTCTTTCTTACATGGAAGGCACAGGAGGGTCTCTGCTGGTTTTCTCTCCAGGCCCTTGGGTTCCAACAACTTTCCCCGGGGTGACTTCTTTCTCCATCTCCAAAGGCCTGGGCTGAGCTGCAAGTGCTGAGATGAGGAATGCTGAGCTGTTAGGCTGTGCTACATTGCGTTCTCTCATTTAAGCACCAGCCAATTAAGTCAAACGTCACTCATTGCAGCGGACACCCCTGCTAGCCAACTGCAGATGTAATTAGCAACAGATGAGATTCACGTACCATTGGCTTGTGTCCGCAGCAACAGAACTAGGTATGCTCACTTGGCCGAGTTGACAACTGAATCTAACTAACACAAAGAGTAAAGCATCAGAACCACCAATGAAGAGTATCAAACCTGGGACATTCCAGACAGGAAATTTAAAAATTGATTCTAAATATGCTCAAAGAGCTAAAGGAAAACATAGACAATGAACTAAAGGAAATCAGGAAAACAATAAATGAGCACAAAGAGAATAACATTAAAAAGATGAAAATTATTAAATGAACCAGAGTTGAAGACCACAATATGAGAAATTAAAAATTCCTTAGAGGGGTTCAAAAGCAGGTCGGAACTGGCAGAGGAAAGAACTTGAAGACTGACAATTGAAATCATACATGTTCTGCTTCAATTTGCTTCTGTCCTTTAGGGTTCCAACTACAATTATGTTCAGCCTTCACATTACCCCTCCCTGCCTCCTATACTTTTAATATTTTTTAACCTACTTCTGTTTTTTTGTGCTTTTTTCAGGATACCATCTCCAAGTTCCTCAATTGAACATATTCTTCTTCAGCTGTTTTAATCTGCTATTAAACCACCTATTGAATCCTTCACTAGAGTTATTTTAGTTTTCAATTTTAGAATTTTTAATTTTGTATTGTTTTAATTAGTCCTGAAATTTTCAATCCTGGGCATTATAACTTTAGGCATATTTAATATAATTATCTCAGAATTTGTTCTGATATTTGGAGCCCTTGAAGGGGTTTGTTTGAATGGTTTGTTGTTGCTGCTGATTTTCAGTCATGCTATCTTTTCTCCTCATGTATCTGGTTTTGTGTGTGTAGCTATTCTGGATTTCTTGCTTATAAAATTGTTTGGAGAAATAATTTGAGAACAAATATGATATCTTGTTCCAAAGACCATTAATTTTTTGCTTCTGTTTGCTTCAGGGAGGATGGGGGGAAATCACCAGAAGTTTGGAATTGCCGCAACACAGTTGAAGGGACTGAGATCGCAGGAACCTGAGCTGTTGCCTCCAGAAAGACCTATTTACCTGAGATTCATGCCTACCCTAGAGTCAGGCCCTTTGGGTTTCAACCTAAAGTGAGAGAGGCTCACCAATTTTCCTTCTTATGGAGACCCCGGACTCTAGTTCCCATCTCCCTGTCTATGTCAGACTGCAGAAGTGCCTTCTCAAGAAACCTTTGAGTTTCTTGGCTCCTCTGTCCTGACATGGCGAATTCCTCCGAGGAGGAAATAAATCCAAATCCTCATCTTACTTCAGTGGGGACTCTATCCTTTCTCAGATTCCAGTCGGTAAATTTTAACTATCTTTTCCACTCTCAAATGCTTTCTAAACATTTGGTTCCCAATTTTTCTAGTTACCCTTATGGGAGTTGGGATTTATTCTAAGAAAACAAGTGCTTCTAATTACATTTTAAATTATTCTTATAATGCTGAAATGTCATTTGTGATTTACCCATTTTAAATGTCTGGTCTTCCATCTATTTGAAAATTTGTTGTGTTACAAAACACATCTCTAACACAAACCTGAAGCATTATCACATAAAAGAATAAATGATCACATTTCTTTCCTCAGCTATAAAATTGTGAAGAGAAAATAGTGACCCCATGATTTATTAAATCTCACTGAATTTCTAATTGACCATCCAGAAAATCTGCTAATTAGAAGTTTTCATTAGAGGCAGACTGAGGTGGAAGTCCCTTAAGTTCAATCCAATCTTTCCACTCACCAGATGCATGAGTTTCAGCAAGTTTTTTTTTTTACTTCTATGCACTTTATTTTCTTTACCTGTAATATGTGATAATAATACTTCCCTCACTGGGTTACTAGTGTTTACATAGTTTCTGTGATGACTGGGTTTACCATAAAGTAGATATTCGTTAAATTAAAGTTTCCTTCTCTCTTCTTTTCCAAAAAATGAAAGCTTGCTTTTTTAAAAAAAAAAAAATCTGTAACTACTTGTGCGTATTTTGAATTATTAAAGGAAGTGACACAAATTTCTATTTAAGGAGTCATCTCAAATGCACGTTGCAACTTGTCTGTCTAAATGACCCTTTAGAGGAGAAAATTACATGAACATTTTTGGACCTGATGTCAAGCTAATCCTCTCTCTGTCATTATTTTTTAATTCTGGAAAATGAAAACAAATGGCATGTGTAATATTTCACTAGCTGTGTTTTGTCTCTTCAGGGTATGCCAACCTCATCAACACTCTCAAGTGTTGCTACCGTGTCCCATTGTTCTTTCTCTTCTCATCTACCATAGATAAACTATCTCATGAAAGTCATTTTTATTCATAGCATCTCTGTTACAGTCCTGAGGGATATTTCTGACAGAGGAAGGAAAGCGGAGTAAAATGTGTGTACAAGAAACAATCAAATTCTTGTATACCTCCCTTCAACTGTATAGCCAATCGCATCAATTCTTAAAGAAACATTTAGGGGCACATATGCTACGGGTCAAAAACAAAAACATACGAGTGAATAAAATGGTATTTTATATGTATCTGCAGATTTTAGAAGCTTGAATGCAGTTCATGTCTTGTTAGTAACACTAAAGAACACTTTGAAGACTCAGATGGCAGTAATAGTTCACAAACATTAAGGTCTAATCTAAAAGTTTAAAAATAATTAGAAAGCATTCAAACAAAATGCTTAGATTTGCTTTCTGTCACTTCATATTTTGGATTCAAAACAATGCTACAAATCACTGGGAAACTTACCAGTTTAGAAATTCTTGGCCTAACTTAGCGATAATAGCAACAAAAACACTTAATACTCAGACGAATCACACAAAAATAAATGAACAGATATTTATTTCTCATTATATCATTTGATACTCACCATGAGTCTGTGGTATCAAAGGTAGGAGCTGCCTAAATAGAGAGGAAAATTAATACAAGATAATTCTCAATAATAGCTTTTGATTAAAATCATCACTTTCCTGGCTGTTCTCTAGTTTTTATTTTGTCCAAGTCAGTGATATGCCATCTAGTGATATTGTAAAGAACTGCTGCATGTCATTTGTTAAGATGGCACATTTTCCCACAGTGGGAGCTTTTCCTTTAACAACTTCCTGCTTTGTTTCTCTCAACTTTCTGCTTTTGTTTCTCTTTCTTTTCTTTATTTCTTCCTATTCTATCTTCTTATCTTCCTTTTTTTTTTCCATGTTGGAAGTCAGTTAATTGTATGGTAGGACTGAGTACTTAGCAATTTCTTCATGCTTGCCCCAAGCTACTCTAACATCAGAAGCTTGTGCTACTAATTAGCAGATAAAAATCTCAGCTTCGATAATCATAAAAAAAAAAAAAAGAAAGTAAGAAGAAAAAAATAGTCAGGAGAAAAATGTAACTAAATATATTGAAGGTCAATTCTCATTAGATAAAAGGCAGGAAGAAATTACTTTTAATTTAAAATATATTGGGGTGGGGCAACAGTGGCTCAGCAGGCAGACTTCTCGCCTGACATGCCGGAGGCTGGGGTTCTATTTCCGGTGCCTGCCCATGCCATGCAAAAAAAATAAAAATAAAAAATAGTGAGTAAATTTAAAGTATATTGATATCACCATATGCTTAATGCAAACTCTACTTGCTCCTTTCAAAGATATCCTAATTTTTAAAACATTCTTAACGATAACATTTCTCTCAAAAGAATAAAAAACTTAGCTTCTTTCCCTAATGCCATTCAAGCAGATTGTTGCCGAAGTTAGCTGCCTTATCTTCATTTTCCCGTTTCTTGTTATTGAGAAAAGAACATATATTTGCAGGCAGGTTGAAACAAAATAATGATGTAATTACAATGCCCACATAACAAGGTAACGAAGCTGCTATATGTATTTTTCCATACATTTTGTGATGACTACTTAAAAATAAGAGTTGGGTTAATCATCTTGTAAACTAAATAAGGACAAGGCTTTTGTCTATTGTGGACTCAGTGTCTGAAACAAGACTATAGTAACTCAGGGTACAGAATCTCGAGGTGCTGTCTAAAGAAGCCTCTGTCTTCAGGGCAGGATCTATATAAGGATAGCACAAACAAGCTGTGATAGATTATTTGGGTAAGTGTCTGCCACCCAAAATATCTCTTAACATCCTAGCTAAATTTTCAGATTTTCTTGATTTAGAAATTAACTTTTTGGCTATACAATTGAAAAGAGGGTTTACCATTGAAATGATCCCGTAAGAAGTGACACCTAATGGGTGCATAGAAAGGAAGAGGGTCCCTGCAGCAACCTTTCCTCCAGGCGTGAGGCCATTTGATAGCAGGTCCTAGAGTGTGGCATGGGGTAGAAAGGACACTCTAGGAGGGGAGAATGCACAAAAGAGGAAGTCAGATACACATTTCACCTTCTGATGGTTTTTCTTCCTCTCCTTTTGTGGTTGAGAATGCAGCAGAGCTTCCATCCTAGATAAAGGGAGAGCTACCGGCAAACAGAGCTTGTACCAACTCTGTCTACAAGCTGGGTGACTGTCAATTTCTTGTGACAGTTCTCCTGAGAGTGGGGCAGCAACAGGGGACCGCGTGGCACCTAATCTATGCATACCTTGATATGCATATCAAGCCCCAGATTTGGCTTTAAATGAAAATGGTTGAAACAATCACTAATGGCACCATTCTCAGAAGAACAAAACGTTGTAACCTTTTTAAAAAGTGAGGAATTTATAGGGGACCAGGAAGACAGAAGCATATCAAAATGCAATAATAAGGGAAAGGAAGTATTAATATAAAGTCCGTGACACTGTTCATATAATTCCATATAATACCAATATCCATACAATCTTGGTGGCTCAAGTTGTCTCTATGAGGGTTGTTCTAGTTTGCTAGCTACCAGAATGCAATATACCAGAAATAGAATGGCTTTTAAAAAGGGGAATTTAATAAATTGCTAGTTTACAGTTCTAAGGCCAAGAAAATGTCCTAATTAAAACAAGTCTATAGAAATGTGCAATCAAAGTCATCCAGGGAAAGATACCTTGGTTCAGGAAGGCCGATGAAATTCAGGGCTTCTCTCTCATCTGGAAGGGCACATGGCGAGCAAGGCATCATCTGGTACTTTTTCTCCTGGCTTCCTGTTTCATGAAGCTCCCTGGGAGGCAATTTCCTTCTTCATTGCCAAAGCGCTGACTGATGGACTTTCTGCTTTGTGGTGCTGCAGCATTCTCTGCTCTCTCTGAATCTCCCATTCTCCAAAATGTTTCCTCTTTTATAGGACTCCAGTAAACCAGTCAAGACCCACCCAAATGGGTGGAGACATGTCGTCACCTAATCCAGTTTAACAACCACTCTTGATTAAATCACATCTCCAGGAAGATCTGATTACAGTTTCAAACATACACTATTGAATAGGGATTGTTCTGCCTTTACGAAATGGGATTTAGATTAAAACATGGCTTTTCTAGGGAGCATAAATCCTTTCAAGCCAGCACAAGGGTGAACAATAACTTATGCCAGGAAAGTAGATATTTTATATATGTATATGGGCTTCAGAAGATATTTAATCTCTAGCTGGTAAGCTGTTATGTGAATTAATAAAACATTCATGGCAGCTTAATTCATGGATAGGAAAATAGCACATTGCTTAGTAAGTGTTTTTAAAGAATCAATTGCATAAGGAAATTGCTTAAATTATTTTATGTGAAATAGGTTGGTGTTTCAGTACAAATGAAATTTTTCTAAACCTACCCCTTATCTCTCAGACACATTATATACACATGCTTCCTTTCTCATCTTGAATTTTCTTCTGAATTAGCAGACTTCACAGGCCCGGTCTTGATGCCAAAATGAACTTCTTTCATTTGCTGATTGAGATCTGGCTCAACAGCCAATGTTCCCTGCTGGGTGCTTACAGAGGATGCATTCATATTTGATCTTAATTTATTCATTATCAAGCATCAAATCTTTGGAAGATAAAACAAAGACCTCTCGAACAATGCAGGGAGAACTTGCCAGTTCGTTTTCATCTTCACTCTCAGATGAAAGAATTCTTCAGTAGCGCTCCCACTACACCAATACATCATCCAGGTAATTGGTGGGGGGCCAGAGGGGAATGACAAACTGGGCCAAATCAGCCTTCTGCAGTCCCTGATGTGCAGGATAGTTTCTACCATCAAAAGTATCTAATGAGAACTTGAACCTCGGCAGCATTATATTGGTTGACCCAATCTTGCAATTAAGTATCAAAAATTCCCAAGCTTTTTGTGAACATTTACAAATTACATAGCAAGATGTATGTGTTTTGCACCACACATGCAAAACAAAAGGCTCTAATCAGACTCCCCTGGGAAGAAGACTTTAATGACAGGTCTGGACAAGTACCAGATTTCAGTATCAAAGGACTCCAGTTTGGGTAGTTTCGCTGTGCTGAAAACGCATAATGATGTATAGGTCGCATATTCTTATTTGTAAAAAAGCGACCTTCCCTTCCTCAAGGGTTTTTGAGACGACAGATGAAATCATAATGTGAAAGTTGCTTTGGGAAACGTGAAGCAGCGTACAAATGCACTGTATCCTATTATTATTATGACAAATACTGATATTATTACTAGCCCTCATCAGATAAACCTGAAAGCAGAAACATCCTCCATCATGATTGACTGCGTGTAGAAATGGTTGCAAACCTGTGATTTGACGGTGCCTGAGGGCCCAAATGTGTAGAGCTTCTAGTCCTCTTAAAATTCCTTCATTGGCTCTGAGAGGATGGTATGGTAGCCCATGACAAACTCGGGATCTGTCCTGTAACCACTTGTTGTAGAGTGCGTTGAAAACTATTGCTTTTTTCTTTCTCTGCTTTGTATATATGTTATACTATACAATATAAAAGTTAAAAAAAAATTCCCTCGTTGGAAAAATTTTCCTTGGTTTAAGATACAGACATTAGACTACGTGTCTTCTTGTGATTAACTGTGGTAGGAATCAGGAGACAACGTTTATAGGGGTGCATGCTTCGATGGGTGATAGAGGGGGTCCATTCATGGTAGAAGAGGTCCATTCATGGTAGAAGAGGTCCATCACGGTAGCGGGGGTCCATCATGGTAGAGGGGGTCCATCACGGTAGAGGGGGTCCCTTCATGGTAGAGGGGGTCCCTTCACAGTAGAGGGGGTCCCTTCATGGTAGAGGGGGTCCATCATGGTAGAGGGGGTCCCTTCACGGTAGAGGGGGTCCATCATGGTAGAGGGGGTCCATTCATGGCCGCTGTGAGCAGAAACCAGATGAATTTCGAGAACTGTGGCTTGTTCTAGGTTTTTGGTGACATCACTTTAAGCTACAGTGTCGCTGTTCTCATCATCTGATCAGCCAACTTCAGGCATGCTATTCTGGCCCTTGAAACTAATCCATATCATACTGAGGGCTTTTTGGATCATTTGATGTCAGAAAATGGTGTGTCTTTTATTGCAAAAGCCACTCAACAATGGTCAAACAGTCAAGATAACCCATGGAATTCAAATGCTCCCTACCATCCACAAACATTTGAAATTCCTAAGCTTTGAAGCATCCTCCTTGAGTACAGCTCACAGAGATTTCCGACTCTATCTTCTCCACTTTCCTCTGGTCTACAAACTTCATAAGTTTGGTTACTTATGTGGCTGTCCCCAGAAAGGGGTCACCTCCTCTTGGTGGCTTCCTGGGTCATGATCAGGCTGAAAGGAGCGGAGGGTTACATAGATTTATTTTGAAAATTCAGGATTCTGTCCTGACCACTTCTGGGCATGACGCATCTTTGTTTCCTTTAATAGCAAGCCCAAGCCAACTGGCTGGCATACTCTCTAAATAGCACGCTGGTCTAAAGGGTGCCTAGAAGATTCTAATCTAAATCTGGGTCAAATACCCAGATTGCCTTGTTGAACAGACCTAATCCTAGGTCATGAGGATAATGACACCTGGTTCTGTACATGACCCCTGGCTGGCATGTACAAAATGGGATATAATAGGTCTCTGAATGTTTTATAAAAATTCTCTTGTCCTTCTTGTACCTGTCTCCTTGAGACAAAAGATCTGGGTGCTCGGAGAGGATGGTTGGGAAAAAAGTAAAGTTTTAGCAACTGATTTTGTGATTGTTGGAGAGCAACAAACTTATTTCCGGAGAAGGGAATACTTCAGACCCCAGCAGTGACTGGGGGAAGTAGCAATATATATGTATATTTAAATTAAGATAAGAAGACTCATGATAATATCTTAAGTCAGAGCAATCTTTGGGAATCTCTGTTCCCTGTGTGTTGACTCTGGATTGCCTTGGATATACAAGATAATTGTATCAGGTCACATCTGAGTTGGAGCTGCTGCTGAAAACCATGGTGGCTCTACGTGTGAGATGCATGCTCTGCTAAGTATTTTAAGAGGTGAAGTAAAAATATATAGGGAAATAAATTAGGGAAGAGGTTTCATACTACATACACAGAACTTTGCTCTCTTATTGGGTTCTTTTCAATGACCAGAATTAATTACTTTTAAACAGATGTAAAATTTTATAAATCAATTTTATATTAATCAAACACAGACATTTAAGCTCACTTTTATCACTCTGCTTATTTTAATGTTGGCAAAGGAACATGATGATCCTTCGACCTTTAGGAATGAGTTTGGGACAATTGAAGAAAAATTCACTACGGTTCATTAGATAAAAAGGCACGACAAAAAAATCTTAAATATTTTTTCTTCTACATATTATAAATAAAACTACAGCAATATGCACAATCACATATAAACACGTATGTATTTATATACAGCCTGTTTTGGTTTGCTAAAACTGCCACGATGCTATCAATATACCAGAAATGGGTTGGCTTTTTCAATGGAAATTTATGTTTACAAATTTAGAGTTCTATAAATCTGAACCTGGCATCCAGGTTGTTCTGTCACATGGGAAAGCGCTTGGTGATGTCTGCTGGTCTTTCTCTCCTGTGGTTGGTTTCAGTGGCTTTCTCAGCTACTGAGGGTCCTTGCTTGCTTCTCCTGGTCATTTCTCTCTCTTATCCTCCAAGAGGACCCCAGTAAAAGGATTAAAACCCACCCTGAATGTGCTGGGTCATACTCAGCTGAGTCAAAAGGTCCCCCACACTATAGGTCTGCCCCCACAGGGGTGAAATAAAGAAGCTGGCCTTCTGTGGGGTACATACCAGCTCCAAACCAGCAACAGCCATGCATATACACATATGTAGAGTTAATGTGTGTCCATATGCACCTATATACTTTACATGATCATTGAAATGCTGATGTAATATTTTTCTTCCAAATTCATGTTTAAATATGCATTGATAATTAGGAATTTTTACTTTATTCCCATGTATAAGTTCCCATCAGAACTTTAATGAGATATATTCTAAGTGTGTCAGATTGAAAGCATAAAGCTATATAGCTATTCAAAAGGACCTGTAAAAATATAATGGATTTAAAATTGTTTCTGTGTTTAAAAAGCAATTTCAAAAGAACTCGTTCAGAATTTAGTACATAGAGCCTTATTAGCTTGTTGGTCTTCATATGATTTCATAATTTAATGTGTTCATAATTTTTGTCTGAAAAGTTTGTGACATGATTTCCTTGTCTTGTCCCTAAGACACTGCATATCACTAGTTCTTTCTTTTTTCCTTTTCTTTCTTTCTGCTCCCTTGCTGGCTTTCTTTTTAAGAGCATGTAGCAAAGGTCTTCCGAAGCCACTGAAAAATTTTGTTGTTTTACAAAATCACCAAATATTTCTTGGAAAAATAATTCCCATAGTTGTTGAGTATCAATATACTGATCACTAAAAAATTTTAAGAGGAAATAAATTCAAATATTTATAGAGGAAATGCTTTGAGAATTTTATAGAAATAATCTTTCTTTTTCTTGGCACCATAGCTTGATTCTTAATCTGTAGCTTTTCAATTGAAAGGTTATTTCTAGGCATAATTTTAAGCTCTCCATATTATCTTTTTTAGAGGTTTGACAGAACAAAGAACTTGTGTCTCAACAGCTGTAAAAAGCTATAATTATAAGGCAGGTGTATAAACTGGGAGTAAATGCTATAAGCATAAAATGAAGGAAACTGGAAACCAAAAGTTACTAACATTGAAGGTGGGCAGCCTGCAGTTGGAAGCACCTAAAAATACATTTACTCTCCACGCCAGAGGTTTCCAGCTTTAAAGTCGTTTGTGCCCTGAAAAACACTTTTAATAGAATTAAAATTTCATGGAATTGCTTCCTGTACAGAAAGTTTTGCGTATTTGTAAATGCACCATCTTATTTTAATCCATTATAAAAATCTATGCCACAAATCTCTCAGCTTACTGAAAGTTAAGTGTCTTAACATTGACTCTCATCATTTCACCTCTGTTCCCTCAGGAAGAAATGCTTTAATTTTGGCAGAAATATCCACAGCATTTAAATATGTACAATACAAGGGACAAGCTGTGCCCATATCTGTTGAGAATTTCAATGGAGTTTTAAGTTACAACTCAATTGTCAGCTCCCCGTTCAGATCATGGTTCCTTTACTTTCTGTTACTGTTGAAATTGATGAATGATTCTATGCAAAGGAAGCTTTTCTGAAGAACTTGAGGTTTTCAGCCCTTTTCTTCTCTTTCTTCATTGGGGCAGTTTCTTCTGAAACCTAATGAAGCAAATTCATTTAGGAAAAGAGACTTAATTCCTTAGGCCTAAAACTTTCACTTGAGGAGCCAGAGAATGATTTTCTTTCCAAAAACCTGCAGCTTGAGAAGCTGAGGTTCAATTTAAATTACAGGACACTTCTGAATGGCAAAATAGAAAAGACTAGATGCAATAAAAGTGTAATATTCTCATAGCTGTCATAATGCCTTAAATGGAGAAAAAGTCTAGATTTCCCAACAGGCTTGACCTCTTTTGAACTTTATTTATATATCTGAAGCATTCTCATGTTCTATTCTCCAGAACTTGTCATTTTGCTATTGCCTCTTTTCCTACTTCATCGATGCATGTCTTACTTGTCCTTCTATTCTCAGATGGAATATCAAGTTCCCCCCAAAACTTTTACTGTAGTCTCAAACCAACCAAACTGATTCTCAAAAACTGTTTCTCTCCTTCACAGCCCCTATGAGAGTGCTAATTTTACATTTATTAATAAAACTATTTGGTTACGGATCTTTTACTACTGCAGCATTTATATGTTTGCTCATTTATATCCTCCACAAGTTGTACAACATTTGGAATATAGCAAGCATTTAGAAAACCTTCACTGAATAAAGGAAGGAAGGAATAAAAATCTCTTCACCAGAAATGAGAGCATATATATATAATGCTATTCTGAACTCCATATTTCTCTCTTCATTACACATTTTGAAGATCTCTTTTATCCTCTTTCAACTTACTGGAGAGCTGCTATTTTTTCCTAACAGTGTCACTTTGAGAAGTACTGCTGGTGGGTATTTTACCTATTGCTTGAGGATGAGAATGGGATTAAATCACTTTGGACTCTGACAATTGACCAACTTAAAGGGTCACATTTGTGACAGTTGGGCTTCTACAAAGATTAATGATTTTAAATGTTTGAAACACAATCAACCTACTTGGGCCTGTGCTAATAGAAAGTAAATCAAAAGAATCTCATGTCTCTGTTCAAAGAAACTACTGAATCCACTCTTTATTTTGAAATCTGGAAATTAAAGGGCAATAATTAAGAATTTATTCTTCATTTAAATGGACAATTTAATAAAGGGAATTGAATAAAGTAAAGCTAGGAAAAATTTAGGAGAAAAAAATCTGATTTTACAAATCTTAATGAATTCTTCAAGTGAGGATTATTAAGTGATGTGAAATCATAAGATGAGTGATTGATGAGTACCTCAACATGTGAATGCACCAAAGTAATAAAACAGAGATGATTTTTGGTTTGCATGGGAAGAATCTTAACTGAGCAACAGCCTTCACTTAAGCAATATAGAAAACAAATTAAATGCATGGTGTTAGATTGGGTCTTGACAGTTTGGAAAGCATGAGTAAGGAATGGTAATATAGTATGTTTAGAAAATAATATTTAAGTCATACAACATTATTTGGTTACGTAGGAAAATACTCATTCTCTTAAGATGTACACTGAAGTTTAAAAAAAAAAAAAGAAGAAGAGCAAAATAAAAGCATTTTATGACACACTTAAATTGAGAAGTTTGTTCCCAGCAGGTCATCATATCAAGCAGGAAAAATGAAATGACCCCAGAGGACAGGTCTGAGATGCAAGAAGGTATAAAGAACAGTAATAACTGAAAAAAAAATCTGACATGAAATAATGAGTTAATATCTAGAGTAGTTAAAAAGAGGGAAAGCTGGGAGAATCAAAATCCAATGATAACAGGTTGGAAATGCAAGTTAAGGGAGGGATGAATGTAACAGAGTCCAAGGCTTTGCCACCTGAAATGTGTTCCCTGGACCAGAAGCATCAGCCTCACCCGGGAGCTTAGTAGAATGTAGACTCTCTAGTCTAGTTTGCTAGCTGCTGGAATGTGATATAACAGAAATAAAATGGCTTTTCAGAGGGGAGTTTATTAAGTTGCAAGTTCTAAGGCCGTGAAAATATCCAACTAAAGCAACTACAGAAATGTCCAATCTAAGGCATCCAGGGAAAGATACCATCTTGGTTCAAGAAAGCCGATGAAGTTCAGGGTTTCTCTCTCAACTGCAAAGGCATGTAGCAAATATGGCAATGTCTGCTAGCTTTCTTTCCAGGCTTCTTGTTTCACGAAGTTCCCCCAGGGGTGTTTTCCTTCTTCATCTCCAAAGGTCTCCGGCTGCGTGGGCTCTTGGCCTCATGGCTGTTTCCAAAATGTTTTCTCTTTTGAAAGATACCAATAAACTAATCAAGACCTACACGGAATGGGTGGAGTCACATCTCCATCTAATCAAGGTTAATACCCACAATTGGCTAATAATCTAATCAAGTCTCCAACCTATAGAGCTGAATAGGGATTAAAAGAAAGGGTTGCTTCCACAAGATTGGATCAGGATTAAAACATGGCTTTTCTAGAGTACATGATCCTTTCAAACCAACACGTTCTCAGTCCCTTCCCAGATCTATGGAATCAGAACTGCCTTTTAACTAGATCCTTGAATATTTCATACAGGCATTAATTTTCAGAATAATTGGTCCAAGTTCTGGAAGAGGGTAAGGGTATTGTTAACTGTAGACGTCAAAGTTAAGTATTCTTGTTAAAATTAGTAGTGTAATAAAGCCAATGAAAGCATAGAAATAAACCTTACAATTTCCAGACTAGAAATGGAAGAAAAATTATAGGAGAAAAATTATACTTTCAATTGAAAAAGGCAAGAAATGAAAGAAAAGAAACATAGGTTAAGCAGAATAAATAGAAGAAAACATGATAGGCAATATAAAAATCAAATATAAGAGTACAAGCCACTGGCCTTCAAAAATTCTCTTGAAGGCCCTTCAGTGTTTCTTACGCCTTCCTGCTGGTGTGAGCTGTGGCTGATATCCTAGTGCTGGGAGCTGGACAGTTTTCTCATAATTGTCTTACTCTCTGCCCCTGATCCTGCCTGTTCATTGAAGAAGGATGGAAAGCCAAGAGTGAACGCAGTGACTTCTTTTGTTTTGTTTCTCTATTCCCAGTGACCCCATCGGCTGATGTTAAAACCCTTCTTGCTTCTTACAGCAGCTTTGTTTAATTTAGTTTTCTGGTATTGACTCAATTTGTGGAGGATGTTTTTAGCTTTTGAAGGTGGTAGGGATTGGGAAAACTTCAAACTTGCTTTTATTTTACCCCAGAATTCCCAAGACTGCTATTAAATAACTGTCGTGTACCTATGCATTGATTCCCTGTTGCTGTGTAATATGTTATGCCAAAAGTTAATTAAGACCCCAGACATTGTCATCTGACAATTTCTGGAGTTAGCAGAGTGGGTCTGCATCAGGAGCTCTGCTGAGGTCGGGTCTAGGTGTAGGCCAAGGTCACAGTCATCTTGAGACTTGCCTGGGGCTAAAGGATTACTTCACCTCACTCCTTATGGCCGGGACTCATTTCTCCTGGGCGATCGGGCTAAGTGTCTCGGTCTTTTCTCCTATAGCTCTCTCCATGGGGTGCTCACTGCAAGGCGGGCTCTTTCCCCAATGGTGAGTGAAGACAGAGAGAGACAGACAGTGAAGGTTTTGTTTTGTTTTCACCCTGAACTTAGAAATCACATATCCCGTCATCATTTCTGCCATATTTCTTTTTGTTAGAAGTGAACCTCTAAGTCTAGCTCACACTCAAGGGAAAGGGAATTAAGCTCTATCTACTGATTGGAAGAGGATCAAAGAGTGTGTGGATGTAACTTTAAAATATCCACAGTGCAAGTGTCAATGGCTGAGAGATTCCAGAGTCGAGAGGTTATCCTGGAGGTTATTCTTATGCATTAAGTAGATATCATCTTGTTATTCAAGATGTAACGGAGAGGCTGGAGGGAACTGCCTGAAAATGCAGAGCTGTGTTCCAGTAGCCATGTTTCTTGAGGATGATTGAATAATGATACAGCTGTCACAATGTGACTGTGTGATTGTGAAAACCTTGCGTCTGATGCTCCTTTTATCTACCTTGTCAACAAAGGAGTAGAACAGATGGAATAAAAATAAATAGTAGGGGGAACACATGCTAAAATAAATTTAGTTTGAAATGCTAGTGATCAATGAAAGGGAGGGGCAAGGGGTATGGCAGGTAAAATCTTTTTTTTTTTCCTTTCCTGTGTTCGTTTTATTTCTTTTTTCTATTGTCTTTTTATTTCTTTTTCAGAATTAATGCAAATGTTCTAAGAAATGATGAATATGCAACTAACTGATGATATTGTGAATTATTGATTATGTATGTTGATGTTTTATTTTGTTTCTTAATTTTTTAATTAATAAATAAATTTTAAAAATATATATCCACAGTGCATATAAAGGACTGACAACATTTTTCCCATTGAGGATAAAAATAAGAAGATAGTTATTACAGTGTGGGAAATACAAATGCCAAAGTGGCAGATAATACCATTTTTATTCAAATAGTTCTTTAATAACTTCATTTCTTGGTTAAAAAAAGTGATTTGCATTCTTGTATTAGAAAATTATAATAAAATATAAATAAGAAAATGATATAAGCCTAAATTCTGACATTTGCAAATGGTGATTTCATCTTTTGACCATCATGTCACCTTTTCTTCCAAACATTTATATATTTTTTATGTGATATGTAGCTGTGTTGGCAAGGCCCCTCACCCACCCCATCACCTCTACTCTCAGTGTATCACCTCAAAGGTTTATGATTTTATGTCCTTTTATATCTAAAACTATCTTAGTCCCTGGAAGAGAATGACAGCTTCTATTTAAACATAATGTTGAGGGTGGGCTACCGTGGCTCAGCAGGCAGAGTTCTCATCTGTGATGCTGGAGACCTGGGTTCAATTCCCAGTACCTGCCCATGCAAAAAAAAAACAAAACAAAAAACCATAATGTTGAAAGGCACAAGAACTTTTTGGAAAAAAAAAACTTGATTAATTTCCAATGGCATTGTTTTCTTTGTTAAAGCTGAATAAATATGAGCTGATTTGCAATTTTGAGTATATCTTTTATAAAAAGTGGGTTAAAATGACAGATTCCTCCTTATTTTTTCATTCCAATTTGGACTTAATTAAGACAGACTTGTTAGGTAAAGAAAGCCAAAGAAAACTGCCAAAGATAATGTCCAATCACCATCTATCATAATTAAATTTATGACAGTGCTAATCTTCCAGAACATTTCGAGGCTGGCTGTCACTGGCAAACTCTCTCAGTTGTATTTTGCTCATTATTCTGACACTATCCAGCCTCAATCTCCAGAGGAGCTTTTTTGTGTGTTGCGTTGGTTTTTAACTCATTTTCTTTGTGTTTAAAGTAAATCCACTTCAAGTTTTGAAAAAGAATATTTTGTAACAACTGTTGCAATCAAGACTTGTGAATGCTTAAATAATAGTCAGAGTGAAAAGATAGGGAAGATCCAAATATTTTGTATTTCTATCATATACCCATTTGCCAGGGTCCTTAGATCTTTTTGCTCCACCCATCCTCAAAGTACGGCTTCCATCCTCAAGATCACCACAGACAGTTGGATTCCCACAGTTGTTTCTGTAACTCAGACAGAAGTAGGGAAGCAAAAGAAAAGGTGAAAAGCAAAAGGTCTCCTGCCAGCTCTAAAACTCTTAACGAGTTTTCCCAATACTTTACATATCAGTGGCTATCCCTATAAGCAAGGGAGGCTGAAAACGGGAAATTTAGGGATGGGTATATCAGTGTTCCCAACAACATAGAATTATGATATCAATTAAGAAGCAGAGAACAGATGTTGAGTAAGTCACTAGGCCATGGGGGGGGGGGGGATAATCTGATTACATTACTAAGTGGTATGAGGGGGT
Organism: Tamandua tetradactyla; assembly: GCF_023851605.1. Taxonomy (NCBI): domain Eukaryota; kingdom Metazoa; phylum Chordata; class Mammalia; order Pilosa; family Myrmecophagidae; genus Tamandua; species Tamandua tetradactyla. Next base: position 7,742,659 of record NC_135346.1, on the reverse strand, counting down.
TGGAAGGGTGAGCACTAATATTCCTCAAGGGCCGCTTTCTGAAATAAATGCTTGATTGTCAGAACATCACATAAAATTCTTTCCCGAATAAGGGTGGAGGTTAATTATAAATGAAGAAAACTTTCTGACAGCAAACATTTTAGTATTTAATCTATTGTAAATAAGGATGAGGTCTCAGGCCTGTTTTATTTTAAAATAGTTGTCTTATATAGGGTCTTAATATCTAGAAGTTGCACAGTATGAGCTCTGGTAGTGATAGCCTGGCTGTGTGGTTGGTAATCATTCTAGGGCCCCAAGTGCAGATCTCTGCAACTGGTTTTTGGGGGAAAAAAAAAAAAACACATAAAAAACCAAGGGGGCACCTAATGAAGCAGGCATGAAACCACACCACCACTTTATATTTGCTATATTTAACTAAAAACAAACATAAATCTCTTACAATTTTTTAAAATACCCAACAATGCTGTGAAATGAATAAGCCCTCTTATCCCCATTCGCTGATATGGAGAACAGCTTCACTCTGGAAAGAGTAAATAACTAGTATAACACCATCATAGGCAGTAGTGACCTAGCTATTTTCTCAGTGTCCATATTTCAGTTACAAGAGGCAATAAGAAGCCTAAAACATTAGCCCTCATAGGAGGAAACTCAAGACAAAGGCAGGAATCTGAATTCAGGGCCATTAAGGAAGAAAGACAGTATCATCCAAGGACTGAGGCAGCCCTATGCTGAGAGAGTGGCCCGGGGGAGAAGGGAGATGACACCTAGCTGAGGCCCGGGACTCCCGCATTCCCCACCGTCACTGAACTTATGCTTGCAAATGGTACAGATACAGTGGATTGGCAGCAGAGGTGGCAGCAGCTACTTGGCAGGAAATAACCAGGACAATTTGTGACCTAAGGTCGCATTTTCATTGTGCAAAATGGAAGTCTTGGAAAGAGAGCATTTTATAGTCAAAATTTTATTGCTAGAAAACTGGATTGGAATTTAATTAAATTGATTATAAAAGAAAACTGTTGTCATTCATTTTCCTATGTGAATGGAGATGATGAGAGACAACACCATTTTTCAGGGGAACTGAACGTTCAACATTTCTAAGGCAATTCTTGTTGCCAGACTGCACTAAAATGAGAGCAGAATGATTTATTATTTGGTTACCTTTTTAATAGACTGAACACAAACTCTTCACATCTGCTCTTTTCCTAAAATACAGAATCTGGCTATCCATCACACAGTTCTGTCGTTCAGATAACAAACAGGCCTAATGTAATTAGTCAAGAAAATGACTCATTAGTGGCCATGAATCAGTCATGGATTGCCACTGTTAAAATAAAAACCTGATACATAATCAAGCACAAACAGGACGGCAGACTGCATCATTGCTTTGCTAGGGTAGGTCTTATAATAAGTGCTTGACAAATGTTATAATCAATTTTATCTAACGCTTCATCATATTCTGCAAGAGGCGAACTTGGAAAGAATATAGAGAAAACTACAATAATGACTCAAAGGACTAAAATTTGGGCTGATAAATATATGATCAAAGTATTTATTTTGGTTTAAAAAGAATGGTTCTAAGGGTACCTAATTGGATATCTGCAAGTACATTATACAGTTGTAGATTTTTGACCATGTATTTTAGTCTAAATTTAATCTAAACCATGTAGCTTAGTCAGTGAAGGGAACAAAATAGACATAGTATAATAAGATGACATGTAAAAAATTCTTGACTATAAAAGCTATTAACTAGAATAGTTGCCAAGAGACCTTGGGAAAGTCCCTTTCTTAGGAGATCTCATGAATAGGTATTCGTATTCAAGAAAGAAAAGCTGGTTCAGTGGATGAGCATAGGACACTTGGGCTGTATGACAAAAGAAGCAGTGGGAGCTATATTGTAAAGGACCACGTAATCCAAGCTATGTAGTCTGGAAATAATTCTGCAAGCAATGTAAAAACTGGACAGTAATTTTAAGCCAGGGAATTATATGACTAGTTTTGTTTGGGGGCAGTAATTCAGAAACTTAATCACTTATCTCACAGGCTCTAGGTTTTATTAAATTTACAAATATTTGTTTTTATTCAGTATAGGACAGTCTACCAAGGTCATGAATTTTCTGTAAAGATGTTGGGAAGAGATACAAAGATAAGTAAGATGTTCTTGCTTCAAAATTCTCAGGGTCTTCGTTATAAGTTTCAACTGGATAGATATTTTTAAAATCTCTTACAGCTTTAAATTCAATGAATCTATGATTTTAAGGATACATGACGTTGGTATATCCCAATTAAAAAGACAAATATCATGTTTGAAGCATTGGGAGGCTAACCAGGGAGCTTGAATGAAGACAAGGGAATGACACAATCTGTCTTCCAACATGCAAAGATTTCTCTGGCCATTGGATGGGAAATGACTTGAAGGGAGGAAAGACTAGAAAGAGGAGAATTAAGTGGTCTTTGCAGTTGTCTAGATAAAAGAGGATTGACCATCTTCCCTTGTATTCAATGTACGGTAGAGTCTAAATATATTTTACAGAGTAGACTCAGAGATCTAACTGGATCATTTTCATAAAAATAAGATGAAAAGGAAAACTTATCCAGACCATTTGAAATTAAATTGTAAACTCAAGAATATATTTTTACAATCTTTTTGCCCCAGTCCCCAAAGTCATAAAGCCCAGATATTTGAATGGATAAGTTCTACCAAATTTTAATGTAAAATTAATCTCTGTTGCATCCAGATAATTAAGAAAAAATACAAAGTAGGAAAAGTTAACATCTCATTTAATAAAATTTCTGTAACATTGACATGAAAACTGAATAAATACTCTCCAGGAGAAGAAAAGGATAGATTAATCTTATTTATTAATACATTTATAGATTTGACATAAAATACTGCCAAATATATTCTTACAGATTATGAAAAAATACAACACATCCAAGTAGTACTTATCCAAGGTATGAAGGACATCTAATATAATTCACCACCTAAAAAGATTAAAGGTGAACATGCATGTGTTTTAGTTTACAAAAGCTGCTGGAATGCAATATACTAGAAATGGAACAGGTTTTAAAAAAGGAATTTATTAAGTTGAAAGTTTATAGTTTTAAGGCCATAGAATTCTTCAAACTAAGGTATCCAGAGAAATATCCCTTAATTCCAAAGAAGGGATAGCTGACTTTCCAGGAAGGCACATGGAGACATCGGCTAGCTTTCTCTCCTCATTTTATAAGGCTTCTCCAGGGGCATTTTCCTTCTGCATCTGCAAAGGTCTCTGGCTATGTGGACTCTTTTGGCTCTAAAGCTTTTTCCAAAATGGTTCCCTCTTAAAGGACTTCAGTAAGCAACCCCGCTTTGAATGGATGGAGACACATCCCCATGGAAACCATCTGTGCTACTCTGAAGCTAATATGTACCCCAGAGAAGCCATGTCCTTTAATCCTCATTCAATATTGCTGGTGGAATCTTTTTTATTATTTCCATGGAGATGTGACTCACCCAGTTGTGGGTGGTAACTTTTGACTAGATGTTAAAAACAGATAGATGCTAAAATATGACTTAGAAATACAACTTTTATACCAATGTAGAACAGCAGTAGAGTACAATAGATCCTCATTATCAGCAAATTCTTTATTTGCAAATACACCTACTCACTGAAATTTATTTGTCACCCCAAGGCCAATACTTTCAACATTTTCTTGGTCACTCTCAGAGCTATGCAGACTGTTAAAACTTTTGAGTTGCCCAAGATGCGTGCTCCTAGCTTCAGGTGAACAAGGTCTGCCTTTTGTTTCAACTTTCATATTGTAAATGAGCATGCTTTTCATGGTAAATTCAGTGCCTCATTTTTCACATTTGGGGGCTTTTGACTAGCCCACTTTTTAACCTGGCCCACAAGCATAGTGCTTAAGTACTATCTAGTGGTCCTAAGTGCAAGAAGGCTGTGATGTGCCTTATGGAAAATACATATGTGTTGGACAAGACTTGTTCAGGCATGAGTTAAGGTGCTGCTGGCTGGGAGTTCAATGTTAATGAATCAATATATATTAAATAAAGCGTTCCCATAAATATACATAAACTATAGTTAGGTATTGATTGGTTGATGAAGATATTGTGACCAAAGGCTCATAGGAACCTAATTCTCTATATTTTCTATCAGTAATGGTTCAGTATTCGCTAGGTTTGAGGCAAACTTACATAGAATTCTTATGAATAATGAGAATCTACTGCATTAGTAAATGAATTATGGCCTTTTTTTTTTTGCAGTGGATATACCACACCTTTGAAAATGGTTGTCTATCTATATTCATTAACAGACGAAATGCCTAAGACTGACTTGCAGAGAAATAAGATCCCAGATAATAGAATCCTGTGGAATAATATACCCAAATGACAACAGTTCATAGAAAAAGGTTGAGAAATATGTGAAATGTGATAGCAATTGTAATGATACCATGGGAAGATTCCAACATATTTTTTCATTGTTTACATTTTTATGTATTTTTAAAATTTTCTTTGAGTTGTAAATTATCTACAGTAATATAGATATATTTCCTATATATCTATATATAGAATTATAGAATATAAAGATATAGATATAATATTTGAAAATATTGAGTTTAACTCAAGCCACAGAAAGGAAAACCTTGTGGGTGAACTGGGAAAGCCTCAACTAAACAGGGAGCAGGCAGAGGTAATTTGAAGGGCAATGGGGAGAACTATTCAGAGACAGAAATATGGGAAGCACATGGTCAGATGGACTTTTATTATTCTAGACTGAAAACCTGGTGCAAGATTGGGTAGTAGACAGAAAAATCCAAATAAATCTAAGAGACTCCCAGAGCAGTGAGTCTTAATTTTGGCTCCCCTAAATACAAAATGGAAAAAAAATTAATCTATTTAAATAAGTTTGGTATCCAACATGTGCTACATATTATGGGCTACAAGTGGCTGAGGTTGTTCATAATTTCTCAAAAAGTTCTCCTGCTTTCTCAGTATGACAGCAGGAGCAGTAGATGTGCCGTTGACCTTTCAGAAGGAGTCGTGAGGACACTCTGCCTGCGTAGTCCATGGAGGGTATGGGTAAGACTCGGGAAGAAGCAGAACAAGCAGCTCGAACACAGGACCAGATGAGCATGAAGGAGCACCTGGAACCCACCAAGACAGTGAACCAGCCTTTAGTTTACCGCACATCATTTGAACAGTAGGTGCCATTAGGGTGTTCAGTGATGAGACAGAGAGGAGACTTTGCCACAGAGACTGACAACAAGCCAGAAGACAGCACAAACCACAAGCTCCACACATGTAAGCTCAGGAAGAAAGGAAATAAAAAATCTAAAAATATTGAAAGTTTACCCCACAGTGACCAAGTTACCATGGGACTCCATACACAGGAAGAGTCCTTTTGAAAGCACATCAGTTGGAAATATAAATTCCTTGACCCTTCATTACTAAGAAAGGCACGGTGAAAGAGCAAGGCTAGACCAATTTCACGAAAAAGCCACATCTTTTTCATAATAAAGCATTGGGAAATTTTCTCCTGTTCTTAAGAGAATGTCCAAAACATAGACACATGCATCTGATAATCTGAAGTCAAACCATTTCCAATGGTCTTAGAGTTAAATGAAACCTACAGGTAAAAATAATTGATATTCTGAAAAGCTACCAGAGGGTTTGAAATGGGAATGGATCCAGTTGGAATGGGTTCCTGGTCCTATAACTCAGAGTGGTCGGTTCCAGGGAATGACATTCACTGAGAAGAACTAAATCGTCCTGCTGCTGTGAAGTAGAGGTGAACAACATCATTTCACTAATGGGAGAACCAGGCCTCAAAACTGGCCAACTTTAGAAACTGTAATATGACTGAGGTTCATCGATACGGGTTAAAGGCAAATTTTCAGAACACAAGGATCTGGAGACCTCAAGTAAACAAAAAGCAGAAGTTCAGGCTAACAAAGGTACAGGTTAAACTAATGTCCAGGAAAGAGTTTTTCTGGGAGCCAGAGATAAGGATAGATCTCATAGCATATAAATTTCAATCATTAAGTGCAAGCTTTGAGGTCCCAGAGATATGAGGATAGAAATAGAGTGGATTTGCATAAGACTTAACTGAATTCATAGTTTTTCAGATGGAAACAGGTTTCTATTAGGCCTGAACAGTATATATTCTGAACTAAGATTGTATATCTTTACCTAACATTGAGACCAATCAAGCAAGATTTATCCAATCAAATGTTTCTGTTTGTAATTTGAGCCACTTCATTTTCAACCCTCTAAATGCTTTTGTTGTTTTGTTTTGTTTAACTGGAATTCCTTCCTCAAATTAGCCCTTTGGAGTATATTTCAGTTGTTTAAGGAAAGTTGCAGGTCTATGCTTTTCTGAAAATGTCAATTTTGAGAAGAGCCAGGTGTCAGGCAGCGTCACCAGATGGTTTGCATCCCTGGGAGACTCTGTTCTCCCATCGTAGCAGGGAGCAGAAGTCAAGGCAGAAGGCAGAAGAGACTAACTGTGGCTGTGGCTGATTCTTTCTGGATCCTTCTTTCCTCATAAGAACGAAAGTGAGTCCGAGGCAAACACGGTCGTGCGCCTCTAAAACTGTCCTCCCTTCTTCCATTAACAATAGGATGCACTCATTTTACCTGAACACATGGTGCTGAACTAAAGGCTACCATTTCCACACTCCATTGCAAGTAGGAGGGGCTAATGAAAACCGAACCCAAAAGAAATTTGCAACTCTGAGTTTATGACCTTGAAGGAAAGGATCATGCCCACTCTTCCACTGCTCTCCTCTTCATGGCCTGGAATGGAACATAACAACAAGAACAAGGAAAGTCATCCTTAACTACTAGAGGAAAGATTCTTGGTGGGCATAGAACAACCCAACAAACAGGATCCTGGGTCTGTAATAACACAGAAGCCCCATACAGCCTTGGACCAACTCCTATGATTTTAAATAAGAAGGAAATTCATGTTCATTATCTAAGTCATTTATTCTGAGTATCTGTTACAGTTTAATCAGTTCTCTAGGTCACAGATTAAAATAATTTACAAAAGCAACAAATATTTTTAAATGTAACATTTGTGGGATCATTCGTCTCTAGACAATATTCTCATCTCCAATGCATCTGGAGAAAACCTAAAATCTTAAGTTTAAGCTTTTAAAACTTTTGTGAAAATACTTCTAGGGTCCCATAGTAATAGGTCAAGATAAAAATGATTTATCTCTCTACTATCAGTTTAACATGATGGCTCAGAGAAATTAAGTAAATTGTGTACAGTCACAAATATACAATACAGTTTACATTCAAATTTTTATTGGCTCTTCCCCAATGCCTATGAATCAGTCCCCACTGCATCCCTTTCTTATTACGGTGTTGAATGTAAGATTAGCATGAATTTTTAGATCAAAATGTGATAATTTTGATATAGTTCTCCAGTGGTCAGGGATTATCATCAGTTTCCCTCTTTTGTAAATAATGCTTTAGAGGAGAATGTTTGAGAAGGATTGTCATAATTTAACCTAATCCACAAGTTCAAGAAATTTTAATATTGGAAAATTTCCACTGATTCTCTATCTGGGTAAACAGCTAATGTTGATATTCTTCTGCTCCATGATTTTTTTCAATTTTAGATTTAACATGTATGTATTTCCCTTTTTGCAAATAATGGGCACTTCCCTTTACTGAGCATGCAAGGATAAGGCATTATGTTGCATACATTAAAATAGATATTTTACTTAAATTTCATAGTGGATGATGTAATAAGTATTATCTTCATTTTGCAGGAATGAAAACTGAGTTTCAGAGAAGTTAAGAAATGGACCCTAGAGTAAGTAGAGAGTTGAAGAGTGCCTGTTTGGAAGTAATAAAGCTTTAAAATCATATGTTGAAAAAAATAAAAACCTTTACTTAAAATAGAAAAAGGATATTTTCCCTATCATTTCCCAAAGAAAAATCAACCACTATCATTGCCGTCCAACTCAGAGAGGTTCATGAAAACTGGTCAAAAAAACTTCCAAAATCAACAATCCACTGAATATTAGGGTGTTAGAAACTACTTATCAAACTTTTATGTAAATTTGATTTCAGTGTAACAAATACATACATTCTGGAAATAGTGAATAAAACACAAAACCTCTTCAGAAAGATGCACATATATTCACAAATATACTTGATGCCCTATATTATCACAAAGACTTAAACTACATAACTTTTGTCTAGTCTCTAGGTTGTACATCATATGCGAGATTACAGAAAGTTCTAAAATCATAAAATCTTGCCAATAAGCATGTGAACGTGGAAGTATTGTTCCTATTTGGTAGAGGTTAAATCTAGAAAGATTAAGGATTTTTCCTAAGGATGCCCAGCAAAACAGAGTTGAGCTGTAAATTAATTTCAAAAATCAGCATTAAGCCTACACAACTCCAAAATAAAGAATCATGGTTTGTTGGTGACAACACACGGGATGTAACAGCATTGCCTCATAATTAATTTGCATCTTATCTCAGCTTAGTTTTGTGCGCTGGAATCCTGTTCTGACTTTAAGTTTGTGGGTAATATTAAGTGGTAATGTACACAAAGAAAAACAGGCACTTGCACACACCAGTGAATGATAAAATGGCTGGGAACATTTTGTTATTAAGTTATAATCTGATTTCCCATTTGAAAGTACAGATAAAGAGAAATCATATTTCCAAATAAACTGAAAGACTTCTTTGCTAATGGCTGCATGCTCCAAGAAGGCAGGCCCCCATCTGCTAACAGTAAGCTCACTACAACTTTTCAGTAATTTTTCAGGGTTAGCCATCTTAATGTTCATTTAAAAAATAATGAATGATATAAATTCTTTAAATAAAAAAGAGGTAAATATATTTTTAATCCTGAAACATGGTAGATCATTCCCACCTATGAAAGAAACCTGGAAACTGTACACGTAGCTGCATTTTATCAGTACCACTGACATTCTCAGAAAAACCCACCAGAAATAACTTTGAAAAGATTAAGAACAAATTGGGAAAAATATTTTATTTATATAATCAGCAAAGAGCTGTTTTCTTTTGTTATTTTAACCACAAAAGACCCGATAGGAAAACTGGCATAGGAAATTCATCGGCAGTTCTTCACAGAAAAAGAAAAGCAAGCAGCCATCCACACATAATAAGATCAAGCTCATCTGAATAAGTTTAAAACAAAATTATAACAAGATACATTGTCTAGAAAAACAAAATATATATATATATGATGGTATAGCCAGGAAGAGGTAAAGCTCAAATAGGTCCTTTCATTCACTGCTGGTGAAATAAGACGACTTTCTGGAAGGCAAAATAGTATATAAATAAAAATTTTAAATGTGTGCATACTCTGACCAGGCATTATATTTCTAGGAATTTATTATGTAAGTATCCCACGAGCTATACTAATAGAGGTTATTTGCAACACTGTTTGTAATGAAAATAATCTGGAAACAGGACTAGTTGAATAAATCATATTACCTCTATATTACAAAGCCCTTAAAATAAATGCTTTAGCTATGAAAAATTTATAAGATATAGGTTAGGTGAAGCTAGTATGTTCCTAAATATTATGTAAAGCATGATTCCACTTGCAGGTCTGAAATGATAAAGAAAAAATATATAAGCCTGGGGATAGTCTAAGAGGAGGACAAAAGATGTTTAATATTGATGCAATGCCTACCTGTAAATTAACATTTTTTCATAGCAAGCATGTATTGCTCATGTGGGTTTTAAAAAAACTATCTTCTATCATTTGAAATTATTTTTCTTTTTGCTTTTCCTTTTCAGCAGCAAGCAAGTTTAACACGGGTTTAATCTCAAGTCAATGTTATTTTGAAAGTAAATTTATTGTTCTTATCCTCAAACAATAGGCTTAAAATAGTACAAGTATTTACAATAATAATTATTCATGATCTTTAACATAGAGCTTCTTCAAGGGAAAAAATTACTCTCAAGTGAAAGATCTTAAATCATTTAAAATACTCTCTATCACCTGGCAGAAGTCTAAAATGTATCATCTTCTCTCTTCAAGGTCGGTCTGTGATCTTTTGAAAGCATAGCAAAGAGCTTAAGAGAACATTTTCCCTCGCTCTTGAATTACATTGATTATTATTTTGTTCAGAACTTTGCAGATTTTTTTTCCTTGTATAAAACAAAGATAAATAATCACACTGGCTCTAAAAATTATTTGTTTTTTTATTCCATGCTATCATTTCTTTTGAGGAAAGGACATTCTTGAAAATGAATTCAACACAATAACACTTGAAATCGGTCCCTTCCAAAACTCTTTATTATTTGTGCTTAGTTACTACATAGCTTCCATGTTCTACAATAATTTTAATTTTTCAGAATGAAAACATTTTGAATACCCTATTTTAACATAAAATCAAAGTAGTTTATAATAAACATCTACTTTAAAATCTCCAAGATACACAATGATAATGATCAATAAGTATATCATCATTTTCTGATTAATAATCACTACCTTCCAAATTAGCACACTTCCATTGACACAGGCTAACACACAGCAGCACAACGTAATGTCATACAGTAACAGCAAATATTTTCTGAGAATTCCAGAACAAAACCAAGAATATATATATCAAGTAAACAACTTGGAAGAAGGATTTAAAAATTTGCTGTTTTGAAGCTTTTGCTCCAAAGAGACATTCCATTTTAAAGGTGAGCTGAAAGGGTATATGCAATGTTATAACTTCATGTTGGCAGCTCAGCAATTCAAATCATCCTGCCTGGGGCACTCACATGTCCTATTTGTACCTTCAGAAAGATGAGAAATGGAGCTAGATTTCATTTCCCTTCCCTTCACTCCACTTGTTTTATTTGCATGGTGCTCCTTTTGAAGCTAAGAAGGAGTAAGAATTTGGCTGTTTGTTTCTGTGTGCATAGTTAATCCCCCTTAAATAATCTCCCCCCATCAATCAGCTTCTAATTGGCATTGGTCCTTTACTCTTGCTTCAGAACTTTTTCTGCGGGCCTTATTAAGTGGGTGAATATTACACACTAAGAATAAACTCACTGTGTTGATGCAACTGGTATTACAAAGAAGATCCTCCAATTAACATAACGTTTCCTTTTTATTTTAAAGTAGCCCTTCAACAGGATAGGATTTTTTGAGAAGAACTCTTGATAAATTCAAGATCATTTTACTTTGACTATGTTTCTTCCTCTATATGAAGATTCATTTCTGAAAAAGCACAGCCTCCTTTCTCCCAAAGGGAAATTTATAGCATTCCTGTGAAATTTAATTGATAGAAATTCTAGATGTGATCAAAATCCAATTGGATAACCTCCAATTAGAGTAAATTCAAAATGTAAATTCTATTAAACTTAAAATAACAGTATTTAAGAGGTAGGGGAGAGTATGTGCTTAGGCAACTAGACAAGATTTTAGAATGAGATGTTTTAAACATATGAACTGATACCTGATGAAAAAAGTTCAGAGTTATGAATTCTGAACTGTATTATTTCAATTGGCCAGATGGCACCTGTGTGTTATAATTATTTTTTCAGTCAACAAATTATTTCAAAATTAAGCTGACACTGAGTAGTTCAGTAAATGATCATTTTCTCCCTTCTGCTTGTGAGTGTAATGTGCCTTTCTCCCCACTCCCATTATTTATCATTCTTTAAATACACTTGATCACAATAAACTTAGGTGTCTGCTTTTCTAAATGCATCAAAAGGTGTAAGTTCCCTAAGTGCAGGGACTATGTCTTCTGTTATTCAGATACCCTGTCAAACCCTTGGAAAACAGGATTTTCGATGTATTTTTGTTGATCTGAAATGAAATTGCATTTATTAATTGTCAAACACTTACGTTTTTCGTCTATCCATCAGCCATTCTTTCCTCTGTGCTATCAACAGAGCCAGGTTTTGTTTGGACACAATGTATCTAGCCCCAAGAGCTAAGTCAATGATATTGCATGATTGACAGTAGTTGCTGGGCTCATTCCCGGCCAGTGAGATAAAAGGAGAAATCTCCTGGAGAAGAACTTCCCAGGAAGACAGAAGGCCAAAGAAACACGTCTATGTTCTGCCCCATTCCTTCTTGTTGAGTTATTATCATGCAAGGGTGTGATTTTCAGGGGCATAATACTCATCTTCACTGAAAGACCCTTCTTCACTCCCCATCAGTGATGGAGAGCCAACATTACATACTGTAACTGAAATACATTGGTAAACCAGAAAGCCACATTGCAAATAAGTTCACTTTCCTTCTTTCTTTACAATCAGAAGCTATTCATTTTTCTTGCCTAATTGTTCCGTTCCTCCAATAGAATGTTGAATAGAAGTAACTAGAGAAGTCATCTTTGTCTTTTTCCTGATCTTAGGGGAGAAAAGCGTTCAATATTTTACCATTAAATATGACATTAGCTATGGGTTTTTCATAGATGTCTGGCTTTTGAGTGGTTTTCCCTTGGTTAGCATAAGCCACACATTGGTCAAAGGTTGTGGTTAAGCTCCCTTGGCCAGCCAGATTTTTACTCTTCACCATTGGGTGCATGTGGCTTGGAAGGTGCTATCACAGCTCAAGGAGTTTACATTACCACCCCCACATTCAGCCTGGGACAAATAACTTAGGTTTTACCTATATAGCCACTCCTAAGAGGGCAAAGATTTTGACAGGTACACAACCTTCTAGACTGCCAAGGATGTGTGATTTTACTTTTAAGCATGGCTTCCTAGGAGTTGCCTTTGGTTCAGAATACCTTATTCTGCCAGTGTTTGATCAGAGGTTGAGTTTAAACCCCTTACAGCAGTGACACTTCTTTTTCTATGTTGATGGATCTGTGTGTGGCTTGGGGAATGCCTTCAAGCCTGCTGCATGTCCTCCTTCATTTCTCCTGCAGCTTAGCACATGCACAGAGCCTTCTTGACCCTCAAGATTGACTGTGATCCCAGGAGGGCTGTCTGCCCATTTCTTTCCCTGGGTCTTTATGTTAAGTAGCCAATCATTCTCCCCATCAGCTTGTTGTTCCCGGTACCATGGATCTGTGAGCATTCTCTCACTCTCCACCAAGATTGCCTTTCTTTTCTACAATTCTGGGTCATCGGGCATAGAATTCATGCTCTCTTTCAGATGAAGTCAGTCTCCTCAAACAGAACTGTGGTGCTCCTCTTCTTTAAATCCTGTCTCTCCTTGAGCTCCGTCTCTGCACAAGAGCTGGGGATGGGGACAGCAGCACACTTCTCCCAGGGTGGCACCCCTGCTCTTTGAGCGGGCACCGAGAGGGGTGCGGTTAGCCCTGATCTTCTCAACCTGCCCCTCCATGTATGGAACAGCCACCCTACAAGTAAAATAGGGTGGGGCAATTGGAGTCCCTGTATTTTTGCTGACATGCTTGAATAGAGCTTACAGCTATCAATAGGGACTGAGGGAGGGAAGAGCACTTCCATGGCAGAATAGATTTTGTGGAACAGAGAGCTGGGGGTGATGAGGAGCACCGACAGCTTGAGCCTCCGGAGGTGAAATCGTAACCTCGAACTGGAACCAGGGGAGAGAGGGAACCCTTGTTTTCTGTGCACACGTGCCCGAAATACAGTTCCCATAAGACAGAGATGGGGAGTGGGAAAAGGGAGGAGGGTCATAGTCAAATACCCAAGAAGCTCACTTTTCTTAGCAAGATGTAGTAGATTTTCTTGAATGAATACTTCTCCATTATCTGTATGCCCTTAGGAAAATTTTCAGAGACTATAAAATGATTTTCTAAAAATAATTTTCACTCACAAAATGATTTTTGGGGTAAGCGTCTCCACCACATTGTTCACTCCACAATACCAGAAGTCATTTCCTGGCCTTCACATTCATTTAATCTCCCTTTCATAGCTCCCATCTCCTTGTCTTATTGTACTGTGGTCTGGTTGCTTCTTTCAGATTTACATTCTCTTTCATTAATTTTCTTTGGATCTAGGTCCAATCCCTTCTTTAAAATTTTCAGAAAAAACATTTTTTTTTAAATTTTGGTCAGGATAGTCCCATTTATAGGAATTATATGTGGATTTTAAATATATATCTTTATTATACTTCCCAGTTTCTAGTTTCCTGAAGAGTTTTCATATTTTATAATATTTATGTTATGTTGGATAGCAGATGATTTTGACTGTTTCAAAATTCTTTGTGTTTTAAGTCTGTGGTTTGTTCTTTCTCTCTCATTCTTGAGGACTGAATCTTGTTTCTTCATGTGTATTTTTTTGTTTTTACTTTTATTATGAGTTCATATTTAACCAAAATTACTTGGTCAGGATCCCAAGGGAACTGATTTGGGATTCTTTGGAGAAGATTTACAGTTTCTGCCAGGTGCCTGGTGTTGACAATTTGGAAAAGCCTTTATTTAATTTTTCATCTTGATATTTCCCTCATTAAAAAATTTATGACAAGATCAGGTGCGTGGGTGGTTCAGCAGTAGATTGCTCGCTTTTCATGTGGGAGACCTGGGTTCGATTCCTGGACCATGCACCCCCCACAAAAAACTGTATGAAAAGATCAAGATAGCTCAGTGACAAGTGTGAGGATTCCATCCGTCACTGTAAGCTTTGAACAAGGAGCAAGCACTGGCAGAAATATCTTTCTCAAATCTCTAGAAAACAGTTATAGGACTGCAGGGCCAGGGCCAGGACTGAATCAAGGAAAAGGCCACCTCAAAGCAGGAGAACCTCGTGGCGCCTGGCTGGTGCATTCCCCTCCTCACCAGCTTGGCACGCGCCACCCACACTCCTAGTGCAGATGCCTGGTCCCAGTGCTGGGGGGAGAAGAGTCACCCTCATGCACATGCTGGGAGCATGGATGTCTGGCCCTGACCTGAAGGACTTGCTGCTCCAGCATTGGCCCTGCGTGTAGAGGTCAGGTCCATGAGCCCTTCTGCAGAACCTGGGGAGAGCAGCCAAGTAACTGCCTAGGGCAAGGGGTTGCTGGCTATGGGAGAGAGAATGCAGTACGTCCTGGGACTGTGAGGAGTTCCCATGCTGGCCATGTTAAAATATCAATAACACAATACAATAAAATAAATGATTCAAAATAAGTCTCTTTATTCATTAATGATACCACATAAAAATCATAATTAACGTAGACATTAAATTAGGGGGCCTTCTTAGGTTCTTACTTACTTGATACCTATTTTCACTGAATTAAGAAGGACATTAATCATATGTTAAGGCATGGGTCATCTGTAGTATACAAAATTAAAATCAAAGACAACTTTTTTTATTCTCCTTCCAGATTACAGAATTCAAAGCCCTTAATTATAACTAAAACAGCAGCTGTGGATGTTTTGAAGTAAGTTAACCAGTTTAAGTACCTAAGAATCATCTTGCTAGCAGCTCTCTAACCTTTTGCTGACACATGGCTTATAGTCTCTCCAGGGTGGGCTAAGCCTGAGTTTTACAAAAAGAAAAAAGCAGAGAGAGTGGGAAGAAGATTAATTTTAATACATTGTGGTCTGACTTAAGGGAACTATTTGATTAACTATCAGATCAGAATTCAAAAATATGTGGTCCAAAGTCAATCTTCTTTTCTAGAAGAAATTACACTGGATGCAAACTTTGTACTGATTTTCAACCCTATTATCTAGAATTTCCTTGAATTATTTCCCTAAAGAGTATACTAAGTGGAAAAATGTCCTTAATCAAATAAATATGCTTCCTTTTAAAGAACCAATCAACTCCCGCACAGATTATTTATTTCTACCAAAACAGAAGTACAAATAAAACTAAATATTAAAATGATGTGATATAAAATGATTCATGAATTTTAATATTAACTCAAAATAGTTCAAAGCAGCCTTTTGATCAATTAATGGTGCAGTCTAACCCACCTAAAGGGACCTCTAATCAATTTTAATGTGCAGTGTCCAGGAGATTGTAGTTGAACTGATTTAGCAGGTTTATAGTGCTTCAACCTATTTCAATAATACACACTGTGCACTAAGATCAAAATGGGAAAAGGAAGCAGCAGAATTAGTCAATATTTGTAATTTCCCACATCATAAATAACAGATGACATTAAGAGCTAGGGAGGTAAATTTGCTTTGTTTTGTTTATTAAGCACATTTTCAGCTGCAGTCACTCATTGCTTCTTACTCTAAAAGAGGAGAAAAAAATACAGGTTGCCCCACAAGCTATTAGTCAAATGACCTAGTTTTCCTCATCCCCCTCTGAATTAGGTCAACTCTGATTTTTCCCAGATGACCATATTGTCTTTTATTCACATACAGGCATTCTTAGAGTTTTTAGAAGAAAGTATGGCATCCCTCCAAAATCTGTGGTCAGACACAAACATTTTTAAATAGTCTCCTTCCCAACCTGATGCAGCTATCAGCAACATCACTGGTCGTTCTCAGAAAAAAATAATCTTTGAAACATCATTACGAGGAATTTAAAAGAAACAGTTTTATGACTCATCATTCTTTTTCTGAGAACAGTCTATTATACACAATCTGCATGCTTTCAAATATTTCTTTTTATGCCTTTAAAAATTTAGGCATGTTACTGACGACATTCAAAAGAATCATTATAATCATTTAATGATAAATCCATCATAGCACCCATCATAGCATAATTTCGGAATGGAATTTTTTTTTAGAAAAGATAAAACTTTATTATTCATAGGAAATAATGTCCATACCTCTGCCCTAGTGGGAGAGGAAGGAACATATGGGTCATTTTAAACTGCTGGTGAATTTGACATTAGCATCAAGATGACCAGGACTTGGGGAATTATTTTTGTCTCTAAAAGCAGAAATGGAAAAGAAGATCTGAACTTTTTCTAAAATGCCTAATACATGCACAATCAATATTATTTATAGATATATAAAGTTTGTAAAGACTACTTTTTTCCTTCCCCCTTCTTCCCCCTTATTATTTTACATAGTAAAGTGGTAGTGATTAAAATTACAGTTTGGACTTTACATGGGGGAGTATTCAGGTGAGACTGTGCTTAAATTGAGTGGAGATGGTTATCATAGCCGCTATCCAGAGATGTGCACAATGGACTATTTACATTTTTGAGTCTCTCATTTTTTGTGTGTTGTGCTGTATGGTGGGGGGTCACATTTTATTCTTTTTTCCATGTGACTAACCTGTTATTGCAGCACCATTTTTGGGGGGGGGGGAGGGAAGACAGTGCATGGGCTGGGAATAGAACCCAGGTCCCCCGCATGGCAGGTGAGAATTCTTACACCCCCTGAGTCTCTCATTTTGAGGAGATGTGAGAATGTATTTATTTGCATTGAAAGATTGTTGTTTGTTGCTTCATATTGGCCAAAAACATACATCTGTTGGTTTATGGAAGGTCAAATATGTATAGAAGGGTGTATGTGTATTACTAAATTACATTAAGACATGGGGCAAATGTATCCACAAAATCAATATTCTTATACAATTTCATCCGAAGTTTCCTAAACATTTTCTCACTTCCAGCTACTTAAAAATATAGCTCTCCTCCTTACATTCTGATGTTAGCAACCTCCAGTTTCTTTCACACTAATTTATGAAGGTGGGCCGATTTCTGTAGATACAGCAGTAGAATTATCTGGACAATTTTCATGTGTTAACACTCCTTGTCCAAGGTCTTACACGTGTCTTCACCTTTGAAGGTAAATAAAATGTCCAGAATCAGTGCTCAAATATTTTCACTGCTTTAAATGTAACAGAGGTGGTTTTAAGAATGTTTTGTATGAATTATTGGCTTTAGACTCATGTCAGATTTTATCATTTAGGCCATCTCAGTTGCAAGGAACGCAAAATCTGATTTAAGTTGCCTTAAAAAAAAGAGATTAATTTTCCCATGACAAAAATGTGTACAAGTTTGAACTCGCTACAGAAAAGGCTTCCCAGAAGTGTAAATTAGTGGGTTCCAAAAATGGATTAGGATATGTAGTAATGGACCTTGGAAATCTACATTTAAACATTTTCTTCAAATCTTGTTTTTTTTTACTAAGTTAGTTTTTTTGAAAAGAATGTAGAAAAATATAAAGATAGAAATCTATTAAACTAGGAGCATAGCATCATAATCAGATTTTTTAAACAAATTATAAAGAAAGACATAGTTTGTCCTGGATTCTTACACATTATATAGCTATCCCTTTTTTGTTTATGGTGTATTGGAGTGGCTGGAGGGAAGTACCTGAAACTGCTGAACTGTGTTCCAGTAGCCTTGATTCTTGAAGATGGCTGTATAAAGATATAGATTTTACAATGTGACTGTGTGATTGTGCAAACCTTGTGTATGATTCTTCTTTTATCCAAGATATGGACAAATGAGTAAAAAAATAAGGATAAAAATAAATAATGGGGGGGGTAAAGGGTAAAAATTTGAGTAGATTGAA
Source organism: Tamandua tetradactyla (assembly GCF_023851605.1). NCBI lineage: Eukaryota > Metazoa > Chordata > Mammalia > Pilosa > Myrmecophagidae > Tamandua > Tamandua tetradactyla. The sequence continues at coordinate 7,724,309 of NC_135346.1, read as the reverse complement.
ACACTAGTGGTCAGTGAGGGAGAGATCAGTGTTATGAGATGTATGAGTGTTTTCTTTTTATTTCTTTTTTCTGGAGTGATACCAATGTCCTAAAAATGATCATGGTGATGAATACACAACTATGTGATGGTGTTGTAAGCCGTTCATTGCACACCATGTATAGATTATATGTGTGTGATGATCTGCCAGTAAGAATATTTTTTAAAAAATATAGAAGTATCACTTAATTTGATAGAGTTAAGCAACAAAGGGGGATGTTTTCTAGACTTACCCGCCAACCACTCATGCTCATTGTATTATTTCATTATGCCTACTCTATGTTAGTCATCTGCTAGCTGGAGCAAAATAATGATGAATAATATCATATCCTTGACCTTAAGGAATCTAGAGTGAAATTCACAGGGGGACTTTTTAAAAAATGACATTTTCTGCCCTAAGTCTTACATTTTCAGCAGACAGGCTACATGAGAATCCCAACCAATAGCCACAAAAGTGAAGCCCTCCACAAATTTTTGGAGGGCTTCACTTATCTTGTAAAGGAAGCAATAGCTGAGAATACTAAAAGAAAAAAACTGGAGATGGAATGTTTATCAATTTGGTTCCAGGTAACATTTCATTCAAACAAAGTATGAATTTCACTGGTGCCAATTGTCAAAAATGGGCTAAAAAGGCAAATCATCATATGAACTTATATTACTTTCATACTCAGAATAGTGGTTTTACAGGTAAATAGAACGGGGGCAATTAAAAATAAAGTTAATAAAAAGGGAGCTGGTAAGGGCATAAAAGGGCTCATTGACTTCATCTGAAAGTAAGTAGGGGTGTAGTAGTGGAGGTAGTTCCTTCCTGAAGGTTTCTTGGGAATGAGGGATATGGAACGAAAAAATTGCACAACTCTTTGCCTTTCGTGCCTTACAAATTCTTTTTTTTTTTTTTTTGTTTCGTCAGATCCAGTTGTACTGCATCCAGGACTGCTCTTTCCCGTCACCACGGAGGGAGACATCACTGCTGTACTAATTCAATAGTTCGATGGGATGGAGAGTGTCTCATCTGTGACGGCACCGACCCTAAGTGCTGTCTCACTGCCTATTTACTGAAATCTTCCCATCCTACTTCTTTGAATGTAACTGAGAAATCAGGATTTAAGGCATAAAATCGTTATACAAATATTCCTTTATGCTTTCTGGTATTTTGGAGTAGACAGAGGCAAACTCCTGAAATCTCTAAATTGTAATCCAGCTGCCTTGATCTCTGATAATGATGGTATAGCCTTTATCTTCTGCCCTTGTGATTGTAAAATCCTTGTGACTACACTTCGTTTGTACCCAGTTATCCCGTTTTTCAACTTTAGAGTCTTGATATTGCTAAAGACGGCCCCTGATGTTTATTAATGAAGGGTGGGTCAGCCCAGAACGAACCCACCCCAAACCTAAAGTTGTTTTGATGACCAGGACTGGCGCTAACCAAGGTGGGCCTGCTGCACACGCACAGTTCTCAGAATTCAACCTCCAAGTCACCTACACGTCTCTGCCCTTTCCTTTCCTACACTCTGTGACTAAGCATGTCATCAATCTGCGCATGCTCAGTAATCAGATCGCCTCTAATTACATCCTCCAAGGCCACTGTGCTCATTATCCTAAACCCTGCCCATCTTTTCTCCAATAAAAGTACCCAAATTACAGCAGTTCAGGGAGACAGATTTGGGGCCGCTAGGCAATCTGCTCTCCTACCAAGTACTGAGTAATACTCTCTCTCTCGGAAACTCCAGTGTCTCAGGAATTGGATATTGAGTGCATCAGTCAAAAGAGTCCACAGCCTTTGTCCGGTAATAGCAGGTCACGGAGGAGGCTGTGGGAAGGCTGCACTGTGCTGCCGTCGGGTTCTGAGCTTGTATCAGATCCCCAGCAGGGAGGCTGAGCCTGGACAAAAACAGGTAATAAAGGAAAGGAAAGGAAAAGAGATTCTGGCAGAAGAGAAGGGATGATTTAAATTGCTAATGATGCCTGGAAGAAAGAAAGCATCTTACATGAGAAGGGGAATTTTCTTAGTTGCTTCTTTCAGATGTAATGCCAAGTCATGGCCACTGTTGCAGAAAATCCCAAACTTGCTTTCTGCTGAGAAAGGTATTTTAATGAAGCTGAACTATGAGATTTACCCAAGAAGACTCTTTGAATCGTTGGAAGGAAAGATATCAACCAGTACCCCTCGAAGGCCTCCTGAGTGATAGTAGTTTGGAGCTATCAGTGAATCGTGTTTCTTCGGTTTGGGTTTGGTCATCCTACCGTGGCACTGAACCGGGCGTGGCGCTGGCAGCTGGCAGCCGTGTTGTTGTAGACAAAGATGACACCCTGTGATGGTAACTGCCTGGGGCCGGAAGGGCAGCTTCCATTTCTGATTATCACTTGCCCAGTTACTTACTTCATTGGGTGTGATTGTGCATGGAATGCTGCACAGACAGGAGTTGGAATTGGATAGGCAAAGTGGTAAATATTACTCCACATCCTGGCCATTAGCCCCAGGAACATGCAAGAAGCTGATTATTGGAAGTCTTACAGCACACTCCAACTGAACGGGGTCTAGAGGCGTGGGGGCATTACTGATGAATTCCTGGGCCATCTCATACGTGTGTGAGAGAGACAGAGACAGACAGCAAAGGAAAGGAAGAAAGGAAGGAAGGGAGGGAGAGAACGGGACATGAGGGAAGGAAAGAGGGAGAAAATTAATATAAAAGAAATGAATTTCTATAAAAACCCTGAAAAAGAAGGATCTTTTGTACTTTGAAAAAGTAAATAAACAGGATTAACCTACAATAATGTTAAAATTAGCACAGAATTTTCTGGTATGATTTTTTAATTTAGTAATTTATCAAATAATCTAAAAGCTTTATTTTCTCCTTATAAATTTTACCTTAATACAGGAAGAGTTCATTTTCATAATTTCTTAATTTATAAATGTATATTCTTAGTGGATACATGATTTAATGTCTGCACAATGAAGAAATTATTTTACATTTAACTTCAAGTAATTAGAAAAGTAGAATATGAATGAGACTAAATTAGTAATAAATACTCCATTCTAGATTCTAAGGAAAAAATAGTAATACCGTAAGACAAAACAAACAACTTGAAAAGAAAAATGATGTCAAAGACAAATCCTCTGCTGCTGAGAGGCTAGGGAAATTGAGAAGCAATAACATGTCGGAGGTAGAGTGTTGCACCAGCAAGGAGTTATGGGGAACACACATGCCCAGTCCCTATTGCTAAACTGTTGTAAGTGAAGCCCTTAATGCTATGATATGACAGAGGAAAGTAAATCACCATGTTAATTCTGCCAACAAGCCCTCTACCTTTTTTTTTCTATTTTTTTCATCTTCTCTTTCTTGTGTTAATTTTTTTTTCTCATTAGAGTAGCTATGGGATTACAGAACAATCATGCATAAAATACAGGGTTCCCTACATTACCCTATTATTAACATCTTGCACTGGTGTGGTAGGTTTGTTACAATTGATGAAACACATTTTTATAAGTGTACTATTAACTGTAGCCCCCAGTTTAATTTGGGAATCACTGCTTGCGTAGTGGAGTTCCATGGATATTTTTAACTGTTTTATTCTAGCACCATATATACAACCTATTATTTTCCCTTTTAACCACATTCAGATATACATTTCAGGGCTGTTCATCACTCACGATGCTGTGCTACCATCACCCCATCCGCTGCCAAAACATTTCCATTGTTTCAAGTAGAACAATGTACATTTTAAGCCTTAACTCCCTATTCCTTATCCCCACCCTGCCCTCTGGTCACCTATATTCTAGATTTGACTTCATGAGTTTGCTTATTATTATTATTTCTTATCAGTGCCATCATGCAATATTTGTCATTTTGTATTTGGCTTATTTCAGACAAGATGAAGTTTTCAGGGTTCCTCCATGTTGTAGAATGTATCACAACTTCATTCCTTTTTGTGACTGAATAGCATATCATTGCATGGTATACCACGTTTTGTTTATCCATTCATCTGTCAATGCACGCCTGGGTTGTTTCTACCTTTTGGCTACTGTGAATAACGCTGCTATGAACGCTGCCATACAAGTATGCGCTTGAGTCCCTGCTTTCAGTTCTTTGTGGTATACGCCGAAGAGTGGAATTGCTGGATCTTATGGTAATTCTATTTAATTTTTTGAGGAGCCACCAAACTGTTTTCCACAGTGGCTGCACCACCTCACATTACCACCAGCAAAGCATGGGAGTCCCAGTTTCTCTGCATCCTCACCTGCACTCATTATTTTCTGTTTTGTTTTTAATAGTAGCCGTACTAGTGGGTGTGAAATGGTTCACATTGAGGTTTTGATTTGCATTTTTCTAATAGTCAATGATGTTGAGCACATCTGCATGGGCTTATTGGCCATTTATAGATCTCCTCTGGAGAAATGTCTGTTCAAGTCCTTTGCCCATTTATAAATTGTGTTATTCATCTTTTGTTGTTGACTTGTAGGAGTTCTTTATATATTCTGGATATTAAACCTTTATTAGAAATATGATTTCCAAATATTTTCTCCCATTATGTAGAGTGTCTTTCACTATCTTGATAATTTCTTTTGATGTACAAAAGTTTTAATTTGAGGAAGTCCAATTTATCTATTATTTATTTTGTTGCTTACGCTTTTTGATACCATATCTGAGTCCATTGCCTAACCAGGTCCTGAAGATTTTCCCCTCATTCATTCTTTTGCATATGGATATCCAGTTTTCCTAGCACCATTTGTTGAAGAAACTATTCTTTCTCTGTTGCATATGTTTGACACCCTTCTCTAAAATCAGTTGGCCAATTGCCATGCCGATTCCCAGCCCATGCACGTCCCAAACCAACAAATAAGCAAACAAAAAACCAAACAAACAAAAATTCAACAAATAGTGCTGCAAAATTGGGATACTCACATGGAAAAAGTATGAAATGTGGCCCCTGCCACAGAGCATATAAAAAAAAATCAGTTGGCCAAAGTTGTATGGATTTCTGAACTCTCATTTCTATTCCAGTATTCTTTATTTCTATCTTTAAATCTGTACTATACTCTTTTTTTTGGGGGGGGGGGGTGTTGCATGGTTCAGGAATCAAACCCGGATCTCCTGCATGAAAGGCGAGTGTTTTACCACTGAATCACCCATGCACTCTGTACCATACTCTTTTTTTTTTTTTTTTTTGCAAGAACTCTGCCACTGAGCCACCATTGCCCACCCACCACACTCTTTTGATACCTACGGTTTTGCTGTGAACTTCGAAAGCTGGAAGTGTGGGTCCTCCAAATTTGTTCTTCCTTTTCAAAAAGTTTTTGGCTCTTCAGGGCCTCTTGCCATTCCATATGAGTTTGATGTTTGGCTTTTCTGTTTCTGCAAAAGTGCTATTTGAAGTTTGATCAAGAGTGTTTTGAATCAGTAAATTGCTTTGGGTAATAGTGACATCTTAACAATAGGTGTTTCAATATATGAACTCAGGAGGTTTTCTATTAATTTAGTTCATCTTGAATATATTTCATCAATTGTTCTATACAAGTTTTGTACAACTTTGGCTAATTTTTTCCCTAGATGCCTTATTAGTTTTATGCTGTTATTAATGTGATGGTTTTCTTTACCTCCTTTTCATTGCTGGTGTGTAGAAACACAATGGATTTTTGTGTATTGCTCTTGATCCCACCGCATTTATCATTTATTAGCTCTAATAGTCTTCTTGGGGATTCTTTGGGATTTTCCATATATAAGTTCATGTCATCTGCTATTAGAGATAGTTTTTCTTGGTCCTTTCCATCCAATTTAGATGCTTGTATTTCTTTTTCTTGTCTGTTTGCTCTGGCTTGAACTTCCAGTACAGTTTGAATAGCAGTAATGACAGCAACTATCCTTGTCTTGAGCCTGCTCTTAGGGAAAAGCTTATAGTCTTTCACCCTTGAATATCATATTAGCTGTGGGTTTTTCATATATCACCTTTATTGTGGTGAAAAAGTTCCTTTCTGTTCCTAGTTTTCAAAGTGTTTTTATGAAGAAAATGTGTCGAATTTTCTCAAATGTCCTTTTGGCATCAATAGAGATCATCTGTTTTTCTTTTCATTCATTCTACTTATGTATGTATAAAATCAATTGATTTTGTTATGCTGAATCACCCTGACAGTTCTAAGATAAGTCTGATTTGGTCATAGTGTATACCCCTTATGATGTACTGTGGAGTTCTTTTTGTCAGTGTTTTGTTAAGGACTTTTGCATTTATATCGATAAGAGCTATTGGTTGTAATTTTCTTTTCTTGCGGTATCTTTCTGTGACTTAGGTATTAGAGTGAAGGCCTCATAGATTAAGTTGATAAGGGCCCCTTCCTGTTCACTTTTTGTGGAAGAGTTTGGACAAAATTGGTGTTCATTCTTCTTGGAATGTTTGATAAAATTCACAAGTGAAGCCATCTAGCCCTAGGTTTTTCCATGTTGGAACTTTTTGATTATTGAGTCAATCTTTTTTCTTGTTATTGTTCTGTTGTGAGTTTCTATTTCTTCTTTAGCTAATTTAGGTACTTTTTCTATTTCTAAGAATGTGTTTATTTCATCTAGGTTATCTAATTTGACAGTCTACATTTGTTCAGAGTGTCATCTAATAATTATTTTCAATTCCATCAGTTCAGTAGCAATATCCTTACTCTTATTCTTGATTCCAGTTATTTTTGCCTGTTGTTTGTCAATCTAGAAAAAGTTTATCAATTTTATTGATTTTTTTGTAAAGATCCAGCTTTTGGATTGATGATTTTTCTCTATGGCAATTTTAATCCTCTATTTCATTTATCTATATAGCTCTAATCTTTGTTATGGCTTTCCTTCTGTTCACTTTGGGTTTAGTTTTCTCTTCTATTTCTAGATCCTCCAGTTGTGAGCCTAAGTCTCTGGTTTTAGATCTTTCTTCTTCTTTTATAATATAAGCATTTAGACCTATAAATGTTTCTCCTACCACTGCTTTTGCTACATCCCACAGGTTTTGACATGTTGTGCTTTTCTTTTCAGTCATCTAAGGTATTTTCTAATTTCCTTTGCCATTTCCTCTAACAAACTTACCCAATCGTTGATTAAGAGATTCTTAATTTCAACATTTTAAAATTTGGTACAATGTTCCATCTGTTTTGGATCACTGAATCTTAATATTGTTTCCATAAAATGTGAAGGTGACCACTAATATCTGGGTCATAGTCGAAGATGTGTTACCCAGCATATTAATCATTGTCCATATTTTCCACAAGAATGTGAGGGGCCAAGCCTAATTCACACAGATATAAGTAGCTTTGTGCAGTTTAGGGTGTGACTATAAACTGCTTCAAGAGATGTATTAGATGGAAAACTGTATGACAACCAAAAGGAAAGAAAGAAGGATTTAAAATATATAGTTCAAACCCAATAATTCCTGTTTTAGAAATTGTAGGGCACTATTCTTTCCCCCACTGATTGTGTTTCTGCTTAGTTTGAAAAAAAAAAAGGTGCTCACAGAAACACGGTGACTTTTCTTTTCACTGTATTCTCTCGGACTTAGAGACAGGGAGTTCAGTCCCTTCTAGGTACTGTGCATGGAATTAGGATGGTTACTGTCATGATTGCCCCAAGCTATACTGAACACTGTGTGTGCTGCTTACCACTGAGTAAGGGGTAGAAAAGGACACTGCCTACAGTGTCCATCTGTCATTTGAGCTAATTGTTGTATGACACCATCGCTTAAATATAAGTCATTGTTATGTGGAATTTAATAGCCAAGTACTGATCTGCATATACATGAGAAGAAATCACCTGAGGCTAGGAAAGAACTCATAGAAAGGAATCAGATAGAGGACACATAGGTCTGGGAATAGTTCATGCTTTCAACAGCCAAAGGAGATAAACATCTAAGTACACAGAACATCAAATAGAATCTTCAAAAGAGTACTCCCGTAAGTGGGGCAACACTACTCCAACTTTAAAAGTTGCCATGAAGTCACCCTAGCAAAGTTTAAAAGAGAGTCTCAGGAGACTCAACAAAGACCAAATAGCTTGACTGGGTGTTAGAAAAATCCAGCACTGTTTTTAGAAATACAACAAAATTCAGCAACCAGAAAAATAAAATTCACAATGTGTGGTAACCATTAACAAATCAACAAGGCATGCAAATAAGAGGGGAAGTGAGAGAAAGACAGATATAAATATAAATAAAAGAAGAGGTGTAACCAGGAAAAATAAGTCTCCATAACCAAGAGGAAAAATTCAACAATAACAACAGATCCAAAAATGAAAGAGACACTAAAGCCTCGGTTATAAATATATTCCATATGTTCAGGAAAGTGGAGAAAATCATTGGCATGAAGAGGAGAGAAATGGAAGACAAAAAGTGACCCAAATAGATCATCTAGACATGTAAAGAAAATATCTGTAATAAAGATTAACTAAATAGGATTAACAGGAGATTAGACATTGCAAAAGAAAAGATAGTGAAGTTGAAGATATAGCAATTAAAACTACACAAAATGAAGAACAGGGACAAAAAGAGTAAACCAAAACAAAAAGAGTGGCAATTCCTCGAGGAACAATGTCGAGTGATCTAAAACTATCAGTTGTTCCAGTTACTGAAAAGGAGGTAGAGCCGAGAACAATATTTGTAGAAAAAATAACTGAATTTTAAATGTGATGAGAACTATGGTTTCACAAATTCAAGAATCCCAATGAAATGAACCCCACACAGTGTAAATCTAAGGAAGACAATGATATGATTATTTTTAAAAATAATCACACACAAATTTTAAAAAACCCTAAATAATTACATAAGAGATTGTGTATCAGAAGACTCAAGATGTTAAGATATCCAATTTTCCCAAATGAATCAGTATATTCAACAATCCCAAGAGGCTTTGTGTAGAAATTGACCTGCTGATTCTAAAATTTATATGGAACTACAACAGACCTAAAATAATCAAAACAATATTGAAAAGGAAAAACAATGTTGAAGAACTTACGCTATCTTATTTCTAGTGTGACTATGACAGTACTTTAATTAAGACAGTGTAATATCAACATAAGAATAGATATATATAGATCAGTAGAACAGAATAACATCTAGAAATAGACCCACATATATATGGTCAGTGGAATTCTGACAAAAGTTCCAAGGTAATTCAATAGGGAAATGTTCATCTTTTGTCAAATGTTGCTTGGGAAAGTAAATATTCATTTGCAAAAGAAAGAAGAAAAGGAGAGGGAGGAGGGAAGGAAGAGAGGGAAGGAGGAAAACTCAACATCTACTTGACAACACATGGAGAAATTAATCCAAAAATTTGGAGGGTGCATGGTCCAGGAATTGAATCTGGGTCTCCCACATGGAAGGCAAGCATTCTACCACTTAATAGACATTTTTATAAGAGCTAAAAGCTATAAATCTTCTAGAAGAAAGCAAAAGAGGAAGTTTTTATGACTCTAGGTCAGGCAAAGATTGCTAGGATAGGTTGCTGGCTTGAAAGGATGTATGTCCCCTAGAAAAGTCATGTTTTAATCTAAATGCCATTTTGTAAAGGCAGAATAATCCTTATTCAATACTTCATGTTTGAAACTGTAATCAGATCATCTCCCTGGAAATGTGATTAAATCAAGAGTGGCTGTTAAGCTGGATTTGGGGATGACATGTCTCCACCCATTTGGGTGGGTCTTGATAAGTTTCTGGAGTCCTATAAAAGAGGAAACGTTTTGGAGAATGAAGGAGATTTGGACAGAGCAAAGAATGCTGCAGCAACACAAAGCAGAGAGTCCATCAGCCAGCGCTTTGGAGATGAAGAAGGAAAACACCTTCCGGGGAGCTTCATGAAACAGGAAGCCAGGAGAGTAAGCTAGCAGATGACGCTGTGCTTGCCATGTGCCCTTTCAGCCGAGGGAGAAACCATGACTGTGTTCACCATGTGCCTTCTTGGTTGAGAGAGACCCTGAACTTCATTGGCCTTCTTGAACCAAGGTATCTTTCCCTGGATGCCTTTGATTGGATATTTCTATAGACCTGTTTTAATTGGGACATTTTCTCGGCCTTAGAACTGCAAACTAGCAACTTATTAAATTCCCCTTTTTAAAAGCAATTCTGTTTCTGGTACATTGCATTCCAGCAGCTAGCAAACTAGAACAACAGGATACACAAAAAGTCTTAAAAAAGAAAAATGATTTTTAATTTGGTGTTTCAATAATTAAAACCTTTTGCTTTTCAAAAGAAACTGTCTAGGAAATGAAAAATGAAGACAAGGACTAGGAGAAAATATTTGCTAAATATAAAGTTGATAAAATACTGGTATGCAGAATATACAAAGAACAATTTTAACTCAGTAGTAAGAAGGAAAAAACACCCACTTAAAAATGGGCAATATATTTGAATGCATTCTTTTTTTTTAATTAAAGAAAAAAAAAGAAATTAACACAACATTTAGAAATCATTCCATTCTACATATGCAATCAGTAATTCTTAACATCATCACATAGATGCATGATCATCATTTCTTAGTACATTTGCATCGATTTAGGAAAAGAACTAGCAAAACAACAGAAAAAGATATAGAATGTTAATATAGAGAAAAAAATAAAAATAATAATAATGGTAAAAAAAAAAGAAAAGGAAAAAGAAAAAAAAAGACAAACAAACACACAGACAAAAAAAAAACCTATACCTCAGATGCAGCTTCATTCAGTGTTTTAACATGATTACTATACAATTAGGTATTATTGTGCTGTCCATTTTTGAGTTTTTGTATCTAGTCCTGTTGCACAGTCTGTATCCCTTCAGCTCCAATTGCCCATTATCTTACACTGTTTCTAACTCCTGCTGGACTCTGTTACCAATGACATATTCCAAGTTTATTCTCGAATGTCGGTTCACATCAGTGGGACCATACAGCATTTGTCCTTAAGTTTTTGGCTAGACTCACTCAGCATAATGTTCTCTAGGTCCACCCATGTTATTACATGCTTCATAAGTTTATTCTGTCTTAAAGCTGCATAATATTCCATCGTAGGTATATACCACAGTTTGTTTAGCCACTGGACATTTTGGCTGTTTCCATCTCTTTGCAATTGTAAGTAAAGCTGCTATAAACATTGGTGTGCAAATGTCCGTTTGTGTCTTTGCCCTTAAGTCCTTTGAGTAGATACCTAGCAATGGTATTGCTGGGTCGTATGGCAATTCTATATTCAGCTTTTTGAGGAACTGCCAAACTGCCTTCCACAGTGGTTGCACCATTTGACATTCCCACCAACAGTGGATAAGTGTGCCTCTTTCTCCGCATCCTCTCCAGCACTTGTCATTTTCTGTTTTGTTAATAATGGCCATTCTGGTGGGTGTGAGATGATATCTCATTGTGGTTTTGATTTGCATTTCTCTACTGGCCAGGGACATTGAGCATCTCTTCATGTGCCTTTTGGCCATTTGTATTTCCTCTTCTGAAAAGTGTCTGTTCAAGTCTTTTTCCCATTTTGTAATTGGATTGGCTGTCTTTTTGTTGTTGAATTGGACAATCTCTTTATAAATTCTGGATACTAGACCTTTATCTGATATGTCATTTCCAAATATTGTCTCCCATTGTGTAGGCTGTCTTTCTACTTTCTTGATGAAGTTCTTTGATGCACAAAAGTGTTTAATTTTGAGGAGCTCCCATTTATTTATTTCCTTCTTCAGTGCTCTTGCTTTAGGTTTAAGGTCCATAAAACTGCCTCCAATTGTAAGTTTCATAAGATATCTCCCTACATTTTCCTCTAACTGTTTTATGGTCTTAGACCTAATGTTTAGATCTTTGATCCATTTTGAGTTAACTTTTGTATAGGGTGTGAGATATGGGTCTTCTTTCATTCTTTTGCATATGGATATCCAGTTCTCTAGGCACCATTTATTGAAGAGACTGTTCTGTCCCAGGTGAGTTGGCTTGACTGCCTTATCAAAGATCAAATGTCCATAGATGAGAGGGTCTATATTTGAGCACTCTATTCGATTCCATTGGTCGATATATCTATCTTTATGCCAATACCATGCTGTTTTGACCACTGTGGCTTCATAATATGCCTTAAAGTCAGGCAGCATGAGACCTCCAGCTTCATTTTTTTTCCTCAAGATACTTTTAGCAATTCGGGCACCCTACCCTTCCAGATAAATTTGCTTATTGGTTTTTCTATTTCTGAAAAATAAGTTGTTGGGATTTTGATTGGTATTGCATTGAATCTGTAAATCAATTTAGGTAGGATTGACATCTTAACTATATTTAGTCTTCCAATCCATGAACACGGTATGCCCTTCCATCTATTTAGGTCTTCTGTGATTTCTTTTAATAGTTTTTTGTAGTTTTCTTTATATAGGCTTTTTGTCTCTTTAGTTAAATTTATTCCCAGGTATTTTATTCTTTTAGTTGCAATTGTAAATGGGATTCGTTTCTTGATTTCCCCCTCAGCTTGTTCATTACTAATGTATAGAAATGCTACAGATTTTTGGGTGTTGATCTTGTAACCTGCTACTTTGCTGTACTCATTTATTAGCTCTAGTAGTTTTGTTGTGGATTTTTCCGGGTTTTCGACGTATAGTATCATATCGTCTGCAAACAGTGATAGTTTTACTTCTTCCTTTCCAATTTTGATGCCTTGTATTTCTTTTTCTTGTCTAATTGCTCTGGCTAGAACCTCCAACACGATGTTGAATAATAGTGGTGATAATGGACATCCTTGTCTTGTTCCTGATCTTAGGGGGAAAGTTTTCAATTTTTCCCCATTGAGGATGATATTAGCTGTGGGTTTTTCATATATTCCCTCTATCATTTTAAGGAAGTTCCCTTGTATTCCTATCTTTTGAAGTGTTTTCAACAGGAAAGGATGTTGAATCTTGTCAAATGCCTTCTCTGCATCAATTGAGATGATCATGTGATTTTTCTGCTTTGATTTGTTGATATGGTGTATTACATTAATTAATTTTCTTATGTTGAACCATCCTTGCATACCTGGGATGAATCCTACTTGGTCATGATGTACAATTCTTTTAATGTGTTGTTGGATACAATTTGCTAGAATTTTATTGAGGATTTTTGCATCTATATTCATTAGAGAGATTGGTCTGTAGTTTTCTTTTTTTGTAATATCTTTGCCTGGTTTTGGTATGAGGGTGATGTTGGCTTCATAGAATGAATTAGGTAGTTTTCCCTCCACTTCAATTTTTTTTAAGAGTTTGAGGAGAGTTGATACTAATTCTTTTTGGAATGTTTGATAGAATTCACATGTGAAGCCGTCTGGTCCTGGACTTTTCTTTTTAGGAAGCTTTTGAATGACTGATTCAATTTCTTTACTTGTGATTGGTTTGTTGAGGTCATCTGTTTCTTCTTGAGTCAAAGTTGGTTGTTCATGCCTTTCCAGGAACCTGTCCATTTCAACTAAATTGTTGTATTTATTAGTGTAAAGTTGTTCATAGTATCCTGCTATTACCTCCTTTATTTCTGTGAGGTCAGTGGTTATGTCTCCTCTTCCATTTCTGATCTTATTTATTTGCATCCTCTCTCTTCTTCTTTTTGCCAATCTTGCTAAGGGCCCATCAATCTTATTGATTTTCTCATAGAACCAACTTCTGGTCTTATTGATTTTCTCTATTGTTTTCATGTTTTCAATTTCATTTATTTCTGCTCTAATCTTTGTTATTTCTTTCCTTTTGCTTGCTTTGGGATTAGTTTGCTGTTCTTTCTCCAGTTCTTCCAAGTGGACAGTTAATTCCTGCATTTTTGCCTTTTCTTCTTTTCTGATATAGGCATTTAGGGCAATAAATTTCCCTCTTAGCACTGCCTTTGCTGCGTCCCATAAGTTTTGATATGTTGTGTTTTCATTTTCATTCACCTCGAGGTATTTACTAATTTCTCTTGCAATTTCTTCTTTGACCCACTCATTGTTTAAGAATGTGTTGTTGAGCCTCCACGTATTTGTGAATTTTCTGGCATTCCGCCTATTATTGATTTCCAACTTCATTCCTTTATGATCCGAGAAAGTGTTGTGTATGATTTTAATATTTTTACATTTGTTAAGACTTGCTTTGTGACCCAGCATATGGTCTATCTTTGAGAATGATCCATGAGCACTTGAGAAAAAGGTGTATCCTGCTGTTGTGGGATGTAATGTCCTATAAATGTCTGTTAAGTCTAGCTCATTTATAGTAATATTCAGATTCTCTATTTCTTTATTGATCCTCTGTCTAGATGTTCTGTCCATTGATGAGAGTGGTGAATTGAAGTCTCCAACTATTATGGTAGATATGTCTATTTCCCTTTTCAGTGTTTGCAGTGTATTCCTCATGTATTTAGGGGCATCCCGGTTTGGTGCATAAATATTTATGATTGTTATGTCTTCTTGTTTAATTGTTCCTTTTATTAGTAGATAGTGTCCTTCTTTGTCTCTTTTAACTGTTTTACATTTGAAGTCTAATTTGTTGGATATTAGTATAGCTACTCCTGCTCTTTTCTGGTTGTTATTTGTATGAAATATCTTTTCCCAACCTTTCACTTTCAACCTATGTTTATCTTTGGGTCTAAGATGTGTTTCCTGTAGACAGCATATAGAAGGATCCTGTTTTTTTAATCCATTCTGCCAGTCTATGTCTTTTGATTGGGGAATTCAGTCCATTAACATTTAGTGTTATTACTGTTTGGATAATATTTATCTCTACCATTTTGCCTTTTGTATTATGTACATCATATCTGATTTTCTTTCTTTCTACACTCTTCTCCATACCTCTCTCTTCTGTCTTTTCGTATCTAACTCTAGTGCTCCCTTTAGTATTTCTTGCAGAGCTGGTCTCTTGGTCACAAATTCTCTCAGTGACTTTTTGTCTGAGAATGTTTTAATTTCTCCCTCATTTTTGAAGGACCATTTTGCTGGATATAGAAGTCTTGGTTGGCAGTTTTTCTCTTTTAGCAATTTAAATATATCATCCCACTGTCTTCTAGCTTCCATGGTTTCTGCTGAGAAATCTACACATAGTCTTATTGGGTTTCCCTTGTATGTGATGGATTGTTTTTCTCTTGCTGCCTTCAAGATCCTCTCTTTCTCTTTGACCTCTGACATTCTAACTAGTAAGTATCTTGGAGAACGCCTATTTGGGTCTAATCTCTTTGGGGTATGCTGCACTTCTTGGATCTGTAATTTTAGGTCTTTCATAAGAGTTGGGAAATTTTCAGTGATTATTTCTGCCATTAGTTTTTCTCTTCCTTTTCCCTTCTCTTCTCCTTCTGGGACACCCACAACACGTATATTTGTGCGCTTCATATTGTCCTTCAGTTCCCTGATCCCCTGCTCAAGTTTTTCCATTCTTTTCCCTATAGTTTCTGTTTCTTTTTGGAATTCAGATGTTCCATCCTCCAAATCACTAATTCTATCTTCTGTCTCTTTAAATCTATCATTGTAGGTATCCATTGTTTTTTCCATCTTTTCTACTTTGTCCTTCACTTCCATAAGTTCTGTGATTTGTTTTTTCAGTTTTTCTATTTCTTCTTTTTGTTCAGCCCATGTTTTCTTCATGTCCTCCCTGAATTTATCGATTTTGTTTTTGAAGAGTTTTTCCATTTCTGTTCGTATATTCAGCATTAGTTGTCTCAGCCCCTGTATCTCATTTTAACTATTGGTTTGTTCCTTTGACTGGGCCATATTTCAATTTTCTGAGCATGATCCGTTATCTTCTGCTGGCATCTGGGCATTTAATCAGATTTCCCTGGGTGTTGGACCCAAGAGGTTGAAAGATTTTTCTATGAAATCTCTGGGTTCTGTTTTTCTTATCCTGCCCAGTAGGTGGCGCTTGTGGCACTCGTTTGTCTGTGGGTCCCACCAGTAAAAGGTGCTGTGGGTCCTTTAACTTTGGAAAACTCTCGCCGTGGGGGTGGTTCGCCAGCCGAAGAGGCTTGGAAGAGTGCCAATCCGAATCTCCCAGCCGGCCCAGGGATCCGAACGCGGGGAGGGTCGTCGGCCGCCGCAGCCCGGGAGAGCGCCCGTCCAAATCTCCTAACCGGCCCAGGGCGCCAAGCGTGGTGGGAGGGCACCAGCCGCCGCGGCCCGGGGGAGTGCACCGTTCCCAGCCAGACCGGGAAGCCATGTGTTTGGAAGGGACCCCAGTCACCGTTCTCCGCTACCTGGGGATCTCCGATCCAATTCTCCCAGCTGGTCCGGGGGGCCGCGCCTGGGGGGGGCACCAGCCACCGTGGCTTGAGGGACCGCCTGTCCAATTCTCCCAGCCAGCCCAGGAAGGAGGGAGGGAGGGACTCCGGCTGCCTGCTGCCCCGGCCCGGGGAAACCTGCGCCCCTCAGCGATCTCACTGGAGCAGGTTCTCCCAGCCAGTCAGCCATTCCAGAATGGGGTACGCTGTCTTCTTGATCTCTCTGAATGCATTCTTTACAAAGAAAATATATAAATGGCATATAAACATATAAAAAACATGCTCAGTATTGTTAGTTGTCAAGGCATTGCAAATTACAAAGGCAATGCAAATTATCAGAAGATTCTATTTTTATACCTCAAGGAATGACTAAACTTTTAAAAGTCTGGCAATACTAGGCATCGGTGAGGATGTGCAGCCTGATATTGTAACAGTACTGGTGGGAATATAAAATGGTAGAACTGTCTTGGAAAAGTTTGGTGGTTTCTGAAAAAGCTAAACATATACTAACCACACAATCCATATGTGTGTTTATATTTGAAGTTCTAACTATAAGAAAGGTTTTTGATAAAACACTCCTTGTCATAACTTGCAAAGTCAAAAGTACAATGCTAGGAGTTCCACTAAACTCATCACAGTTCCACACAACTCTGATAAGCCTCAAAAAATAAAACTTCAATGAATTATTTACCCATGTTAATTACAGAGAAACAGGGGCAATGAAAAATCAAAAGCAGCAAAAGCATTTTTAAAATCCACATTGTGGTTTATCTTATTATTGATTTCTGATTTTGATTCTATCAGAAAGTTTTCCATATTTCAGATCATGAAAAAATTATCTGTATTTTCTTCTAGTGATTTCAATTTCTAAATATATATTCTCTGTCTTGCATATCCTCTACTTCCCCAGAACTACTATTTCTATGAATATTTGCAACTTTCATGTTTCTTACCTTGTTCTTTTTATTCTTTTCATTTCTTAAGCTCTGTGTACTTTGCATCTTGTGAATTCTTCAATTATCTTCAAATTTCCAAATTCTCTCTTTGTGACCAGTATAAAGTTTCTCCATGTATTGAATTTTTATTCCAAAGGCTGTAGGTACATATATATATATATATATATATGGGGGGGCATGTGTGTGTATTCATTTTTAGGATTTCTAATATTCCTTTGTTTGATATCATTTTATTCCTGTTTAGAATTTTCATTGTTTTTATGATTGCTATTCCTTCCTTAAAATATCTGAGGTTTATGAAATAATTTAAAGTCTTCAGATTTTTGTTCTACTCTTTATATTTTGGAGGGCATAAATTCATTCCCAATTGTTTATTATCTCAGTGTTACATGAGAATTAAGTGGGTAATTTTAAGTAAAGAGATAGAAACATGATAGTATAAAATTATTATAACCTGACTACATATTCTGATCAGCACTCACCTACTTGATTAAGCAAAGACATACGCACAAAAACAATTTCATATGAATGTACCACTTGCTAGGATTGTATGGTCTCTTCAGGAAAATTGAATAAAGGCACAAGAGTTTCTGTATAGCAAAGTTCTAGAAGATAACATCTCGAGAGTAGGTTATCAGTGAGCCAGCATTACAACCATATCCATTCAACCTCCTCTAGAACCTGCATCCCCTCTTCCCCACCACCGCGCTAGTCGCATTTATTTATTTATTCAGAACAAAGTAGAAAAAAGTGTCTTGCACTGCCTTGACTGTGAAATCCTCCTCTGACTTGGCAGGAAGAGCTAGGTAGGAGAATAAGGATTGGGATGCTGGCCAACCAACTGAAGACAGCTTGATCGGGTCCATGACAAGCCAGATTCCAGCAAGTTCAATGAGAGAGTGGGGGCCTCCAAAGAATAAGCAACTACTGCATTCGAACAACATGTATGTGAAGCCAGGATTTCACTATTTTAATGATTTTATGTGCACAAACAACTCATATTAAATAACTGTGACTTAACATGTTTGGTTCTATTTTAGGTGGAAGAATTTTAGAAGCTTACATGCTTCTAAATCACCAGGTGATTTCTTCATTTTATTGGAAACAGTATAGTTATAAAAATCACATTTGCCTGGCTTTAAAATCACTACATTTTGTTCATACAGGTACAGAAATTAACTTTTGAAGCTGTGCTCAGGCTGAAGTATCAATTGCAATTGGGTTGTATGGCTGCAGTTGCCCAAAACTCTGCTTCTGCTATGGACTTTTAACAAGGGACAAGATATTCCCTATTTGTCAGTCAAGTAATTTTATTTACACTGATGAATTAAACTATCAATACACATGTTTTGAATATATGAAGAACATCCATGTGTCTCATGTGTGTATCGCTCACAGTTTATTGTTTAACATGATACCACATTCTAAAAAGATGCAGGGCATACCAACACTGCAAGTATTCCACAGTACACAAGTAAAAATAAGTCATACTCTTGATGTGACTGGCTGGCTCATCACTCTATGACGGGCTCCTATTTCACATGCCATTGGGATACATTTACTGGTATTTACCCTCAGGTTAAAAAAAAAAAAAAGCCTGTTCTTTCAATTGCCTTGGACAAAGGAAGAACTGCTTAATGGAATGCAACCAAGAACCTTTGCTCAGTCTAATTCAGGAAGTTTGGTCCTTTTATGGTTCAGCAGATGGTGATTTAATGATTAAATCCCTTGTGATTAGGGTGGTGCCATGGTGGCCCAGTGGCAGAATTCTTACCTGCCTTGCCAGAGATCCTGGTTTGATTCCTGGAGCCTGCCCATGCCAAAAGACAAAGAAAGATAAAGAAAAATCCCTTGTAATTGGAATTCATGTATATTCAAAGTAGGAATAACAAAAAGCCCAGCACAGCTGCATTGGAAATCATTTTCCACCTCCATGATTCCATCTACCTGAGATACTGTGCTGTGAATTCAAAGGATGGGTTTCTTCCTCATTTTTTTTCCCTACATTTGATGTGACTGTTTAGCAGCTCTTCTTCGTGGTTAATCTACAGAGATTAAGAGCACTAAATGCTGAGTCTCAAATTTTCTCTCAGGTATTTGTATAGTTTTATTTAAGGTAATGACCCTTCTGCATACTGAGCCCCTACGCCAGCCGCTTAACCCACCTTGTCGCCTTTAATGCTCACAACCCCCAGATGATGTAGTTAATGTCTACATGCACATTTTGAGATAGAAAATATTGTGATTTTGAGAGATCTAATAACTTGCACAATTAGGATTACTATTCTGATCTGTTTTATTCCAACTGAGCTCTGTACTCAATGAGATATGCCCGAAAGGAAGTGGTTCTGTGGATTCCCCCAGGAACGGTCTGAGAAACCCGCAAGACAGTTTGGCATGGGGGTTTCTCCAAAATAACCACAGCAGTGTGTTAGCCATAACAGGACCCTGGTTCAAACTAACCAAGTATAAAATCTACCTGGAGGAAAAACGTGGGAATTTGAACATGAACTGGACGTCAGGTAATATCGGGGAAGTATTCATCTTAGGTGGGTAATGGCCTGTGGACCTACAGGAGAAGGCCGTTCTTAGGTCATGTACCCTGAAGGATTTACGGGTGAAGCTTTGTGGTGGTCATAACTTCAAATGTTTAGCAACCCCAAAAACATACATTAGCTTACATGTAGATAAAGCAAACATGGTAAAATGTTAGGTTGCCAGCAAGAAGTTCATTATACAAGGCATTCAGCATTTCCACATGGCTGAAGATTTTCACAATAAAAAGGCAGGCAAATGAGCAGGCCACAGTGGCTCAGCAGGCAGAGTTCTTGCCTTCCATGCTGGAGACCCGGGTTCGATTCCTGGGGCCTGCTCATGTAAAAAAAAAAAAAAAAAAGGATAAAGTCATACTTTCTACACTTGAAGCCTACTCTCCCACTTACTAACTACCTTAAGAAATATTACTTTACATTTATGGGCTTCACTACTTTACAAAGAATCTAGCACCTAGTGGATCCAAAAATGCATCTTAATTCTTATTATTCAGCAGTCCCAAAGGATTCTCAGGATGCCACTGTCAATAAGCCCATAACTTCTGTTTGTTCTGTTTGAACTAATCCTAAGAGAGACCCTTAAAAACAAAGATAAGTTAATAAGAATATGGCCATGACTGGCAAAGTGGAAATTCTGTTTTCCTTTGTCTGAGTCATACAAGAACTAACTAGCAAAGTTGGTGGTACCTACGTCCTGTCTGGTGTGACATTCAATAATTTTGCCCTTGGCTTTCATACTTATCTATCATTTAGATGTAAAATTTGGATGGGAAATTTCCTTAGCTATGAAGGGAAGAAAAACCCTGAACCATGTAGTCAGGTAAGTCATGTATATTTCTGAAGACAATGGGGATTGTGATTAAACTGATTGTGAGATCTCTTCAAATGAGAATGTGAACACTGGCTAATGGTTTCCAAGTATTCAGAAGTATCACTGCTGGAGTTAAATAACATCAAATTCAGAAGCATAAAATTAGTTTATCTCTTTTGATACAAATAACTGCTTGGGTTCTGCTTGAACTTTATCACAGCTAAAGCAAATTAAATCCAGTTTTCTTACAATAAATGTCAACTATGGTTTCTTTATCAATTGGGAACCTTTCTACAAATACACAAAACTAAAAGCCATCACTAAAACTGGCATCTTCAAAACACCATCATGTTTATTAGCGTCAATGATATCTACCTTTTTATAAAAATAATAATTTATACAGCTTGTAGAAGACCTTATCAAGATTTCATCCATTTTCTAGTTAATAAAGCAGTCGATTTCAAAATTTAATCAAGGTATTGTTTAAAAATAAAAATGCTAATAAATAAAAATGCTCAATATGAATATTTGTTGCCAGAATTAAGAATCCTATAGCAAATACTCTTTTGTTACATTGCCAGCATTCTTTTCCTTCTTCACTTCTGTTTTTCTCAACAATCCCTGATTTTTCTTTGCAGACATAAGGTCCTGGGGAAGCTGACTCTCCACCCCAGCTACAGGCTTGGAGTTCACAATCTAATCTAAGCCAATCAGCAAGCCTCATATCTTGCCACAGTGATTGGCTCAAAGTGACCTACCCTAAAACAATCCAAATGGAAAGAATACCAAGAGCTTGCTGTGAATGCTAGTAACGCTGTCCTTTTTTGCTAAATGTGCACAATCAAATATTACGGGAGCTGCTAAAAGCCATCTTGTATTCCCAGAGGCGGTCAGCTGAAAGGTGAAGTGGAACTCTAGCATTTGCAGCAGAGATATAGAAAAATCAGATCTTAAATGGCATGGTGGTGCCACCTGATTATTCTCATCTGAAACCAGTGCCACCTCTGGCTATTTATTTATATTAGATAAAAAGAAAAAAGTTCTCCACTGCTTTTGCTAGTTGAATCTGTTTTCTGTTATTTGAAATTAGAAGCATTCTTACTAATAAATGTCCTTAGGTATCTCGTATGCTGTAGGAGCTAACATAGGCTTGAAAGCATTGGACTCCCAAGCAACTCTATGCAATTTTGTATATCAAAGTGTTATTGAACCTGAACTTTGTCTGAAAACACTTAAAAATCCAAGTTTTTAGGAATAAAAAAAAAAACAGTCCAAGGCAAACAGTTTATTCTTTATTTTTATTTTTATTTTTTTCTATGGGCAGGCACCGGGAATCGAACCCGGGTCCTCGGGCTTGGCAGGCAAGCATCTTACCTGCTGAGCCACCGTAGCCAGCCCAAACAGTTTATTCTTAATATGCAATCCCCAAATTCACAAACATTAAAGTTTATGATTAGAAAATAAATATTATTCCCATAGTATGCCATCATCATCAAAGCTTGTGCTCATCCCTTTTGTGTTTTGATTTTGCACTTTTCAAACAATATTAACATAAGAGATGAGCTTCTGCTTAAACTCTAATCAGAATTATGAGTCAATGTTTTGTTTTAACAAGTGTCTAACCTCTATTTTAGTTGATATTATAATTCAGTAATTGAACCAGAAGAGATAAAAGGCTTGTCTTTGATAGAAAATTCTAAATAAAGTAGTTAGCTGACATCTTGAAATGTGCGGTTGCTTAAGTTTTCAAACCCTCAAATTTCCTTCTGCTCAGCTCCCTTGTGAATAGCTCCTTTAAATCTGCCCACAAGCTGAAGCAAAGAAACAGTTGTCTGAGATCTGACTTAGAATTCATTTGGAATGGAGGGCTGGCTGGGTGACACTGATAAAACCAAAAGTGGTCGAACTGTGTGTTCTTTAATTTACTTGAGCCTGGATATTTTGGGATTATTTTATGTGCAGTAAAAGGCTTTTTTTTTTCTCAGCAAAAAACAACCTCATTGATTTCCCTCTCTCCTTTCTTCCCACCCCTTCCCAACCCCTTAAGACTTAAATCAGTCTTTTATCTATCCTGTAGCTCTATGTGCTATACGATAAATGTGATAACAACCCTGAGCGCTTTCCAGCCCTCCTTGGCTTCAGATCACAGGAAACTTACTTAGAGAGGGGAAAAATGGACTTCCAAAGATTAGAATTACCACTTAGCACAGATACAGGAGCCAAAACCCCCAGACAAATGAGAAGAGATAAAAAACGCTGACTTCTGTGAAGTCTTCCCCGTCCCAGTTTGACCACGACTCACTTCCCTGTCTCTGACACAGTCAGTGTGCTGCAGTCTTGTTTATAGAGCAGGCTTTGAAGTTCTCTGTTTTAGTCTCTCTTTCATTTTCATCTGAGTTCAGCTTCATCATTGTTCATTAAAACACCATCAGTAAACTCTCAGGTTTGAATTCGAAGTTAAACCAGGCCACTTGGGGATACTGAGCAATCAAAAAACAGAAGAATGGAACATGACACAGGCAGACATAATCTCATTCGCAGCCTAAATTTACAAAGGGACCCCTGGAATACAAATGTATTAGGTCTGACCAGATCCTTGTGATTAATTACCAGCTGCTGTTTTAGGAGAGAGGTTAGAGGAGAAAGATAAGCATTGCAGTGACATTTTTTAGAAGTCTGTAATGGCAATGGAACTTTGAAAATTAACTAAATTGATTATTTGTGTTTTTTTATTTCTTCTATTTGCTTATCTGAATTTCTGCAAGGATAGTGAATACTGTATCTATCTACTACCTACCTATATATATATCTTGAGTTTATTACTTACAGAACAAAACAAAAATTCAATTCGTATTAACTGAACTGAAGTTAATGGTAACTTTGTAAGGGCATAAAATAATTTACTTGTTATTTTTTCTTAGGATCTCCCTTTATGTTATAAATATTTATCACAGATCAGTTCTGTGCCAGATTTTATGTATGCTGGTGCTGGATACTCTCCTAATACTGATTTGCACAACTCTCTATGAGAGTACCATAATGAAAAACCAATAAAATATTACACTTTTCCAACATGTGTGCTAAAATGTTTTTATTCAAATTGAGCCAGTATGCTAAATCAGGAAAAAAGGCTCAAAAATACGGGATGATTTGCTGAATGTCAAGAAATGAGAGGGTAAGTCAGGTTTTCTGATTTTCATACTAGTATTCTTATAGAGTGGGAGCATAATAAATGTTGATTAAAATAATGTATATAAATCTTATATAAATAAAAATTACCCATGCTATGAATGTTCACTGTCTTTTCTCTCCACCAAAGAGGGAGTGTCCTTGAGTATAGGGATCATTTCTGGAATCTTACCGTAGTGGATCCTGGGAAGAGGCCTGACCCCTGGGCAGGGGCGTGAGAACAGAGATCAGACTCAGCAGAGAACTGGAGAAGAGATTTTGTCCGGCTGCTGTGGAGGAAAGGGAAGAATGGAGTTTTCAAAGAAGCTTTCCATGAGACATGCAAGCTAAACTACTCTGAGTGTTACACCTCCTAAGGACTGGATGTCCTGCGCCTGAGGGTTATAATCAGGTTAGTAGTCCAGAAAAAGATTCAAAAACATTGTACTGATAAGACTTCACAGTACACTGGAACCACACAAGTCAACGTGCTGACTGATGTCCAGCAAGTCTGCAGCTCTTCCTAGAAGCCAAAGGGCCTTTCTCTGCCTTTCACAAGAACGAACTATGGAAGCTGCTTCTATCAGGTCAGCATTGTGCATGTGTTATCTGTAAACCGCTTGCCTGCCCCAGTTTTTTATGCCCTATATCCACATTTGTTGCTGACTCTCTAGGTTTTTGACCTGGTTTATGGGTCTAGAGATCAACTCCCATAATATTTGCTCAGCACCATTTTACCAGATCCAGTGTTCCTCTTCCTAGATTATAATTTCTCCCCGCCAATCCTACAGCTCCATGAATTGCCACCAATCAACCTAGAGAGAGGTAGGTGCTAGGGGAATGTGTGTATAATCAAGGGTATAAATTACAACAGGATAATTCCTGAAAAACAAGATACTACTCAATTACAGAAAAACTCAAAACCACCATCTCTGGCTGCCACGTAACGCACTATGAAGTGAAACATGACTTCCCTAGGATGAGCAATGTGCTAAATCAAAGCCTGTGGACAGTACAATATAATCATTTTTGCTACAAAGAGACAAATTTTAAAGCACAGAATTTTGGGAAAATGTTCCAACACATTGAGCTTTCTATCAACTCAATAAGGAACTTCTTCATAAATGTTAAACTTTCTATTTACTGTTTACTGTTGGTTCCCTGTTCAAAACCTTTTGACTCATTTCCTCTTTCTGAATTCATTGTATCAGAGTAAATATTCATTTCTAATCCTACTGATGATTTACATAAAGGTACTCCCTAACTTCTAGATTTATATTCTCAACCCAGAGCATTCATTATGTGCCTCACTAGTTACTTCACTTTCTCTTTCCATACCTGAACTCCAGCTGTTTTTCTCCAAAACATTTTCCTTTGTGGTTTTTCAAATCTAAGTAAATGACATCTCCATCTATTGCATTGACTAGAAGTTGGAGAACTGCGCTCTTTCTTTACCATTCCCATCACAAAAATGAACTAATTTTACTTCTAAAATTGTACTTCAAAATCATCTACTTTTCCCATTCTTGATCTAAGTTAAATTACTGTCATCTACATCCTGGGTTGTGTAGTTTCTGCCTTTGTCATCTTTTGTCTTCTGTGGACGCTTGCCTTCCTCCAACCAGCTATATGCATAACAAGATGATTCAGTTAAAATTAATGACCTTCCCTGCTGGAAACTATTTAACAGCTTCCTGGTAGACCATATATATAGTTAGCAAAACATTCAATCATCTGTCCATTAACAATCTTCCCACCCTCATCTGATCTGTTCACAGGAGCTTGCCACAATGCACCACGTTGATTTTCTTTCAGAGTTTTAAAACACCAAGCACCTGTGTGCTCTCAGTTCCTGCTGTTTCTTCTGCATGGTATGCCCTTCAGCAACTCCACCAGGCTAACTAAAATTTCAGTTCTTTTCACATGTACTTCCTAAGAATACCTTATCATTTGAGTAGCAACTCTTCCCTGAAGATATTCTCCAGGCTCTAGAGGCCACTTGCTCAGCCCATCAAACGGCAGGCTGCAAGTCCTGGAAAGTTAATGCTGCCTTCCTCTCATCTCAAGATCGTATCCAACCTAAGACTGTGGAGTCGGTGGATAACTATAGCACCTCTGCCTAAAGGTGATTGAACCACCATTGCCCAAGTGGTAAACTGCTTACTAACACACCATTAAAGGATTCCTTCTTTTCCCTGTCTCACTTTCTCTGTCCCCTACCTGTGCACCTCCTAAAGAGGCTTCACAAACCTTCACCCCTGCCTTAGGTCAACTTCTGTAGGATCTTACCCTAATACACAGG
Organism: Tamandua tetradactyla; assembly: GCF_023851605.1. Lineage (NCBI taxonomy): Eukaryota > Metazoa > Chordata > Mammalia > Pilosa > Myrmecophagidae > Tamandua > Tamandua tetradactyla. The sequence goes on along the minus strand of NC_135346.1, from coordinate 7,698,341 downwards.
TTAGTTCTTGATGAAGACAAATTATTCATATACCTAAGTCATTTTTATCTGATGCAGTACTAGAAAATACATTTCATTCATCATTCTTCTTTTGACCAAAACAGAAGAGAACTGATGATTAATTCTAGAATTATCAATAGTAATGCCCGTATAATCTGCACTCAGGTCTATGTATGTGTAAATAAATATGCTTCTATAAGTTAATTGAGACTATTTTACCTAATTATTGATGGGTCTACATGTGTGTGCAAACATGTTTACATGAATTACCTGTGTGTCTACACATTTTTTCTAAAGAAAATTATTGTGATTAGATCATATTGGGAAAAAGTTATTTGAACTCATACTCAATACACTTTAATTAAGAACATGCAGCATCAAATAAACAAATTAGAATATAATATTGAATCGAATTGTTTTATTAAATTTTGTCCCCTTAAGTAGAGGAAAGCAGTTGAGGCAAGTAAGTTCAGAGGCAGCTACAAAGGAACCAATTAAGTAGAAGGTGCCAAAATGCTCTCCAGATGAGTGGTTTCCGCTGTTGCTCACAGCCTCCCTTAACAGGCCAGGATGGTCTCTAAAAATGCTTGTAGGTCAGCTTTCTTTGCAACAAGGAAACTATGTCTCCAACATTCATTTTCACAAGTTTCTTGCCCTTGAAAAATCTGGATGTGGCCATTTCTAAATGAGTTATTGACACAGAATTAACAGGTCATCCTTTAACACAGAGTGAATAGGAAGCAATCTATGGCACCATTAGGAAGACTTCCATCCCACAAAGGATTTCATTCCCCATTGCTAATAACTAACTGTCTACCATGAGAGATTCACTACTTTGCCTTTTAAATATAACTCCGTATGTTTCAATATAAATCGTCTCTTAAGTTTAAACTCCTTACCTAGGTTCATTGTCCCTTCTCTCAAAGGGCTTGCCTCTTGCCTTCTTACACTTAAGACTGAATATTAGGAGGCTTATGTGCGGTCATTGGTTGGGGAAGGAGTCCTGCTACGTTTATTGTGCTTTCATGCGTCTCCTGTTCTCTCTCCTGAGTCCTGGTTGACCTCCAGTGCTTTGTGCTAGACCCTTATTGTTCCCCAGTACTCGGTGGTAGCCCCGTTCCTGTTGTCATAAGCTGGTAACCAACATGTGGCTCATTCAAACTGGTCTTTTGGGCTGTCCCACTAGCAGTCCATGATGAAGTATACACTACCTAAAATTGTACCCAGTGAAACACTCCCCACCATGGATCCAAACTCCAATTGTTCCATCGATTTTTTTTTGCACCACTGTGTTCTCACCCTGGATGCATGGAAATTGAGATTCTAGGGCTTGGCACACTTTTTGCAGGTTTAGGGGATGAGGATTCTACGTCAAGACCATGTATCTAAACACCACCATTTGCCCTTGCTCTTCTAGCCTCACGCCGTGCTGGTCATGCTCATGAAGTAGAGCTTCAGCTGCATGTTCTTAAAGTTCTTCAACTTCTCCAGGATTTCTCTCTTGATGTATCTCTGATTTTTCCTAGCATCTCTCTTTTATTATTCCTCTCTAAGATAAACTTCCCAAATGAAATATTCTCTGTTTATGCTTCACTCTGATTTATTGCTAAACTCTATATTTATACTCCTTAAGAATTATTTTTTACATATATAAATATATTTGAGTTTATAAAACCCCTTTTTCTCTCAACGGTAATTGGCCTTCAATTATATTACCTATGATTCAAAGATTATTTGGGATATCAAATTTGAACATCAACTCCTTATGTTTGCTTTCCTGCAACATGAACACGAATGCTCTTAAAGCAATGGGTGTCACTAACTGAATGGGAAAAACATAACACATTTGAAGAAGAATAAAAAATAAACTTACATCATTATATTTCAAAAATATCTGTATAATTGTACAACAAATGGCACAAAGATTCTCAATACTCACATAGCAACATCCAGATTGTAAAGGTTGCTAATTTTGGGGGTGAAGTAGAGTTTCTTCCTTGGTAGCTGTTGTTCCAATTCTCCTACCCCCAACTGACAATAACTGATCAAATCCCACTCTCATAAATTACAAATGAGATGACAGGACCTTCTTTGTGTCACAGAGCACTTGGGTAGAAAAGCCAAGAATTATCTTCTTCATACTTAATGAAAAAGGAAGCCCCTCCAAAAAGAAAGAAATCTATAAGGAAATTGCATAGAAAAAAATAACAACCATAATTTGTGCTAATCTTTAGAAATCAAAGGTCTTTTACAAAACTGTTAGCTTTGGTTGATCATCTGATTTAGAAAATTGTGTGAATTGCTCTCACAATGAAGAGACTTGCTTCACCTTTAATAAAACAGGTCACTGTTAAGAAAATATGGAACACACTGCAATGTCTATCTACTAGGGGGAAAAAAGAGCAAGACAGTAAAGGTTTGGGGACTGTCATGGTTAGGGACAGGTGTCAACTTGGCCAAGTTGTGTACCTGTTTATCTGACTGGGCAAGCGCTGGCCTGTCTGTTGCAATGAGGACATTTCATAGGATTAGGTCATGATTACATCAGCTACATCCACAGCTGATTCCATTTGTAATCAGCCAAAGGGGAGTGTCTTCTGCAATTAGTGATGCTAAATGCAATCATGGGAAGCTTTTTAAGGAGGACTCAGAGGAGACAGGTTCCATTCCTGCTTTGGCTGGTGAGCCTCTCCTGTGGAGTTTATCCAGGCCATCCATCAGAGTCATCGGCTTTGCAGCCTGCCCTGTGGATTTTGGACTCTGCGTTCCTACGGTCACGTGAGACACTTTCATAAATTTTATATTTGTAATTGTTCCCTGTTGATTCTGTTTCTCTAGAGAACCCTAACTAATACAGGGACAAAATGAAGACCTAACATAATTTATAGTTTTAGACATCAAATGCAATTTTTTATGAACCTGTGGAGGTTGATCACATTTGAAAAAATGTATACCATCCTTCTAGGAAGGATCAATTCACTCCCCTTGTCCAAATTTTATCTTTCCTGTTCCTCATTAACCTGGCTCCTCAACTGAACAACAAATGTAAAGACTAAAGAAAGATGATCCTCTAGATTCACGTAATTATAAAAACACCCGTTTTGATATGGATTTCTATTTCATATTCATTTAAGGCCTCACAGATTTGGAATTTCACCTCAAATCAAAGTAATTCAAGAGAAATACCTGCTTTCATTAAACAATAGAAGAATATCGTGTTTCTTAACATGTCAAAAACAAATAAAAAGCCAGCAGTCACGCATTGATGAAAAGCAGATCAGAGAGTGCTTTTAATCATAAAATTTAAAGGGAAGATTTTACTTTCTTGTTACATCAAAACTATAATATTACTTCATAAACCCAAATGCATACACTCCAGAATAAAAGCGACCATGTTTGTTGCTCCCCAGTAATGTTAGCCAAATGTTTCTCAAATGATACATAAAAATTGCAATTTACCTTCCTAAATTAAATCCTCTACCAAGTATATGCATCAGACATCAATTATTTGTTTCAGTAAAGCCTGGGACTTCAGAAATTTAAGTGGCTTTCATTGATATTATGTGCTGAGCCTGAAAAAAAGCACCTAATCTTTCTATTTTTATTATATTCTCTGGCTAATCCATTTAAAGGCATATCTACAAAGATACACTTTTGCTATCTTAAGGGGAAATAGGATGAGGGGCCTGATATGCTGGAGGTACAGAAGATGTCACTGCTAACTTACTTTTCTTGGATGGGGCTCAGAGAAGCCAAATGGAATATCCCACATTCAGTATTTTTAGCATAATTTATAACATAGGCACCCTTACATTTTAGGGAAACCTGTAGGTAAATTGACTTCCATAGGCTTGGAGAGACCTTTTAGGAAAAATTAGAAATTAGCATCAACTGCCTGCCCATTTGTTCCAGCTATGCCTTTCTGATCTTTGATAATGATTGTATAGCTATATATCTATAAAAACAAAAAGTTAGTTACCCATGTGTGTATGATTTTTCCACTGGCTGTTTTATTCTGCTCCACTGATCTATATATCTATCTCTGCCTCTGACAATACTACACTGCCCTAGTTAACCCTACCTTTACTGTGTATCTTTAAATTAGGTAGAACGTGATATTAGGGATCAGTAAGTGGGGATGGGAAAGGGGTTAGAGGATGTTTGGGCTTTTCTCTTTTCTTTCTATTTCTTTTTCTGGAGTAATATAACTGTTCTAAAATTGATCATTGTGATGAATGCACAATATGTGATGTTGTGAGCATTGGTTGTATACTTTGGATAGGTTTCATGGTATATGAATATATCTCAATAAATTTACATTTGAAAAAAAAAGCCATCTGTAGGTGAAATAATTGTGTACAACACCGAAGCAGTCTTATTCTAAATATTGTAAGAGATACATCCTATTACGTCCTTCTTTTCTTTTCACATAAAACTTGGACATACCAGGGGAGCCTAAATAGGAAAACCAATGAGAGGAAAGAGCATAAATGCTTCAGTGTTTTGGAGTAAAATTTTATCTTAAATACCCTCCACTTGCTTTTTGAAGTGCCTGAGAAGTAAATGCATAAAACTGATGATGCTTATGGTGGCCATTGCATGAAAGCATAAATAAAACAATAGCAAGACCTAGTGGTCCTAAAGTGAAAGGAACATCATAGCAAGTTATGCAAGAAAACCTTAAATCGAACTGCCTCAAGTACCGGAAGAGCCACACCATAAAAACCAGCCTAAGCCCCTAGAAAAGTTGGAAGGAAAATATATCCCCAAACACTTAACATCTAAAACATCTTTGAAAAAGCACCATTATTGAACTCAAACCAAAATCTAAACCCTCTAGTAGAAGATCTAAATGACAAGATGCAAGTTGTGTACATCTAGGGGTGGGAGCAAATCAGATAAACATCCTTATACAAAGGCCACACTATTTAATGTATGACATAAAAGTCTAGATAACTTTCCTCATTCATTTATTTGTTTACTGAATGTCTTGTACGTACACAGCACCACTCTAGGTCCTGGGAATATATCAATAGTCAAAAGAGACAAAAATCTCAGTTCTTGAAGAGATCACACTTTAGTGGTAAGAGACAGAAAACAAACAATAAAAAAGAAAAAAATACATATTATGTTTGATGGTGATTAATGCTAAGGAAGAAACTAAGTGAGGTAAGGGTGATAAAAAGTGTAGTGTGGAAGGAATAGGATGCGATTTTAAATTATCATAGTCAAGAAAGATTTCATTGACCTGAAGAAGGTTAAACAAATGATGCAGATTTCTGTGGCAAGAGTGGTTCAGGCAGAGAAAACACCAAGCGCAGAATCCTGACTTGTTTGAGAAGAAAAAGGAGACCAAGGTGCCTGGAAATGAGTGAGTCAATAGGCCAGAAGGATAACAAGTCTCAAAAGATGGAGCGATTGTAGAGCACACACTCCAGGGAGTTTAGCTTTTTATTCTGAAAGAAGTCAGCTACTATTGGAAGGTATTGAGTAGATAAGTGAAATGATATATTTTAGAGGATTGCTCTGGCTGCTAGCTGAACAGATTATCATGAGATAAGAGTGGAAAGAGGGACTCTAGGTCAGATAATATAGCACAATCCACATGAGTGAAGATGGCATCAGGAGATAGGAAAGGAGGTGATAAGAAGTGATGAGTTTCTCCAACAGGGTTTCTCCACATTGGCTCTCCTGATATTTTGGGTCAAATACTTCTTTGTTGGGCAGGCATGACCTGTGCATTCTAGAGTGTTTCCTGGCATCCTGATATCTGTTCATTAGATCCCAGCATCATTCCCACCCACCTCCAGTTCTGACAATCCAAAATGTCTCCAAACACTGCCAAATGTCTCCTGGAGGGCAAAATCGACTCTGGTTGAGAATGAGTTTTCTAGATACACTGCATAGGCAAAGTTGAAAAGACTTTGTGATGTACTGGAAGAAGATGAGTCAAATATGATGCACTTTTTGGAGGATAGTTAAGTTTTGTCACCAACAGACAAAAAACAGTGTGGCACAATTAAAACAAATAATCCCGAGTATGTCAGTGGGCTCTGTTCAATGAGCTCAGCCAGGACTCATGCTGGAGGGAAGTCCTGCCAACCATAATATTTCCTGATATATCAGGTAGTTTACCAGAACTAATGCCAATTTTCAACTTGCAGACAGGGAGAAAGAAAAATATAGAAAGCAAACACTATTTTTAAAGACATGAAGCTGAAATTGCATGCTTCATTTTCATTCATATCTCATCAAAAAAAGAGAAAAACCCAGCCATTATGGCTACACCTACCTTCAAGAGATCTGAAATGTAGTCTCCAGCAGAGAATTCATATGGCTAGTCAAAGTGTGGGTAGAGAAGGGCCTATAAGGTGAAACAATTGAAAATGAGGAACAGTCAGCCTTTTCTCCCAATGATGTCTTCGGGCTTCTTGGTCTGATTAACTGAAGGATCATGCTACTTTTAACTTTTCTAGAGAACAACTCGTGTTGGAGCAGCGTTGTTGTGGAGTAGGGGGTAAGGTGAGGGCATCCACGTAGAGATGTTTCCTAGATCAGGAGAAAATTTTGGAGTGGAGATATAAATTCAAAAATTAAAGTCTGTGAAATGGATACGCTCACCAAGGAGTGTATATCAAAGAGTAAAAGAATCCAAGAAGTAAGTCTTAAGGTCCTTTGATACTTTAATTCAGGAAAGGAAGAGTCAACAAATGAGATTAAAGCTGCAGCCAGTAAAAAGAACATCTGACGTGTCCCAGAAACAGTGAAAAAGTACTTCAGAGAACATGAAATGGTCAGTTATCTTAAATCCTGCTAAGTGAGTAAGTAAAGTGAAGAATAACAAACCACTGACAAATACAGTTTTGCTGGAGTGGTGAAGGAGAAAAGGACTCAAGAGAACATAAGAGAAGGGAACTGAAAAACCTGTTGTGACAACTTATCCAAAGAGTGTTCGTGCAAAGAGTAGAGAGATGAAGAAGATGATGGGGAGAGGGGTAGTGTGTGAGTTAAAGGGCCTATTATAATATGAGAAGTGCTATAGCATGTTCAAATAAAAATGTGAAGTATCCAAAAGAGAGGGGAATAGTAACATTAATCTTTGATATATTTTACAGCACTTCAAAACTTAACTAGCTTGAATTTTGCTAGAAATATGGTTCTTGTATTCTTTTCTATTGGAAAAGCAATATACCTTAGGAAATTCTGAAAATAAAATGAAAAATGTTGGAGACATAAAATTTTTATATACTGAATCCTATATAAAAAATGTTGTTTGTTCCCAGTATGTGATATTTTGGCCATCTATATCTAGACCTCATTCCTAATCTGATAATCTTTATGCCTGGCTATATGCTGTTTACACTAGATATAACTAAATTGCAAAACCACAGTAAAGGTGAATTTTAATAATATAAAAAGAGATAATAGGCAAATATTAACAAAATAAGGGCTGGTATGACTATTAATAAAAATAAGGCAAAAAGCATGTTAACCTTAAAGGGGGTCAATACATAAGGGAAATAAATCATTTAGAATAATCCTACTTTTGTTTATCAATTTAAAAAAATTAACTAACACAACATTTAGAAATCATTCCATTCTACATATACAATCAGTAGTTCTTAATATCATCACATAGTTGCATATTCATCATTTCTTAGTACATTTGCATCGATTTAAAAAAGAAATAAAAAGACAACAGAAAAAGAAATAAAATGATAATAGAGAGAAAAATAAAAATAAAAAAAACTATACCTCACATGCAGCTTCATTCAATGTTGTAACATAATTACATTACAATTAGGTAGTATTATGCTGTCCATTTCTGCGTTTTTGTATCCAGTCCTGTTGCACAGTCCGTATCCCTTCAGCTCCAATTACCCACTATCTTACCCTATTTCTATCTCCTGATGGTCTCTGTTACCAATGACATATTCCAAGTTTATTCACTAATGTCGGTTCATATCAGTGGGACCATACAGTATTTGTCCTTTAGTTTTTGGCTAGACTCACTCAGCATAATGTTCTCTAGGTCCATCCATGTTATTACATGCTTCATAAGTTTATTCTGTCTTAGAGCTGCATAATATTCCACCATATGTACATACCACAGTTTGTTTAGCCACTCGTCTGTTGATGGACAACTCGTCTGTTGATGGACATTTTGGCTGTTTCCATCTCTTTGCAATTGTAAATAATGCTGCTATAAACATTGGTGTGCAAATGTCCATTCATATCTTTGCCCTTAAGTCCTCTGAGTAGATACCTAGCAATGGTATTGCTGGGTCATATGGCAATTCTATATTCAGCTTTTGAGGAACCGCCAAACTGCCTTCCACAGTGGTTGCACCATGTGACATTCCCACCAACAGTGGATAAGTGTGCCTCTTTCTCCGCATCCTCTCCAGCACTTGTCATTTTCTGTTTTGTTGATAATGGCCATTCTGGTGGGTGTGAGATGATATCTCATTGTGGTTTTGATTTGCATTTCTCTAATGGCCAGAGACATTGAGCATCTCTTCATATGCCTTTTAGCCATTTGTATTTCCTCTTCTGAAAAGTGTCTGTTCAAGTCTTTTTCCCATTTTGTAATTGGATTGGCTGTCTTTTTGTTGTTGAGTTGAACAATCTCTTTATAAATTTTGGATACTAGACCTTTATCTGATATGTCGTTTCCAAATATTGTCTCCCATTGTGTAGGCTGTCTTTTTACTTTCTTGGTGAAGCTCTTTGATGCACAAAAGTGTTTAATTTTGAGGAGCTCCCATTTATTTCTTTCTTTCTTTGGCGCTCTTGCTTTGGGTATAAGGTCCATAAAACTGCCTCCAGTTATAAGATTCATAAGATATCTCCGTACATTTTCCTCTAACTGTTTTATGGTTTTATAGACCTAATGTTTAGATCTTTGATCCATTTTAACTTTTGTATAGGGTGTGAGGTACGGGTCCTCTTTCATTCTTTTGCATATGGATATCCAGTTCTCTAGGCACCATTTATTGAAGAGACTGTTCTGTCCCAGGTGAGTTGGCTTGACTGCCTTATCAAAGATCAAATGTCCATAGATGAGCGGGTCTATATCTGAGCACTCTATTCGATTCCATTGGTCGATATATCTATCTTTATGCCAGTACCATGCTGTTTTGACCACTGTGGCTTCATAATATGCCTTAAAGTCCGGCAGCGTGAGACCTCCAGCTTGGTTTTTTTTCCTCAAGATACTTTTAGCAATTCAGGGTACCCTGTCCTTCCAGATAAATTTGCTTATTGGTTTTTCTTTTCTGAAAAATAAGTTGTTGGGATTTTGATTGGTATTGCATTGAATCTGTAAATCAATTTAGGTAGAATTGACATCTTAACTATATTTAGTCTTCCAATCCATGAACACAGTATGCCCTTCCATCTATTTAGGTCTTCTGTGATTTCTTTTAGCAGTTTCTTGTAGTTTTCTTTGTATAGGTCTTTTGTCTCTTTAGTTAAATTTATTCCTAAATATTTTATTCTTTTAGTTGCAATTGTAAATGGAATTTGTTTCTTGATTTCCCCCTCAGCTTGTTCATTGATAGTGTATAAAAACACTACAGATTTCTGAATGTTGATCTTGTAACCTGCTACTTTGCTGTACTCATTTATTAGCTCTAGTAGTTTTGCTCTGGATTTTTCCAGGTTTTCGACGTATAGTATCATATCACCTGCAAACAGTGAGAGTTTTACTTCTTCCTTTCCAATTTTGATGCCTTGTATTTCTTTTTCTTGTCTAATTGCTCTGGCTAGAACTTCCAACACGATGTTGAATAACAGTGGTGATAGTGGACATCCTTGTCTTGTTCCTGATCTTAGGGGGAAAGTTTTCAATTTTTCCCCATTGAGGATGATATTAGCTGTGGGTTTTTCATATATTCCCTCTATCATTTTAAGGAAGTTCCCTTGTATTCCTATCCTTTGAAGTGTTTTCAACAGGAAAGGATGTTGAATCTTGTCAAATGCCTTCTCTGCATCAATTGAGATAATCATGTGATTTTTCTGCTTTGATTTATTGATATGGTGTATTACATTAATTGATTTTCTTATGTTGAACCATCCTTGCATACCTGGGATGAATCCTACTTGGTCATGATGTATAATTCTTTTAATGTGTTGCTGGATTCGATTTGCTAGAATTTTGTTGAGGATTTTTGCATCTATATTCATTAGAGAGATTGGTCTGTAGTTTTCTTTTTTTGTTAAATCTTTGCCTGGTTTTGGTAAGAGGGTGATGTTGGCTTCATAGAATGAATTAGGTAGCTTTCCCTCCACTTCAATTTCTTTTGTAGAGTTTGAGCAGGGTTGGTACTAATTCTTTCTGGAATGTTTGGTAGAATTCACTCGTGAAGCCATCTGGTCCTGAACTTTTCTTTTTGGGAAGTTTTTGAATGACTGATTCAATTTCTTTACTTGTGATTGGTTTGTTGAGGTCATCTATTTCTTCTTGAGTCAAAGTTGGTTGTTCATGTCTTTCCAGGAACCCGTCCATTTCATCTAAATTGCTGTATTTATTAGCGTAAAGTTGTTCATAGTATCCTGTTATTACCTCCTTTATTTCTGTGAGGTCAGTGGTTATGTCTCCTCTTCCATTTCTGATCTTATTTATTTGCATCCTCTCTCTTCTTTTTTTTGTCAATCTTGCTAAGGGCCCATCAATCTTATTGATTTTCTCATAGAACCATCTTCCGGTCTTATTGATTTTCTCTATTGTTTTCATGTTTTCAATTTCATTTATTTCTGCTCTAATCTTTGTTATTTCTTTCCTTTTGCTTGCTTTGGGGTTAGTTTGCTGTTCTTTCTCGAGTTCTTCCAAGTGGACAGTTAATTCCTGCATTTTTGCCTTTTCTTCTTTTCTGATATAGGCATTTAGGGCAATAAATTTCCCTCTTAGCACTGCCTTTGCTGCGTCCCATAGGTTTTGATATGTTGTGTTTTCATTTTCATTAGCCTCGAGGTATTTACTAATTTCTCTTGCAATTTCTTCCTTAACTCACTCGTTGTTTAAGAGTGTGTTGTTGAGCCTCCACGTATTTGTGAATTTTCTGGCACTCCGCCTATTATTGATTTCCAACTTCATTCCTTTATGATCTGAGAAAGTGTTGTGTATGATTTCAATCTTTTTAAATTTGTTGAGACTTGCTTTGTGACCCAGCATATGGTCTATCTTTGAGAATGATCCATGAGCACTTGAGAAAAAGGTGTATCCTGCTGTTGTAGGGTGTAATGTCCTATAAATGTCTGTTAAGTCTAGCTCATTTATGGTAATATTCAAATTCTCAGTTTCTTTATTGATCCTCTGTCTAGATTTCTGTCCATTGATGAGAATGGGGAGTTGAAGTCTCCAACTATTATGGTAGATGTGTCTATTTCCCTTTTCAGTGTTTGCAGTGTATTCCTCACGTATTTTGGGCCATTCTGGTTCGGTGCGCAAATATTTATGATTGTTATGTCTTCTTGTTGAATTGTTCCTTTTATTAGTGATAGTATCCTTCTTTGCCTCTTTTAACTGTTTTACATTTGAAGTCTACTTTGTTGGATATTAGTATAGCTACTCCTGCTCTTTTCTGGTTGTTATTTCACGAAATATCTTTTCCCAACCTTTCACTTTCAACTTATGTTTATCTTTGGGTCTAAGTTGTGTTTCCTGTAGACAGCATATAGAAGGATCCTGTTTCTTAATCCATTCTGCCAGTCTATGTCTTTTGATTGGGAAATTCAGTCCATTAACATTTAGTGTTATTACTCTTTGGGTAATACTTTCCTCTACCATTTTGCCTTTTGTATTATATATATCATATCTGATTTTCCTTCTTTCTACACTCTTCTCCACACCTCTCTCTTCTGTCTTTTCGTATCTGTCTCTAGTGCTCCCTTTAGTATTTCTTGCAGAGGTGGTCTCTAAGTCACAAATTCCCTCAGTGTCTTTTTGTCTGAAAATGTTTTAATTTCTCCCTCATTTTTGAAGGACAATTTTGCTGGATATAGAAGTCTTGGTTGGCAGTTTTTCTCTTTTAGTAATTTAAATATATCATCCCACTGTCTTCTTGCCTCCATGGTTTCTGCTGAGAAATCTACATATAGTCTTATTGGGTTTCCCTTGTATGTGATGGATTGTTTTTCTTTTGCTGCTTTCAAGATCCTCTCTTTCTCCTGACCTCTGACATTCTAACTAGTAAGTGTCTTGGAGAACGCCTATTTGGATCTATTCTCTTTGGTGTGCGCTGCACTTCTTGGATCTGTAATTTTAGGTCTTTCATAAGAGTTGGGAAATTTTCAGTGATAATTTCTTCCATTGGTTTTTCTCCTCCTTTTCCCTTCTCTTCTCCTTCTGGGACACCCACAACACGTATATTTGTGCGCTTCATGTTATCATTCAATTCCTGGGCCCCTGCTCAAATTTTTCCATTCTTTTACCTATAGTTTCTGTTTCTTTTTGGATTTCAGATGTTCCATCCTCCAGTTCACTAATTCTGACCTCTGTCTCTTGAAATCTACCATTGTAGGTTTCCATTGTTTTTTTCATCTCTTCTACTGTATCTTTCATTCCCATAAGTTCTGTGATTTGTTTTTTCAGACTTTCCATTTCTTCTTTTTGTTCATTCCTTGCCTTCTTCATGTCCTCTCTCAATTAGTTGATTTGGTTTTGAGGAGGTTTTTCCATTTCTGTTCATATATTCAGAATTAGTTGTCTCAGCTCCTGTATCTCATTTGAACTATTGGTTTGTTCCTTTGACTGGGCCATATCTTCAATTTTCCTGGTGTGATTTGTTATTTTTTGCTGACGTCTGGACATTTAATTACCTTAATTAGTTTATTCTGGAGATTGCTTTCACTTATCTTACCTAGGGTTTTCTTGCTAGATGAGTTTGTTGTCTAGCTGTTCATTGACCTTCAGTTCAGCTTTTTCTGGGCCTCTAGCTTAAGTTTTGTTTAAGAGAGGGTAAATTTTCAGTTCTTATTTTCTTATTTCTTGTCCTGCTTGTAAGGTGCCTTTTCCCTTCCTATCCTCAGGAGGGTCTACATAGGTATTACAGACTCCAGCCGGGTTTTCCCGGACTAAGCTGGCCTCCTTTCAGGGGGAAGAAATCACCTGCATCAGTTTTCCCTGAATGTGAGACCCAGCAAATTGAAAGACTTTCCTGTGAAGTCTCTGGGCTCTGTTTTTCTTATCCTGCCCAGTATGTGGCGCTCGTTTGTCTGCAGGTCCCACCAGCAAAATATGTTGTGGCTCCTTTAACTTTGGAAGGCTCTCCCTGCTGGGGGCATGGTGGAGACAGAGGAAAGGTTGTAGGCTGGTTTTAATGGCTTCAAATTGCGAAGCCCTGGGATCTGAATTCCTTGAGAGTCCGCCCCGATCAGTTTTGCCTGAGCTGGGGGCCTATTTTCAGTAGTCAGAATTTGTTCATTAATGCCACTATTGGTGTTCAGTCGGACTCAGTCCCTGCTACTGTTGGAGACTCCCTCCTTTCCCTCCGGCAAGCTGCCTGTGGGGGAGGGGTGCCAGCTGCCAGCCATGCGGCTTGGGGTTCTCACTGTTCTGAAATTCGCAGCCGGTCCAGAGACTCGCAGCCAGTCCAGGAAGCTGCCCGTGAGGGAGGAGCACTGGCCGCCGGCCACCGCGGCTTGGGGAAGTGCACGCGGCTAGGGGAACTCACCGCCGCGGAGTCTCGCAGCCGGTCCAGCTGGTCCAGACTGGGGCACGCTGCGTGTCTGGTCTCTGTCGTGGCTCTGGGAGCTGCTCTGTATTGTTTCTGGTTATTTAGTAGTTGGTGGAGGATGAACTAAAACACGCGCACCTTACCAAGCCGCCATCTTGGCCCCTCTCAATCCTACATTTTTATGTACTTAATAACATAGCTTCAAAGTATACAAAGCACAGTAATAATTTTAATATAATACTCAGTTGTTAACTAGAACAAGTACACGCACAAATCAATAATAAAGTTGACCTAATGGCCATATATAGACTTCTACAACTCACAAACAGGGACACCATATTTTTCCAAGCACAAACAGAACATCTGTCAATACTGTTTTATACCTATAAGCATGTTGTCTCAACAGATGTCAAAATCTGACCAACACAATTAAGTTCGACATCAATAAAACAAAGCCTTAAAAATGTTCCATTCTTTGGAAATTTAAAAACATACTTTAAAATAACTCATGGGTCAAAGACGAACCGGAACCCTTTTTTGATTGATTGACGTCCTACTGTGCTGGTTGCAAAATATTTTTTAAGTCATCCTGGGAAAGATTAATATAGGAGACAAACATCTGCCATGACTAAGCAAAAAAATAAAATGAAATATAAGGTGAAAATAAATAATCTTGGTATAAAAATATATTTTACAACAAATACAGAGGATGTTTAAAAATAATAAAATATTAAATATAAAATGAATTCTTTTGCCAGTAAATTTGAAATTTTAAGTCCTATGTTAGAATCATATAATTTATTAAAACTGAATTAAAAAGAACTAGAAAAAGGAAATATCCCATAACATTAAGAAATAGAATCTTTAATTGCAAAATTACACTATTTCCCCCCCAAAGAAAATCTAAGTTCTAATCATGTTAAGGGTGAGGTCTTACAACCATATGAGGAACAAATAATCCCAAAATAATCTAGACTATTTTACAGAACAGAAATGTACTCGGCCCCCACAAAAACAAAAAAAAAGAAAGAAAATGAATGAAGCTAGCATATCAACGCAAACTGGGCAAGAATTATAAGGGAGTATAAATTTATAACCAATCTTACTGAAGAATATGGATGGAAAAATCCAATACAAAAAAGTAGAACACTGAATTCTACAGTGTATTTAAAAATCATCATGACAAATTGATGTTTCCAGGAAATGCAGGGGTTGCTCAACATCAGGAAATCAGTGAGTGCAACTTTCTAGTCAAGTGACATAGTAAGCAGATGCTTTAATAAGCCTCCTAAATGCCAAAATTATAGAATTGACAGAATATGCATAAAAAGCAAGCACAAAAATAGGTAAAGTTGAGCTAAATAAAAGATGAATATTTTCACAAACCAGAAATGGAATAGAAATGCTAAATGAGCAGGGAGAAAACCACATTTGCTGGTTTCTAGCTTGAAATCATGAAGCGACGAAGAGAAGAATTAGGTGAGGGCAAAGGCAGCCTCGCTGCTTCAGCTGCCAAGGTGAGGGTGTTGGCATCAAGCGGAGCTTTCCTCTGCGTGGGAAAGAAAGCTGAAAGAAATGATACCATGTGGGCTCTGTGTTTTGGCTTTGTCTGGTTCTGGATGAAAAATGCCAAACTGCACAGACATGGCCTCATCACCAAGAGCTCCATGAACTCACCTGCTGTCTCTGGAACCCGATCTTCAGCTCCACCATTGTCAATGCAGGACACTGTCCTCAAGTCACCCTTTAAGAACCTCTTGTGGATTGAGGATTCGGAGGGTGTTTCAGTCAAGTTTCTCTAGGGAAACAGAGCCAACAGGAGATATCTGTAAATATTATGAGATTTTGTATAGAAATTGGCTTATGCCACTGTGGGGAGGGGCAAGTCTGAATTTTGTAGGACAAATCTGCAAGCTAGAAGCCCTGATGCAAGTTTTTGATGAGTACCCCAGGAGAAGCTGGCTGGCTGAACTAGAGATGGAAATTCTCCCTTCTGACTGCTGAAATCATCACTTCTCCTTTTAAGGTCTCCAGTAGATTGGATGAGACTTCTTTCATTGTTGAAGGCAATCTCCTCAGTTGATTGTATGTGTAATCAGCCATGGATGCAATCAACTTAGTGATGATTTAAACCCACAATATGTCCTCACAGTTACAGTCAGGCCAGTGCTTGCTTGACCAAACAAATGGGCAAAATCGTCTGGCCAAGTTGACACTCAGACTTAACCATCACAGGCACTCCACACACACATTTTAATCACTTAAATCTGTGAACAAGGAGACCTATTTATGACAGCATTATCTGCAATACTGAAAACTGGGGGACAATTTAAGTACTTCTCAAAAGCAGATTAGAAAAAAATGCAATAAAAATCCTTTATTGCAATATTACACAGCAGTCAAAATATTAACCAGGATTGGCTTTTCAACATGGATAAATCTCAAAAATATACTTTGACCAAAAGAAGTAAGTGACAGAAGATGCCTGACATGCAAAATCATTTAGGTAAATGTTAAAGATATGAATATAATAGTACATATAGTTATTCTATGAAGTATTAAAATTTTACCATAAAACTGATTCAACAGATGGATTTCTTCTGGTTTTGAGGTGAAATGAACTGACAGCTTCAATACATATTTAATATTGTATTTATTTCAAATTTTAGAAATGGGAAAATAAAAAGATGTGACAAAGTTGAATAGCGAATATGTTGGTCTTTAATAAATTATTCTCTATACTTCTTAAGTAACTCAAAATGAAAATGAAGGAAAAGCAAAAACTAAGGAAAAATAAATAAGATATTCATTAGTTCCAGAAAAAAATACTACATAAAAAAATAAATATTATCGGAATACTGTTCCATAATATGGAATCATGGTGGTACCATAATATGCTTCTACTATGAAAAAATGCGTGCAGAGTCATAATAATTATTACTGCTTTTTTACCAAAATTTGCAACATCGTTCTGTTTGGAGAGTTGACTAGGAGAAATGGTGGCCTCAGGGAAAGTGGGCACTGGTCTGAGAAAAGCTACTCTTTCTTTTTAAATAGCCTTACCTACTGCGGGGAGGGGTCAACACAAATGTTCTGGATCTGCTCATTTTCTCTACCAAGGCGGGCTTTCAGGCAAAAGAAAAGTTGGAAGGCAACCTGGAGTAAAATTCTGGTCAACTGAATCCAAGAGGAGAGGAAGAGAACTTATCTCTCAACTGCCACTAGCCAAATGTCCCTAGCTATATGTCACCTACGGTAAATAAACTAAATGGCCCATGAGGCTTAGCACTTGAAGTTCATCACGTAAGCCGTAATTTCCGGGGTACAAATGGGAGAGGCGCTTTGTCACTTAAATGCTCCTCATTGTGTGAGGAACTCCGAGAACTTCACTTAATGGGCTCATTTATTTTGGGCAGAAGTGCCTGTTTAAAACAGGAAAAAAGACATTGGCGATCTCCTTTGAGGTACCAGAACGTCCTCTTTTTTTTTTTTATGAACTTTGTTTTTAGAACAGTTTTAGGTTTACAGAGAAATTGCATAGAAAGCACACCTTTCACATACACCCCCGCCCTCCCCATCACCACACACATACACACGGTTCTGTTATTAGGATGGTGCATTTGTTATCATTGATAAACCAACAATAGCACATTATTGGTAACTAACGTCTATAGTTTACACTAGGGGTCACACTTCGTGTGGTAGAGTTCTATAGGTTTTGGAAAACGCATTGTATCACCTTAATTGCTCTTTTCTTTTTTTAAAGCTTTGCACCCACGACGTGGAAAAGTAAAAGGACTGTGTGCTTTCTATCTAAAACCTAGACTGCTCACTGTGGATCTTAAAACGAAGGTAAATCGTTCTTCCCTTTCTTCACTCTTTTAAGATGAGATTTTGCCTCAAGAATGACAGATCTATTTGCCTAAGGGACATTTATAGAAATCTTTTAGTTCGTGACTATATTTGTGCCATTATATATTTAGTGAGGATAAATTTTTTCAGATTACAAAAGTAATATGTTTATTTTAGAAAATTGGGAAAAGTACAGTGCCACTGTACTTTAAGTCTCATAGTGATGAGAATCAAATGCTTTAAAGTTTATACAGAGCACTTTAAAAGTTGGGTTTAGAAGAAGTCATTGGTAATTCACCTTTATTCAGTTCAATAGGCCAAAACATTGGGCCCGAGGAGTCTGCAGTCATTTAGTTTTGTAATGTGGAAATAATTTTTGTTATGTGAAACCAGAGAATAAAAAACTAAAGCCCACTGAATAAACAATTATAGGCAGTTCTCACATTTTTGGACATTTACAGCTCAACTTGTTTTTGAATTCCTATTTGAGACCATTTCCATTCTTATCACCTTTGAATGATTTATCTTATTGATTCCCTAGAATACAACTATAGGACAGCAACAGCTACGCACCTAGTATGAAATGTCGGTATTTATTTCTGTGGTTGCACATGAATATGGGATGTTTTTAAAAATATTTTCACTGGCAAATCTTTGCACATATACAGTCCATACATGGTATATAATCAATGGCTCACAATATCATCACATAGTTGTGTGTTCATCACAATGATCATTTTTAGAACATTTGCATCACTCCAGAAAAAAATAAAAGATAAGAAAAAATTCATACATCCCTCCCCCTTACCCCTCCCGCTCATTGACGACTAGTATTCCCATCTACCCAATTTATTTTACCCCTTATCCCCCGTTATTTGTTTTTTAATCCGTATTTTTTTACTCAACTATCCTTACCTTCGATAAAAGAAGCATCAGACACAAGGTTTTCACAATCTCATGGTCACATTGTAAAAGTTGTATCTTTATACAATCATCTTCAAGAATCAAGGCTACTGGAACGCAGCTCAACAGTTTCAGGTACTTCCCTCCAGCCACTCCAATATACCATAAACTAAAAAGGGATAACTGTATAGTAGCTAAGAATAATCTCCAGGATAACCTCTCAACTCTGAAATCTCAGTCACTGAAACTTCATTTTGTCTCATTTCTCTCTTCCTCCTTTTGGTTAAGAAGGCTTTCTCAAACCCTTCATACTGGGTCCCGTCTCATCATGGGAGTCCTGCCCCACATGGCCAGGGAGATTTATACCCCTAGGAGTCATGTCCCACATATCGGGGAGGGCAGTGGTTTCACCTGCTGAGTTAGCTTAGAGAGAGAGGCCACATCTGAGCAACAAAAGAGATTTTCTGGGGGTGACTCTTAGGTCTAATTTTGCATAGGCTTAGCCTATCCTTTCCAGGAATAAGTTTCATGGGGGCAAACACCAAGATCAAAGGCTCAGACTTTTAATTTGGTTGTCCACACTACTTACGAGAATATCAGAAATTCTCCAAATGGGGAAGTGAATATTTCCCCTTTTCTCCCCAGTCCCCTTAGGGGACTTTGCAAGTACTTCTTTATTCACTGTCCAAATTACTCTGGGATGTATCAGGGCATTTCAATATCCTGGACAAACCAACAAGATCTCAACAAAAGTACAAGATTCTGTGTACTTATGGTGTTCAAATAAATGGACCATACAAGTTAAATTAGATAACACACTACCCAAAATATAGATTTTGCACCAAATAAACATCTCTTCCTTTGGTCTCACAGAGAAGTTGAAGTTTTAAGATATGGATGGAATCATCTTTACCCCTGTATTCTTCTCTTCCTTAGTCCTATCCAGATCAGCTTTCTTCATATCTCTACTTGAAGTCTGATCCCTTCTTCAACTTTTTAAACAGTTCCTGTATGGGATACCTGTGGGAGTTAAAAAGGTTATTGTTTAACCTAAAGCTTGCAAACACAAGTCTGTGAGGAAATGCAGACTTGAGCTTTCAGGATCTGGAACTTCAATAGAAGCTGAGATATGCAGATAAAGCACAATGAGGTGTGGAAGAGACTTGCTTAAGGGAAATTAACATCCTAGCCTTAGAAGTATTTACTTCCTGGAACTTGTTTTTGCATTGTTTAGCTTTTGCATGCAAACAACCTTTATCACCTTTCTTGCTAGTATATAATTTTGTACTTGGCTGAAAATAAACTTGTCTGAAGACTGATGTCTCCAGATCCCCTGATTCCAGTCTCTCTCTCGTTTTACTTTAACATTCCTTAGGGTCATAGCTGCGGCCAACAGGTACTGCTGACTTTCATAGCTTCAGAGCGCTAATTCTGAGTCTCAGGTGTCACATAAATACCCAAAGTCAGAACTTGCTCTTAACACCTGTTCATACCTTGTTCCAATGATGTATCTCTCATTTTACAGAGTTTGGTTTATATTCTTCAATGAAGTTTAAAAAAAATTAGTAGAAATGTCTTGTGAATTTTTGATTGGGTAAATTTACAAATCATGCGTATTGCATGCTATTGCAACTATTATTTTCTATTATTGTCTCTCTTCAATTATAACTGGTATAGAAGAATGTTATTAATTTCTGTTCATTGATTTTCTTTAATCCATTTGCTAATGTCCCTTATTTTAGCAGATTATTTGTTCATTTGTGTTGGAGTTTCTCTATAAATAAAATGATATCATCTTCAAAATTTTGTTATTCTTTTTGCCCTCAATCCTTATATCCTTTATTTAGTAGTGGTTTTTACTTTATTATTATTATTTTTGCACATCTGCTATTATTCTGAAAAATAGTGGTGATAAATACTATTCTCTTCTTTAAAGCATCAGTGGAAATGATTCCATTGTTCTCCGGTACACATGTACAATTTAGTCACCTAGGTTCGCTAAACAAAATACCCTTCTATTGCTAGAATGCTAAAGTCTTTAAATAAATTATTTGAATTTATCAAATTCAACATTTATTGGAATAATTATGCTTTTTCCCTCTCATACTATTGGTATGTTGAGTTATATAGATGCATTTTTCTGGTTTTCTAATATTCTTCCATTAATGAAATAAACCCAACATGATAATAGTCTATTATTAACTGAAAATTGCCCATATTTTGTGTACAATTTTCATGAAAAGGGTTTGGTTTTATTTTCTCATAATTCATTGTATTTAAGCTTCAGATATACACTAGCATCATAGATGTATTTAGATATCCTTGTATCCAGAAACACTTTTAACAGGTGTTGAGTGTGCATTTAACATTTGCTGAAATTCATCTGTATACCAACAACAACATCTGTACTAACAATGTTTGGCTGGTACTGTCTTGGAAAGAAGCCTTCCCATTGCATCCAGGGTCTTCAAGAAATATTGATCTATTTGAGTTTTCTTATTCTTCTTGTGTCAATTTGGGCATTTCATAATTTCTCCCCCCCAAAACATCTGTTCAACTATAATTTCAATTACCACTGTGCATTTGCTCATACTAATATTTTATAATTCATAATTTCTTGATAACTTTGTAGCTATAACTTTTCATTTATTTATTATTAGACAAGTTATAGGTTAACAGAAAAATCATGCAAAATATACAGAGTTCCCATATGCCTTCCCTCCCACACAGGTTTCCCTATCATTAACACTCTGCATTAGTGTGGTATTTTGGTACAATTGATGAAACAATATTATCAACCATAATCCATAATTGCCATTAGGGTTCACTGCTTGTGTTGGACAGTCCTACGGTTTTTAAAAATATTTCATTCTAGTAACATACATAGAACCACATCCAAACATACAATCTACAATCCAGTGGTATTAATTACAGTCATAATATTGTGCTACCATCACCATCATCCATGACCAAAACTTTTCCATCACCCCAAACAGAAACTCTGAACCAATTAAGCATTAACTGCCCATTCCCTACCCTGACTCTGGCCCTTGGTAACCTGTGTTATAGTTTCTCAATCTATGAATTTCTTATACTAATTATTTCATATGAGTAAGATCATACACTATTTGTCCTTTTTAAATCTGACTGATTTAACTCAAAAGGATGTCTCTAAGGTTCATCCAACTTGCTGTATATATCACTTCATCTTTTTTTACATTGAACAATATTCCCTTGTATGTATATATCACAATTTGCTTATGCATTCATCAGCTGATAGACACTTGGCTTGCTTCCATCTTTTGATTCACTATTGTGAATAACACCACTATGAACATTGGTGTGCAAATATCTGTTAGTTTTGCTTTCAATTCTTTTGGGTACACAACCAGAAGAGGGGTTGCCAGGTCATATGTTAGTTCTGTATTTTAACTGTCTGAGAAAATCATTTCTGCCAAACTGTTTTCCACAGTGTCTACACCATTTTACATTCCCAGCAACAATGAAGGAGTGTTTCTATTTTTTTTACATCCTTTTCAACAATTGCATTTTTTAAAACTATTCTAGGGGATGTGAAATGGTATCTCATAGTTGTTTTGACTTGCATTTCCCTAATCACTCATGATGTTGAGCATATTTTCATGTCTTTTTTGGCCATTTATGTATCTTCTTTGGAGAAATATCTATTTAAGAATTTTGCTCATTTTAAATTGAGTTTTAGTTTTGTTTTTTAATAGGGGGATTTCTACTTACATACTCTAGATATTAAACTGTTGTAGGATATTTGGTTTTCAAATGTTTTCTCCCATCTGCAGGTTGTTCTTTCACTTACTTGATAAAGTTTTTGATCCACAGAACTTTTTAAAATGTTAATGAAGACCTATTCATCATTTTTTTTCTTGTGCTTTTTTTTTTGGTATGGGCAGGCACCAGGAATCTAACCCGGGTTTCTGCCATGGCAAGCAAGAATAGCCACCATGGCCTGTCCTGTTTCTTGTGCTTCTGATGTGAAGTCTTAAAAACCATTGCTTTATATAAGTTCCTGGAGATGATTCCCTATATTTTCCTCTATGAGTCTTATAGTTTTGGTTCTTACATTTAGGTCTTTGTTCCATTTTGAGTTAATTTTGGAAGATGGGGGCCACCTTCATCCTTTTGCATATGGAGATCCAGTTTTTCCAGCACCATCTGTGGAGAGACTATTCTTTCCCCTTTGAATAGACTTGTCACCCTTCTCAAAAATCATTTTGCATTAGATGTGAGGCTTTTTATGAATAATCAGTTTGATTCCATTGGTCTATATGTCCTTGTGCCAGTGCCATACTGTTTTGATTGCTGTAACTTTGTATAAGTTTTAAAATAGGGAAGAATGAATCCTCTAACTTTGTCCTTCTTTTTCAAGATGGTTTTGGCTATTCAAGGCCCTTTAATTTACCCTTCCATATAAATTTGTTGATTAGCTTTACAGGCTGTTGGAATTTTGATTGATATTGTATTGAATCTGTAGATAGCTTTGGGTAGAATTGCCATCTTCATGATGTTTGTTCTTCCAATCCATGAACTTGAAAAGTACTTCCATTTATTTAGCTTATCTTTGTTTTCTTTTAGTAAAGTTTTGTGGTTTTCTGTGTGTAAGTCCTTTACCATCTTGGTTAAATTCATTCCTAGATATTTAATCCTGTTAGTTGCTATTGTAATTAGAAATGGAAATTCCTTGATTTACTCTTCATAATGTTCATTACCAGTGTGTAGAAATACTACTGTTTTTGTTTTTTTTTTTTTGGTATGGTGATTTTGTGCCCCACCATTCTGCCAAATTCATTTACTACCTCTGTTAGCTTTGTTGTGGATTTTTCAGGATTTCTCACATATAGGATCATGTCATCTACAACTAGGGAAGTTTTACTTTTTCGTTTCTCAATTTGGATGCCTTTTGTGTCTTTTTCTTGTCTAATTGTTCTTTTATTTTTTATTTTTTTCAATTTGTACTTTATATTTTCTCAATTAATTTCAAAGTAAGTTTACTTATTTTTGTGAATCCTTTCAGAAGTACCAACTTTGTAAAATAGAAGAGGAGATACACATTTTTTCAAACCCTTTGTTTTAAACCACTCAGTATTATTTTGTGTTTTTGTTGTTGTTTCATTTTTTTTCCTTTTTATTAATTTCTTTTGTCCTTTTTTATTCTTCTTTGTTTTCCCCAGTATTATTTTACAAAAGAATAGACAGGTTGGAATGACTAATTAGGTAGATAAGCCTTGTGCATACACTTACCAATATAAAGTAAAACAATATTAATATCATTCAAAATAGACTACATGGTAAAAACCACTAAAGTGATAATTAGCGAACTCTATCTTATTTCATACATCAAGAAGATTAATCAAAATGAATCTTCCTGCCCCTAACATCATGGATTTGACATCTATAAAGTTAAAAGTGAAAGTGTCTGGAGAAAAAAATTGATTATCCACAATCATCTTGAAAAAATATACTATAAAGGTCTAAGAAATCAAAGATCATATGGACCAAAAATAAGCAATGACAAAGATTTGAATAACATACTTAATAAGATTGATCTTATATTTGGATAGAGAGTTTTGCATTCAATAAATAATGTATTGCCATTTAAAACATGTATTGGACATTAGTAAAAATTGATCCAGTAATAAGCTGTAAAATACATACAAAATTCCAGGAAGGTGGTACCATATAGGTGATATACGTGTATCACGATGAAATAACATCAGAAATTCACAGAAAGGAAGGCTCAAGCATGTGCGGAGATCAGTAGCTTATTGGCTGATCTAGGCTGGCCTCTTCTGAGACAGGAAAGGTGAGCCGGTTCTGCTCCATGTATTTTGCTCTCCAGGCGCCAAGCTCAGTCATGCTCTTCTGGTGATGGCAGAGCAAGAGGGAGAGTCAGAGGAAAACATGCAAAGCCTCTTGAGGCAGGGCTCGCTACTGACACACTCATTTAATTTCCACCTCATTTTATTGGCCAAAGCAAGCCAAAGGGCAAACCCAGATTCAAGGAATGAGGAACTAGATTCCACCTCTGTACTTAGAGGAATTCACAAGAAGAGGTGAAGAATTGGGACCATTAGCACAATCAATCTACCATACCTGAATGCCTAAAAAATAGGGGCCAATTATCTCTAGCTCTGGAAGAGTACTCAGCACCTAGTAAATGTGCATGCGATATTTGTATGCATACGAATACGAGAAAGTAGGATTCCCTACCTGCACCTTTTCCAAATGGAAAATGGCACAATAAAACAGGATGGAAGATTATAAGGAAAAATCTTCTTTTATGGGAAAATTATTCCCACCTCTTTGTAAAGCTAAAAGATGAAAAGGAAATCTGGGATTTGTCATAAATTACAGAATATTATCCTGATAAAGCATTGACATATTGGTGTTAATGTGATTCTTGTTTGCTCTGCCACCATTTCTTTTCCTTTCACTTTTCACCTATGTATCTCTCAAAAACACAGTGAAGGAATTTAAAACATACTGCAATATTTTAGCCTTTAAAGAAGGAAAAGTGATTTAACTGCTTGAAAGGATTCCATGAAGAGTAACAGCTTTTGCTCTTTTGACATATCTATGACTTAATAATGATATTTCCCCTTCTGGGAGAAATTATAGCAGCTTTTAGTTTGGTTTCCTAATCAGTTAATTAAAATATCATAGCTAAAGCTTTTGTGCACAATATGGCGAGGAGAGAGAGGAAGTACTGAACGTCAACACTAAGTACTGTGAATTGATAAAGAATTTTAATAATGGGCAATGAACATGACAATATCATACATTAATGGTTTCATTATGTTTCATGAAACTGCCACCTATGTCTCATTGAGTATTTTTCCTTTATGCTATGATTCATGTCCAAAAGGATTTGAAGTCTTGAATGGTCTTGACTCAAAGTATTTAGAGCATTATTAAGAGACCATTGCTTTAGGATTAACTCCTGATATGCCACACTAGTAAGAAAAAAATAAAGAATTTTGTCACTTATTCCTAGGCCATATCATAGGTAAAAGACGGCACCAATAGACTTAGGCAATGAAAAATAAGTTCTAACAGTAATCTGAAACAGGACTATTTTATTTAAAAAGTGACTCTATACAGGGAAATTATTCAATTTTTGCTCCCTGAAATATCAAAATAAATGAACTATACTCTAGTTATATTTAAAGAATGTTTTATTTTTAGAGGATTTTTAAGCACCCTGCAGAAAAGATTAATAGATACAGCCAAATGTATCAGGCAGATGTGGCTACAGTACGTACTCCAAATGCCAGATGGCTTTGTAATTACATTCTTGGAGAGACTGGAAACTCAAATGGCTGCACTGAGTTTTATATATATGCATGTATATAATTTCCTGACCAATTTTCCTCTAATTAAAGAGGATATGTGTGTGTGTACATATAAATATACATTTTTAATCCTACACATTGGATTTCTGTTGTATTACCTTACACCAGGAATAGAAGGCACTTCCTAGGAAAGAATAAAGACAGACAGCTCACAGATTAGAGAGGAATTTATAAAACAGTTTGATCAGTAGCCCTGCTATGTCTCCTGTCATCACAGCTACTGGACAAATATTTTTGCCTTTTAATCTATAAATCTGTAACTGAGAGATGAAAGCATTTCAACAGACAAGTGAAAAAGTATAATCAATTCGCAATTAGATGGAGAAGAAATATCTTCAGAACCAGCGTGCTGAGTTTGCATCTTCATTTAAAAATGTGGACCATTGATCTGCAGTAAATGAAAGGCCAAAAAAATGGCAAGTATTTGCCATTGCCAAGATGTGTCTCAAGAAGTCAGCTGTCTTTTTTCAGAGTATGAAAGAAGTGAAAGAGATGCTAAGCACCTGAGGGTTCTCTCCCGCTCTCCTTCATGCTGCCATGGGCCATCCTGCCACCACATCTTAGAAAAGGAAGAGGGTGTGTACCCCACGCATTCCACCCTTACCCCAAGACAAGTCTCCAGCAGCTCCCAACACTGCCAACTCTGTGGCCAGTTTCTGCACACGGAACCGACAGCGTCCATGTGGCACGTCAGTACTGACTTGACTCGATGCTCTTACTGTCATGCTGACCTCAATAAAAGGTAACTGTAAGAAAGCACCATTTCTCTCACAACCCCAGAGCTTCTCAGTGGAATCTCCACTTGAGGGCAAGATTGGGGATATCTAGGAGGCATTGTAATATCACATGGGGGAAGCCCTATGGTAAAATGACTCTTTGGGGAGTCCAAGAAAAAATTTGAAAGTTGAGCTTTCTGGGAGGCACTCCTAATGGGAAACTCCCTATTTTTAGCTTTTACTCCTGTCAGAGGAAGCCCCCATTTTCAGTGCTTCCAGTGCAAATCTCGACCCCGCTCTGGAAATTCCAGTTCCTACCTTCAGAGGAACTTCTTGCCTTAGAACCTGGCCTCATGGTGAACCCCTGTTGCCCATGTACCCCCTCTAATGGAATCCCTGAGTCTGAAATAATAACAGCTTGGGGCACTTCAGCTGAAGACCATGGTCAGGAGCTGGCACCTCGTGCCCGGGAGATGAGTCCAATGTGGATTTTTTATTTATTTATTTATTTATTGCATGGATAGGCACTGGGAATCGAACTCGGGTCTCTGGCATGGCAGGCGAGAACTCTGCTGCTGAGCCACCACCCCCAGTGTGGATTTTGATAAGCAAAGTCCAGTCTGCCCCAAGTCCTTCAATCTCTGTGAGGTAAGCTTTCTTTGTCTATCTAAATCATTCTGAGTATCAGTCATTTTTACCACACTCACACACACACACACAGGCACGCACAATTCTTAATACGAAAGGTAAAAAGGAAAAACCTGCTTTTCCATAAATGAAGCATTATATTTTCCCAATTAAGATGGTAAATCACATTGTTAAATCAATTAAAGTCACTTTCGCTTTGCTCAAACTTCTTTTTCCAGATAATGCATAGAGCAGTGCTTCTCAAAATGTGGTTTGGGGACACGCAGAAGCCTACAAGGTCAAGCTATTTTGAAGGTGATAATTTGTATAGTATTTATCTTTTCTACTTTTCATTCGCTTATAAATGTACAGGGGGATTTTCCAGAGCGTAAATAGCATATATTGACATCATCTGTCTTCTGGCTGATGGAATATGTGCTGGTGTATTCTTGTGTCTTGTACATTTTTCTAAGATAAATAATACAGGGGTCTTCATTCATTTTTAAGAGTATTAATAGGTCCCGTGAACAAAAAGTTTGACAAGTGGCTGAGAGGATTACAGATACAATAACTCTCATTTCTACTTCTTTAAACCACAGAGTGAGCCACTTCTGATGGACTCCTTCAGCTATGGCAAGTGCTGAGACTTTTTAAATTACAACATTGTCATGAGCATATCAAATATGTGCTCAGCATTTTCTATCATACAAATCTCTGCAAACCAAAGACCAGCAAGTTTCCCTTTAGCCTAGAATTTGACACTGTACTTCCTCTTTCCTAAAAAGTTTCAATTTTTTATCCTAAAATGAGAGAGAAAGAGAGGCAAATATACATATGTCCCAAAATTAAAAGTTTAAAATATTATTTTTAGAAACAACCATCCAGGTAGTAGATTGCATTTAAGAAATAGAAGCATTTCTGCAGATATTACATCATCTCTGTGATAGATAAGCTTTTATACTTTCCAAAATTGTTTGTCTAAGGATACGCAGACACAGATCTTTTAATTAATAGAGAGAAAACTGAAAGCTCAAATCAAAGTAGCCTGATTTTAAATGCATTTCTTTTCTGTCCAGAATGAGTTGTAATAGGTAGCTGCTGAGAAACTGCCAGTGCTGTTATTTGCCATGCACTTTGAAAGAAACCAATCAATTACTATCCAATTATAGTTTGCTAGTCAAAAAAAATTAGCTCCACATTTTAGTTTTGTATTTCTTTTTGAGTCCCTGTATTCTAACTCCCTTTAAAAATAGCAGGAAGGAAAAAATGCAGAACTTTATCAATAAGTGAAAATTCATCTGTAAAGTAGATTTTTGATATTTTTATTCCTTATGACTCATCCATGTACCAAGAAATTTCCTGTTAACTTAGAAAGCACTTCTCTCCTTGACTACAGTACCTACTGATTGTTTATCCCAGAGCCTCCAAAACAGAGCACAACATAAGTTTGAAAACCCACCTTCTTATTCAGACTCTACCACTTTAAAAATTGCCTGCTGGTGCCAATGTACTTAGGAGCAGCCAGAAGTTGAGTCTCAACCAAAAAATAACAGGTCAATACAAAAATTTTTAGGCATTGTGAAAATATAACTGACCTCTATTTCTTAATTACTACATTAAATATATCTTAAAAATCAGCTTTGTTTTTTTTTTTTTTTTTTTTTTTTTTTTTTTTTTTAAAGGAAAGACAGAGAGAAGGAAGGAAGGATAGAAGGAAGGAAGGAAGGAGGAAAGGGAAACATTTTTAAACATTTTCTTGTTTTATTGTATTCTGTTTCTCCGTTTTTGTTACATGGGGTGGGGCCGGGAATCGAACCGAGGTCCTCCGGCATAGCAGGCAAGCACTTTGCCCGCTGAGCCACCGCGGCCCGCCCAAAATCAGCTTTGTTTTATGATCAGTCAGGCATTATAAAATCTAGTTGGACGTTATTTCAAAGCCTTTTTCACTGGCTTTTCCTTTTGTTAGTGTTAATACACAGAATAGAAAGAGCAGTCATGATTTAGAACTCAAAACCCCCCCCCAAGAACCTGCACAATTCCCAATTGCCTACATCTTGGAAAACACAGAAAAATTAATTTTTGAGGCTCACCTCCTACTTTGTACCTTTCTCCTCAGTGCAGCTAAAATAAAGGGAAGTTTCTATGCATGTACCTGTGTTATAAAATGGTCTCACTCTCTACTGTTGCAAGAAATATGCTTCAGGGTGCAGCCCAAAGCCTATCCTTAGACTTGAGCTTCCATGAATTCTCTGCTGAATGTCGGGTTTATGCCTTCCAGGTCACAGCTGACCGGGCCAGGGACGAGCGTCTGTCCTAGAGGAACCTCTCTAGGTGGAACTGAGTCCATCAGCTATTTTCTCTCCAGAACTGTAACCTGGGGAAACAGGTAGGCTACCGAATGGAAATGCCAAGCTTAGGTCAGCTGGTCACCCACAGATGACAGTCAGAAGACCTCATGGTAGCATTTAAAGAAGCCCCTTTCCTGGTGCTGAACAGCAGAGTCGGCAGACAAATGGGCCCAGGACATGTCACGGAAGGGAAGCGGGTCTATGGGGAAGTCTGAATCCAAAGCGCAGCGAGACTCCAGGACTAAAACCAGGGCCTACACGGGGTAAGTAGAACCTGAGGCCTGGGGTGGGGATAGGTGCAGGCTGCAGACTTCCTCCTACAGAGGAATAGCAAACCCCATCCCCACCCAACACACACACACACACACACACACACACACACACACACACACATACACCCTAACACACCCTAACACACCCTAGAATTCATGCAAAAGCTCAGTTGCTCTCCTCAAAATTTATGTCCCCTCTTACTGGCTAATGCACCAAAAACTAGGGTCAGGCTCAGGCATATCCCAACTCAGGGAGCATTAGCCCTACAAAGAGATAAAGAAAGGAATTATTCTCAGAAGGACCTGGAGGATCTGACAAATAAGAACCAACAGGAACTGAGAGAACATGCCCAGGAACAAGACTCGATGATGCTAAACCAGGGAGCAGAACATAAGGCTGGAAAATGGAGAGTTGGCTGTCTGAGGCTATTCTCCCATGATGTAGGCACAATGCAATAGCAACAGCAACTGGCCAAAAGACTGTGGGTGGTGTATTGTAGGTTTAATCGTGTCACCTGGTACAGATTGGGGTCTCCCCTCTGGCTGGAAACTGTGAATATGGGTAACTCGTTCATTACTGTTTCTTTTTTCCAATGTCAATGGTTCTTCAGACTCTACCTGCTTTTAATCTTTAGTCTGTTCCAGGTAGTGGTGTTTATTTTTCTTTGGTTTGATTGGTTTTTGTCCAAATGTTATAGTTGTTTTGGGTGCTGAATACAGTATCAATCTGAGAGGACTTTCTTTGGCCTGTCACAGTTATTGTAAAGTTTCACCAGGTTATCTGTTTGACTGTTTTCTCCCATTTTGTGTGTGTGTGTTTGCCTTCTTTCTGGGTATTTCAGGTACATTTTTGGTTAAATAACAGACCCTGTGGATGAAACATTTTAGAGGCTCCCTGTAATGCTATTTACTCAAGAGAGAGATTATTTTATTTACTAGTGATTAATAAAATGAGGGCAGAGCACCTTAATCAACTCCAACAGGGATTAGACTGATCTGGGTTGGATTTTAGTATTTTAAGCTTCTTTCTACCTGTTTCTATGATGTTTGTGTCCAAAGTTGTCAGCGAGGAGCATGGGGCATCTAGCAAGGGCTCTCATCCATGGCAAGTTCTAAACACCAATTTCTCCCTCCTCAGCACTGGATGAAAATATAAAAAACTTACACTCTGCTTTCAGTTTATTATCTATACCTCTTCCCCTGTGTAGCTGAAGAACTTGGCCAGTTCACTGAGGGAAAACCCAAAATTGAAGGGCTCACTTTTCCGCTGCACACTTCTCTCCAGCATCTTGCCCAGTCAAGCCAGTGGTGCTTGGAGATGGAAGCTTCAGGTTACGTTTCTCCAGCACCGTAGAATGTCCTGAAGCACCACTGTCTTCCCTGCTTTGTAGCCAACATTCGTCTCAGTTTCTTGCCCTAAGCAAAGAGTGAAAAAGAATTCCTAAAAGTGAAGTAGCTCTCTGCAGGTCTTCTTTGAGCTCACTAGCTCATTAGTTTTCTCAGCAAGAGTCTGCAGCAAATTCTGTGCCATATGCTGAAGTGAGAGTCTTAGTACATTGTTTTGAATGAAAGTATGGATGATGCTCCTTTAAAAAATTTTAATTGTGTGCTGTCCTATGTGCCACTTCCTATTCAAAACAAACCAACAATGCTTTTGGAAAACACAGTTTCCAATTGAAAAGCAGACATAGTGGAATAATAGTTTACAGATCATGCAAATAGATTGTTTCAAATTTCACTTGTAGATTACAAATGAATCTCTACAGATGTGTTCTTACATGGTAAACTGAAGCAGAGGAGACCCAAATAAAACAGTCACACAGGCAAGTATGAAGAGATACAGTTCAAAAGACACAATTTGTGTAAGGCATTTCTTCAAGAGTTTCTGCTTCTGTTTCGTTTTGCTGTTTATCAGCTGTAAGAAGCTACATGGTCTAAGTATATGGAAAGGTCAAGGAGACTTCTAAAGCGGTGAGGGCACTTGTTCACGTACGGGTAAGACGCACCAATGCGATCCTCTGAAAAGACGTCAAGAAAATGGTTAAGAAAAAGTATGTAGCTGTTAGTTCCAAAATAAAATGCACCAGATGTTCCCTTTTTCTACACACCTGTAGAACATCTCTATTTATAAAAGTCCCTTTAAGGAGAAGAGAAAGTTTAAAAGGTTGAAATTAAAAAAGGGATTGTTGGCTGGCTTTTTGAATACTCTGTTCTTGAGACCTAGATTAACACTCGCTTTTTGTTTTTTTTAATTTACAGAATGTATATATACTTGTAAACTTAATGTAATATTGAAAGTTTAAATTAATATCAGTAAAAAGTATCCCCTCCCTATATTCTTCACCTCCCTGTTTCCCTCTTAAATGAAAATAATGTTAGAAGTACATTTATCCCTCTGGACCTTTTTCTTTGCCTGCAAGTATATGGTTACGTCTTTGTATATGTGTGCACACGTTTATACATATACATGTTCACAGGCTTTCTAAGTAATCATTCTATGTGTTTTACACATTTATACATATACACATATGTTTATAAGGTTTTTTATAAATCATTCTATACCTTTTATTCTGAGTTTGGCTCTTTTCACTTAATCGATTTCAAGCATTTTCCATGTCAGCTCATAAAGTTCTATCTCTTTCTCTATTCTGCTTAATATGATGATGTCATATTTTTTAATTTCCCTATCAATAGACACATTTTATTTTCATATTTTTTGCATTTTATATAAAGTCCCTACTAATATCTTTGGACATTAAACCTATGACACATTTGACCATATCTGTGGGACGGATGTGTAAACAATGGATCCCATCAAAATATCTGCCAAGATACTTTACAAATTCATGCTCTTATCACAGTGTCTATAAGTATCTGGTTCTCCACACTCTTGATAACTCTTGATATTATGAGTATTTTTTATTATTTTATCAGTTAATCTATAGTTTTATTGAACTGTTTGGTTTTTTTTCTTTTTTTTACGTTTTTCTGATTTGTCATTATTTCTACATGTGAAATATTGTGGCTATTAACCTATGTTATTCATGCTGCAAATGTTTTCTTCAAACCTATCTTCTAAATCTGGCATATGGTATCATTTGCTGAGCAGTGCATTTCTCAGTGTTAGGTTTTGTCTCTGTCTTAAGTTTCTAACTGTATTTTTCAAAGGCTCTGGATCCTGAGTTATTTTATTGTCTACTTGGTCCATTCTTTCCCAAAAGAAATGTTTTAAAGCTCTCCACTGCGATTGTTGATTTCTCTTGTTCTTGAAAATAATCATACTTCGCTTTATGAATTTCCCACCTGTTTTAGACGCATAAGTGTTCATGCCACTTCTATCTTTTTGGTATGTCTCTCTCTTTGTCTTGGTGAATGCTTTATTATGTTTCTACTTTTGCTTTTTCATTTCTTGGGCAGTATGAGTACAACTACCGATGCTCGTTTTCTTTCATATGTCTTCCTTAAAAACAGCAGATAGATGGTCTTTTAAAACTAAATCTACTGGAGCAGCTAGAAGGAAAAATCTGAGTGGATTGTATGGTAACCCATGACAAACTCTGGGATCTGTCCTGTAACTACTTGTTGGAGAGTGCTTTGAAAAACTATTGCTTTTTCATTTCTTTGCTTTGTATATGTGTTATGCTATACGATAAAAAAGTTTTAAAAAAACTAAATCTAGGGTGGGTCACGGTGGCTCAGCAGACAGAGTTCTCGCCTGCCATGCTGGAGACCCGGGTTCTCACACACTCTCTCCTTTTTCCCCCCAACAAATTTTCTCTCATAAAGGTCACTGAAATTCAACTGCATTAAGTAGGAAATGAGTGGAAACAATTTAAAAGTGATTCTCAGTGTTATTGATATTTTAAAAGGAATCCTAAATAAACGAAGTAAAGCTCTGCTATACAGAGTCTCAGATGTATCTTTCTGGTAGAAACAATCTTCTAGGAGAAGAGACTTTTCTTATGCTCTACAAATTACTCAATCACTCTATTAATACAAAGAAAAAGGAAAGAGACGACATTTAATCTAGAAAATCAGTATGTGGTATATAATGCAGAGAAATTCTTACATTTTAGGTAAATATAATGATTAAGATCATTGCTTTTGGAATCAGTCTAGGTAGGTTTTACTCTTAGTTCTATTTAGTAGCTTTGTGACCTGAATTCATAACTATTCTTTGCCTTATTTTCTTCATCTATAAAATAGACAAAATAATGGCATAACAACACCTACTTTGTTGGATTATGATAATTAAATGATGCAACATACGTATAACTATATATTTATTTGGGTGTAGAGAACATATATTAGCATATATATATATTAACATGGTGCCTGCCTGGCATAAGTACTTAATAAATATTAGCGATTTTTACCTAACAGACTATGGTATTTATTTTATATCTCATGATAGCATCATATAAAAATGGAAAGAAAACTTCCCTTAACCAAGAAAATATTTCTCAAAAAAAACCCAAAATTCTAAAAGAGATTTAGTTATAGATTCTTTCATGATGAACTCTAACAATGTAAACAAAATCATTGTTTTAATGATTTATACTGGCTCCCAATAAAAAATGAAGATACATGTGGCTAATTTGAAACCGCCGTGTACCCCAGAAAAGCCATGTTCCTTCATCCTCATTCCATATTGCTGGTGGGATCTTCCTGATTGTTTCCATGGACCCATCCAATTGTGGGCGGGACCTTTTGATTAGATGGCTTCCACAGGGATGTGTCTCCATCCATTCAAAGTGGGGTTCCTTACGCGAATCCTTTAGAAGGGAATCATTTTGGAAAAAGCTTCAGAGACAGCAGAGACAACACAGCCAGGTGCAAAAGGAAAATGCCCCCAGGGAAGCCTTATGAAATGAGGAGAGAAAGCCAGCAGATGTCACCACTGACTTTCCAGCCGACAGAGGTGTCCCAGACCCACCAGCCTTTCTTGAGTGAAGGTAACCTCTTGCTGGTTCCTTAATTTGGACATTTTCACAGCCTTAGAACTGTACATTTGCAATTTAATATTAATTCCCTTTTTAAAAGCTGTTGCATTTCTGGTATATTGCATTCTGGCTGCTTTTACAAACTAAAACAGTGTGATACCAATGTGCTACCTTTGTTTTTAAACAGTTTTTTAATTTCTAAATTGAAACAAAATCCTTATGAGAGCTCTAAAATTGTTTACAGTATGTATTACTTTTGCTTCATTTCATTACAACTTTTTACCGCTTAAGGCACTCAGCTTGACTCAGATCATTGGAATTCTAGCACCAACTCCACACCTCTCTGCCCTTATAGTTGCAGTCTTTTGAGCTAAGTACTTAATATGTCTGTGTTACAGTTTCCTTAGTTTTGGAGGAGTAGATTTATAAATTTGCTACAATTCAGAGGATTAGATCAGTTGAACCCACAAATAAATTTGAAACCCCTCTGAAATCTGCAAAGCCCCCTACCATCAGTGACTGATATATCTGGGTTATATCTTTTGACAGATACAGTGGCAGTGTGGCTCTCATTCCCACATCTGCCATCAGAAAAGAATTTTCTGAGTTTAAAGGGAAATAATCCACCTGAGCTCTGCTCCTGGTCACAGATGTTAGCAGGATGAAGAACTTCAACTCTACCTTTAACACTATGCTATGTCTCTCTCCATGCTACTGGACACATATAATACATATACCTGTATACAGGTATACAAAAATATGTTTAAAATTTTTCTTGGAGAGGGACTTGGAGTCTGGCTTTGGAAGTATGTCTTTGTGCACAAATGAAAACATCTATAGATGTTTCTAGAAATGAACCTGTTGAATGCAAAGATGTGTGCATTTTTCACTTTGAAATATATTGTCCAATTGCTTTTTGTGCTGGTTTGAAAGGATGTATATCCCCTATAAAAGCCATGTTTTAATCTAAATCCCATTTCATAAAGGTAGAATAATCCCTATTCAATACTGTATGTTTGAAACTGTAATCAGATCATCTCCCTGGAAATGTGATTTAATCAAGAGTGGTTGATAAGCTGGATTAGGTGACGACATATCTATACCCATTTGGGTGAGTCTTGATTGGTTTCTGGGGTCCTATAAGAGAGGAAACAAAAGACAGATTCAGAGAGAGCAGAAAAGAACGACACAGCCACGAGCAGCAGAGAGCCCACAAACCAGCGACCTTTGGAGATGCAGAAGGAAAGCACCTCCTGGGGAGCTTCATGTAACAGGAAGCCAGGAGCGAAAGCTAGCAGATGATGCCGTGTTCACCTTGTGCCCTTCCAGCCCAGAGAGAAACTGTAACTGTATCTGCCATGTGCCTTTCCAGAATGAGAGAGAAACCCTAAACATCATCGGCCTTCTTGAACCAAGGTATCTTTCCCTGGATGGATACCTTTGATTGTACATTTCTATAGACTTGTTTTAATTAGGACATTTTCTCAACCTTAGAACTGTAAACTAGCAACTTATTAAATTCCCCTTTAAAAAAAAACCTTTTTATTGTATAGTATAACAAATATACAAAGCAAAGAAATAAAAAAGCAATAGTTTTCAAAGCACTCTTCAACAGGTAGTTACAGGACAGATCCCAAAGTTTGCGATGCGCTACAACACCATCCTCTAATATTTTCCTTCTAGCTGCTCCAGGATATAGGAGGCTAGAAGGCTTAAATACTTTTTTATCATCACAACTTTTTCTTCCTTCTTTTTTTTTTTTTTTTTTTTAAGTGAAAGGAGATATTTGAGTGCGGACTCATTTATTGAGAAAGTTCATTAACGAATATTTTTTTTGTAATTTTTTTTTTTATTAATTAAAAAAATTAACTAACACAACATTAGAAATCAATCCATTCTACATATGCAATCAGTAATTCTTAATATCATCACATAGGTGTATGGTCATCATTTCTCAGTACATATGCATCGATTTAGAGAAAGAAATAGCACGACAACAGAAAAAGAAATAAAGTGATAACACAGAGAAAACACAAATAAAAATAAAAAGTACAAAAATATATAAGAGAAAGAGAAAAAAACAAAAAAAAACTATAGATCAGATGCAGCTTCATTCAGCATTCCAACATAATTACATTACAATTAGGCAGTATTGTGCTGACCATTTTTTTTTAGACATCATACCATTCTACATATGCAATCAGTAATTCTTAACATCATCACATAGATGCATGATCATCGTTTCTTAGTACATATGCATCGGTTTAGAAGAACTAGCAGTATAACAGAAAAAAATATAGAATGTTAATATAGAGAAAAAAAAATAAAAGTAATAATAATAAGAACAAAACAAACAAAACAAAACAAAACAAAAACCTATAGCTCGGATGCAGCTTCGTTCAGTATTTTAACATGATTACTTTACAATTAGGTATTATTGTGCTGTCCATTTTTGAGTTTTTGTATCTAGTCCTATTGCACAGTCTGTATTCCATCAGCTCCAGTTACCCATTATCTTACCCTGTTTCTAACTCCTGCTGAACTCTGTTACCAATGACATATTCCAAGTTTATTCTCGAGTGTCGATTCACATCATTGGGACCATACAGTATTTGTCTTTTAGTTTTTGGCTAGACTCACTCAACATAATGTTCTCTAGGTCCATCCATGTTATTACATGCTTCATAAGTTTATCCTGCCTTAAAGCTGCATAATATTTCATCGTATGTATATACCACAGTTTGTTTAGCCACTCGTCTGTTGATGGACATTTTGGCTGTTTCCATCTCTTTGCAATTGTAAATAACGCTGCTATAAACATTGGTGTGCAAATGTCTGTTTGAGTTTTTGCCTTTAATTCCTTTGAGTAGATTCCCAGCAATGGTATTGCTGGGTCGTATGGCAATTCTATATTCAGCTTTTTGAGGAACCGCCAAACTGCTTTCCACAGTGGTTGCACCATTTGACATTCCCACCAACAGTGGATAAGTGTGCCTCTTTCACCGCATCCTCTCCAGCACTTGTCATTTTCTGCTTTGTTGATAATGGCCATTCTGGTGGGTGTGAGATGATATCTCATTGTGGTTTTGATTTGCATTTCTCTAATGGCCAGGGACATTGAGCATCTCTTCATGTGTCTTTTGGCCATTTGTATTTCCTCCTCTGAGAGGTGTCTATTCAAGTCTTTTTCCCATTTTGTAATTGGGTTGGCTATCTTTTTGTTGTTGAGTTGAACAATCTCATTATAAATTCTGGATACTAGACCTTTATCTGTTATGTCGTTTCCAAATATTGATTCCCATTGTGTAGGCTGTCTTTCTACTTTCTTGATGAAGTTCTTTGATGCACAAAAGTGTTTAATTTTGAGGAGTTCCCATTTATTTATTTCCTTCTTCAGTGCTCTTGCTTTAGGTGTAAGGTCCATAAAACCGCCTGCAGTTGTAAGATTCATAAGATATCTCCCTACATTTTCCTCTAACTGTTCTATGGTCTTAGACCTAATGTTTAGATCTTTGATCCATTTTGAGTTAACTTTTGTGTAGGGTGTGAGATATGGGTCTTCTTTCATTCTTTTGCATATGGATATCCAGTTCTCTAGGCACCATTTATTGAAGAGACTGTTCTGTCCCAGGTGAGTTGGCTTGACTGCCTTATCAAAGATCAAATGTCCATAGATGAGAGGGTTTATATCTGAGCACTCTATTCGATTCCATTGGTCGATATACCTA
This sequence comes from Tamandua tetradactyla, assembly GCF_023851605.1. Taxonomy (NCBI): domain Eukaryota; kingdom Metazoa; phylum Chordata; class Mammalia; order Pilosa; family Myrmecophagidae; genus Tamandua; species Tamandua tetradactyla. Next base: position 7,659,888 of record NC_135346.1, on the reverse strand, counting down.
TCTTTATGCCAATACCATGCTGTTTTGACCACTGTGGTTTCATAATATGCCTTAAAGTCAGGCAGTGCAAGACCTCCAGCTTCGTTTTTTTTCCTCAAGATGTTTTTAGCAATTCGGGGCACCCTGCCCTTCCAGATAAATTTGCTTATTGTTTTTTCTGTTTCTGAAAAATAAGTTGTTGGGATTTTGATTGGTATTGCATTGAATCTGTAAATCAATTTAGGTAGGATTGACATCTTAACTATATTTAGTCTTCCAATCCATGAACACGGTATGCCCTTCCATCTGTTTAGGTCTTCTGTGATTTCTTTTAGCAGTTTTTTGTAGTTTTCTTTATATAGGTTTTTTGTCTCTTTAGTTAAATTTATTCCTAGGTATTTTATTCTTTTAGTTGCAATTGTAAATGGGATTCGTTTCTTGATTTCCCCCTCCGCTTGTTCATTGCTAGTGTACAGAAAATGCTACAGACTTTTGAATGTTGATCTTGTAACCTGCTACTTTGCTGTACTCATTTATTAGCTCTAGTAGTTTTGTTGTGGATTTTTCCGGGTTTTCGATGTATATTATCATATCGTCTGCAAACAGTGATAGTTTTACTTCTTCCTTTCCAATTTTGATGCCTTGTATTTCTTTTTCTTGTCTAATTGCTCTGGCTAGAACCTCCAACTCAATGTTGAATAATAGTGGTGATAGTGGACATCCTTGTCTTGTTCCTGATCTTAGGGGGAACGTTTTCAATTTTTCCCCATTAAGGATGATATTAGCTGTGGGTTTTTCATATATTCCCTCTATCATTTTAAGGAAGTTCCCTTGTATTCCTATCCTTTGAAGTGTTTTCAACAGGAAAGGATGTTGAATCTTGTCAAATGCCTTCTCTGCATCAATTGAGATGATCATGTGATTTTTCTGCTTTGATTTGTTGATATGGTGTATTACATTAATTGATTTTCTTATGTTGAACCATCCTTGCATACCTGGGATGAATCCTACTTGGTCATGATGAATAATTCTTTTAATGTGTTGTTGGATACGATTTGCTAGAATTTTATTGAGGATTTTTGCCTCTATATTCATTAGAGAGATTGGTCTGTAGTTTTCTTTTCTTGTAATATCTTTGCCTGGTTTTGGTATGAGGGTAATGTTGGCGTCATAGAATGAATTAGGTAGTTTTCCCTCCACTTCGATTTTTTTGAAGAGTTTGAGGAGAGTTGGTACTAATTCTTTCTGGAATGTTTGATAGAATTCACATGTGAAGCCGTCTGGTTCTGGACTTTTCTTTTTAGGAAGCTTTTGAATGACTGCTTCAATTTCTTTACTTGTGATTGGTTTGTTGAGGTCATCTATGTCTTCTTGAGTCAAAGTTGGTTGTTCATGTCTTTCCAGGAACCCGTCCATTTCCTCTAAATTGTTGTATTTATTAGTGTAAAGTTGTTCATAGTATCCTGTTATTACCTCCTTTATTTCTGTGAGGTCAGTAGTTATGTCTCCTCTTCCATTTCTGATCTTATTTATTTGCATCCTCTCTCTTCTTCTTTTTGTCAATCTTGCTAAGGGCCCATCAATCTTATTGATTTTCTCATAGAACCAACTTCTGGCCTTATTGATTTTCTCTATTGTTTTCATGTTTTCAATTTAATTTATTTGTGCTCTAATCTTTGTTATTTCTTTCCTTTTGCTTGCTTTGGGGTTAGCTTGCTGTTCTTTCTCCAGTTCTCCCAAATGGATAGTTAATTCCTGGATTTTTGCCTTTTCTTCTTTTCTGATATAGGCATTTAGAGCAATAAATTTCCCTCTTAGCACTGCCTTTGCTGCGTCCCTTAAGTTTTGATATGTTGTGTTTTCATTTTCATTCACCTCGAGGTATTTGCTAATTTCTCTAGCAATTTCTTCTTTGACCCACTCGTTGTTTAGGAGTGTGTTGTTGAGCCTCCATGTATTTGTGAATTTTCTGGCACTCCGCCTATTATTGATTTCCAACTTCATTCCTTTATGTTCTGAGAAAGTGTTGTGTATGATTTCAATCTTTTTAAATTTGTTAAGACTTGCTTTGTGACCCAGCATATGGTCTATCTTTGAGAATGATCCATGAGCACTTGAGAAAAAGGTGTATCCTGCTGTTGTGGGATGTAATGTCCTATAAATGTCTGTTAAGTCTAGCTCATTTATAGTAATATTCAGATTCTCTATTTCTTTATTGATCCTCTGTCTAGATGTTCTGTCCATTGATGAGAGTGGGGAATTGAAGTCTCCAACTATTATGGTATATGAGTCTATTTCCCTTTTCAGTGTTTGCAGTGTATTCCTCACATATTTTGGGGCATTCTGGTTCGGTGCGTAAATATTTATGATTGTTATGTCTTCTTGTTTAATTGTTCCTTTTATTAGTATATAGTGTCCTTCTTTGTCTCTTTTAACTGTTTTACATTTGAAGTCTAATTTGCTGGATATTAGTATAGCCACTCCTGCTCTTTTCTGGTTGTTATTTGCATGAAATATCTTTTCCCAACCTTTCACTTTCAACCTATGTTTATCTTTGGGTCTAAGATCTGTTTCCTGTAGACAGCATATAGAAGGATCCTGTTTTTTAATCCATTCTGCCAGTCTATGTCTTTTGATTGGGGAATTCAGTCCATTGACATTTAGTGTTATTACTGTTTGGATAATATTTTCCTCTAACATTTTGCCTTTTGTATTATATATATCATATCTGATTTTCCTTCTTTCTACACTCTTTTCCATATCTCTCTCTTCTGTCTTTTTGTATCTGACTCTAGTGCTCCCTTTAGTATTTCTTGCAGAGCTGGTCTCTTGGTCACAAATTCTTTCAGTGACTTTTTGTCTGAGAATGTTTTAATTTCTCCCTCATTTTTGAAGGATAATTTTGCTGGATATAGGAGTCTTGGTTGGCAGTTTTTCTCTTTTAGTATTTTAAATATATCATCCCACTGTCTTCTAGCTTCCATGGTTTCTGCTGAGAAATCTACACATAGTCTTATTGGGTTTCCCTTGTATGTAATGGATTGTTTTTCTCTTGCTGCTTTCAAGATCCTCTCTTTCTCTTTGACCTCTGACATTCTAACTAGTAAGTGTCTTGGAGAACGCCTATTTGGGTCTAATCTCTTTGGGGTGCGCTGCACTTCTTGGATCTGTAATTTTAGGTCTTTCTTAAGAGTTGGGAAATTTTCAGTGATAATTTCTTCCATTAGTTTTTCTCCTCCTTTTCCCTTCTCTTCTCCTTCTGGGACACCCACAACACGTATATTTGTGCGCTTCATATTGTCCTTGAGTTCCCTGATACCCTGTTCAAATTTTTCCATTCTTTTCCCTATAGTTTCTGTTTGTTTTTGGAATTCAGATGTTCCATCCTCCAAATCACTAATTCTATCTTCTGTCTCTTTAAATCTATCATTGTAGCTATCCATTATTTTTTCTATGTTTGCTACTTTATCCTTCACTTCCATAAGTTCTGCGATTTGTTTTTTCAGTTTTTCTATTTCTTCTTTATGTTCAGCCCATGTCCTCTTCATGTCCTCCCTCAATTTATCGATTTCATTTTTGAAGAGGTTTTCCATTTCTGTTCGTATATTCAGCATTAGTTGTCTCAGCTCTTGTGTCTCATTTGAGCTATTGGTTTGTTCCTTTGACTGAGCCATATTCTCAATCTTTTGAGCGTGGACAGTTATCTTCTGCTGCTGACGTCTGGGCATTTATTCAGATTTCTCTGGGTGTTGGACCCAGCAAGGTTGTAATATTTTTCTGTGAAATCTCTGGGATCTGTTTTTCTTATCTTGCCCAGTACGTGGCGCACGTGGCACACGTTTGTCTCAAGTGTTTGGAATGGGTCTCCCCCAGTCACCGATCTCCGTGGCCTGGGGATTTCGGATCCAATTCTCTCCGTTGGTTCAGGGGCCGCGTGTGGTGGGGGCATCAGCTGCCGCGGCTTGAGGGGACCCTGTGGCTGGTTGCAGGCCGCAGTGGGCCTGGGGGATTCCCCACCGGACCAGGAAGCCTCCCGTGGGGGGGGCTACCGCAGCTTGGATAGCCCTCCTATCTGAGACTCGTATCCGCAGACTCGAAGCAGAGACTCGAAGCCGCCCGCAAAAGAGGGGTGCCGCCTGCCTCGGCTTGGGAAACTTGCTTCTCCAATACTCTCAGCCGGCCCAGCAAGGAGGGAGGGAGTAGCTCGGACCACCGCAGCTGCCGCTGATCGGGAAATTGCGCGCCGCTCGGGGGTCTCACCGCAGCCGAGTCTCGCAGTCAGTCTAGCCAGCCCAGACTTTGGATAGCCCTCTGATCTGAGATTCGTAGCCACGGACTCAAAGCCGAGACTCGAAGCCGCCCGCAAAAGAAGGGCGCCGCCTGCCTCGGCTTGGGAAACTTGCTTCTCCGATACTCTCAGCCGGCCCGAGAAGGAGGGAGGGATTAGCTCGGACCGCCGCAGCTGTGGCTGCTCGGCATATCGCGCGCTGCTCGGGGGTCTCGCCGCAGCCAAGAGTCGCAGTCAGACTTGCCAGCCCAGACTTTGGATAGCCCTCTGATCTGAGACTCGTAGCTGCAGACTCGAAGCCGAGACTCGAAGCCACCCGCAAAAGTGTGGCACCGGCCGCCTTGGCTGGGAAGCTTGTCTCTCCGGGTCTCTCAGCCAGCCCGGGAAGGAGGGAGGGATTAGCTCGGACCGCCGCAGCTGCGGCCGCTCGGGGGTCTCGCTGCAGCCAAGTCTCGCAATCAGACTTGCCAGCCCAGACTTTGGATAGCCCTCTGATGCGAGACTCGTAGTCGCGGACTCGAAGCCGAGACTCGAAGCCGCCCGCAAAAGTGTGGCGCCGGCCGCCTTGGCTGGGTAGCTTGTCTCTCCGCGTCCCTCAGCCAGCCCGGGAAGGAGGGAGGGATTAGCTCGGACCGCCGCAGCTGCGGCTGCTCGGGAAATCGCCCGCCGCTCGGGGATCTCACTCACCGCAGCCGAGTTTCGCAGTCAGACTAACCAGCCCAGACTGGGTTACGCTGTGTGTCCATTCCCTGCTGTAGCCCCGGGAGCTGTTCTGTACTGTTTCTGTTCACCTATTAGTTGATTTGGAGTCGGAGGAACTAAGACGCATGTACCTTACTAAGACGCCATCTTGGATCCCTTCTTTTTTGTGTGAACAATAATATATATACAAAAAAGCTATAAGTTTTCAAGCACAGCACCACAATTAGTTGTAGAACATATTACAGACTTTGACATAGGTTACAATTTCACATGAATTCCCCTTTCTAAGAGCCATTCTGTTTCTGGTATTTTGCATTCTGGCAGCTAGCAGACTAGCTTTCAAATACTTCCATAACAACAGTTCACAGTAACACCTTTACATTTCATATCTCTTCCAAGGTTATATATTATAAAAAAAAATTAGTGTAGTAATTTACAGTTTGAACTCAGGCAATTGATTGCTTGAGTTCCAAAATTAATTCAAAAGGAGAAGCTAAGCCTACTTATGAGTATGCTTAAGAGTCACCTCCAGAGAATCTCTTTTTGTTGCTCAGATGTGTTCTCTCTCTCTAAGCCAACTCAGCAGGTGAACTCACTGCTTCTACGTGGGACATGACTCCCAGGGGTTAGTGGGAACCTGGCATCATGGGAGTGAGAAAGCCTTCTTGATCAAAACTTGAAAAAGTTTCAGTGACCGAGTCAAGCAGTCATTCTGGAGGTTATTCTTACACAGTATGCAGATATCCCTTTTCAGTTTTTGGTGTAATGGAGTAGCTAGAGTGAAATATCTGAAACTGCTGAACTGTATCCAATAGCCTTGATTCTTGAAGATGATTGAATAACTATAGAGCTTTTAAGATGAGACCATGTGATTATGAAAACCTGGTGACTGACACTCCCTTTATCAAGTTATGGACAAATGAATAAGAAAAAAAATAAATAATGGGGAGAGTATGGGATGGTTTGGGTGTTCTTTTTACTTTTATTTTTACTTTCATTACTATGTTTATTTTGGGGGGAGTAATGAAAATATTCAAAAATCTATTGTGATAACAACTGCACAACCATGTGATGATATTGGTGTATACTGATTGTATTATTCAGATGACTATATGGTATGTGAATGTACAATATACTTCAATAGAATTGCATTTAGTGAAAAAAAACACATTAACCCAGCCACATATTAGCTGTGTGTCTTTGGGCAAGATACTTAATTCTTCTATGCCTCAGTTTCTTCTTTTGTTTATGAATGTCATATTCAACCAGTAAACACCTATCGAGTACATACTGTAAGCCAGAAAGGCTCTGTTTTCAGTACTGAGGATCCGATGGTGAACAAAAAGACAAATATTCCTATATTTGTCTTGTGACAAATGAATAATGTCTTGTGAGGGTGAATAATGATTAATAACTACCCCTTAGAGTTCTTGTGAGAATTAAATGTCAATTCATATAAAGCCCTTAGAACAGTGTCTTGCCCGTAGAAAATGCTCAGGAAACATTTGTTATTGCTGTTGTTGTTATATATCAATATTACTCCAACAAGACAAAAAAACAGCTTCTCAGGGCTTAATTTCTGCTTTAAAATTGGTCAGTAATACTGAATATATGATCATGAGAATAAAAACAACTTGAATTTCTTTTACTACAAGCTGCTGTTTTACACCTTAGCTCATTTTTATATTGTGTAAGAGGTCTTTCTCTAAATGCTTTATAAAAGCACTCTCGACATTTAAAAATTATCCTTTATATGATACATGTCATTTGCCATGTAGAAATTTAAATGCTCTGTATTTTCAAAAGTATCGCAGTCTTTTAATTACTGGTTTCAGGACTTTGTATCTTACAGGAAGACCTCCTCAACCCAAGATCATTTTTAAAAATCCTAGAAATTTATACTTTTTCATTTTTAAATTTCATAGTGAACATGAATTTGAGTCCATAAATTCAGGAGTATAGCAATTAAAATTTTACTTTTTCTCAACTCAATCTACTCTCTGTCCTATGGATTTTTCTATTCTATATATTTCATATAAATGGAGTTCTGTGTCTAGCCCATGTAGACAAAATAAAATAGTGCTTTGATTTAGAAATGGGATTTGGGGCAATTTAAAATTTTTCTTCCATTGGTAATAGTCTGTCTAGATTTGATATTTTTCTAAACACCAAATTTTAGAAATTCAAATGTATTTGCATTGTGTTTAACGAAGTGCTTTTTCTTTCATTTTTTATCTATGTTTTACTTCCTATTTCCATTCTTAAGATAATGAAATCACAAAACCTTCCTTGTTAAATAGGCTAAATAATTCATTAGGCAATTTATAATTTTTTGTTTTTTGAAGAAAAATCACACATTTACCAATTTCATTTGAATTTCATTAATTTCTGTCCTTACATTTTTGTGAACTTCCTTCTAATTTTTAAGCATATAGGGAGAATCTGCTGCGGTGAGATACCCAAGGGGCGCGCGTTTTCCCGGCCGGGGCGGCTGGCGACTGGGGTCCCCTCCACGCATGTGGCTCCCCGGTCTGACTGGGAACGTTGGATAGCGGGGCCCTCCCGTCACGCTTGGCGTTTCGGGCCAGCTGGGCAATTAGGACCGGCACTCTCCCAAGCCGCGGCGGCCAGCGACCCCAGCCTCCACACGCGGTTTCCTGGGCCGACTGCCGTGCAGACAGACGAGCGCCACGAGCGCCACCTACTGGGCAGGAAAAGAAAAACAGAGCCCAGAGATTTCACAGAAAAAGCTTTCAACCAGCTGGGTCCCACACCCAGGGAAATCTGATCAAATGCCCAGACACCAGCAGAAAATAATGGATGACGCTCGGAAAATTGAAGATATGGCCCAGTCAAAGGAACAAACCAATAGTTCAAATGAGATACAGGAGCTGAGACAACTAATGCTGAATATACGAACAGAAATGGAAAAACTCTTCAAAAACCAAATCAATAAATTGAGGGAGGACATGAAGAAGACATGGGCTGAACAAAAAGAAGAAATAGAAAATCTGAAAAAACAAATCACAGAACTTATAGGAGTGAAGGACAAAGAAGAAAAAATGGAAAAAACAATGGATACCTACAATGGTAGATCTAAAGAGACAGAAGCTACAATTAGTGAACTGGAGGATGGAATATCTGAATTCCAAAAAGAAACAGAAACTATAGGGAAAAGAATGGAAAAACTTGAGCAGGGGATCAGGGAACTGAATGACAATATGAAGCGCACAAATATACATGTTGTGGGTGTCCCAGAAGGAGAAGAGAAGGGAAAAGGAGGAGAAAAACTAATGGAAGAAATTATCACTGAAAATTTCCCAACTCTTATGAAAGACCTAAATTTGCAGATCCAAGAAGTGCAGCGCACCCCAAAGAGAATAGACCCAAATAGGCGTTCTCCAAGACACTTACTAGTTAGAATGTCAGAGGTCAAAGAGAAAGAGAGGATCTTGAAAGCAGCAAGAGAAAAACAATCTGTCACATACAAGGGAAACCCAATAAGACTATGTGTAGATTTCTCAGCAGAAACCATGGAAGCTAGAAGACAGTGGGATGATATATTTAAATTACTAAAAGAGAAAAACTGCCAACCAAGACTCCTATATCCAGCAAAATTGTCCTTCAAAAATGAGGGAGAAATTAAAACATTTATAGACAAAAAGTCACTGAGAGAATTTGTGACCAAGAGACCAGCTCTGCAAGAAATACTAAAGGGAGCACTAGAGTCAGATACGAAAAGACAGAAGAGAGAGGTATGGAGTAAAGTGTAGAAAGAAGGAAAATCAGATATGATATATATAATACAAAAGCCAAAATGGTAGAGGAAAATATTATCCAAACAGTAATAACACTAAAAGTTAATGGACTGAATTTCCCAATCAAAAGACATAGAATGGCAGAATGGATTACGACCCAGCAATACCACTGCTAGGTATCTGCTCAAAGGACTTAAGGGCAAAGACACAGACGGACATTTGCACACCAGTGTTTATAGCAGCATTATCTACAATTGCAAAGAGATGGAAACAGCCAAAATGTTCACCAACAGACGAGTGGCTAAACAAACTGTGGCATATACCTACGATGGAATATTATGCAGCTTTAAGACAGACTAAACTTATGAAGCATGTAATAACATGGATGGACCTAGAGAACATTATGCTGAGTGAGTCTAGCCCAAAACTAAAGGACAAATACTGTAAGGTCCCACTGATGTGAACCGACATTCGAGAATCAGCTTGGAATATATCATTGGTAACAGAGACCAGCAGGAGTTAGAAAGAGGGTAAGATAATGGGTAATTGGAGCTGAAGGGATACAGACTGTGCAACAGGACTAGATACAAAAACTCAAAAATGGACAGCACAATAATACCTAAGTGTAATGTAACTAGGTTGGAACACTGAATGAAGCTGCACCTGAAATATGATTTTTTGTTTGTTTGTTTGTGTGTTTGTATCTTTTGTTTTTGTTTTTTTTCTTTTTCCTTTATATATATATATATAATTAGTATTATTATTTTAATTCTCTTCTCTATATTAACATTCTGTATCTTTTTCTGCTGTTTTGCTAGTTCTTTTCCTAAATCGATGCAAATGTACTAAGAAATGATGATCATACATCTATGTGATGATACTAAGAATTACTGAGTGCATTTGTAGAATGGAATGATTTCTAAATGTTGTGTTAATTTCTTTTCTTTTTTTTGATTAATAAAAAAATTTAAAAAAAAAAAAAAAAAAAGACTTTGCAGTGATATTTGGATCTGTTTTACATGTGTGTCACCCAATGGCCAGTCTGGGACCCAGGCAGTAGTCTACCCAGGAGTTCAATTCTCAAAGCCTTTGGTATGCCATTTGGGGTCAGATCTATAGAGGTGAGTGTAGAACTTTATGTGTTTGCTTTCCTGTGCTCCCTCCTTTCTGCTCTTTGACACTTCCCAGTTCTCAGGGACCTCCTTCCTGCCCTATGGTTAGAAGGCCCTGGGCTGTGGCTCCCCCCTCTGCACACATTTCCATTCACTCTGTCTCCAAGAACAAGCACAAAGAGGACAGAGGAAAAATGCAGTGGACACTCTCCTCACACTCTTGGGAGCACAGTTACTCTGGTCAGAGAAGAGGGATCCCACTTTATTGAGTGTTACGTGCCTGTGTGGCCACAGCTATTGTTACCACCATCAGATTGTCTGAGACTTTGGCAGGAGAAAATGAAATGAAACAAACAGGACATTTAACACGCTCTCTCTGACCTAAGACATGCCCCCTCTTCTGTCCCTCAGACCAGAAAGAGAAAAATTCTCCCAGAGCTCTTGCTATACACACCCAATGTCTTGTTTCAGACTTCAGGCCAGGAGATACTGGAGGTTAAAAACAATTAAATATTAAAGAGAGGAAACTCATCACCAGTTCCGTGCTACTTTAACATCTGGTTTCCTGTCCCAATCTGCCTGCCTCCATTTATTTTTCAGAGTCCTTGGATAGCTGTTCCATGCATTCTGACAAGGCTCTTTAGTCCCATTCAGTGGCAGGGACAGGGTGGGATGTATTTACTTCGTACTGATTGCAGTCAAATCTCATGATCTTTTAACTGTAATTCTGTAGTTCATTTATTTGGCTTCTTCCATGATCTAGTTACTGTATTATATGTTAAAGATGATGCCGAATCTAATAAGACATGATGCCTACTCTTTAAGAACTTATATAATAGTGAGGAATTACAATATACTGATCAAAAGGATGTCTCTTCCTTTTCTCCACCCCATGTGAGCTGGGTGTTGAAGGGTGAGTTTTTGAAGGTAGGCTGTGTGCATTGCTTTTTCAGATAAGTAAACAGTGTATTCACAATTCATTGCGAAGGAGCACGAGCTGTTTGGAGAAAACCAGAAGTCATTGAGGCAGCCACAGAGGATGTAGGGAGAAGAATCAGGAGGCGAGTCTTCCGAAGTTCTGATATGTCAAGTTATGAAGTATGTCCTACCAGACAGATGCAACACCCTTTTGGTTGTAGAATCAATAGGTTTTATGAACAACTGGATATGGAAAGGAAAGAAAGAGGGAACCAGAATGAAAACAAAGATTCTAATTTAAGAAATGAGGGTTAATCTAGAGGACATTTAAAAAAGTTCCGTTGGCAATTATTTATTTGGTAATCAAGACAAAAAAAGGGAGAAGTAGGAAATTTTAATTTTTCTCCTGTTTAAATGGAAGCAAGGATCATAATATTTAAAGTTAATATGGTAGGAATATTCTGTCCCCAAATGTGCTATTAATCAACAATAATATTGTCATGGTCACCATGATCCAGACAGGATTATGTTCTGATTTATTAAAAACTATCTTACTGAGTAAGATAAAGGAGTAGATGATCAGTATTTCATTTTACTATATTGGGTCTTCAGAGGAAATAAGTTCACGAGAGTTAAAACCTGATGTCCTTCCCAAGTCTCATAAAATAGCTTAAGGGAAAGCAATAAATGAGAATCCAGTGTGTGTCTGATGAATAGGATCTGGTGAGAGGACATTTTAATATCTAAGCCCTCATCACAGTCTGGGGCTACTCTGATACTAGTTACGTTCATTTACTATTTCCCAGAGACAGGAAGAGGGAAACAGGAGAAGCAAAGGAAGGAGGGGTGGCGGATATTTATTGTCACTTGTCAATAGTTATCCTTATTGTCCTTTGGAGACAGAGATCTCCAAACTGTTATATTTGCAAAATTCCCAATAACTAATGCTTGACTTTTAAGCTCTTCTTTGATTCTCTCTTTCTTCCAAGATCTGGTTATGAGAGTACTTGATTCTCCTGAAACACGCAGATGAGAATCGAAACTGGATGGTTTGTAAATCACTAAGTTCGGCCCATGAAAAAGCATTCTGCTAAGCAAGTAACGTTATCAACCAAGACAACTAAGCAAGAATGCAGCTTCTTAACTTTTCTGAGTTGAAGGTATGTTCATATTGAGATGAAGATTTCCGAAAGTATGTACGGAATACGGATCAGGGGTTCAAGAGAAAGTTCAGGACTAGAGTTCTACATTTAAGAGTCACTGCCATTGCAGAAATCCCAGGTGCAGTACTGATCCCAGAAAAGGTATGCAGAGCAAGACTGGAACTAGACCAAGCAGAGAACTCTGAAAACCATCAAAATGTTAGCAGCAAGAAGAAATGGAGGAGATTCCAGAAAGAAAGATGAAAAAGGTAAAGATAGACTAAAAGTTGGAGTCCTCTCCTCTCACTGTCTTCTGAGACAGACACATTTATTATGCTTGTTGGACTTTCTTAAGCAGTGGAGTGGTCAGGGAAATGGGATGGGGGCTCTACTTATGAATTAAGTCCAGAAAATTTGACTACATATGCCAATCACATAACTCAGAAGACACTGAAATTTTGAGTGTTTCATTGAGATGAATGAGAAGAAATTAAAGAAGAGGTGACCACATGGTACGTGACCCTGGTGCTAAATCTTATGGAGAAGTTCAGGAGAAAGAAAAGTAAAAAAAAAAAAAATCTGACAGGTTTGGAAGATGAATCACTAAGGAACTTAGTGAGAGTATGCCAGAGGATTCTGAATTCCTATGGAAATATATTACCACCTTTGACCAGGCCCCAGACAGGCAATAGCTTTTCCTTCAGACTTACTGGAGTTGCAAAGGAGAAACTTCATTCATATTCACTAGGCCCTTTGCAGCTCTGGACACTGCACTGAAGTGAGTTTCCTGGGAGCTGTGGCGACTTCCTGTAGGCTAGGGATCATGACCTGTACCTCCTAGGGACATGCCAATGGCTACTACTGCTCTACCCCTCTGCTCCTGGAGTAAGTAATAATAAGTGGGAATTCTACTCATGACACACACAAATTTATGTTACAATTGTTCATTAGCCTAAAAGCACTAACGCATCATTCTGTGACTTTGTATTAGTATCCGTCTTCTGAAAACGCCTTCCTCAAGGCAAGGTAGGGACAATGTGTTTCATCACTTGGGAAAATGAAAGGTTGCTGCTTCTCTCAACATGGTTCGAGGGTCCTAGAACCAGGGTGGATGTCAGCCTTCCACTTCAACATTCCTCAGACCCTTCATTTTACAAACCAGAAATAGTCCAGAGAAGAATCCCAGTTTATCACTGGTCACGTGGGACTTTTCAGTGAATGCACTGTGAAGGCCTTCACTCTGGAAGCTAACCCACACTGGGCAAGCACCCTGTCTGGAAAGGGAAAGCAATTTTTGAAATAAATTGCTTATTTACAAACTTCAAAATTGTGAGTTAATAGAATTTGGGATCATTCTTGAATATGGAATAGGAATTGTCTCCACCAAATTTGTTGCACAAATACCTCTCACTGGTAGAGAAGAATGAACACTTTCCTTATAAGATTGGGAACAAGAAAAGGATGTTTAACTACTTTTATTTAGTATTGTACTAGAGATTCTTATCTTCAGATTAGTAAGGAAAAAGTATAATTGTTTTTTTAGAAGATATCATCTTGTATATAGAAAATTCTAAGAAGTCAACACATGCAAACACACAAGACAACAAAAAAGCAAAATAAAACAAGCAAGCAAAAAACCCAGTTATCAAAGCTAATAAATTCAGTAAAGTGAATGAGGATAACATCAGTATGAAAAATTCAACAGTGATTCTAAACATTAACAATCATATTTCTATATCTAACAATTTGAAAATGAAATTAAGATAATTTATAGTAGCAATAAAAGAGTAAAATACTTGGTAATCTATTTAGTATAGGAAGTTCAAGGCTTCTATACTGAAAATTGCAAAACAATTTTAGAAGAAATGAAAGAAGATCTAAATAAATAAAGCTATATTCCTATTCATAGATGAGAAATCAAATGCAGTAATGACTAGAACAAGATGAGAATGCTATGATCACTACTATTCAATACTGTACTAATGATCATTACCAATAAATAAAATATACATTTATTGGGAGAAAAAAAACATTGATTTTAATTACAAATGATATCATTATATGGAATATTGAAGAGAATACATGAAAAAAATTATGAGTGAATTTTGCCAGATGTAAGGTACCAGATTAATACACACAAAAAAAGAGCCATTCTACTCACTGGAAATAATGAAGAAAATATAATGAAAAAGCTGGAAACTGCTGGTATTCACTTAAAAATAAATCTAACAAGAGTTGAGAAAGTCCTTATGAGAAAATTATAAAACTTTATCAAAGGACCTAAAAGAAACTGAGAGCTTATGCCTTGTCAAGGATAGAAACATTAAATATCATAAAAGTGTCATTTCTTTCCAAATAAATCTACAAAACAGTTGAAGCTCTGATCAAAGTATCAAAAATATTTTACAATGAACGCGACAAACTCTTTCTAATATTCACACAAAAATTGTGAAAAATAAAAGAGAAGTCATTATTATCTGATGTCAAGAACTATTAGAGAGCTGTGGTGATTTAATCAGTGTTATACTGACGTGTGCATGGACTAATCATACAAAGGAGTAGAATAGAGGCATCAGAAATGGACCCAAGGATAAGTGGGAACTCACTTTGGAGAAGAGGTGTGTTCTAGTTTGCTAGCTGCCGGAATGCAATATACCAGAAACGGAACGGCTTTCAACAAGGGGAATTTAATGAGTTGCTAGTTTACAATTCTAAGGCCAAGAAAATGTCCCAATTAAAACAAGTCTATAGAAATGTCCAATCAAAGGCATCCAGGGAAAGATACCTTGGTTCAAGAAGGCCGACGAAGTTCAGGTTTTCTTTCTCAAGTGAGAAGGCGCATGGCAAACACAGTCAGGGCTTCTCTTTTGGCTGGAAGGGCACATGGCGAACATGGTGTCATCTGCTAGCTTTCTCTCCTGGCTTCCAGTTTCATAAAGCTCCCTGGGAGGCGTTTTCCTTTTTCATCTCCAAAGGTCACTGGCTGGTGGACTCGCTGCTTCGTGGTGCTGCAGCATTCTCTGCTCTCTCTGAATCTCTTATTCTCCAAAATATTTCCTCTTTTATAGGACTCCAATAAACCAATCAAGACCCACCCAAATGGGTGGAGACATGTTGTCCCCTAATCCAGTTTAATAACCATTCTTGACTAAATCACATCATCCAGGGAGATGATCTGATTATAGTTTCAAACATACAGTATTGAATAGAGAATATTCTACCTTTATGAAATCAGATTTATATTAAAACATGGCTTTTCTTGGGGGCATACTTCCTTTCAAACCAGCACAAGGTGGGATTTTATACCAGCTGGGGAAGGAAAGAATGGTGATGATTTTCCATATGAAAAAAACAAGCAAAATTCAGATGAGAAACAACACTGAGAAGTTTAGAAGAAAATATAGAAATTTCTGATCTAGGGATAGGGTAGGTTTTCTTAAATAAGACACGAAAACACTATATAAACTGCATGCCTAAAGATATATTAACCAAAGCTAAAATTCAGGCAACAATCATTTAGGAATATGTAAACCAAAACCCTACTAATCAATTAAGAAAAGATAAACAACCAGTACCAAGCTGGTCAAAGGCTATAAAACGTTAGACACGAACTAGGCTTTCTAAAAACAAATTTTTTTGAAAAATGTTTGACATTAATATTATTCAAGGAGATCCAAACTATCCCAATAACTAAATACCATTTTATACCACTGGCAAAAACTAAAGTTTGATGACATCCAGTATTTGGTTAAAGCACTCAGTAAGGGAGAGGAACATTGGTAGGCCTCCTCAAAAAGGAATTTCTCACTATTTAAGTAAATGTAAGATGTGAATGACTGATGACAGAGCATTCAATCCTGCTTAAGTAAAAAAAGGAATGTATTCATTCACAGAAATTGAAAATTCAAGGAGGAGATACAGAATTTAGGCATATTTGCACCCAGGAGTACCAACTGTGTCAAAAAGCAAATCGGGACTTCCGGAGAAGATGGCAGCTTAGTAAGACATGCGGGTCTTAGTTCCTCCTCCAGAACAGCTACTAGGGGAGTAGAAACAATACAGAACAGCTCCCAGAGCCACGACAGAGATCAAGAAGACAGCGTACCCCATTCTGGAACGGCTGACTGGCTGGGAGAACACGCTCCGGTGAGATCGCCAAGGGGCGCGGGCTTCCCCGAGCCGGAGTCCCTCCCTCCCTCCTTCCCGGGCCGGCTAGGAGAATTGGACAGGTGATCCCCTCAAGCCGCGGCGGCTGGCACCACCCCCACGCACGCCCCCCCACCCCCTGGACCAACTGGGAGAATTGGATCGGAGATCCCCAGGCCACAGAGAACGGAGACCAGGGTCCCTTCCAAACACGTGGCTTCATGGTCCGGCTGGGAACGGTGCACTCCCCTGGGCGGTGGCGGCTGGCGCCCTCCCGCCACACTTGGTGCCCCGGGCCGGCTAGGAGATTCGGAAGGGCACTCTCCCGGGCTGAGGCGGCCGGCGACCCTCCCCCATGGCGAGAGATTTCCAAAGTTAAAGGACCCACAGCACCTTTTACTGGTGGGACCTGCAGACAAACGAGTGCCACGAGCGCCACCTACTGGGCAGGATAAGAAAAACAGAACCCAGAGATTTCACAGAAAAATCTTTCAACCTGTTGGGTCCAACATCCAGGGAAATCTGACTAAATCCCCAGATGCCATCAGAAGATAACGGATCATGCTCAGAATATTGAAAATATGGCCCAGTCAAAGGAACAAACCAATAGTTAAAATGAGATACAGGAGCTGAGACAACTAATGCTGAATATACGAACAGAAATGGAAAACCTCTTCAAAAATGAAATCGATAAATTGAGGGAGGACATGAAGAAGACATGGGCTGAACAAAAAGAAGAAATAGAAAAACTGAAAAAACAAATCACAGAACTTATGGATGTGAAGGATAAAGTAGAAAAGAGGGAAAAAACAACGGATACCTACAATGATAGATTTAAAGAGACAGAAGATAGAATTAGTGATTTGGAGGATGGAACATCTGAATTCCAAAAACAAACAGAAACTATCAGGAAAAGAATGGAAAAATTTGAACAGGGGATCAGGGAACTCAAGGACAATATGAAGCGCACAAATATACGTGTTGTGGGTGTCCCAGAAGGAGAAGAGAAGGGAAAAGGAGGAGAAAAACTAATGGAATAAATTATCACTGAAAATTTCCCAACTCTTATGAAAGACCTAAAATTACAGATCCAAGAAGTGCAGCGCACCCCAAAGAGAATAGACCCAAATAGGCATTCTCCAAGACACTTACTAGTTAGAATGCCAGAGGTCAAAGAGAAAGCGAGGATCTTGAAAGCAGCAAGAGAAAAACAATCCATCACATACAAGGGAAACCCAATAAGACTATGTGTAGATTTCTCAGCAGAAACCATGGAAGCTAGAAGACAGTGGGATGATATATTTAAATTACTGAAGGAGAAAAACTGCCAACCAAGACTCCTATATCCAGCAAAATTGTCCTTCAAAAATGCAGGAGAAATTAACACATTCTCAGACAAAAAGTCACTGAGAGAATGTGTGACCAAGAGACCAGCTCTGCAAGAAATACTAAACGGAGCACTAGAGTCAGATACGAAAAGACAGAAGAGAGAGGTATGGAGAAGAGTGTAGAAAGAAGGAAAGTCAGATATGATATATATAACAAAAGGCAAAATGTTAGAGGAAAATATTATCAAAACAGTAATAACACTAAATGTCAATGGACTGAATTCGCCAATCAAAAGACATAGATTGGCAGAATGGATTTAAAAACAGGATCCTTCTATATGCTGTCTACAGGAAACACATCTTAGACCCAAAGATAAACATAAGTTGAAAGTGAAAGGTTGGGAAAAGATATTTCATGCAAATAACAACCAGAAAAGAGCAGGAGTAGCTATACTAATACCCAACAAATTAGACTTCAAATGTAAATCAGTTAAAAGAGACAAAGAAAGACACTATATACTAATAAAAGGAACAATTAAACAAGAAGACCTAACAATCATAAATATTTATGCACCGAACCAGAATGCCCCAAAATACGTGAGGAATACACTGCAAACACTGAAAAGGGAAATAGACACAAATACCATAATAGTTGGAGACTTCAATTCCCCACTCTCATCAATGGACAGAACATCTAGACAGAGGATCAATAAAGAAATAGAGAATCTGAATATTACTATAAAGGAGCTAGACTTAACAGACATTTATAGGACATTACATCCCACAACAGCAGGATACACCTTTTTCTCAAGTGCTCATGGATCATTCTCAAAGATAGACCATATGCTGGGTCACAAAGCAAGTCTTAACAAATTTAAAAACATTGAAATCATACACAACACTTTCTCGGATCATAAAGGAATGAAGTTGGAAATCAATAATAGGCGGAGTGCCAGAAAATTCACAAATACGTGGAGGCTCAACAACACACTCTTAAACAACGAGTGGGTCAAAGAAGAAATTGCAAGAGTAATTAGTAAATACCTCGAGGTGAATGAAAATGAAAACACAACATATCAAAACTTATGGGACGCAGCAAAGGCAGTGCTAAGAGGGAAATTTATTGCCCTAAATGCCTATATCAGAAAAGAAGAAAAGGCAAAAATGCAGGAATTAACTGTCCACTTGGAAGAACTGGAGAAAGAACAGCAAACTAATCCCAAAGCAAGCAAAAGGAAAGAAATAACAAAGATTAGAGCAGAAATAAATGAAATTGAAAACATGAAAACAATAGAGAAAATCAATAAGACCAGAAGTTGGTTCTGTGAGAAAATCAATAAGATTGATGGGACCTTATCAAGATTGACAAAAAGAAGAAGAGAGAGGATGCAAATAAATAAGATCAGAAATGGAAGAGGAGACATAACTACTGACCTCACAGAAATAAAGGAGGTAATAACAGGATACTATGAACAACTTTACGCTAATAAATACAACAATTTAGATGAAATGGACGGGTTCCTGGAAAGACATGAACAACCAACTTTGACTCAAGAAGAAATAGATGACCTCAACAAACCAATCACAAGTAAAGAAATTGAATCAGTCATTCAAAAGCTTCCTAAAAAGAAAAGTCCAGGACCAGACGGCTTCACATGTGAATTCTATCAAACATTCCAGAAAGAATTAGTATCAACTCTCCTCAAACTCTTCAAAAAAATTGAAGTGGAGGGAAAACTGCCTAATTCATTCTATGAAGCCAACATCACCCTCATACCAAAACCACGCAAAGATATTACAAAAAGAAAACTACAGACCAATCTCTCTAATGAATATAGATGGAAAAATCCGCAATAAAATTCTAGCAAATCGTATCCAACAACACATTAAAAGAATTATACATCATGATCAAGTAGGATTCATCCCAGGTATGCAAGGATGGTTCAACATAAGAAAATCAATTAATGTAATACACCATATCAACAAATCAAAGCAGAAAAATCACATGATCATCTCAATTGATGCAGAGAAGGCATTCGACAAGATTCAACATCCTTTCCTGTTGAAAACACTTCAAAAGATAGGAATACAAGGGAACTTCCTTAAAATGATAGAGGGAATATATGAAAAACCCATAGCTAATATCCTCAATGGGGAAAAATTGAAAACTTTCCCCCTAAGATCAGGAACAAGACAAGGATGTCCACCATCACCACTATTATTCAACATTGTGTTGGAGGTTCTAGCCAGAGCAATTAGACAAGAAAAAGAAATACAAGGCATCAAAATTGGAAAGGAAGAAGTAAAACTATCACTGTTTGCAGACGATATGATACTATACGTCGAAAACCCGGAAAAATCCACAGCAAAACTACTAGAGCTAATAAATGAGTACAGCAAAGTAGCAGGTTACAAGATCAACATTCAAAAGTCTGTAGCATTTTCTATACACTAGTAATGAACAAGCTGAGGGGGAAATCAAGAAACAAATCCCATTTACAATTGCAACTAAAAGAATAAAATACCTAGGAATAAATTTAACTAAAGAGACAAAAAACCTATATAAAGAAAACTACAAAAAAACTGTTAAAAGAAATCACAGAAGACCTAAATAGATGGAAGGGCATACCATGTTCATGGATTGGAAGACTAAATATATTTAAGATGTCAATCCTACCTAAATTGATTTACAGATTCAATGTAATACCAATCAAAATCCCAACAACTTATTTTTCAGAAATAGAAAAAACAATAAGCAAATTTATCTGGAAGGGCAGGGTGCCCCGAATTGCTAAAAACATCTTGAGGAAAAAAACGAAGCTGGAGGTCTCGCGCTGCCGGACTTTAAGGCATATTATGAAGCCACAGTGGTCAAAACAGCATGGTATTGGCATAAAGATAGATATATCGACCAATGGAATCGAATAGAGTGCTCAGATATAGACCCTCTCATCTATGGACATTTGATCTTTGATAAGGCAGTCAAGCCAACTCACCTGGGACAGAACAGTCTCTTCAATAAATGGTGCCTAGAGAACTGGATATCCATATGCAAAAGAATGAGAGAAGACCCATATCTCACACCCCATACAAAAGTTAACTCAAAATGGATCAAAGATCTAAACATTAGGTCTAAGACCATAAAACAGTTAGAGGAAAATGTAGGGAGATATCTTATGAAACTTACAATTGGAGGCGGTTTTATGGACCTTAAACCTAAAGCAAGAGCACTGAAGAAGGAAATAAACAAATGGGAGCTCCTCAAAATTAAACATTTTTGTGCATCAAAGAACTTCATCAAGAAAGTAGAAAGACAGCCTACACAATGGGAGACAATATTTCGAAATGACATATCAGATAAAGGTCTATTATCCAGAATTTATAAAGAGATTGTTCAACTGAACAACAAAAAGACAGCCAACCCAATTACAAAATGGGAAAAAGACTTGAACAGACACCTACCAGAAGAGGAAATACAAATGGCCAAAAGGCACATGAAGAGATGCTCAATGTCCCTGGCCATTAGAGAAATGCAAATCAAAACCACAATGAGATATCATCTCATACCCACCAGAATGGCCATTATCAACAAAACAGAAAATGACAAGTGCTGGAAAGGATGCGGAGAAAGAGGCACACTTATCCACTGTTGGTGGGAATGTCAAATGGTGCAACCACTGTGGAAGGCAGTTTGGCGGTTCCTCAAAAAACTGAATATAGAATTGCCATACGACCCAGCAATACCATTGCTGGGAATCTACTCAAAGGACTTAAGGGCAAAGACACAAACGGACATTTGCACACCAATGTTTATAGCAGCGTTATTTACAATTGCAAAGAGATGGAAACAGCCAAAATGTCCATCAACAGACGAGTGGCTAAACAAACTGTGGTATATACATACGATGGAATATTATGCAGCTTTAAGACAGGATAAACTTATGAAGCATGTAATAACATGGATGGACCTAGAGAACATTATGCTGAGTGAGTCTAGCCAAAAACTAAAGGACAAATACTGTATGGTCCCATTAATGTGAACCGACATTCGAGAATAAACTTGGAATATGTCATTGGTAACAGAGTCCAGCAGGAGTTAGAAACAGGGTAAGATAATGGGTAATTGGAGCTGAAGGGATACAGACTGTGCAACAGGACTAGATACAAAACCTCAAAAATGGACAGCACAATAATACCTAATTGTAAAGTAATCATGTTAAAACACTGAATGAAGCTGAACTGAGCTATAGGTTTTTTTTTTTTTTACTATTATTTTTACTTTTATTTTTTTCTCTATATTAACATTCTATATCTTTTTCTGTTGTGTTGCTAGTTCTTCTAAACCGACGCAAATGTACTAAGAAATGATGATCATGCATCTATGTGATGATGTTAAGAATTACCGATTGCATATGTAGAATGGTATGATTTCTAAATGTTGGGTTAATTTCTTTTTTTCCATTAATTAATAAAAAAAAAAAAGAAGACACAGGGAAAACATAAAGAAGACCTCAAAAGTTTCAAAAGACAAAGTGCAGGATGTATGGGAATGAATGGCCTAATAGAAGAGATGAAAAAAATAATAATAATGGAGAACTACAACAGTAAATTTGAAGAGGCAGAAGAAAGAATCAGTGAACTAGAGGATGGGACATCTAAAATCATACACATAGAAGAACACATGGGGAAAAGAATGGTAAAACATGAGCAGAGTCTCAGAGAATTGAATAACAAAAAGAAACATGTGAATATACATGTTGTGGGTGTCCCAGAAGTACAAGAGAATGGAAAAGGAGAAGAAAGAATAATGGAGAAAACAATCATTGAAACTTTTGCATTTCCTATGAAAGATAAAACATTACAGATCCAGAAGTGCATACCTCAAACAGAATACATCCAAATAGACACTTAACTAATCAGATTGCCAAATGTCAAAGACAAAGAGAGAATTATGAGAGCAGCAGGAGAACAGCCACCCATCACATTGAAAGGGAGACTCAGTAAGACTGTGCAGATTGCACAGCAGAAACCATGGAGGCAAGAAGGCAGTAATGTAATATATTTCCAATTATGAAAGAGAAAAACTGCCAACCAAGAATTCTATACCAGGCAATATGTCTTTCAAAAGTGAGAGGTAGATTAAAATATTCACCCAGTATCTGAGAGAATATGTGACTAAGAGACTGGCTCTACAAGAAATACTAAAGGGAGCACTACAAGCAGATAGGAAAAGACAGGAGAGAGAGATTGGAGAATAGTGTAGAAATGGAGACTGTCAGTGCAAGTAACAAGACAAAAAATAGATATGACATATAAAATCTAAAAGATAGAATGGTTGAAGAAAGTACTACCTTTCCAGTAACACATTAAATCTTGAGCGACCCCTGACCCTGTGCTGAGTGTGGAGATCTGGGAACTGTCTTTTTAATGTCAACATGAGTGAGCAACAAGGGGCTGGGGCAACCAATGGAAAAGACAAGACATCTGGTGAAAATGATGGGCAGAGGAAGGGTCAAAAAGAATTTGACATTGACATGGATGAACCAGAGACAGAACATGCAGCAGTGGTCACTCAGTCACTGTTCAGAAAATTCCAGAAGAAAAAGGCTGGACCTCAGTCCTCATAAGAGATTCCTATGATAGTCCACTGCAAGATTCAAAAGTCAACCATCACCTGTCAAGAAATTAAAACAGCAACACCCTAAAAAGCAGACATCCCCATATGATCTGCCCCATGCACAGCAAATCTAAAACGCATGTACAGAGCTCTGTGATATTAACCCCTGTAGGATGGTGTAAAACAATGAAATCGTGAGTAGCTTAATCTCTGTGTTTCTCTCCAGTCCCAGTTCTCCTGCAACTAATTTTCTTGATGTTGTAATAAAATGGAGTTAAGATGGAAAAAAAGATCTCAGTGGATTAAATTCCCAATCAAAAGACACAGACTGACAGAATGGATTGAAAAACAGGACCCAGCTATATGATATCAACAAGAGAATCATTTTAGACACAGGACAAAAATAGACTGAAAGCAAAAGATTGGAAAAGGGTATTTCTCATAAACAACTACCAGAAGGGAGCAGGGATAGCTATACTCAGATCAGATAAAAGAGACTTCAAATATAAAACAAAGAAAAAAGACAAAGAAGGACACTATGTATTAATAAAGGGACAATCCATCAAGAACACATAGCAATCATAAATATTTATTCACCAAGCCAGAGTGCCCCCAAAATACATGAGACAAATACTGGCAATACTGAGGGAGAAGTAGACACCTCTGCAATAATAGTTGGAGACTTCAAGTCCCTGCTCTTATCAATGCATAGAACATCTAGACAGAGGATCATTAAGGAAACAGAAAATTTGAATAATACAATAAACAATCTAAGCTTAACAGACATTTACAGAACATTACACCCCACAATAGCAGGCTACACCTTTCTCAAGTGCTCATGGATCATTCTCAAAGATAGACCACATGCTGGGTAACAAAGCGAGTCTCAATAAATTTAAAAAGACTAAAGTTACACAAAACCCGTTCTTAAATCATAATGCTATGAAGTTGGAAATGAATAACAGGCAGAGAGTCAGACATTTTTTAAATAGATGGAGGCAAAACAATACACTCTTAAACTACCAGAGGGTCAAGGAAGAAATTACAAGAGAAATTGGTAAATATCTCAAGGCAAATGAAAATGAAAACATAACATATCAGAATTTATGGGATGCCACTAAGGTGGTGCTGAGAGGGAAATTTATTGCTCTGAATGCCTAGATCAAAAAAAGAAGAAGAAAAACTGAGTGATTGGCTATTCATCTGGAAGAACTAGAGAAAGAATAGCAAACTAACCTGAAAGCAAATAAAAGGAAAGAAATAACTAAGATTAGAGCAGAAATAATGAAAAAAATAAAATAATGAGAATATGAAAGCAATAGAAAAAAACAACAAAACCAAAAGTGGGTTCATTGAGAAAATCAATAAAATTGATTTATGTGACCCCTGAGACTCTGAGGTAGAGCTCTGAAGCTCTGAACATCAGCTAGTACTCCATACCACAACTGTTTAAAAGGTTAAGTAAGTGATCAGACTTCGACTAGAGCTATTAATAAAGCTGATCTGGATAGGACTAAGGTAAATCAGAATACAGGGTAAAGGATGATATGCTCCATATTTCAAAACTTCAACTTCTGTGTGAGACCAAAGGAAGAGATGTTTGTTTGGTGAAAATTTTATATTTTGGGTAGCACATTCTCTAATTTAACCTGTGTGGTCAGTTTGCTTGAGCGTTTTTCTTTTTTCTTTTTATTTCTTTTTCTGAAGTGATGCAAAATGTTCTAAAAAATGACTGTGGTGATGATCATGTAACTATGTGATGATATTGTGAGCCATTGATTGTATGTCATATATGGAATGCATACATGCAAAGATGTGTTGATAAAACATTTAATAAATAAAAAAAAAGTATTTGCAAGGTCCCCTTGGGAGGCTGGGAAGAAAGGAGGAAATATTCAACATCCCCATTTGGAGAGTTTCTGATATTCTTGTAAGCAGTGGGTCAAACAATTCAATAGGCAGAGCCCTTGATTTGGGGGTCCACCCCTATGAAACTTATTCCTACAAAGGATAGGCTAAGCCAGTTACTTAAAATCAAGCCTAAGATTCATGCACAGAGAGCCTCTTTTGTTGCTCAGATGTGGCCTCTCTTTCTCTAAGCCAACTTGGCAGGTGAACTCACTGCCCTCCCCCACATGTACGACACGACTTCCAGGAGTGTAACTCTCCCTGGCAACATGGGACAGAAATCCTGGGATGAGCCAGGACTGGCCTCAAGAGATTGAGAAAGACTTCTTGACAAAAAGGGGAAGAAAGAAATGAGACAAAATAAAGTTTCAGTGGCTGAGAGATTTCAAACAGAATTGAGAAGTTATCTTGAAAGTTATTCTTATACATTACATAGATATCCCTTTTTAGTTTATGGTGTATTGGAGTGGCTGGAGGGAAGTATCTGAAACTGTTGAGCTGTGTTCCAGTAGCCTTGGTTCTTGAAGACTATTGTAAAACCATATTCCTTTTACAGTGTATCTGTGCGATTGTGAAAACCTTGTGTCTGATGCTCCCTGTATCCAGGGTATGGGCAAATGAGTTAAAAACTAAGGGTAATAAATAAATAAATAAATAATAAGAGGGGAAAAGGGGGAAAAAATGATTAGATTGAAATGCTAGTGGTCAATGAGAAGAAGTAGTAAGGAATAGAGTTTGTATGAGTTTTTTCTTTTTATTTCTTTTTCTGTAGTGATGCAAATGTTCTAGAAATGATCATTGTGATGAATATACAACTGTGTGATGAGCCACAATTTATGGTTTGGATGAACTGTATGCATGTGAAGCTATCTCACACACTGAGCAGATAGAAGTAACACAAGCCTATAAGGACTTCAGTTGTGTGCACTGTAGTGTTTACTCAACCCAAAGTGGCTGCATGCAAAAACACCACAGCTAGAAAACTTGCACAAAAATCTTTGAATAAAAGTGGGACTTTTAAGCTTCCTTTATTTTCCATCCATAATTTAAATATACACATTTTGCCCTCGTGTTTTCTTGTCTATTCAGGTTTACTCGTTATTTAAGAAAATACCTAAAAGTGTCATAGAGTGAGTACATTTTTCATCTTCCACTGTTAATTTCAGGTTCTCAGTCATACAGTGGTGCATAATAATGTCTAAGCCTGCTCTCCATTCTGGTCTCAATTCAGATTTTTCTCTAAGTGACTGTTTTTCATTGTACTTAAAAATGTCAGTGAAAGCTAAATTTCACTATTTACTTTGAGAAAGATGTTGTCATTTCTTGACTGTAACTAATCCATTTGCTTGCCTGGCTTCTTTGACCTGCATCTGCTTCCTTCTGCCTGGAGTAAAGCCCAGCACAAAATCTGTAGCACCTCAAAGTAATGAACTTCTCATCTCTGCACTGCGTCAGGCTGATAGCAAAGACTGGCTCATAGTCTGCAAAGACTAATTTCTCTAAACTTTGTAGAAAAGTCGGAGGTGCAAATGAGGAAATCACATTGCAGCTCTTAGAACTGAAAAAAAAATAGTCTGAGAATTTGAAAATGTCTAGATTTGGTAAACACTAGAAGCAGCATGATTTTATTTGCATTTATTTTAAGCCATGAGAATGCAGTAGCTCTTTAAGAGCTGAGCACTTTTTCTTACAATTAATTTCTAAGAACCACAGGTAAATTTTTGTTTATTTCAAGTGAGTGCTAACTCAAGCCATCTTGGATATCAGCTATACCAAATAACAAATCATAATTTGAACTTTACTTCCGTTGATTAAAAATGGAATTCCTTTCAAGAAAAAAAAAATTGTTGAATTAGAAATTTTCTATTCTGAATTTATCACTGAATAATAATACAAAAGAATCTTGCAATTTCAGTTGACCATAAACTTTATGAGAGTCACTAAGGTAAATGTGATGGTTAGAAATATTCCTCGAACATGGACTCTATTAGGAGAAATAGCTGCACTTTTGTGAAACTTTTATCTTTTTTACTTCACTTAGAAAAATATCCTGTGTGGTAGGCAGAATAATGCATCTCCCATCCAAAAAAAAAAAAGAAAAGACATTCATGCCCTAATCTCCGTTTTCTTACAGGAAAAAGGACTTTGTAGATGTGATTATGGCTAAAGGCCTTGAAATGAAGGCCTTCCTGGATTATCTGTGTGGGTCTAATCTAATCCCACGAGTCTTTAAAAGCTGAGGCCTTTCCCATCTGTAGTCAAAGAAAGATGTGAAAATGGAAGGAGTCAGAAAGATGAAGCACCGCTGGCTGTACAGAGGGAGGAAGGGGCCACAGCCAAGGGATGCAAGCTGCCTCCAGAAGCTGGGAGCAGAAACCGACTTCCCCAGTTCCTCCTGAAGGAACACAGGCCTCTACACCTTCATTTTAGCCCAGTGAGGTCTGTATCAACCTTCCGACCAAAAGATCACAGGATAATACGTGTGCATTGTTTTAAGCCTCTAAATTGTGGTAATTTGCTATGGCAGTAATAGAAAACTAAGATAACTCTTATTGATCTCAATAAACCAACACTGTGAGAGCTATAAATTGGCCAATCTTTTATGAGTCTACTTTTGCTTTATTCTCTTCAAATACCTAATCTTATTGGAATACTTTGATCACAATATGATAAGCAAGCTTGTGGTTTATCCTGATTTCCAATTTCTTTAAATTTGGTATTGAGATCAGTTATTTTATCTATAGAGCTTGGAAATTTCAAAACTTCAGTATTGGAGATAACATCAAACCTTCATTTTTTCAGTTTCAATTATAGCTTCTGTTTAAAATTTTACAGGATACAAATTACACATAAAGTAAATGATTTAATCAAATGCTATCTGAAGATCTGAACAGTATAGCCAAAATCCTTTTAAAAAGTCAAGTATATACACGGTTATAGAAACAGAGAATCACACCAAAGAAGCCTGATACAGGAAAATATTTATTGCAAAGAATGCCAACGATGTCTGAGCTTTTCTTTTTCTTTCTTTTGTGGAGTGGTGCAAATGTTCAGAACAGTGATTGTGGTGATGAATATACAACTATGTGATGATATTGTGAGCCATTGATTGTAACCACGACAAGAATGTATGTCAAGAATGTCTATATACTGAGTGAGTCTAGCCAAAAACTAAAGGACAAATACTGTATGGTCCCACTGATGTGAACAGACATTCGAGAATAAATTTGGAATATGTCATTGGTAACAGAGTCCAGCAGGAGGTAGAAACAGGGTAAGATAACGGCCAATTGGAGTTGAAGGGATACAGACGGTGTAACAGGACTAGATACAAAAACTCAAAAATGGACAGCACAATAATACCTAATTGTAAAGTAATCATGTTAAAACACTGAATGAAGCTGCATCTGAGCTATAGGTTTTTGTTTTGTTTTGTTTTGATTTTACTATTATTACTTTTATTTTTTTCTCTATATTAACATTCTATATCTTTTTCGGTTATGTTGCTAGTTCTTCTAAACCGATGCAAATGTACTAAGAAATGATGATCATGCATCTATGTGAGGATGTTAAGAATTACTGATTGCATATGTAGAATGGTATGATTTCTAAATGTTGGGTTAATTTCTTTTTTTCCGTTAATTAAAAAAAAAAAAAGAGAAGGGGTAATTGGAGCTGAAGGGATACAGACTGTACAACGGGACTGGATATAAAAACTCAGAAATGGACAGCACAATACTACCCAATTGTAATGCAATTATGTTAAAACACTGAATGAAGCTGCATGTGAGGTATAGGTTTTTTGGTTGTTTTTTTTTTTTCTTTTATTATTGTTTTAATTCTTATTCTGTTGTCTTTTTATTTCTTTTTCTAAATCGATGCAAATGTACTAAGAAATGATGAATATGCAACTATGTGATGTTATTAAGAATTACTGATTGTACATATAGAATGGAATGATTTCTAATTGTTTTGTTAATTCTTTTTTTAATTAATAAAAAAAAAGAATGTCTATATATCAAGAATGTTTGTACGTTTGTTCGTTGTTTATGATAAAAATATTTTTTTAAAAAAAGAATGTCAATGTTATTTTGTAATCTAAATACCCTGATAATTTCCTTTTTTTTTTCTTCTTCTTTTGTGCATGGGCAGGCACCAGAAGTCGCATCTGGGTCCCCGGCATGGCAGGCGAGAACTCTGCCACTGAGGCACCGTGGCCTGCCCTCCCTGATAGATTTTTTAAAGTAGTTTTTTAACCACTCAACAGAACAACATATCACCTGTCTATTAGCTATGTTGGTGGAGGAAACAGCAGCCTTCTAAAGGACTGAGAGCTGCAAAACTCATTTCATCCTCTACTGCACAAAGCCTTTTTCATCCAGGTTGTTTGGTCCTGAAATGTCTCTATTCCCATAAATATGGAAGGGACGGGGCCCTTTTTCATTTTGCGGAGAGTGGGAGGTAAAAGATTTAGGTGTGCTTTGGGATTTGGATAAAATAATTCTTTGGCCATTTTACCATCCTAAATATAACTTTTTTTTTCCTTATGCACATATGTATATACATATACGCTATATATACATATTCAAGTACATATACATCAGATGTATTTGTATATATATGTATACATATGTACATATGTATGTTCATATACATTATATACACATCTTTAATATTGCTTTCAGATTCATTTCATATTTTCAATATCAGCAAAGAAGTTTAATTAAGCAGTATTTTCATAAGCAGTAATTGTAAAAGAAGCACAGAGGAGCCTTCTAAGATGTTTTTGTCCTAATATAAAAAGACCAAATGAACCTCATTAACCAATTTGGCCCCCTGCAACCCCTATAAATCTATGATTAAAAGTGACCAGGCATTTTGGACAGTGCTCCAAGGCTTATAAGTAAAATCAGTAAGATCATTTAAAATCTGTGGGTTTCCTTTTATGGCACAAGATTTAACCAGCTCTCAGAATGAAGAACTAGAGACTCTGGCATACTTGAACTTTACAATACAACAAAGTTACTAGAAAATATTTTTAAGACTAGGAAAATATAGAGAACATAAATGCGAAAGAGAAGAATCTTAATGAAAACTAGAAGAAAGCAAATAAAATTCTGCACAAAGTAGAAAAGCTTCGTGACTATGTTTTCCTCAAAAAAAATAGAGAAACTTTTTTTCAAATACTTTTTAGTAATGTTGATCAGAAAGTGAAAGTTTTGTTTTGCTACAGTCGTTACTGTTTTTCCAAGGTATTCCTGGAACATATATAGATTTTAATTTTAAAGACTATGTAGAGGATGCTTTTTGGTGCTTCATCCAGATCCCCACTTTGGACCAATGCACCCACTCTCAAGCTTCTGTGATGCTCCCACAGGCCTGGGAAATCTGCAAGGGCAACATAACCAGGCCTTGCCTCAGAGAGGATGAGTCTGTGCTGCTTGGACTCCTGGACTCCCCGTGCGGGTTGGCCAATGTGAAATTTTAGCTGAATCCCCATCTTTTCCCAGCTTCTTCCCCTGTCTTAGTCTACTACACCCACTTCCTGACAAATTTCACTTGACAGCACGCCATCAGTAAGTACATTCTACAAAAATCTGTGTCTAAAACTCTGCTTCCACATAAACTTAAAACAGAAGGAGAAAGTAAAGAAATAGATATTATGAAAAGATAAGAGAAGGTAGAAATGGAAGATAGTCCCCCAAAATGTAATATATGGATTATAAACATCCCAGGAGAAAAGAAAGGAAAGGATGGAGAACTAATAATCAAAGCAATAAAAGAAATTTTCCTGAGTTGAAGAATATTGTGGGTTCTCAGATTCAAAGGGCTCACTAAGCAATGAGAATATCCTTTATCCATCTCTATCACTAAAGATTATTTGGAGGTTCTAATCACTACAATAAAATATGAAAAAGGAGTAATGACAATCACAAAAAAGAAACAAACTCATCAATATTTGTAGAAAACTTGACTACAAAACTAGAAAATCTGGGCGACTCAACTGTGAAATTATTGGAACTAACAAGACATTCTAAAGATGGCCCAAGACAAGTTAAGTACCCAGTTAAAAATCAATAGCTTTCCTTCATACTATGCAATAACTACTTACAAAATGCAATAGGAAAATAACCTTCATTCACAGTAGAAACAAATTATAAAGTCTCTAGGAATAAAATCAACAGGAATTGAACCAGGCCTATTAAAAATCTATAAAGCGAGAGGATTTCTGGGAAAATGGCTGACTAGAGCAGCTTGCAATTAGTCCTTCTCCATGGAAAAGTTAGAGAAGGGACAGGAGGGTGACTGAGGCGGCAGTTCGGGAGTGCGGCTGACCTGGGAGGGACTTCTGCACGACATGCAGCAGCCCTGGTTGCAGAGGCTGAGGAACCGAGGGGCAGAACGCTGGAGCCTGGCATGGAGGCAAGGAGCCACGGAGTCCGCGGGAGGGCACTGACCAGTACATGACTAGGAAGTAAGCCAGGCCGTGTTCCTTGACTGCACTACCCTCACCAGCACAGCCCAATGACCGGCAACTCACCCCACACACCATGCACCTGAACTCCATTTGCCCACTCTCATTCCCTGTGCTCCAGGTGCCCCCACCCCACCAGCCCCCAGCGCACATACCTGACCCACACCCCTACCCCAAGTGCAGCCCAGCCCACCTCTCCTGCACCCACCCCAAGCACTACCCCCCCTTCCTGTTCCCTGCATGTTACAGCAGTCCTAGAACTGTGTGTGCGCACAACACTCAGCCTCATTTCCCAACTCTGAGAAAGCGCTGACCTGTCACGTCTCTCCCCAATTCATGAAGGCATAATGCCAATCTGCTGCCACAGCTCTACACACGTGCACAAAGGGCCCCATGCCTTAGACCAGCGCACACCAGGGTTGTGCCCCCTAGACTGGTGCACCCGCACAGCTACATCCTCCCTGGCCACCGGGTGCCCATGTTCAAAGCACCAGCAACACATCCCAACCTGTGCCCACACCTGCCCTGAAAGAAATCACTGTACTGGGTGCTCCACCCCATGCCCTGCTCCCTGCTGTATAACTGTGCTGCAAACACAAGGCCTTAGACTACTGAAAGAAATCAACTGCCAAAGTAAATCAATCAATATATCTCCATGCGATGAAGACAGCAGAAGATCACTAAGCATACCACAATGCAGGCAGATATAACCCTGCCCAATGACCAAATTAAAACACCCAAGGAGACACAGACATAGGAACAACCAATTAAAGGTGTTCATACAACTCTACTTGGTAAAATAAGTGGGATAGCAATTGACATAAAGGAGATCAGGAAGACAGTAGAAGAGCACAAAGAGGAATTTGAAAGAATAAATACAAAAATAACATAAATCAAAGAGATTAACAGATTGGCCCTGTTGACCAAATAAAAAAACATACTAGAGGCACACAACACCAGATTTGAAGAGATAGAAGAAAGAATAAGTAATATAGAGGACAGGATAAATGACTTCTAAGACTCAAAACAGCAAATGTCAAAAAAGATGGGGAAAAAAATGAATGGGAACTCAGGGAAATGATAGACAAAACAAAGCACACAAATGTAAGAATCACTGGTGTCCCAGAAGGAGAAGAGAGAAGTAAAGGGCTAGGAAGAGTAGTTGAGGATATAATGGGGGAAAACTTCCCAACTCTCATAAAGGCATAAAAATTCACAAGTCAGTGAAACCTAAAGAATTTCAAACAGAATAAATCCAAATAGGCCTTTCCCAAGGCACATACTAGTCAGTCTGTCAAATGTTGAAGAGAAGCAGAAAATCCTGAAAGGAACAAGAGAAAAACAATTTACTACATACAAGGGAAATCAAATAAGACTGAGTCCAGAATACTCAACTAGCCCCCTGGAAGTGAGAAGGCAGTGGTATGAGATGTTCAAGATCCTGAAAGAGAAAGACTTCCAGCCAAGAATTCTCTACCCAGCCAAATGGTCCTTTAAAATTGAGGGAGAGATTAAAGCTTTCACAGACAAAGAAGTCCTGAAAGAATTTGTCAACAAGAGACTGGCCCTATAAGAAATACTAAAAGGACAGAAAAACCTTTCAACCAGCCGGGTCCCACACCCAGGGAAATCTGATCAAATGCTCAGACACCAGCAGAAAATAATGGATGACGCTCGGAAAATTGAAGATATGGCCCAGTCAAAGGAACAAACCAATAGTTCAAATGAGATACAGGAGCTGAGACAACTAATGCTGAATATACGAACAGAAATGGAAAAACTCTTCAAAAACCAAATCAATAAATTGAGGGAGGACATGAAGAAGACATGGGCTGAACAAAAAGAAGAAATAGAAAATCTGAAAAAACAAATCACAGAACTTGTGGGAGTGAAGGACAAAGAAGAAAAAATGGAAAAAACAATGGATACCTACCTACAATGGTAGATCTAAAGAGACAGAAGATACAATTAGTGAACTGGAGGATGGAACATCTGAATTCCAAAAAGAAACAGAAACTATAGGGAAAAGAATGGAAAAACTTGAGCAGGGGATCAGGGAACTGAATGACAGTATGAAGCGCACAAATATACGTGTTGTGGGTGTCCCAGAAGGAGAAGAGAAGGGAAAAGGAGGAGAAAAACTAATGGAAGAAATTATCACTGAAAATTTCCCAACTTTTATGAAAGACCCAAATTTACAGATCCAAGAAGTGCAGCGCACCCCAAAGAGAATAGACCCAAATAGGCATTCTCTAAGACACTTACTAGTTAGAATGTCAGAGGTCAAAGAGAAAGAGAGGATCTTGAAAGCAGCAAGAGAAAAACAATCCGTCACATACAAGGGAAACCCAATAAGACTATGTGTAGATTTCTCAGCAGAAACCATGGAAGCTAGAAGACAGTGGGATGATATATTTAAATTACTAAAAGAGAAAAACTGCCAACCAAGACTTCTATATCCAGCAAAATTGTCCTTCAAAAATGAAGGAGAAATTAAAACATTTATAGACAAAAAGTCACTGAGAGAATTTGTGACCAAGAGACCAGCTCTGCAAGAAATACTAAAGGGAGCACTAGAGTCAGATACGAAAAGACAGAAGAGAGAGGTATGGAGTAAAGTGTAGAAAGAAGGAAAATCAGATATGATATATATAATACAAAAGGCAAAATGGTAGAGGAAAATATTATCCAAATAGTAATAACACTAAAAGTTAATGGACTGAATTTCCCAATCAAAAGACATAGAATGGCAGAATGGATTACGACCCAGCAATACCACTGCTAGGTATCTCCTCAAAGGACTTACGGGCAAAGACACAGACGGACATTTGCACACCAGTGTTTATAGCAGCATTATGTACAATTGCAAAGAGATGGAAACAGCCAAAATGTCCATCAACAGACGAGTGGCTAAACAAACTGTGGCGCATACCTACGATGGAATATTATGCAGCTTTAAGACAGACTAAACTTATGAAGCATGTAATAACATGGATGGACCTAGAGAACATTATGCTGAGTGAGTCTAGCCAAAAACTAAAGGACAAATACTGTATGGTCCCACTGATGTGAACCGACATTTGAGAATCAGCTTGGAATATATCATTGGTAACAGAGACCAGCAGGAGTTAGAAACAGGGTAAGATAATGGGTAATTGGAGCTGAAGGGATACAGACTGTGCAACAGGACTAGATACAAAAACTCAAAAATGGACAGCACAATAATACCTAAGTGTAATGTAACTATGTTGGAACACTGAATGAAGCTGCACCTGAAATATGGTTTTTTGTTTGTTTGTTTGTATCTTTTGTTTTTGTTTTTTTCTTTTTCCTTTTTTATATATATATTTTTATTAGTATTATTATTTTAATTCTCTTCTCTATATTAACAGTCTCTATCTTTTTCTGC
Organism: Tamandua tetradactyla; assembly: GCF_023851605.1. NCBI lineage: Eukaryota > Metazoa > Chordata > Mammalia > Pilosa > Myrmecophagidae > Tamandua > Tamandua tetradactyla. Next base: position 7,625,106 of record NC_135346.1, on the reverse strand, counting down.
TGTTTTGCTAGTTCTTTTCCTAAATCGATGCAAATGTACTAAGAAATGATGATCATACATCTATGTGATGATACTAAGAATTACTGAGTGCATGTGTAGAATGGAATGATTTCTAAATGTTGTGTTAATTTCTTTTCTTTTTTGATTAATAAAAAAAAAGAAAGAAAGAAATACTAAAAGGAGTTCTGCCAGCTAGAAAAAAAAACAAAAAACAAAAAACAGGAGAGGGAGGTCTGGAGGGGGGCACAGAACTGAAGAGTACCAGTGAGGGTAATTAAAAGAGTACAAAGAAAAACAGGGAGAGGAATATAGAGGCCTGACAAATAAAATAGAAAAGATAAGATGGTAGAATCAAGAAACACCTTTTCAGTAATAACTTTGAACATTAATGGACTAAACTTACCAATTAAAAGATACAGATAGACAGAATGGATTAAGAAACATAATCCAGCTTTATGCTGCTTACAAGAGACTCATTTTAGACATAAGGATGCAAATAGATGAAAGAGAAAGAATGGGAAAAGGTCTTCCACACAAGTTGTAACCAAAAGAAAACAGGAGTAGCTATACTAATATCAGAAAAAATAGATTTTAAATGTAAAGACATCAAAAGAGACAAAGAAGGACACTATATACTATTCAAATGGTCAAGTCACCAAGAAGATATAACAATCATAAATGCTTATACTCCCAATGAAGGAGCTCCAAAGTACTTGTGGCAGATATTGGCAAAACTGAAGGGAGCAATAGATGTTTCAACAATAATAGGAGACTTCAATACAGCACTCTCCTTTATAGATAGAACAACTGGCAGAAGATCAACAAGGAAATAGAGAAATTAAATAACTTGATAAATAAATTAGACCTAACAGACATATATAGGTCATTGCACCCCAATACACAAGTATATATATTCTTCTCTAGTGCTAATGGAACATTCTCCAGGATACATCATATGTTGGGACATAAAACAGATCTTTATAAATTTGAAAACATGGATATTACTCAGTGTGCTTTCTCTGATCACAGTGGGATGAAGGTGGATCTCAATAACCACCAAAGAATGAGAAAATTCACAAATATATGGAGACTAAATAACACACACTTAAACAACAAGTGGGTCAAAGAAGATATTGTTAAGGAAATCAGCAAGTATCTGGAGATGAATGAAAATGAGAATACAACCTATCAGAACTTCTGGGATGTGGTAAAGGTTGTGCTGGGAGAGAAATTTGTTGTCTTAAATGCCTATGTTAAAAAACAAGAAAGAGCAAAAATCAAGGTCTTAACAGCACACCTGGAGGAACTTGAGAAAGAACAGCAAACTAACCCCAAAGCAAATACAAGATGAGAAATAACAAAGATTCAAGCAGAGATAAATGAAGGGGGGAACAAAAGAACAATAGAAAGAATCAACAAAACCAAAAGTTGGTTCTCTGAGAAAATCAATAAAATTGATGGTCCACTAGCAAGACTGACAAAGAAAAAAAAAAGAGAGAGGATGCAAATAAACAAGATCAGAAATGAGAAGGGGTGCATTACCACAGACCATAAAGAAATAAAAGAAATCAAAAGAGGATACTATGAACAACTATATGCCAACAAACTAGACAACTTAGATAAAATTCCTGGAGACCCACAAACAAGCTACACTGATTCAGGAAGAAATAGAAGATCTCAGCAAACCAATCACAAGTAAAGAGATTCAATCAGTCATCAAAAATCTTTCTACAAAGGAAAGCCCAGCACCAGATGGCTTTGCAGGGGAATTTTATCAAACATTCCAGAAAGAACTAAACTTCGACCAATCCTGCTCAAACTTTTCCAAAAAATTGAGGAAAAAGAAACTCTACTTAACTCATTTTATGAACCTAATATCATTTTAACACCAAAACTGGGTAAAGATGCTATAAGAAAGGAAAACTACATGCCAGTTTCCCTAATGAAGACAGATGCAAAATTTTTCAATACAATATTAGCAAATCTAATCCAACAACACATTAAACAATTATATACCATGACCAAGTGGGGGTTATACCAGGAATGCAAGGATGGTTCAACACAAGAAAATCAATTAATGTAATCCAACACATCAAAAAATTAAAAGGGAAAAATCACATGATCATCTTCATTGATGCTGACAAAGAATTTGATAAAATTCAAGCATCCTTTTCTGATAAAAACACTCCAAAAGATAGGAATCATATCTCAATATGATAAAGGAAATATATGAAAAAAATGATAGCCAGCATCATACTCAATTGAAGGAGACTGAAAACTTTCTCCCTAAGATCAGTTACAAGACAGGGATGCCCACTGTCACCACCATTATTCAACATTGTGCTAGAAGTTCTAGCTAGAGCAATCAGGCAGGACAAAGAAATAAAAGGCATTCAAATTGGAAAGGAAGAAGTAAAACTCTCATTATTTGCAGATGATATCAAACTATACTTGGAAGATCCTGAGAAATCTACAGCAAAGTTACTTGAGCTATATAAGCAAATTCAGGAAGGTGATGAGATATAAAATTAATATGCAAAAATCAGTAACATCTCTATACACAAGCAATGACCTACCTGAGGAGTCAGTTAAGAAAAATTTTCCACTCAAAATAGCAACTAAAAGAATCAAATACTTAGGAATGAATGTAACTAGGGCTGTAAAGACTTGTACACAGAAAACTACATAAGCTGCTAAAAGAAATCAAATGAGAGCTAAATGCGTGGAAAGACATTCCCTGCTCATGGATGGGAAGGCTCAATATAGTTAAGATGTCAATTCTCCCCAAATTGATCTACAGATTCAACACCGTACCCATCAAAATTCCAACAACCTACTTTGAAGATCTGGAAAAGCTAACTACTAAATTCATCTGGAAGGGAAAAAGACCCCAAATAGCTAAAGCATCCTAAAAATGAAGGACGAAGTGGGAGGATTAACACCCCCTGAATTTAAAACCTATTTTAAAGCCCCAGTGGTCAAAACAGCATAGTACAGGCACAAAGACAGAAGCATTGATCAATGGAATCGAATTGAAAGTGCAGAAATAGACCACCAAATCTATGATTAACTGATTTTTACAAGGCCCCCAAATCCTCTGAACTGGGACAAAACAGTCTTTTCAATAATTGCACATGGAAGAACTGGACATCAATAGCCAAGAGAATGAAAGAGGACTCCTATCTTACACCCGACACAAAAATTACCTCCGAGTGGATCAAACACCTAAATATAAGAACTAACACCATAAAGCTTCTAGAAGAAAATGTAGGGAAACATCTTCAAGACCTCGTAACAAGAGGTAGCTTCCTAAACTTTACACTCAAAGCACAAGCAACAAAAGAAAAATAGATAAATGGGAACTCCTCAAAATCAAATGCTTCTGCACTTCAAAAGACTTTGTCAAGAAGGTGAAGAGGCAGTCAACTCAATGAGAGAATATATTTGGAAATCACATATCAGACAAAAGTTTGATTTCCTGTATATACAAAGAAATCCTACAACCCAACAACCAAAGAACAAACAAGCCAATTACAAAATGGGCTAAAGATACGAACAGGCATTTTTCTGAAGAGTAAATACAGATGGCTCAAAAGCACATGAAGAGATGCTCATTTTCACTAGCTATAAGGGAAATGCAGATCAACACTACAATGAGATACCACCTCACACCTATAAGAATGGCTACTATTAAACAAACAGGAAACTATACATGTTGGAGAGGACGTAGCGAAGCTGGGACACTTATGCACTGTTGGTGGGAATGTGTAATACTGCAGCCACTATGGAAGACTATGTGGCAGTTCCTCGGGAAACTAAATGACCCAGCAATAGCACTACTTGGTATATACCCAGAAGAGCTGAAAGCAATGACACAAACAGACATTCACACACTGATGTTCATAGCAGCATTATTCACAATTGCCAAAAAGATGGAAACAAACCAAATGCCCATCAACAGACAAGTGGATCAACAAAATGTGGTATATACATACAATGGAATATTATACGGCAGTACAACAAAATGACGTCCTGAAGCACATGACAAGATGGATGAGCCTTGAGGACATAATGCTGAGTGAAGTCAGCCAGACACAAAAGGACAGATACTGTACAATTCCACTTTTATGACCAGCATAAAGATATAATCAGAGACTTAGAATACAGAATACATGAGACTTAGAGATATATAGAACCTAGAAATGGGTGAACCATTAGCTAATGAGGTTAAACTCCAATGTAAGGGAACAGACAGGAGTGAAGGTTCTTCTCAAGTGGGTCTAAAAGTAATACTATCACATTGAAGATGAACAAGATTGAAAGGGGTTGTATAGACCTACGTGTCCCACTGATTCACACTAGAAATATGAATGAGTTCTTGTAAGAATCACTTCAAAGATATGATTCTTGTATAAAGACTGTTTTAGTCCAGGATACAGAGGAAAACTGCTATTGCACGCTATGAGCTATGTTCAACAGGAAACTATCAGCACTACCACAGTAACAGCAGAGGTAAATAATTGGAGGAGGGACAAGAGTTAAGAGGAGGTTTAGATCTCTTATTTGGCGAGGGTATGTTTATTGGTTTTCCGTCTCTTGAAAACAATGAAATTATCTAAAATTGAGAATGTTGATGGATGTGGACTTTGGGCCCTCTACAAGATGCCCAATGAATGCAGGTGGCTGAAGGATGCACTGATGGAGAAATAGAATGGTGGTCAGTGGAGCAGATACATTAAGTCCGGAGTGGTGATTATTATCTCTGGATTTTGAGACACTGTTTTATATATATAATCTGATATTTAGAGATAAGAATGAATCTGAACAGGTTGGGATTAAAGTAATCCAGAACATAGGGATAAGGAAGACAGTGTCTTTATTTTAGAACCACACATACTCTTTGAGACCAATAGAAGAAAGGTTTATTTGATTGGAAACTGGAATTTTCTGTAGTGCATAATCTAACTCACCCTAATGTATAATCTAATGTATACCTCATTTGAACAACTGAAACACAGAGAGCACAGAATGAGAAGGAGGTCTTTAATTGTAATGCCTGGAAACATCCTAGAGTGTATTAACCAGATGATCAAAAAGTATTGGCAAAGTCCCTTGAGGGAGGGGAGAGAGACTATGGAACTATTAAACCTTACCATCAGGGAATCCTGATACTGTGCCAAACTTTAGGTACATCCAAATCAATAGGACTGCCTTCAATGATGAGGCTTCCTCTTGTGAAGCTTATGTAGGTAGCATAGAAGCTTAGTTACCTATAGGCATGCCTAAGAATTACTTCTGGAGAACCTCTGTTGTTGCTCAGATGTGGCCTCAGTCTCTCTAAGCCCAACCCTGAAATTGAAATCATCGCCCTCCCTCCTATGTGGGACATGACATCCAGGGGTGAAAGTCTCCCTGGCAATGTGGGAGAGGACTCCCAGGGATGAATCCAGACCTAGCACCATGGAATCAACAATTCCATCCTGAAAAAATGGGGGAAAGAAGTGTAATTAATAAAGTATCATTGGCAGAGAGAGTTCAAATAGAGTTGAGAGGCTACTCTGGAGGTTGCTCTTATGCAAGCTTCAGGTCGACCTTGTTACCTATCATAACCTGCCAACCCCCAACCAGGTTCATTCCAGCCAATCCTAAAGAACACCTAGGGCAATTTATAAGATTCCACAAGGGTTCCATGTACTAGAGTAACTTTCCAGAAACCTACAACCTCCAGATGGGTCCCTGGTTCAGATAAGTCTTGAAACCTAGCCCAGCCTTTCCAGAACATCAGATAGTTCCATCCCCCTACCCCATATTAGTGACAGACCCTTCCAATAGCAAAAATTTAGAACTGCCATAGCCCAAACAACCCCAAAGAGAAGTCTGGAAAGATCAAAGGTGATGGTGGAATTATACATAGAAGATAGGACCTAACAAATGAATATGAAGGCTGAATCATTACATTGATACCTCTTTTAGTCTCCAGTATTTTAGAGCAGCTAGAAGTAAAAATCCAAAATTGTGAAATTGTACTCCATGTCAAAGTCTGAAATATGTTCTACAACTAATTGTGGTGCTGTGCTTGGAAATTTATAGCTTTTTTGTATATATATGTGTGTGTGTGTGTGTGTTATTGTTCACAAAAAAAAGAAGGGAAAAAATCTTTTGTGATGATAAAATAAATAAAAGCCCTCTCGCCTTCTATATTCTGGAGCAGCTAGAAGGAAAAATATGAGAGGATCGTATGGTAGCCCATGACAAAACCTGGAATCTATCCTGCAACCACTTTTTGAAGAGTGCTTTGAAAACTACTGTTTTTTTTATTTTTTGCTTTGTATATATGTTATACTATACAATAAAAAAAGTTTAAAAAGTACAGAAAGTAAAAAAAAATCTATAAAGTTTTACTAAAGGATAATCTATATAGACAAAATAAAAGGCATAAAGATTCCCAAACAAGAAAAGTATAGGAAGGTCAATTCTCTCCAAATTGACATAAAATATTTCCAATATAAATATGAATGCCAATGGTGGGGCATGTCGAATCTTAAGAAATTGAAAATGAAATTCGTTTGGAAAAATAAACACATGATGCTGGCCAAGGAAAAAATTATCTACAAGTTAGTCCTTATGAACATTCTATACAAGCAAAGTCAATAAATTCTCTACATAACTAAAGAAATTAAAATTTAAACTATTAAATTATAGAACCAAAACCCAGTTTTATTTAGAATTGTCTGAATTGCTTATGGGTAGTGTGACTAAACAATTTTTCATGTAAATTCAAGACAATGAAAAAGGACGTTTTTAAAAATTATAGTGGGATACCCCCTTCAAACATGAAAAAGTTAGAATGGCCATAGCCCAAATACCCCTAAAGAGTGGGAGAAAGATCAAAGGTGATGGTGGAGTTATACAGAGAAGGTAGGGTTTAACAAATGAGTATGATTGCTGAATCATTACATTGGTGTTTCTTTTAGTCTCCAGTATCTTAGATCAGATAGAAGTAAAAATCTAAAATTATGAAATCGCAACCCATACCAAACTCTGAAACCTGTTCCACAACTAATTGTTCACTGAAATGTATTGCTTTTTTGATTATATGTTATTTTTCACAAAAAAAGAAAAAAGATCTACTGTGATAGAAAATTATTTATTCCTTCTAGCCTCCTATATTCTGAAGTAGTTAGAAGGAAAAATTTGAGATGATGGTATGATAGCTTATGAGAAACTCTGGAATCTGTCCTATTACTTATTGAAGAGTGCTTTGAAAACTGTTTCTTTCTTTGCTTTGTGTATAAGTCATATTATACAATAAAAAAGTTAAAAAAAAATTATAGTGGGATGACAGGTGTTAACCAACCTGCCCGCGGCAAACCAAGATATATGGTCACACTACAGATGGCCATATGCTTTGGAAAGCAGCTTAATATCGAAATCATTAAATGAGCTAGAAGGACAATTATTTGCATTAATAACTGGAAGTATGACCTTGAAAACAAAACCCAGCAAGGTTTCTTTAAACTTATTCCAGCTACTTCAAAGGACCAACTATATATAATCTATGAGTATAAAGTTATTAAATTATCCATATGATTTTAGCAATTCACTAACCCTATGGAATAACAAACTTAGAGACAGAAAATTTACCACACGCTTCTGTTTCCAAATCAATGATGATTTCATAATGCACAATACTAACATTTTTGTAGAGAAGGTGCTTAAAAAAAAATCATGCAGAAACTACAGAGCCCCCACATACTAGCCCACAAACATACAGTTTTCCTGGTTATTAACATTTTTGCAATGTAGGCTAGCTTTGTTACAATGAAACCATATTATAATAATTATGCTATGAACTATAGGCCAAAGTTTACATTAGGATTCACTATTTGTTTTGTACAGTCCTAATTTTTTATTATTTTATTCTTGTAATATATATACCACCCAAAATTATCACTTTCAATAACATTAAATATATATTTAGTGGAGTTAATTACACTCACAACGTTGTGCTATCCTCACCACAAAATTTTTTTTTATAACCCCAACAAAATTCTCTACCAATTAAGCATAAATCCCCATTCCCTACCCCCAACCTGGCCCCTGATAAATTGTATTCAAGATTCTGAGTCTATGAATTTGATTATTCTAATTACATCATATCACTGAGATCATACCTTATTGCCCTTTAGTGTTTGGCTTATTTCACTCAACACAATATCTTCAAGTTCATCCATGTTGTCCATATACATAAGAACTTCATTCCTTTTACAGCTGAACAATATTCCATTGTGTGGATAAACCCCACTTTATTTATCCATTCATCAGTTAATGGACACTTAGACTGTTTCCATCTTTGCATAATTGCAATTAATGCCTCTATGAACATTGGTGTGAAAAATATCTGTTCAAAGTCCCCGTTTTCAATTCTTTTGAGTATATACATTTATTACCAATGGGATTGCAGGTCACATGGTAAATTTATGAGGAATCACCAAACTGTCTTCCACAGCAGCTAACCAATTTCACATTCCCACCCTAACGTATGAATATTTCTATTTCTCTATATTATCCCAGCATGTGTTGTTTCCATTTTTTTTAAATAGCAGCAATTCTAGCGGATTTGAAATTGTATCTCCATTGCAAGTTCAATTTGCATTTCCCTAATAGCTAATCATGTTGAGCATATTTTCTTGTGCTTTGGCCACTGGTATATTTTCTTTGGAGAAATGAATATTCAAAAAATTTTTTACCACTTTTTAACTGGGTTGTCTTTTTGTTGTTGAGTTGTAGGATTTCTTTATATATTGGCTATATTAAACCCTCACCAGTTATGTAGTTTACAAATATTTTCTCCTATTCTGTAGGTTGTCTACTTATTTTTCAGGATGAAGGTCTGTGAGGCACAAAAGTATTTAATTACAAAGTAGTCCCATTTATCTCTTTTTTTATTTTTTTGCTCATGCCATGGGTGTGAAGTCCAGAAACCATTGCATAACATTAATTCCTGAAGATGCTTCCCTATGTTTTCTTTTAGGAGTTTCACAGTTTTTGTTCTAACATTTAGGACTTTGATCCATTTTGAGTTAATTTTGGTATATTGTGTGAGATAGGGATACACTCTCATTGTTTTGCACATGTATATCCACTTTCCCAGAACCATTTGCTGGATAGACAATCCTTTTCCCATAGAGTGGACTTGGCACCCTTGTCAATATCAATCAGCCATACACCCTGGCGATGTGGGAGATGACTCCCAGGGATGAATCCAGACCTAGTACCCTGAGACCAACAATTCCATCCTGACCAAAAGGGGGGAAAGACGTGTAATTAATAAAGGACCAGGGGCAGAGAGAGTTCAAATAGAACCGAGAGACTACTCTGGAGGTTGCTCTTACACAAGCTTCGGTTAGACCTTGCTACCTATCATAACTTGACAAACCCCAACCAGGACCATTTCAGCCAATTCTAAAGAACACCTAGGGCAATTTATAAGATTCCAAGCACCAGAGTAACTTTCCAGAAACCTACAACCTCCAGATGGGTCCCTGGTTCAGATAAGTCCTGAAACTTAGAGGGCCCAGTTTCTCAGAACATCAGATAGCTCCATATGGAAAATTTAGAATGGTCATAGCCCAGACACCCCTAAAGAGAGGAATGGAAAGATTAAAGGTGATGGTTGAATTATATAGAGAAGATAGGATTTAACAAATGAATATGAATGCTGAATCATTATATTGATATCTCTTTTTGACTCCAGTATCTTAGAGCAGCTAGAAGTAAAAACCCAAAATGATGGAAATGTAACCCATGCCAAACTCTGAAATATGTTTTACAATGAATTGTGGTGCTGTTCTTTGAAATTTATTGCTTTTTCACATATATGTTATTTTTCACACACACACACAAAAGTCAGCTGTCGGTGGGCCAAGGCGGCTCAGCAGGCAGAGTTCTCGCCTGTAATGCTGGAGACCCTGGTTTGATTCCCAGTGCCTGCCCATGCAAAAATAAAAAAATTAAAAAATTGAGAAGTGTGAGTCCTCCAACTTTGGCCTTCTTTTTCAAGATGGTTTTGGTAATTGGGGAACCTTATAAATGTGATGACTGGCTTTTCTATTTCTGCAAAATAGGCCATTGGAATTTTGATTGTGGTTGTGTTGAATCTGCAAATCACTTTGGGTAGATGAAATCTTAATGATATTTAGTATTTCAATTCATGAACATGGAATATCCTTCCACTTACTTAGGTCTTGTTTGATTTCTCTTAGCAATATTTTGTAGTTTTCCATGTACAACTTCTTTACATTCTTGGTTAAATTTATTCCTCAAAGTTTGATTATTTTAGTTGCTATTGTAAATATTTTTATTGATTTCCTCTTTGTATTGCTCATTACTGGTATGTAGAAGCACTATAGAAGCATTACTGATTTTTATTTCTTTCTCTTCAATATGAATGTGCTTTATTTCTTTTTCTTACCTAATTGTTTGGGTTAGAACTTCCACTACATTGTTGAATAACAGTGGTGACATGTTGGTCAACCTTGTTTTTTTTTTTTTAACCTCACATTAAAAATAAAAGTTTTAGACTTTCATCAGTGAATATGATGCTATTGTGAGTTTTTTCATATATGATCTTTACCATGTTGAGGATCTTTCCTTCTATTCCTAGTTTTCTAAGTTTTTTTTTTTTTTTTATCAAGGGATGTTAGATTTTGTTAAACATGTTTCTGCAACAATTGAGGTGATAATGTGTGTGTGTGTGTCACCTTTGTTCTATTAATATGGAGTGTTTCATTAACTGATTTTCTTATGTTGAACTACCCTTGCATAGCTAAGATAAATCTCACTTAATCATAATTTATATTTCTTTAACTGTGCTGTTTGGTTGCAGTTTACTAGCATTTTATTGAGTATCTTTGATCTGTTTTATCAAAATTTGGTATTAGGGTGATGCTAGCTTCATAGACAAAGTTAAGAAGTGTCCCCTCCTTTACAAATTTTGGAAAAGTTTGAGCAGTATTGGTGCTAATTATTCTTGGAATATTTGGTAATATACATCAGTGACACCATCTGTTCCTAGGCTGTTCTTCATTGGGAAAGATTACTGATGCAATCTCTTAACTTATTGATCTGTTGAGATCTTCTATTTCTTCTGGAGTCAGTGTAAGTAGTTTGTGTGTTTCTTGGAACTTGCCCGTGTATCTAGGTTATCCAATTTGTTGGCATACATTCTTGATAGGATCTTCTTATAACCTTTTTTTTTTTTTTTTTAACATGGGCAGGCACTGGGAACCAAACCTGGGTCTCTGGCATGGCAGGCGAGAACTCTACCACTGAGCCACAGTGGCCCACCCTAATCCTTTTAATTTGGGAAGTGCCAATAGGAATGTCCCCTTTCATTTCTTTTTTGAGTTACGTATGCCCTCTCTTTTTTCTTTGTCAGTCTAGCAAAAGTCTTGTCCATTTTATGTATCTTTCAAAGAATCAACTTCTCATTTCATATAGTCTCTCAATTTTTAAAAATTCTCTATTTCATTTATCTCTGCTCTAATCATTGTTATTTTCTTTCTTCTATTTATTTTGGATTTAGATTACTCTTCTTTTCCTATATTCTCCAGTTATGAGAGTAGTTCTCTGATTGAGATAGAGATATTAAATTTTCATCTCAGCACTGCCTTTGCTGCATCCCATGTTTTGATATGGTATATTTTCATTTTAATTTTTATTCACCTCAAGATATTTCCTAATTTTCCTATGATTTCTTCTTTGACCCACTGGTTGTTTAACAGTGTGTTGTTTAACTTCCACAAACTTATGAATTTTCCAGTTATCCCTCTATTATTGATTCTAACTTCATTCCAATGTGGTAGAAGAAAACATTTTAATTTCAGCATCTTATGATTTATTGAGACTTATTTTGTGACTTTAACAAATGGTCTACCCAGGAGAATGATCTAAGAGCACTAAAGAAGGCTGTGTATTCTGCTGCTATTGGATGAAGTGTTTTATATATATCTGTTAGGTACAGTTAAGTTATAGTATTATTCTTTCTTCTATGTCTTTATTGATCATCTCTCTAGAAGCTCTGCCCATTATTTGAAGTGGTGTTTTGAAGTTTCCTACTATTAATGAAGAATGGTCTATTTCTCCCTTTAACTATGTCAATACTTCTTCATATATTTGGGGTCTCAATTATTAGGCACACTAATATTTGTCATTGTTATGTCTCCTTGTTGAATTGAGCCCTTTATCAATATACAGCGACATTTCCTTATAAGTTTTTGATGGAAAGTATATTTTTACCTGACATTAACATAGCTATACCTACTCTCTTTTGGTTTCTATTTGCATTGTATATCTATCTTTTAATCCTTTCATTTTCAAACTACTTTTGTCTTTGAATTTAAGGTGAGTCTCTTGTAAACAGCATATAGTGGAGTTGTGACTTTTTATCCATTCTGGCAACCTATGCCTTTTGATTGTATAATTTAATTAATTAATATTTATATTCATAAATATTCTGTTTATATTAAATATAATTTATATTTAAAGTAATCTGACAAAGCACAACTTTCTTTGCAATATTGCTATTTGGTCTTGGTCAGCCTGATTCTTTTGTTGTCCTTCAATTCTTCTGTAATATCTATGTTCAAATTTAGCTGTTCCTTTACCTCTCCATCCCCCAAACTTTTTTGGTTCTTGTTACACTTTATATCTTTATACTCTGTATTCCAAAAACATATATTTAATGTTACTTTTTATACATTTGCATTTTAGAACCCCTAAGAAGTAAAAAGTGGAATTAGGTAGTGGAAAAAAAAAACAAAACTAACAATACAATAGTAGGAGTATTTATAATTACCCCTATAATTACGCTTACTTGTGGTCTTCACTTCTTGACTCTGCTTCAATCTACTGCCTTGTCCTTTTCTTTCAGTCTGTGGTGATCCCTTTGTCATTGTATAGGTCAGGTCTAGCGGTAACATACTCTCTTAGCTTCGGTTTATGTGGACTGTCTTAATCCCTCTTATTTTTGAAAGACAGTCTCAATGGACATAAGATTCGGGATTAGCAATTGTTTTCTTTTAGCACTTTAAAGAATTCATCTCACTTCCTTCTTGTATCGTTTCTGATGATAAATTGGCTTTTTTTTTTTTTTTGGCGCTCCCTTGGACATACACATTGCATTTCTCTCTAGCTTTCAAAACTTCTTGTCCTTGACATTGGACTATTTCTTTACTACATGTCTGGGCATTGTTTTCTTTAAGTTTATCCTCTTTGGGTTTCATTGATCTTCCCAAATGTGCATTTTCAGGTCTTTCATTAAATTTGGGAAAGATTCTGGCATTAATTCCTTGAATAGTCAAAGAGATCTCCCTCTGTGTTTCTTCTTCAGGAACTCCCTAATGTATACATGGTAAAATGCATACATTGTCCCACACCTCTCTTAGATTGCTTACGTTTTCATTTTCTTTCTGCTCCTGAGCCTGAAGAATTTCAATTGTCTTGTTTTCAAGACCACTAATTCTTTCTTCTGCTTGTTCCAATGTGCTATTGAAACCCTCTAGGTAATTTTCAATTTCAATTGTTGTGGTCCTCAACTCCAGTACTTCTGCTTGGCTCATTTTTAAATATTCTATCTCTTTATTTAGGTCCTCATGTTTTCCTCATATCTTTCCGTTTTTTTCTCCATGTTCTCCTCTATGTCTTTGAAGATCTTTTTTTATCTTTAATCTTTGTCTGACATGTCCAAAATTTGTCTTCTTCATTGATGGTTTCTGAATTTTTATCTTGCTTCTTTGGATGGACCCTCATTTCCTGTTTCTTTATTTGTCTGGTAATCTTTCGTAACACCCTATTTATTTTAATAGTTTGGTGTATACTGAATGAAAAGTATAGGATATAGTCCCTGAGCTGTTTCTTAAATATGTATCCAGTTAGAAATATGACAGAGATTCCCTTGAATGCCAGGAGCTAACAAAACACATCAATGCAAACGATGCCTCTCATAATCTTTGCAGATTGGCTCTGCACCTGCTGGTGCTGTCTTTACAGACTTTAGCCCTTCCATTATGAAAATAAATCCAATGTTAATTTAATGTGTATGCTCCTCTTTGTGTTTTCTGAGCCTCTTTACTGACTTGTGCTTGCTGTGGTCTTAGTAATCCCTTCATTTTCAGGAATTCAAAGGCCGCCTTACAAGAAGATATGTAAAGTGCAATATACCACAACCTTGAGCATTGCCTTCATGATTTCATTGATTGTTGCTGTCATAACTTTTTTTAAATGCCGATCTTTATCCAACACTGATATTCACTGGCTACCTAAGGGACTGATATTGCAAATTAATAAAGAGAAGATTTGAATCACATGACCAGACTCTTGAAATTGGAAAATGAAGAAGAAAACCAATTTGTCAGTGTAAATATCAATTATATAGTAAATGCTGAGGGAATGTTCTATTTCAGTAAGGCTTTCTATATTTGCTTTTGAAAATGTTCATAAAGTACACAGATATTCCTGGCATTAATTGTAGCAGATAAAATAAAATAAATCTTTACAAATATAATAAATCTTTAAAAATTCTTTACATGCATCACTTTTATAATATCTATGTAGAAATTCAAAAGCAAAATGAACCCTGTAATACCTGTATTAGCTTCTTATGGCTGCTGTAATAACTTACTACAAACTTGGTGGCTTAAAACAACAGAACTTTACGATTTTATGCTTTAGAAGTATAAAATGAGTCTAAAATTCAAAGTATAGACAGGACTGCATTCCTTCTGGAGACTCAAGGGAGGATTTATTTCCTGTCCCTCCCAACTTCTAGAGTCCACCCACATTCTTGGCTTATGGGTCTGCCTCCCTCCAGCCTGTTTGTCACACCTCCTTTTCTCTCTCTCTGCTCCCATCATTACATCATCTTTAATTCTAATCCTTCCTTCCCTCTATTATGTGGCCCTTTGTGATTATATTGGGCCCACCTGAGTAATCCAGGATGCTCTCTCCATCTCAAAATCCTTAATTTAATCACACTTGTATAGTCTCTTTTACCATGAAAGGTAACATGGGTTCCAAGATTAGGACATCTTTGGCGGGGGGTGGGGTGGGGAGGGAATTCTCCTACTGCAATGTCATATGGAAAGGCAGCTAAGATTTTAAGTTATTTCCCTCATCATTGCTATTTTCTTATAAAGTTGAAATGACCAAAAATGGGAATGGAGAGGGGAGGTGGTGGGGAGGAGGCACACAATGCTTTCAATTTTTTCTTCTTAAGTTGCAACATATGCTTCTTATCTACTTCATCCAAAAAGAAAGCTACAGATACCCCTAGAAATTATTCCAAAGCAGCACAAGGAAGAAATAACCCTGATACCCTGTTCTAGGTTCAAATCTTCTAAGACAAAATATTTCAATGATAATAAATTCAAAGACTTGACTTTTCCTATATAAAACCAGAAGAGCTTAAAATATTTAATGGCCAATTTTCCTAGTACAGAATGACATGGATGAAGGGGTAAATGACCATGAATATTAGGAATAAAACATCAATTAAAAGAGCAACAATGGTTCAGTGGCCGAGTTAACACCTGCCATGCCAGAGACCCAGGTTCAGCTCCCAGTGCCTGCCCATGTTAGAAAAACGAAAAAATATATATACATATATCAGTTAAAACCACAAAAAAAAGTTCACCTGAGAAATGTTAATTATCATATGATATCCTCAAAGTTTGGGTATGGTTGGAAGGTATTATTTCTGCATTAGAACAGATCTGCAGAGTGTCAACTGCTTTTCCAACATTGTTCAGATAAAGAATTATGGAGCTGGACGTAGATCCAAGTCTCCTGAGTCATGTCTCTGCGCCCTTTGAATGGGAGGAGGTGAGGACTGAGAGAGAAAACACGAGCGTTTTAGGTGTGGAGGGCAGGAGGCCATTGGCCAACAATTCTTCTTCTAGTCTCTGAACTTTAAGATAATAAAATAAGATAATAAACCAGACAGGCTGGATAGAGCCTATCCAGGCAAATTTCCAGTTGCCAAGCAAGGGAACAAAATCATCCCAATGGTAATGCAAAGAAAATAGCTACTGAAATTTGCCAAATATTGTTTATCCCTCTTAAAGTAGCATTAGATGATGCAAGCGTATATGGATGAATAAACCATTCGTAAGAACTGGAAAAAAAATACATAGTTTGCCCAAATCTAACCTAGAAAAAGCAGGCCTTTCATATCCCTTTGGGCACATGTCTCTTCAAAGAAATGTCAGTTACTAGGCTCTTGTGGCCTTTTCCAATAAGATTGTGCTTTCCCAAAGAATACCATCACTGGGAAAATAAGAATAATTAAAATGGTCTCTATTTCCTAGAGATTAATATCATATTAGCAATTCTACTAATAATATATGCTCCATATATCCTCCTCTCCCTCCTTGCTCCATGATTTCTGGTCTCTTTACCCAAGCCACTCACAATGCCTGGAATCCTTTTCCCAATCATCTCCTTCTTCCATCCTAATCTGTTTGTTGGAGATGCAGAATCCCAAGACCTAGACTCACTGACTCACAAACTGCATTTTAATAAGATTGCCAATTTCAGAATCATTTTTTAGAGGTCATGAGCCAACACTCCTTTACAAAGAATACAATAAATGAAAATTGGTTGAACCTAGGGAGATTTTCTTTCTAAAAATGAATTTTAAAAGGTAGAGTGAAACATGGAAAGAATGTGTAAGAGTGCCTTCACTGGAAATTATTTTTAAATGATAGATTATCACTTATCTAAGGAATCTCAACTAGGAATAAGTCTTAGTCCCTGAGGCTTTAATTTACTATTCTAGCATGTAGCAAAGCCTTTGTCTCACTTATTGCTCTGTCCTATATGTACAGAAGAGTGCCCAACACATGGTTTGGAAACAATAGATATATATTGAGTCAATAATGCATATTCTCAGTATTCTTAGAGCAATCGGAGTATATTGTTAATTATTTGCTTACCAAGGGATGTTTGCCAGAGGATTGGCAAAACAGGCTGTTTCAAATGGGCTGAACACTTATTCTCTTCTTCGGAGGATGTTTGAAATATTCAAAAACAGGCAACGTTTCTCCAGGCATTTTAATAGGGCAAGTCCTGAAAGGAGCCAGAGCCGGTCTGTTCACCTCACTGGGAGCACTCATTGACCTCATCTGTGAGAGAGATTCACTAAAGGGGTCGTATGGGTGCAGGAAGAAATAACTTCCAGAGTTCTCCTGTCTCCACCTTCAGAGATGTGGTTTGTCTTATGTGTCCTAATATGGAAAAGATATCCTGCCGTGGATGGGAAAGAAAGTTCTGAAAAGAGTTCAATGGCAACATTTCCATCTGTCTTACATGAAGGACAGCTATCAATTCCACAAGGCAAAGAAATCTTTTCTTGATGGCCCGGTGTCGGTATCATTTTTTTGTTTTGGAATGCCCTTGGGCATAAGAGACTCTGAATTGCTCTTTGAACTTTATCCTAATCATTTTGTGGTGAACAAGATGATTAACTCAGCACCTCTCTCTTCCCATCAGGGAGCACGTCTCGCCTCAGACAGACACAAAGCCAGAAAGAAGCCAGACGGGGCCTTGTCAGTACAAAGAGAACAGCTGCTGGCCGACTGCAGCCTCTACTCACGACGATGAGCACTTGAAGTATGCCATTTCCTCTTTCTGAGCTCAATTTCAAGGCCACAGATTCAAACCTGATGATATTATGAAAAAAAAAACAACAAAAATGTGTCCAAATGTCAAATCAGACACTCTAATTAGCCCGTAAGTTTTTAAGAACAAATGCAGACATTAAAAGCCTAGTCTCATCAATTACCGACTGAAGGGTCCAGATTTCTCATTATTTAAAGGGTTGATAATACCTGGTTCATTTAGTAATTTCATTCCTAAAATGCTATAAAGATTGCTAAGATTCAAGTACCTCACCTGTACAGTCAATGCAGTGAATGTTATTCTTGAGTATTAGAACACAAATGTTTTTTGTTCTGGTGGTGTTTTTCCATTGAAAACAGAAGTTTTTAAAGGAATTTAGCTAAGCAACAGAAACAAAACCAGGCCTACTTCTATTATCGCTCCCAAAAATCATCCGTTTTAATTCATGGCCGTGGCAAACACTTTATTTATTTATTTATTGAGTCTTTTTTGTTTTATTTTGTCTTGTTTGAACGGCAGGCACCGGGAACCGAAGCTGGGTCTCCCGCACGGCAGGCGAGAATTCTGCCTGCTGAGCCACTGTCGTACCACCCTATTTATTTTTTAACATAACTTCCTAAAATCACAGATGATTCTAAAATTTTTGTTAAGACCACTATCATGACAGGAGTGAAACATATAAGAGAAAAGTTATTTCCTAAGAACTTTAATGCTTGTAAATCTCTTAGTGCATTGTTCTGCACAGGCTCCCTGGCAGTATCCAGGTTATACCCGCCTCTGAAAACTATTGGCTTACCTCTCAGGTAGCTCTCGTGAGTAAACCCAGGGCAGCATTTCATATGACCAGGGAAAACCGAAAATATCCACAGAGGAATGAGCAGTATTTCAAATTACTAAACAAAGTAACTCCAAAGGATTGATGGATGAGAGGTTAAAAATGTCAAGTACTCCAAAAATTAAATAGTTCACTCATAAATCATTCAACCCAAGCAAGAGCAAAAATAACAGTGCTTGCCCCAACAATGACCAGAAAGAAGGGACACATTCCAGCAGCAGTGACACATTCCAGCAATAGTGCTTTCTCCTAATCTCTAACAACAGCATGTTTAGGAGGTCAGTTAGGAAAAAGAGTAGAAACATCCATTTTGGTGGATGTTTGAACACGGTTCCTATGACACATTTCCGGAGAACAATAAAATAGAGCAACCCATGGGGGGGGGGGGAGAAAAATGGTAGAGCTGCATCTTTCAACAGAGAAATCCTTGAAATACACATAAAACAAGAGCACTGAGCATAGCTGTCAACTTTGGCTGCAGCAGACAAAGGAACTGCAACGACATGACAGGGGCGGGGCAGGCTTGCTCTTTCCCTGCTGCACACCCACAAAGAAGCCAAAGGACATTAAACAAGCTCAAGGCAAATAGTCAGATGTCAGGTTAGTTCTTCAGTCATCAGGCACTGCGCACTGACATCAAAAGCTGCCCAAGCCTATTTGCCTAAAGGGGCAAATATCACATAACATTTTCTCCATTTTATTTCTGAACCAGTGTTTTGACTGAAAAATAACACTGTTACTGACATAGACTTGTAAAAGTGTGTGTGTCTGTGTGTGCATATACATATACATATGCACACACATACATTTTGGTTGTTTGGTTTGGTTTCTCCACAAATTAAAGCATACATACATACATAGATGCTTGCATAGGTGTTATTCTGAACTTGGTCTCTTTTTTGCTCAAAATATATTTTGGAGTCATTTTTATGTTAGCACATAAATACCTGCCTTACTTTAAAGGGACTAGATAATATTACGTTGATTAGATATCCTCTCATTTACTCAACTGGTCATTAGTTACACAGCTTGTTTATGTTCTTTACTATCAAAACTAATGTAGTGGGTGGACAACGGTGGCTCAGTGGCACAGTTTTCACCTGCTATGCCAGAGACCTGGGTTCGGTTCCTGGTGCCCGCCCATGCAAAAATAAATAAATAAATAAAATAACAAACTTAATGCAGTGAATCTCTTTGTAGGGATATATTTGTACATGTGTATATCTATAGGATAAATATACAGATATTGAATTGCTGGTCAAAATCTATTTGCATTTTTAATTTTGATTAGCATTTCAAATTGTCCTTTTAAAGGGATTCAAAGAGTTCAATCCATCGTCAACACTGAATCTGAACTCTCTGTTTTCACACCCTCCCCCACACTATATTTGATCTGACAGATGAGATGCCGTTTTATTTATGTAATTTTTGTTAACACTTTATTAACATTTTAATAACATCAACATCTAGTCATACGTTTAAGAGCCATTTGTATTTTTTTTATATGAATCGTTATGTACTTTTGTAACTGTGAAGTTAGATGTAAGGGATGATTATTATTATTGAATCATTATTGGATGTTTTTTTCTTTCTATATTATAGAATAGCCAAAAAGCAATGCCTGAAATTACTGAAACTCAACTAGCCAAAGCCTTGTGTATACTTACTAGTTAGTGCTTACTATGGTAAGCATAACGATTATCCTAGCTAGTCTCACCCCTGTTTATACTTCCTGTTGTAATGGAAACAACTTCATCTCCCTTTGTTTCAATCCATAAAAACCTTGAACCTCCTAAATTCGGGAAGACAGATTTTGGGGCCCCTAGGCCAGCTAATCTTCTGCTTTGCACCTTGCAATAAACTCTCTCTTTGAAACCCCAGGGTCTCGGGAATTGGTTATATGAGTCATAGGGCAGAGAACTCACCAGTAACACGTCCATCGGATTGTTTACATTTCCCTCACAGTTTGTAGAAATCCATTATACTCCATATTTCATCAAACCTAAGACACCATCGATTGTACCACGCACCAAGAAGGAAAAATGCCCATTAGGATAGTGTTTTCTTATTACCCGCATTTTTTAGTTTGGACATATGAAGACAATTCTTTTACATTTTGGTGGATAGACATTGTATAGTCATGTTTCACAGTCACACATTCAGAAAGGAAATAAAGCAAACCAAATTTTCTCCATTGAATGTCTGAGTCTTCGGAATCGCCTTCCAATGCTGAGCCCGCCGGGCCAGTTCAACAGTGAGGTCGTGGCCGCTGCGCAAACAGGAGCGCCAAAGCCAAGCAGTTCTCAAAATCAGCCCCCAGGGCTGGACTCTCTTAGCTGACTTTGTAAGTAGAGCCCGACTGCTCCGGATCCTGCAGCAAGAATGCTGCTGAACGGGTCCGACCCCCACCTGCACCAGCCGTCTCTCACCCTGTTTCCTACCTGAGGCATCTAGATTGGAAAGAAAGAAGAAAAACTAGCTCTACTCACAGATGACACAGAAAATCTAAGGAATCCCATAAAACAAACAAACAAACCCTCTTACAGCTAAAAAAAAAAAAGGTGAGTCCAGTAAGGTTTCAGGATACAAGATCAATACAAAAAATTAATTTTATTTCTAAGCACTAGCAATGTTACCAGACAAAGGCCATGGATTCTTCTACCAGACACGCTCAATAACCAATTCCTGAGACACTGGTGTTTCAAAGAGAGCACAACAGTAATAACAACAGCGTGGCTGGGTTTCGATTATTCTTTCTATCCTGAGGCTTCTGTAAAGTCTGGGCTGTTTCTAGCATTATATTATGCTGTGGAGAAGTATAAGGCCAGTCTGATTTTACCAATGATAGGTGACAATGTTTTCTTGCGGTCTCATAGAATTCTATACGTGTATCTGAGAAATCAGGATTTAAAGGATGATTTTTTGATTACTGAATAATTATATAGCTATTCTTTTTGGCTTTCTGGAATATTGGAATAGGCAGAGGGAAATTCCCGAAATCTTTACGTTGTAACCCAGGTACCTTGATCTTTGATAAGGTTTGTAAAAACCTTGTGACTAACCTTCATTTGTACCCAGTTATCCAGTTTTCCAACTTTAGAGTCTTGTGATCACTAAAGACAGCCCCTAATGTTTATTAATGCAGGGTCTTGAGTCATCCCAACTCTAACCAACTCCAAGTCAAAAGTTATCTTGATAACTGAGATTGGATCTAACCAAAGTGGGCCCATCTGACATGCGCAGTAGCTTAGAGTTTAACTTACAAGTCACCTAGACCTCATTCCACCATTTTCTTACACACGTTCTGTGACTAAGCATGTAACCAGTTCAATAATGAGATCGCCTCTAATGACATGGTCTGGGGCCACTGTGCTTGTTATCCTAAACCCTGCCCATCTTTCCTCTAATAAAACTATCAGAATTACTGCAGTTTGGGGAGATAGATTTTGGGCTGCTAGGTCATCTGCTCTCCTACTACATCCCTAGTAATAAACCCTTTCTCTCATCGAAACCTCAGTGTCTCAGGAATTAGCTATTCAGCACATAGAGCAAAAGAATCCACAGCCTTTGTTTGGTAACATATTCATCAGTAAATTCACCAGGATATACGTCATTGCTTCTTCTGAATTTTTTCTTGAACAGGATATTCTTTTTAACAAATATTTATTCAAGTTTTTATTTCAGTGTTTCTTCAGTGTTTAAATGTGTCTTTATAAAAATCTCTCTTTGATTCTCATTCAGTTCTTTTTTTTATCTTCAGTTTCTCAAACCTCAACCATGTATACAAGGATCAATTTTTGCATTTTAGTATCATTTTTTTGTTTTTTTATATGACTAATTTCTGAAACTGCGCAAAGTCTGACAAATTATGTTTCCTATCTTTTGACTGTCTTTGATATCTTGTGTCTTTTCTCTGTGTGATCTTTTCAAAATGCCTTTGGGCATTTCCCAATGCCTCTGGAAACACTGAAAGTGTATGTTTGCAATGCTTTTTCCCATCCAGAAATGATTCTTCGTGTTATTTATATTCTCTATCATTCTTGTGCTTGACCAATTTCTTTTGTCCTTGTAGAGGTATTCTCTAAGTAACCACACATCCATCACACATTGAATAACTGGTTTGGAGAACATGGAGATGAACTGAAGCAATGGCTACACTGATCTGTATTCTCCTCTTGAGATAAGTCAGAGATCTGTGAGGCTTAGTGTAAAACACTTTTTCACATTATTCAGCATTAAATTATTTCGTCTCAACTGATTTAAAACAGCTTTGGCCAAGCTGATTGCTATCTGCATGACCTAATCTATAACCTAATCAGCCTACATCAAACATGGCTTTTCAGGACAACTTTTTCTTTATCAGCCCTTCCCATGGCACCTCCCACTATGGAAAATTTCCGTGGCCAACTCAAATCTTCAAATTTCCCTGTTCCATGTAAGTATCTCTTGGCCAGACCCTTCAAGTCTTGGAGGACACTGTGCCCAAGATACATATAAACATTCACAACTATAAGTATGTTCCATGATATCATTGAAAAATTTCATGCTACGTTTCTACTATTGCTTGACCTTAGTGATTTAGGTTTTAGTTGTCACCTAGTTTAATTGAAGATATGTCACTGGAAAAAGATGATGGATTCTTTTGTGCTCAATGACCAATTCCTGAGACATCAGGGTTTCAAACAGAGAAATGGTTTGTTAGTATATGTGTAGTAGGGGAACAGATGGCCTATTGATCCAAAATCTCTTTCCCCAAGCTTAGGGAGTTCAAGGGTTTTATGGATTTTATCAAGAGGAGATGAGATCACTGCAATTTCAAATAGCAAGTTCTAAGCAGAAAAGGAGACAGTATTATCATTTCAATAGGAAAACATAAGCAGAAAGGAGGGGAAGCTGAGTTATCATTTCAATATTAAAGGTGTAAGCCCACTCAATTTACAAATATAAGGGGCTGGAACTACTTAACTGCTGACTTCGAATTCTTCATCAGCATTAAGGCCTTTGCCCTAAAAGTTACTTTAAGAAAATGACCCTAGACTTACTGGAAGATGGTGGCTTAGTAAGACGTGCAGATCTTAGTTTCTTCTCCAGGACAGCTACTAGGGGAGTAGAAACGATACAGAAAGCGCCCAAAGCCACAACAGAGATAAAAAAGACAGCGTACCCCATCCTGGAACGGCTGGCTGGCTGAGAGAAGCAGCTCGGGTGAGATCGCCGAGGCGCGCGGGCCTCACCGGGCGGGGCGGCAAGCGGCCGGAGTTACTCCCTTTCCCCTTCCCGGGCCGGCTGGGAGAATTGGAGAGGCGGTCCCCTGAAACCAAGGCGGCTGGCGCCCATACCACGCACAGCCCCCCGGAACAACTGAGAGAATTGGATCGGAAATCCCCAGACCGCGGAGAACGGTGACGGGTGGGGGAGGCCCCTTCCAAACCCGTGATTCCTGGGGAGCGTGCACTCTCCCGGGCGGGCCACTGCCGCTGGCACCCTCCCGCCACGCTTGTCGCCCCGGGCCGACTAGGAAATTCGGACGGGCTCTTTCCCGGGCTGCGGCGACCAGCAACCCTCCCTGCGTTCGGTCCCCGGGCCGGCTCAAGCCGCTTCGGCTAGCGACCCCCCAGACGGCGAGAGTTTTCCAAAGTTTAAGGTCCCACAGCACCTTTTACTGGTGGGACCCACAGACAAACGTGTGCCACGAGTGCCACCTACTGGGCAGGATAACAAAAACAGAACCCAGAGATTTCACAGAAAAATCTTCCAAACTTTTGGATCCAATACCCAGGGAAATCTGTCTAAATGCGCAGACGCCAACAGAAGATAACGGATCACGCTCAAATAATTGAAAATATGGCCCAGTCAAAGGAACAAACCAATAGTTCAAATGAGATACAGGAGCTGAGACAACTAATGCTAAATATACGAACAGAAATGGAAAACCTCTTCAAAAACGAAATCGATAAATTGAGGGAGGACATGAAGAAGACATGGGCTGAACATAAAGAAGAAATAGAAAAACTAAAAAAACAAATCACAGAACTTATGGAAGTGAAGGACAAAGTAGAAAAGATAGAAAAAACAATGGATACCTACAATGATAGATTCAAAGAGACAGAAGATAGAATTAGTGATTTGGAGGATGGAACATCTGAATTCCAAAAACAAACAGAAACTATCGGGAAAAGAATGGAAAAATTTGAACAGGGGATCAGGGAACTGAAGGACAATATGAACCGCACAAATATACGTGTTGTGGGTGTCCCAGAAGGAGAAGAGAAGGGAAAAGGAGGAGAAAAACTAATGGAAGAAATTGTCACTGAAAATTTCCCAACTCTTATGAAAGACCTAAAATTACAGATCCAAGAAGTGCAGCGCACCCCAAAGAGATTAGACCCAAATAGGCGTTCTCCAAGACACTTACTAGTTAGAATGTCAGAGGTCAAAGAGAAAGAGAGGATCTTGAAAGCAGCAAGAGAAAAACAATCCATCACATACAAGGGAAACCCAATAAGACTATGTGTAGATTTCTCAGCAGAAACCATGGAGGCTAGAAGACAGTGGGATGATATATTTAAATTACTAAAAGAGAAAAACTGCCAACCAAGACTCCTATATCCAGCAAAATTGTCCTTCAAAAATGAGGGAGAAATTAAAACATTCTCAGACAAAAAGTCACTGAGAGAATTTGTGACCAAGAGACCAGCTCTGCAAGAAATACTAAAGGGAGCACTAGAGTCAGAACCGAAAAGACAGAAGAGAGAGGTATGGAGAAGAGTGTAGAAAGAAGGAAAGTAAGATATGATATATACAATACAAAAGGCAAAATGGCAGAGGAAAATATTATCCAAACAGTAATAACACTAAATGTTAATGGACTGAATTCCCCAATCAAAAGACATAGATTGGCAGAATGGATTAAAAAACAGGATCCTTCTATATGCTGTCTACAGGAAACAGATCTTAGACCCAAAGATAAACATAGGTTGAAAGTGAAAGATTGGGAAAAGATATTTCATGCAAATAACAACCAGAAAATAGCAGGAGTGGCTACACTAATATCCAACAAGTTAGACTTCAAATGTAAAACAGTTAAAAGAGACAAAGAAGGACACTATATACTAATAAAAGGAACAATTAAACAAGAAGACATAACAATCATAAATATTTATGCACCAAACCAGAATGCCCCAAAATACGTGAGGAATACACTGCAAACACTGAAAAGGGAAATAGACACAAATACCATAATAGTTGGAGACTTCAATTCCCCACTCTCATCAATGGACAGAACATCTAGACAGAGGATCAATAAAGAAATAGAGAATCTGAATATTACTATAAAGGAGCTAGACTTAACAGACATTTATAGGACATTACATCCCACAACAGCAGGATACACCTTTTTCTCAAGTGCTCATGGATCATTCTCAAAGGTAGACCATATGCTGGGTCACAAAGCAAGTCTTAACAAATTTAAAAAGATTGAAATCATACACAACACTTTCTCGGATCATAAAGGAATGAAGTTGGAAATCAATAATAGGCAGAATGCCAGAAAATTCACAAATACCTGGAGGCTCAACAACACACTCTTAAACAACGAGTGGGTCAAAGAAGAAATTGCAAGAGAAATAGTAAATACCTCGAGGCAAATGAAAATGAAAACACAACATATCAAAACTTATGGGATGCAGCAAAGGCAGTGCTAAGAGGGAAATTTATTGCCCTAAATGCCTATATCAGAAAAGAAGAAAAGGCAAAAATGCAGGAATTAACTGTTCAATTGGAAGAACTGGAGAAAGAACAGCAAACTAATCCCAAAGCAGGCAAAAGGAAAGAAATAACAAAGATCAGAGCAGAAATAAATGAAATTGAAAATATGAAAACAGTAGAGAAAATCAATAAGACCAGAAGTTGGTTCTATGAGAAAATCAATAAGATTGATGGGCCCCTATCAAGATTGACAAAAAGAAGAAGAGAGAGGATGCAAATAAATAAGATCAGAAATGGAAGAGGAGACATAACTACTGACCTCACAGAAATAAAGGAGGTAATAACAGGATACTATGAACAACTTTACGCTAATAAATACAACAATTTAGATGAAATAGATGGGTTCCTGGAAAGACATGAACAACCAACTTTCACTCAAGAAGACATAGATGACCTCAACAAACCAATCAAAAGTAAAGAAATTGAATTAGTCATTCAAAAGCTTCCTAAAAAGAAAATCCCAGGACCAGATGGCTTCACATGTGAATTCTACCAAACGTTCCAGAAAGAATTAGTACCAATTCTCCTCAAACTCTTCAAAAAAATCGAAGTGGAGGGAAAACTGCCTAATTCATTCTATGAAGCCAACATCACCCTCATACCAAAACCAGGCAAAGATATTACAAAAAAAGAAAACTACAGACCAATCTCTCTAATGAATACAGATGCAAAAATCCTCAATAAAATTCTAGCAAATCGTATCCAACAACACATTAAAAGAATTATACATCATGACCAAGTAGGATTCATCCCAGGTATGCAAGGATGGTTCAACATAAGAAAATCAATTAATGTAATACACCATATCAACAAATCAAAGCAGAAAAATCACATGATCATCTCAATTGATGCAGAGAAGGCATTTGAGAAGATTCAACATCCTTTCCTGTTGAAAACACTTCAAAAGATAGGAATACAAGGGAACTTCCTTAAAATGATAGAGGGAGTATATGAAAAACCCACCGCTAATATCATCCTCAATGGGGAAAAATTGAAAACTTTCCCCCTAAGATCAGGAACAAGACAAGGATGTCCACTATCACCACTGTTATTCAACATCGTGTTGGAAGTTCTAGCCAGAGCAATTAGACAAGAAAAAGAAATACAAGGCATCAAAATTGGAAAGGAAGAAGTGAAACTCTCACTGTTTGCAGGTGATATGATACTATACGTCGAAAACCTGGAAAAATCCACAGCAAAACTACTAGAGCTAATAAATGAGTACAGCAAAGTAGCAGGTTACAAGATCAACATTCAAAAATCTGTAGCTTTTCTATACACTAGTAATGAACAAGCTGAGGGGGAAATCAAGAAACAAATTCCATTTACAATTGCAACTAAAAGAATAAAATATTTAGGAATAAATTTAACTAAAGAGACAAAAGACCTATACAAAGAAAACTACAAAAAACTGCTAAAAGAAATCACAGAAGACCTAAATAGATGGAAGGGCATACCGTGTTCATGGATTGGAAGACTAAATATAGTTAAGATGTCAATCATACCTAAATTGATTTACAGATTCAATGCAATACCAATCAAAATCCCAACAACTTATTTTTCAGAAATAGAAAAACCAATAAGCAAATTTATCTGGAAGGGCAGGGTGCCCCGAATTGCTAAAAACATCTTGAAGAAAAAAAACGAAGCTGGAGGTCTCACGCTGCCTGACTTTAAGGCATATTATGAAGCCACAGTGGTCAAAACAGCATGGTATTGGCATAAAGATGGATATATCGACCAATGGAATCGAATAGAGTGCTCAGATATAGACCCTCTCATCTATGGACATTTGATCTTTGATAAGGCAGTCAAGCCAACTCACCTGGGACAGAACAGTCTCTTCAATAAATGGTGCCTAGAGAACTGGATATCCATATGCAAAAGAATGAAAGAAGACCCATCTCTCACACCCTATACAAAAGTTAACTCAAAATGGATCAAAGATCTAAACAGTAGGTCTAAGACCATAAAACAGTTAGAGGAAAATGTAGGGAGATATCTTATGGATCTTACAACTGGAGGCGGTTTTATGGACCTTAAACCTAAAGCAAGAGCACTGAAGAAGGAAATAAATAAATGGGAACTCCTCAAAATTAAACAGTTTTGTGCATCAAAGAACTTCATCAAGAAAGTAGAAAGACAGCCTTCACAATGGGAGACAATATTTGGAAATGATACATCAGATAAAGGTCTAGTATCCAGAATTTATAAAGAGATTGTTCATCTCAACAACAAAAAGACAGCCAACCCAATTACAAAATGGGAAAAAGACTTGAACAGACACCTCTCAGAAGAGGAAATACAAATGGCCAAAAGGCACATGAAGAGATGCTCAATGTCCCTGGCCATTAGAGAAATGCAAATCAAAACCACAATGAGATATCATCTCACACCCACCAGAATGGCCATTATCAACAAAACAGAAAATGACAAGTGCTGGAGAGGATGCGGAGAAAGAGGCACACTTATCCACTGTTGGTGGGAATGTCAAAGGGTGCAACCACTGTGGAAGGCAGTTTGGCAGTTCCTCAAAAAGCTGAATATAGAATTGCCATACGACCCAGCAATACCATTGCTGGGAATATACTCAAAGGACTTAAGGGCAAAGACACAAACGGACATTTGCACACCAATGTTTATAGCAGCGTTATTTACAATTGCAAAGAGATGGAAACAGCCGAAATCTCCATCAACAGAAGAGTGGCTAAACAAACTGTGGTATATACATACGATGGAATACTATGCAGCTTTAAGACAGAATAAACTTATGAAGCATGTAATAACATGGATGGACCTAGAGAACATTATGCTGAGCGAGTCTAGCCAAAAACTAAAGGACAAATACTGTATGGTCCCACTGATGTGAACAGACATTCCAGAATAAATTTGGAATATGTCCTTGATAACAGAGTCCAGCAGGAGGTAGAAACAGGGTAAGATAATGGCCAATTGGAGTTGAAGGGATACAGACGGTGTAACAGGACTAGATACAAAAACTCAAAAATGGACAGCACAATAATACCTAATTGTAAAGTAATCATGTTAAAACACTGAATGAAGCTGCATCTGAGCTATAGGTTTTTGTTTTGTTTTGTTTTGATTTGATTTTACTATTATTACTTTTATTTTTTTCTCTATACTAACATTCTATATCTTTTTCGGTTATGTTGCTAGTTCTTCTAAACCAATGCATATGTACTAAGAAATGATGATCATGCATCTATGTGATGATGTTAAGAATTAATGATTGCATATGTAGAATGGTATGATCTCTAAATGTTGGGTTAATTTCTTTTTTTCCATTAATTAAAAAAAAAAAAAAAGAGAAGGGATAATTGGAGCTGAAGGGATACAGACTGTACAACGGGACTGGATATAAAAACTCAGAAATGGACAGCACAATACTACCCAATTGTAATGCAATTATGTTAAAACACTGAATGAAGCTGCATGTGAGGTATAGGTTTTTTGTTTTTGCTTTTTGTTTTTTTTTTCTTTTTCTTTCTATTATTGTTTTAATTCTTATTCTGTTGTCTTTTTATTTCTTTTTCTAAATCGATGCAAATGTACTAAGAAATGATGAATATGCAACTATGTGATGTTATTAAGAATTACTGATTGTACATGTAGATTGGAATGATTTCTAATTGTTTTGTTAATTCTTTTTTTAATTAATAAAAAAAAAAAAAAGAAAATGACCCTATAAAGATAATAATACAAAGGCACAAGATAAAGGCTTTTACAATCATTTCAGATATCAGGGTAGCTGAATTATAATTTAGGGATTTGGGGTATTTCCCTCTGTCTACTCCAACATACCAGAAAGCAAAAAAAAAAAAAAAAAGGATATCTATATAATGATTTCGGTAATCAAAATTGTAACTGAGGAATCAAGACTTAAGGGATGATTTTGATTACTGGATCCTTTTTGCTTTCTGGTGTATTAGAGTAGACAGAAGAAAATTCCTGAAATCTCTAAATTTTAATCCAGTTGCTTTGATCACTGATAATGATTGCTTGGTCCTTATCTCCTTACCCTGTGCTTGTTAAAACCTTGTGACTGTAAGAATAAAATTAAGTTTAGCTTTCATGCAAGAGCGTGCAGGAAAGGGCTGCAGGACAGCTCAAACCGGTCTTGCAGGTAGGGAAAGGAGAGAGCATCTGATACAAGCCTAGAATTGGCACCAAATAAATAGAAACAAGTTTAAATAAGTAACGACCAGGGTTACTGAAATGTAAAATTAATAATCAAAAAATTATTATTTTTATAATAATTTATAATTATTTATAATTTATTATTATAAAAATCCCATAATCAAAAGTGGGAACCTTTGGTGGGAAATTTGAATTAGTTAGACTACCCAGATAGACTGTAATTCTGGAGCATCCAGTCTGCGGAGAGACCCGGGAGGGATCTGAATGTTACGTTTAGGGAATCAATACCACGGCTCTCAGTTGCTCGGTGCACCAGCCACCATTTTTTGGCTGTGCGCCCATTCTTGCAAGATCATTAATAAATTCTTTTCTCCTCCACGATCAGATGAGCATTTATTCTCTTTCAGGTACAGCTTTCTTTTTAAAACGACTAACCTTCATTCAAACCCAGTTATCCAGTTTTTCAGCTTTAGAGTTTTATAATCACTAGAGACAGCCCCTAATGTTATTAATAAGGGTCTTAGGTCAGTCCAGGGCTGACCCATCCCAAGTCTGAGCTTGTCTTGATGGCCATGATCGGATCTAGCCAGGCTAGGCCCACCTGGCATGCGGTACTTTGGACTTTGACCTACAAGTCACCAAACTGATTATCATACTCCACCGATTTCTTACCTGTGACTAAGCATGTAATCAATCTGTGCATGCTCAATAATTAGATCACCTCTCATTACATCATCTGGAGCCACCGTGCTCATTATCCTAAACCCTGCCCTTCTTTTCTCTAGCAAAGCTATCCAAATTACTGCAGTTCAGGGAGACAGATTTTGAGCCGCTAGGCTATCTGTTTCCCTACTGTGTTCCTAGTAATAAAGGTTTTCTCTCTTTGAAACCCTGGTGTCAATGTAATCCCACAAAAAATTCAACAACCTTCTTTGCACAAATGGAAAAGGCAACCATAAAATTTGTA
The DNA here is from genome assembly GCF_023851605.1 of Tamandua tetradactyla. Classification (NCBI taxonomy): domain Eukaryota; kingdom Metazoa; phylum Chordata; class Mammalia; order Pilosa; family Myrmecophagidae; genus Tamandua; species Tamandua tetradactyla. Next base: position 7,593,700 of record NC_135346.1, on the reverse strand, counting down.
TGGAAATGTAAAGTGCCCCAATAGCCAAAACCATATCGATAAAGAAGAACCAAGTTGGAGGACTCACACTTTAGTTATCAAAACAGCATGGGGTGCATGGCTGGTTCAGTGGCAGAATGCTCACCTTCCGTACAGAAGACCCAGGTTCAATTCCCAGACCATGCACCCCCAAAACAGCAACATGGTATTGGCACAAGATCAGACATATAAACCAATGGAGCTGAACTGAGAGTTCAGAAATGAACCCTCACATCCAAGTCCAATTGATTTTTGACAAGGATGCCAAGTGAGCTCAATGATCAAAAGAATAGTCTCTTCAACAGATGCTGCTGGGAAAACTGGATATCCATGTATGAAACAATGAAAGTGGATCCCTCCCTCACACAATATACCAAAACTAAAATTGATCAAAGGCCTAAATATAAGAACCAAAACTACAGAACTCCTAAAAGAAACCATCAGGAAGCATCTTCAAGAATTTCCATTAGACAACGGTTGTTTTACTTTACATCAGAAACACAAGCAACAAAAGAAAAAAATTGATAAAGGGTACTTCATCAAACTCTAAACCTCTTGCACTTCAAAGGATATCATAGTGAAAGTAAAGTGATATCCAACAAAATGGGAGAAAATATTTGAAAACACATACCCAATAAGGGTTCAATATCCAGAATTTATAAAGAAATCCTACAACTCAGCAATAAAAAGACAAATGACCCAATTAAATAATGGAAAAAAGATTTGAATAGACATTTCTCCAAAGAAGATCTACAAATGGCCTAAAAGCAACCTGTAAAGATGCTCAACATCATTAGATAGTAGGGAAATACAAGACAAAAGCACAATGAGATACCATTTCACACCCACTAGAATGACTAGTTTTAAAAAATGTAAGATGAGTGCTGGAAAGGATGTTGAGAAATAGGAACAAGTGCGTTGTTGCTGGTGGGAGTGTTAAATGGTACATCCACTGTGGATAACAGATGGGCACTTCCTCGTCAAGTTAGTATAGAATTATCACGTGGCCCAGCAATGCCACTTCTAAGGGGGCACCCAAAAGAACTAAAAGAGGGACTCAAACAGATATATGGACACAGACGTTCATAGCAGCATTATTTACAATTGCCAAAAGACGGAATCAACCCAAGAGTCAATCAACTCAACAGATGAATGGAGAAGCAAAATGTGACATGGACAATGGAATATTATTCTATGCATAAAGAGGAAGTTCTCATACATGTGGCAACATAAATAAACCTTGAAGACATCATGTTGAATGAAATAAGCCATACACAAAAGGTCAAATACAGTATGATCTTACTGATATAAAACTCACTGGTATAGAATAAGCAAGTTACAGCATCAGAAACTAGAACACAGGTTACCAGGGGACTGGTATGGTATTAGGAAATGGGGAGTTAATGCTTAATTGGAACAGGGTTTCTATTTGGGGTAGTTTTGGTCCTGAATGGTAGTGATGATAGTACAATCACCAGTGGATAATAAACTCCACTGAATTATATATTTAAGTGTAATTAAAAGGGGAAATTTTAAGTTGTATATGTCATTAAAAGAAAAGTTTTTAAAAACCAGAAATTTACAAAACAAACCAGAAACCCTAATATGAACTATAGTTAAGAATATAATTTTTTATAATACTGCTTCATCATTTATAAAAAGGTACCACACTAATGCAAAGTGTTAATAATAGGGAAAACTGTGTTTTGAGGAGGTTTATATGGGAGATAGGTATTTTCTGCATAATTATTCTGTAGACCTACAACTTCTTAAATAAAAAAACAAAATTTTTGAATTTCAGGTAAACAAAAGAAATATACTCAGAGTTAGCCCAAATATTGGAAGAAACAAAAAAGAATCTGAAATAACTAGGATATAACTAAAGGCTCTACTAGAAAATCTAGACAATACCTGTGATAAAATGGGAAATTATAGCAAAGTAAGAGAGAATATAAAAATGGAGTCAAGAGCAGATTTAACACAACAGAGAAAAGAATAATTGAAATTGAAGATAAATAAGTCATATAAATTATCCAAACACAATTAGTTTTTATGAAAGTAAGTATTACATATTACTTGAAGATAGATTATAGTTATTTAAAGATGTATACTGTAAACTCTAGTGAGTCTACATTTTTAAACCTTTTTTTTTTTTTTTGCATGGGCAGGCACCAGGAACCGAAACCAGGTCTCTGGCTCTGCAGGCGAGAACTCTGCCACTGAGCCACCGGGCCTGCCCTAGTGAATCTACTTTCAAAAATGAAAAAAAAGTAGTATAATAAGGTAACTGTGTAGATAAAATGGAAACAAAAAAAGTTGAAATTAAATAAAAGGAGGAAGAGATAAAGAACAAAGAAATAGCAAAATAAATAGAAATCAGCTAGTGGTATGGTATGGTAGCTTTTATCCATATCAGTAATTACATTAAATTTAAGTCTTCTTCCAAGTACATCAATTAAAAGACAGAGATTGTCAGATTGAATTAAAAATTTCTCAACACATGTATGTTCTCTGTAAGAAATTTCCCTTAGGTATAAAGAAATAGAATAAAAGAATGAAAAATAATATACTGTGTAAACACTAATCAAAAGAAAACTGGACTGGCTACCCAGCAAAGGTAGACTTCAGAACAGGAATATTACTGGGGTAAAGATGAATATTACATAACGAATAGAGGATTCAACACCCAAAAAGTCATTGCAAACCTAAAAATGTATACATCTAACAACAGATCATCAGAATACATGAAACAAAAATTTACAAAACTGTAAAGAGAAATAGACAAATGCACAATTATAACTGTATATTCAACAGACAAATCCACAATTATAGTTGGATATTCAACATTCCTCTCTCAGTAATTCATAAAACAGGTAAAGAGCAAGTCAGTAAGGAAGTAGAAGCCTGCCAAATACTATCTCAAGCAATTTCACGTAATTAGTATTTATAAAACAATCCATCAGACTATAGCAGAATGCACTTTATTTTTAAGGGCACATGAATCCAAGGAGCGTAAGGAGAAAGCATTACTTTTATTAACCCTGGGACATCCTCAGAATTTCTATCTTGAGGAAGACGCTATCTCTAATGTTCAGAGCATGTTTACTGTTCAAAAATGTCCTTTGATCAAAAGGCTTGAAACCTGCAGGAATGTGAGAAATCCAGGGAGAATTCTCTCCTAACAAAAAGCAATTATAGGGTGTTTCAATGGTGGTGCAGTGGCAGAATTGTCACTGCCATGCTGGAGACCCGGATTCAATTCCTGGTGCCTGTCCGTGCAAAAAAAAAAAAGTAGCCATAAAATATTTCAAAGAATCGAAATCACAAAATTTGTGTTTTCTAACCATAATGCAATTAAATTAGAAACCACTAACAAAGTCTCAATTAAGCCATGGGTCAAAGAGGAAGTCATAAAGGGAAACTAAAAAACATTTTCAACTAAAAGAAATTGAAAATGTAAAATACAAAAATTTATGGGATATAGCTAACATAGTAATTAATATTTTATAGTATTAAATGTTTCTATTTGAAAAGGAAAGAAGTAATAAGTAAATAACAAGTTTTTACTCTAAGACCCCAGAAAAGGAACAGTAAATTAAATGGAAAGTAAGTAGAAAGAAGGAAAAAATTAAAATATAAATAGAAATCAGTAAAAATGGAATAACATGAAAATCAATGTAACCAAAAGTTGTATCTTTGTAAAGATAACAAAATTGATAAACTCCTGGCCAGAAAGATCACAAAAATTAAGAGAGAAGACACAAAATACCAATATCAGGAACAAAAAACATATTAATTGAACAGAACCTAAAGACACAAAAATGATAAGAATGTTCTGACCAATTATTGCCCATTTTCCAAAATGGATGCAATGTATAAATCTCTTCAAAGACAAACTACCAAAGTCATTCATGAAGAAATAGATCATCTGAAAAATACTGTATCAATTGAATAAAATTATAGTCAAAACACTTTCAACAAAGAAATTAAGGCCCAAATAAATGGTTTCAATGATGAATTCTACCAACCCATATATGTAAAAATCTTTAATAAAGTCTTATGAAGTTAAACTAAAATAATATAAAAAAGATAATGCTTTGCAATTAAGTGGGGTTTATGCTAGGAAAGCAAGTACATACCAAGAAGAATTGAAAACAGGTATTCAAAAAAAATTACTTCCATCCAAATGTTCATAGCAGCACTATTCACAATGGTCAAAAGGTAGAAACAACCAAAATGCCCATCAACTAATGAACAGATAAATTGTGGAATATCCATACAGTGGAATATTATACAGTCATAAAAAGGAATTAAATAATGATACATGGGACATCATGGATGAACCTCAAAAATACGCTGTCAAAGAAACCAGACACAAAAGGCCATGTTCTGTGTGATTCAATGTATATAAAATATACAAAATAAGTAAATCCATAGAGACAGAAACAATTGGTGGTTGCCAGGGGCCACTGGGAGGGCCTACTGGGGAGTGATTATTTACTCTGATTGGGGAACGCTTTGGGGTGATTTTGTGTTTTGGCACAACATTGGGGATGTTCTACGCAACTGAATTTTACACTTTGACATGATTAATTTTACATTACACGAATTTTCTCTCAATTAAAAAAAAACTTAAAACTTCTAAAAGAAAGTATCAAGGAAAGTCTTCCCAAACTTATGATAGTGAGAGATTTTTTTTGTTGTTGGGACACAAAAAGCAAGGGCCATGAAAGGCAAAATAATTTTGGTTTTTCAACAGTCACTATAAGAAAATAAAATGAAAAGACACAGGCCTGGGGAAAATATTTGCAGTGCATATAGCTGACAAAAGAAATATTTGCAAGGCATATAGCTGATAAAAAAAATTAACTCTGAAACTTACAAATAATAAAAGAAAGGAACCTAATTTAACAAAATGAGCCAAGGGTATGGATAGTCATTTTTCAAAAGATAACATAGTAATGGCCAATAAGCACACAAAAAGTTGCTGAAGACCCTTAGTTATAAGGAAAATGCGAATTATGCCTAAAATCAGTTAACCACTACACACCCACTGGAATGGCTAAAACTCAACAGAGTGAACAATAAAAAATGTTAATGAGAATGTTGAACAACTTGAACTTTCAGACATTGCCAGTAGGAAGTAAAAGAATTTGGCATGTATTACTCTACAACCCAATAATTCCCACATATTTCTTTACCCAAGAGAAGCAAAAACATATTACTGCAAAAAGACTTGCACATGAAATTTCATAGCATGTTTTACTTGTAAATAACCAAAAAAAAGAAGCAATACAGATGCCCACCAACAAAAATGGAGTACAATTCAATAATAAAAAATAACCAACTACTGATACTTGCAACAATTTGGCTTAATCTCAAAAATATTATGCCATAAGAAAGAAGCAACACATAAAAGATTACACAGTGGTTCCATTTGTATAAAATTCTTCAAAAGGCAAATATCTGTAAGGACAGAAAGCAGATCAGTGTTTGTATAGGGTGGGGAGTGGGCTGACTGTCAAGGGACATAAGAGAACTTTTAGGAGCCATAAAAATGTTCTATACCTTCATCATGGTAGCAGTTTTGTCAAAACTCATCAAAACGTAAAGCGTAAAGTTTACTTTTAAAATAAAGACAAAACGTAAAATTTTTCATATAAATAAAACCCTGAAAATAATTGTCAGCAGCAGATGAGCATCATAACATGGAATTATGGAACTCTAGAAAGAAAGAGCAACAGAAAAAGTAACTATGGAGATAAATATAAAATAAATGCTGTGAAACACAATAACCAATAATAATGCCCTGCTGAGTTTATGGCACATGTACAATATATGACCACAGTAGTACAAAGATTTAGAGGCTGTGTGCCGGAGGTGGTTCATACTGCTCATGAGAGCCAATGGTTTGCATGTCTTCCCAACTTAGCATTTAGTGATGTCACATTGGTACCTTGAAATCAGCCATGGTGATAGTATTTACATCAAGGAAATAGGTGAATACTACTAATCACAGATTTTTCTCTCTCAACAAGGTGGTTTTTAAACATTTACCAGCATGCTACTATATATAAGATTTTGCATTGATCAGAGAAAATAATGAAAAAGTATGTTACTAAAATGAATAGAAAAGAAAGAGTATAATAATAAATATTTAATTAATCCAAAAGAAGGCAGGAAAGGAAGAACAAACACAAAAAGAGATAGAACCTATAGAAAATAAACATCAAACTGATAGTTTTAAACCTAGACATATAATTTACACTAAATGTGACTGGAATAATGTTTCAGTTAAAAGACAAAATTCCCAAGAAACCAAAACTTGACTATATGCTGCTTTCCACACAGGTATCATGTGAGCAAAAGAAGTTACCCTCAAAAGAACACATATTGTATCATCTGATTTATAGGAATTATATTAAATAATAGGCAAATGCCTATTATTACCATGTAGTGATAGAGGCCAGAATTGTAGTTCATTCTGGGGGAAATACAAAATGTGTGAGACAAAAAAGAGCTTGCTGGTATGCTAGAAATTTTAATATTTTGATCCCATTAGGGGTTATATGAGTATATATGGATATAAAATTTGATTAAACTGTTTAGATTTTTGAATTTTTATATACACTTTCTACCTTAGTAAATTCTTTTTAAATGTGAACAAACATTGACAATATAAAATAATAATATAAATTTCATGTAGAATTTTTAAAAACAGGACATTACAAATGCATAGCAACTTTGAGCTCTTAAAGTGGTAAAGAGATGAATGAAGACAAAGATCCTTTTTAAGATCCTTTCACTGTATGCTAGAGAATTTTAAAACTGACTTTAAATCTTGATACATATAGTTTAAGAAGAAAGAGTAACCACTTATACCATAGAAACAGAGGACATAATTTCCAAACTAGCAGGATGGAAAAAATAATTGAGAAAAAAATAGTTCATCATTCCAAAAGCATCAAGAAGAAAAGAAAGAGAAACCTGGAACAAGCAGTTTAAAGAGAAGAAAATACATCTAATCGTCGGACAGGATTTTTCAAAAATCAACTTTAATATACTTATAAGAAGACACATCTCAAATATAAAGCTTGAGAAAGGTTGAAAAAAAATGGAGTAAGTTTTGCCATGCAAATTTTCACGGAAAGATAGTGATGGTGTTAATATCAGAGAAAATGGACTACAAGGAAAAAATCATTACTAGAGATAAAGATGATTACTTTATGGTAATAATTTTTCCCCAAGAAGATATATATTTAAATTTTGAATCTGTATGCACCTAATAACATAAACTCAAGATACATGGAAACCTGGTGAAAAGGGAAAGAGGATTTATGTTCTTAGCAATTTCACCAGGATTCAACGCTCCTAAAATAGAATGACAATTATTTTTTTCTCCCAAAAAAATGGCATCTACATTTTAGTAGGATCCAACTCTCCCTCTGATTTAAAGGTTTTCCCACCCACAAAATGGCAAAAGCATCTTGTGTCCCCTTGGCACGAAAAAGAAGTCACCCTCTTTTTCACAAAATCAGCACAGATGGAAAACGTACAGGGTGGGTATGTTTCGCTCCATTCACTGCTCTTACTGACTGTTCACACAGCACATTCCTGAAGTAAATCCCTCTGTAACTGATGTTACAGAAAAAGCTGTGACGTGAAATGATCAATGTCATGCCACTGAAGTCTAAAGATGAAAAATGAAAGTTGAAGTGTTTATTTTGGATCCAATAGTGAACATATTGAAAACGATTTAAAATATTGATACAAACAGGTTTCCTTCTTCCTCTCTCCAGGCCTCTTTCTGTATCAGGCTGACCCTCTGCCATAAATCCCTCAATCAGCAAGGGTTCATACCACTTGTCAATCATAAAAGCAAAGCAACTTTCTGATGTTTAGAAGGTAGATAAATCTTTAAATGATGTCTCTGCTAATGGTGCACAAACTTGGAATATTTTAAATTTTTATTTGTTCTAAATTTTCTAGGGTGACATTTTTAAAAGGAGACATTAAAAATTCATAAAGCAGTACCTGCCCATGCCAAAAAAATAAAACAAAATACATAAAGCATGCTTACAAAGATTCGACTTTGACAACAGCAGCCAGTGATTTTTATGCCTTTTGTATAGCAAATGTTGTTGAAATTAAAAAAAATTTTTAGTAAACTCAATCTTCTTAAGGTCCTTTAAGGTTTAAAAAGAAAAATTTCTGACATGACTTTTGGTGAACCAAATCATTCTTTTAACATAAGTAACAAATCCATGATGTATATAATTGTGATGCTCATATTTTTGCATTTTATATTTATATTTATACTAAAGATAAATTATTTGCTGCAAACTATCAAAGATTTATGGACAAGTAAAACAAATATTAACAAGAAAGGTCATATGCATGGTGATCCAAACATTTTTAAGATATCTGTTTTGCTTTGATGCAGTGAAAAAATAACTTAATATATTTATCATAACATTTTCTTTTGAGTATATTTATAGAGCTTACCTCATTGCGAACGTTGGCTTTTTTATTGGCAAACACTTTGAAATATACTGATTAAATTTAACTTGCAGTCCTTATGGTAGAATATTACTAAACTAACTCCAGATAACTTATATTATCTAATCTTTTAACCCCTCTGAGCATGTGAATTTCACAGTTTCTTTGATAAATTCTTCCGAGATTTGAAATTCTCAGAACCATAAGTTAATTTCAAGGAAGAAATTAACTTTGAAGCAATTATCTCTTCTCACAGATGTTGGTCATTCACTGAGTGAGGAAGAGCTGCCCAGGCATAGATATGGCACAGCTGGGAAATCAAAGAATCAAAAGACTTTAAGCCCAATCACATATCTCTGGAAAACAAACAGCCATAATCAGTGAGTTCCTGTCCACATTTCAGAGAAGCAGTCTCTAATATTCAGAACTCAAGTTAGAATTATAACAGAAACCCAAGTCGTACTAGTTCAATCAAAATGTGGAGTCGCCAGAGAATCAAAAAGCAGCTCCATGAAACCAAGGGGTCTCTGGAAGCCGGAAGCAAAGGCAGTCCAAACTCCATCTCTATCTCTAACCTCAGCTTCTCCCAGTGCATGGGCTTAGCCTCCCCTATCGCAGATGAGCTTCTTCCACATCATCAGAAATATGGTCACCGGAATCTCTGGGTCCACGTCCGTTTTATAGCAGTAACACACAAATCCAGCAAAATAATTGCAATAATAATAAAAATGATAATAATGACATTGAAAATGAAAACTAAAAAGTTTCCACCCAAACTCTAGGGGGAAAATGCAAGGAATTGTACTATAACTAAAGGACAAGCATCTCAAAATCATAATGGGTTCAACCAGTGCACAACATAATAAATGGAAGAAAAAAATTATAAATTTTTGTCACATGAGTAATAGAGAAAAGACCCTTAACAGTTCCCAGAGGGAAGAAAAACAGAGGAGGGGGGCATCTATAAAGAGAAATGGAAATCAGAAGGCTTTTGATTTCTCAATAAACACACTGAAAGGGTATAAATGGCCCAATTCTATATATATCCAAACTATCAATTATGATAGAAGACAGTAAAAAATATTTTGAGCTATGCAAGGATTCAAAAATATTACCACTGATGCTCTCTCTTTCTTAGGTATTTTCTAGAAAGTGTTCTTAAGGTAAGTAAAGGAGTAAAACAAGAAAAAAGGAATGCATAAATCAAAAAAGTAACATAATTCAATCCTACCCTCTGGTTTCCAAAGTCATGTATTCAAATTATTAGGAAAGCAGCACCACACATACATACCACATACTAGAGAACAAAATAGAGAAAAACAACAAAGGGGAATCCCAGAGCAAGAGTTAGAACAACCGGTGTAGTTTGGAAAAGGTAGATACAGGGATCCTCAGCAAGCAAAATAAAAATCGATAGAGATTTTTAAACCATGTTTGAGCATTTAGATCATTGAAAGTAAGGTTTATGACTGAGTTATAGGTGTATTTGAAAAAAATGTACTATGCTTATAGAAAGCAATCATTCACGCCATTGACAAGCAAAACATTACAAAAGATAAGAAACAGGTACCCCACATTCTTTCAATAAACATGCAAATACTATTATTTAACTATGCATTGTGACATCTTAAAAGGAAGATAAATGGGTAGTAGAAAAGCGAAACCTCTACTATCACAAAGAAAAGTCTTAGGTAATATCTAAAAATAGCAGTATAAGCACATTGTTCAGAAAAAGTGAAATAAACTCAAATGAAAAGAACAGTTGAAAGTGACTGCCACTAAATATAGAACTTGCAAATGATGAAGGGCAGGACAGGGGAATGCTGCATTTATTATAAACTTTATGGAAATATAAACTTACTATTTATATAAAATAAAAATTAATTTAAGATCAAAGTAATCTTCCCCACCACAATTATACTTCCCAGGGGCAATCACTGATAACAATGTCTATTTTATTCATTCTGATGTTTACTGTTGAACTTAAATAATATTTTTTCATTTGGTGAAGTTGATGAAATGCAATATACTAGAGATGGGTTGGCTGTTACGATGGGGATTTATTAACTTACAAGCTTAACAGTTCTCAGGCCATGAAAAAGTCCAAGTCCAGGCAGCAAGAGGCAATGCTTTCTCCTGGACGACCGGCTCCTGGCGGGTCTCAGCCACTCTGTCACACAGTCAGGCGCATCGTCCTTCTCTCCTGGGTTTCATTGTTTTCAGCTTCTGGTTGTTTCTCTCTCTGCTTCTCTGGATTTTTTCTCTCTGAGTTCTCTGGGGCTTTTTCCGTGTCTTCTCTCTATATTTTATCCTCTTATAAAGGACTTCAGTAAGAAGATTAAGACCCACCTGAGGCATGCAACAACTGAAAGAACCTGATCAAAATGCCCCACCTGCAGTAGGTCTACAGCCACAGGAGTGAATTAGTACAACCTGATCTTTTCTGGGATACATACAGCTTCAAACCAGCACAAATGTACTTACATTGTACATCATCATTATTCAAAATTTGAGATGATATATTAATTCTCAGATATTAAATATGAAGCATTTTGTATACTCCTAATTCTTCTGCTTCTTCTCTCAACTTTTATTAATGTGATTTACTCATATAGTCAACAAATATCCACCATATCCCCCTTATGTTCTAGCCACCTGGGATACACAAGTGAACAAAGTAAATAACCATCCCTGGCACTGTGGAATTTGCATATTAGCAAGGAGAAACCAAAAATAACAAGAAATAAGCCTTGTATGTAAGTGAATACTATAGTAATGTAAGGTGACAATGAGACTGTCCTGCAATTACCTATTCACTGTCCTCACCAGGCACAGAAACACCCAGAGGTACCCCCAGTGAGTTCCCAGGACACTAACTTCCCTGCACCCCTTTTGTACCATCAAACCAGTCTCCTCATGGCATCCTCGTGACACTCATCCTGTCAGATACCAACTCCTTTCTCAATGATGCATTGGCAGGAGGAGTTCCAAGTGTCAGTTTGTACTCATAGCTTCAACTTCTCTGCAGCCCTCACTCGGTCCTCTCGTGGACACGTTCTTCTGGGAATCCCACAATGTTCCAGACACAAGAATCCCAGTGCTACAAGTGGGTCACTAGAAGTGATGGCAAGAGCAGCCAGTCTTACTTCAACCTCTTTTTCCCCTGAAAGCAATTCTAGTTACTGGGAAAACACCACTGCAAACTAGAAATTGGTTCAAGATGCATGTATTGCATGTATTGCATCTTGAAGAACAGCAACCTAAACTCTCAGGGTTTTGTCCTCAAGCTGGTTCCTTAGCTGGGCCTGTAAGGCCACTCCATCATTCTACTTCTGGTATATTGAGAAACAAGTAGATCCCACAGTCATGGGCCAATTTTTATACCTCTTATGACATCAAAAGTGTCTGTTTGAGTGAGACTCAAATATTGTAAAATCTCACTGATAGATTGAGCAAATTCATAGAGTCAAAAATTAGAATGCTGGTATCCAGGTGCCACAGGAAATGGGGAGTTGATGCTTAATTTGTCCAGAGTTCCTGTCTGGTGAGATGGAAAAGTTTTTTTGTTTTTTTTTTGTTTGTTTGTTTTTGTAGACTTGACCTATTCTTTGTGGGGTTAAGTTTCATATGAACAAACCCCAAGACTGGGGGCTCAGCCAGTAGCTTTCGTTGTCCACACTGCTTGTGAGAATATGAAGAATTCAACTTGGGGAAGTTGAATTTCTCCCCATTCTCACCATTCCCTGAACGGGGCTTGCAAATACTTTTCCACTCACTGATCAAATCACTCTGGGATTCATCGGGGCATCACTCTGGAGATGGAAAAGTTTTGATAATGGATGGTGATGAGGTGATCAACACCCCTGAATTATATATTTGAATATGGTTAAAAGGGACTATTTTATGTTTGTATGCATTACTAGGATAAAATATGTTTAAAAGCCATAAGACTGTATAGCACAAACAGTAAATGCTGATATAAACTATGGAGTTGTGCTGGTTTGAAGCTATTATGGACCCCAGAAAAAGCCGTGTTCTTTTAATCCATTCCTGTGTCCACAGACCTGTTGTGGGTGGCACCTTTTCCTTAGGTTATTTCAACTGAGATGTGACCCACCCCATTTAAGGTGAGTCTTAATCGTTTTACTGGAGCCCTTTATGAGGATAAAAGACAGAAAAATCCTAAAAGCTCACAAAGAAAAAGTCCCAGAGATATTAAGAGAGAGCTCACAGAAGCACTGATAGGAAGCTACTGAAGCCAGAATCTAGAAGCACAAAACTCAGGAGAGAAGGATCAGCAGTCGTCAGCTATTTTAAGTGCCTTCCCAAGCAACAGAGGCATCCTAGATGCTGGCGGCCTTTCTTCGGAGAAGATACCACCTTGTGATGCCTTAATTTGGACAGTTTCATGGCCTTTTAGAACTGTAAATTTGTAACCTAATTAATCCTCATTTTAAAAGTCAACCTATTTCTGGTGTATTGCATTTTGGCAGCTTTAGCAAACTGAAGTAGGAATATAATTAATAGCGTAATTATAATAATATTGTTCATTAATTGTAATAAAGGTGCCACAGTAAAACAAACGTACTTAATAGGGGAAACTGTGTTTGGGGGTTGTTTTAGTCTGCCAAGGCTGCCAGAATGCAACACATCAGAAATAGATTGGCTTTTAATAAAAGGAGACTTATTTAGTTAAAAGCTTACAGTTCTTCAGAGGAAAGGCAGCTAACTTAGCTGGGCCTGTACGGCCACTCTACCATCCCACTTCTGGTATATTGAGAAACAAGTAGATTCCACAGTCATGGGCCAATTTTTATACCTCTTATGATATCAAAAGGCTCTTACATGGAAGGCACAGGGTGACATCTGCTGGCCTTCTCTCCTGGCTTCTGGGTTCCAACAGCTTTCCCTGGGGTGATTCCTTTCTACAACGTCAAATGTCTGGGCTGAGCTGTGAGTGCTGAGAGAGGTGTGCCCAGCTGCTTGGACTGTGCTGCATAGAGCTATCTTCTGACCTCTCTGTTTTAAGCCTCCAGCTAAGAAAGTTAAACATCACTCATTGCACAAGCCCCTCCCCTTAGCCAACTGCAGATGTAATCAGTCACAGACGAGGTTCACATGCTAATGGTTCAAGTCCACAACAACAGAACAAGGCACCATCACCTGACCAGTTGACACCTGAACCTAACTACCACAGGGGTTATAGGGGAAGTTTGCATTTTCTGCGTGACCTGTTTGTAAACCGACAACTGCTCTAATAAAAAAGAAATTTTAAAAATACAGGATAATTATTTTCTCTCTTTCACTTGTAAAATTTTGAACCTTTGTGAATGAACAGTCATCTCCCTAATGGTGAACCAATTATTATGTGAGTTCTTCTCCAATTCTAGAGTGAGTGCTGTAGAATACAATTTCTTCTTAGGATTGCCACAAGCAAACTCTAGGACCTCAGATTGAAGACTCCACTATCTAAGTTTCAGTCTTCTGTATTCTAGGCCAAAGTTCTATAATTTTACATAAGACACAAGACAAGTAGTTTAAGAGTTTCAGAACTTTAACGATAAAGTGCAGAAGCTGGCTACACATGCTCTTTTGCTACAACAGAACTGGAGTAATTTATAGCAAATGGTTATCCCAATTCTCATCAATCATGCCTTGAAAGTTTCTGGTAAGAATCCCATTTTATTTAAAAATGAATACAAATGCTGAAGCAGCCACCCTGTCACTGATTTTCAGCTTCTAGGGATTTTGAGGGGCGGGCGTGTGGAAAGTTCTCTCTCTTTCCGTTATTAAGTTGTCAATCTTTTGAGAATTCTAAGCCCCAATTGATTTATAATTGTATAATCTCACTGGTTTTAATCTCATTTCTTAAAAGTGCTTTTCCTGGACACAAGCTCCTGCTGATTCTAAAGCACTCTTACTCTTGCTATTGTTTATTAGGCCTTTTGTACCACCTTTAGTTCTTCATTCATTCTCTCTCCTGCAGGCCTTCCCTCACTCACTGAAATATTCTTTGACCTTAATAGTATTTGCAAAGAGAAGAAGAAATGGTTACTGAATAAGTCAAAACCCACATCAAATAGCAAGTAGAGAAAACACTCCTGGTTTTTCTTTTAAAACCAACCAGTAAAGACGCTGATCCACTGATGGTGGTGGCTCAGAGCCATGTACCTCATGAAGACATGTTCTTACTCCTAATCCATCCCTGTGCATCCCAACCCATCTAAGTAGGACCTCTTGGTTAAGGCATGGCCCAACTGAGTCAGGTGGTCTTAATCCCATGATTGGGGTCCTTTATAAACAGAATGAAATTCAGTCAGAGTGGGAGAAAGTCATGGGAAAAGTGGGAAGTCAGTGGAACCCGGAGGAGGCAGAAGGGGCTGCCATGCACACCGCCACCTGACAGCAAAGCCAGGGTCAAGGGCCGCAGGCAGCCAGGCTCAGAACACCATGGTCTTCTGGGAAATAGCACGAACTGGATGACGCCTTGATTTTGGACTTCTCCTGGCCTCAAAACTCCTAGCCAATAAATTCCCATTGCTTAAGCCCACCCATTGCATGGGATTTGTTTTAGCAACCAGGAAACTAAAACACTGATGAACGTGCATAGATGGAATGTGGGAGAGCATCCCCTCATGTATGTGGTAGAGAATTGTGTTCAGGGATGAATTTTTGCTCCTATGACCTTGCCCCATCCCACCTGCTGCCTCAATAAGGCCTCTGCCTACTACAGCCCAGTTAAATCACAGTACTGGGATTCCTCAAACACTATGACCTGCCTGGCCATGTTTATTATCTTTCTCCAAATTCTCACTACTTTTATCCACTGCGCTAACCTCCCTAATTTCTTTCCATCCTTCTAAATCCTTACGAGGAGGGTTTTAACACCCATGTTCATCTTGAATTTAAACATTTAAAAAATGAATAAACAGAATTAAACTTGGTCTTTTATAAGTCTAGAGTAGGAAATGGAAAAGTTTTGAAGTTCACATAAGTAAACAGAAATATGTTTGAGACTTAATAGTATGATCTTCTATTTGCACTCTTTATGCTAGGCAACTTCATTTGTTTGGAGGAATAAACAACTGGAAGTATAAAATTCCTACTATGAATAAGTAATGAATTAGGGGCTGAATGAAAAGCCTACTGGAATTCATGGAATGGCAACTCAATTCATGTAATACACCAATCAATAAAATCAAAGCAGAGAAATCGAATGAACTTTTCAATTGATACAGAAAAGCATTTGACAAAGTTCACATTATTTCTTGTTGAAAACACTTCAAAGTATAGGAACAGAGGGGAACTCCCTCAACATGGGACAGGGACTATATGAAAAACCCACAGCTAACATCATCCTCAATGGCGAAAGACTGAAAGCTTTCCCTCTAAGAAATCAGAAAACAATGCCCACTGTCACCGTTGTTATTCAACATTGTGCTGGAAGTTCCACCTAGAGAAGTTAGGCAAGTAAAAGAAATAAAAATCATCCAAATTGGAAAGGAAGAAGTACAACTTTCACTGTTTGCAGATGACATGATCCTATATGTTGAAAATCCTGAAAAATCTATAGCAAAGCTACTAGAGCTAATAATTGAGTATCAAAGTGTCAGGGTACAAGATCAACACCCCTAAATCAGTAGTGTCTCTATATACTAGTAATAAGCAAACTGAAAAGGAAATTAAGAAAAAATTTCATTTACAATAGCAACCAAAAGAATAAAAATTTTTGAAATACATTTAACCAAGGACACAAAAGACCTATCCACAGAAAACTACAAAACAGTGCTAAAAGAAATCAAGGAAGACCCAAATAAATAGAGGAACATATCATGCTCATGTATTGGAAGACGAAATACAGTTAAGATGTTAATTCTACCCAAATTGGTTTATACATTCAATGCTATACCAATTAAAATACCAACAACTTACTTAGCAGAAATAGAAATGACAATAATCAAATGTATTGGGGGCGTATGGTGTCCCAAATAGCTAAAAATATATTGAGAAAGAAAAATGAAGTAGGAGGTCTCACACTACCTGACTTTAAAGCATATTAGAAAGCGATGGTGGTCAAAACAGCATGACGCTGGCATAAAGATAGATATACTGACTAATGGAATTGAATTGCGAGTTCAGAAATAGACTCTCGCATCTACAGACAATTGATTTTTTGATAAAGTGGTCAAGTCCAACCAACTGGAACAGAACAGCCTCTTCAACAAATGGTGGTTGGAGAACTGGCTATCCATATGCAAAAGAATGAAAGAGGACCCCTTTCTCACACCTCATACAAAAATGAACTCAAAATGGATAAAAGATCTAAATATTAGAGCTAAGACCAGAAAACTTTTGGATAAATATGTAGGTAAATATATTAAAGCTCTTGTGGCAAGAGGTGGTTTCCTAGACCTTACACTCAAAGCACAAGCAATGAAAGAAGAAATAAATAATTGTGATTTCAAAATTGAATACTTTTTGTAACGTTTCCTAGATTGTAAATTCTTATAGCAGTCACATTTATTCCTGAGTTTTAACTGTTTTTTCTCCATTTTGAGATGCTGAGTTTTTGGGTATAACTTGGTAGTTTCCTGGAAGTTTGGGTAGCTGCCATGGCACCTGAGATTCAGAGTTCTGCAGCTCTGAAAGTTAGCACTACTCCATACAGCCCTATCAAAAAAGCTGAAAAAGAGATCAGACATCAATGAGAGATATTAATGAAGCTGATCTGGTTAAGACTTAGGTAAATCAAAATACAAGGTAAGGATGATATTGTCTATATTTCAAAACTTCAACTTCCATGTGAGACCAAAGGAAGAGATATTAATTTTGTCCAAAATTTAAATTTTCTGTAGCACGCTATCTAATTTAACTGTTCAGTTTATTTAAACACTAATTATATGGAAACTAGAACAGGGAAGATCTTATTATCCTGTATAGTCTATTGAAATATCCTAATACATTCCAGAATATTTTGGGCAGAAAATAAAGAAGAATTTGCAAAGTCCCTTGAGGAACTGGTGAATGAACATGGAACTATTAAACTCCCCCACGTAGGGAATTCTTGATATTCTCTCAAGCATTAAGGACTCCCAATTTAATAAGCCAAGCCCTCGATCTTGAGGCTTGCCCTTATAAAACTTATTTCTGTATTGGCGAAGCTAAGCCTATTTATAATTATGCCTAAGAGTCACCCCCAAAAGACTTCTTTTGTTGCTCAGATGCGGCCTCTCTCTCTAAACTGAACTCTGCAAATAAATTCCTACCCTCCCCGCTATGGGGAACACAACTCCCATGGGTGTAAGTCTCCCTGGTAACATGGGATTTCACTCCCAGGGTTGAGCCTGGCCCTAGCATCATGGGATTGACAATGTCTTCTTGACCAATAGAGGGAAGATAAATGAAACAAAATAAGGTTTAAGTGGCTAAGAGATTTCAAATAGAGTTCAGAAGTCATTCTGGAGGTTACTCTTATTAAAGCTTCCATAAGACATTGCCAATTGCCACAGTATGCCAAGCCCCCACCAGCACTACTCCTGAAAACCCTAAAGAATACTCTGAGCTCTATCTAAGACTCTATAAAAGTTTTACCTATTAAGTTCATTTTTACAGAAACTTAAAGCCTCCAGGTGGCTCCTCTGCCAGATGAGCCCTGAAACCTAGAGGTGCCAGTCTCCCCAAGAACATCAACCAGTTTCATTCCTCTACCCCATAATGTTGCCATCCCTTTCAGCACAAAGAAGTTACAGTTGTCATTGTCCAGATGTCCCTGAAGACTGAGAGAATGATCAAATGAGAGGGAGGAGGTGTAACTGAGAAGTTAGGATTTCACAAATGATTATGATTACTGACTCATTATACAGATATTTCTTTTTAGTTTCTAGTATATTAGAATATCCAGAAGGAAATACCTGACATTGTTGAACTGTAATCCTGTAGGCTTGGTATTTGATAATGATTGTATAACTATATAGTTTTCATTTTTAACCATGTGATTGTAAAACCTTGTGACTGGCACCCCTTATCCAGGGTATGAGTAGATGAGCGATACAATAAAGACACACATGAAAAATAATAATAACAGGTTGGAAATATGGGGAAAATACTGCTGTGTAAATTATGGACAATAGTTACACTACTACTTTAATAATCTGCTTTAGTAGTATAGTACTACTTTAATAATCAATTATAACAAATGTAACTGCTATAAAAAAAGGTAAAATTACAAAAAAGTGCTATCATCAATTGCAACAAATTTTCCTCACCAATGCAAGTGTTGATGGTAGGGAGATATTGGGAATTCTGTATTTTATGCACAATTGTTCTGCAAACCCACAATTTCTCAAATAAAATTTAAAAAAAAATACTACTGTGACGGAAAGCTTTATAGTGGTTTCTAAAGACCAGAGTTGGGGAGAAGGGATTGACAGCAAAGGGGTACTGGGGAACTATTTAGAATCAAAGAAATAGTCTACATTGTGGTTACTAGAATAAATACATTTGGCAAAATAGGTGGCTTGATTACATCGCAAATTATATCTCAGTAATGCGAATTTTTTTTAAATTACCTTTTTCATTATCTTTAAGGGCCCTCATATTTAGTCAGGACACAGACACCTTAAAATAAAATATCAATACAGTTTTGTAAGAAGCTGATAGAAATAGAAATGTGTGGGGTGTTATTCGATCGTGGTTGCTGACACAGTTGTCAGAACAGGATCTGAGGAAAGTCTTCTTAGTGTCTCTGAAAGGGATTTTACTGTATATCTTAGGGGTGATTAGCCTGTTCCCAAGAGACATTCCATTCTCTTTACATGGCAAACCCAGGGAAAGTTTTTCTGGAAAAAAAAAAAAGCAATAATTTAATAAAGTGTGAGGGACTTGCTATTTGACATTATTTTATATGCCCTCAGCCATTATTTCATATAACCCACTATAACTAATAGTAAACTAATTATAAGGGGTTAGTATCAGGAATTCTAATTCAAGTCAACTCATGACCTTGTTGAAAGAGGATGGGACGTTAAGGAAGTGGTTCCATTTCCCGCACGTGAAGGGAAGTTGGTCTCCCAAGCTCACCTGTACAGAGTTTGGCTTGCTATGAAGCTTGCAAGTTTATCGGGCTCTCAAATACTCTATCGGCACCAAGGATATTCTCTTGGAATATGCCTAAGTGATCTTTTATCCTTCTTTTCCCTACTACCTTTAACCACTCTACTTAGCAGCTGGTTTCAAGGAACACATTTAAAGACAGCAGATTATTCCCAACTGAAATGTCCAGCCTTAATCTTGGACCCTTTGTCTGGTGCATTGTGTCTTTTTACTGGCTTTTTCCAGTAAGAAATAAATAGTTTTGTTTTTTTCACACACATAAACACTGCCTCTTATTTCTGCCAGTGATACAACCACCCGCCTAGTTCCCCAGGCTCAGAATATTAGAAAAACTTTTTAATCCTTTCTCCCCCTTGATGTCATATCCAATTCATCCAATCTCTCCAAATCCCTCTTAACCAAGTCTGAGTTTACATTACATAATATCTGTACTCTTGAGATGTCTTTCCTTCTCTTACATCCATCCATTCTGCTCTCAGACACCCCAAACACAACTGTTCTAACACCTTTTAAATACTGATACTTCATTCTGTCTAAGAACCTATATGTCCCATTGTCTGCTGTAAGAAATCCAAACACTAGCACTCAGTGTTTGATATCAGCTGCTTTTCTGTGCATTTTATACACTTCGAGAAACTCTTTTTTGCTTTCCTCCATTAAGAGTTTACTGTGCACTAATTGTCACATTTAGCTTTCATAATAACCCTATAAAATAGATAGCATCATCTTTATTTTTAGTGATGAGGAAATCAATATTCAAAAAGTAAAAAAAAATGGCCAAAAGTCTCTCAACTTGTATTTCAGATATTCTGACTCTTGTACTCCTCAAATTTTGCCCTATTCTCCCTCCATATCATATACCCACCTTTGAAGTGACCGTTTCCAACACCCAGAATCTCCCCTCTCCTTTCCAGTGGCCCACATCTTAAATGCTATCTTCTCTATGTTGGCTTTAATTGACATAGCTGTCCAGCAGTGCATGCCTTTTCAGAGTGCCCCTCTCTGGCCTTATGTACTGTATCTCTTTGCTCTTGTTTATAACTGCTCTGAAATATTACAAATTTGAGAATTATGTGAGTCTCATGCAACCTGTTCAAAGTCATAGAAGGTGAGTCTTGTATAACCTGTACAAGGTTATAGAAAGTGATAAATCAGTTATCTGTTGAATGAAAACAAAAACAAAAACAAATAATGAAAGAACCTCATTTTGGGAGCCCCTAGATTCTCCATCTTTTGAATCCTTTCAGTTATTAGTATAATTCTCTGCACACAGAGGTAAAATGCTTGCTTGCTTCAGACAAATGCAAAAAAATTCTCCTTATACTTTAAATATGCCAATATATGGAGATGATCTTTTCTTCTGTAAAAATAATTAGACATTATCATTTGGGTTCTCTTGAACTTTCCTCTTTAGTTCATGAATGTGCACAGGTTAGGCAAGCAATGGCTATATAAGAAAAAGAATTGAGATTGGAACTACTTTTTCCTCATTCCCAATAAATATGTTTTGACTTCTTACAACAGGTGGAAATGAAATAGGATAGTGAAAGTTGAATATATGAGCAGTGGGAAATCATTTTACATTTAAGGGTATTTCCCTTTGAAGGTGCAACATAAAGACTCCTATTGTTACTTCTAAAAATGCTTCTTCAAATATATGCTTCCATTAAAAGAAACAAACAAAAAGAACCAGCAAGGCAGAAACAGCAGCTCACGTTTGCAGAATGCCCTACCATTCCCATGATTTTGCAATCCTATTTTTCCTTCTACCAAACCAGAACAGTTACCATTACTCTCATTTTATCTACAATATTATTTAAACACTATGAAATTAAATTATTTTTCCAAAGTGATGGGACCAAAACGTTGACCAGGAGTCAGGTTTCCTGTATCTCAATCCAATTTTTGACAATTTGAATGCTATTAGTCTTGCAGCCAAGAATTCATTCACAATTGCTTGCTTTGTGATCTGGGGTATATTAGTTAAACAGCACTACCACCTGCTGGTAAGTTTTCCAAAAATTAACACGATAGCAAATCCTAAAGTAGCAAAAAGATAAAAGAAATGATAACCAACACAACTTATTATTACAACTATATTCATCTGGTACATTCTCTAATAACCTTTCCTAGGGTGCACATTTCCGACCTGGGTAGCCACGCATTTATAATTACATACTTCCTTGAAGTAAGGGAAAAGTAGGCAAAGGAATCTTGCAAGATTAGTGTACAGACATTTATTTCTCCTCTCAAGACCTTGTAATAAAGTTAATTTCATCTACTTTCTAGAATGCATATATCCCAGAAAGCATTTAATTGATTTTTAAAAACAATATGATATCAAATTTGGTGTCTACTGATAATGTGGGCCACTGAATCCCCAAACTGTCCTCACCTAAGAACCACCTGGTGGAGGGATTACTTAAAAATACAGACTTCTGTATTTTCTGGGTTTTGGTATTTTAATTCCTTCACATCTCCAATGGAGTCAGAAAAAGTGAACTTTAATGACCAGCACCGAGTGATTCTCATGATGAAAAAAGTTGCAAAACCCTGACTTAAGCAAACCATTCATTCAGGCACTACCTTAGTTTGCTTTGAGAGTCTGATTACATTAAAGAATACTTCTGAAATTCAATTCTTCATAAAAGAAAAACAGAGACTATGGGAAAATCCAGTCATAGATATTCCCTAAGGACCTAAGGGGTATGCTGACATCCTTTTTCCAATATAAAAAAAAATTGTTTTGGATAGCCATAGAATTGATTTACAGAAAGCAAATCCAGGTGTGATAATGACAATTGCTCAAAAGAGATTATTGGGAAAAGTTTGTTTAATTCAACTCTGTTGCATTTCCAATTAAGTACTCCACTGTGTAATGGAAGAATTACAAAAGAAATTAACCTTACAAAATAAAGGGAGTAAAGAAGGTCTCCAACTTCAATAGATTTAGATAAGTAAAAATGGTCATTCATTAAAGTGTTTCAAAACAGGTGTTTTGCCATAACCTTTGACAAAATCCACACAACCAGAAAATGGCTGTGAAACCATTATGGGAACTGCAGAGTACTATATAAATACAAGCAATCACTCACTGTGTTTAATCAAAGTGTCAGAGCAGAAAGATAACTAGACACTGTTAAGAGACTCCTGGTTCTAATTCCAGTAGCTAACAACCTCCAGATGGGGCAATGCAATGCCTCAGAATCACTGGGAGAAAATCAGGGAAGGATTAATCCTACTTGGAGATTGCTGGACATGTACATGGCAATATTAGAAGGAAATGGGGGCTGGTTTAGGATCGACTGACCTGGGGATCGCAGATGAAGCTATTAATTCACTTTCCCATTACTAATCTGTAAAACTGATGCTGGCAACATACAAAGAAGCTCTGTTGATCCTGACCCCTGCTCCACCCCCACCTTTACCCTCAGATTCACCAACACTCTGTACCACAGTTATACCTGCTGTGTGGAAAAGAGACTGACCATTTAGGAATGGGCTGCTGAAAACTGAGGCAGCTGGGCAAGATGTGGTTTTGCCAGCTCTTGTTTAAAATTTGTTTTTTATTTATAGACATGTCTTCAAATGGTCACTTAAAAAATCCTCCTCTGTATCTTTCCATACTTTGAACATCTCAGGCTGCTTTTGCATGGTGTCCACGCTGCCCTTCTTCTAACCAGGATTGGCCTGTGGAAGAATGAGCTGTGACAAGAGCAGAGCTGTGACCTACAGTCTCTCAGTGTTGGGAATCAGGTCATGTCTGTGATTGGTTGAAGGACTCCACCTAGTCACCCCACTTTGAAACCTGGCTATGTTCAACAGGAACATAAAACTGCTCCCTCTCTGAAAGGCAGCATCACGTGCAAGCTCACCAGACTGAAGTTTATCGACTGCATCCAAGCATTTCAGTGCAAAGCAAGTCTCTCCATTTGAACCCAAGAAGAAAAGCAATCTTTGATTTTTTTTTTCCATTTGCTTGTTGGATATATCAGACATGTGAATTTAAGATGATAGGTAAATATTTCCAATCTTATACTAAAGAAAATAGCTTCTGATACCACTTGCATATTTGAAAATCGTTCCATAGATCCCCTCTATAATATTGGGTGCAGCATTAGATTTGCCCAAGTTAGAAACCTAAGCATCTTTCTTGATTCATCTGCTCGCTCTCTCTCACTTCCAATGCCCAATCTATTTCCAAGATTTTCATTTTTACCTCCTAAATATCTTTGAATCTACTTTGTCCCCAGTGTCTTCTAATGGCTTGAATTCCTGTCATTATTGCTAAAGCAGACTGCTAGGAAACCTTACCCAATCTTGTCCCTCTCCAGTTAATGCTCTATCCTAAAATCAGAGCAACTTTTAGAACACAAATAAACAGGGTCATATTTTATGCCGCACTTAAAATTCTTCAAATATTTCTATTTTGCTTAGGAACCTGTGACTCAAAAGTGAGGTCTGGGGACTGGCAGCACATGCAGATCATGTCCCTTCCAGAGCTACTGAGTTCTCACCTGCATCTTAATGCAATTCCTTGGTTTTGTATGTGCATTCAAGTTTGAAAATCACTGCATTCAGATAAGATTCAAACTCCTTTACATGACTCTGAAGACCTTTCCTAAACCAGACCCCATTTACCTCTTTTCATTGCTTCTCCTAACAACCCCCACCTGTGGCTATTCAAAACTTAGGAGGAATTGAGTTTTAAAAGGTTTCTTTGACCTGATCAGACACTGAGATGAACAGGGTAGTGCCAGGATGAATCCAACCTACGAAGACACTATGTATACTGTGAGTATTCTACACATAGAAACCTAATTTAATCTGTTTGCTCCACTATACCCCAAACCAGAAAGCAGCGCATAGTAAATGAACAATAAATATTCCCTCCATCAATTTTGGATGAAAGTAGCCTGCTTTTTTCCCTACCAAGTAAAGTAGAAAAATAATTTTGTATTTTCAACTTCCAGAAAACCTACTTCTAGAAATCTAGACTGAGTGTAGTGAAGGATATATTCAGACAGTTTCTTGGCAGCAGTCAGGTAAAATAATAATAATAATAATAGTCTTAGACAGAAGATAAACCTAAATCAAGTTATACCGTGCTAAGAGGTTGTTAATCTGAAGCTGGCATTCCCAGTGGGAGATGAAGGGATGAGTCAATGAGGAACACACCGAGTAAATCAGACGAAAGCAAGATGGGTTGAAGTGGTACAGGGAAGGTGGGGAAAATTCTCAGTCAGACAGAAGCTGGTAAGGAAGAGTCTGCTGCTCAAGGAGTAAAGAGCACAACTGTAAAGGATGCTGCACTTTGAACTTCTCCTTTAAGAGTGTATCTTCTTCCTCATTAATTCCCAATGGGCTAAGCCCATAATCAGCTAAACCATGGGCCTATCAGCAAACACTTGGTTTCCAGTTAGATAAACCTTACTTCTCCATATTGCCAAAAGGTCATTAGAACTGATACTTGAAAACACACTGTGATTTATAATAACAATAAGCTGTAGTTCCAAAATAAATTCATTTGCTTTTATTTGATAAGAGGATAGTAATTCATAGTTTTAATGTATTACATCCTTACCTTCGTTGTATTTTTATGAGCACCATTTGAAGCAACACTTCTTAAAGCAGATTAAGAATTTTAGATTTAAAATATAAATATTGGCTAGAAACATACAGTTTTCAGAATTTGTATGTGAATATTAGCAAAAGCCTCATGTTTCCTTTCTCCAGAGCAGCATACCTTGTAGTCAATGAAACTTCTCTTGATTCTGTCAAATAAAAACCTTTATTTTCACAGACATACAATTCGTATACTTGAGAGAGATGTCTGGAAGCTTTAAAACAGGAATGAAAGCAATTGATTGAGAGTAATCAAAAGTAATGATTTAGTGAAAAATTAAATCTATAAATTGTCTATTCTGTGTCATAAAAACATCTTTATTAAGTATTAACATGAAATATAAAGGAGTCAAGATGATCTTAGTAAGAAGTGCAAAATAGTAAAACTGTATTTATACTAGTATAGTATACATTGAAATAAGGATTTCAATAGCTCAAGCTCCCATGGTGAATCTATCTATCCCTAAAAAATATTTAAATAGAAATTATAGCACAAGAATGATTGTTTTTATTTCAGAAAATAATTCCACTACCCTTATTTATTTATTCATTCGACAAATACTTATTTGTCGAGCACCCACAATATGCAATTGAGATCCATCAGTGAAAAGAGAAACAAATATCCTTACCCATGTGGAACTTACATTCTAGCATGGAGAGAAAAAAATGAACAATAAGTGTAATAAATTAGTTAGCTCTCTACTATGTTAGAAGTTTTAAGTGCCTTGGAACAAAAAGAAAAAGGTAGACCCGAGTAAAAGAGATAAAAAATGGCACGTTGTGTGTGTGAAATCCTCATATCCTAATCAACAATATGTACTTTTCTATTTCATCATTATTATCAGAGGACATCTTATAGTGCAAATCAGCTCCTGTCTTAAGAATATAGTAACAATGGGTGCCTTCCAACCCAAAGTTTATTACAGAATGAAAATTCCATTGAATTGTCAGTTCCATTGAGTCCTTCAGACCAGACCTTATATATCGGTGTGGAAATAGTCACAAGAACAAGTCAATTTTTTTAAGAAAATAATTATAAGCTCTTTATAACTTTTATTTTTCCGGGAATCTCTCTGTAGGTAAAACATTTGAGCTAAAATGCTACCATCAAATATTTCTGCTCGGAAAACCATAAATCCTTGCACTATACAGAGCAAGGTTAAAAGTCCACACATTAAAAAAAAAGGTGTAAGCTCACCTAATGAAGATGTAAGCTCACTGAATGACCTGTGCTGGAACTCAAAGCGTCTATATTGTTGGCCAGGACTGGTCTTGGGAGAGCTGGTGGCTACCTGCGTGATTGGAGAGGTTCAACATCTTGTTCCCACAGCTGAGTCAAACTGCCTGAACTCCTGCCATGCCATGGTGAGCATTCTCTGGTTATCAAGAGTCTGGTGGAATGAGAGGGATGGACTTATAGTTTTTCTTTTCCTTCTTTCCCCTTCCTCCCTCTCTTCCTTCCTCCCTCCCTTCTTCTCTCCCTTCTTTTCTTCCTCCCTCCCTTCCTTCTTCCTTTCTTTTTCTTAGGTTCAGGAAAGAACAAATTTGGAGATTTTGAGACAATTGACTGAGAATTTTCTCTCTTTAGGGATTGTGATGGCACCTTCATTTTGGACTTCTAACCTCTAGAGTTCTATGAGAGAATAAATTTAGGTTGCTTTAAACCAAAAAAAAAGTCCATATATTAGGTAGTCAATTTTGGAAAATTCTCAATAGTCAATAGGTATGGAAGTTTATCAAATTAACTTTTCTTTTTTATTCAGATATCTTCATGAACCATACAGTCCGTCCAAAGTATACAATTAATGGCTTACAAAATCATCACATATTTGTGCATTCATCAGCACGATCATTTTTAGAACATTCGCATCACTCCAGAAAAAGGAATAAAAAGACAAAAGAAAAACCTTACATCCCATACTCCTTACCCCCCCCCCCATTGGCCACTAATATTGCAAAGTACCTCAATTTTTGAATCCTTTATCCCCTTTATTATTATTTATTTTTGTCCTTATTTTTTTTACTTATCTGTCCTGGATAAAAGGAGCATCAGTCACAGGGTTTTCACAATCACAGATCATATTATAAATGTTATATAGTTATATAATTGTCTTTGAGAATCAAGGCTACTGGAACACAGCACACCATAAAGTAAAATGGGATATCAACATAATGCATGAGAATAACCTCCAGGATAACCTCTTGACTCTGGTTGAAGTCTCTCAACCACTGAAATTTTTTTTGTCTCATTTCTCTCTTCCCCTTTTTGGTCAATAAGGCTTTCTCAAACCCATAACAATGTGTCCCAGCTCATCCCGTGAGTCCTCTCCCATGTTGCCAGGCAGATTCACCCATCTGGGAGTCATGTCCCAGGTCGTGGGGAGGGCAGTGATCTCATCTGCTGAGTTAGCTTAGAAAGAGAGGCCACATCTGAGCAACAAAAGAGGCTCTCTGGGGTTGACTCTTAGGCCTAATCATAAGTAAGCTTAGCTTCTACTTTACACAAATAAGTTTTTTAGGGGTGAATCCCAAGATCAAGGGTTCAGCTTATTGAATTGGTTGTCCCCGTTGCTTGTGAGAATATCAGGAATTCCCCAAATGGGGAAGTTGAATATTTCCTCTTTCTCTCCAGTCCCCCAAGGGGACTTTGCAAATACTTTTTTATTCTCTGTCCAAATTACTCTGCATCCCATAAATTTTGAAAAGTGGTGTTCTAATTTTCATTTGTCTCAAGACATTTACTGATTTCTCTTGTAACTTATTCCTTGACCCACTGGTAGTTTAAGAGTGTGCTGTTAGCCTCCTTATATTTGTGAGTTTTCTGGCTCTCTGCCTGTTACTGATTTCCAACTTCATTCCATTATGATCCAAGAAAGTGTTTTGTATAATTTAAATCTTTTTAAATTAATGAGACTTGCTTTGTGACCAAGCATATGTTCTGTCCTTGAGAATGATCCATAAGCACTTGAGAAAAATGTGTATCCTGCTGTTGTGGGGTGTAATGTTCCGTAAATGTCATTTCATTCAAATTTAGTTCATTTATTGTATTATTCAAAATCTGTTTCCTTATTGATCCTCTGTCTAGATGATCTAACCACGGATGAGATTGGTTGATTGAAGTCTGCAAATATTATGGTAAAGGTGCCTATTTCTCCCTTCAGTGTTCTCAGTGTTTGCCTCATGCATTTTGGAGCACTCTGGCTCAGTGCATAAATATTTATGATTATTATGTCTTCCTGTGGAATTGTTCTTTTTATTAATAGTTAGTATCCTTCTTTGTCTCTTTTAATTGCTGTACATTTTAAATCTGTTTATCAGATATTAGTATAGATACCTCTGTTTTTTTCTGGTAGTTGTTTGCATGAAATACTTTTTCCCAACCTTTCACTTTCAATCTGTTTTTGTTCTTTGATCTAAAAGGAGTCTTTTGTAGATAGCATACAGAGGGGTCCTGTTTTTTTTTAATCCATCCTGCCAGTCTAAGTCTTTTGATTGGATGCTTAATCCATTAACATTTATTATTACTACTGTAAAGGCAATATTTTATTCTACCATTTTTGAATTTTATATGTCACATCTATTTTTTTCTCTTTTTACCTTTACTGATAGTCTTCATTTCTAAACTTTTCTCCAGACCTCATACTCCCATCTCTTTCTATCTGCCTGTAGCACTCACTTTAGCATTTCTTGTAGAGACAGTCTCTTAATCAAAAACAATCCCAGTGACTGTGTCAAAATATTTTAAACTCTCCCTCATTTTTGAAGGACAGTTTTGCTGGTTGTAGAATTTTTAGTTGGCAGTTTTCCTCTTACAGAATCTTAAATATATCATACTACTTCTTTCTTGCCTCCATGATTTCTGCTGAGATATCTGCACATAGTCTTATCAAGCCTCCCTTGTATGTGATGGACTGCTTTTCTCTTGCTGCTTTCAGTATTCTCTGTCTTTCACAGTCAATGAACTCAGTACCCTCCCCCCTCTATCTGGGACATGACTCCCAGGGGTGTAAGCCTCCCTGGCATTGTGGAACAGAAATCCTGGGATGAGCTTGGACTCAGCACCATGGGACTGAGAAGGCCTTCTTGACCAAAAGGGGGAAGAGAGAAATGAGACAAAATAAAGTATCAGTGGCTGAGAGATTTCAAACAGAGTTGAGAGGTGATCCTGGAGGTTATTCTAATGCATTATATAGATATCCCCTTTTTAGTTTATGGTGTATTAGAATGGCTAGAGAGAAGTACCTGAAACTGTAGAGCTGTGTTCCAATAGCCACACTTCTTGAAGATGGCTGTAAAATGATATAGGTTTTACAATGTGACTGTGTGATTGTGAAAACCTTGTGTCTGATGCTCCTTTTATCTAGGGTATGGACAGATGAGTAAAAAATTTAGATAAAAAAATGAACAAATAATAGGAGGAACAAAGGTTAAAAAAATTGAGTAGATTGAAATACTAGTCATCAATGTGAGGGAGGGGTAAGGGGTATGGTATGTATGAGTTTTTCCTTTCTTTTTTTAGATTTCTTTGTTGGAGAGATGCAAATGTTAAAAAAATGGACATGGTGATGAACACACAACTATATGATGATATTGTAAGCCATTGATTGTACATCATGTATAGAATGTTTGTATGTCAAGAATTTTTGTATGTTTGTTTGTTAAGGTTTACAATAAAAATATCTGGAAAAAAAGACTTCTCTGTCTTTGACATTTAACAATCTGATTAGTGTCTTGAAGTAGGTCTATTTGGATCTGTCTTGTTTGGGGTACACTGCACTTTTTGGATCTGCAATTTTATGTCTTTCATAAGAGATGAGAAATTTTCAGTGATATTTTTTCCATTATTCTTTCTGCCCCCTTTCCCTTCTCTTCTCCTTCTAGGACAGCTATTACACATCTTTGTGCACTTCATGATGTCATTCAATTCCTTAAGACCCTGCTCATATTTTTCCATTCTTTTCCTTCTCTGTTCTTTCATTGTGTCCTCTAATTCACTAATCCTTTCTTCTGCTTCTTAAAATTGCGATTGTAGGTCTCCATTGTGTTTTACATCTCTTCCATTCTGCCTTTCATTCCCGTAAATTCTACCATTTGTTGTCTCAGACTTTCAAGTTCTTCTTGATTTTCATCCAGTGTCTTTATATCCTTCATCTCTTTTGCCATAAATTTTCTCAACTCATTGATTTGATTTTTGATGTGATTTTGCATCTCTGTTTGAACATCCTGAATTAATGTTAAGTCCTCCTGTATCTCATTCAAAATGTTTGTTCATTTCTTTCACTGGGTCATATCTTTGATTTCCCTAGCATGGCTCCTTATTTTTTTGCTGGCATCTAGGCACTTGATTTCCTTAGTTTATTCTGGAGATCGCTTTCACTCTTTTACCTAGGGTTTTCTTGTTGATTGGCTTTGTTCTCTGTCTTTGGCATTCAGTTCAACTTATTCTGGACCTCTAGCATAGCTTCTGTTTAACTGATCAGAATTTTTCAGCTCTTATTTTTTCTGTTCATTGCCCTGCCTCAATGGAACATATTTTTGAGGATCGTCTCCTCAGATATGATTGACTCCAGTCAGATTTCCCCAGACCAGGCATGCCCACATTTCAGGAGGAAAGAGTAGCCAGCATCAATTTTCCCTGGGGATGAGCACAGCAGGTTGTCAGCCTGCAGCTTCCCACCAGCATAAAGTGATGCTGTGCCTTTAATTCTCAGCAGCCTCTTCCTGCCAGTGTTGTGGTTGAGACAGAGGCTGAGGTAGAAAGTGGGCTGAGGTTGCTTCTGTTTTCCAGCCTCTGGGGCCTGAATTCACTGAAGGAGGGCAGGCACTTGAGGTGGGACCCGACCCCCTTTTCTTGGGGGAAGTTATTTTGTCTCTCAGTCAGGCTTTAATTCCGCCCTTGCCTGAGACAGTGCTGAACCCTGAGAGTACACACAGTTCTATCTAAGAAGCTGTAAAGAAGTTAAAAGACAGAGAGAGAGAGAGAGAGAGAGAGCGAGAGCGAGAGCCTTTTCAGAGCTGGACCCCATCTCCCTAGATTTGCCAATCAAGAGCTGAGTTGGTACACAGCACTGTGTCCTCGGGCTCTATGTGGTCCCTTTTCTTGGGGCCCAGCCCTTTTCCACTACTTTGTGCTGTCCAACTCAAAAAGCCTGCTTTTTGTTTTTTGTTTTCCCTATTAGCCTCACCCTCTCTCTGTGTGGGTGAAAATAAAGACTTCCTTTAGTGCTTCTTCCAGGTTTATCTGTGCTCGGGGCCTATTTTCAGCAGTCCAAATTTGTTAATTAATTCTTCAGCTGGAGCTTGGTTGAGCCGCTTCCTTGCCCTTGAAGACACTTTTTCTTTTCCCTGGGGAACCAGCCTACCATGCCTGTGTGGGAGGGGTGCTGGCCTCCACAGCTTGGGAGACTTACATTTTGCAAGGGATCACAGCCATTCCACCCATGCCAGACAGCTGTACGATGTGTGTGGTCACTGATGTCCCCCCAATAGTTGTTCCGTTCAGTTCCTGGCTATTTATAGTTGCTCTGGGGCACAAACTAAATTGCACACCACACTATGCCACCGTCTTGCCCCACCTTTCCTAAATTAGTTTTTAACAATAGCTAGTTCTTGGCAATGGCAAAATTAAATAGAACTTGCAAGTAGTTCAGGTATAAATCATCCCAGTTTCCCAATTAGCACTAACTTGATCCATTGTCCCAAAATAGCCAATAGCAGGGATTTATGTAAGCGCTCACTGAAAATAATAATTTGTCTGTCAGTTGTCAGCTTGAGTTACCAGAAAAGACTCCCCATTCCCTCTGAGAAGGAGCTGCTGGTGCCTAAACTAACAGAATTCAGTGAAAGGTTTCCTCAGTAATAAACTTAGGGCTGAGGGCAATTGATCCCTGGACACACTACTTTGCAGCAAAAAAACAAGTCAGGCATCAGCATTTTCTGTTCTTCACAGCCCAGAGTAACCAGGTAACTTTGAGGAAGTTCAACACCAACAATTTAAGAAAAATAAAAATGATGTTTAACAAAATATATAATGGGCAGTCTTTTAAAAAGTTTTTACTAAAAGCATCAGAAATATTAATGAAGAGCGAAACAGTATCATGATTATACTAGACAAGACATAAAGCTAGAAACCTGGTTTTTCTTTTCCCTTCTTCTTCACCATTAAATTATAATAATAAAATAGAACAGAAATGAGGGTGGATAGATGAGAGGAGCAGAAGGAGACTGGATTAGAGACTGAGGTCTAAAGGGTATAAAGTCTTGTGTGACTGGAAAGCTCAGGCTGTGCCCTTTAGTGTGATGAATGAAGTGGCATCATCCCGAGATCTTAGTCATGGAACACACAGAACACACAGAGGACACAGAACACAGAGCACACAGAGCGCACAGAGAGCACACAGAGAACACAGAACACACAGAGGACACAGAGCACACAGAGCACACAGAGCACACAGGGCACACAGAACACACAGAGGACACAGAGCACACAGAGCACACAGAGAGCACACAGAGAACACAGAACACACAGAGGACACAGAGCACAGAGCACACAGAACACAGAGAGCACACAGAGCACAGAGCACACAGAGCACAGAGCACACAGAGCACACAGAGCACACAGAGCACAGAGCACACAGAGCACAGAGCACACAGAGCACAGAGCACACAGAGCACACAGAGCACACAGAGCACACAGAGCACACAGAGCACACAGAGAGCACAGAGCACACAGAGCACAGAGCACAGAGAGCACACAGAGCACAGAGCACACAGAGCACAGAGCACACAGAGCACACAGAGCACACAGAGCACACAGAGCACACAGAGCACACAGAGAGCACAGAGCACACAGAGCACAGAGCACACAGAGCACACAGAGCACACAGAGCACACAGAGCACACAGAGCACACAGAGAGCACAGAGCACACAGAGCACAGAGCACAGAGAGCACACAGAGCACAGAGCACACAGAGCACAGAGCACACAGAGCACACAGAGCACACAGAGCACACAGAGAGCACAGAGCACACAGAACACAGAGAGCGCACAGAGCACACAGAGCACACAGAACACACACAGCACACAGAGCACACAGAGGACACAGAACACACAGAGCATACAGAACACACAGAGCACACAGAACACACAGAGCACACAGAACACAGAGCACACAGAACACACAGAGCACACAGAACACAGAGCACACAGAGCACACAGAACACACAGAGCACACAGAACACAGAGCACACAGAACACACAGAACACACAGCACAGAGAGCACACAGAGCACACAGAGCACACAGAGCACACAGAACACAGAGCACACAGAACACACAGAGCACACAGAGCACAGAGCACACAGAACACAGAGCACACAGAACACAAAGAGGACAAAGAGCACAGAGAGCACACAGAGGACACAGAACACACAGAGCATACAGAACACACAGAGCACACAGAGCACAGAGCACACAGAACACACAAAGCACACAGAACACACAGCACAGAGAGCACACAGAGCACACAGAACACACAGAGCACACAGAACACACAAAGCACACAGAGCACACAGAATACACAAAGCACACAGAGCACACAGAGCACACAGGGCACACAGAGCACACAGAGCACACAGAGCACAGAGCACACAGAACACAGAGAGCGCACAGAACACACAGAGCACACAGAGCACACAGAACACACAAAGCACACAGAGCACACAGAATACACAAAGCACACAGAGCACACAGAACACACAGGGCACACAGAGCACACAGAGCACACAGGGCACACAGAGCACACAGAGCACACAGAACACAGAGAGCGCACAGAACACATAGAGCACAAAGAGCACACAGAGCACACAGAGCACACAGGGCACACAGCACACAGAGCACAGAGAGCACAGAGCACACAGAACACACAGAGAGCACAGAACACACAGAGCACACAGAGCACACAGAACACACAGAACACACAGCACAGAGAGCACACAGAGCACACAGAACACACAAAGCACACAGAGCACACAGAGCACACAGAACACAGAGCACACAGAACACACAGAGCACACAGAGCACAGAGCACACAGAACACAGAGCACACAGAACACAAAGAGGACAAAGAGCACAGAGAGCACACAGAGGACACAGAACACACAGAGCATACAGAACACACAGAGCACACAGAGCACAGAGCACACAGAACACAGAGAGCACACAGAACACAGAGAACACACAGAGCACACAGAGCACATAGGGCACACAGAACACAGAGCACACAGAACACAAAGAGCACACAGAACACACAGAGCACACAGAACACACAGAGCACACAGAGCACACAAAGCACACAGAGCACACAGAGCACACAGAGCACACAGGGCACACAGGGCACACAGAGCACACAGAATACACAGAGAGCACAGAGCACACAGAGCACAGAGCACACAGAGCACACAGAGCACAGAGCACACAGAACACAGAGCACACAGAACACAAAGAGCACACAGAACACACAGAGCACACAGAACACACAAAGCACACAGAGCACACAGAATACACAAAGCACACAGAGCACACAGAGCACACAGAGCACACAGGGCACACAGAGCACACAGAGCACACAGAGCACAGAGCACACAGAACACAGAGAGCGCACAGAACACACAGAGCACACAGAGCACACAAAGCACACAGAGCACACAGAATACACAAAGCACACAGAGCACACAGAACACACAGGGCACACAGAGCACACAGAGCACACAGGGCACACAGAGCACACAGAGCACACAGAGCACAGAGCACACAGAACACAGAGAGCGCACAGAACACACAGAGCACAAAGAGCACACAGAGCACACAGAGCACACAGGGCACACAGCACACAGAGCACAGAGAGCACAGAGCACACAGAACACACAGAGAGCACAGAACACACAGAACACACAGAGCACAAAGAGCACACAGGGCACACAGAACACACAGAGCACACAGAGCACGTAGAACACACAGAGCACACAGAGCACATAGAACACAAAGAGCACAGAGAGCACAGAGCACACAGAACACAGAGAGTGCACAGAACACACAGAGCACACAGAGCACACAGAACACACAGAGCACACAGGGCACACAGAGCACACAGGGCACACAGGGCACACAGAACACACAGCACACAGAATACACAAAGCACACAGAACACACAAAGCACACAGAGCACACAGAACACACAGAACACACAGAGCACACAGAACACATAGAGCACACAGAACACTCCCGTGTTCATCACTCTTCTGTCACTCGCAACCGCACGATAAACTGGTGTCAGGTGAATCGTCAAGTCAAGTTAAAAATCTAAGTCCTTTTCTCAAAATCATGAATTTGAGTTACTTATGCTCATGTTTATTTCAAGCATCCCTAAGGGGGAAAAATGAACTCTTGGATGTCAGGCAAAATATTGTCTTATCCATAAACTACAAAACTTTAAGACTCATCATCCTCCAGTTTCTGTGTCCAGTATAACACGTAGTTCCAGGTGACAGGGCAGGAAAATTAGGCCTGAAAACTACACAAAAAGTTGGGCGGGTTGAAAACAAGAGAAATGTGGTTCTTCTCCTTCTCCACCCTCCAGCCTGGAAGTCACTACTAAGAGGGGCACCAATATGGGTTAAAACAGCCTCCTTGAACCTTTAGGAAATCACTCCAGCTGGATTTAACAGCACCTTTCTCATGGCTCGGTGGAACTCTGTATCTCTGTAGCGTTTTTCTGTTCTACATCATTGTTCGGTCTTAAGATACTTATTTATCCTACTAGACTGCAAACAGCTTGAGATCAAGGATAATATTTTGATTATCTCTGTAACTCTTGCAGCCAACACCATGCTTTGCATACAGTAAACAGCAAATAATTATTCACTGAATGAAATGTGTTGGTTATATAATCCTGCCCGAAGCAATCCCCCAATCATGAAATGTTTTCCACGTTGCTTTTTTTTTTCCATGGGCAGGAACCGGGAATCAAACCCGGGTCCTCTGGCATGACAGGCGAGCATTCTTGCCTGCTGTGCCACCGTAGCCCCCACATTGCTTTTAAAGGCTAACTGATGCTTATCTTCTACAGAAGAGGCAAAACACCAGTTATTTTGGTGCAAAAATAATAATAATAATTTAAGCCCCCATATCTTAGTTTCAAGACACAAAACAACATACAGCACTTACATATTATTTATATAACTACATGCAGTGTATGTAGGCCACTCTCTTGGCCAAATAAAGTATTCTGCTTAGGTCATTCTAAAACATATCTACAATCAGTGGTATATCATAAATGCAGTCTTCTCAACTGTATGTTCATAACTCATTTGAATCTTTAAAGACTTATAGAGAGACTATAAAATGTACATAGACAAGTTTTATGTTTAATCAGTCTCTTAGAAAGCAAATTTGAATTGCAGTGAAGCTATTATAAATTAAATTAGATATGCTTTCAATCTATATAAATAAAATACTCAGGCCCTAGAATGAACTGCTTAGGAACACAGGGCATGTTATTCTCTTGATAAGAGGATAATGTTTAAATGACAATCCAAGGTTCTTAGCATATAAGGGGTAATTAGAAAATTAAATTTTTTTTAAAGGAAAACACTTCCTCCTTAAAATAATTTTTGTAGGATACTGACTTTCTATTTTCATTTCACCTTACCAATTTTTGACTCTGTCTTTTCATTGATCAATGAAGAATTTAAATGTTTTTTGGTAAGTGCAACCTAACAAGAAAACAACTTATTTTCAAATAGAATCTTTTAGAAGTACAAATAGGGGGCATGAGAGAGAGGCAAAGTGAGGAAGCAATGTTAGCCATCTGTTTTCAGAAATTGGTGACAAAGGCCTACAAATAATGGCTTTTATAAATTCAAAACAAAGAACAGGAAGACATTTTTGTCATGCCGGCACAGAGATTTTTAAAAAAAATCAGAGAGGCACATCTTTAGGAGAAGAAGTACAAAGAATGAAAGGTCCTCAGAAATGGTCTTATACGATATTTAAATTTGCAAGTGGCAATCATAAACTTTTGTGGACACTGAAATATCAAACTGAGGAGAGCAGGAAAGGAAGATTTCTAAAGACTATGGATATAGACAGAAATATTACCAGGTAAGGTTAAGCGAATGTGTAGAGAAAGATATTTAGAGGGAAATGATCTAACCACGGAGCCCATTATCAGTTATAACCTAGAATAGGGGCCCAATTACCGTTTTCTATGTCCTGAAACCAACAAAGTACAGTGGTCATGAAAGCTAATGAAATACTAGATATTTTTTAGAAATGATGCTAGAGACCAAACAGAAAATATCATCCTGTCAAAAAATATATATTGCGGTATATTTCCAGATTGAAACCTGTATGCAATTGCAGAATTCTGCGAGAAAAAAAACAAAAACATAAAGGGCTGAAGTAGGGAGGTGCGATGGTGGCTCAGTGGCAGAATTCTCACCTGCCATGCTGGACACCCGGGTTCAATTCCCTGTGCCTGCCCATGACAAAAAAAAAAAGCTGAAGTAGACTGATAGAGCCAACTAGAAAGGGAGAAAAGATTAAAGCAAGGTTTGCTGCTATGTAGATTAAAAATTTGATGACTTTAATGGATAGGTATAAGTGATCAAAGTTACAAAATAAAATTCATATAGCCACATGATGAAGGAAAAGGGAAAAGAGCTGCCACTTTCAGAAAACCTGACCATATTCTGAACTTAAAAGGAACTATTTTATTAGCAGTAGTAGGCTACAAACTTTTTTTTTAATAAGGGTTGAAATAATTTGAAAAAAGAAAAGTTTCAGATTTACATATATAGCTGGGCATCATTGATGGGCCATTAAGGAAATCAGCATTTTGGCTCCTCAACCAATTTATTAAGTCTCATAATAAGGACAAAAACAAAAACCCTCCCCCGTTAGTCCTTTGTTGTCTCTGCCAGAGACAGCGTACAGACCTACCTACATGGAAATGATTCATTTCATACAGACCTACATGGAAATGATTCATTTAGTTAATCCAAACCCTGGAAACACATAAAGGAAAGTAAAAAGGCCATAACTCTCCTTTGGTTAATTGTCTATAAAAGCTTAAAAAGTTCCTAATAAAAACTATTGTGACATTTGCTATGCTGTTCTTTTGCTTCTCTGTGTATAGGTCCTGCAAAAAAAATGTAGCAAGAAAAGTTCCCTTTTGAGTCACCTTTCCTCTATCAACCAAATGAAGTGAAAACATGTCCTGCCTGCTTGAGAGCCCAGAGTATGCATCCTGCTGCTTCACTGTTATTCAATTACACAATAATTCATGAAGTCCTCATTTAGCCAACGGAGAATTCTAAGAATGAAATCAACACTGAGGATAAGTTATACCAAGGGGTCAGGATTTAGAGTTTTATTGTTTTACTTCCTTGCTGGCCCCTAAGCCTAGCGTGCTGGATGTTGCTTAGGAATCACTCACCAATGAGGATGATGAAGAATTTTCAAGATGTGTTGATGGAATATTGGAAGGTACTCAGTTTACCTCCACCTGTTGGCATTCTTCTGTCTGCTTATGGTTTTCATGGCATAAAAGGTTATTTTTAAAAATCAGAGGAGAGTTTCAGCATTGCTATGGCAGAGAAAAATGCAGGATGTCATTCTCAGATTACTCTATGAACCAGACAATGGTGATAATCTGGGTTGAGGCACAAATTTTAAGCAGTTCTCCAGATAATGTATCATATAGTTCCAGAACCAGTTTAAAACCCAAAGGAACCAGTCCTGTGATTTGCTACCACTAAGAAACACATGCATAGAAAAACATCACCTCTGTATGGATGTAATATAATTAGATCAATGGTAGCATAGCAGCTAACAAATCAGCCTTGGATCTTGAATGCAATTTTATTGATACATCCACATACCACATAATCATCAGAAGTATACAGTGTCACAGTATCATCATATGGCTGTACATTTATCACTGCAGTTAATTTTAGAATGTTTTCAATACTCCCCAGAGAATAAATTAAAAAGAACACCCAAAACCTCCTATACCCCTTATCCCCCATTATGTATTTTTTCATCTATATTTTCTATATATATCATCTGCCCATATACCAGATACAGGGAGTGTCAGTCAGATTTTTTGTTTGTTTTGTTTATAAGAGATATACTTTATAAATATGGTCACAAAAAAAAAGTTGAAAAAGGATGGAGAAAGATTATACTGTGCAAAACAAAGAGAAAAGCTCATATACCTATTTTGATGTCATGCAAACTAGACATAAAGGCAACAAGTATTCGAAAAGCTAAAGGGCATCAATTTGTAATAATGAAAGGGTCAATGTTGCAAGAAGATATAACCTAACACTGTACGCATCTAATTTCACAGCCTCACATTATGTGAAAGGAAAGTTAACAGAACAAAAAGGAGAAAGAAACAAGTTCGATGCCATAATTGGGGTATTTTAAACATCACTCCCAGTAACCAATGACATAAGTATATAAAGATCAGTAAGGGATAGACAATTTGAATAGCACAATTAACTTGGCCAAATACACCTATCTAAGCCCTATATTCAGCATTTGCACAATATGCATTTGTTATAAGTGCACAAGAAACACTTGCTAAAATCGACCATTTACCAAGCTGATTATTCACCAACATAGATAATATGCTCTGCCATAAGGCAAGTTTCAGCAAGTGTCAAAGGACTGAAACCATGCAGAGTATGTTAAATAACCCTAGAAGAATTAAAGAAGTGAATAATAGATAACTATATCGCTACCAATTTATTTGAAATGAAGCTATGCACTTCTAAATAACTCATGTGTTTAAGAAGAAATCATAATGGAAATTCATTCACAGCATTTTTTTGAACTTTTCAAATTGTATAATATATATACAAAGCAAAGAAAGAGAGAAAGCAATAGTTTTCAAAGCACTCTTCAACAAATAGTTACAGGACAGATCCAAGAGTCTGTCATGGGCTACCACACCATCATCTTAGATCTTTCCTTCTAGCTACTCCAGAATATAGGAGGCTAGAAGGAATAAATATTTTATCATCACAATCGACCTTTTTTCTTTTTTGTGAAAAATAACATATGTATCAAAAAGCAATAATTTCAAAGCACAGCACAATTAATTGTAGGACAGATTTCAGAGTTTTGGTGTGGGTTACAATTTCACAATTTCAGGTTTTTTACTTCTAGCTGTTCTAAGTTGCTGGAGACTAAAAGAGATACCAATTTAATAATACAGCAATCATATTCATCTGTTAAACCCTAACTTCTCTGTATAACTCCACCATCACTTTTGATCTTTCTATCCCTCTCTTTAGGGGTATTTGGGCTATGGCCATTCTAACTTTTTCATGCTGGAAGGGGCTGTCAGTATCACACGGTAGGGAGATGGAACTAGCTGATGTTCTGGAGAGGCTGGGCCCTCTAGGTTTCAACACTTAACTGGTCCAGGGACCCATCTGGAGGTTGTAGTTTTCTGGAAAGTTACCCTAGTGCATGGAATCTTTGTAGAAACTTGTATATTGCCCTAGTTGTTCTTTAGGATTGGCTGGAATGGTTTTGGTTGGGGTTTGGCAAATGATGATAGGTAGCAATGTCTAACTAAAACTTGCGTACAGAGTGACCTCCAGAGGCCTCTGGACTCTATTTGAACTCTCTCTGCCACCAAACACAGCAAACATTTTGATTCCCATGTAATATTCAATCATGTGACCTTACTGTAATTTATTTATCTATATGCCTTCGACTGGCATTCAGGTGGTTTATCTTTAATATTTCAGGAAAACAAATTTGCAAAGCCCTGTATCATTTTTGGGAATATGTCTCGGATTGATTTTTGGTGAAGGAAATTTATGCTCATTTGTCTACTATGATTTATATTTCTGAGTCCATTTGAAAATACACATTAATTAGTATATTTCAAATTAATAAATATATCTTTAGTATATTGATTCATGTAAATGTTTTTCAAAAGTTAATAAGCAAAAAATAGAAACCAGTTATAATCATGCCATCTTGAGCTACACTCTCAAATTCATCAAAAAACAGGTTTCATATCCTTCCAGACGTTTTTCTATACATATTTTTTCTTTCTAAGACCAAATGACAGGTAAAATATTGTTTTAAAACTTACGTTCTCATCTTTCCCTAATAATTACTCCAATTTGTAATATTCATAACATCATAGCATGCAATTGTATGGATGTGCCTTAGAGAAATAAGTATTGAATTAATTACATTTTTAAATTATTTTTTATTGTGAAATAAATTATACAAAAAGGCAATAACTTTCAAAACAGCTGTAACAAGCAGTTATAGAATAGATTTCAGAGTTTGGTATGGGTTACTGCATCAGAATTTAGGTTCCTCCTTCTAGTTACTCCAAGTTACACTGGAGACAAATGGTTCAGCAGTCATATTCATTTGTTAAATATACTTTCTTTATAATTTCTTCTACTTTGATCCTTCTCTCAATCTTTGGGTGTATTTGGACTCTGCCCTTTCTCACTTCAAATCTTATCTCTACTTGAAGACTGATCTCTTTTTTGGTTCCTTTAACAGCTGTATGGAGCGAAGCTGCAGAACTCCAATCCTAAGTCTTGGGTGTCACACAGGTAGTCAGAGTCCCAGGAAGACACCAGGTTACACAGCACAGCATCTCAAAATCTACAAATAATATTTACAGCCATGGACAAAACGTGACTGCTATAAGAACTTACAATCTAGGCCCCAATTTTCTTATTGGTATTTTCTTGCCACACAGTATTGTTTTTGGCTTATTTTGCACCATGTAATGAACCCAAGGTTCATTTACCTTGTTGCATGTCTCATGACTTTGTTCCTTTCTATAACCCGTCATAAAGTTTTGACAATCACCATAAAAGCTATGATTATTCAATCATCTTCAAAAATCAAGGCTACTGGATTACAGTTCAACAGTTTCAAATGTTTCCTTCTAGCTACTCTAACACACTAGAAACTAAGAAGGAATAGGTGTCTAATACATAAGAACGACCTCGAGAATGACCACTGGGCTCTATCTGAAATATCTCAGCCACTGAAACTTGGTTTCATTTCTTTTTGCCCTTTTGGTCAAGAAAGCTGTCTCAATTTCACAATGCCAGGGCCAGGCTCAACCCTGGGAGTCGTGTTCCACCTAAGGGGGATTTGCAGTGAGCTCACCTCCTAAGTTGGCTTAGAGAGAGGCACATCTGAGCAGCCAAAGAGGTTCTCTGAGGGTGACTCTTAGGCATAATTATAAGTAGGCTTAGCTTCTGCTCCACAAGTTTCACAGGGGCAAACATCAAGATCGAGGGTTTGGCCTATTAAATTGGTAGTCCCCAATGCTTGTGAGAATATCTGGAATTCCCCAGGTGGGGAAGTTTAATATTTCCAGTCCCTCAAGGAGACTTTGCAAATATTTTTATTTTCTGCCCAAATTACTCTGGGTGTTTCAGGGTATTCTAGTTTGCTAGCTGCCAGAGTGCAATATACCAGAAACAGAATGGCTTTTTAAAAGGGGAATTTAATAAGTTGCCAGTTTACAGTTCTAAGGCTGAGAATTTGTCCCAATTAAAACAAGTCTACAGAAATGTCCAATCTAAGGCATCCAGAAAAAGGTACCTTGGTTCAAGAAGGCCAATGAAGTTCAGGGTTTCTCTCTCAAGTGAGAAGGCACATGGTGAACAGTCAGGGTTCCTCTCTCATCTGGAAGGGCACATGGCGAGCACAACGTCATCTGCTAGCTTACTTTCCTGGCTTCCTGTTTCATGAAGCTACCCGGGAGG
Source organism: Tamandua tetradactyla (assembly GCF_023851605.1). NCBI lineage: Eukaryota > Metazoa > Chordata > Mammalia > Pilosa > Myrmecophagidae > Tamandua > Tamandua tetradactyla. The sequence continues at coordinate 7,550,615 of NC_135346.1, read as the reverse complement.
CAATTTCCTTCTTCGTCTCCAAAGGTCGATGGCTAGTGGGCTCTCTGCTTCTTGTAGTTATGTCATTCTTCTCTGGCTCTCTCTGAATCTCTTTCATTCTCCAACATGTTTCCTCTTTCATAGGGCTCCAGAAATTTATCAAGACCCACCCAAATGGGTGGAGACATGTCATCACCTAATCCAGCTTAACAACCACTCATGATTAAATCACATCTCCAGGGAGATGATCTGATTACAGTTTCAAACATACAGTATTGAATAGGGATTATTCTGCCTTTATGAAAAGGGATTTAGATTAAAACATGGCTTTTCTAGGGGACATACATCCTTTCAAACCAGCACACAGGGCTATTACATTAACTGTACAAAACAACCAGATCTCAATCCTATTCAAGTTTCCTGTAACAATATTGTTTGAATAAACTGAACATACAGTTAAATTAGATAGTATACTACAGAAAATATAAATCTTCATTGAATAAATATCTCTTCCTTTGGTCTCACACAGAAACTGAAGTTGTAAAACATTCAATAACATCCTTTACCCTGTATTCTGACTTATTTTATTCCTAACCAGATCAGCTTCATTCATATCTCCAATTGAAGTCTGATCTCTTTTTCAGCTTCTTTAACAGTTGCTGTATGGGGCAACACTGACCATCATAGTTGTAGAACTCTAACTCAGAGTCTCAGGTGTCACACAGATACCCAAAATTCCAGGGAATGACCAGATTATACACAGAGCCGTGCATCTCAGAATTTAGAAATAACAGTAAAAACTCAGGAAAGGATGTTATAGCTATAAGAGCTTATAATCTAGGGACCTTTACAATAAGCATTATTGAACATTCTGTACTCCATAATCATCAAATGCCCAATTTCTGCCTGTGTTCAAGTCCCTGATAACCTACACTCTAAAATTAAGTTCTCAGAGTTTGCACATTATACTTTGTCCATGTTAATGGGGAATTACAATATTTGTCTTTTTGTTTCTAGCTTATTTCAATCAACATAATTATCCTCAAGGTTTATTCCTCTAGTTGCAAGCCTTACAACTTTATTTCTTTTGGCAGCCAATTAACATTTCTTTGTATGCATACATCAAAGTTTGCCGTTCCACTATCAGCCACTGTATGCTTAGGCCACCACTATCCATTGCAAATTGTTAATACTGCCACTATAAACAGCAGAGGGCAAATGCCCATTCATGTTCCTGCTCTAAATTAGTCCAAGTATATACCTAATAATGATTGCAGGATTATATGGCAACCCTAGACCTAGCCTCCTGTGGAACCACAACACTGCATTCCAGAGGGGCTCTACCACTCCACTTCTTTATCAACAGTGAATGAGTACATCTCTCCACATTTTCTCCAGCATTTGGATCTTTGTTGATTTTTTACTCACACACTATACAATCCATTCTTCATGTACAATCAATGGTTCCTGGTATAAGCACATATTTATGCATTCCCCACTACAATCTATATGAAGAAATTTCCATTTCTTTTGCAGAGAAAAAAAAAAATGAATACAAAAATTAAAAGGAGAAACAACACCACCACCAAGAATTCCATACCCTTCCCTTATGTCACCCTCCTATTGACATTTAGCTTTTATAGATTGCCTGCTATAATTAATGGAAGCATAGCAATAACAATGTTATAGCTAACTATAGACCCCAGTTTGCATTGTTTTTCAATATACCATCCCATCTTCAGCACCATGCAATGTTGACATTAATATGATCTCACTCAGGCAAAATTTATATATAAATATATACATTGATTCACCATTATTAGCCACTCAAGATTTCATTAAGGTATATAATCCGTTTTTATCCTCTATCTTTCCATCTGGTGTCATATATATGTCCCTAGCCTTCCTCTTCCACATACTGACACTCAGCTTTGCTCATTCATTATAGTTACAATATTGTGCTATTATCAGAGAGTATTGTGCTATCTATTTCTGAATTTTTACAATCAATCCTGTTGAACATTCTCTACTCCTTAACCATGAAATGGCCTATCTGGCTAATTTCACTTAACATAATATCCTCAAGGTTCATCCACATTGTTGCAAGTGCCATGACTTTATTCTGTCTTACAGCTGTGTAATATTCCATCATATGTATACAACAGTTTGCTTATCCACTCATCTGTTCATAAACATTTGTGCTGTTTCCATCTCTTAGCAATCATGAATAATGCTGCTATAAGCATTGGTGTGCAAATGTCCATTGGTGCCCCCACCTTCAATCCTTCCACATATATATATATCTAGTAATGGGGATGCTGGATCAAATGGCAATTCTATACTTAGCATACTGAGGAACCACCAATTTTCCAGAGCATTCACACCATTTTAGGTGCCCACCAACAGTGGATAAGTGTACATCTTTCTCCACATCCTTTCCAGCACTTTGTTTTTTTGTTTTTTGGGTTTTTTTTTTTAACTTTTTTTATTAATTAAAAAAATTAACAAAGCATTAAGATATCATTCCATTCTACATATACAATCAGTAATTCTTAATATCATCACAGTTGCATATTCATCATTTCTTAGAACATTTGCATTGATTTAGAAAAAGAAATAAAAAGACAACAGAAGACACGAAATGATAACAGAGAAAAAAAAGATTATACATACCATACCCCTTACCCCTTGCTTTCATTTACCACTAGCATTTCAAACTAAATTTATTTTAACCTTTGTTCCCCCTATTATTTATTTTTATTCCATATGTTCTACTCTTCTGTTGATATAGTAGCTAAAAGGAGCATCAGACACAAGGTTTTCACACTCACAGAGTCTCATTGTGAAAGCTCTATCATTGTTCAATCATCATCAAGAAACATGGCTACTGGAACACAGCTCTACATTTTCAGGCACTTTCCTCCAGCCTCTCTGCTACATCTTGAACAACAAGGTGATATCTACTTAATGCATAAGAATAACCTCCAGGATAACCTTTCAACTCTGTTTGGAGTCTCAGCCATTGACACTTAGTCTCATTTCACTCTTCCTCCTTTGGTCGAGAAGGTTCTCTCAATCCCTTGATGTTAATTCTCAGCTCATTCTAGGGTTTTTCTCAGTCCCTTGATGCTGAGTCTCAGCTCATTCCAGGATCTCTGTCCCACGTTGCCAGGAAGGTCCACACCCCTGGGAGTCATGTCCCACGCAGAGAGGGGGAGGGTGGTGAGACTGCTCATCATGTTGGCTGGAGAGAGGCCACATCTGAGCAACAAAAGAGGCTCTCTTGGGGGTGACTCTTAGGCCTAAATTTTAAGTAGACTTGACCTATCCTTTGTGAGGTTAGGTTTCATATGAACAAACCCCAAGACTGGGGGCTCAGCCTATAGCTTTGGTTGTCCACACTGCTTGTGAGAATATCAAGACTTCAACTTGGGGAAGTTGAATTTCTCCCCAATCTCACCATTCCCCAAAGGGGGCTTGCAAATACTTTTCCAGTCACTGATCAAATCACTCTGGGATTCATCGGGGCATCACTCTGGACAAACCAACAAAATCTCATGTCCTACCTGTGATTCCAAGTACTTATCACATTCACTCAAACTATCTACATGAGTTATATTAGGAAATGCTCTAGTCAAAATATAAATTTTGTAGCAAATAAACATTTTTTGCTTTAGTCTCACGCATAAGGTGACATTTTAAAGTATTAATTATCATCTATTTTCAGCACCCTGCAATAATGACATTCCTTTGTTCTTCCTCATGCAGAAACATTTTTAAAATTTTTACATTGTACGTTTCACTATTATTATACACTCTAGGCATTCCTAGATTATACCATCTCGATCTTTACCATCTATATTTCTTTCTGATTTCATTTATGTCCCCAGCCCTCTTCCCTCTATCATTCTCACATGCAGCTTCATTCAGTGTTTTAACATAATTACATTAGTTAGGTAGTATTGTGCTGTCCATTTCTGAGTTTTTATATCCAGTCCTATTGCACAATCTGTGTCGCTTCAGCTCCAAGTACCCAATATCTCACCCTATTTCTATCTCCTGATGGTCTCTGTCACCAAGGAAATATTCCAAGTTTATTCATTAATGTCAGTTCATATCAGTGAGACCATACAGTATTTGTCCTTTTGTGTCTGGCTAATCACACTCAGCATAATGTCCTTAAGGTCCATGCATGTTGTTACATACTTCATAACTTTATTCTGTCTTACAGCTGCATAATATTCCATCTTATGTAAATGTCACAGTTTAATCAACTGTCTGTTGATGGACATTTTGGCTGTTTCCATCTCTTGGTAACTGTTAATAATGCTGCTATAAACATTGGTGTGTAAATGCCCATTTGCATCCTTGGCCTCGTGTCTTTTGAGTAGACAGCATATAGATGGGTCCTGTTTTTTAATCCATTCTGCCAGACTGTCTTTTGATTGGAGAGTTTAATCCATTAACATTCAAGTGTTATTACTGCATGGGTAGTACTTTCTTCTACTATTTTGCCTTCTGGATTTTATATGACATATCTAATTTTCCTTCTTTTTACCTTTACTCATAGTCTTCCTTTCTACACTCTTCTCCACACCTCTCTCTTCTGTCTTCGTATCTGTCTCTAGTGTTCCCTTTAGTATTTCTTGCAGAGCTGGTCTCTTGGTCACAAATTCTCTCAGTGATTTTTTTGTCTGAAAATGTTTTAATTTCTCCCTCATTTTTGAAGGACCGTTTTTCTGGATATAGAATTCTTGGTTGGCAGTTTTCTCTTTTAATAATTTAAATATATTATCCCACTGTCTTCTCGCCTCCATGGTTTCTGCTGAGAGATTTGCGCATAGTCTTATTGTGCTTCCCTTGTATGTGATGGATTGCTTTTCTCTTGCTACTTTCAAGATCCTCTTTCTCTTTGACCTCTGACATTCTGATTAAATGTCTTGGAGTATGTCTATTTGGATCTATTCTCTTTGGGGTATGCTGCACTTCTTGGATATGTAATTTTAAGTCTTTCATAAGAATTGGGAAATTTTCAGTGATAATTTCCTCCATTAGTTTTTCTCCTCCTTTTCCCTTCTCTTCTCCTTCTGGGACACCCACAACACGTATATTCGTGCGCTTCATATTGTCTTTCAATTCCCTGAGTCCCTGCTCATATTTTTCCATATTTTTTCCTATAGTTTCTGTTTCTTGTCAGATTTCAGATGTTCCGTCCTCCAGTTTTGAAATCCTATGTTCTGTCTCTCAAAATCTACCATTGTAGGTTTCCATTGTTTTTTTTTTCATCTCTTCTACTGTGTCTTTCATTTCCATAAGTTCTGTGATTTATTTTTTCAGACTTTCAGTTTCTTCTTTTTGTTCTTTCCTTGCGTTCTTTATATCCTCCCTCAATTCATTGATTTGGTTTTTGATGAGGTTTTCCACATCTGTCCGTACATTCTGAATTAGTTGTTTCAGCTCCTGTATGTCATATGAATTGTTGGTTTGTTCCTTTGACTGGGCCATATCTTCAATTTTCCCAGTGTGATTTGTTATTTTTTGCTGGCATCAAGGCATTTAATTACCTTAATTAGTTTATTCTGGAGATTGCTTTCACTTCTTTTATCTAGGGTTTTCTTGCTGGATGAATTTGCTGTCTATCTGTTCTGTGACATTCCATTCAGCTTTATCTGGACCTTTAGCTTAAGTTTTGTTTAACAGAGAATTTTTCAGTTCTTGTTTTCTTGTTTCTTGCCCTGCTTGTGTGGTGCCTTTCCCACACACACCCTTAGGAGGGTCTACTTAGATATTATAGACCCCAGCCAGATTTTCCCAGACCAAACTGGCCTCCTATCAGGAGGAAAGAGTCACCTGCATCGGTTTTCCCTGAGGGTGAGACCCAGCAGGTTGAAAGACTTTCCTGTGAAGTCTCTGGACTCTTTTTCTTATCCTGCCCTATGTGTGGCGCTTGTCTGACTGCAAGTCCCACCAGCATAAGATGATGCGGTACCTTTAACTTTGGCAGACTCTCCCTGCTGGGAGCGTGGTGGAGACAGAGGAGAGGTTGTAGGCTGGTTTTAATGGCTTCAAATTACCAAGCCCTGGTGTCTGAATTCCTTGATGGAGGGATTCCACCTGAGTTGGGCTTCATCCCTCCCCTAGGGAAGGCACAGGTTCCAGACAAGCCCCCAAGAGAGCTCACTGCTGCCTATGCCTGGGGCAGTTGCAACCTGAAATGTCCTGCCGCTGTATCCAGAGGCAGTCAAGCCTTTGTAGATACACAGCCACAAAAACTTCTGTTTCCTTCTTTTTTTTTCCCCCTTTTTCTGTCAGTCCTGCCCCCTTGGCACCGGGGCAAAAATGAGCAACCTCTACTTTGATCAGGTTCACCTAAGCTGGGGGCCTATTTTTAGTAGTCAGAATTTGTTAATTATTTCCACAATTGGCGTTTGATTGTGCCCAGTCCCTGCTGCTGGTAAAGTCCTTTCCTTTCCCCTCTGGGAAGCAGCCTGTGGGGGAGGGGTACTGGCCGCCATAGCTTTGGGAACTCACGGTTGAGGGGGGTGCTCGCAGCCAGTCCAGCTGGTCCAGACTGGGATACGCTGTGTGTCTGTCACTGACGTGGCCCCAGGAGCTGTTCTGTACTGTTTCTGGTTATTTAGTAGTTGTTCTGGAGGACGAACTAAAACATGCACGTTGTTAAGCTGCCATCTTCCGTTTTGTTTTTTTGAAAATGTCCATTCTAGTGGGTGTGAGATGATACTCATCATAGTTTTTATTTGCATTTCCGTAAAAGCCGGTGAAGTTGAGCATCTTTTCATGTCTTTTGCCCGTTTTAAGACTGGGTTGTATGTCTTTATCCTGTTGAGTTGTAGGATCTCTTTACGTATTCTGGATATTAAACCATTTTCTGATATGTGGTTTCCAAATATTGTCTTTCATTGAATAGGCTGCTTTTCTACAAAAAATGGACTTTCTGACAAAGTCCATTAATGCACAAAAGTGTTTAATTTTGAGAAAATTCCACTTATCTATTTCTTCTCTCAGACTTTGAGTGTAAGGTCTAGAAGAACAGCTCCTATCACAAGATCTTTAAGATATGTCCCCACATTTTCTTCTAAAAGTTGTATGGTCTTGGCTTTAATGTTTAGGTCTTTGATTCATTTTGAGAGTGTTTTGTATAAGGTGGGAGATATGGACCATCTTTCATTTTTGGGGATATGGATATATAGTTCTCCAACCACCATTTGTTGAAGAGGCAGTTCTGTCCCTTTCAGCTGACTTAACCACCTTATCAAAGATCAAGTGTCGGTAGATGAGAGTCTATTGGTGAACACTTATTTCAGTTCCACGGGTCAGTATTTCTTTATCTCACTATCAGGATGTTTTGACCACTGTAGCTTTCTAATACGCTTTACAGTCAGGCAGTATGACACGTCCCACTTCATTCTTCTTTCTCAAGGTATTCTTAGCTATTCAGGGAACCCTGCCCTTCCCAATAAATGTGGTTATTGGTTCTTCTGTTTCTCCAAAATTGTTAGTATTTTGATTGGTGCATTGAATCTATAAATAAATTTGGGGAGAACTGACATCATAACTATATTTAGTCTTCCAATCCATGAACACAGCATGCATTTCCATTTATTTACATCTTCTTGGATTTCTTTTAGCAATTTTTTTTTTTTTTAGTTTTCCATGTATAGGTCTTTTGTGTCCATAGTTAAATTTATTCCTAAATATTTGATTATTTTGGTTGCTATTGTAAATGGAATTTTCCTCTTTATTCCCTTCTCAGATTGCACATTTTTAGTGAATAGAAATAATATTGATTCTTGGGTATTGATCTTATACTTTGACACTTTGCTGTACTCATCTATTAGCTCTAGTAGCTCTGCTGTAGATATTTTGTGATTTTTGATATATAGGATCATGTCATCTGCACCCAGGGAAAGTTTCACTTCTTCCTTTCCAATTTGGATGACTTTTATTTCTTTTTCTTGCCTAAATGCTCTTTTGGAACTTCCAGCAGGGTTGATTGATGACAATGGGCATCCTTGTCTCGTTCCTGATGTTGGAGGGAAAGCTTTCAGCCTTTCACCATTGAGGTTGATGTTAGCTATAGTTTTTTTCATATATTCTCTTCATCCTGTTGAGGAACTTTCCAGGTATTCTTACCCAGTGAAGTGTTTTCAGGAAGAAAGGTTGTTAAATCTTGTCAAATGCTTTTTTTGCATCAATTGAGATGATCCTGTAGTTCTGACTTATTAATGAGATGTATTAACATTAATTCATTGTCTTGTGTTGAATCAGCCTTGTAAACCTGGAATAAAACCATATGGTCATGGTGTATAATTCTTCTAATGTGCTGCTGGAGTCAATTTGCGAGTACTCTGTTGATGATTTTTGCATCTATATTTATCAAAGAGATTGTCCTGTAGTTTTCTTTTCCTGTAGTATCTTTAGCTTTGGTATTAGGCTGATGTTGGTTCCATGGAATGGGTTAGGTAGTTGTCCCTCCTCTTCAATTCTCTGAAGAGCTTGAGCAGGATTGATACTAATTCTTTCTTCAATGCTTGGTAGAATTCACATGTGAAGCCATCTGGCCCTGGACATTTCTTTTTTGGGGAGGCTTTTTTGTTTTGTAATTTAAGTTTGATTTCTTATTTATTATCAACATACCTGAATTATAGCAAAGCATATTAGGTTAGAAGTGATAGGCCTCAAAAATTTGGATGGCACAAAAGGTATAAAAACAATTAGAGCAATAAGTTGGGTGGTTTTAACAAAATAAATCTTATATTGAGCAATGAGTTACATATCTGTATGACAAGAAATCAGAATAGTAAGTAAATGACAGATTTAAAGATATGCAAAGTGTGGATCACAGACTATTAGGATTTCAGAATAAGTCCATTTTTTTTATGAAGAATAACAAATGTATTTTATAACTCCACCTTCTCCTTTGATCTTTTTTTAAATTATTTACTGAAATATATATTCACATACATGTACTCATCCAACGTGTACAATCAATGGTTCAAAATATAATATAGCTGTGCATGTATCATTACAATCGACTTCTTTTCTCCTTTTTGTGAAAAATAACATATATACAAAACAGCAATAATTTCAAAGCACTTCACAACAATTAGTTGCAGAACAGATTTCGGAGTTTGGTATGGGTTACAATTCCACAATTTTAGGTTTTTATTTCTATCTACTCTGAGATACTGAAGACTAAAAGAAATATCAACATAATGACTCAGAAATCATGTTCATATGCTAAACCCTACCTTCTCTGTATAACTCCACCATCACCTTTGATCTTCCTCTTTTTGGGAGGTTTTTTGATGACTGATTTAAACTCTTCTGATTGGTTTCTTGAGGTCATCTATTTCTTCTCAAGTCAATGTTGCTTGCTGATGTTTTTCTAGGAAGTTCTGCATTCCATCTAAGCTGTCTAGTTTGTTAGCATATAGCTGGCTCATGGTAACTTGCCATTATCTCCTTTATCTCCGTAGGATCAGTAGTTATGTCCCCTCTCCCATTTCTGACTTTATGTGCATCCTCGCTCTCTTTTTTTGTCAGCATAGCTAAAGGTCCATCAATTTTATTGATTGTCTCAAAGAACCATCCTTTCGTGTGGTTGAGTCCCACTATTGTGTTCATATTCTCAAGTTCAGTTATTTCTGGCCTTATCGTTGCTATTTCTTTCCTTCTGTTTGTTTGCTGTTGTTTCTCTAGTTCCTGCACGTGAAAAGTTAATTCTTTGATTTCTCCTATTTCTTCTTTTTTAGTATAGGCATTTAGGGCAACAAATTTCCCTCTCAGTACCGCTCTTCCTTCATTCCATAAGTTTTGATAGATGTTGTTCTCATTTTCATTTGCCTCAAGATATTTACTGATTTTTCTTGTAATTTCTTCCTTGACCTACTGGTCGTTTAAGAATAAATGGTTTAGCTTCCATATATCTGAATTTTCCTGCCTTCTGTTAATCATTTTTGACTTCATTCCATTATGATCCAAGAAACTGTTTTGTATAATTTCAGTCTTTGTAATTATATTTATACCTTCTTTGTGATCCAACATGTGGTTTATCCTGGAGCATAAGCCAAGAGCTCTTAAAAAAAAATGTGTATCCTGCTGGTGTGGGATGTAATGTTCTATAAATGAACCTGATTTATAGAGTTCTATAAATCAAGAACTATAAATCAAGTTCATTTATCATACTAATCAAACTCCCCATTTTCTTACTGATCCTCTGTCTAGATATTCTATTCACTGATGAGAGTGGTGAATTGAAGTCTCCATTATTGTAGAGTTGTCTACTTCCCCCTTCAGTGTTTCAGTGTGTGCCTCAAGTACTGTAGCTTGGTGCATAAATATTTATGATTACTCTGTGTTCTTGATGAATTGTCCCTTTTATTAATACATATTGTCCTTGTCTCTTTTCATTGCTTTATACTTGAAGTCTCTTTTATCTGAAATTAATATAGCTGTCCCCACTCTTTTCTGGTACTTGTTTGCATGAAAAGCCTTGCTTTCAACCTTTCACTTTCAAACTATTTTTGTCCTGGGTCTAAAATGATTCTCTTGTTGACAGTATACAGATGGGTTCTGTTTTTTAATCCATTCTGTCAGTCTATGTCTTTAGATTGGGGAATTCTAATCCACTAACATTTATCCTAATGTTATTACGATAAAGGTAGTACTTTTGTCAATCATTTTGTCTTTTGGATTTTATATGTCATATCTATTTTTTTTTCTCTTTTTGCCTTTACTGACAGTCTTCATTTCTACACTCTTCTCCAGATCTCTCTCCTGTCTTTTCCTATCTGCCTGCAGTGTTCCCTTTAGTATTTCTTATAGAGCATGTCTCTTGTTCATGAATTCTCTCAGTGTCTGTTTGTCTGAAAATATTTTAAACTCCCCCTTATTTTTGAAGAACAGGTTTGCCAGATATAGAATTCTTGGTTGGCAGTTTTTCTCTTTCAGCATTTTAAATATATCATGCCACCACCTTCTTGCCTCCATGGTTTCCACTGAGAAATTTGCACACAGTCTTATTGAGCTTCCCTTGGATGTGATGTATCGCCTTTCTCTTGCTGCTTTCAGAATTCTCTGTCTTTGACATTTGATAATCTGATTAGTAAGTGTCTTGAAGTCGGTCTATTTGGATGTATTATTTGGGGTATGCTGCATTTCTTTTGTCTGCAGGATTTCAGATGTCTTGTCCTCTGGTTGACTAATCTTTTCTTTTGCCTCTTTACACCTGTCATACGTCTCCAGTGTGTTTTTCGTCTCCTCCATCGCGCCTTTCCTTCCCATAAGCACTGCCATTTCTGCGTTCAAGCTCGTGACATCTTCTCTTAGGTCACACAGTAATTCCTTTATTTCCTTCATCCCTTCTATCATCTCTTCCTTCACCTCCTTAAGCTGACTTTTTAGCTGATTTTGAAAATCTGCATAAAAATCTTTAATTAGTTGTTTCAACTCCTGTATATCATTTGAAGTGATAGTTTGTTCCTTTGACTGTGCCATATCTTCATTCTTACAAGTGTGATTCATGATTTTTTGTTGCTGTCTAGGCATCTGAGAGAATGTGATTTTAAAGGGAGCTTGGTCCTGGTTCAGAAATGAGCACAGATGCCTGCTTCTCCTCCTCCTTCCTGAAACAATAAAGGAACACAAAAACAAATAAACTTTCAAGAATGAAAGGAATTTAGGTTCTCATGGGGGGCAGTTAGAGATCTGAACAATGTTCTGAAATTCTTAAAGAACATGGAATTTTTTATGAGAAAAAACCAACTCCCACAACAGAGCCCCAGCAAGGGCCGGTTCAGTGGATGTGGACACAGAGCACAGGAGTTAAATCGGAATATTCATTTAATGTCAGTCTATAGAGAAAATAGTTAAACATGTACACACAATGTCCTCACCTCCTTGTTCCCATCCTAAAACACATGTAATCTCTTCTTAAAAATAAAAAACAGCCATTGATGGAGAGCGATTGTACTTGTGGGTATACCAAAAGCCTTCATTTTGGCATTTGGGGAACTCCTAATTTACAAAGCAGCTCTTTGCCTCTAACCTCAAAACAAATTTTTTTAGTCAACAAGGCTCACCCATAGAGTTCTCAATCAGCTTTTCACTCAGGAAAGAAACTTATGAGGAAAGCACAATATCAAATCCCATACTAACTATTTTGCAGAATTAACCCAATTTTTAATTTTAGTTCTTAACTATGAACAAACAACCAAGGATTACAAATCATATAAAGATAAACAATCATAAAAAAAAGTGTAAGATAGAAATATAGGAATATAACATTTTATATAGGAATATAAAATGGTGGAATGGCTAAGGATATCTCCTGGCAGTTTCTACTAGAGCTATGCAGATGCAGAATATGACTCAGCAATCTCACTCTTCCTGATATACCTAAGAAATTTGTGTGAATGTTCACCAAAGGACGTGTACAAGATTGTTCATAGCAGCACTACTCATAGCCCAAAGCTGAAATACAAACGCCCATTAATAGAAGAATAGGGATTAAAATGATAAGACTCACATGAGGGTAATGTGTCCTGATTTTACAGATCAAATAGGCTCGACCCTTATCATGTGGTACTTTGGTTTAAAAATTCCTAATATGTGTGACTCAACATTCGAGCAGATTATCAAAGGCAACTTCTCTCTAGAGATCTTTAAAAGAACAGAATTCCTTTTGTCTCCAGTGGTTTAACAGTGGCTCTACTTCTGTGGGTAAATGGACCACAGAGACGCCACCCTGTGTTTGCATCAGTCTGTCACTCAAATTTCTACTATTTGGATTAACAATCTGGAGAACAAAATCCAGGCATTTTGTTAAAATCTCCCTAAAATGCAGGGTCATGCTTACTGTTCCTAGAGCTGACTTGTGACAGATACAAAAAGGAAATACTATCTTTATTTCCCGGGTTTCCACCAGAGCATATCTTGTTCTGACAACCGCAAATGACATCCGTGTCCTGGTTGACTATACATCCTGCATCTCTGGCAAAAATGCACCATGTGAAATTATTCCTGATACTCAACCATCTCCTCACTGACTTACAGAGTACAGTTTATTTTAGTATCAGAGGCCCAAGGAAGGGGGAAACCAGGGTTCTGGCCCTGGCTGGGCAGCTGTGCGTGAAAGTTCGGGCAAGGCAGCTCAGGTCCCTAAGTCTGTGTTCCCTCGAGTGTAAACTGACAGTAGTGACTCAGTTCTCTCCCTTTCTTAATCCAAATGCCATGGAATATATGTTCGTCACAAAGGGTGAGAGATGATTTCTTTTTTGGTACGCATCTGGGTTTCACAACGCAATTAGCTTAAGCCCCAACTCTCATGTAAATAAAATTCTTACATGTTGCTATGAGAGAAATTCTCTTTTGCCTCAGGGTGGGCTGAAAGTTTCCATACTTGGGAAGGGAAATGGCAAGTCCTTCTCCCTTCCTGAGTCATCCACTTCTAGATTTTCTTCCACTGAGACCTGTGGTCCAACAATATGTCTTTTGGTGGGGAGGATGGGGAGTGACGGGGAAAATATTATACGCAGCTGAGAATTAGCCTCACTTAAGAACCGACTTCCTTTGAACACTGTGGTCTAACATATTTGGCCTATTATTTGGAAATTTCCTTTCCTTTTTATTCTTTCAAACCATCTACTTAAAGTTTTAAAAAGCCATGTCAACTCCCTAGGAAAAAAATGTTAAAGGAATTCTTTTATCTTATATTAGAATGGAGGTGATTGGTCGCATGCAAATCACAATATTTGCTTTATTTTACATACCTCGAGATGAGGGAACTGGGAAATATGGATACTTGGCAATGTATCTTTCAAAACATTTAGGGAGGAAAAACAGTAAGCTTAGTCAATCGGTATTTTAAATTCCACATCAATATTTTAAGCTCAAAGATAGGGTTTATTCCATTGAGAATTTCTCAAGTTTTATAATACAACAGATCATTTTTACTAATAAATGTTGCTATCTCATTGGTACTTTAATTTGTCAGCCTAATTTTTAATGTAGATTTTTTAGAATAATGCTACAGCACTGGTTTGCTTGGAATCACAACCATAACAACTCGCAAAAAAAATTAGTTTTTAAAAAGTCATCAACTTAGTTCACAAAAAAGACACTGACTGATGTTTTACGTTACTAAACTCTTAAACCTTAAATTGTCAGATAAAAAAAATCCAGAATGGTAAAACCTATTAATTTTAACTACTGGGAATATATGTGTTTGTTTTGTTTCTACTATCTGATTTTGTGTAGTTGATCGGTTTTAATTAAACAACACTTCCAAGTTTGAAAAGGAAGTTCACTTTATTTTCAAAAAATAAAAATGGAAATAGAAACATTTCTAATAAAGGCTAACTTAACAATTCAGGGAAGAGATGTGGGAGCATTATGCACTTAATGGAAGAGAGAAACAATTTTAACAAGTTTAATATATGTTTTTAAATCAGAGCTTAATATATTGCCTAGCACATGTTAAGCTCTCAATTAAAAACATATGTAGATTATATATTAAAAACTTGTTAAAAGCTGCTTATCTCTTTCATTGTTCTCTGATCAAAAGAAACTTTCAAAATAAAACTTTCAAGAAGTTTTAAAAATCATATTTAAGTGCACCAATAGCTAATGAATTTATAAAACAAATATTTGGTGTTTCATTATCTGATGCAGCTGTTTTCTTGGTTTTTTACCCTAGTACACTTTTCAACATGATACATATGTCTCTGTTGTCCCATGTCTCCATGATACAACAAACACAATTCTTGCACAATAATTTAAATACTCTGTTCAAAAATCAGTACTTGAAAGTAATCTCCAATTTTCAAGCAATTTACAGGAAATATGGAAAAATAATCATATTATCTATTCATACAAATTTATGTTCATGTGGTCACAATTTGCTTTAAGACACTACAAAGGGAAAATAAAAGAACAAAAATGTATTCAGAGATGCAATTTAGTGTCTGTCTATGATTAAAAGTTTTTATTACTTCTGCATTATCACCATTTTAAGGAAGGAGTAATAAAGGTCAGGATTGGTTTCACAGGGAGAAACAATAGGCTCAGGGAGCTTGAGATCAGAAGAATCAATCCCTAGTCACCCACAAATGTTTTCTGAACTCTTACAAATATCTGATATCCCTTCCGAATAGCACAGAACCTTCCATCCACAAAACCGAAAACCTCAGAGAGAGGTAAAACTTGTTTTTGTAAGTTATTGTTGGCAGCTAGGAAAGGCAGATAGAGGGGAAAGCTCCCCTGGGCTCGGCACAGGAGGGTGGGAATGTCACTGCCTCTTAGAGCAGAATCAGAAAGTGGAAGCAAGGACCCAGCTTACTAATTTTACCCAAGGTTAAGTCACAATCATGCTGGTATCACCACTTAAATAGGTTTAACATGTGCCTTAAACTGGCATCCCAGGTTCCCCAGGGATTAGCACACATATTTTGGAGTCTCTAAACTCAATGAGAATTTTTTTTTATGTTTTTGTTTTGATACTGAATGCAAAGTTTTTGTTTGTTTGCTAATTTAAAAGCCAAAATCTTTCTTTAGCAGGCATATTTTAATTGGAAGACATTTTCAGAGAATAAGGCATTAGTTCCTCAGGTTAGTATTTGTCAAACAAGGGTTCTGGTGGCCGATTAACACTCCTTGTGTTACACAATATAGAAACATAAGGCATTATGTATGTTAACTAAAATTGCTCAAATATGAGAAACAAAGAGTAAATAGGAAAACCTACAAAGAAAACCACTGTCCATGCTGGAGGTCACCTGTGGATTTCTATTCAGTCTGAATCTATTAGTCTCAGAAAAGAAAACCCAGAAAAAGTCTGGGTTTAGAAACCCAAAACGGTTTCTAAAGGTCCACTAGTAAACCTTCAAGAAATGCTCAGAATATAATATGGCATAAGATTTCAAAACCCACAAGGCTATCTATCTGAGAGCTAAAAGGGGAAAGTTTCTTTGGAGGTTAATATGAACACAATAACGTGTTGTCTAAAGCCACTGGGATACATGCTCCCAGTTCCATGGTGCTTACTCACGGGGCTTTGTAATACATGCAACCACCATCAGTCACCTGAGACAGCCTGGCACGACTGTAAGAGGCTGATGCAATCCCACACCTACTGAATAGGTTTCTTGGGCAGAGGTCAAGCTTTTGATTACGCTCCCCAGGTGATTCTGATACACACATAAGAGATTAAGAACTACCGCTCAGGTTGAACAGGAAATTATGAAATAGCAACCCACCCCCAAATAACCCCATCTCTTCCTTCTTTCTACACTTACACTCAGATTTAGTACAGACTGAAAATGGTAGACATGTCAAGTGCAATTCAGTATTTTGCTATGATTCAAGGGCATCAGGGACAAGCGAAACATCTCTAGAGCCTCTTCACATATTTTCTCATTCTCAAAATTGTTCCCTGCTTCACTGTCAGAAGAGATTTTGAAAAATGGTGTGCTTTTCTTGAAACCCAATATTAGCTTGATATGATAGTGGTAAAAAAAAAAGTTAATATATTGTCATCTATTTTTATATATAGCTAGGTAGGGTCTATTTTAATTTGTAACATATCAAAGTACAGCAGAGAATGGTTTGTTTAGTCAAAATACTGCAACTTGATGGGATAAATAAAAATCTTCTTCATCTTTTAATGAGAAGTAAACTTTATTTCTGATAATCTAAGAAAGTATATTCAATGGAGATTTGGAAAACACAGAAAAGCAGATGGAATAATGGGCACTATATTTCAGCTCCAACCAGACCGTAAGTTCTGCAAGGTGGGGAATTTTGTTTTGAACATTGTAGTAGGCAGAGTACTTGGACTAGAACTTGGCACAAAGTGTGAAAAGTCAATAAATATTTGTTGGGTGTGATGAAAATGCTGTTTAAATTTCTTCCTTAAGACAAACTTGAAGTAGAATTATTTTAAAAGAAAAAATTGCCAACTGCCCTCCTGAAAGCTTATACCAATTCACATATCCCAAGAATACTACAGCAGATTGCCTTTTCTTTTTAATTGGCAAATACTGTAAACATTGGTAGTTTCCTATTTTTATTTGCATCTTTAAATGATTAATAATTTTGAACGATTTTTTTCATCCTATGATCATGTGCATTCCTCTTTTTGATAAATGCCTGATCACTTCCTATTTACCCATATTTGTAATGGGAAAAAAATTACCTTTGTATAACTAACTGGTAACAGGTCTTTTTGTAAAAAAAGAACATAATATCTTTTTGTTATTGTTGTTTTTTGTTTTTGTATGCTGTATGGCAGGGTCACATTTCATTATTTTCCATGTGAGTATCCTGCTATTGTAGCACCATTTGTTGAATTTTCTTTTTTTTTACATGGGCAGGCACCGGGAATCGAACCCGGTTCCTCTGGCATGGCAGGCAAGCATTCTTGCCTGCTAAGCCACCGTGGCCCAAGAATATAACATCTTTTTATGAAAGTTACAAAAATTTTCCCAATTGATGTTTGCCTTTTAACATTACAGGTTTTTATTTTTGTCTCATATAAGGTACTAATTATTTTGTAGTCAAATTTCTTAATATTTTCTTATATTATTTTTGTCAATCCTGAGATGATCATAAAATTATCAAGGGTGCATATCTACACTGTAGGTACAGGAGATCATTAGTTTAAGTTAGAGCTCACTTTAGTGAACGTTTCTTTATTTTTGGAAACATGACATGCAGAATTAAATAAATTAGAAATGAATAAAGTTATACAATAACTTCAAAACTATGACAAGAAACTTGTCAAAAATATAATTACATAACTGGTTAATAATTTTGATGAAAGATATACACATTATAAGCAAAAGCATTTAGAATAGATTTTTCAAGTATGCATCTTAAATATGTAATATTTTATCCTTAGTCTCTCTTCCTTCGGTTTGGATAAGGTGGGCTTAGAAAATGGCCATTCAATCTGCCTTACTGATTGACAGGCTTGACTTAACCTTGTCCTTCGGCCATTGTGAATGAACTTTAAATCTAAGATAAGAATAGCTCGTCAGTTAACTTCCTTTTACAGAGAACTTAGAAAGTAGGTCCAGCTCAGGATGGCGAAAATCCACTTCCTTATTTTTAATAATCTGAGATCACAAAACTGCACTAGAATTCACAGGAGGAAAAAATGCATTGTTACATACTGCTTTGATTAAAGTTATGCTTCCTAGCATTCCCTAAACCGATGCACCATTTTAAAAAAAATCACAATATATTTCTGAATACCTAAAGTTCACTAGGCAATCATTAAGGCTGCATGTGAAGTAAATTACCAACTTTAGCAGTTAAGTAGATCTAAGAGGTTATACAAATAAATAGTTTTGCCAAAAATCTACAAAGTAGACATAAATAACTATAAAAGCAATACATGTATATCTTTCAAGCTCATTATGAGGCATTAAAGTTTTATCTTTCAGGATGATTTAGATCAACGAATCCAAATATTTTCACTTCAGCATGACTGCACAATTCAATATGACTGGACACTTCAATATGACTGGACAATTCCATAAGACTGGAATTCAAACAACATTCAGTTCTAAAAGAAACAGCATCTGTGCATGAAGGTCTTAATTGGGTGGACAGTAGGTAGGGTAACAGCCCCCAAATATGTCCATACCCCAATCCCCAGCACCTGGGAATATGGGCTTTCCTTTTGAACGCTGAGATTAGCACTTCCTCGCAGAGCAGATGAACGCTGTGAAGTGGCCATACCTCACACGTGTCACCCACGTGGCCCACGTGCAGAAAACACTCACATAGAGGGTGAGGGGAGGAATCTGCAGAGAACTGTGGTGGAAAAGCGGAGGCAGCCAGGGGAAAAGAAGCTAGCCCAGTTTTCGTCAGATTTCCATCTGGTTGTAACAAAGGGAAGTAAACAATCAGATTAGGATAAACCCTGCCTAATACCAACAATTGGGCTTCATAAGCATGAGCCTTAGCAGAGCGAAAATGGGGGTCCCCACTTATTCCGTGGCCTCCGACACAAGACCCTGAGTTCCTCACTCAGGCACTCACACTGCAGCGCAGGCACTAAAGTAAACGCTCCCCTTACTAAGGAACGCAATGAGTCGAGAAAGCAGAGAACAGAGCACGTCAAAACCCTCCCAGAAATCTGTACCAAATAGTACATGTGTCTCATTAGCTAAAAGTGTGTGCATGATTTTTCAAAAATAGCTAATGTTGTGATTTATAAATTCACGTTTTTATAAACAAATACGTCCTTATTTTTCATGCCTGGGTTCAGTTTATCCATATTTGCAGCTACCAGACCTTAGACTTTAGTATGAAATATGTAGTATCACCTCAAAGCTGTGATGGGAATCGGGAGGCCTGTTAAGAGGACACTGAAGAGCTCAAACAGGCGTGGAAGCTAAGTCTGATCTCTGCAGCTCATCTGTCAAATGAGGCAACCGGATGAGATCACGCCTAAGGTTTCATTCACTGCAACATTCTCAGATTTCTAATTAAACATTCACAACCTCTCATATAGCTCACTTCCTAAGGTTTATTACACTGGATTTACATGTCAGATATATATGACATAATTATATATATATATGTCTTTATATATACATTTATATATATATTATGCCTTTCCACAAACAATGAAAGAGAACAGAACACCAACGAAAAATACATACAAGCTCTTATTAAACAGACTCCTTCCAGAGGGTGCACGGGTAGTTCAGCGGTAGAATTCTTACCTGCTATGCGGGAGACCTGGGTTCGATTCCCAGCCCATGCACTTCCCAAAAAACAAACCAACAAAAACAAACAATTCCACAAATGGTGCTGCAGTAACGGGATGCTCACACGGAAAAGGAAATGTGACCCCTGCCATACAGCACATAAAAAAACAGAAGGCTCTTCCCAAAGCATCATTGGAAATGACTCAGAGAGAAGAGCTCCACTAAAGGGTCATTTTCTTCAAATGGTTTCTAGGTGATCTGATCCGTTTTATCCCACCAGAGGATAAGCCCCACGAAGGCAGAATCTGTCTGTCTGTCATGTTTATAAAGTTCACGCGCAGGGCAGCCCAAAAGCAATGGTTAACGCTGGGAGTCCGGGAAGGACGCAGATTTGTGTCTGTACAAGTACTTGAAGAACAGGTGGTCCTAGAGTCCTCTGATTAACTTTTCTATGAAGGACACTTCCACGGAAGTCAAGCCATGAAGACAGAGCCGAGCTACCGTGGAAGAAGCAGGGTGGCCACTGTCCTGCGGACCCCCCGATGGGGCAGTGTGCTGTGAATGGGTGACACATGCACCTGGTACAGGGGTGCCTGTGCTGAGCAACAGCCCCCTCCAGCCCTCAACCTGCCCGAGCATTCCAGCAGGTGGTCTGGCACGGGCAAGCGTGTGTCTTCACCCCAACGTGCCCTCAAGATGTACCTTTGTACTTCTGCCCTGACACTGGAAACCAGTGGCACATGACACAACAAATGAGCCTGTTAAACTCGAGTAACACGTATGGCCCTTTGACTGAAGAATCTTAGTAGGACTCTTACTGCACACCCGTTCCAGCTCGTCCACGTGAACCAGGTTCCCATCCTGCCCTCACAAAACTGAATAACGAACTGTCGGGGGGGGGGGGGGGACAACTTAATTTTCACAATAATTAGGATCATGTAGTTTATTGGGGATACTTCTGGTCCTTGCAGTACCTCTGCAGACAGGAAGGTACTTTTCCTATTTTATATGACTGGAAGGCAGGCAACTATTCATTAAAAACAAAAACAATGGGCGGGCCAAGGTGGCTCTGCAGGTAAAAATGCTTGCCTGTCATGCCCGAGGACCCGGTTCGATTCCCAGTGCCTGCTCCTGCCCATGTAAAAAAAAAAAAACAACAACAACAAAGTCTTTCTAGCCCGGGTGGAAACTGAAGAAAGGGGAGCCAAGGATCCTGACATACATGACTGAAATGAAGTTGGGAGAAGATATGTGCTGTCAGATTAGGCTTTGAGAAGTACTGAGAGTGGACACTGCTAAGTGCTTTTTTTTTTACAGATGAAGAAACTGAAGTTCACAGAGGTAAAGGGTGACATTTGATTTATTCTAGGTGATCTCTATAGGTCCCTTCAAGTAAGAGGCTTGCTTGGGCAAGACTCTTGCTTGACAGCAATTCCTGTGGCTTATTATGACCCATATTTGGGGATTCTGCCTCCCCCCCCCCCCATTAGAATGATCTACTGAGTTCTGTGAAAATACAGTAACTGTGAATGCATCCAGGCATTCTTATTTTTTAAAAAATATTCCCAGATGGTTTTACTGTGTAGACACAGAGAACCTAAGAGTGAAGGGCTGTTCATTTAAAAACTAGGGCAGACTCTCAAGTCCATCCTCAAGAGAGGTATCTGAAGAGCTAACAAATAACAATCAGAAAGCATTCAGATCTGAATGTTAAGTGTTGGCAACAGTTAAAATTCTCCCGGTGCCTTTTTCAGTATGAAGTAATTATCACACAATCAATAGTAGAAAGATGTACTAGCTGTAGGCAAGTTCATAAAACAGTAATATGAAGAGAATTACACTAATGCAATCAGCTGTTTACAATCCTGACTGCATATTTGACTCACTTTAGGAAAATTTTCTTAAATACTAAAATTTTTAAGACTCACCATGGAGCAATTAAATCAGAATCTCCTAGGTAGGCTAATTCAGTCACTTGATTATTAGGCAGTATTTCTCAATATTTACCATGTGTGGGAATCTCCTGGGGATCTGTTAAACCCCAGCTGTCTCACTAAGTCTGGGGTAGGGTTTAAATGCTGCATTTCCCAGCATCTGCATGAGGCTGATGGTATCAGTTTGTGAACCACGCTGGGTGTGAAGGTCTTAGAACACCGGCTCTCAAACTTGGCTGCACACTGGAATCACCTGGGGAGTTAAAAAACTAACAAACAAATAATATCTGGGTCTCCCCCCACCCCACTACCACCAGAGATTCTGATTTCACTGTTTTGGGGTGCTGCCTGCACATCATGATTTTTTTAAGTTCTCCAGATAATTCTAATAGGTAGCAAAGTTTTACTGCTTTAAGACTCTATAGATTGAAATAGCAAAGAATAAAGAATACTTAGTAAACCATGAATGAGGAGAATATTATTACGGAATTATTCTGCAAGGATCATTTCATTGAAAGAAAAGTTTGTAGCTGGGGGAAAGAATCTACAGAAAAGTTTCTTGGCCTACCGAACAACATCTAAAAGTCAGGATTTCCAGTTTCTCTAGAATGTTCGGAATCTCCGCCACCACCGTATCTGTGTTCCTGGTGGGTGACTGGGTGGACCTGAGTAGGAGCTGCCCCTTTAGGAGGCGCACACATTCTCCAGCGTGCTAGGTCCCCTCGCCCCAGTTCCTTTACCTGCATTAACCTGCGTTGACCCCTGGGGGCAAATGAGTTTGGGAGTTCTGGATTACATCTGCCTTCCACACCCTGATTCCACCCTGGGCAGTGTCTGACCGCTCAAACACATCGGCGCTTACTCCTCAATCACAATGGGCTACTGTACGTAAAATGAGCCATTAGTCTGCTCAGCAGAATTCTTGGACATTGCCCTGGTATATGTATTAATGAGCTGCCCTTCCTCACGGCTAGTGCTCAGATATATTCAAGGCGACACAGCGAGTGGTGGAGTCCAGAAAACAGCCCTGGAAGCCAGGCACTTAACTCCGTGTGTAAGGATACAGAAATTATCTCACAAGGTTATGAGAATTAAATCAGATAATATGCCCAGAGCACTTATCAAAGTTCCTGCCTCAGTGACAAACTGCCACTATTGTCACTACTTATTTTGTACCCATACCTTTACCTGGGCACAGGAACTGGGTAAACCCAATGCAGAGTGAGAATCTCCTTTCAGACAACCTGACTGTAAAACCCTTCAAGAGACTATAAACTTACATTTTCCTGTTAAAGGAAAGCTAGGAAATATTTTATACATTAAACCAACCAACCAAACAAGCCAGCCAAGAACAAACAAACAAAACCTACTAGAAAGAATTATAATTAAAAGACTCTGGACTTAAAAAGCCCTCATACATCTGGGGAGAACCTGTCATCCAGCATTCCCTAATCGTGTCCAGTGCCTCATCCCTGCACTGCTACCTTGTGTGGTCACAGATGTAGGTCTCTCTCACTAGGCTGAGTACCTTCAGAGACAACAGCTCTCTTCTGTCCAGACTGTCCCCGAGAGGGACTTTCACAAGGCAGATATAAAGCGGTACTGCAAGAATGAGCAAATGTACTCATACATTCCACTCATTCCAGAGAACTCTTGGCAGCTTAAGGTTTTGTTGCACTATCTATCTTTTCGTATTAAACTACCTCAAAGCTTCCATCACCTCAGTGTATCAGTACCAGAATATCCTGTGTTTGGGGATGATGTTAATATAAACCAATCCCCTCGCACCTGGAATTGCATCTTTCCATATTTCAATGAGCAAAAGCTGAGTTTATTTGTATAGAATCCAAATTTTCACAATCAATGAAGAGCATGCTTGTTGATTTCCTAGACCTTTGTGTGGACTGAAATCCTTTAACCCTCTCCCCTTCCAGGTATCTCATTTATAGCTTCATCAGGTCTTCAAAGAGGGGGTAGATGACTAAACCTGTCCTGGGAAGTTTCAAACACCAAGCTCATCCAAACATAGTACTATCTTGCAAATTCATGTAGCCACAGAAATCATTCTAGTATCTAAAAAATGTGTTTCAAAAAAGCAAGAATGAAGCGTTTATTCATTTGCTTCGAAAAAATCATCTTCAACAATATAACCGAAGTAAAGTTAATCTCTAAGCTACTCCAGACATTCCATATAGTTAAATTTTTTCAACATCCTCATGCCTTATCTATTCATTGCATTTGTTGTTATCAAATAAATGAGGTAACATTTCTTAAAGTCATGCATTTATAATTGTTTCCATTTCCTAAAATATATCTCATTTAATTTACAAAAGACATCCTTGACTGAGCAACTACGATGATTCCTCTTTTCTTCTAAGAATTCATTCAACACTTCAGGGCAATCAGCCACGCTGTGCTATACTGCTTGGTTATGTGAAAATCTACTAAGCTTCAATTTTTAGCCCTCAGCAAGCTGCCTTATTTAAAATGAAGGTGTTCAGAACAGTATAAACCATTTAGTATCTGGATGAAAGGGCAGATATTTTCCAAGTCATCTAATCCAACTTCCTCATTTTCTGGATGAGAGAACGGAGATTTATTCCACCCAGCCTTGGGGTAGGCTGCTACTGAGAGAGCAAGCAAACGACGAGAGTTGCTGCAGACCCAGCCCTTTCCAGTGCGAGCCACTGCCTGGCTGCGAGGAGACCCAGTCCTCCTGGCCTTTGTGCGATCCCACACGTCCTGTCCTGTCCCGACCATTCTTTCACCCAGACCATCTCTGATGCAGCTGGTGTCCCAGAGAGACGAGGTGACAGTTCCCTCTGAATGAAGAGCAGATGTGTGCACTGCTGGCTGGGAACGCTCGGTGCACTCAGCCTGCACGCCCGGCACCCATCCAGCCCACACTGCATAACCCGGCGGGACCGGAGGGCAAGGAGAATCGTTGCAGACAGATGCTCACGCTGCTAACAGAGCTGGGAGTTATCAAGTCCTTCGTTTATAACCCAGGAATTCCATGCTCTCTCCCAGCACCCATGAAACGGGACAGGACATCTTATTAACGTCCAAAAACAGTAAAATCAAACCCCCAGACAGACACTGTCCAATTTTTTTTTGAAAATTCAAACTTACAGGTTATTCCCACAGCAACTGATTCTATCGGAATTACTGAGAACATATCAGATTGGTCAACAGGAAAAGGAACAAACACTAAGGCACACATGTGCTCCCTTTATTCTTAATTCTAACAAACACGTGAATTTTGGCCATAATCATTCACGTCATTGAAGAATTCATACTTCACTGATGTTAAACCCAACTTATAAATCCAGGTATTTAAAGGAGTTTAAAATTGTTATTTTTAGATAAGCACAGACTTATTTTGGAAGTAAAAATAAAATATGCAATAAGTAATTCAAAATCAATGAATATTAATTAAATGAATTACTTAATTCTGCATAAACAACAACAACAAAAACACTTCTCTTTATTTCCCAAATATAGTGTGCTGGTTTGAAAGGATTTATGTACCCTAGAAAAGCCATGTTTTAAACCTGATCCTGTCTTGTGGGAACAACTGTTTCTTTAAATCCCCATTCAACGATGTAGGTTGGGATCTTCTGATTAGATTATCCCCATGAAGATGTGACACAACTAACTGTGGGTATTAACTTTTTTATTAGATGGAGAGGTGACTCCACCCAACCCAGGTGAGTCTTGATTAGTTTACTGGAGTCCTTTCAAAGAGGAAACATCTTGGAGAGCACAGAGCCTTAAGAGAGAGCCTTGAGAACCAGAGCCCACGCAGCCAGAGACCTTTAGAGATGAAGGAGGAAATCGCCCCCGGGGGAACATCATGAAATAAGAAGCCTGGAGAGAAAACTAGCAGACTTTGCCATGTTCACCCTATATCTTCCCAGTTGAAAGAGAAACCCTGAACCTCATCGGCCTTCCTGAACCAAGGTATCTTTCCCTGGATGTCTTAGATTGGACAGTTCTATCGCCTTGCCTTAATTTGGACATTTTTACAGCTTTAGAACTGTGAACTTGTAGCTTATTGAATTCCTCTTTTAAAAAGCCATTCCGTTTCTGGTATATTGCATTCCAGCGGCTAGCAAACTAGAACAGTTGTGAATACAGAGGTTGAGTAAGTTGATTAAAAAAGTTTTTGGCTAAGAAAACCACCTTTTTGAAATGCACATCTAAAGCAATTTAATGTAGCTTTAAAAGAGATTTAAAAAGACTGAGATAGGTGGCATATAGTGGAACTTTATGAGATATCTAAAGAAATTAAGTATTTATGGTAAAATCTAAGGCTTGAAAATAATCCAGCTAATAATAGTAAATCTGAGTACAGAGAGGGTTACATGTGTACATACACAGAGAAAAAACTTGGGGATAAAGAAATGTTCACTGTCACCACTGCTCCCTGCTCCATCGTGATTTGCTTGAGGAGGTTTCCCTAGTGCCCAGTGCCATGTCTGCCTCACAGGATGACAAGAGCGAGTGTAGTATATTTTTAAGGGTGCAGTCTCTAAATTCCAGATTAAAATTTGAAGTTCAAATTTCAACCTCTCTTCTTAGAACAAGCTGGGTGACCTTGAGAAATTATTCTCTCCATTTTTCAGTTCCATCAGAGGATCATTATGCACATTACTTGATTTATTAGATATAAAACAGGTACTTGGTACACAGTAAATATCTAATTTATACTATATCATGTTGGATACTTGATAAACAAATGCTAAAATGTATTTAATTCAGTTTAAAAATTTGAAGCATAGAATTTAGAACAGCAGTGACTCTTAGACATGATGTAGTAGTTTAGTCCAATCTCTTCATCTTTACAGATAAGAAATTTGCCCCAAATGTAAAAGCTATTAAGAGTAAAGTCAGTTCTGCCACTTCAATGCTGTCGGTTATATGTCGACTAGACATCGTCACTGGCTCATTCCCAGTCTGAAAAGGGAAGTTTCACGTTCTTCCTCTTGCTTCCTGCCAATTCCCTTCACCAGCGACTCCAACACTTTAATTTGAACAGTGGTTTATAAAACATATACATGCACACGTGTATATATGTGTTCTACTATGTTATATCTAAACCATCCTCTGCCTACCTGCAGGAATAAACTGCTGAATCCAATATTGATATCACAGGACATGTTATTTAAGCTTTGCCAAATTTTCAAAAGAATTTAACAGAAAGTATAACGTCACTACAAACAATATTTAAGTAATGGCTAACAATTCATACTTGCATCTTTGTTTCTATGTTTCATGTAGCCATCCAGCCTTTTCTTTTTAGGCTTTTAATGTCTTGAAAAAAACTCCGCATTTCTAACATTTTTATTTATAAAACATGCCATATTTTTAGATGGGGTTGCTTAACAGGCTATTTTAAAAGCACTTTCCAGAATCCCAATTCAAAGCTGCAAAATTCAATATGCATTAACAATGAGTGCTGGTGTATTAACCATAGGTTGTGAGACACATCACCTCTCATTTCTTGCATTTACTGTCTGAAGTGGGAGGAACGCTTTAACCAGGAAGCAGCTGCAGGAACAATGAACAAATCTGGAACCGTGACTTTTAGAGTTGAGGAGTAAAATACACTGTGCAACTAACAATTATATCAAGAAATAAAGCTTCAGTTATGACAGGTGTGCTCTAAGTTGACTATTTTCTGCAATTACAAAATGCTAACTTTAAAATGAAAAAAAAAGGCTGTATTATTAACACAAGGAACTACAGAATATACATTTTCCCTCTTGAACCTTCTTTTCTGGAAACAAATTAATATGGATTAAATGGGATAAAAAACCAGGCTTTATTTTATTCTCTTGATGGCAACTTACTTCATGTTCCCTTCCTTTTACTTCATTGTTAGAGAATGGTTGTACTGAAAACATCAAAATAACAATGTTACTACATACATGAGCCAATGTGTTCAGTTTTCTACTTTATGGTCAATAAGAAACATGGGTAGATAATGAGAAACATGGGTAGATAATCTTACAAGTATTGTGTAAGTTTGGCTATTGGGAAACATACTAAGAAAGCATGAGTTTAACTCAATAAATCTGAACGGGCACAAAAAACTATCTCTAGAAAAAAAAAAAAGAATGCAGATCAATGCCTTGCTGGTGAAGAGTCAAAAACATCTTTCCCGTTATCAGATGTAAGATATTGAGTACAAAAAAAAATATCTTTCCATTCTTTCCCTGTGACTCAATGGGTGTTTAGGAGAAAGCCATAATTAGGTGTTCTCTATTATTCAAGAACAAAGGTTTATGAAATTAAATTTCTTATGGGCCTTGAAGCATGCAAGCCCTAAGAGGTTGGCTGAATCTTTCTAACCACTCAGATACTTACTGAGAGCATCGTCTGTAACAGACGCAAGTTCCAAGAGCTGTGGTTATAGATACAGCAGTGAACAACACCTACAAAAGCCTCAACCTCACGAAACTTATTTGGATAGATTTAAAAAAAAAAAAAACAATAAATTAGATAACACCAAATGATACGAAAAAATAAAGCAGGGCAGATGGGAGGGACTGCATACGTGGATGGCGGGGAGAAGGTCTGTCACTGTAAAGAGGGTAGTTTGGAAAGACCTCACTGAAAAGATATTTGAGTAAAAACATGAAGTTGAGCATGCGGCTATCTGGGGAAAACAAGAGTTCAGGCAGTGGCTACACAGCAAGGGCAGGGTCCTAAGGCAGGAGCATGCCTGAGCAGTTCAAGGAACAGCAAAGAGGCTGGAGTGTGGCTGGAAGAGAGTGAAAAAGGAGGGGAGAATAGGAGAAATAAGGTTAGTATGGCAAAACACAGATGGCTGGCTGCAAATTCTTTAACAGTCCTCATATCAAGTAGTGGGGACTCTGTTCCCTCCCTGGAATCTGGACTTGCATGTGATCGCTGGGATCAATGCAGCATACCCGAAATAGCACGACTCCAGCTCCAGGCCTCACCTTTCAGAGAAGTGGCAGCTTCTGCCTTGGTCTCCTGGGGCCCTGAGGCACCAGGTAAGGAGTCTGACTACCCAATGGGGGAGACCACCTGGGGACACCTGAGACCACACGGAGAGGAAGCTCGTCTTCCAGCTGTCCCTATCAAGGCACCAGGTGTGTCCGTAAAGCAATCTGGACTTTCCATACTCATTCAGCTATCGGATGAATACCATCAAGTTACCCGTGTTGATGCCATGTGGAATGCAAGAATCAGAGAGCTCTACTCAACTCCTGACTCTCTAAACCATATGACAAAAGTTCACAGGTTTGTTTCACTGCATCAGAAAACAGAATCAGTCAGCCAGGTAAGGGATGGAAGGACAGACGGTGCAGGGTCTGTCAGAATCAGGCAACAAACACTGTAAATAAGAAAGGTGACTACTTGGAAGACGACACATAGATGGGAAAATGACTTGTTAAACAGCAAAGGAGAAGAAGCCTCGCTTTTCTCAAGCAGAGACGGCTATTGAATCACGGTTCCTGGGCTGGCCAGTTTTATGAATCAAGTCGGCTAGCTATCGTGTTATATAATGAAACACTAATCTAGGTGTTACTGGGAAGGTATTTTGTAGATGTGGTTCACATTCATACTCAACTCAGTTGACTTTAAATAGAAGAGATCATCCTAGATAAGTGAAAGGTCTTAAAAGCAAAATTGAGGTTTCCACGAAGAAATTGCACCCGCAGCTTCAGCTTGTGCCTAGGCGTTCTAGCCTGCCGTTCCTGATTGCCTCCCCTCCCACCCACCCCAAGTTTCGGATCTGTCATCCTCCTTAATCACATCTTCAGGAATTAAGCCAATTCCTTGCAATACATTCCTTACTATATACCTCTTCCTGGTTCTGTTCATCGGGTTGAAACGTTGACTTACACAGTTCCTATAAGACCAGTGGGGAAGAGAGGAAGGGATGAGGACACCCCTAATAATTTAGGGGAGCTTCAGTAAGGAAAAGCCTCCAGTCTCACTGGGGTACCTTCAAGGACACAGCTGAGCAGAACCCAGAACACTATTCCCTACATGTCACATCCCCTCCGTGCCCCCTCACTTCCCTCAGTTCCGGGGCAGTTCGGGTGATTCCAAATCTGCCCAGGCCCCTATGTTTGAAAAGCTCAGGGTAAGGTCTAGGAAGGCTTTGTGGCTAGGATAAGAAGGGGCAGGGTGAGCTGTGAAGAAGACACTAGAGACCGAAGGGCATACAGACAGGATTTATAACCAGAGAACCATGCAGACCAGACAGCTCAGGGAAAAGGGAGACCAGGTAGTGGTAGTCTGAAGCTACCCCGGAAAAGGCCATGCATGAGCTTCTAATCCATTGTTGTGGCCACAGACCTGCTGTAGGTGGAACCTTTTGATTAGGTTGTTTCAACGGAGACGTGGCCCACTTCATTCAAGGGAGGTGGGATCTTAACCCACTCACTGGAGTCCTCTATAAAAGGATAAAGCCCCCAAAAAATAAAAAATAAAAAAATTGTTTAAAAAGGATAAAGCCCTGAGATCTGAGACAATAGCACACCCACAGAAGCTGAGAGAAGAGGCCACTAAAGCCAGAAGCTGAAACAAGGAACCTGGGAAAGAACGACTATGTGCCTTTCCCAGTGACAGAGGTGTCCCAGATACCGGCAGCCTTCCTTCAGAGAAGGTATCGTCCTACTGATGCCTTAACTTGGGGACATTTTCATAGCCTTAGAACTGTACACTTCTAAGTTAATAAATCCCCATTGTAAAGGCCAACCCATTTCTGGTATACTGCATTCCAGTAGCTTTAGAAAACAAAAACACCAAGCAAATAAGTTTATGAACTAACAAAGTATTTTCCAAAGAAAAATCCTGAAATGACGGTTTACCTAACCTTTCCACCACCTGTAGAAATGAAGGACTAGAGAGTAAAGTCCACTTATACAAAAGTTCCATTTTGCACACCTGAGATATTATACTCCTCTTTAAGGGAGAAGGAGGTTTCTCTTCTCTCTCGTCATGGAGCCACACTTCCTGCGGTTAACATTCCCCCTTTAATCCAGGGTTTGAGAAATAAAAGAAGGTCATGAAAGGTCCAACCAACCAAGCCAGACCTGGAAGCCAACGATGAGAGGCTTTGGGAACCTGCAACTTTAGGCAGACCTCAATTATCATCTGCAGTATGCAGAATAAAGGCCCTTGAAAGTTCTTTACAGGACTGATCCCCCACCCCCAGGTAAAGGCAGAGAAACCCGCCTCTGGGCTTGGGACGAGGGGTGGACAGCTGTGCCATTTATGCTGTGGCTGTGCCGGGTGTGGGGAGGGCAGCTGACAGGCGGACTGCACCCATCGCCACAACAGCCTCTTGAATACCTTTATGTGGACACCTCTCCTGGTCTCCTGGCTTCTCTGTGCTCTTTCTGTGGTTTTGCAGAGGTTTCCTCTGCTCTAACTGGGCAACAGACATTCCTCCGTCTTTTTCCTGTCATCCAGAAAAAAATTCTAAAGTTATGCACTGATTTCCTAGGAAGGAGGAATGGGGATAAGGAGGCAAAAGAGGTAGGAAACATCCTTTTCAGAGTTCAGTTTTATACTACTTAATCATTTCTTAAATGCACAGGCCCATTATGCTCTTAAAATTTTAAAATGAATAATGAGGAAACCCAGTTTGTTAACACAGATTATCTAATTTCAAAACCAATCCTTTTATTTTATTTCACTGTTTAATTTTATTACAAACACCGATATGCTTATAATACCTGCCAAACTTTTTTTGAATTTAATAAGATACCTGTCTCCAAGTAAACGTGATTGTAAATTAAAAAAAAAAAAAAACAGGTGTATTGTTGCAAAACAAATGATCACAAATTTATAGGCTTAAAACCATGCAAACTTATTAGCTCACAGTTCCATTTAGCAGAAGTCTGAGCACAGAATGGCTGGGTTTTCGGCCCAGGGTCTTTAGAGTCTGAAATCAAGGTACTGGCTGGGCTGCACTTCCCTTGGAGGCTCTGGGGAACAATCCCCTTCCAAGCTTCTTCAGGTTGCTGGCCCAACCACGGTCTCCACTCCCTTGCTAGGGGTTGGGTGGGAGCTCCTTTCAGTCCCTAGAGGCCACCCACATTCTTTACCTCGTGGTTCCCTCCATGTTCTAAGTCAGCAGTGAACACTTCCTCAAGTCAAACCACTCTCACCAGGAAACAGACATTTCACCAGGCCTTTTAAGGGTGATTTCCTATTTAAAGGACTGACTTGAGATCTTAATTATTCCTGAAAAGCCCCTTCACAGCTATACCTAGATTAGCATTTGATTGCCTAACTAAACGGTCTGTTAGAATCTTGGGAGCCATTGGGAAATTCTGCCTACTGCAGCAAGTAAATCAGCATTATACTGCCTTCAGGAGGAGCTGATGGTGTTTACTTGAAGTGATGGTTTGAAACTGGATGCACCCCAGAAAAGCATGTTACTAAAGTTAATCCATTTCTGAGGGTGTGAACCCATTAGAAGTAGGGTCTCTTTTGATAAGGCTTTTCAGTTTAGGTGTGACCCACCTCATTTAGGATGAGTCTTAATGCTTCTACTGGGATCCTTCATAGTAGAATGAAATTCAGACCAACAGAGAGAAAGCCACAGAAGCCAGAAGCTGAAAGCAAAAAAACCTGGAAGAGGAGGGGGAGAGAGGCCAGTAGAGGCTGCCACGTGGCAGCGTCAAGGGTCATTGAAAGCTGGTCTTCGTAAAGAATCACCTGGCAATGCCTTGATTTGGACATTTTCATGCACTCAGACTGTAAGCTAATAAATTCCCATTGTTAAAAGCCAACCCACTTTATGGTTATCTGCTTTCAGCAGCCTTTGCGAACTAAAACTACCACCATTTTGGATTTTATTTTCATCTAAAATTAAAGGGTTTTTTAGTAATACTTTCTTGATAAGATGGTCTGTGGTTCAAGCACAGTAAGTAAAATGTATGAACAACTTAAAAGAAAAGCAAAATGGAAATAGTTCTAAGCCAATTTCAATTATTTCAAAGATTCATTTTAATCATTTCCAAGCAGTCAATGTATGGTAGGCTAATGGCTTTTTGAATCTTTTTAATCAGAACAGTAAATAATAATACTACATGGAGGACTCAGGAAGTATGAATCAGTTTAATGATGTTGGAAAATTTATTTCTAGTCAACTGAAAATGAAAATATTTTTCATAATATTAGCTATTTTACCAAATTATTTAGGAAATGTGATTTAAAGAAAGAAATGTGCTTTGGCGAAGAAATAAGACTAGATTGAAGGTTGAGGTGAGGGAAAGCATTATTAGCACTTAGGAATCATACCCCTTAGCTTTTCTAATCACAGTACAGTGTTTTATGGATTGTACAAGGTACCCTTTTCTACACGTTTAATGGTTGTTCTTGTTCTTCAATTATCAATTAACATAAGAAAATGCAGCACAAGGAGTTAAGTAACATGAGTTCTCATCCTGCTGTACCTTTAAATACTTGGGTACCTTAGGAAAAGTCATTTATCTCTGGACCTCACTAGCTCCATCTGTAAAATAAAACCAGTTTAGAATTTTATAGTTGGCCATGAACCTTTGAGATTATGATCTTTAGAGTTCCACCCAGCTCTAATGTCATATTAACCTAAATAACAACTTTTAAAAGGAAAAATATTCCACCTACATATAGAAATGCTATTCTTTACTGGCTAGAAGAAGGTATTTGGTTTCCTTTTTGAAATAAGTTATTTCTCTTATCACTTTTAATTTTAGATAACTTCCTGCAGATGTTTGAGCATTTCAATAAATAAACCTTTTTAATACTGCTCCTTTCCCCATTAGCAATTCAACAGCCCATTAGGCTCTTCTTTTGATTATGTTCTCAAGTTCTTTATTTACATCATTTAAAAGAATTTCATTATCCTGCAAGATTATACACGCTTCCAATGCTTCAAGGCCTAATGTATTAAAATCAATTCAGTTTTCCTGTAATGACAGGGCTGTGTCACCTTGCTTGGCATGGTCTACCAAAAAGGAGGTAAAATTCACAATATATTATTCTGAATCTTAATATCATAATTTAATATTTCTAAACTTTTGACACAGTTTAACTGACATTTACTGAGGTTATAAAATATGATTTTGTGCCAGGCCATAAGTTTCCTAGGGGCATCTTTTTATCCTCAGCACATAGCACAGTGTTTAAAACTTAGTAGGTTTTCAAAATGAGTATAAATAATGCACAGGCCCTGCTTTCAAGGAACTTATGATGTAATGCGGAAGAAGGAAATATGTCAAATGACAAATGAAACTATTAACTCATGTCATGGGGTCTGTGGTATCCGTCCCGCCCCCGAAGATGCCCACATCCTAATCCCCAGAGCCACCAATGAACGTGCTGTTACATGGTAAAATGGAATTAAGGCTGTTAATCACCTGACTTTAAACAATTCAGCCTGGATTATCTGGGGGGACCCAATGTAATCAAATGAGCTCTCAAAGGAAGAAGCAGGAGGCAGAAGGGGCCACAGATGTGACCTGGAAAGAACCAGACCCACCTTTGCTGGTTACAAAACAGAGGAATAGGGGGCACTCTGGAATCTGGGAAGAGCAAGGAAACAGATTCTCCCCTAGAGCCTCCAGAAAGGAATGCAGTTAAGTCAACAACTTGATTTTAACCCACTGTACCCATGCCAGACTTTTGACCAACAGAACTATAAGATAAATCTGCATTTAAACGGAGTTTGCGGTAACTTGATATGGCAGCAATAGAGTAGTAACCCCAGATTGCAGAATTGTTTTCAGCTTGGGAAAGGCTTTACTACAGCGGTATTTCCTCAAGACACGAAGGGTTTGGATACAGTTAAGGAAAACCGTATTCTGTTGGTTAAATCCTTGCTAATCAGAGAGTGGTCTCCTCTGGGTAACATTGTGACCACTGGCGCTTTGCTGGAAATGTAGTATCTCAGGCTACACCCAGACCTGAACCAGAATCAGCATTTTAACAAGATCACCAGGGGCTCTGCATTCATATTCAAGTGAGAGAAGTACTAGACTATATTTATTTAAAACTATTTCAAAACGTGTAAAAATCTTGACACTTTTTGACATTCAGATTTGCTGAAAAAAATTTACACACACACAAACTCTAGGTTGTTACTTGCTACCAACTGACCAAAGAAACAAACATTTTTACTACTCATAAATAATGAAGTACTTCAAATAAATCCATTCCCCTTCCCCAAACTGCAAAGGATTTCCCTTTGAATGTCAAAATGTTATTGCCTTCAAATAAATATTAGAATTCCTGGAATAATACTCATAGAGCCATCTTGTGGGGGATAAAATAATTTCATTCACGTAATACATTTTCTTTAATTACTTTAATATAAAAGACAGCAATGTTCCATATTTTACATAATATTTTGAAAAAAAAGTTTAAAAACCCTCTAATAAGTATTTAGTGAAAATAACAAATGTACTTCGGGGTATCAATGACTACAAAATTACTAATACCAAATCACTGATGGCTTTGGCATTAACAATAATATTTGGAGAGTGGATAGAGAAAATATAAAGTAGAATATGGACATTGTAAACTACGTTTTATCCAGTCCTCTACCACCATTTTACTAGAAAATGTGAAATCTATAAGATATATTCAAGATGGTTGAAATATTCAGCTAAAGTCACACTTCAAAAATGTTAAACAGCCCTTCACTAATTATATTCCATTCATTTATAAAATTAAAACAAGCAATGACCCAATGAGTCTTTCTATGTAAAAGATTTAACCAAAGAAGAGAACTTCAACAAAGAATTAGTAACAGTGACTAGAACAAGAAAATTAGCATAATCAAGAGATATAATTATTCAACGTGATTTGGTTAGGTTAGAACAATGCAACTCAGTAAGTCAGTAACACCGTGAAGAAACGAGGTATAATCAGAGTCCTGTTGTTAATTTCTCATACAGCAATCCTATTTCAATCAACCTATAAAGTGAAAGCACTGAATCCACGTTAACATTATACATACATCTTAGTAATAATATAAGAAGAGCGCCAAACCATTATGGGTACATTTTTTTTCTTCCAAGCACATAATTAAGAAAACGTCACAAGTGTGCACTTTGGGAAGTTAGGACTGGGGTACACAGTGGCAGCGAGACAGGCACCTCCATTGTAATTTTCGGAAATAAATAAAAGCACAAACAAAACAGAAGGTAAGCAGCACCTGAAGCCTTGGACGTTTGTGACTAAATGCTGGTACCCGAATGGTTTAGCTGGTTGTTTTACTAAGAGACACAGAGGAGCTGATTTTGTACTTAATAATTTAGTTCTAGTAGAGACAAGAGCCTGTCTGGCTTAGGGTCCTGTCCTTCCTGGTGGTGAGAAACAGAGCAGTCCTTGGAACGTCCTATACTTTGGAAAGCAAACCGGATTCTGGAGCACTCGCCTTGATGAGGTTCTGCACTTCCTTGAATTTCGGGTGGTCTTTGTCAGCCACCAGCTGCAGCAGGACAGCCTCGCTCGTGGTGACTATGATCCCAGTCCGGGCGAGACGCTACAGGAAAAGGCAGACGTAAAGGCGAGTCAGAACACGACACAAGAAAGAACCCTACCTTGTAACAATAAAGGTACATGCAGGCACTGTAATTAGCACACCTACGAAAAACACACTCCCTATCTGCACCACCGATTTCGGTGGTGGTGACGTGGCTCAACACAAGCCACCATACAAACCCATTATGATAATTCTCAACATCAGCAGAATGGACTCGACATGAGTAAAAGGAAACAGGCCGTTACCGTGACTTACTTGTGCCAGGGAGAGGACAGCAAGCAAGGCTAAAACGGAGAGGTAAGAGGGAAAGGAAGGGGGTGGACCAGGATCTCATGAGTGAATATTTCAACAATTCTAATTGCTATGTCCTAAACACTACTTGCAGATGTGAGCATTGCCTCTCACTCATTCACTGACTCAACGAAGGGCCACTATTTACTTATTTATTAAACTTTTCAATTTCTATTTCTGTTATTCAGATAAAAAGATGCTTTCTTCCACATCAGACGCTCCTAGCAGTTTAAATGAGATCATATTTATGATGCCAGTGCTTTCATGCTTGGCACTTAATAGTTACTTTTTTAATGGGGAAGGAGATTACGTATAACGCTCCATTAGCTAGGTCATGGCTATAACAGCAATTGTTTACAATATTTCTACTGATTTTTATTTTATTATCCAATTTGATATGGTTTTAATTGCATCAAAATTACTGGAGGAATTAAAACAATGATTCTCAATTTTTTTTGTCTGCCCCCAAGACAGCATGCACCTCCTTCCCATAAGTAAGAGTTTCTCTGTCTAGAAATGATTAGTGATAAGAAAGAAAAAAAGAGCCTTGTGTTTAAAAATGTGCCCCCTGTTAATAACTGAACTACCAGGAACTACACCATGATAAATTTTTTAGAATTACTAAACCAGAGTATAAAATTGAAAGCTGTAAAGTTTCACTGATCAACCAAAGAATGTCCTTGCCAAATTCTTCCAACGGAATCATAATAAACAACCAAAGACAGAACTCTCAAGGGGAGAAGACAGGGGAAGGAAGAGAAAGGGGTAGAAGGAAAGAGGGAGAGAAGGTAAGAAGGGAGAGGGGGGAAGAAGCAGTGGGGAGAGAGGGGAAAGAAAAAGAGAAGAGAATTCTATAGTAGAAATTAGACACACATTCTCTGCACTAGCCTTCTTCAGGAGCTCTGGGGAAAAGCATGCAAACTGTTATCCCAAGACGTAGCTACTGTAAGAGCCAGGGAAGATGAGGTGGTTGGAAACAATTACCTGCCCACTGTTCAATCAATGGACTTCCAATGATTCAGTGTGAATCTGAATCACACACTTTCAATGTCTTCAGAAGTGCTTTGTAAACTCTAAAGTGCAAACAAAGGTCAGTTCTCAATCATTTTTCTAGTTCCTTAGTGAGCCAGGTCTGAGGAAGAAATTTAGTGAACCAGGAAGAAGCCGTCCCGAAATGCCCAGTGCTCTCCCTGGGGCTCTCCTGACCAGAGCCTGGTCAACAGTCCTCAGGGACGTCCGGCCTCGGTACACTGCGGCACTCGCCACTCAGCTCGGAACCTCCTCACAGAAATACGTTTTTGCAAAATAAAACCTACACAATATTAGTTAGTTTCAAGAATGGAATGTGGCCAATACTGTTTGAGTTTTAAAATAATATAGCCAAGAAACTGCATCAGGGGAAGGCAAGACTCAGCATATGCAGCACTTCTGAGATCAGGCTTGTTGCCTCCCCAGCCTGCAGGGTCTCTGAGAAACAGCAGAGCACATTCTCCCAGAAATACAAGGCAGATTCCTGCCCACCTCTCTGAGCTATGGGTACCTACAATGCTGGCCCCAAGTTCATTTTCTTTCTAGGTTTAAAAAGGGGCAATTAAAACCCCAGCTGTTTAATGTACACAGATGCATGTCTTAATAGATTTTCAAAGTTCTTCCCTTATCCTTGCAAAACCAGTCCAACTAGGCCAGAAAGAAAAGAAAGGTTGGTTGCTCTGACACCCAAACCAAAAAATGCAAGACCACAAAATCCTGACAGCCTCAAGGGGGGACAAAACTCAACCTATCAGATCTCCAAGCAACACTAAAAACTCCCCAGAAGTACAAGGACATCAAGTTCTAGAGAGGGTTTTATTCTATTTGATTCTGCACTTACCCTATAATTATCAGTTGAAACAAGCTATGCCTGAACACGGCAGATACTCAAAACACATCCGTTGAATAAAGCACATACCACATACATAACCCTGGCACAGATTTCAATAATGGTAGCTATAAATCCTATCAATTTAGTAATCTTAACAGGCAAAACGGCTAGTCTCAGGAATTATCTTATGTAGAATTGTGTCCCAAGGAATAGAGAGGAAAGGGAGATGGCCATGTTGCTATTTAACTTTCACAGTCACACAATAAAAGAGAAAATGACATTTCTCCCAGTTATCTAAGGCCCAACTATATCATATCCCTATCAAAGTAAGACCAAGAGTGAAACATTGAAATATGTCAATGTGTCAAGCTTCCCCATCACCATTTTTTGCCTTTTCAACCTTAAAAGTTTAACTCTAGATCCCGGTAAAAATAGTAATAAAAATAAATGTAGAGGCTAACATTTGAGTGTTTACCACTTATTTACTGCATCAAGCACTGTACTAAGTTATGACTTTTAATCCTCACAAAAGTTCTATAATGTATTTGCTATTATTATTTCCATTACACCAATGAATAATCTGATACATAGGTGTTAAATAACTTATACATTTATGGAATGCCAGAACCTGCATTCAGACGCATCCAATTACCTCACTATCAGGGCTCCTAATCGCTGGTATTACAGGCAACCTCTCAAAGAATTAGGATCACACGGTAAATAGCGAACCATGTTTTTATTGAGTGTCCTGGGAGACAGAATGGGCAACCATCAAAATTTCCTGTGATAAAAGTCATAATAAGGACAGGTCTAAGAAACGTATGTAAGGAGACATCCTTGAAATCTCTTTACAAGCAAGGAAGGTTTTTGCTTCGTTTTGTTACTTGTATTGTTTGTAGCTTTTTACTTCCTTGGAAACTCTTCAAGGTCTCAACTCAGCATCATAATAAAGCTTATCCAAAGGCATAAAGAGCTGTGTGCTGAGGTGGTGAGGACTTGACAATGAAGTGTTTAAACTCACAGTATCCGAGGAAATTTGCAAAGGCTACCAAGGATAAATAACTGGTTTAAAGATCTTTGCTGAAACTGGAACAAGCAATATTTTACCCACTATGTAACTACTGGAGAGAAACCAATAGTTCAGATGCACTTGAAAACAGATGAACAAAATAAATAAACTATTTCCACCTGTGATCCCCAAAATGTACTCCCTGCATTAGCGGTGACAGAGAAGGGGTAGCCCACCAGACCCTTATGACACCTGCTGCTGCAGGCACCCACCTGCATCTGAATCAGCCTTCCTCCACTGGCCTTGCTGACCTGTCTTTCCTGACTGTTCATTACCTTTTCTGAGCTGCTCTACTTTACCACCCGTAATGAACAATTTAAGCTAAAGAGGTGATTCATCAATTCCACAGAGAAAGCAGTTCGTAAGCCAATCTGTCCATCAAACACTGAAGGGTCTCAAAATAAATAATCTGTATTTCCCGTTCTTGATAAAATTAGATCAGAGAACTCAACAATTAAATAGAGCACTCTATTTCATATGGAGTGAATGTGCCAAAGGATTATATGGGAGTCTTCTCTTCACCAACCTTGGAACAGGGAATGCTTAAGTAAGATTGCTTTTATGTGATGATGACGAAGAACTGTTGAGTCCCTAACTCTAGAATATCCTGATTCGCTACTGCCAGAGAGCCACAAAACACTGTGAGTGGTGTCCACAGCCAGCGACACAGCTCCCATCCCCAGAAATTCAAGTCTGAGAAAACTAATTTAAGGTTGAACCAAGTTTAGGCCCAATATGTCCTAGTTTTCGGCTAGCACTTGGCTGAATTGGGCTGTTTTTAATTTGCAAATCCTGAAACAGCTAGGACTAAACCTCTCTGAATATTTTAATTTGCTATAAAACTATAGAGAAGTAACAAAAAAGGACAAAAAATGAGCTTTTGGCTTTACTACAAATCTAAGGAGTATAAAAGATATAAAACAGGATATGGTGGTGAAACCTTAAAGGTCAATCAACACACAGTCGAGTCTCGGGAAATCAACGAGTCTGACACTGACAGACCACGCTCAAATTAAGCGATAAACGTCCATTACTCTTAAGTATTCAAAAAATCTTCAAATTTATTGGAAAATTTTGACATGACATATTTTAATACAGTACAATTACCTCAAGAGCAAACATCCTGTCCATCATGCTTCTCGACGAAGTGGCATCAGCAACAATATGTACCTCGATGCCTCGGCCAACCAGCTCCAGCGCAGTTTGTTGGATGCACACATGAGTCTAGTAGGAAAGCAAAGAATCCCATGTACTAATGTGCTAAACTTAGAGCACTTCACAGATGTACCATAACACGCTAAAGCAGAAAAAGCGTCATAAGCCTAAAGGCCTTGTTTTAGAGCAAGTTTTGCATCTAATTAACAAGACGATCTTGAACATAAACCAGCATCTCTGGCATTGGTTTACTCCTTCGTAAAAGGAGGAATTGGACTACATCAATGTTTCTCATATTAGGAACTTTGAACACATTCATAAAGCTCTGTGAATTTGTTTTTAAAGATTTTCATCTGCATCATCTGGATGACCTTCATAGAGAGGACAGCTACCAACCAGTCTGGGGACCACTTGCAGCCATGTTTATGTCTGTATTTATGCCAAGTGCCTAGCACAAACAATGATTTTGCAGTACTGTATACTGAGCAAGCAGTGGGAAAACTGAGTCATTCCAAGGGACCCGTGAGTAGAGATAGACCAAACTAAAAATAACTTGTGACATATGCAAAAAAAAAAAAAAAAACCCTGTTACATCATCAGCAAATGTATTATACAGATTCCATCTTTGCAAGCGCTAACTTATAACACATGAGCAGAGAATATGGAGTAAAAACAAGCTCCAATGATAACCAGATTATACAACCAATAATGCCATACTACCAAACTTATCTTCACATGACAAAAGGGCTCTGGAGAACTATCAACTGATACCTCATTAAAAATAGCATTGGAAGACTGCTCAAATATAATACTGATTATACATGAGTTCTAATTATGATGAACAAGCAAAAAAAGTGTAAAAGCAACAGTATTTGGTATAACATATTTAAATAAACCAGATTCCTCTGCAATTATGAAGTTAGAATACAAAAATACCTAATGTATATATAAATCTGAGACTACATCTTTCTATTATTAAAACCTATTGCTACAAAATCTACCAAAAAACATAGACATTAAATTAATGTTATTTTATTTATTTATTTATTTTTTGGGCATGGGCAGGCTCCGGGAATCAAACCCAGGTCTCCAGCATGGCAGGTGAGAATTCTGCCACTGGGCCACCGTTGCACCACCCATTAATGTTATTTGATTTCATGGGTTTTATAGTTTTGTTAATAATTGTCTAAAAGCTATGATGAAATACCAAGATTCTGTTTGTAAATGTTCAAAAAATCAACACAAAGTCAATTTAAATCAACATTAGGAATCCAAAAGGATGTTTTTTTAAAAAGGTCTGTACATGACTCAAATTTAAAAAGCAATTAACTACATGATTACTAAAGTTTTCTAGCACAGAATTATAGAGTAAAACAAAAAATCACAAAACAGAAATAAAAGTAACATCTATGGTGAAAATATGTTCTGAAAGTAGTGATTAAAAATACAGGCCCTTCGATTAACCAAAAACATCCTAAAAAAAAAAATAGGAGGACTTACAATCCCTGAGTTAATTATAAAGCCACAATGGTCAAAGCAGCATGGTATTGGCACAAAGATAAACATACTGATCAATGGAACAGAGCTGAAGAGTTAGGAAGAAGACCCTCCGATCTATGGTCAATTGATTTTTGGCAAGGCCCCCAAATCCACTGATCTGGGACAAAACAGTCTCTTCAATAAATGGGGCTGGGAGAACTGGAAATCCACATCCAGAAAGGATGAAAGATGATCCCTACCTCACACCCTATACAAAAATGAACTCAAAGCAGATCAAAGAGTGAAATATAAGAGCCAGTACCACAAAAC
Source organism: Tamandua tetradactyla (assembly GCF_023851605.1). NCBI lineage: Eukaryota > Metazoa > Chordata > Mammalia > Pilosa > Myrmecophagidae > Tamandua > Tamandua tetradactyla. The sequence continues at coordinate 7,508,248 of NC_135346.1, read as the reverse complement.
CCCCAGAAGAAAATATAGGGAAACACCTTCAAGACCTAGTGATAGGAGGTAGCTTTTTAGACCTTACACCCAAAGCACAAAATATAAATGGTAACTTCTCAAGACTGGACACTGTGTTTCAAAGGACTCTGTCAAAAAGATGATAAGGCAGCCAACTCAGTGGGAGAGAATATTTGGAAACCACATAACTGATAAAGGATTGATATCCAGTATATATAAAGAAATCCTACAACTTAACACCAAAAGGGCAAACAACCCAATCATAAAATAGGCTAAAGATCTGAATAGATTTTTCCAAAGAAGAAATAGAAATGGCTAAAAAGCACATACAAAGATGTTCATCTTGATTAGCTACCAGAAAATGCAAATCAAAACCACAAGATATTATCTCACACCTGTAAGAATGGCTGCTATTAAACAAACAGAAAGCTACAAAAGTTGAAGATGATGTGGAGAAACTGGAACACTTATTTACTACTAGTGGAAAAGCCGCTGTGGAAAATAGTTTGGCAAGTCCACAGAAAACGAAACATTGAATTGCCCTATGACCAGGCAATTCTGCTACTTGGTATAAACCTAGAAGAGCTGAAAGCAGTGATGAAGAGACATTTGCACTTGATGTTCACAGCAGCATTATTCATAATCGCCAAAAGATAGAAACAATCCATGGGTCTACCAACAGATGAGTGGACTAACAAAATGTTGTCTACACATGCAATGGAATATTATGCAGCAGTAAGAAGGAATGAGGTCCTGAAGCACATGACAAGATGGATAAGCCTTGAGAACATAATGCTGAGTGAAGTAAGCCAGACACAAAAGGACACTCATTGTATGACTTCACCAATCTGAACCATCAAGAAAATGTAAACTCAGAGTCTTAGAATATAGGGGACGTAGAGATAAACAGAAGCTAGAGAAGGGATAGCAGTTACCTAGCATGTACAGAACTGTTAATGAAGTTAAACGTAAATGTTCGAGAATGGATAGAGAATGGTAGTTCATTATTGGGATTATAAGTAATAGTACCGTACTGAAGAGGAAGATGATTTAGAGGACTTTTTAAAGTCATGTGTCTCACCAATTAACACGACACATAAGGCTTGCATGAACTATTTCAAATGAAATAAAAAATACAGGCCTGAGAATCAATCAGCCTGGATTCACACGCAGCTTTATCTCTTACCAACTGTATGATCTTGGACAAGTCATACAGAATTTCTATGCTTCAACTTTTCTCAACCATAAAATGGGGAGAAAATACTTCGATTATAGGTCTGTTATGTGGTTTTAATGAGTTAAGTGCTATACATTGTTTACCTCACAAATAATCAACATTTTATAACTAAATGGTATTCTATACACATTTCTACATTCTGGAAATATATTAAGTTTTCAATCAATAATATCACGTGTAACACATGACAAGTACTTACTTCTACTCCGAATAATACCACACTCCTGACTCCAGGAGTCTCAGCTAATGCCGCTTCTACTTCTGGTAATACCATTGAAAATTTGGTCTTTGGAAGTACCAGCTTTACACCAGTTAAATCAATTTCTTGAACAGTGCTTCCCAGACCTTTAGGGTACTGCTCTGTTACAATAACTGGAATTCCTAAAATCCGGGCTCCTTGTAACTGCAAAAATACCAAACAGGGCAACAATTAGACATCTACACATGTGAATGTACACGAATGCATATCGTACACGAGCAAACAAAAAATATACAGACATACCAATCTTTGTCCCACACTAATAATATCCCCAAAATACTTGATGGCTGGTCTGAACCTTTCTTGCATATCACAGCAGAAAAACACAGTGCTTGAAGGTGTAAGATTTCCCAGGGTGGTGAGCTGAGGAAAAAGAAAAAAAGAAAGAGTTAGCACCTGTTATACAGTGACATTTATTTTCAGCACAGGTCAATAAAGAAAGAAAAATGTTTCAACTACATGACCCAGTAAGTTAATTTCTACAACGTTTCTCTGAAAGAAATTACCTGAATTATAAGGGAAAAAAATTACCCACAAGGATGTGTTCCCTGAACTGCTTAAGAGTGAAAAATCAGAAATAAACCAAAGGCCAACAACAAAACAAAAATGGTTTCACAAATTTTAATACACTCATGTGACAAAACATTTTTCGCCAATTAAACAACATATGTACACATGTTTTCAAAGAATTTGTAACATCAAAGGAGAAAGCATAGTTCAATAATATTTCAATTCTGTAAAAATGTAAGTAAAAAAGTAGAAGCAAATAGATGGAAATCTTAACAGGTAGTAGGATTGTTGGCAATTTTTTCTTTTTACTTTATATTTTCCAAAAGTTATTTTAAAAAAATTTTAAGTTATTTAAAAAGCATATATTACTTTTAAAATCAGAAAAAATTACAGTAATAAAAAGCTTGACTTCAAAGCTGCAGAGGCTTGTTAAGTACAAAGAGTCAAATTTAAAATAATCTATGGCAGACTATGGAACATAAAAATTAAATAACAGGCAGAAACTAATCTAGAATAAATCCAGAATTATTGGCCTCATAAAGAGAAAAGAGTAAATTGTTATTCTCAAGCATTACTTTTAGAGTTCAAAACAACGAAATGCTGCCAAGCACACATTACCACTTTTAAAAGAACTGCTCTGTGCTGTGGGGAGAAAAAGACTTAAGTTTGATGAGTGCATTCTTAAAACATATTTGTCACAATCAGGAAAGTCAATGAATTGAGATGAAAATTGGATACTGGATTTCCAAACTTCCTATTAATGTGGTAGTTGGTTTACTCTAAATATTTGGGCCCAATATAAACCCACCAAATAGAAAACCATCGTCACATACAAGAACGTAAGGTCCCTGGATTCTAAAGACTGTGGCACTTTCTTTCAGCAGTCTCAAATTGCAGGAAGCTCGGTAAAGGATGTGTTCTGGTCCCGAATGAATCGATGCCACTACTCTTACTAGTCACCTCTCAACTGCCTTTTCCAATATCCTCTTTTGCTGTCCTTAAAAACACCCACAAATAATAATTGTTCATATTCCTCTGGAGGAAAAAGTTTTATTGACCAAAAATGGGAAGAGAGAAATGAGATTAAACAAAGTGTCAGTGGCTGAGAGATTTCAGAATTGAGAGGTTATTCTGGAGTTTATTCTTATGCACTATATAACTACCCCTTTTTAGTGTATGGTGCATTGGAGTGGTGGGAGGGAAGTACCTGAAACTGTTGAGCTGTGTTCCAGTAGCCTTGATTCTTGAAGACAATTGTATAAAGATAGAAATTGTACAATGTGACTGTGGAAAGTGGGAACACCTTGTGTCTCAAGCTTTTATCCCAGGAATGAACAGACGAGTAAGAAAATATGGATAAAAAATTAATAGATAATACGGGGGACAAAGGGTAAAATAAATTGGGTAGATGGAAACACTAGTGGTCAATGAGAGGGGTAACAGGTATGGCATGTATGAGTTTTTCTTTTTTTCTTTTATTTTTCTGGAGTGATGCAAATGTTCTAAAAAAATGATCATGGTGATGAATGAATAAACTACTAGGTGATAATACTGTGAGCCACTGATTGCACACCATGGATGGAATGTATGTGTGTGAAGATTTCTCAATAAAATATATATATATATAAAATACTTGGTGGTGGCTCTGCTACCTGCCTGAACCTGTTCTCTGGATGTTAAGCAAGATGGCGTACGCTCAAGGCACAGCTACATGACTCAACCGAACAACTGAAAGAAATGTTCTCTTTATAATGATAAGACTGTTCTAACAGGCTCGCATTTCGTTTTTTCTATGTCCTGTTCCAAAGGACCCTGACAAGCACGTTTAATGTCCCTCTGGTACAGAATCTATAGACACATACCGATGAACCATGGGGAAGCCAACACCAAGTTCATGGAAGAATGTAAGAGCCATCTGTAATCATCTCTGGCTGTTTCCTTACCTAATGCTTTAATGCAAGTATTATGCCTGTTAGTCATTTTCAAAAGCAGTAAGCATGATGCCTATACACGAGGATTGCTAGGAAAACCAACTCAGGAATAAAACTCATTTATTCAAGGAGACATAAAATTCAGTACCTTTGTATCTCTGGGGTATTATCCTCAGAACTAATCACCATTTATGGCTATGTATTTTAAATTCTTACTAGACATTAAAGCTGACACAAAAGACTCAAATATCTATATTTTATCAATTTGAAGCACTTTTTAATTAAAAGTACAACCATAAAAAGATGTTACCACCATTTGTAAAAAATACTCTATACCAGAGCTGATGGTGGAGTGTATATAGGAATCCTATATTTTATGCATCATTGTTCTTTAAACTCACAACTTCTCTAATAAAAATAAAAAGAATTTAAAAACAAACAAAACACAAAGCTGAAAAGCAAAACAATATATGCAAAAAAAATTTTTTTGAAGCACTGGTTCTTAGTTGCCCATAATATGTTTAGAGCACACTGTTTTAAAGCATTTTGCCTACGACTGGCCTGTCTGAAATTATAGTAATGCAACTCAGCCAATCTCATTGTTCACAACAGGTGAAAGCCAGGCCCTGCACACTTGGGGAAGTGTGTCAGAAGCCATGAACTGATATGCTTATGGTTCGTACCTGCTTACAGCTCTAGCGCACAGAGCTTATCTTGGACTCTATTGACTGATTATGTTTCTAGCAAGTTGGGTTGGCTAAATCCACAGAACGTTATGGCCAGCAAATCAGAAAGCAAACAGCTAGAGGCAGGCAAACTAACAACAGCACAAGAAATGAGAGCTGGCAGAGAAAATATTCAAAATACAATAAAAGGTGGACCAAAACTCAACTCTACCGTCTAGGCCTCTAGTGAAGGTTAAGAAGCCATGTACAACTTAAAGATTGGGAGAATATCACCAGTCTAGCACTCTCATTAACAAAATGTTAAATTATATCACATTTCAGATGGACTATGATATAAAATAGTCAAAATATGTTTAAGTTGGGATATTTAAAGGAGTAAGTCCTTATCTACCCAGAAATCTTGAATATTGAGAAAAATGTGGTGTCTCCTGGGGCTCCTGCATGTCAGCTGTTAGGTATCCTGCATTTATATACTTTCAACAAATAAAGAAGGAAACCACAGATAACACAGTGGAAAGCAGAGATGCCTGGTGACAGCCTAGTTAGTTAAAAATTCCCCATCTTAAATACATACTCTCCCCTGCTGACTAAAAGCCGAGGAGCATAGAAAGGGGGCGGGTGGGAACAAGCACCTTTGCAGTAGAGAAACCTGACCAACACACGGCAGCCAGGTTACCGACAACGACGATGACACATTGACAGCATGTACCCAACAGGATGAGACGACAATGACCTCCACCCACTTCCTCTCAAAATCCCATAACCCCAGTCTAACTAGGAGAAAAACATCAGACTAACCAAAACTGAGGATTCCTCTACCAAAATGACTGGTATGCCTCAAAACTGCCAAGGTCATCAAAATCAAAGAAGGACTCTGACATGGTCAGAGCCCAGACTAATGCAAAGGTATGGGATTCTTGAGTGGACTCTGGAACAGAAAAAGGGAATTTGGGAACGACGAGTGAAATCCAAATAAAGCGTGCAGTTTAACAGTGATGTACCATAGTAATAGCAAGGATTCCACAGATGTGACAAATGTAACATAGAAATGTATGATGTTAACAACACCGGAAAATAAATAAGGAGTATCTTTGCGACTCTGCTGTAAATCTAAAACTATTCTAAATTTTAAAAGTTTATTTAAGTTAAAAAAACAAAATGGCTTCCCAATGGTATCATGGTGGTTAAGACAGAAAAGAGTACCTTTTAAACAACTCCATTCCCCAAAACAGAAAGCTTTTTGGATACCAAAAACAAACCAAAAAACTCTAACCATGTCCAACCACTCCCCTCCCTGAAGTCACACGAATTCCAATATGCTCTTGGTAAAACTATATAGTAATAAGACAAAGGTGGCTCAGTGGCAGAGTTCTTGCCTGCCAAGAAAGAGACTGGGTTTGGTTCCCAGTGCCTGCCCATGCAAAAAAAAAAAAAAAATTATATAGTAACACTATCATTCAGAGGCTTTTTACTTTGAGTCCTTAAGTTCTCTTATAACAAAATTTTGTGGATAACTAAAAACATTGCCAATAGTCAAGCATGTTTCAATTGCAAGATATCCAATCCTTTCACAGTAAGTTAAATGTGAACTTGCTCAAATACCATCACAAGTAAAATTGCAATTACAGACCACAGCATATTTACAAGGCATGAAGAAATCTCATAAATACATGTGTATGCATATACCAATATATTGATGTACATTCCCACATATGCATACACACAAAAACAGTATATAAATCAAATACACATTTGTAAATCTAAAAAATAGATCACAGCCCAACGGCTTCCTCAATGAGGAATTCAAAAGGCCAAATTCATGTATAAATTTTTTGTCTGTTTTCTTATGAATTACCATAGCTGGGATTTGACCTCAGGTTTCATACTCAAGACTTGACCTCAGGTTTCATACTCAAGACTTGTTTTCACCCCAAGCTCCATTATTAGCATTATCAGTTCAGTACTTATCTCCTCCCTTGCCATTACGTGTGCTCTCTGAATGCTGGAGCTGCAGGGACCCTGCTCCACCTTGCCTGATCCCTCTTGGTCACGCAGGACAGGCCATTTGGGCTAGCTGGCTGTGCACTGGTAATATTCCACCCCATAAAAGCAATGCATGGTGAGTAATCTGTGTATCTTTAGTGATGATGAAGAGTTTGGAATTGTAAATCTGATTTGCTTTCAAACTTCCAGTAGTTCCAAAACAGACATAATCTGCTGGGAACACAGACTGGAAGGGAATCTGGTATATCAATGCTTTATTCTGAAATGTTTCCAAGAAAATCTGATTAGCACAGCTATAGGAAGCCTCGCTCCAGCACCGGCTCACACAAAACCAAGCACTGTGATGTAAGGATCCCTACAGAGCACAGCTTGGGGGACGTTAGAATCTAAGTCCCAAACTCAATTTCAGTATTTCCAATGAGATGAACTTGGGTAAATCATTTTACATCTCCAAACTACTGTTTCCTCATCTGTAAAAGAGCAAGGAAAAAAGTATCAACCTCACAGTATTAATTCAAGGAATAAACAAGCTACACAGATATCTAACAATAACTGTATTAAGCTATTGTTACCGGACAAAGGCCGTGGATTCTTCTGCCCGAGAAAAAGTTTATTACTACATGTGTTAGCAGTAGAGCACACAGCCTAACAGCCCAAAATCTGTCTCCCCGAGTTTAGGGGGTTCAAAGTTTTTAAGGATTTTAGCAAGGGGAGATGAGGTCATTTGGGACAGCTAAGTTTAAAGCAGAAAAGGAGACAAGTGTTATCATTATTATTTCAACAGGAGAGCAGCAGTTGAAAGGAGGGGAGACAGAGCCATCCCTGCAGTAGTAAAGGTGCAAACCAAAAGGAAGAAGGAGTCAATGGCCGACCTCATTAGCATCAGGCCTTTGCTTTACAAGAGAATGACCAGCTCTTACTGTCACAAAGGCACAGGATAAGGGCTTTTCAGTTATTTCAGATATCAAGGCAGCTGGACCACAATTCAGAGATCTCAGGTATTTCCCTGTCTACTCCAGCATTTCAGAAAGCAAAAAGAGGAATTTTTACATAACGATTTACTAATGAAAACCATCCCTTAAATCCTGATTTCTCATTTCCACTATGGTGATATTTGTCATACGTGAAATATTACACACTCATTACACATGAAAGCTGAACACATATTTAAAAACGTACTCTCTAATATGGATAAAATACCATCTACTAAGAAGACCCCTTAAGAAATGTTTATATAGAGAAATACTAACATTACCTAACTTGCTATGTTAATCCAGTCTGAAGAATTTAAAAATGATTCATAAAGTAGATTTCCAGATGTCACCAAAAGACTTAGCATTACATGATTTGTTCCTGGCAAAAACAAATTTGGGGCTTTTTAATTTAGGCTACAAGCGTATTTATTCCGTTCTTATTTTCCCAACATACGCACCTCCTGTCATCTGACTTGGATGTCACCAGCATAGTCCAACTCTACCTTACCAGTTAAAGTATGGTTCTCTAACTCCCCAAAGGTCAGATGTCTCCATCCACCTCAGGGCTGAGGGCGGAGCGATCTCTTAAGACTGTACCTCAGACTGGGGCAAAAGTGCATGTGGATAGAGGCCAGGAGCACAGGGACATCTGAATTCACGTAAGGAAGTAATTAGAATTCCCTTTGGTTAAAGAAATGAAAGAAAAAAATTTCCAAATGCAGATCACATCTCTCACTCTCAAACACAGCTTTTAATTTTGTTTGTTTTTTTTTACAGGTAGCCTCTATTGTTTTCACAAGGGGAGAAAAGCATATAATACTTTGGGCAATAATCATCTGGAATGGTAAATTAAAAGTGGCATGGACACCCATCAAACCCATGAAGAGGAAACGATACCACAAAGGCAGGAGGGCTCTGTCTCCTCCCAGTGCCCCAGGCTCTGCCCCTCCCCTAAGACAGACCCCTGAGGGATCTATCAAGTCGTCCTACCAGGCCCTTGCAGTAAAGGTCCCACAATAAAAAAATCACCAACTTCAAACTAGCAGGCCAAAGGAAGAACAGATTCCTTCCTCTTTCTGTCCAATTCCTAATTCCTTCCTTCCCACCAGGGATTCTATGGTCTCTCCTAGCTATAAGAGATCCATGTCTCTATTAAATTAAATACATAAATAAACCTCCCAGAAAAAGGAAGGCTGGAGTTGACTCTTTCTCCAGTTGGCCACCTTAGGAAAAGGTGAAAATAACCCACCCAGGGAAGCCTCCATCTCCTGTCCACAAGCAGCTGCCAAAGACTTTCCTCCTCTATACAGAAGTAAAATTCCCCCACTGACATCCTTCTCACTGTAATTCCCCCACTGACAACCTTCTCACTGTGTGCATTTCCTTCTTCTCTTCTACTTGGACTCTGCCTTCCCTGTGAAAGGCTGGAAAACACACCAGATATCAAATTTACATTGGTTTCCTATTAAATGTTTCCATTAGTTACTTAGGAAATCTTTTAAAAATTAAAACTTGTAAGCCATAAAGAATGACTTAATTCCCAACAGATATAATTCTCTCATTTACATTCCTTCCCCTGTGTCTCAAAATTCATCAGACTTCAAGCATTCTGATCAAGCAGCAGACACATAAACCATGTATGAAACACGACCTCGGTCTTCAGCCACCTGAGCTGGCAGGAGACATTCAATCACTTTGACAGAATATTTAGCAGAAGACACTGAGAAGTTACCACGCCCTAATCACTGACAATGGGACTTAAAGATCCTTCCCCACCATACCACTAACCGCCCACAGGTGCAGACAGCGTGGCACAGCAGCCACTGTGTCTTACAAGGTCCCTAGAAATAGCAGTCAAACAAGCATTAAAGCAAACAGCCCCCAATGCATGTTAAGAATAAAGTCCATATGTATTTATGGACTGGCTGCAGGCTCCAGACCTGTCTGGACAGACAATCTATGCAGCAGATTACTGTGGTCAAATCTGCACTCTTTTCCTGCCTCACCGTTGGGCCGTCAAGTCTTCCTAAGAGACAATTATTTATTCCGAAGAACAATGAACAGAATCAAGATAAATGACGCTACAAGCACAATTTTGTGACTTGTTTTCCATACTGCCTGATATTCTCATAAAGCAGAAAAAGAAAACATAAATGCTATGGTCTGCTGGGAGGACCTCCAAATGTTTTGCTAGCTGTACCTACATGGCCCTATAACCTTGGGCAATCTCCTAATCACTCTACCTCTATGCTCTTCTCTTCTGCAAAATGACAAAGTTATAATTAGATTATTAGATGAAAAAAATTGGGTTTTATACATGTCAGCATTCACCGTGCCACGCAGCTGCCATTCAAGAGGTGGTGGAATGAACGCCATGGTCTCTTCTGGCTATAAACTGTCCGCGTCTCTAGCTGGGCTTCCCAAAAACATAGCGGCTTGTTAAGAAATACCTTTCCCTTCTTAATCTTATTTGAATCAGACCAGGCCTGACTCCACACTGTTACTGGACAAAGGTGGTGGATTCTTGTCCGATGCACTCAATGCCCAATTCCTGAGAGACCAGGGTTTCAGAGAGAGACGTTTACTGCTAGGCACAAAGCAGATCAGATGCCCGATTGCCCAGAACTCTCTCTCTGTTAACAGCAGTCATTCTGAAAATTTTATAGCATCAAAAGACAGGCAGGTTTTAGGATAATGAGCACAATGGTTCTAGATGCTATAATTAGAGGTGATCTGATTATCGAGCATGTGCAAACTGAGTACATGCTTAGGCACAGAACATGCCTTATAGGTTAAAAGTCTAAGCTACTGCGCATGTCAGTGGGCTCACCTGGTGAGATCCAGTCTTAGTTATGAGGGTAACTTTGGGCCTGGGGCAGGTTAGTTCTGGGCTGACCTAAGACCTTTCGCTAATAAACATTAGGGACTGCCTTTAGTGATCACAAGACTCTGAAGTTGAAAAACATGATAACTGGGTACAAATGAAGGTTAGTCACAAGATTTTTACAATCACAGAGGCAGAAGCTAAAGGCCACACAGTCATTATCAGAGATCAAGGCAGCTAGGTCACAATTCAAAGATGTCAGGTATTTCCCTGTCTACTCCAACATACCCCAGAAAGCAAAAAGAAATATCTATATAATGATTCAGTACTCATAATCATCTTTTAAATCCTAACTTCTCAGTTACAATGTTATTTCTAAGCTGGGTGAGGAATTTGGCTGAAAAAAGTCAAAGTATTAATGATTACCAAAATGAGACAATATAAAAGGAAAATATTTTTAAATACCCTGAACTATATAAAGTGTTATACAAATACCTAGAATATTTACTGGGAAAACAATTACAGTTTTGGAAGGATGGAAGAGATTAATGCTACTACTATTTAACTATTATTGTTTTAAATACCACTACAAAAATTAACTATACATTGTTTCCGATACCAAGCAAAATATTTCAAAAGCAACAAGTGACCTGAACTATATAATGCCTTTTTTGAAAATGTACAAGATATTTTAGACCTATGTTTACATTATTGACTTCCACAATGTTCAACTAAAGAGTTATTGGACCAAGGCCTACAACCTACTGCCTTAAAATGAAAATTTCAAAAGAAAAATTCTATCTTTAAAAAAAAAAAAAACACCTGCCCCAGCAGCAGGGGTAGATGCAAATCTGGAACACAGCTCGCAGCCTCCCTTTCAACCATAACAGGAAATGCTTCAAAGTCCAAATCTTAAGGAGAGCTTGCCACCTCTTTTTAAGTGGATTAGTCAAAGATGCATCCAACTCTTTGGGCATTTGGGGACAATCTACATAGACTGACAAAGGCAGGCTGCAGAGGTGTCGGCCCTAAAAATTATTGAGGACAAATAATGGAGAGAGGTGAGCACTAAAAACCGCAATTCTCCATGTGGACAGCAGGACAAATTCTGGGGTGTCAGAGGTCATTCTACCTCCCCTTAGGCTTCCCAGGGTGACCGGCAAACAGCACTGCTTTTGTCCTCTGAGCACAGGAACTTCATCCAGGTTAGCTGGATGCTTCTGGCCTGGATGCTGGGTGATAGGAGAGACAAACAATTCTGCAGTATATATCTGAACAAAAACAAACAAACAAACAAAAAAACTAGGAAATAATCCTCAGAAACCTGACACTTGGATGTTAAAATCCCTTCCGACCCTGAACCCCACATTTTCTTCCGGAGAAACGGCTCATCAGTTGCTCTGGTAAAGAAATAGAAAAATCGTTGCTGGTGTCGTACCCAAATTATACCTTATGTTATTTCCTCTCAAAAATATAAATACCCCAGGGATTCCTCGCAGCGCAACAGGACAGAGGGAGCTAGAGCCCAGCCTTCAAGTAAAATAAAACCATTAACTAATCCTCAGGCGTAACTACTTTCTCGGCCAGTATGATACCAGGAAATCATGCTTAAGTTCGGTTTCACAGTCCTGGAGTCAATGACTTTTTCAATGAAGGCTACACAAGTAATCAACAGATTCGGCAAATTATTTCACTGGCGGTTGGGGAAGGATCGAGCCCAAGGACCTGAGAACCTGGGAGGCCAAGAAAAGGGTCCGACTTGGAAAAGTTTGTGCTTTCACAAGGGGTTAATAACTCCGGGAAACAGACCCCAAGGTCAACACTCCTCACCCTCTTTCTGCCTCATCTGCCAGCATCTACCACCCCTGCACACAAAGGGGCGGCGGGAGGCTCGAGACCTCAGTCGGGGGGTGACCGCGGGCGCCGCGGCCAGCAGGGAGGTCCACGCCCCGGCGTCGGCGGGGCTCCGCGGGGGACCGTCACCCTCCGGCAGCCGCCTTCCCGGGCCAGCCCCGAGGCTGGGAGAGCCCAGAGCCGCGCGCTCTTTCAGCCCCGGCGAGGCGCGCCCGGGGCACCTGAGGAGCGCGGCGGAGGCGGGGACGCCCGGGGACTCGGAGGAGCAGCGGGGCGCCCGGCCCCGGCGCGGGACCCACCTGGATCTGCAGCGGCACGAGGCGCACCTTGCAGCGCTCGCTCACCGCGAAGCCCTTGGGCAGGTCCACGTACTGGCCCCATTCCTCCGCGAAGAGTTGCACGACGAATTTGCGGTGCATGTCGATCTGGTCGCCGTAGAGACTCAGGAACTTCTGGATGAGCAGCTCGTAGCCCGCGCCGTGAGGCACCGACGAGGGCCGCGCGAAAACTGAAAAGCAGAAGAGGACCGGGACCGAGCCCGACGACGCCCCCGCGCCCACGCCGCCGCTGTTGGGGAGCGCCGGCACCGAGGGCTCCGCCGCCGCCATGTTCCCCCGAGCGTCTGCGAGCTCCGAAGCCGCCGAGGCGCGCACCCTCGGCCGCCCGCCGCGGCCCCGCCTCCCCGCCCGCCCTACGGCCCGCCGCCGGCTCCGGAAGGCGGGGAGGCGGGTCCTCGAGGCCCGGGCGCGCGCGCCTCACTCCCGCCCCCGCAGAGGCAGGGCCGCGGCGGACTGGCGGGCGGGGAAGCTGCGGTGGGGGTGCGCGCGGGGAGGCCTTGGTGAGGGAGCGCGCGCGGGGGCGCGGGTGAAGGAGCGCGCGGGGAGGCCTCGGTGAGGGAGCGCGCGCGGGGCCGCGGTTAGGAGCGCGCGGGGAGGCCTCGGTGAGGGAGCGCGCGCGGGGGCCGCGGGTGAAGGAGCGCGCGGGGAGGCCTTGGTGAGGGAGAGCGCGCGGGGGGCGCGGGTGAAGGAGCGCGCGGGAAGGCCTTGGTGAGGGAGCGCGCGCGGGGGCCGCGGGTGAAGGAGCGCGCGGGGAGGCCTTGGTGAGGGAGCGCGCGCGGGGGGCGCGGGTGAAGGAGCGCGCGGGGAGGCCTTGGTGAGGGAGCGCGCGCGGGGCCGCGGTTAGGAGCGCGCGCGGGGGGCGCGGTTAGGAGCGCGCGGGGAGGCCTTGGTGAGGGAGCGCGCGCGCGGACCGCGGTTAGGAGCGCGCGGGGAGGCCCGTGTACGCGCGCGAGTGCCGGCGCCCGCCGCCGCGGACCACCCCCTCTAACCGCCGCCACCGCCTTGGCGCCCCTAAGGGTTTAGGGGGTCATGCGGCCGCCGAGGTGCTCCCGCTTTTGGGGCCCGGGTGCTCCAGACCACTGAGCGGTTTGTGGGGTGCTCACCCTCCCTCCCACACCCGTCCCCGCCGCCCGCTTTCGGACCGGCGGTGTTCTCGGGGAGTTTAGGGTGTGATTGGAAACGTGGGACTGCCAGATCAGGGCTCTGGGACGCCTCATCTGTGGGCTGTGGGCGCGGGCGGTGTGGGCGCGCCTCCGCGGGCTGTCTGCCTGGAGGTGACGGCGGCCTTTAAGACCTGCGAGGCTGGGTGCCCAGGAAGAGCAGTCCCCTTCAGTCCTCCCCGGTGAGGGCCAGCCGGGGCCTCGAGTCTTTTAGTCCTGTGCAACACTGCAGCTGTCGTAATGGAGTTGAGAGTTTGGCCTTCTTTATCAATTTCCGGGAGCACTTGGATTGGGAGCTGTACGAAATAAAGACAATTGAGGACAAAAATCTGAACTATATATTCAGACTATGGGTGTTTCTGTTTTTAAGTGAGCAAAATCCGCCACTCCTTGAACCTGCCTTGGGTAGGTTCTAATGCACTGCAATTAACGGGCATTGCAGAGGCGTTCACCTCATCCCCAGCACAGGTGTACCCTGATGTCGCCTGGGAAAGATAGACTCATAGGTATGAACGGAAAATTAGTCTGTAGATATCAGGAGTTTCTTCTTAGGAGAGGTGTGACTATTGAAGCAGGGTTCCTCACTGTACTCCTGACGGTTTGGACTGGATACTTCTTGTGCATTGAGGATGTGTGGCATCCATGCACTAGTTGTCAGTAGGGCCTCCGCTCTCTCTCCCGTCCCCAGTTAAGGAAAATCAAAGTTGTTCCCGCACATTCCCACGTGCACCCCCCCCCCCAGGGGGTAGATGCACCCCCGGTTGAGAATCACTGCTTTAAAGGAACGGAAGACTGTCCTTTGTTCTTGCCTGCTCACTTTTGTACCCAAGCTACTGAAATAGTCCGTTTTCTGGGTTCTCATCAAACTTTGAGTGGTCCCGTGAGATCAAGAATATTTTTGCCGATGTCACTCGATGGCAAGGTCCTTTGCCTAATAAGAGAAAGATACCCCCTCTAGAATAGCATTACAAAACGGTGCTCCTCTGGGTGGGCCAATTAGAAAGGTATTCCTTTCTCCGGGCTCATGCATCTGGTACAGAAGAGGGGGCAGATAAGAGACTGGCTTGTCCCTCAAGCCTCCTCAACAAGCCCCTTCTTCTTAGCATAATCTTCTGTGATGACTCTGTGAAGCCAACACAGAGTAAGTGAAATGAAAACATTTCACTCAGATTTTTAAAGTAACTTTTTGACTTTGAGCATCTGAGAGTCGTTTGGCAACCCAATTTAATGGTGTGCTCTGTCTATATGGAAATTGTGCATCAACTAGCGTTATTACTTATAAGGTTATTCAATAGGCATATTCATATTTGAGTGCTGTGTGTAAAGTGTGCATAATTATACTAAAAAAAGGAGCCATGACTATACATTTCACTAATAAATTACTCCTCTTGGGGAAACTAATTATTAGTGTGATAAAGGTACCTTTTGTGTTATTGAAAAGAGTTATAAATAAGAACCCATAAACTAGTATTCTAAGACAACTAGAACTTTCCTAATTGACAAAGTCACAATTACAGATAAAATCCCCAAATAATCTCATAGAAGATTCCCTGAAGCTTTACTAATTAGGCATTTAAAGTTAAGTAGTTTGTTTTAGAATTTAAATTCCAAGCAATTCAAGAAGGTAATTTACACAGTATTGATTGATATGTTAATATGCCACAGAAACAATGCCCCAAAATCTCAGTGCTTTAACAAACACGTATTTCTCACTTTCCCTAGTTAATAGCAACATTTGACAAGTTGATCACTCCTTCCTTTTTGAAACATAGTCTCTGTTTGGTCTCCTGAATCCCACTCTCCTTTAGTTCTCATTCTACCTCACTGGTCACTCATTTGCACACTCCTCATTTCATAGACTTCTTAAACATTCAGTTACACCGGGACTCAGTCCTCATCCATTCTCTAAGACCCATGGTTTTGAATATCACCCATAGGCCTTTACCTTCCAAGTTCACATCCTCTTGAAGCACAGTGTCTGCAAGTCTTCTTTGGATCATGGAGACAGCGTGTTCCCAACTGACAATAACGCTATGACTCATAACACTGTGGGGCATTAAATGCTGCCAGCTGTGAGCAGGGCCTGAGTAGAAAAGTATCCTGCAGCAGGTCCAGGTGATGGTGCAAGCTGCCCTGCTAGAGGCCACAGAGCCTGGCAGATGCTATGTTAGGATTATCAGTGTGTTTTAGCTTGCTAAAGCTGCCAGAATGCACTATAACAGAAATTGAATGGATTTTTAAAAGGGAATTTATTAAGTTGCAAGTTTACAGCTCTAAGGCTATAAAATGCCCAGACTAAGGCATCCAGGGAAAGATACCTTGACTCAAGAAAGACCAATGGCCTCTATCAGCTGGGAAGGCATCTAACTGGCATCTGCTGGGGTCCTTGGTTTCTGGACACTTCAGTCAACTGGGAAGGCACATGGTGACATGTACCATTGAGAAAGTCTGCTAGCTTTCTCTCCAGACTTCCCATTGCAGAAAGCTTCTGGGGGCAGCAGGGGGTGGGGGACTGGGGGAGTGGGGGCAGGTTTCTTCTGCATCTCCAGAGTCCTCTTGTCTGTGTCAACTCTAAAGTTTTTTCTGAAATGGTTACCTCTTAAAGGAGTCTAGTAAGCAACCCCACCTTGAATGGGTGGAGACACATCTCCATGGAAACCATCTTACCAAAAGGTCTCACCCAGTAATACTGAATCAGGGTTAAAGAATATGGCTTTTCTGGGGTGTACAGCAGTTTCAAGCCAGCACACAATGGTATGAAGGGATGCTTTGCAGTTCATGGCAAGCCCGATTGTGAGAACCACAAAGCAGACACCTTCAGTTCTGGAGCAAGCCCATGCCATCTACAACAGAAATGCATAGTGCTCCTGATTGAACACCAATCAACCATACAGATCCCATCCTAAATTGGTTTCTGCCAGAACCACCAGGACTTAATGCTGGGTGGGCCCAACAGAAATCCATAGGAAGGTGAAAGTGGTACTTCTGGGATCAAGCACAAGCAAGACTGGACAGAACAAACTAGCTACACCAACAGATAGTCCAGACACCTATGTCATCCACTACTACTCCACCAGTGTCTCTCCCTCAGTTCTCCATTACACTTGTTGATGGAGAAAAATTTCAAGTTTGGTTCGAAAATGGATTGGCTCAGTTAAATAGAAGAATAAGGGGAAATTCTCCCGGTAGGCCAAGGTTTGGGCAGTAATCTGGTCATCTACATTGTGAAGGATGAGATGCTGCCTGGAGTTAGAAACTACATAGACTCATACAGTGGTAAATGGCTTGAGCCGCCAACCAGGGACCTGGAGGAAGAAAGATTGGAAGATATGGAGCAGAGAGATCTGTGCGAGAGACATGCATGTGGGAATGAGCACCAAGAATGGGCGTCTTCATATGGAGCAGAGAGATCTGTGCGAGAGACATGCATGTGGGAATGAGCACCAAGAATGGGCGTCTTCATATGGAGCAGAGAGATCTGTGCGAGAGACATGCATGTGGGAATGAGCACCAAGAATGGGCGTCTTCATATTTCATGGCAATGCTCTCCACCACAGGAAAAGCCCTATATCAACAGGTAGACAACTAGAATACCTAAGTAACTCCAACAAATCAATACTTAAAAGAAAATGACCCATTTGAAAAATGAGAGAAAAGACTTGAACGGGAAGGCCACAGAAGAAGATAAAAGTCTAATCAAAACATGAAAAAGTGCTTATCATCACTGTATGTCAGAAAAAAAGTAAATTAAATAAACAAAATACCACTTCATACCCACTAAAACAGTTAAAATGAAAAAGACATTGGGGCGATTCCCGGCCAATGCACTCCCCCCACCCTGCCCCCCAAAACTCCACAAATGGTGCTGCAATAATGGGACTGTCACATGGAAAAAGAATGAAATGTGACCCCCACCATATAGCATACAAAAAAACCAGACATTGGGGACAACATGGAATAACTAGAACATGCACATTTTGCAGATAGATGTATAAAATGGTACAGCCATTTTGGAAAAACTGATATGGTAGCTTCTTACATAAACATACACTTGTCCTTTATCCCCCAAATCTCTATCTTAAGTACTCACCCAGAAGAAATGAAAATACATGTCCACAAAAAGAACTTGTACACAAATGTTCATGGCAGCTTCATTTGCAATAGCCCAAAACTGGAAATAACTCAAATATCCATTAAGAACATGATATTGGATAAGCAAATTGTGACACATTCATAAAATACAATACCACACAGAAACAAAAGGAGTGAATATCTGATACATACAATGATATGGATGTCTCTGAGAAACATTATGTGGGGAAAAGAAGCCAGATACAAAAGACTGTATATTGTATAATTCCATTCATATAAAGTTCAAAACAGACAAAACTAATCTCTGGTGATAGAAATCAGAACAAATCAGCTCAATGGGTTGCTATGGGAAATGGGAATGATTCGAAGAGGTCACAAGAGAACTTTCTGGCTGATGGAAATAATCTACATTTCATTCACATACTTAAGATCTATGCATTTTACTATATGTAAATTTTTGCTTTAAAATAAAAGGGCAGGGCAGGCCACAGTGGCTCAGCAGGCAGGATTCTCACCTGCCATGCTGGAGACCTGGGTTCGATTCCCAGTGCCGGCCCATGCAAATTAATTAATTAATTAATTAAATAAAAGGGTAAAAAATCTTATTTCTCTGATGCTAATCTCTATAGCTTATTCTCTCTACCCAAGTCCCATTGACATCCTTTATGCTTGGATTCTTTCAGCCTGGAAACACGTTTCTGCAGATAGCCACATAGTTTTACTCCTTCATTTAATTTAGGTTTCTGTTCAAATTAAAACCACAAATCAGAGAGGTCCACACTTACCATCTTATATAAAGTACCACTTACCTCCCTCCATCACAATCTGTACCTTTTTACTGCTTCATTTTTCTCTTCCTTCTTATCACTTTATCACTCTTTGTATACCTTATGAGACCAGAGACTTGGTGTTTTTGTTCACTACTCTATCACCAACCATTATAATATGTCTGGCACATAACGAGCTCCCTACAAATATTTGTTGAAAAGTTATGTTGACTATAACATATATTCTAACATAGAACATATGTTCTAGTTTGCTAGCTGCCAGAATGCAATGTACCAGAAATGGAATGGCTTTTAAAAAGGGGAATTTAATAAATTGTTAGTTTACAGTTCTAAGGCTGAGAAAATGTCCCAATTAAAACAAGTCTATAGAAATGTCCAATCAAAGGCGCCCAGGGACAGATACCTTGGTTCAAGAAGGCCAACGAAGTTCAGGGTTTCTCTCTCAAGTGAAAGGGCATATGGTGAACATGGGTCAGGGTTCCTCTCTCATCTGGAAGGGCACATGGTGAACACAGCATCATTTGCTAGCTTCTTCTCCTGGCTTCCTGTTTCATGAAGCTCCCCAGGAGGCATTTTCCTTCTTCAACTCCAAAGGTCGCTGGCTGGTGGACTCTGCTTCTCGTGGCTATGTTGTTCTGCTCTGCTCTCTCTGATTTTTCTTCATTCTCCAAAATGTTTCCTCTTTTATAGGACTCCAGAAATGAATCAATGGGTGGAGACATGCCTCCACCTAATCCAGCTTAACAACTCTTGATTAAATCACATCTCCAGAGAGATGATCTAATTACAGTTTCAAGCATACAATACTGAATAGGGATTAGAAGAAACAGCTGCCTTTACAAAATGAGATTAGGATTAAAACATGGTTTTTCTAGGGTACATACATCATTTCAAGCTAATTGTATTTAAAAATCATAAGAATAGTCTGTCAAAGCTGATGTTTTAGATGAATCTTGCATGTCCACTGTAAATTAATCCTGGAACGGCTATTATTAGAGGATTATTGGATTTGTCTAGAAGGCTGCAAGCAAGGTTATCTGATTCCTTTCGTATTTCCTGTAAACTTTGTGGTAAAGAAGGCAAAGAAAGCCAAGTATCAAAACAGCATTTAAATCCTTCTGCATGGGGAATTTTCTGTGAAGGAAAGGAAAAATACTGTATCTATTAAACTTCTACCAAAGAAACAGAATCAGTAGAGTGTGTGTGTATTGTGTGTGTGTGTGTGTGTGTATTCACATAAACACACTCAGAGATTTAAGGAATTGGCTTGGCAACTGTGAGGGTTTACAAATTCAAACTCTCAGACCAGATGCTGTAGTCCACGGGCAGAATTTCTTTTTCAGAAAGGCTCGATCTTGCTCTTAAAACCTTACAATTGATTGAATGAAGCCCATCCAGATTATCAAGGATAATCTATTTTACTGAAAGTCTACTCAACACATAGATTAGTGTTGTGTTAATAACTGTGTACTATAGCCTAAGCATGCTCACACATAAAAATAACCATCACAAGTGTCAAGATGGGATTCTAGAGAAAGCTGGAGTGTGGTACAAACAAATGACTTGAAGAGCTACCAGATACATTTTGGAAATAGAAGAGACCTCAGTGATTAATTTAGCTTGCCAGGTCTGCTATAAGAAATACCACAGACTGGTTGGCTCAAACAACGACAGGAATTCACTGTCTCACAGTTTCGGGAACTAAAAGTCCAAAATCAAGATATCCATAGGTCATGCTTTCTCCAAAGTCTCTCATGTTTCTTGCCAGCAATCTGGAACTCAAAGTCTGTCTCCTTTTGCCTCCTTCTACTGCTGTGTCCAATTTCCTCTGCTTATAAGGTTTCCGGCCATATTGGACTAACGCCACTCTGATTCAAGTTTGGCCTCATCTTAATTGGATCTTCAAAGATGCTTTCTGCAAATGAGTTCACATCCACAGGATCAGGGGTTAAGAATTGAACATGTCTTTAGTGGGGGGGGGGGGGCATAATTCAATTCACTACAGAGATCATGCGGTAGAGGGAATTGAGCAGAAAATTATCGGCAAGACTTTTTTTGTTATCATCATCACCATCATCATCACAAAAGATTTTACAGTTGATTGCTGGTGCATGCAGCTAAGATTGTGACCCATAATGTCATTCATACTTGCATTAATATAAAATTAAACAGCTTCAATTTTTTATGTATTCATCCAACCAACAAATAAAGGTATTAAGGGTTTTGTGATGCTTTTATTGGGTTTTCAGTTTGCTGTGAATAAGTAGATAATATACAGGTAAACAGATAAATGCACAGGTAAACAGATGAATGAATAAGATAACACTAGTTAGTGATAAGGCAAAAAAAAAAAAGAAGAAGAAGAGAAAAGAACATCATAGAGCACAGTTGCAGGATATGTTTGATAGTTTGTCTGTGATGTCCTTTCTTAGAAGGAAGCACTTAAGCTGAGATCTGAGTGGTAAGAAAAAGCATACCAGGCAGAAGGAAGATTAAATCCAAAGATTCAGAGACTAACAAGCTTGCTGTGTGTGGTGGTTTGAAGCTGTAGGTGCCCCAGAAAAACATGTCCTTAAATCTAATCTATTCCTACGGGTGTGAACCCACTGTAAGTAGGGCCTTTAGATGAGGCTGCTTCAGTTAAGCTGTAACCCACCTAAATCAGTAGGGTCTTAATCCTATTACTGGAGTCCTTTATAAGAGAATGAAATTCAGACAGAGAGAGAAAATCACAAAAAGCAAGAGGCTAGATATTGATGGAAACTGGAAGAGAAGGGAGAGACCAGGGGACTCTGCCATTTGTCTTGCCATGTGACAGAGGAACTAAGGATGAGTCAGCTCCAGATTGCCCCTGATTCCCAAAGACTAGGAAGAAAGCATCACCCTGATGACACCTTGATTTGGACTTTCTTTTAGCCTCAACACTGTGAGCAAATAAATTCCCATTGTTTAACCCAACCCATTTCATGGTATTTTCTTGAGCAGTCTAGGACACTAAAATAGTATGCTTGAAAAAAAAATAGTGTGCTTGAGAAATGATATGGTTAGAACATGGTGGACTGCCTGGGATGAGATCAGCGAAGAAAGTCATGGCTATATCATGCAGGACCTTGCATGCCACAAAAGGAATTTAATTTTATTCTGACCACAATGCTTCAGTCTGGGATATGACATGAACCAATTTATGAAAACAATCATTTATGTGGATAATTGTATACACGGGATAAAATGTTGAAGCTGAGATATGCTTGTTTGACTATTATAGTGCTGCAGACATGAGGTAATGACTCAGGCTACTCTAGGTTAGTGATTCCCAGCAGCAGGTGATTTTCCCAGGGCATATTTGCAGTGTCTAGAGACATGTTTGGCTGCTACGACTTAGGTGGAGGGGGCAGCACTACTGGAACCTAGCGGATAGAAGCTGGGGATGTTGCTAAAGATGTTACAATGAACAGGGCAGCCCCACCCAACAAGCAAGTATTCAGCCTGAAATGTCAATACTGTTGAGGTTGAGGAAGCCTGCTCTAGAGTAATGTAAATAGAAATAAGCAGATGAATGTGTTATAATTTTAGAAGTAAAATTGAGAGGACTTTCTATAGATTAGATATGAGAGATCAGGAAAAGGCAGAAATCCAGAATGACTTCTCACTCTTGGGCTGGAGGCAGTGAGGTTGTGCCGTTACTGAGATAGAATGAAGAAGAGGGAAATATTTGTGAGTGGAAACCAAGAGGAGATGGCAGGTAAATTGTTGCCTGTTTGAATCTAGACCTCATAAGAGAGGAGGCTTGAGACATGAATATACGAGTCATCAGCACAAGGAAGGTATTTAAGCACAGAAGTCAATGAGATCACCCAGAGGAGGTTGTAGCTGCGGTATAAAATAGGGCCTAGGACAGAGTGAAGGTTAAGCAAAGGAGGTGAAGGTAGGAAAGAGATTGATAAGAAATAGACATTGAGGTAGGAGGGAAAATGTGGACATTTGCATCATGGAAATGAAGGAAAATGACATTACTATTAGATTAATCAAATAAAATTACCTAAATCATATTAGAAAACAGAAATTTCATATGATCCAATCTAATAGGAAGAAAATATGGACAATTTAGGTCAAGTTCTGCGGGGAGATCAAATATGGTAAGATGAGCAGGTAGAATATAGAAACTAAAGGCATTCATAATTTTGACCAGATCTGGAATTTCTAGCTGTTTTCTTTTGTTTTCACAGAATATACTTTCAGAACCACATTTTCTACTTTAATACATTCTCTCACCATGACTATTCTTTGAGGATAGAAGGATGTTTACAATTTATTGTATTTTGTGTTTCAGAATTTCCATGTATCTCATCAGGAAGTTTCTGTCCAAAGCTGAGTCTGGTCCATTTTTCAATGAAGAGACTCCTGGAGTGGAAAGAAAAAAAAAAAAGTGGCAAAATTATGAACTCTTTCTCAAATCCAGAACTCCTATTGCCTTCAAAATTTA
The DNA here is from genome assembly GCF_023851605.1 of Tamandua tetradactyla. NCBI lineage: Eukaryota > Metazoa > Chordata > Mammalia > Pilosa > Myrmecophagidae > Tamandua > Tamandua tetradactyla. The sequence continues at coordinate 7,485,108 of NC_135346.1, read as the reverse complement.
TCTTAATATGATGAAATTGTATAATCTAAGACAATTTAGCAACAACTCACTAATCACATTTTGCATGTCTTGAATTGTCCCAAGTTGAGTTATTGCTGGTTTGGAATCTGAATCACATTGCTGCTTGCCAACACTACTTTCCTATAGGTGGACATGTCTCCTTGGCAAACCCAAGTTTTGTGACTTGCCCTTCTTGGGCTGAAAGTTGGCAGAGCATTTCAGGTCGGTATGGCACTAAACATCCACATCTTCTCTCCAAATAAGATGAAGGAGGCATCCTTGCTCCTATCAAAGACTCTTGTTGTAGGGGCCACGGTGGCTCAGTAGGCAAGAATGCCTACCTGCCATGCCAGAGGACCCAGGTTCGATTCCCAGTGCCTGCCCATGTAACAACAACAACAAAAAAAGACTCTTGTTCTAGTTGGCTAGCTCCTGGAATGCAATATACCAGAAACAGAATGGCTTTTAAAAAGGGAAATTTAATAAGCTGCTAGTTTTCAGTTCTAAGGTCAAGAAAATGTCCCAATTAAAACAAGTTTATAGAAATGTCCAATCAAAGGCATCCATCCAGGGAAAGATACTTTGGTTCAGAAAGGCCGATGAAGTTCAGGGTTTCTCTCTCAAGTGAGAAGGCACATGGCAAACATAGTCAGGGCTTCTCTCTCATCTGGAAGGGCACATGGTGAACACAGCATCATCTGCCAGTTTTCTCTCCTGGCTTCCGGTTTCATGAAGCTCCCTGGGAGGCGTTTTCCTTCTTCATCTCCAAAGATCTCTGGCTCATGGACTCTGCTTCGTGGTGCTGCAGCATTCTCTGCTCTCTCCGAATCTCGAATCTCGTGTCTCCAAAATGTTTCCTCTTTTATAGGACTTCAAACATTAATTAAGACTCACCCGAATGCGTGGAGACATGTCGTCACCTAATCCAGTTTAACAACCACTCTCGATTACATCACATCTTCAGGGAGATGATCTGATTACAGTTTCAAACATACAATGCTGAATAGGGATTAGAAGAAACGGCTACCTTTACAAAATGGGATTAGGATTAAAACATGGCTTTTCTAGGGGACACACATCCTTTCAAACCAGCACAACTCCTATTAGGCTCTAGATTAGGCTCTGTAATTGTCCCCCCACCCCTTCCATGAACAAATTCTCCTTCTCTACTGGATTTTTCCCATCAGAAATATATTTTATTATTTCCTCACTTAAAAAAAAAAAGTCTTGTCCTTCTCTTCTCCTTCAAATATGGGCCCATTACTCTGCTCTCTATGGCAAAACTTCTTGAGAAAGGTGACCCTACTTTTTTTTATTTCCATTTACTTCAAATCACCCCAATATGGATTCAGCCTTCCTCAGTTTATTAAATCTGTTCTTGTCAAGGTCACTAGTCATCTCACCATATCCATTTCATCAGCAAATTCTATTGCTTCTACCAACCAATTATTTTGCTGGTCATTGGGTTTTCTCTACTCCATTGCAATCATCTTAATCCAAGCCACATCATCTATCACCGAATTACTGCTGTAGTTCCCCAGGTAGTTTCTTTTTTTCATCACTTACCTCCCATGCCACTTTGAAAGTATTATGTACCCCCTCAAAGCCATGTTTTAATTCTGATCTAATATTGTAGGAACAGCCATATCTTTTAATCCTGATTCAATAATGTAGGGTGGAAATTTTTAATTAGATTATCTCCATAGAGATGTGGCACATCCAGTTGTAGGTGTGAACTTTTGATTAGATGGAGATGTGACTCCACCCCTTTCAGGTGGGTCTTGATTAGTTTACTGGAATCCTTTAAAAGAGGAAACATTTTGGAGAGAATCAGAAATGACAGAAGCCTCAGACAGAAACTTCAAAACATATGCTGACACTTGGAGAACACAGACACAAATGTTTGGAGATGCTGGGAGCCCAGCAGGCATCACCATGAGATATTAAGCAAACCAGAACCTGGAGAGAGCCAAGGGAAGCCAAGAGATGAAAGCCAGCCCTGGAGAAATAAAGTGAGGAACCCCCACAGGAACAAAGGCTAAAGGCAACAGAGCCCAGGAGTAAGGGACCAGCAAGCGACCAGCCATGTGACTTCCCAGCTGATAGAATGCGTTCCAAATGTATCAGCCTTTCTTGAATTAAGGTATCTTTCTCTGGATATTTTAGTTTGGACATTTTTATAGCCTTAGAACTGTAAACTTGTACCTTATTAAATTCCCTTTATAAAGGTTTTTCCATTTCTGGTATATTGCATTCCGGCAGCATTTAAGAAACTAATGCACCTCCTGTACTCTGTTCTCCACACAGGAGACAGAGTGAACTATTAACAATATAAATTAGAAGCTGTCAACTCTTTGCTTAAAATCCCTCACTGGCTTCCTATTATATTTAAAATGAAATCCATCTCCTTACCTTGGCCTGCAAGCTGACATGGTCTAACTTCTCCTTTCCCTCTCTTCTCTCATATCTTTCTATCCTTAACCTTTCCTGCTCCAGTCACATTGATTCTCTAGAAAGCCTTGCATTCACTTCACCTATAAGACTGTTTCCCAAGATTTTCCCATGTTTGGCTCCCTTTCATCCTTTAGGTCTATCTAGAGAAGATTCCCTCAGTTAAACCCCCCTTTCTTCTTGTAGTATTGCCCACATTTCTTCCTTAGCACTTCCCATTCAGTAGTCACCCTTTTCATAAGTGTATTTATGGTCCTTCTCTCCCACTAAAGCATGTACACTCATATCAAAATACCCCCAGTAGCGCAAGGCCTATCAAATAAAACACATTCAATAAATATTTGTTGAAGAAAACAGTACAAATCTATATTTAATTGATCTATCTTTCTCCTTAAATTTTTTGAATCTCTGGTTGATTATTTTTAGTTTGTTTCCCATCCCTTGCCCAAAGATATTAAGAGATTGCTATATCCTGGTGTACTCCCTGAATGCAAATTATTGACTATCTGAATGGCTTTGTACATTTGAATCAACTAAAAATACTTTTACTTGCAAGAAACAGAATTTTGACTAACAGCAGATTAGATGACTAGGCGTTTCCACTTTGCAAGTAACTAGAAGTTCAGAAGAGAGTGGTAGCTGTACTGAGGTCAGCAGCTTGATGATGTCACAGTTCAGAGTGGCCATCTCCCCGATTCTCTCACCCTTCTCATAGTCCCATGGCAACTGTATCAAAAAGCTATATTCAGAGACTGGAAACAAGAGCAGTAGAGAGTTTTTATCTACTTACCTCTTCTTAATTTGCCAGGGCTGATATGACACATGCCACACACTGGCTGGCTAAACAACAGGAATTCATTGGCCCACAGTGAGGGAGGCTGGGAGTCTGAAATCAGGGTCTTGGCAGGCCATGCTTTCTCCCAGAATCTTTAATATTCTGGTGCTGGCTTGTCACAATCCGTGGGGTTCCATAGCTTGTATCACTGCCTCCTGTCACATGTGGTGTCCCTCCCTTTTCTAGGTTGTTAGGACTTCCGGCTTCTATTGGCTGCTTACATCTGAGTTTCCTTTGTGTTATAAGGACTTCAGTCTTATGGATTAAGGCCCACCCCGAACCAATCTGGCCCCATCTGAACAGACTCCTCAATGATCCTTTTCACACAAGTCCATGCCTTAACTAATAATAGCATCTTCAAAAGTGCTACTTAGAAATCATTCCATTCTACATATGCAATCAGTAATTCTTAACATCATCACATAGATGCATGATTATCATTTCTTAGTACATTTGCGTCGATTTAGGAAAAGAACTAGCAAAACAACAGAAAAAGATATAGAATGTTAATATAGAGAAAAAAATAAAAATAATAATAATAGTAAAAAAAAAGAAAAGAAAAGGAAAAAGAAAAAAAAAAAGACAAACAAACAGACAGACAAAAAAAAAAAAGTGCTACTTAAAAATGGTCGCATGCTAACCCTAAAATGAGCTGAGAATTAACATCAAGCAATTGAGAGAACTTTCTCGACCAAGGGGGAAAGAGTGAAATGAGACTAAGTGTCAATGGCTGAGAGATTCCAAACAGAGTTGAGAGGTTATCCTAGAGGTTATTCTTATGCATTAAATAGATATTACCTTGTTGTTCAAGATGTAGCGGAGAGGCTGGAGGGAATTGCCTGAAAATGTAGAGCTGTGCTTCAGTAGCCATGTCTCTTGACGATGATTGAACAATGATAGAGCTTTCACAATGAGACTCTGTGAATGTGAAAACCTTGTGTCTGATGCTCCTTTTAGCTACTATATCAACAGAAGAGTAGAACATATGAAATAAAAATAAATAATAGGGGGGAACAAATGTTAAAATAAATTTAGTTTGAAATGCTAGTGGTAAATGAAAGCGAGGGGTAAGGGGTATGGTATGTATAATCTTTATTTTCTCTATTATCGTTTTATTTCTTTTTCTGTTGTCTTTTTATTTCTTTTTCTAAATTGATGCAAATGTTCTAAGAAATGATGAATATGCAACTATGTGATGATATTAAGAATTACTGATTGTATATGTAGAATGGAATGATATCTTCATGTTTTGTTTGTTAATTTTTTTTAATTAATAAAAAAAAGTTTTAAAAAAATGGTTGCATGCCCACAGGAACATGGATTAAGACATGAATCTGTCTTTTGTGAGGTATATGATTTAATCCCCAACATTTGCCATCATTGGAGGGGAAATTATCTTTTATAGAAGACCCTAAACAGACTTCCTCTGTCATCTCGTGGACAAGAACTAGGTCACGTGCCAACACTTAGACCTAAAAAGTAGATATTTGTGTAGCAAGGAATAAGGAAGGAGCAGCTTCTGAGTGGACAACAAATTGCAATTGCCATATAGCCATCACAAGGCTAACCTAATTCTGCCTTCCATCTTTGGCTTTGACTTATTGATGGAGCAGATGGCAATTGCCCCAGTTTTTACTTTATTACTTTGTCCACAATCTTGGGATGTTTTTCAACATGTGAACATTGCAATTAAAGCAGACAGAAAGGTTCATTGCTTTCATACATATCTGACTTTTATACTTGGTCTTTGTGGCCACTTTATACTGTCCTTTCCATCACCTCTATTAAACTTTTAAATCTAGTATGGAGATTTTAGGCACTTTTCTTATAACCTTTTTTTCTGGAGCTTAAACTTACTTGGCAAGAATAATATTTCTATAATTAGTATTGCTTTGATGCCAGCATCTACTTTCATTGGCAAAATATTTTTCCCAGTTTAAACTTATTGAAAAACTGATTGAATTATCTTGATTTCCTACTATTTCTCTCTCAGGAACAACCACTCCAACCCTAATAGGTTACACCCAACTTTTGTGCTACTGGGTTTTTGAGCCTTAGAAAATAAATAAAAGGATCTTTGCGATCTAAGCAAAAACAACAACAAGAACTAATGGAGCTTTTTGTACATGAAAATTTTACTTTCCTTTAGCTATATTTAAATCAATTATCTATTTAGCCCTCTGTGTTGTGAATGAATTACAGTGCATTTGCTTCACCTTTGTTGGAGACTATTTATTGAACATCTACTGCTCATCAGGCCCAAGGCTCAACACTTACATGTATTATTTAATTTAATTCATATGATAACCCAAAAAGGCAATATTTTTTTTCATAGTTCCTCAGAGGAAACCAAGGCCAGAGAAGTTAAATGCCTGCTTAGGAGTCATACAACTTGTAACTGACAGAGTAGGGACTCAGTAAGGAGTCCAACAGCACTTAACCACTGGAGTAGACTGCCTTCTCACACATGGACTTCTTTATCAACCTTTGAGAAGCAAATTTTGGCTCCAAATACTATTAAGAGCTACCAATATCATGGCTTCTCAAGGCCCTTCCAGATGACTTTGCTGCCTGGAATATAAATAGGACATCTTCCAACTCAATCAGCAGAATAAGGGATGGAAGGCAGCTGCTGCTTTACTAAGGTTATACTGGTCCCTCTCCCCTTTACAGCTGCTTAAAAGCTATACTGGTGGAAAGGGGACTGCTGAATTGATGTTGTCTTCATTTCCTCCATAAGTTTTCTTCTGGAACCCACTTCTGGACTCAAGGAGACACAAAGCCACTGAGGGAAAATGTAGTTAATGGTCCATGAGCTGTCCTAGTTCTCCATAATTCTGAGTGTGAATTTCTGGCCATCTTCTGAAATGCTAATCACAAACACTTTTGTAATCTTTAGTATGTTACAGGCACTGATCTAGGTGTTGGATTAGTTTCCTGTGACTTCTTTAACAAGTTGTCACAAACTTGGTGACTTAAAACAACAGAATTTTATTCTTTCACAGTCCAGAAGGCCAGAAGTCTGAAATGAAGGTGTCGGCAAGGCTGTATTCCCTCTGAATCCTTTCCTTAACTCCTCTAGCTTCTGGGGGCTGCCAACAGTCTTTAGCTTGTGGCTATATTACTCCAATTTCTGCCTCAAACATTGTATTATCTTCTCCTCTATGTGTCTAAGGTCAAATATCGCCATCTCCCTCTCATAAGGACAGATGTGACAGTGCATGGGTACACGAGGGTAAGGGTCCACACACAATGAAGACAGGCTCCCCAGCTCCAGATTCTTAAATTAATCACATATTCAAAGACACCTTTCCCACAGAAGGTAACATTTACAGGTCCAGGGATCTGAAACTTTGGGGGACTATTATTCAGCCCACTATACTGTTTTATACGTATTATCTCAATCATCACATAACCATTGAGATAAATATTGCGAAACCTCTATTTACTGATAAGGAAATTGAAGCAAAGAGAGATTATATCATTTGTCCAAGATCAAGTAGCTTTTAAGTGGCCTGGATTTGAACCCAGTAATTTTACAATCTTGACAACTAGTTGTGACTGTAAGTGAAAAAATCATTCCTATAGAAGAATCCCCAGCTCGAGTGCACCAAGGGAGAAGCCAAATAGAAAGTACTTTCTCCTCTAAAGGTGGCACTCAGGTTTTGGAATTTCCCAACTTCTCTTTTTTGGCAGGACTCCTTGTTCCATCTTGTACTTTATCATCTAACACATACACAGTCGCTTTAAGTGCAGGGCTTTTAGAGTAATATGAAAAAAGTGTGCTGTATAAACTGCATACAGTTGAGGCATTGGCTGTACTAATGGACTTTTTAGCCAATCCATCAAAAGAACTCCAATGTTTGAGTTGGCAATAAGCAGTAAACAAACCTTTCTAGATATTCCTTATCATCTCTGACTTTTAAAAACAGATCCTGTAGAACAGCTTGCCAGATTCCTGTAACCCCCAAATCCAGGCCTAATTGGAACTTCTTCTATAAACCTTAAGTCCCAGGAAAGGGTTTTTCAGCCTGAACACCCTGTGGCACCAAGGTCAAATTTCTAGCGTACAGCCATGTGACCTCCAGGCCCCAGAGCCCACAGGCTCTGCCTCTTGAACTCTCTGACCTGCCCATCTCACTTCCTGTTTAGGTCAGGCTGTTTGAACCAAGCAGTCCATTTCTGAATGCATGTTCTGAGGTGTATTTCAAACAGCTCTGCGTTTATATCCTTTCCAGATCTATACCCTCTCTAAAGCTCCCTTTTAGTCATTTCATTCTCTATTTCTCTCCCCTCATGCATCAGAACAATTTTCATAGCTCTTCACAGTACCACACACTTAGGGTAGGTTCATCCAGCCTGAAAGGGACATCTTCCTATAATATCATTTTCATTTTCCCTTGAAGGAATTCCATGCTCCTCAGCATATAACCTTGAGCTGTCCTGTCAGTGCTGTTTCACCATCGGCATTGCTGCTTTACAATACATTCGAAAAATGCATCCAACAAATAAGACCATGTCAAAAAATTAAAAGATTTAAAAAACTATCATGTCTTGGTAGACACTGTGACACAATCACTCATTTATTTGCTGAGCAGGTAAAATAACGCAATCTCTTTGAAAAGCACCTTAGCATCATGTATCAAGAACCTTCAAAACATTCATAAGCTTCAATCTGTGAATTCCATTATGTAAGTCAGGGTAGGTTAAGGTGCTGTAACCGATAGAACCACATCTGTAAAATGAACTCAACACAATAGACTATTCCCACTCATATAGTAAGTAGTCTTACGTGGCTTTTCTCCCCGCAGTGATCAGAGACCAGGCTCCTTCCTTCAAAGGCCTGCCATCCTCACAGTCATCATTGCCATCTGCAGCTTCAAACAAAGTAAAAGAGAGGCTGGGGAGAACACATTCATTCCAAACTCCAGCACAGAAGTTCTGCACACGACTTCCCCTCCCATTCCATTGGGAGAATGTCATAGACCTATCTGTTGTTGATTAGCTAGCATTTTCTGCCACATTAATCTTCCAGAAGAAAGAAGCCTGAACACAATCCAGAAAACCTGGCATAGAGGCAACAAAGGCCCAGCATTGAGAGCATGTGAGCTTCCAAGACGGACACTGTCTCTGTCTCTGGGTTGGAACACTGTCTCTGTCTCTGGGTTGGAACACTGTCACTGTCTCTGGGTTGGAACACTGTCACTGTCTCTGGGTTGGAACACTGTCTCTGTCTCTGGGTTGGAACACTGTCACTGTCTCTGGGTTGGAACACTGTCTCTGTCTCTGGGTTGGAACACTGTCTCTGTCTCAGGGTTGGAACACTGTCTCTGTCTCTGGGTTGGAACACTGTCTCTGTCTCTGGGTTGGAACACTTTCACTGTCTCTGGGTTGGAACACTGTCACTGTCTCTGGGTTGGAACACTGTCTCTGTCTCAGGGTTGGAACACTGTCTCTGTCTCTGGGTTGGAACACTGTCTCTGTCTCTGGGTTGGAACACTGTCTCTGTCTCTGGGTTGGAACACTGTCTCTGTCTCTGGGTTGGAACACTGTCACTGTCTCTGGGTTGGAACACTGTCTCTGTCTCAGGGTTGGAACACTGTCTCTGTCTCTGGGTTGGAACACTTTCACTGTCTCTGGGGCTCCCAAGCTATGGCTCTTGGCCAAGTTACAAATTGGCTCCAGTAAAGAGGATTAAGACCCACCTTGAATTGGGTGGGTCACATCTCATGGAAACAATCTAATCAAAAGGTCTGCACTCACAAGAATGGATTAGAAGAACTTGGTTTAGCTGGAGTATATAACAGTTCCAAACCAGCACATTATATAAGTTTTTCTGTAAAAATAAGACCATTTAGAATTTTTAAAATTACACGAATGGTATTGTTCTGTATTCAACTACAGTTTGCTTTTTTTCACACAATATACATCCACGTTGATTCTAGTAATCTAGTCCATTTACATTAACAGTTCCATGGTATTTCACTGAATAAATATATTACAGTTCATTTATTCTTCACCATTGGTAGATACTTAGAAAGTTTCTACTTTTTGCTATTCCAAGGAAATGTTGGAATAAACATTCTTTTATGTATCTCCTAATGAGTGTATGTGATAGGTTCCTCAGGTTTATAATCAGAAGTGAAATTGCTGGGTCATAGGGTCTGATCATGCTCAGATTTATTAAATATTGCCCAGTTGCTCTCCCATGAATATATATTCCATTAGCAATATATGAGACCTAATTTTTCATGCCTTTTTTTTTTTTCCGCTAATTCTTTCAGGACTTTTTCCAATTTGTTGCTAGTCTTATGGGTATAAAATTACATCTCTCTGTGATTTTTATTTTCCTTTTATTGATAAAATATGAGGTTAAACATTTTTATATGTTTATTGGACATTTAGATTTTGTCTTATATTAACTTTATTTTCATTATTTGTCTTTTCCTTATTAATTTGTAGGGTTTTTAAAAATATATGTATATTCTCCAAAATTAAATTCATTTTAAGTTACATGCATTTCCAATGCCATCACCTATTTTGTGGCCTGATGTATTGCTTAACAAATAAACTTATAAATCAAATGTGTAATTGGTAACTCTGGTGGAGAATTATAATAGTGTTCACATTACTTTGACTGTGATTAATGTATCTAGCTTAGTAAAGGTATTTCTGAGCACAGACATCATATATTCCATACACATCATCAAAGAAACACCAGCCACCGAAATTCTTGCAGTTCACCTTCCCTGCAGCTAAAGACAGCAGAATCTAAATGTGCTGCCAAGTGTCAAGGATTTTTATACTGTCATCCAGCCTTAAATTTCTGTTTATTTAGAAAATGGCTGCAGTCCATCAGTTAATAATATTTACAACAAAACATATGGCTAGAACTTGGAAGGCTGGCCATTAGCTAATGTGAATCATTTCCAGTTGACATAGAGATGATTCATATCGTCAGTATGAATTCTATTTGAGTAGTGTGACATCTACCAGAGTTGACCTTAAATACAGATGATGGCTACTTATATGGTGGCTTTGAAGGACTCTGAAAAGGCCTACTTATCATACATTAGGAGGTACAGAATGAAACAAGAAATAGAGTTTGAGAGTGGTAGGGGAAAGGTGAGAGTAAAAGGGGAAGAGAGTCATAGAAGAGTAGGGGGACAGACATTGAGCAAATTAAAGACTGCATTGGTCAGGAAATGTGGTAGGTTATGCTGCAGTAGCAAATAATCCCTAATAGTGGCCTAACCTCCCCACCCCACCCCCAAATTTTTCTCACCTACATTATATGTCCAGCACAGGTCAGAGTAGTCTCTTCCTTATGTATTTACTCATGATCATCAGAGCTTTCTCCCCAAATTGACTTACATCACTTCTAATCACACCTCACTGAATATGGCACATCTCGTGGCTACTTCTAACTTAAGTGGGAACTGATATGCCTTCCATGAAGTGTCTGGAGGGAAGTGAACTGGAAATATTTGGTAAACAGCCTAGTGACTATCAGAGAGCACCATTCTAGTTACCAAATATTTGGTTCACTCTCCATACCACATGCAGGACACATCTACCCCCTACCCAAGCAAGACAACCCCAGAGTCCCACTGGGGCCTGGCACGGATCTCAATATTGTGAGCATCCGTGGAAAATGCAGCAGACTGCACCTCAAATTCAGGTGTGGCTAACTACTCTTGATATTGAGAATCATCAACTAAGAAGGCAGATTAACAACTCCCAATGCCCACATACGCGCATACGCCCACCCAAACTATATGTTAGTGTAACATAAATAGGAAACCATAAGGCTGGAACCAGTTGGAGACCAGTTCAAGAGGTTAAGGGCTGCAGAAAATGGCTTGTTCAGTGCTTTTTCTGTGAACCTTAATAAGCAGGAGCATAAGGCTGCCTGGCATTTCATTCACCCTAAATTAGACTTAGGGTGATACCTGGAGGAGATAGACACAAAGTGCTTCCTTACTCAGTACTTTGCCAAATTAATATGATGAATTTAACCCCCTGTGTAGCATATATAAGGGTGAATGGGCTCTAGAATATGACACAATTTACTGTTTTGTAGGCACGTCTGTCAGTCTCCAGATGTGCAAAATTAAATTCTCTGTGGGATGGCTAAATTTAAACCCCAAATCTCCTTTAACAAATGCACTTTTCATCTATTTCTACCTCATTTTCTTCTTGCCTGTGCTGTCTGCAGCCTGAATTCATGTGGACCAAATTCTAATATTTATATTTCTGGTATTTAATTTGTCTGTTCCAAACTGAGTCTTTCACTTAGAGAAGATAGATGTATTTAAAAAAAAAAGTTTGTGAATATTTTTTTTAATAAAGATAGAAAACCTTGGTCAAAAAAGGAGATTATATCTCAAGTGTACTTGGTAAATCTGTGGCACAATTGGCTGAAATATAAATTCCAAATGAAAGTACCTGGAGGTCTCTTTCAATATGCAGATTTCACTTCAAGAGGAATAACAAGAAAAAGTCTGAAATCACCAGAGGAGTACAGAATGCCAAACACCAAAAGAAATAAGCAGTTAAAAAGAACAGGAAACTCTTAAGCAGAAATGAGTAAAGGAGGCTTACCAGTGCAATCAAAGTGTGATATCTGCGTACCAGCGGAATTGACATCATCTGTGAGTTTATTAGAAATGCAGAATCTTGGGTCTTAGGACTTACAGAATCAGGGAGTGCATTTTGTCAATTCCATCAGATGATTCATATGTGCACTCACTAGATTCTAACTATTCAAAGTATTAAAAGACAGAAAAGCCAGGTGGTGCAACGGTGACTTAGTGGCAGAATTCTCACTTGCCATGCCAGAGACCCGGGTTTGATTCCCAGATCCTGCCCATGCCAAAAAAAATGTTAAAAGACAGAAGCACTGTAACAGGTGATCTATCTTGCTTTCATATAGCAGCACCTAACAGAGTGCTTGACAATTAGTTAGTTATTAGTAAGTACTTATGGTTAACTTCAAACTAACACTTCTGCACCTGAAACACTTCTTGTGTTGTGTAGAATATTCTTGCTGGAATAAACTTTACTTATATGGCAAAGCAATAAATAAAACATTTGAAAAATCAAATTTAAATAAAGGAGTACCTTATCATCTATATATGTATGTATTTCTGTACATTTATACATACACAAGCATGTATAAAAATATATAAAATGCCTTTATATATATATATGTATATTAGATATAAAATATCTTCAGATGCTTAGGCACAAGAGGAATTAAGTATATCCAAGGTCACAAAATTGTAAGTGGGAGAGCATGAACAGACTGCAGTTCCCCTGAGCATAGTCTTAAATTCTGTTGAATAACTTTGAGGCTTTTATAAAGATTAATTATAATAGCATTCTATGATGAATTTCCATTAGGAATCAGGTTACATCTTGAATGTTATGGGTTTTATACTCATATTCCTCTGGAATTACTAATTGAATAAATGAAAATTTCATCCTGTGATTAAATATTTTTCATGATTTTAATCTCATGTGTTAAATATTTGATGTTATTTTATGATTATGGACTTACTCTTCCTCTTTCTAAATGAGACAGAGAAAAAAAGTTAGTCTAGACATCAAGGCTTTAACCCAGAGAAGATTTAATTTCACTAAAGGTTATCACAAAGTTTTAATTCTGAAAGCTTTTTTCATACTTGATTGGTTTTAATCTATTCAATTTTATAATGGAAAACATAAAACATGATAAATACTAATTTATCAAATAAATATTTTCCCCATGTCATTCACTCACACTGCCCTTTTTGCAGAAATAAAAGTTAAACTATATTCAGTCAAATGTTTTCCTTTTCTTTAAAATACTGATATAAATTAGCCCCATCCTTTTATGCATAGAGATATATTGTTATTATTTATTTCTATGAAGATTTTAAAAATGGAGAATATAGAAACACTAACATATTTTATATTAAAATCAAAAAATGCAAAATTATTTGTATACCATGGTTACAATATAAGATATATTTATGCACATGAAGGATAAAATGCAAAAATATAAAGGTTATTTTACAATATGGTATTATGGATTTTTGCTATTCTAGACATTTACTTAATGTTATATTTTCAGTAAAAAGTGAACTCTCTCCCAAATATTTGGTCAAATATGTAATAGATATATATGTGTGTGTGTGTGTGTGTGTGTGTGTGTGTATAATAATTACTTTCTTACACATTGTGGCTTAAATTTTCATCTTCTTCATAATGAATTTATACAAACATGGAAACTTAGGTCTTAAATTTTAACTGAATGAGAGATATTTATTTTTCCTTCATAGTTAATATTTTGATTCTGTTTAAAATTTTTAATACCCTAAGTTCAGGGAGTTATTCTGTCATTTTATCTTCTAGAAATATTATTGTTCTGCCTTTTATGTCTAGATTTGCAGTCAATTGACTTTTGTTTATGGCATGATATTGAAACAGGTTTCCTTATTTTTCCATATGGATATCCAATTTTCCCAATATGAATTTGAAATCAGTCATTTCCCCACTATTTTCCAGTGCTACTTTTTCATAAGACAAATGTCCATATGGAAACAGGTTTGTTTCTGGGTCCCTATTCTCTCCCTTATTCTATTTTTTTGTCTTGGTGACATTATGGTAATATCTTAATTACTTTAGTTGTTTAATAAGTGATTAATAACAATTAAGTTTGCCTAATTAAAGAATATTTAAATTTACTATTTCTTTTTGCATCAGTTTAAGCAAGTTGTATTTTTCTAGAATACATGAGAAGGTCTAACACACATTTAACTGGCATCCCAGGAGGAAAAGAGAGAGAAAATGATACAATGAATATTTGAAGATATAATGGCTAATAATTTCCCCAAGCTGTTGAAACATTTAATCCATACATTCATGAAACTCAATAAACTTCAATCAAAATAAAATTTGTCAGAGGCAGATAAATGAGATGAGGGTAAAAAAAAAGTCAAAAAGCAGAAAAAGGAACAATGAAGAGACAGGATATATCAAAAGCAAACAGTAAGATTATAGATTTTGATGCAATTACTATTTATGCTAGTTATAAACTCAAGACTCGTTACATTAAAGGTAAATGTACTAAGTACTAGGAATGGAACTTTACTGGACCTCTCTGATGACTTGTAGTTATTCTGCAATCTCTACAAGATCGGATTTATTCTGAGTTCACTCTTATTTCTAGAACGTAATCTTTTGATGTAATAATATAGAGCATAGTGGGCTTGTCAGGGCACCCACCTTTGATGGACTCTGGAGTTCAACTTTTATCCCCTCCCCAGAAAACCTTTCGACAGCGCTGCTTAGCTTCCCCACAGCTATTTCAGGTTGACCAAAAGACTCTGCACCAAAGCAGCCCCATCATTTCATGCTGATTTTTTAATAAGATATTTTATGCAGATTTTCTAGTTCTTTTCAGAAGGAACATATGTCTGAATTATCTGGCTTGCTTCTGTTCATATAAGGAATTCCCCTTTATTTTTTTAAACATGCAGAAGGCTACCATTTCACCTCTTTTTAATCTGGTCATTTACACTTTAAAATGGTTTCTTCAATTCAGTTTCTTAAAAGTAAGAATTTTATAAAACGGAATAAAAAATCTTATTAAAAGTCAGAGAAACTCTGCAATCATTAATACTATATTTAATATTTATAAGTCCAGGGTTCAACAGATTCATTGTATGCGTTGTCTGAATACGCAATACTACCAATATTAAAACGGGCATAAGCCTAATGCAAGCATATTTAATATCAAATATCATTAAGTTAGCTAACTTTAGGCAAAAACACAGTAATGATAGAGAGACATAAGTTTTAGAGATACTGGACTCCAAATGTTTATAACCTGAAGGAGGCAAGAAAGAGAGGGACACCATGAAGCTGAAAGAAGATTAAAAAATAAAGGCATGCACATGCAGAAGATAAATTCTACATTTTTCCACAATTTTCCTGGACTCCCCTATGGCTCTCTGGAGCTGTTCTAGAATGGCTGGAAATTCTTCTAGCATGTCAATAATGTTGGAGCAGGGGCTGTTGCAAATAATCCTCCCATCTCATTTCATAGTTAAGCTTGGTTATTCTTGATAATGAAAACAGCCATATAGTCTGGGGCAGTTAACAGGCTCTATGAGACAGCAACCAGAATTTAAATGGTAACTAATCTTAAATAACTCAAAGGCTTTCAGCTATTTTTCTCAGTATGAATGAGAAATGTGCAGTCAGTTGGCAAGAGAGGGATCTCAGTTAACTTTAATACTTGAAGCTTTGCCTAAAGCAATTCTGTTCAGAAACTACTTACTGAGTAAGGAGGATTTTCCTGATAAAGACAAAGTCCCTGATGACTGCTGAATAACGAGCCTGAATTAGCAAGATAGAAAAAGAGGATGGGGAAGGGTTCTCAAGGCAGGGAGATATTTAAAAGATGCATTTTAAGGTTTTAGCATATGAAAAGGAGGGGTAGGCAGCTGTTCTGACTCAAGATAAACAAAAATTTTTGAGTTGATCAGAAATGCAAGAGGATGAAACCCCGAGATACATCAATATTTAAGAAATGGGTTGAAAAAGAGAAATTAAGGATTCAGAGATGAAATGGAGGAGAATGGGAGAAAGTAATATACTGGAAGTTAAGAGATTAGAGCATTTTAAGGAGAAATAAATGCTTAAAGATGTCAAATATGCTTGGAAATCTAAAAGGGATATACTGAAAGCCTATCAGATTTAACCACATGCTGACTGTTAAGGTCTTTGAGAGAACAATTTTAATGTTATGACATGAAAAATAAGATGCAAAGTAAGGAAGCGGAAATAATAAGGGCATAGTAAACTTTTAAGAATCTTGATTATAATGAGATGGGATGTCAAGGGAGGGTCTTTTTTTTTAACAGAAAGGGAGAATTGGAGAGGCTGTAAAAGCCCCCAGGGAGGTAGTAAGATAAAAATAGGCAAAAAGGGCATCATTGAAAGGAAAATACCAGGTAGGGATGAGGACTCAAAGTAAGGAAGTGTTGGTGATGAAGCAATGAAACATTTTCAATATCACAGGCCAGGCAAAAGTTGATGAACAAAGGTACAGATGTGAATATGTCTACAGGATGTCAGCTGTGTAGATGATGCATTTTTAGACCATAGACAATGCAATATACAGTGAGTAAGCCACACTCTTAAAAAGTATGCCAAATTTGATTTTAATACAAATGTTACAATTAAGAGAAATAAGAGAATTTGTAAGAGTCATCCACATAAAGAAGCCTCCAAATAAGATGAACTTATTTTAATAAAAGAATCTTGACGGCAAGTCTGAGTTGGACTATGATTATGAGACGGAAGATAGCTGCACAAAAGGTCATATTCTCCATTAGTAAGGCTACCCTTGGACTTCAAGGACATCTAGTCATTGCATCAACCAAAGCAAATGCCAGTGGTCAGGATAGGGTGAATACTAGGACCCGTCCCAAAATATGATATAAAATAAGAGCTGGGAAAATGGTTTTTGAGGTATTTACCACAATTCTTTACACATGGTAATTTTCTCTGACGTATATTGGTCTTTGGGATTTAGATAGAGATCATACGCCCTTTTTGCCTGGTTTGCATCTTTATCATAGTTTGTCACATGGTAATCCTAGATAAGCTCCCTCTGGCTGAACATTAAAACTGAGAAGGGACAACTGCAGTTGAAAGGAGTATATTGAGTTATAATAGTTA
This sequence comes from Tamandua tetradactyla, assembly GCF_023851605.1. NCBI lineage: Eukaryota > Metazoa > Chordata > Mammalia > Pilosa > Myrmecophagidae > Tamandua > Tamandua tetradactyla. The sequence goes on along the minus strand of NC_135346.1, from coordinate 7,468,088 downwards.
AGAAATTTTTTAATCGATGCATGTTGTCCTTTGGTATTTGCCCCAAGTCACTCCACATCAATGAATTTTGCTTTAATATGATTTGACTTTGATGATAATGCTGGGCATGCTAAGTTTAGCTGCTCAACCATAGGGTATTAGCTACGATTGAACTATTGACCTGATGATACAATTTAATCACAGAAAAGATATCTAAGAGTTTCATAAATCTCTGGGAGTTTTCACACTGTCTCTTAGTGGTCCCTAAGTTCAGAACCCATTCCCTAGAAAGAAATAATTATGTGGAGCCACAAGTGAGTAAGACAGGATTGTGAATAGTAGCATTTTTTTGAAAGGAGAAAAGAAAAAGCAAACTATTTTCTATCCTTTTTCCTGCTCTTTTGTTTTGCATTTCTTCTTTTCTCTCCCTCATCCTTCTCCTATTCCATGAAAACTAATTTACAATCTGAATATTATTTTTTGAGCACAAAATCTGTGAAAAACGCTAAGTAGATACACAAGGAATTTTGTTCTTTAGATCAAAGGTGCTCCAGCTTTGGCACCAGACTCCCCCGGAGGATTTGTTAAAACACATTGCTGGGCCCCGCCAGAGTTTTCTGACTTAGTAGGACTGGAGTGGAGCTGTAAGAATTTGAGAATTTTGCCACGCAAAGGAGGACTCCAAGAGACGTTCTCTCATGCAACACGCAAGGGGTTTATCTTCCACACATGTGTGGGGCTCGCTGAACACGCAGGAACCGAGAGCCCCGAACCTGGGTTTTGGGAAGCCTTTTGAGGGCCAGGATAAGGGTGTGGGGTTTGAGGGTTGAACATTAGTTACAGGTTCTGCTTTATGCAGGAAGTAGATAACGAACATTTTGCAAGAAGCAGATAACAAACATTTTTCGCGCATGAGTCATGGGAGCTGCTTCTTGCAAGAAGCAGCTGTCTCGTGCAAAACTCCCTTACTCAACCTTCTCAGTTGCATTCTTAGATAAACTTTCTCCAGCAGTTACAACCTTGCATAACCAAGGCAGCAGAAAACCTTGCATAACAAAGGCAGCAGATAACCGCCCCTGGGAAGTCCCGGGTTGTTTTAGCCTGATGGGGCCCATAACTCTTTTCTTTATAAAATCCTTCTTTACATAAGAAAAGTTAGCTACTGTTAAGTTTTATAAAATCCTTCTTTACATTCCCCACTCCTTTTTGTACATATCTCTAATCTTAGAGATTTTCTGGGTTATTTAATACTGAGTACTGTTGTCTGATGAGCATTAGTTTGACATTTCCAATCTGCCCCTGTAAAAACTGTATAATTTTATTTAGAATACATGGTCTTATAGTCATTATTAAAAGTAACACAGTTAAGGGCCCAGTGAGAGCAGATAATAGCGTTGTCAACCAGGGGGACTTAGTAAACCAAGATTTAAACCACCCCTGTTGCGCCTCTCGTTCTTTTTGTCTTTCACGAAGGCGCTCTCTGAGTTTTGTCATGGACTCTTTAACAACACCAGAGTGATCCGCATAGAAACAGCACTGTTCTTTTAAAGCTGCACATAGTCCCCCCTCTTTGAGGAAAAGTAAGTCAAGTCCCCGCCTATTCTGCAGAACTACTTCTGAAAGGGAGGTTAGAGAGTTCTGAAGGGCTGAGACAGATCTTTTTATTTCTTTTAAGTCTTGATCCATCGCGGCCTGTAATTGACTGGTTTGTTGATTGCTATGTACAATGGCAGCAGTCCCCGTGCCTATACTGGCAGCGACAGTTACCCTCATAAGGACTGCTAGAGTTATTGAGATTGGTTCTCTTTTGTATCTGATTTGGCTTATTAGTGTAGTTTCTAATTCTGTCTCTGAATGATAGAGAATTCGGGGGTATATAGAAACTAATACACAATAGTTGACAGAGTTGTTAAAAACCTTTGTAGATACACAAGGGGTAATTCCAGTGTTACATGCCCACTTTAAACTTGGGGGAGGTTGAAGGAATTTATCATTATTTTGGGTTTGATTAATGGTGGCACATAAGATTTTAACGTGGGGAGGAGGGTTACCTATACAAGTTCCTTGTCCCGTAACTTCAGACAGGGTGAGTTTATGGTCGCTGTCCCAGTCGCAAGACGTGCCATTAGGGAGGATGGTATATGACTTATTTATAGCTATTCTTTCATAATAGGGTGGCAAAGCTGACAGGCAAAGCCAGCATGACTGGGTGAGATTAGCTCGGGAGTGATTGAGGGCAGAAAAGGCTCCTAGAATTAGGTTGTATAATCGGTCACCAGGAGTCTCTGGATTGTAGGGAGAAGTACTATTGGGAGTTGGAAGGGGGGAAGAAGTGGGAATTAGGGAGCTATTGCTAGGCCTTCCTGGGGGCGTAGGCTTCGCACGAGGCCCTGGGTTTTTCATAGTCAGAACAGGGTTGGGGCCTACCCTGATAGCTTTTTGGGGAATTTCTTCCTTTTTAATTAGTATTAGCCTCCCCCTGTCTGTGCCGGCTTCGTAGAATCTGGTTCCCCAGGTCTTTCCAGTTATCCAACTATCGTCTGAAGGGTTAGTGATATTAAGCCAAACTTTATCACAAGGGTTGTATGAGTAATCTGTTTTAAGACTAGCACCTGTGGCGTGGGCCTTGAGACGCTCCCTGAGCCACCCTTCAGACCCACAGCCTCCGCGGTTAGTACAGTTCCATTGGAATCTTATTTTGAGGAAGGGGTCACCTGAGGTTGTCCATTTTGTTGCTAAGGTTTCACAGCCCCAGTAGGCACAATAATAATGTCTTGGGCTGTTACAATAACTTCTACCCGGATTGGATGCAGGGCATAGATAAATGGGGGTCAGGTCACAACAGGGTTTATTCTCCAGAGTGGTAAGATTACAAGGGGGTACCAGGAACGAAGGCTCCCCTGCTCCCTCCCAAGTTTTTATAGTCTTCCCATTTTCCCATCTGGATATTGTCCATTTCCAAGGCTTATGCGGGTTGGAATTGGGTTCCCCTGGGGGAAGGAGGAGAAGAAGTAGTAACCCTACGAACCCGCAGCTTGAGAGGATTGTCAGTCCTTTCCAGTTTCCACTGGGACTCAGAGGGCGAAGGCACAGGTTTGAGATGAGACGCATGGATCCAGGATGCGATGCCATCGACCTTGACTGCGGTGGGGGTGGTCAAGAGTACTTGATACAGTCCTTTCCAGCGAGGTTCAAGAGTCTGTACCTGGTGGCGGCGGACGTAGACAAAGTCTCCCACCTGATATTGATGCTGAGTTCTGTTATCTCCTGGCTGGTAGGAGGTGGAGAGCTGCCGCCACAGGAACCGCTGGGCTTTTTCCAAGGCTCGCAGCCTGTCAAGCAAGGGGGTATGGAGGGAACTATTAATCTCTAGAATGGAGGATATGTCTTTGACTGGAGGTGGCGCTCCATACAAGATTTCATAAGGGGTTAGATTACACATGAGAGCAGAGGGGGTATTCCGGGCCCTGAACAGGGCATAAGGCAGGAGCATGGTCTAATCCTTCAAGCCAGTCTCTATAGCTAATTTGGTTAGGGTCTCTTTAATTGTCCTGTTCATTCTTTCTACCTGCCCTGAACTTTGGGGTCTGTATGCGCAATGCAATTTCTAATCAATCCCCAATATCCTGGCCACACCCTGACTTACCTGGGTTACAAATGCGGGTCCGTTATCTGACCCTATTACCTTTGGTAGACCGAACCGGGGAAAAATTTCTTCCATAATCTTCTTGACTATGACCTGGGCCGTTTCTCTCTTAGTTGGGTAGGCTTCAACCCATCCTGAAAAGGTGTCTACAAAAACTAGTAAGTATTTAAGTCCATACTTTGCAGGTTTAATTTCAGTAAAGTCGACTTCCCAGAACTGCCCAGGTCGAGTTCCCCTTAGTCTTTTTCCGTTAGGAGCTTTGGTGGGGTAGGCGTTCACAATTTGACATGCCTGACATTCTCTGGCTACGCGATCTGCCAGTTCTTTCCTTTTTGAGGCTGCCAGAGGGTACAATTCCCTCTGGTCTTGCAGGAGCTGCTGTAGTTTCCCTGTCCCCAGGTGGGTGAGCTTATGGACCTGCTGTATGTAAGCTAGGGCTTCCGATTCTCCTTGGGGTGTAACCTCAGATAGTGTTTCAGGGGGTTGCTGGTTTTCTTTGGTTATTAGGACCAAGTTTACAGGGTCCCTTAATGCTGCCGCTTTTGCTTCTTCATCTGCTCGCTTATTACCCATGGTTATTGGGTCTGAACTTCTTTGGTGGCTAGCACAGTGGACAATTGCTAGTTCTTTGGGAAACATGACTGCTGCCAGGAGTTTAAGAATTTCCTCCTTGTGTTTGATTTCTTTACCAGCTGAGGTTAATAGCCCTCTTTGTTGGTAAATTGCCCCATGTACGTGGGCAGTAGCAAAGGCATAACGGCTATCTGTATAGATAGTCGCTCGTTTTTCTTTTGCTAATTCTAGAGCTTTTGTGAGGGCAATTAGTTCAGCTTTTTGGGCAGATGTTCCCTCCGGGAGGCTAGAAGACCAAATAACTTTTGTCCCACTGACTACCGCTGCTCCCGCTCGCCTCTTACCGTGTTGGAGAAAGCTGCTTCCGTCCGAAAACCAGGTTACCTCCGAGTTAGGTAATGGTTGGTCTTTTAAGTCTCTGCGGATTCCGGTCTCTTCAGCTAATATCTCTTGGCAAGTGTGCAGCACAGGTCCCGCGGTCTCGTCCGGGAGCAGGGTAGCCGGGTTTAAAGCTGATGGGGCCCCAAAAGTCACCCTGTCTTTGTCTAGGAGGATGCTCTGATAGTGGGTAATTCTGGCATTTGACATCCATCTATCTGGAGGTTGGCGGATTATGCTCTCCAGGGCGTGAGGGGCTATTATGGTCAGCTTCTGTCCTAGAGTGAGTTTGTCTGCGTCTTTTGCCAGGAGGGCAGCTGCCGCGATGGCCTTGAGACAGCGTGGCCATCCGCTGGCAACTGAGTCTAATCGCTTGGACAGATAGGCCACCGGTCTCTTCCAGGGGCCTAAAGCCTATGTTAGGACCCCTCTAGCCACGCCTCTCCTTTCTTCTATGTAGAGCGTGAAAGGTTTATTCACGTCTGGGAGGGTTAAAGCTGGAGCTGACAGGAGCGCTTTCTTAATGCTGTCGAAAGCTTCCTGCTGTTCTATTCCCCACTGGAAATCAGCACTCCCTTTGAGCAAGGGGAATAATGGGGCAGCAAGGGCTGCAAACCCTGGGATCCACAACCGGCAGAATCCCGCTGTCCCTAAGAACTCTCGTAGCTGCTTTCGGGTCGTGGGCGGGGGTATCTGTGTTACAGTTTTCTTTCTAGCCTCAGTGAGCCATCGCTTTCCATTCTTAAGAGTATATCCCAGGAAGATTACTTCCCTTTTACAGATTTGGGCCTTTTTGGCCGAGGCTCGGTACCCCAGTGCGGCTAGCTCACTTAACAGTTTCGGGTTCCATACTCACAGTCCTCCTTAGTGTCTGCTGCCAACAGTAAGTCGTCCACATATTGTAGCAAGGTGACTCTGGGATGCTGAATTCTGAAGGAGCTTAAGTCTTTATGAAGAGCTTCGTCAAAAATGGTGGGGGAGTTTTTGAACCCCTGGGGCAAGCGTGTCCAAGTCAGTTGGTTCGAGGATCCCGTCTCTGGATCGATCCACTCGAAAGCGAACAAGGGTTGACTGTCCTTATGCAAGGGCAGGCAGAAGAAAGCATCTTTTAGATCAAGCACAGTATACCAAGTCTTTTCAGGATGGAGAGTGCTGAGCAGGTTATAGGGATTTGGCACCGTAGGATGTATATCCTGCACTCTGCTATTTACTTCCCGTAAGTCTTGCACCGGTCTATAGTTTCTAGTCCCTGGCTTTTTGACCGGCAATAAGGGAGTGTTCCAGGCTGATTGACAGGGCTTAAGTACTCCCAAGCCAAGGAATTTCTCTATATGGGGCTTGATTCCTTCCCGGGCTTCCTTGCTTAAGTAGTATTGTTTTACCCGAATTGGAGAGGCGGTGGGCTTTAGGGTCACTACTACTGGGGGCTGATTGACTGCCAACCCTAACCCGGCAACTTCTGCCCAGGAATTAGGGAATTCTTCAAGCCAGGCCTGAGGAATTGAACTGTGGAGCTGTTCTGGTTTTATGTACAGCTGATATTCTTCTTCGACTGGCAAGGTGAGGGCAGTTATTACAGGTTGGCTTACTAGCGGGTTTAAAAATTCCACCTTTGGCCCCTTAGGATTGAAGGTGATTCTCGCCCTTAGTTTAGTTAACAAGTCTCTTCCCATAAGCGGGGCAGGGCACTCAGGAATGACTAGGAAGGAGTGTTGAACCCTCCCCTTCCCCAGGTCCATGGTTCTTTTAGTAGTTCAGGCGCGGTAGCGACTGCCATTTGCTCCCCGCACTAAGGACCTTTTTGTAGAGAGTGGGCCTATAGGTTCTTGGAGGGCCGACACTACTGCTCCTGTGTCGACTTCAAAATTAATTGGTACCCCCTCCACATTAAATTTTACCCTGAGCTCGGGGAGGGGTGCCGAGCCCTGACTCCCCTAGTCCTCACTTTCTAGAGCCAATGTGGCCGGTTGTTGCCAATTTGGGGGCCTAGTACCCCTCCGTTTTTTTTTTTTTTTTTTTTTTTTTTTTTTTTTTTTTTTTTATTACTGAACCAATTTATTTATGCAAAAGCATAAAAACAAGGAAAACTCAGGTTTTCGCCCAATAAAATTAAGTCCAACTATTCAGAGAGGATGACTTCTTCACCTTAAAGGTGCTAGTGAATGTGGCACAGCATCAACATGTGTGCCATCATGTATGATTCCTTACAGACCCAGCTTGGTTCTTCTCCAATGTCTCCTCTTGGAGTTGTACCTGATTTTATTGCCAGTTTTCATTCGAATCCATTGAGGAATTGGACGATTCTGTTTTTGTTTCTTGGCCAGGAATCGCTTGATTCTAAAAGTCTTATGAGAAGACATGTCGAAGGTAACAATCAAGCCCGCACACAACGATGGCGGACGAGGAGAAAGACCCCCTCCGTTTTTTCGGACAGTTTTTGGCCCAGTGCCCAGTTTCTTTGCAGTAGGCGCACTGGTCTGGACTAAGAGGGGTACAATAACGCCGACCAGAGGGATTTTCTCCAGCTCGTCCTCTACCTTCAGTGTTTCTTTCAACTACTGTGGCCAGGATCTTTGTTAATTCTTTTGTTCTCCTTTTCTCTCTTACCAACTCTTTTTCCTCTCTCTCTCTCTCCTTTGTTCTTTTTCCTCCTCTGTTTCTCTCTTATAAAACACTTTTTCAGCTTCTTTGACTAAATCTCGCAAGGCTAGGTCCTGCAACCCCTCTAAGCGCTGCAGCTTGCGTCTAATATCTGGAGCTGATTGGCCGATAAAGGCCATGGCCACTGAGGCTCTTTGATCCTCCGATTGAGGGTCAAAGGGAGTATACCTACGGTATGCTTCCATTAGTTTTTCTAAAAAGACTGAGGGCGATTCGTCCGCTCCCTGAATAACTTCTCTTACCTTGGCCAAATTGGTGGGCCGGCGTGCGGCTGCTCGGAGACCCGCTACTAGAGTCTGGCGATAGATGGACAGATGCTCCCTACCTTCAGAGGTGTTCGGGTCCCAATTAGGGCGGCGCAGCGGGAACCGATCGTCGATGACATGCTGGAGTTGGGTGGGTCTCCCGTCTTGTCCAGGAACTTGTTTCCTGGCTTCCAGTAGGATCCGATCTCGCTCCTCCGTGGTGAAGAGAGTCCCCAGGAGTTGTTGACAATCATCCCAAGTGGGCTGGTGAGAGAACATAAGGGACTCCACCAATCCAGTCAGCCTAGTGGGAGCCTCGGAAAAAGGAGGGTTATTATTTTTCCAATTATATAAGTCAGAGGAGGAAAAGGGCCAGTATTGTAGAGCGGGCATTTTTCCCCCGTGTCCGTCATCCACTGGAGGCCCGTACGGTCTGAGGGGGAGAGTGACCGCCACATCAGATGGGCTTAGTGCTCGTCTGCTTCGTGTACTATGTGCCGGTCCTGGTTCATCTGGGATCGTCTGTTGGTGAACCTGCGGAGAGGAAATGGAAGAGGGCGGGGAGAGAGAACTAGAGGAGGGAGAAGGTGAGCTAAGAGAGGGGGGGTCCTGTACCGGAGCTGAAGGGTAGGGAGGAGGGGAAGAAGGACCTGCATCGAAGAGGATTAGATCCGATTGGGATTCCGGTAGGACTGCAGGAGACAAAGAAGGATAGAGTTTCGGAGCTTGAGAAGGACCCGGCACCTTGATTGGGAGTACAGAGTGAGAGTCATGTTGACCAAGAGGAGTAAGAAACGGCTTTACCCATGGAGGTGGGTTTTCACACAGGTCCTGCCAAACCATGATGTAGGGCTGCTGGTCCGGGTGGCCATACGGGTCAGGGCGGAAGATGACAGACTTGACGGCCCGAATCAAGGGTAGATGAAAAGTTCCTTCACGAGGCCATTCCACGTTAAAGGAGGGCCACTCGGCCGAGCAGAAGGTCTGCCATTTGCCTTTCTTTACAATAAGAGATAGATTCTGACCTCTTTCCCTGACCTCCGACCAGTGTCTTAAGGTCAGAGAAAGTGGAGTCGACATTCCCTGACCCATTTTTGGTAAAACAAAAACAATTCCTAACACACAAATACAGACAGACACACACAGAGCCGGCACACCACGTTTACACAGTTTCAGAGACACAGCTCAGACTGGCCCGATGACTGTGATCGAGTCTCCCCCCGTCAGAAGGGAAACAGAATCAGAGTCGGCCCTGTAGGAAGCCTCCAGGCGTCCCCGGAGGTCCCCCAATCCCGAGGCGTCCCTTGGGAGAGTGACCTGCAACCCCGGACACGTCTGTCGGTTGCAGTCGGGGAGTGCTCACGCGACTCCCCGACAGTCACTGCCAGTCTGACAGACTAAGCGATTGCACTTCAGACAAAAAAGGCCTTACTTACCCCGAGAGAAAGAGCTGTTGGAGCCTTCCCCTACGAAGAGCCGATCTCGCTGGGGCCTCCAAATGTAAGAATTTGAAAATTTTGCCACGCAAAGGAGGACTCCAAGAGACGTTCTCTCATGCAACACGCAAGGGGTTTATCTTCCACACATGTGTGGGGCTCGCTGAACACGCAGGAACCGAGAGCCCCGAACCTGGGTTTTGGGAAGCCTTTTGAGGGCCAGGATAAGGGTGTGGGGTTTGAGGGTTGAACATTAGTTACAGGTTCTGCTTTATGCAGGAAGTAGATAACGAACATTTTGCAAGAAGCAGATAACAAACATTTTTCGCGCATGAGTCATGGGAGCTGCTTCTTGCAAGAAGCAGCTGTCTCGTGCAAAACTCCCTTACTCAACCTTCTCAGTTGCATTCTTAGATAAACTTTCTCCAGCAGTTACAACCTTGCATAACCAAGGCAGCAGAAAACCTTGCATAACAAAGGCAGCAGATAACCGCCCCTGGGAAGTCCCGGGTTGTTTTAGCCTGATGGGGCCCATAACTCTTTTCTTTATAAAATCCTTCTTTACATAAGAAAAGTTAGCTACTGTTAAGTTTTATAAAATCCTTCTTTACAGAGCCTGAGAATTGCATTTCTCCCAAGTTCCCAGGCGATGTTGATGCTACTAGTCCAAGACCATACTTACAGATCCCTGTAACATATATGTTGATGTTCATCTGTGGAGCTTGAGAAACCTTGATCCATTCTTAGCCAACGAAGTGGGTTGAATTGTGGCCTTCAAAAAATAGATATATATATGATCATGTCTTAACCCCAGAACCTGTGAATGTGAGCTTATTTTGGAAAAAGTCTTGCAGATGTAATTATGTCAAGGATCTCAAGAAGAGATCATCCTAGATTATCTGGGTGGGCCCTAAAAGCCCTTATCAGAGAGAAGACACAGGCACAGAGAAGAAGGCCACATGAAGGTGGAAGCAGAGACTGGAATGATGCAGAAACAAGGACTTCCAGTGGCTACCAGAAGCCAATCTCCCCTTGAGCCACCAGAGGAAGTGGAGTCCTGCGAACACCTTGGTTGGGACTTCTGTCCTCCGGACTATGAAAGAATAAATTTTTTCTGGTTTCATGCCACCAAATTTGTGGTAATTTGTTACAGCAGCCTTAAGAAACTAATATACTCCACCACACTTCTTCCTAGATTAATAAAAAAATTCAGACCTGCACTGAAATCCCAGATCATTCCTTATTACTTATTGGGCCAATGTGAAGCTATTATGTACCCCAGAAAAGCTGTGTCCTCTAATCCTCATTCAATATTGCTGGGTGGGATCATTTTTATTATTTCCATGGAGATGTGACCCACCCAATTGTGGGTGGTAACTTTTGATTAGGTGGTTTGTTTCCTTAGAAATGTGTCTCCACCCATTCAAGGTGGGGTTGCTTACTGGAGCCCTTTAAGAGGGAACCATTTTGGAAAAAGCTCAGAACCAACAGTGCCTACACAACCAGAGACCTTTGGAGATGAGAAAGAAAATGCCTCCAGGGAAGCCATTGGAGAAGCCTGGAGAAAAAGCTAGCAGAAACTGTCACGTGCCTTTCTAGCTGATAGAGAAACCCCAAACATCATCGGCCTTCTTGAGCCAAGGTATCTTTCCCTGATGCCTTAGTTTCGACATTTTTATAGCCTGTCCTTAATTTGAACATTTTCATGGCCCTACAACTATAAACTTGCAACTTAATAAATTCCCTTTTTAAAAAGCTGTTTCATTTCTGGTATGTTGCATTCTGGCAGCTTACAAACTAAAACAGTCGTGTACCTCAGGAGACTCTTCCTGATCCTCATTAAGCTCTGTGACAATTAAGCTAACACATGTTAGGTTAAATGGCTTCCACGTTTTCTGTTCCCAAATTCTAAATTCTTCTACTTATCAATCCCAATGCCTGTAGGAGCCGGAGCAACCCGGACCCCGGGCAGCCCAGAACGCGGCAGTCTGGAACTGGAAAGTCTGCAGTTTTTTTTTACCTCCGGATACGTTAGCATCCTCCTAGATCTCAGATTTTGTCACTGAAACATCAGTTTCCTTCATTTCTTCATTTGGTTTTAATTTTAATGATAATCTGCAATTTTACGAATTACTTAATACAATTAAACAAGGTGTAAGACATTATTCTAATTCATTTGCTTTTAAACTTTTGGGGTGTCACAGACTTACTTCGAGAATCTGGGAGAAACTATGGACACTCCCAGATAAATGTGGACAATTTTTTTGAGGGGAGGGGTACAGGGGTTGAGTAGTTCATTATGATCCCCTGAGATCCCTGATTTACCTTGAAGGGTGTGTGGTCTCCAAGCCAGGAACCTCCCTGCTCCAAGTTCAAGTTGACTGCTTTCCAAGGTGTCCAATAGACTCACAATCCTATGACAAGAAGGGCTACTTCCAAGAGGACTTTGCAAACAGGAGGGGTGGGCAGCTTGGCCTGACCTAGTGTCTGTCTTAGTCTCAATCTTTTCTTCTAGCATTTGGCATCTATATTAGCTTCTATTTGTTGCAGTAATAAACTACCACCGACATAGTGGCTTTACACAACACAGATTTATTATCTTACAGTTCTGGGGCTCAAAGTTCAAAAAGCCTTGTCTAAAATCAGCAGGGCTGCCTTCCTTCTGGAGTCTATTGGGTCTAATGGGGAGAATCCGTTTCCTTGCCTCTTCCAGCTTCGAGAGGCTACTTGCAATCTTGGGCCCATGACCACTTCTTTAATCTTCAAGACAACCGCTCAGCACTTTCAACTCTCTTTCTGTTTCCATGGTCCCATCACCTCTGACTCTCTCTCACCTCTCTCTTTCCTTTCTAAAAGCTCCTATGATTACATTAGGCCCACCAAGACTATCCAAAAAAAAATTTGGATTAAGGTGGCCATAGCAAAGAACCACGGACTGGGGAGCTTAAAGCAAAAGAAATGTATTGTCTCACAGTTCCGGAGGCTAAAAGCCCAAAGCAAGAGGTTGGCAGGACCACACTTCCTCTGGAGCCTATGGGGTTCTGGCAGTGGCTTGCTGGTGGCACCCAACTGAGCTCACTCTCTGGCTGCACCACCTCTCCCTGTATGTTTCTTCCTGAACTGCATCCAGATTGCCTCTAAAGACACCAGTCGTTGGATTAGAATCTACCTTAATGCATTTTGACCTCATCTTAACAAATAACCCCTTCAAAGATCCTATCTCGAAACAGGATCACATTTATGGGACCAGGGATTTTTGGTGGGGACACAATTCCATCCATAACATAGGTTAATCTCCCCATCTCAAGAGCCTTAACTTAATCACACGCGCAGAGCCCCTTTGCCATGTAAGGTAACAGATTCATAGGTCCAAGGTTTAGGACGTGCATGTCTTTGTGTGTGTGTGTTGGGGGGGGCGTTTTTCTGTCTACCACATGGCCATTCTATTACTATCTCCAACCCCTATCAATTCTTGGTTGATTATCATTACTTTCAACATTAGTCACATAAAATTACTGATTACTGTGGATGTCAGTTAAGCATTTTTAACTTACTTCTAATATTTGGTAGGACGTGATGACAACAAAAACCACTCCAAGAATTGTGAAAAACTTCTCAAAGTGGATTCTTATACCCACAGGTTGATAATGGTTTTAATTGTTGCTTCCAGATTTCTCATGTGGAACTCATATATTCCTGCAACATGACTAAATTGTCATACATATTGAGACCAACTCAAAAAAGATAGAAAAAGAAATAAAATAATGGAAAGTTTATCTTAAAAGTACATGATAATATCAATAAAAAAACATTCTCATGCCTAAAGGTGGAAAAGACCATGAATTAGGACACACTGTTAACAGAAATATTGTCAAAAATAAAGGGCTATAATTTTTTAATTGACTTCAAGTTCGATATGAGTTTTTTTTAAGACAGTGCAGCTTTAAACATCAATAACAGTAGCAATAAAGAAGGCGATACTTACTCATTCAAAACCCATTGTTTTGAAAGCACCTATGTGCCAGTTACTCTGCAGACAATGGAGTTACTTTCCACGTTGTATTGTTATTTAGTCCTCATTTTTTTGTTTTTAATTTTAAGTTCACATGGCCTGGGGAAAAAAATCATAATTGTAGAAAAACACCTAAACTTTAAACTCAACAAAATACTTGTACATAATTTTCTGGATTTTTGTATCTGATTATGTCAATTTATTTGCAAAAATGTATTTAAAAATTGTTCCATTATTATCATCACTGTCATGCCTCTTGAGGCTCAGAACCATCTGCTTTTTGAAATGATCAATCAAATATTAGAAACATTTGAACTTTAAAACTTTTTCTTATAATTTTGTTTATATTCCTCCAGAGCATCTCTCACCATTTACTCTTAACATTATAGAATGTATGTACTATTATTATTTCTAAATAAACTCAATGTATTGCCATTTTAAACTGCAATAAAGGTAATGAAGCATTTAATAAAGGAAGTTTTCAAAAATAACTTTTAAACAAATAATTACATAAACGGCACTTTAAATTGCCTCAACCTTTTCCACAAATCAGACTTAACTCCCTGTTTCATATTCTGTTTCAGATATACACATGTTCTTCAAACCTTAAATTGATAAGCTAGCAGGCAGATGCTATTTCTCTTCAAAGTTTAATGGCAAAGAAGTAATTCTTCAGCAAAGTAGGCGTGGGAGAGGATGGGAGAACGTGACCAGTGACTGGTGAACTTATCAGGCCACTGCGTAAGGCGCACAGGAAATTAAGGACCCTTGGTCACTGCAGTCACCTCATGCTGGCACCCGCTGAGCTGTCCATCATCCCGTTACCCCACCTGCTCCCTAGACATACTCCACATCAGCCACCTCTGAGTCGACCTTCTCCCCAATGGCAAAGCTCTTTGTTCCAATTCGCTTTCATGACTACTTGCCCCTCTAGAGGGCGTAGAAAATCTTGGCTAAGCTTCCAAGCCACGCTAGCACAAGAATTCCCCAGACTGTCTCAGACCCTTTCTGCTTTGATATGCACCAGGCAATTCCTACTCTACTGCTGCCACTCACACCTTGTCGGATGCAGGAGGAGCTCAGAATCTCCAAGCTGCCATGGGCGCTCCTCGAGTTGGGTTCTGTTTCAGATACCCCGCTGCTCTAATTACCGTTTCTATTGCTCTTCTCTTCCCTGATAGTTTGCCTCCGACACCAGCCCTCTCCGGAAATCTGTGCCTTCTTTGGAATCACACCAGCATTTGACCCTTTTGCATCTTCCCAGTCTGGCAAACGTGAATATTGTCTCCAGAGACAAGCAACATTGGCTCTGCCTGACCCTGCAGCTTAAGCTTCTGAAGCTCAAACGCCAAGTAATGACTTTTAAATTCTGTGTTCTGCTCCCATTACAGAGCCTGCCTGGAGGTAACTGATGCTTCTTGACCTAGTGTGTTAAGAAGGTGGGGAGAGGGCAGTTCCCGGGATAAGAGTAAGGGGGAGGACACATGTGTGCGGTTTTAGTCTCAAACTCTTCTAGACAAGGAAAAAGACAAATAGGAGATAAACTTTGGGGGAGAAGCTCTTAAATTCTGACGTGGCATTCTTGAATTTAGGTGAAAATTAGCTTTGCTTGAAGACTAGGATGAAAGAGTGAAATTCAGGCTAGAATAGGAGCTTGCCTCTTTTCGTGAGAGAAAAAAGTGTTACTTATCCAATTCTTTTGGGTATGCGGAATTTTATTTGTTGAAAATTTTCTCACTATAGCTCATTTTAGATGTTTTTAGAGTGTTATAAGAAATAAAATGTGTTGGGGCAGAAGGGAATTTACTCACACTTTTAAAAAAATTTATTTATTAATTAAAAAAATTACCAAACCAAATAAAACATCAACATATATAATCAGTAATTCACAATATCATGACTTAGTTGCATATTCATTATTTCTTAGAACATTTGCTTTAATTCAGAAAAAGAAATAAAAAGACAACAGAAAAAGAAATAAAAAAATAACAGAAAAGAAAAAAAAAGATTATACCTACTATACCCCTTACCCCTTGCTTTCATTGCTCACTAGCATTTCAAACTAAATTTATTTTAGCATTTGTTCCCCTTATTATTTATTTTTATTCCATATGTTCTACTCGTCTGTTGACAAGATAGATAGAAGGAGCATCAGACAGAAGGTTTTCACAATCACACAGTCACATTGTGAAAGCTGTATCATTATTCAATCATCCTCAAGAAACATGGCTACTGGAACACAGCTCTACATTTTCAGGCACTTCCCTCCAGCCTCTCCATTACATCTTGAATAACAAGGTGATATCTACTTAATGCATAAGAATAACCTCCGGGATAACCTCTCTACTCTGTTTGGAATCTCTCAGCCATTGACACTTTGTCTCATTTCACTCTTCCCCCTTTTGGTCAAGAAGGTTTTCTCAATCCCTTGATGCTAAATCTCAGCTCATTCTAGAGTTTTTCTCAATCCCTTGGTGCTGAGTCTCAGCTCATTCTAGGATTTCTGTCCCACGTTGCCAGGAAGGTCCACAGCCCTGGGAGTCATGTCCCACGTAGACAGGGGGAGGGTGGTGAGTTTGTTTGTTGTGTTGGTTGGAGAGAGAGGCCACATCTGAGCAACAAAAGAGGCTCTCTTGGGGGTGACTCTTAGGCCTAAATTTTAAGTAGGCTTGACCTATCCTTTCTGGGGTTGTTTCATATGAACAAACCCCAAGACTGGAGGCTCAGCCTATAGCTTTGGTTGTCCACACTGCTTGTGAGAATATCAAGAATTCAACTTGGGGAAGTTGAATTTCTCCCTGTTCTCATCATTCCCGAAAGGGGGCTTTGCAGATACTTTCCCACTCACTGATCGAATCATGCTGGGATTCATCGGGGCATCACTCTGGACAAACCAACAAAATCTCATGTCCTACCCAAGATTCCAAGTACTTACGGTATTCAGTCAAACTATCTACATAAGTTATATTAGGAAATGCTCTAGTCAAAATATAAATTTTGTAACAAATAAACATTTTTTGCTTTAGTCTCACACATTAGGTGACATTTTAAAATATTAACTGCCATCTATTTTCAGCACCCTGCAATAATGACATTCCTCTATTCTTCCTCATGCAAAAGCATTTTTAAAATTTGTACATTTATTCACTATTATTACACACTCTAGGCATTCCTAGATTATATGATCTCAATCTTTAACATTTATCTTTCTTTCTGATTTCATTTATGTCCCCAGCCCTCCTCTCTCTATCATTCTCACATGCAGTTTCATTCAGTGTTTTAACATAATTGTATTACAGTTAGGTTTTACTCACACTTTTGCATTCTGTTTTCTTCCTGTCACATGTTGGTTGGAAAATTTTACCTCAGGAAAGAGTGAAAAAATAAAGACAGAGAACTCATCCTCATCGCCCTCTCTCCTTAGCAAAGACCTTCAACCCTAAACCACTGACCCTGTCAAAAATTCTGAGAGGGAGTTCTCTTTCTCACTCTTTTTCTTACATTTATATGTTTTGCATTTTTGCCAAAATAATATCAGTGTTTTTACTAGACAATTGCATTTTTAAAAGTACAATAATGGAAAAAAATCTAGGCACCAGCCCATGGAGGTATGTTCTCCTGGAATAAGTAAAAAATCGGTTTAATCATGTGAGAAATGAAAGTGTATGATTCTCTAAAGGCAGCTGTTCTACCAGGGCAGGAGGCAGAGCGGAGTTGGGGTGTCCCATGCCGGCAGTTAAGGGGCACAGTCAGAAACTGACACCTGGGGCTCTGCAGCCCACCCCAGCCGATGCCAAGTTGACTTGGCAGCCAAATATCATACCTGGAGGGCATTTGAAAGCCTGTTTAATGCATCTTTTTTCTTTTTCTTTTTTTTTGATGCTGTGTGGTGGGAGTAACATTTCATTCTTTTTCCATGTGACTATCCCATTATTGTCAATGCATCTTTTAAAGTATCATGCAAACAAGGTAAACTGTGGCAAAATCTGTTCTCATAAATTGTTTATTGGCAATGTTGGCCACGTCTCATTCTTTTCCTCTTCTGATTGCATCTTACTGGTACTGAGACTGCTGTAAGACTTTGTGCTTGACTCATATAGGAACTCAGTTTAGCTGTTCTCCTGAAAACCCCTCACATGTCTCATAGTACATCAGGATACTTTCAGCGACAAGTCATGGAGACTCTACTCAAACTAAAGTAATTCCATTGCTTTGCAGAACTTGAAGTCCAGATGTGGAACAAATTCCAGGAGTGGTCTAATTAGACAGTTGCTCGATTTCTCTGTAATACTTGCAACTCTACCCTTCTCTGTGCATCAGCTTTTTCTTTAGCTTGACACTCCAGTGTTTGTTAACACAGCTGCCGCCTACGGAGTGGGCAGTCTGCTTCCTCATTCACATGCGGCTGGAACATGGAGCATTGCATTGCTGTCTGGAAGTTAAGGAAGGACTTTTGCAGAAACCCCCCAGCTAGAAAAACGGCAGAGCTGTCATAGAGCTTAACAGCAACCCTGACTTGGTTTCACTTCACTTACAAGTTGAAATAGGAAGTCAAAACGGCTGGACACCAGATGGAGCAAAGTCAAGCGGCAGGGGACTTTGATTTTCTGAAATCATTTATTAAAGGAAAATGTTTTGCTACACATTAAACTTTTGCATCTGTAGTGTGAGCTAGTAGGCAGAAGCCACAGTTTGATCAGAAGAATTTTTAAAGCATACTGCTGCAGATTAATAATCGAGTGATTGCTATTCTTTATTCTATAGAACCTATAGGATAAATTAAAAATCAAGATTTGTCCTACTCAACGATAACAATTTTCTTACAATTGCCTATTATATAAACAACAGAAAACTAAACATCTGAATTACGGATGCAAGCTTATTCATTAACGTACATTTTTGACAATAATAATTGCTATTTTAAATTAAACCTCTTAGCCTTCATCTGGTGCTGATAACTTTAAATTAAAATCACACGTATTTGAATAAATACTTGAATATTAAAATGTTAAACATTTCTGCAGAGTCATCGAATGCTTACTGTGCTATTGGAACAGTTCTGAAAGAAATATGGCAAAGGGTGTCTTGTGGTGTGGGAGGTTAATAGTCAAGCAAGGAGAGAAGGTTAGAATGAGTCATGCACTAACGAAGCAGGAGAAGAAGAGTTCCAAATAATTTTTGTAGCTCGATCTCTCTCATGGAGGTGGGTGTAACTCTGCATTCCTTTGGTCTGGGCTGCTCGTGAGGACTGCCTGTGTCCCGTCAGGAAAGGAGGTGGCAGGGGACAGCTGCTGTGTGTGGTGAAACCTGGCAGACACAGCCTCAGCCGGCAGTGAGGCAGCATCCACAGAACTGTTCTGTCCATGCTACGCACCCTGCCTTAGAAGGAGGTGATGAAATGGCAAAGAACGGGGTTAATTTAATGCACTGTCACAATGGACAGCATTTTTAAGGTGCTTACCCTCTGACATTTGCACCATAGGAGGTTAAAACAGATTTATAGAGTTATTTAAATAAACTTTCATTTTAGAATTGTGTTAGATGTACTGAAAAATTTAGATGTACAGAAAGTTCCCATATACCCTCCTCCCAGTTTCTCCTTTCCTTTGGCATGGTACATTTGTTACAATTAATGAATCAATATTAATATGTAAAATTAACCAAAATTTATAGTTTTATTCAGATTTCTTTAGGCTTTACTTAGTATTCTTTTTTTTTGTTTCAGCATCTTGTCCAGGATACCACATCACATTTAGTTGTCATATCTCTTGAGGGCTTCTCTTGAATTTGACAATTTCTCAGACATCCTTTCGTTTTAATGACCCTGACCATTCTGAAGAGTTCCAGTTGGGTATTTTGTAGAATGTCTCTCACAGGAATTTGTTCAATGTTTTTCTCATGAGAACACTGGGGTAACAGATAATTAAGTCGGCCATAGTCTCTTTTTAGTTCAAGGTCAATGACTGAAGTCTAAGAAAAGCATATGAGAAACCTGTATTATTGTGTCACCCTTCTTATATATAAAATCCCCCCATTTGCTGGAAGCAGTGAGTTCATTTTACCACCAAACTTCTTTTGATCCAAATGTCTTTTTGTGTTTTCTTGAAGCACACAATTAGATCATAATAGACTTCAAATAATGTTCTCTTTTTTGGACTGAAATATGCATGACAGTAAGGAAATCACAAAATCAGGTATTTTGGTGTTGATACAAAAAATTGACCATTCCTGAACTTCCCTTTCTTTTTTGCATGGGCAGATACCAGGAACTGAACCCAGGTCTCTGGCATGGCAGGTGAGAACTCTGCCACTGAGCCACTGTTGCCCACCCTCAATTCTTATATAATTTTCATTACAATCCTTTTTATTTCTATAAGGACACTAGCAATGTCTCATCTTTCATTCCTGTTTGGATTGTGGTAATTTGAGTTCTCTCTCTCTCTCTGTAAGTCTAGCTTCGCCCTCAGTTCCCACCTCAGGTTTTATGGTGAGTTCCCTATGCCAAGAGCATCAATTTTGATAATTGTAATTAAAAAAAAAAATAGCTTTGGGATTCTTTGATTTTCTCCATTATTTTTATATTCTCTATTTCATTTATCTCTGCTCTAATATTATTTCCTCATTTCTGCTTGCTTTAAATTTAACTCATTCATATTTTTCTAGTCTCTTAACATGGGAATACTGTTATTTATTTGAAATATTTCTTCTTTTTTATATAGATGTTTACAAGTATTTATTTCCCTCTAGGCTGCTTTTGATGTATCTCATAAGTTTTTGTCTCAACTTATCTTCAAGTATTTTACAATTTCTCCTTTGATTTCTTCTTTTATCTTTCAGTTGAGGAGCATGTTAATTTCCACTTATTTGTTAATATACAAAATTTTGCTCTCTTATGATTTTTAATTTATTTGTGCTCAGAGAACATTCTCTATATGATTTCAATCCTTTTAAACTTACTGAAGCTTGTTTATTATCAAATTATGGTCCATCCTTGGAAATTTTCCATATGCACTTGATAAGAACACGCATTCTTCTCTTGTTGGGTGGAGTTTTCTATAGGTATCTCTTAGGTTTTGTTGATTTATATAATGGCTCAAGTCTTGTACTACTTGGTTGATCTTCTGTAATAGTCTACCCATTATTGAAAGTGCAATAGTGAAACCTCTAACTATTATGTTGGATTGTCTATCTCTCTCCAATTCTCTCAGTTTTGCTTCAGACTTTTGGAGCTCTGTTTTTAGGTGACTCACATTCTACTTTTGCACTAATGCTTTCCCTTTAGCTCACACCTCTGGCTTCATGATGAGCATCTCTATGACATTGATAGAGAAGAAAAAGAGCCAAGCTTGCTTCATAGATGGATTGATTGTATATGTGAGTTCTAGCTGATTGTGGACCACTATTGTACTACAATCCAAAAGTTCAATATTGCCCTGAAGAGCAGAGCTTCAGGCTGTATACTTAGCCATCCACTTTGTGTTTGGAAAGAGGTAATGTGAGGTAGTGATATGTATGTACTGAAAAATGCAGTGATAAATACCTTGGAAGGATTGTGAGAGGCCAACAAAAATAACAATCAAAAGATAGGGCTATGAAATCTAAGTGAGAGATATGTGAATGGACCTACCAAAGAAGAAAAAAAGATGGAGTATCTTTGTGTGATAGATCTTAAACCAACTTGAAAGCATTCTTTGCAGAAGAAGCAGGAAACTGTCAGCAGACAGGATACCTCATATAGTATATGTCAGTCAGCATCTGTCCATAGTACCCAGTCCTTATGTGATAGACTAATGATGGCAGCAATAGAGGCTAAGAAATGTTCCAACAGCATGGACTCCCTCTCAAGAAGGCTGATATACCTATAACTGCTGTTAATTGTCCAACCTGTAACAGAGACCTACACTGAGTCTCTGAAATGGTACCATGTTTCACAGAGACCAACAGGGAGGCAAGTTGATAACACTGGAACCCTTCTACTTTTGGAGGAGCACTGATTCATCCACGATGAGAGCTAAGACAATATTTTTTTTTTGAGGGGGTAGTCCTCACTGGCACAACTATGTGAAAGCTCTCAGAATGAGCTGACCTACCAACAGGAAAATCATGCATAATGTTGCCTTATACTCAGGAGCTCACTTTCCAGGTACGGTGGAACGCACACGGCCAAAGGACCAACAGGTTGTAGTATATATTGCATCATCTAGAAGTTGCTGGATAGATAAAATGGTGGAACAGCTTCCTGAAGGTGCAGCTGTGACATGGGCTTGCAGACAGTATTCTGTGAGGAGAGACGCTATCCTCCAGGAGGAGAAATATAAAACTGCTATTTCCCCAATAGGTAGAATATGTAGATAGAGGTACAATTAGACATGGCCCCACTCTCTATCACTTCTAGGGACCCACTTGGGTAATTTGTGCTTCCAATCCCCACAACTTCAGGCTCTGCAGGTGTAGAGCTTCTTATTTCCATGGGACACAGTGAGAGTCCCACTAAATTCAAGTTTTTGTCTATTGCCCAGTCATTTTGGGCTTCATCTAATTGTAGCCCATCAGGTAAAGAATAGAGTTACTTTACTGGTGGAGATAATTGCTTTTGAAAATTATGAAAAGCAAGGGACAGGGAGGAATTTGTTTGACATTTAGATGATCTACTGGAGTGTCTCTTGGTATTCTCATGACCAATTTCATCTATACAAGGGCGAGTACAGGTATAGTTTATTTCAATAATCCTCTTTTTCATTTTCCCCAAATCCAGGAGAACCTTGTTTGTACATAATGGACCTGATGTGAGAATCAAGTTGAGCAGAGCAAAAGCTAACATCTACTGGCTGAATGGGGGTGAGCTGTGGGGAGAGGGCTGCTAAGGGTCACATATGGAGCTGTCCCTTCTTCTCAAGAATTGCTTGCTCATCTGGCCTGGGAGATTATGTACACTTCTTAGGGCAGGCCCAGAAAATGACCAACTTACTTTGGGTACAAAAAGTTAGTCATCCGTAGTGGATTCATTTTCAACAGGTCCCCATGGAATTAGATTGAACCTATAATCCATCAGAGACCACATTCTTTCTTAACCTCTTTCTCTGCCCTATCTTATTTCCCAAATTCTGTTTCTTTTAGAGTCATGCCAAAAATCCTATGCATCTGAACTCATGTTTCAGACTGTGCTTCAGAAAATCTGACCTAAGACAGACGGAGAAAGTCACATAACCATGCTAACTTATGTCTTTAAACTTATGACTACTTTCTTCAAGAAAAATCTTTGCTCCCTAGCCTACTATCATTTTCAAAATCAATCTATTCAATACTTCTCATCTTACGCCTTCATCATGCTCTCCTTTTTCTCACTCTCAATTGATCATCTTTATTATATTTATCCATCTAAAATAGATGCAATTATAAGGGAACCATCCACCTTCACACCAACAAATCTACCCCTCCCCCCTTTTTTCATATGTCCCCATTTACTCTGCCTTCTCTAATGGTACAGCTATTAGCTATTTACATTCCTATAAGTCAGGATATTGTTGGGAAAACAGAAGCCGCTCTAGGAATTCCAAGTGGTAAAGCTGTTATTGTTAGGTCAGGGGGAACGGGGTAGCGCACTGCAACTGGAGGGGCTGAAGGCTGTGTCCGTAACCGCCCCTTCCGGACACCTGACTTCCGGAAATGATGACACGCCCCTTCCGGACACCTGACTTCCGGAAATGATGACCCGCCCCTTCCGGACACCTGACTTCCGGAAGTGATGACCTGCCCTTTCTGGACACCCGACTTCCGGAGAACCCTCCTTTCCGGACATCACCTGACCCGCTTGCGTAAAAACTGCCCACGCCATAACCCAGGCGAGGACTCACCTCTCTGCATCTTGGAATCGGTGAGTTCTGTCGGGAGCGCAGAAATAAACCCGCCTGCTTTAAATTTCCCGGTCTACCTTCCTTCTTTCTCACCCTTTCGCCTCCTAAACCTTTCAGTTATTACAGAAAAACAGAAGTTTATAGACTCATTGGGATGGTTTGGGGACTAAAGTTCAGGAAAGCCACTTCCAGAGGCATGTGATTAACCAGAGCTCCCTGAGAAGTTGTTGTGAGTGTCCGTGATCCCACGGAGACCCACCACCTCCAAACCTAACTGCCTGCAGCACCTAATTACTTGATTTTCAGGAGTTTGTCATGATGCCACGCACATGGCAACTGCTTCCAGAGAGAAAAAATGGCCTTTTCTCTTTTGCCTTCCCAATCCACCTGTCATTGGCTGGCTTGACCCAGAACTATGGAAAGAAGAGGATTCCAGGCCTTCACTGAGTCAAAAATTTTATCTTGTCTTACAAGGCTCAGCTGATGGAGTTTGCGTTGTGCCCTTCCCTTCCCTTCCCTGCCCTGTCCCTCCTATCTTCTCACTCACCGTCTTCCACCCACGTGGACCCTCTTGATGCTGTTTTTTGAAACATCAAACTTGTTTCTTTCTCAGTGTTTCTAGTACCTGGACACCGATTTCCCCAAAAGCTAGAATGTAAATATCACCAAGGCGGGGATTTTTTTTTTTTTTTTTCTGTTTTATTAATAGTTTTAAGCACCCAAAAGAGTTTTGAATTTTAAATAATTCAAAAATTATTTATGGAACGAAGGAATAACTTCAAGGCTTCCTCTCTCAGTTTACAGATTACATAACACCTCACAAAGGTTTATTTTCTTATTCACTTTTCTAAAAAGCGCCCTACTGGACACTCTCTAACCCCTTTCCCTGCTTTCTTTTCTTCTAGCCCTTGGGATTATAGAAATAAATGAAACAGATAAAGTCCCTGTTTCTGATGGAACAGAAATTTAAAAGACACACAGAAAATATATCAAGTGATGCCAAGTACAGCAAGCCACGGGAGCAGAGCGACGGCGGGAGGAAAGGAAGGCGGCTGCTTCTCTGATTTTCATCATCCCATGTTACGAGAGCAGGGAGTTTACCTTACTACTCTCTTCTTTCTCTGCTGCGGACAAGAGTGCCTGTTACACAACAGTTCTCGCTAAATATTTATTGGAAAAAAGACTGATACCTTGTCATATTCCTTCCCCAAGGCAATAGACAAAGAATGAGCTGCCTAATTGAATGAGGGCAAGGATGGATGGGAGAATAGCTAAGGAAAGAAAACATCAGTTAATATTTCAAAAATAGTCTCTTATTTGAGCACCTTTGGCGTTCCCAGCAGCTGACGGAGTCAGGTTTAGTCACGAGGAATCCGGCTGTAGGAAGCGAAGCTGGATGCGCCACGGATGGGGACACCCACGGCTGCCCGCCCAGGGCGTGGGTGAGCGCAGGTCCGGGGACGTTCCCACCGTATCTGCTCACTAGCTGCCGCTGCAGACGGAGGAGGGTAAGCTGGGAGGTGCACACCAAAAGAGCATGTAAATTAGATAATTCTGACTGTCATTAAGAATAGAAAATAAGAGATTTCAGAGACTATTGAAATGTGCATTAATAACCACAAACAACTAATGACAATTTCCTAAAGCATCTCAAGCCAAAAATGCTGAACTGCTGCTCTCCACCCAAAGTACAGATGAAACCAGAAGTAATGGATGCGGCAGATTGTATTTTCCAAAAATGCTTACAGTAATTTTTCCTGACCCACAGATTTTCCACAATATGAACTTTTTTTGGGGGGGGTGGGTGGAGCTCTGCTTCCAGCCGGTGGAAAGAAAATCAGAAGTGGAAAAAATCCAAGCCTTTCTTTTTAAAAAAATATTTGTATTGAGAAATATCCACACACACACTGTCCAACTATAGTGCACAATCAGTGGCTCACAGTATCATCACTTAGCTGTGCATTCTTCACCGTGATCATTTTAAAAACATTTTCATCTCTCTAGGAAAATAAATTAAAAGAAAAAAAAGAGCTCATACCTCTCATACCCCTTACCCCTCCCTCTCATTGACCCACAGTACTACAATCTACTCAGTTTTTATCTTTTATCTACCCTATTATTTATTTATATTTAATCCTTATTATTACTATTATTATTTTTGTACTCATCCGTCCATACCCTGGATAAAAGGAACATCAGACACAAGGTTTTCACAACCACATAGTCACATTGTAAAAGCTATATCATTATACAATCATCTTCAAGATATCAAATTATTATGCAACATATAATATTATACAATCATCTTCAAGAATCAAGGCCACTTCAGGAGACTGAAGGAGTTGAAAGACCAGTAGAAGGAAGCTCCACAATTTGAAACATCTCTAGCTTAAAATAAATGGGTTAATTTATGTAAAAAAAAAAAAAAAAAAAAAGAATCAAGGCCACTGAAACACAGCTCTACAGTTTCAGGTACTTCCCTCCAGCCTCTCCAAAGCACCATAAACTAAAAAGGGGTATCTATATAATGCATAAGAATAACCTCCAGGACAACCTCTCAACTCTGTTTGAAATCTCTCAGCCACTGACACTTTATTTCATCTCGTTTCTGTCTTCCCCCTTTTGGTTAAGAAGGCTTTCTCAATCCCATGATGCCGGGTCCCAGCTCATTCCCAGGAGTCAGGTCCCACATGGCCAAGGAGATTTACATCCCTGGGAGTTACCACAAAATGATCTTGGCTCCACCGCTTACACTCTGCAGCTCCATCCCCGGCCAACTAGTGATAGAGTCTATTTACTTTCCCTTAGAAGATTGATGACTTTAGAACCATTAGAGTACAGATTTGATTCTGTGTCTGTCCAAGGCTGGCCCATAAAAGGTGATACCACTTCTGCTTTATTTCCATTGTCACACTCTGTGGGATCCTTGAGCTGCCATATGAAAACCTATCTACTCTGGAGGCAGCCATGTGAGGGAGCCATCTCCCCACCCCCTTGGGGGCCTCTGCTTCCAGCCAGTAGAAAGGAAGCCTTAAAATGACTGCAGCCCTTGTTGACATCTGATGGCAATGCTGGAGTAATCTCAAAGAACAACTGCCCAGTCAAGTCCCTTCTGAATTCTTGATGCACAAAGCAAAATAGTTGTTTTAAACTACTACCTTTGGGATAATTTTGTCAATCAGCAATAATGACAATGCTTAACAAGCAAGTGACAGTAAGGAGCAGTACACAAATGGCTCAATGGACTTTCATTAAATATGGGTTGACGTAATTTGCCTCTGTCCTTTTCTAAGCCCAGATGCTTTGTTGTAGCTGTGTTTGGAAAATACAGTTTGCCACAGCTGGCTTCTGGGCACATACTTGTTCCTATGTGCTCATCTGGCAATCCCACTCCTTCCAGCCCATTTATCTGTGGGTCTTTCTGATACGAATTATCTTCTTGGAATGTTTCCATATCCACATTCCAGTTGCCTCCGTGTCTTAGCTAGTCCCAAGCCTGGTATAGACTCAAGAAAGAAAGAACCACTAATTATGTATGTCAAGTTTTAATGGATAGATTTTTTCAAAGTCTATGCTAATCTGCAGGTTTTCTGGTAAATAAGTTTGTTGTTTTACCTAGGGACTTATTAGGCAATAAAGAATCCAGTTAGATAATTTTATTATTTGCATCCCTTATCTAATTTAAATTGAAATCATGTTTTCACTTTTTCTTTTTTTATGTGCACAGGTTACTAGTGATTTTTAATGACTGTATGATATTTGTTCTAATTGTCTTATTTGATGAATGATCACATCATTTTATCTGAGGACCTCAGAAGAAACCTACCCCTTGTTAAATCTGAATTGTCCATTGCAATGGATTATAGCCATAGAGTTATTTAATTTTAAATTTAAACTCAAAATAATTCAAGAGCTCAAAAGCACATGTTGCTGGAGGTTACTAATTGGACAGCACAGATATAGACCATTTCCTTTATCATAGAATGTTATATTGATGATAGAGTAATCATTTTATATTCTAACTTAATTGTGTATAAATATATTTTTGAGAAAATATATGTTTAAACCAAGAGAATTAATACTTAATGAGACTATATTGTCAAAAATCTATTCAGGATCTGATTGATATTTTACCTTCTGTGTGAATGAAAGTTAACCTGCTACAGTTTTATGGATACTGACAGTAGACACAATACTCCTATGTTTGAGATGAAGGACAATTTTTACTCAGCAATAGCAGCAACCAGTTACTGGTTATTTTACCAGTTACCAGAGTTCAATTCCCACAAGGCAATGTGAAAAAGGACAGATGATGCTTGAACACATAGTGGGTTGTGTTATAAGAAAGATACACTAGCTTAGGGAACCCGAATCTTTTATAATTGGCACTAAGCAACCTGTCCTTTGCTCCAGTGGGAGTTGTTTCCTTCATGATACTGGACAGTCGGTGTGTCTGCGCTTTGCTCTGGAGGGAGACTCTCTGTTTTCCAAAGCTGTTCACTATAAAAACGTCCTGAACACATTCTGAAACCAAGGGCAGTCAATGCATTGCTCGCAAGATGTGTAGAAACATGAGTGATTCATGGAGAATTACCTCCCAACACTCTTTTGCACGTGAGTCAGGGAATTACAGAATATTTTTGCATATTTCTTTAACATATCACTTTCTGGGGTTTGTAGCATCTTCCTCACGTAATAGATTGGGAAATTAATAAGTAGAGAAGGTAAATTTGCTAAAAGTCATATAGCTTATAGGCCTAGGATTGGATTCTAAAATAAACCATACTAGGCTGTATAAACATAGACATAAAACACATATATTATCCAATGTACATAATCCATCCTTCTTTTTAAATGATAACAAACCATAAATTTCTATTTATTCATCCATTCATTCATTGATATAAATATGTGTGTATGTATATGTATAATGCAACGTATCAGGCACTATTCTCAGCACTGGGGATGTAGTAAACAAGACAGATAATTCCTTTGTCATGCAACTTACATTCTCATGCAGAGAGACAGACTATAAACATAAACTAAAAAACCACGACATATTTCAGGTGGTGACAGTGCAGAAAATTACCATAATATGGACTCAGAGAGTTGAAGAGTGGTGTGCTATTTTATAGAGAGTGTTCAGGAAATTATTTTGGATAGGGTGACATTTTAACACAGTCTTGAAGGAATAGTGGGATGAAGACATGCAAAGTGTGTAACAGGCAGTGCCAAGGCTCTGAGGCGACACTGTGCTTGGCATAATAGAGGAAGAGCAAGGAAACCAGTGGGATTGGAGCACAGAGGTTAGGGGGCAGAGTGCCAGGAATGAAAGTCAGAGGGAATATGGCAAGGTCATGTAAGGTCTTACAGGCACCTGTACGCACTTTAGGTTTTATTTTAAGGGAAAAAGGAAATTATTGGAAACTTTTGAGCAGAGGGGTGATGTGCCCTGACTTATATTTTTAAAGGATTAATAATGGAAACTAGTCTGTACTGAGGCAAGAGCATAAGCAGAGAAATTAGCCATATAATATATAAGCAAGAGTTGTTACTGGTTGATATAATGGTGGGGGCAATGAAGAGTGGTTGGGTTGGGAATGTGTTTCTAAGGTCGAGCCAACAGATTTATTATAATATGCTGTTAAGAAGAGCTATTGTTTTTACACAACTTTTAGTGCTTGTAAAAGGGGTTAGTTTGTTTTTTAAAAAACAGAACAATATACAAAACAAATCTTGTTTTCCTTGATCTTTAAGAGATGCCCCATTGATGAGTGCTAGCACACTAGCTTTGCTCTAGGTAGGTAGCTGTAATCAAGTATCCTAAATATGAGAGGAGTCCCAAGTTGTGTATGATGCCTCAAGTGATGTCACTTGACATTAAAATTAAGTAATTTTGTAAAGATGTAATGGAGTTTGGAGTTCACCCACTTAAAAAATTTTTTTAACACTGTTATACATTCATTGGCAAATACTTATTGAATATCTGAAAAGCATGTGTGAAGGCCTGAGTCCAGGGAAGAGTTTGCATATTATATGAACCAAAAGAAGGCCAGTCAGTTCTTCAGGTGGCTAGAGCCGTAGTGAGTGAAAAGAAGGTAGTGTGAGTGGAAGTTGCATTAGAAAGTGTTTTAATTTGATTTCAAGTGCAATGGAAAGAAATAGAACATCTCTAAGCCTGGAAGTGATACTATTATGCTCATTTCAAACTGCTGTATGGAACTCAGAGTGGGAAATTGGGGAAAGTGAAAATGAGAGTTCAATTAGAAAATTATTATTGTGGTATATGTGATAGATGGAATTGGAGTAGAAATAAAAGAGAAGTGGGCAGATTCAAGATATCGTCCCAAAGAATAATTGACAAGATTCAGTGATGGATTGGAATGTGGAGTTATGAGAAGGAAAATAATTACCTTCTACATATCTATTTAAATAACTGAGTGAATAGTAACTTATTTAATGGAATGCAGGAAATTGGGGGAGAATCAGTATTTGGGTGGTAAGAATAGGACCTCTTAGTTCTGTTTTTTCCAGGTTAAATTTCAAGATAACTAGATTTAACCACATAATACGTAAAGTTGCAAAAATGTATATCTAAGTTTGAGCTACAGATACAATTTTGGGATTTCCACATAAAAATGATATTTAGAGCTAAGGAGTTTGAAAAGACATTCTAGGAGGAGAACGGAAGACAGTCCAGGAGCAAGCCCCAGGAGACAAGCCTGAAGATGGAAGTGGAAATAGAGAAGGAGGGATCAAAAAGGTAAAAGGAAAGTGAGAACTCAGGTGTCACAGGCACCTCAAAGAAGTAGTCAACAGTGTAAAATAATACTGATTGATCTAGAAAGATATGGAAGAAAGAAAAGTGTCACATAGATTTGGCAAGGTGGATATCATGAGTGACCCTAGCAAGGGAGGTTTTTGCCCCTTGATGTGGTAGCAAGACAAATTCAAATGCGTTGAAGAGTGAATAGCAGGCGAGAAAGTGGAGAAAGCACAGGTAGACTTTTATTTTAAGAAATAAAACTTTCAGTGTTTCTTTATGAAGATAAATATGTACCAACTATAGTTGCTTCTTCATTTTTATAGCACTTTTGACACAAGTTTATTTAAGCAGCCCCCTATGGATGGACTCTTGGGTTGTTTCTAATACTATGCTATTACAAATGATATCAAAATCAACTACTTGTCAACATGCCTGAATAGATCATTTAAACAACCAAGCACAGGGAGCCCAGAATAAGAATGAGGGTCTTTAATCCTGTATAACTTAATGTAATGCCTGGATACATTCCAGACTATATTAAGCAGTTAATAAAAAATATTGGCAAAGTCCCTTAAGGGACCGGAGAAAAAATATGGAACTATTAAACTTTACCACTGGGGAAAACCTTGGTACTATCTCAAACATTAGGGACATCCAGATCAATAGGCCATGCCCTTGGTCTTGAGGCTTGCTCTTGTGAAGCTTATGCATATAGTGGAGAAGCTTAGCCTACCTAATAGGTATGCCTGAGAGTCACCTCCAGAGGACCTCTTTTGTTGCTCAGATGTGGCCTCTCTCTCTCTAAGCCCAACTTTGCCAGTGAAACCATTCCCCAACGCCCCCTACATGGGACATGACATCCAGGGTTGAAAGTCTCCTTGGCAACATGTGAGATGACTCCCAGGGATGAGTCTGGCCTTGGCACCGTGGGATCAGCAATGCCATCCAGACCAAAGTGGGGGAAAGAAGTATAAAAAATAAGGTATCAGTGGCTGAGAGAGTTCAAATAGCATTGAGAGGGTCCTCTGGAGGCTACTCTTAACAAGCTTCAGTTAGACATTGCTACCTATGATAGTTTATCAAGCCCCAACCAAAACTATTCCTGCCAACACTAAAGAATACCTAGGGCATTATATGAGATTCTACAAAGGTTCCATGCACTACGGTAACTTTCCAGAAACCTACAACCTCCAGATGGGTCCCTAGACCAGGTAAGTCCTGAAAACCAGAGGGGCCAACCTTCCCAGATGTTCTAGTTTGCTAGTTGCTGGAATGCAACACACCAGAGATGGATTGGCTTTTAATAAAAGGGGATTTTTGTCGTTAGTTCTTCAGAGGAAAGGCAGCTAACTTTCAACTGAGGTTCTTTCTTACGTGGGAAGGCACAAGGTGATCTCTGCTGGCCTTCTCTCCAGGCCTCTGGGTTTCAATAAGTCCCCCAGGGGACTCTGCAAATACCTATTCACTATTCAAATAGCTCTGGGATTTATCTGGGCATCACTGTGGACAAACCTACAAAATTTCATGTCCTACACAAGGTTCCAAGTACTATGGTGTTCAATTAAGCTGTTCACATAAATTATATTAGGAAATGCACTAGTCAAAATATAAATTTTGTATCAAATATTTTTTGCTTGTCTCACACATACATTAAAGTTTTAAAATATTAATTACTACCTATTTTCAACACCCTGCAGCAATGACACTCCTTTGTTCTTCCTCATGCAGAAACATTTTTAAATTTGTACATTTAGTCACTATCATTATACACTGTAGGCATTCCTAGATTATAACATCTCAGTCTTTATTGTCTATCTTTCCTTCTGATTTCATTTGTGCCCCTAGCCCTCCTCCCTCTATCATTCTCACATTCAGCTTCATTCAGTGTTTTAACATAATTGTATTACACTTAGGTAGTATTGTGCTGTCCATTTCTGAGTTTTTACATTCAGTCCTGTTGCACAACCTGTATCCCTTCAGCTCCAATTACCCAATGTCTTACCCTATTTCTATCTCCTGATGGTCTCTGTTACCAATGAAATTCTCCAAGTTTATTCACTAAAGTCAGTTCATATCAGTGAGACCATACAGTATTTGTCCTTTTGTTTCTGGCTAATCTCACTCAGCATAATGTGCTTAAGGTCCATCCATGTTGTTATATGCTTCATGACTTTATTCTGTCTTACAGATGCCTAATATTCCATCGTATGTATATACCACAGCTTGCTTAGCCACTTGTTCGTTGATGGACATTTTGGCTGTTTTCATCTCTTGGCAATTGTAAATAATGCTGCTATAAACGTTTCTTGATTTCCCCTTCAGATTGTTCATTACTAGTGTATAGAAACACTATTTTGAGTGTTGATTTTGAAACCTGACACTTTGCTGTACTCATTTAATAGCTCTAGTAGTTTTACTGTGGATTTTTCAGGGTTTTCGACATATAGTATCATATCATCTGCAAACAGAGTTTTACTTCTTCCTTTCCAATTTTGATGCCTTGTATTTCTTTTTTTTAAGCCTAATTGCTCTGGCTAGAACTTCCAACACAATGTTGAATAACAATGGTGATAGTGGACATCCTTATCTTGTTCCTGATCTTAGGGGGAAAGTTTTCAGTTTTTTCCCATTGAGGATGAAGTTAGCTGTGGGTTTTTCATATATTCCCTTTATTATGTTGAGGAAGTTCCCTACTATTTCTATCCTTTGAAGTGTTTTCAAGAAGAAAGGATGTGAATTTTGTCAAATGCCTTTTCTGCATCAATCAAGATGATCATGTGGTTTTTCTGCTTTGATTTGTTGATATGGTGTATTACAGTAATTGATTTTCTTATGTTGAACCATCCTTGTATACCTGGGATGAATTCTACTTGGTCATGGTGTATAATTTTTTTTAATGTGCTGCTGAATTCGATTTGCAAGAATTTTGTTGAGGATTTTTACATCTATATTTATTAGAGAGAATGGTCTGTAGTTTTCTTTTCTTGTAACATCTTTATCTGGCTTTGGTATAAGGGTGATGTTGGCTTTGTAGAATGAGTTAGGTAGCTTTCCTTCCTCTTCAGTTTCTTTTTTTTTTCTCTTTTTTTTTCAGTTTCGTTTTGAAGGGTTTGAGCAGGATTGGTACTAATTCTTTCTTGAATGTTTGGTAGAATTCACATGTGACTCCATCTGGTATTGGACTTTTCTTTTGGGGGAGCTTCTTAATGACTGATTCAATTTCTTTACTTGTGATTGGCTTGTTGAGGTCGTCTATTTTTTCTTGGGTCAATGTTGGTTGTTCATGCCTTTCTAGAAAGTTGTCCATTTCATTTACATTGTCTAGATTATTAGCATAAAGTTGTTCATAGTATCCTGTCATTACTTTTCCTTTATTTCTGTAGAGTCATTGGTTATGTCTCCTCTTCCATTTCTGATTTTATTTATTTGCATTCTCTCTCTTCTTCTTTTTGTCATCCTCGCTAAGGGCCCATCAATCTTACTGATTTTCTCATAGAACCAACTTCTGGTTTTGTTGATTTTCTCGATTGTTTTCATGTTCCCAATTTCATTTATTTCTGCTCTAATCTTCATTATTTCTTTCCTTTGCTTGCTTTGGGGTTAATTTGCTGTTCTTTCTCCAGTTCTTCCAGTGGACAGTTAATTCCTCGATTTTTGTGCTTTCTTCTTTTTTGATATAGGCATTTAAGCAATAAATTCCCCTCTTAGCACTGCCTTTGCTGCATCCCATAAATTTTGGTATGTTGTGTTTTCATTTTCATTTGCCTCGAGATATTTACTGATTTCTCTTGCAATTTCTTCCTTGACCCACTGGTTGTTTAAGAGTGTGTTGTTGAGCCTCCATATATTTGTGAATTTTCTGGAACTCTGCCTATTATTCATTTCCAGCTTCACTCCTTTATGATCTGAGAAAGTGTTTTGCATAATTTCAATCTTTCTAAATTTATTGAGACTTGCTTTGTAACCCAGCATATGGTCTATCTTTGAGAATGATCCATAAGCACTTAAGAAAAAGGTATATCCTGCTGTTGTGGGGTGTAATGTTCTATATATGTCTGTTAAGTATAGCTCATTTATTATATTATTCAAATTCTCTGTTTCTTTGATCCTCTATCTAGATGTTCTCTCCATTGATGAGAGTGGGGAATTGAAGTCTCCAACTATTATGGTAGATGTGTCTATTTCTCTTTTCAGTGTTTGCCTCATGTATTTTGGAGCATTCTGGCTTGGTGCATCAATATTTGCTTATTATATCTTCATGCTGAATTATTCCTTTTATTAATACATAGTGTCCTTCTTTGTCTCTTTTAACTGTTTTACATTTGAAGTCTAATTTGTTGGATATTAGTATAGCTACTCCTGCTCTTTTTTGATTGTTATTTGCATGAAATATCTTTTCCCAACCTTTCACTTTCAACCTATGTTTATCCTTGGGTCTAAGATGTGTTTCCTGTAGACAGTATATAGATGGGTCCTGTTTGTTAATCCATTCTGCCAGTCTATGTCTTTTGATTGGGGAGTTTAATCCATTAATATTTAGTGTTATTACTGTACAGGCAGTACTTTCTTCTACCATTTTGCCTTTTGGATTTTATATGTCATATCTAATTTTTCTTTTTACCTTTACTTATAGTCTTCATTTCTATACTCTTCTCCACACCTCTCTCTCCTGTCTTTTCTTATCCATCTCTAGTGCTCCCTTTAGTATTTCTTGCAGAGCTGATCTCTTGGTCACAAATTCTCTCAGTGAATTTTTTTCTGCAAATGTTTTAATTTCCCCTTCATTTTTGAAGGACAGTTTTGCTGGACATAGAATTCTTGGTTGGCAGTTTTTCTCTTTTAGTATCTTAAATATATCATCCCACTGTCTTTTTTGCCTCCATGGTTTCTGCTGAGAAATCTATGCATAATCTTATTGATCTTCCCTTGTATGTGATATATTGTTTTTCACTTGCTTCTTTCAAGATTCTCTCTTTCTCTTTGATGTTTGACATTCTGATTAGTAAGTGTCTGGGAGTATGTCTATTTGGATCTATTCTATTTTGGGTAGGCTGCACTTCTTGGCTCTGCAATTTTAAGTCTTTCAAAAAAGTTGGGAAATTTTCAGTGATAATTTCCTCCATTAGTTTTTCTCCTCCTTTTCCCTGCTCTTCTCCTTCTGGGGCACCCACAACATGTATATTTGTGTGCTTCATATTGCCATTCAGCTCCCTGAGTCCCTGCTCATATTTTTCCATTCTTTTCCCTATATTTTCTTTTACTTCTCAGATGTCAGATGTCCCGTCCTCCAGTTCACTAATCCTATCTTCTGCCTCTTGAAATCTGACAATGTAGGCTTCCATTGTTTTTTTCTTCTCTCTTCTACTGTACCTTTCATTCCCATAAATTCTGTGATTTGTTTTTTCAGACTTTCGATTTCTTCTTTTTGTTCATTCCTTGCCTTCTTTATATCCCCCCTCAATTCATTGATTTCATTTTTGATGAGGTTTTCCATGTATGTTTGAACATTCTGAATTAATTGTTTCAACTCCTGTATCTCATCTGATTTGTTGGTTTGTTCCTTTGACTGGGCCATTTCATCAATTTTCCTAGTATGATTTGTTATTTTTTGCTGGAGTCTAGGCATTTAATTACCTTAATTAGTTTATTCTGGAGATTGTTTTCATTTTTTTTTTCCTAGGATTTTCTTGCTCGATGACTTTA
Source organism: Tamandua tetradactyla (assembly GCF_023851605.1). Taxonomy (NCBI): domain Eukaryota; kingdom Metazoa; phylum Chordata; class Mammalia; order Pilosa; family Myrmecophagidae; genus Tamandua; species Tamandua tetradactyla. The sequence goes on along the minus strand of NC_135346.1, from coordinate 7,432,835 downwards.
TTGTTTATCTGCTCTTTGACATTCAGTTCAGCTTATTCTAGTCCTCTAGCTTAGGTCTTATTTAATAGCTCAGAAATTTTCAGTTTCTGTTTTTTTGTTTTTTGTCCTGCCTATATGGTGCCTTTCCCCCACCCCTTAGGAGGGTCTACTTAGGTATTATAGACCCCAGTCAGATTTTCCCAGACCAAAATGGTCTCCTCTCAAGAGGAAAGAGTCATCTGCATCAGTCTTCCCTGACGGTGAGACCCAGCAAATTAAAAGATTTTCTTATGATGTCTCCAGACTTTGCATTTTTCCTATCCTGTCCAGTATGTGGTGCTTTTCTGCTTTCAGGTCCCACCAGCATACGGTGATGCGGTACCTTGAACTTCAGCAGACTCTCCCTGTTGGGGGCATGGTGGAGACAGAGGAGAGGTTGTAGGCTGGCTTTAATGGCTTCACTTTTCCAGTACTTGGGGTCTGAATTCCTTGAGGGAGAGGATTCCTCTCCTGGGGAAGGCACAGGCTCCAGACAAGCTCTCAAACAAGCGCAATTCTATCTATGCCTGGGGCAGTGGAGCCTGAGAAGCCTTGCAGCTGTATCCAAAGAGTAATCAATCCATAGAAACACAGCCACAAAAGAGAAAAAGAAAAATCCTTTTCAGAGAAGGACCTGGTTCCTCGGGTTTGCCAATCAAGAGCTTAAGTTGATCTGTTGCTCTGTGTATCTCCAGGTCCTGTGTGTCCCCTCCTTTCCTGCAGGGCTCAGACCTTTTCAGATCCAAAAAAACCTCTTTTTTTTTTTTCTTTTTTCTTTTTCTGTCTGCTCTGTCACCTCTGCACCCGGGCAAAAACCAGTGACCTCTGCTTTTACTCAAGGTTCAGCTGATCTGGGAGCCTGTTTTTAGTAGTCAAAATTTGTTAATTAATTCCACCATTGAAGTTTTGTTGCTCCTAGCCCCTGCTGCTGGTAAAGTCCCTTTCCTTTCCCCTCTGGGAAGCAGCCTGTGGGGGAGGGGCACAGGCCACCACAGCTTGGGGAACTCACGGTTCTGGGGGGGCTTGCAGCCAGTCCAGCAGGTCCAGACTGGGGTACGCTGTGTGTCTGGTCACTGATGTGGCCCCAGGAACTACTGTTCCTGGCTATTTACTAACTGTTCTGGAGGACGGACTAAATCCCACTCCTTGCTAAGCCACCATCTTGGCTCCCATCCAACACTAGTGATTTTGGCATATTGATCTTATCCCCTGCCACTGCGCTGCACTCACTTATTAGCACTAGTAGCTTTGCTGTATGTTTTTTGGGCTTTGACATATAGTATCACATCATCTGCAAACAGTGAGAGTTTTACATCTTCCTTTCCAATATGGATGCCTTTTATTTCTTTTTCTTGTCTAATTGCTCTGGCTAGAACTTCCAGCACAACGCTGAATAACAATGGTGACAGTGGGTATCCTTGTCTTGTCCTGGATCTTAGAGCAAAAGCTTTAAGTCTTACCCCATTGAGGATGATGTTAGCTGTGGGTTCTTATATTCCCTTTATCATGTTGAGGAAGTCCCCTTCTATCCCTATCCTTTGAAGTGTTTTCATCAAGAAAAGATGCTGAATTTTGTCAAATGCTTTTTCTGCATCAATTTGAGATGACCATGTGTTTTTCTACTTTGAATTACTGATATGGTGTATTACATTAATTGATTTTCTTGTGTTGAACCAGTCTCGTAAACCTAGAATAAATCCCACTTGGTCATGGTGTATAATTCTTTTAATGTGCTGCTGGATTTGATTTGTGTTTTGTTGAGGATTTTTGCATCTATATTCATTAAAGAGATTGGTATGTTATTTTCTTTTCTTGTAGTTTCTTTGTCTGGCTTTGTTATTAGGGTGATGTTGGCTTCATAGAATGAATTAGGTAGTTTTCACTCCCCTTCAATTTTTTTGAAGAGTTCGATCAGGATTGATACTAATGCCTTCTTTCTCCCACTCTTTAGGGGTTTTGGGGCTATGACCATTCTAACTTTTTCATGTTAGAAGGGGCTGTCAATAATATGGGATAGGAGAATGGAACTAGTTGATGTTCTGGAGAGGCTAGCCCTTCTATGTTTCAGGACTTATTTGGTCCAGGGTCTCATCTAGAGGTTGTAGGTTTCTGAAAAGTTATCCTGGTATATGGGACATTTATAGAATCTTATATAATGCTCTAAGTGTTCTTTAGGATTGGCAGGAATGGTTTTGGTTTGGTTTGGCAAACTATGATAGGTAGCAATGTCTAACTGAAGCTTGCCTAAGAGTGAACTCCAGAGTAGCCTCTTGACTCAGTTTGAACTCTCTCAGCCACTGATACCCTATTTGTTACACTCCCTTATCCCCTTTTGGTCAGAATGGCATTGGTGATCCCACAGTGCCAGGGCCAGTCTCATCCCTGGGTGTCATCTCCCACACCACCAGGGAGACTTTCACCCCCATATGTCATGTCCCACATAGGGGAGAGGGCAATGATTTCACTGACAGAGTTGGGCTTAGAGAGAGAGAGGCCACATCTGAGCAACAGAAGTGATCTTCCAGAAGCAACCAGTAGGCACACCTATAGGTAGGCTAAGCTTCTCCCTATGTACATAAGCTTCACAGGAGTAAGCCTCAAGATCAAGAGCTTGGTGCTAATTCTTGAATGCTTGGTAGAATTCACATTCGAAGCCATCTGGTCCTGGACTTTTCTGTTTGGGGAGCATCTTGATGACTGAGTCAATCTCTTGCAATTGGTTTGTTGAGGTTGTTTATTTCTTCTTGAGTCAAGGTTGGTTGTTCTTGTCTTTTTTTTTTTTTAACTTTTTTTATTAATTAAAAACAATTAACAAACCATTAAGATATCATTCCATTCTACATATACAATCAGTAATTCTTAATATCATCACATAATTGCATATTCATCATTTCTTAGAACATTTGCATCGATTTAGAAAAAGAAATAAAAAGACAACAGAAAAAGAAATAAAACAATAACAGAGAAAAAAAAGATTATACATACCATACCCCTTACCCCTCGCTTTCATTTACCACTAGCACTTCAAACTAAATTTATTTTAACCTTTGTTCCCCCTGTTATTTATTTTTATTCCATATGTTCTACTTTTCTGTTGATATAGTAGCTAAAAGGAGCATCAGACACAAGGTTTTCACATTCACAGAGTCTCATTGTGAAAGCTCTATCATTGTTCAGTCATCATCAAGAAACATGGCTACTGGAACACAGCTCTACATTTTCAGGCAGTTCCCTCCAGCCTCGCTGCTACATCTTGAACAACAAGGTGATATCTACTTAATGCATAAGAATAACCTCCAGGATAACTTCTCAACTCTGTTTGGAATCTCTCAGCCATTGACACTTAGTCTCATTTCACTCTTCCCCCTTTGGTCGAGAAGGTTCTCTCAATCCCTTGATGTTAATTCTCAGCTCATTCTAGGGTTTTTCTCAGTCCCTTGATGCTGAGTCTCAGCTCATTCCAGGATCTCTGTCCCACGTTGCCAGGAAGGTCCACACCCCTGGGAGTCATGTCCCACACAGAGAGGGGGAGGGTGGTGAGACTGCTTGTTATGTTGGCTGGAGAGAGAGGCCACATCTGAGCAACAAAAGAGGCTCTCTTGGGGGTGACTCTTAGACCTAAATTTTAAGTAGACTTGACCTATCCTTTGTGGGGTTAAGTTTCATATGAACAAACCCCAAGACTGGGGGCTCATCCTATAGCTTTGGTTATTCACACTGCTTGTGAGAATATCAAGAATTCAACTTGGGGAAGTTGAATTTCTCCCCACTCTCACCATTCTCCGAAGGGGGCTTGCAAATACTTTTCCAGTCACTGATCAAATCATTCTGGGATTCATCAGGGGATCACTCTGGACAAACCAACAAAATCTCATGTGCTACCTGAGATTCCAAGTACTTATGACATTCAATCAAACTATCTACATGAGTTATATTAGGAAATGCTCTAGTCAAAATATAAATTTTGTAACAAATAAACATTTTTTGCCTTAGTCTCAAACATAAGGTGACATTTTAAAGTATTAATTATCATCTATTTTCAGCACCCTGCAATAATGACATTCCTTTGTTCTTCCTCATGCAAAAATATTCTTAAAATTTGTACATTGTATATTTCACTATTATTATACACTCTAGGGATTCCTAGATTATACCATCTCGATCTTTACCATCTATCTTTCTTTCTGATTTAATTTATGTCCCCAGTCCTCCTCCCTCTATCATTCTCACATGCAGCTTCATTCAGAATTTTAATGTGGTTACATTATAGTTAGGTAGTATTGTGCTGTCCATTTCTGAGTTTTTATATTCAGTCCTGGTGCACAATCTGTATCCCTTCAGCTCCAATTACCCAATATCTCACCCTATTTCTATCTCCTGATGGTCTCTGTTACCAAGGAAATATTCCAGTTTATTCACTAATGTCAGTTCATATCAGTGAAACCATAAGTCCTTTGATTTGTTTTTCAAACTTTTGAGTTCTTCCTTATGTTCTCCCAATGTCTTCTTTATATCTCTCATATTTTTTGTCATATCTTCCTCAACTTGTTGATTTGATTTCTGCTGAGATTTTGCATGTCTGTTTGAACATCCTGAATCAGTTGCTTCAACTCCTATATTTCATTTGAAACATTGGTTTGTTCCTTTTATTAGCTGAGCCATATCTTTGATTTTTCTAGCATGAATCATTATTTTTTGCTGGCCTCTAGGCATTTGATTTCCTACTTAGTTTATTCTGAAGGTCATTTTCACTCTTTTACCTAGGGTTTTCCTGTTGGATGACTTTTCCCCCCATCTGTTCTTTGAATTTAGCTCAGCTTATTCCAGACCTCTAACATAGATTCTGTTTGATCAGAATTTTCGACCTTTTGATTTCCTTTTTCTACATGGAGTCTTTTTTTTAATTGAGGAGGATGCCCTCAGATATGATCAACTTCAGTCAGATTTTTCCAGACCAGACAGAGCCATGTCTGAAGAGGACAGAGTAGCCAGTATCAAGTTTCCCTGAGGGTGAGACCCAGCAGGTTGACAGACTTTCCTCTGAAGCCTCTAGACTCTGTGCTTTTCCTATCCTGCCCCATAGTGGTGCTTGTCTGCCTACAGCTTCCCGCCCATTTAAATTGATGCCATGCCTTTAATTTCAGTAGCCCCTCCCTGACATTGGTGTGGTTGAGACAGAGGTGGGGTAGTATATGGGCTTAGGTTGCTTCTGTTTTCTAGCCCCTGGGGTTTGAATTCTCTTAAGGAGGGCCACCACTTGAGCTGGCCCAGGCCCCTTTCCGTGGGTAAGGTTCACCCTTTGGTAATTATTCATCTGCCAGGTTACTTTGTCTCTCAAGACTTGACTTAATTCCACCCTTGCCTGGGGCAATGTTGGATTCTGAGAGTGCTGGCAGTTCTATCTATTGAGCTAATGATCTCTTAAGATGTTAAAAAATATATAAATATAAATGGCCAGACCCTAGCTTCTGAAGTTTGCCAATCAAGAGCTGGTGTTGGTATGTGGCTTTATGTGTCCCCCAGCTCTATGTGTCTCCTTATCTTTGGGTCCAGTCCTTTTCCAGTATTTTGTACTGTCCAACTCAAAAAGCCTCTTAATTTCTCCCATCAGCCCCATCCCTTCTCTGACGGGGCCAAGACTCCTGGTTCTGTTGGTGCTTACTCCAGGTTTATCTGTGGGCAGGGCCTCCTTTCAGCTGTCAGAATTTGTTAATTTATTTGCAATTGGGGCTTGGTTGAGTTAATTCCTTGCTAGTAGTGAAGTCTACTGCTTTTCCCCTCAGGGAACCAGCTTGCCATGTCCGTGGAGGAGGAGCACCAGCCTCTGCAGCTTGGGAAACTTACAGTTCTGTTTGGGATCTCAGCTGTTCCACCCACCCCAGACTGGTATACAATGTGTGTCTGGTCACTGATGTCCCCTCAACAGTTGTTCCATAGAGTTCCTGGCTACCATTTACTAGCTGTTTTGGAGGCAGAACTAAATTCCACACTTCACTATGCCACCATCTTGCCCCCTATCTACCTGAAGAGCTTTTAAAAGTCCTGCTGTGTTGAATTTTGGTTCCACTGCTTTATATATCCTCCCCAAACTCCTAAATGCTTTGAGCGTACCAGTTTTTAAATTCTCCTGTTTCATATTTGTTCTATCATTCTAATGTGTTTATGAATAAGAAGATATGACTTTCCATTCCTTTGATGGAAACATTAATTAAAAGCATCAGAGCAAAAAATCAAAACAAATTAATTGAAGATTTTGTTTTATTGAGTTACAGGTCACTTAAAAATAAAATATTTGAGTAAAATTAGGCATTTTTCAAAACTAGAAAAATTTAAAGATTAAAAAGTACATTTTAAGATAAGTATCTTAACTGTTAACTATTTATTAAAAATCTTTAAAAGTAAGAAAATATTTAGTTATGCCATGAATTCCAAGAGGTAAAAAGAATACCCAAATAAGTTTGCAGATAAAATATATTAAAATTCTTGATTAAAGGAAAGTTCTGGCATATTAAGGAAATATAGCACATGCTTAATCAATGTTTAGTTTCCTTTCCCCATTTCATGTTAAAGAATTACATACTCTCTTCTCACCCATCTTGATAAAGTATATGAAAATCTCACACATATAAAATCTTAAAGTCTGATCTCCTTTAATATTATTTGATCATAAAGTTCTTTGGTCAATGGAACATAAGATTTTTTCAGGTTATCCATAAAGTAAAGTGGATCAGAAATTCCTGATGGATTAAATCCTTCCTCAACCAACTGAAACTTCTGTAGTTTGTATGTCCCCGTTATTTCCATTTTTTCCTATGAGACAATTATCAGGATGAATGAAATCATTCTATATTATCTATAATAGTTATAATATATAAATAAAATACCAAATAGCAATGACTGTAATATTCAGTTATAACATTTTTATATCCAATGAGCATTTCTATATTTCTTAATAAAAGTTTTTTAAACATTAAAATAAAAAAATATGTCCTTCAGAACATTTAAATCTTTAGCTTGATTAACACTGATTAATTTTGTTCAAATATCATCTCATTCAATATTTAAGAACTATGATCGTAAGTCAACAAGCTAAATTCAGATATGTATAAGACATACAGGTTTATCTCTACAATTCAATGTCAATTCACTACTATGTATAGAGATTGCTACTAGATTTTAAGGAGCTAGAATCTCTGAAAGACAGTCATTTCTAATATGAACACACACAAGGCAGAGTACTTTAAGAACCAGAGGGTAAAGAATGCTTTAAAACTTTGGTTCCCAAAGTATACGATAAGGTCTGGGGCGTCTCAGTGAACTTTCAGGGAGCTCCTAGGATATTTTAAAATGTCAAAGGAAACCCAGGGGCATCTGTTGATCACCTCTTATAAAGTACTAGTTCAAGCGAAATCAGTTTCAGCCTTAGTTGTCATGCATTCCTTTCAATGATGTCATATATTTGTGAAACTGGGTTTTCAGTGGTTGCTGTGACAAAAAGCAAGTATTACTAAAAATCAATGTGAAACAAGAAATTAGGGGCCCTGTCTAGCCCAATGCAATTCAAGGTTTGGAAAGTTATGCATGCCCAATTTACATCTCACTAAAGTAATTGTGATTATTTTAAAATGAAATAGAATACTATTTTTGTCTTTTGATTTATATGCATTATTTTTTCAAATGGCTACTAATTTGTTAGGACTTATGTGCTTGTTAAATTACTTGGCTCTAACTAGTGAATAAATAGAATGGTTAGGTATTTGTTTTGGCTCTGAAAAAAATATGCTATGAAAATATGTTTGGAAATCTCTGCACCAAAGAGTTCAAAGGAGATTTCATATCTATTTGTGAGAGACACAGGCATGAGAAAGCAACTTTATTTCAACTGAGATGACATATGGAGGCCCATATAAGAATTCATGAGTACCTTGACCTTTTTTATTCATCCTTCTGGACTAACTTCACAGTATATATGGTAATAGAATAAAAAAGTAAAAACAAAGTCAACTTCTCTTCCCTAATCACCTACACCCTCAAACCCAAATTCCACATAGCCATCAGAGAATTAGAGGTGATGCTGTGGAAACACCTTCATTTTCTCTTTTCTAGAAAATTAGAATCTCACTGTACTTATACAATTTGGAGTTCTACCTTTTCATATAGTAATATTATGTGAGGTAGATTTTTCCCAAGTCAAGTAGTTTTCTTCAAAAGCACTACATACTAAATAGTTTTATAAGGTTTTATCTAATTACCATAGTTTAATTTTGTCCTTATTCCTGAACGTAAAATTTCAAAGTTTTTGCTACTATGAACAATACTTTGAGAAACATCCTTATATACATTTGTGCATTTTTGATTACTTCCTAAGCAGAATTTGCTGGAATTGAAATTACTCGTCAAAATATATGTACATTCTAAGTGTCTGATTATTTATTACCAAATTGCTTTCCAGAGTGGTTATAACAGTTTTATTTTCATAAGCAGAATCAAACGAACAATTTAATTCATCCCAGGCAAACTAGATATTCTCACAATCGTAAAAAATTTTAAACGTGTTAGGCAAAAACACTTCCCTTCTTTAAAAAAAGTAACATGCTAAGTATATTTATAATAAGATGACTGTTCTAGATTTGTCAGAAGTTTAACTTTTACATTTGCATTTCTTATATCAGGTCATTTATTTTAATTCATTTATTCAACAACCATTTTTTTACTGCAGCTAAGTGTCAGGCATTGTGCTAACTGCGGTGAATACCATAATAAACAAAACCTTCCTGGACCTAGGAACAGGATCCTAAAATATTTTCTAAATTGTGCAAGGCTGATCGAATCAGCTAAAGTAGCCCGAAGCCAAAATATTTCCTCTGCATAATGACAATGATTTTTAAGTTGCCTTAGGGGAAAAAATGTTCAAAATATTAGTTGGTTCATCAATTTATCACTCCATCAAACTATACTACTTCTGAGGAGGGGAAGAGAGCAGGAGGGGCTTGAATGTGGCTATAAAAGGGCAACACATGAGATCCTTGTGGTGTTGGAACCGTCCAGCAAAATACGGTCATACACAGGTGATAAAACTGCATAGGACTTAATACACACGCACAAACGATTACAAGAAAAACTGGGCAACTCTGCATTAGATGGGTGCCTTGTATCAATGTCAGTAGCCTGACTGTGCTATTATACTTCAGTTTTGCAAAATGTTACCATTGAAGGAAACTGGGTAGAGGATACACAGTATCTCTCTGTATTATTTCTTACAACTGCATGTAAATCTGCAGTTTTCTCAGTGACAATTTCAATTAAAATATATTACTTATATTACTTCTGCTTGATATTTATTTGCCATTAGTATGTCAAAGGATTGTTCTGAAAATGATCTGAGACAATGTTTGTAAAAGTCCTTAAAAAAACAACACCAGTTATGCTAATGAATGTGGCAACTCAGATGACGTGTGCCATTGGCCAAGCAGTGACTCGCCATAAGGTTGCTCAACAAATGCTTTACAACTGGATATGAAAACATCTGTGGCTAGGAATCTAATTGTGATATAACAAACGCATTAAGAAAAGTCTGTATGATTGGACGTTAACAGATTTTGGGTACTAGCTTTGGGAAATTGTTCTTGAGACACAAGATTAAATAAAGGAATGATTAACTAGATGATTGACTAAAATTGCATCAGGAACTGAGTAAATTTGTTTTATTTTTACTGATTTTAGACCAGTAACCTAAGAGGAGAGCATCCTCTTCCCTGAATTATCCTAAAAGTCGGCAGAGTGTGTGTGTGTGTGGGTGGGGGGGGGAGAGTAAAAACTTAAAGCAGGCTGCTCAAGGCCAATTGCCTTTAGTTCACATACATTCTACAGACACCCTGATACCTGGAACGGTGGGTGTCAGGCATGGTTTTAGCTTGCCACAATCCCCAGGGACTTGCATTTGGCTCTGAGGTCCTGCCTGAAGAATCTGAGGGCTGTTCTCTAATTCCATAATTAGAACAAAGACAAAGTTATCCTGGATTTCAGCACACTCCCTTCCATCATTAAGCTTCAAATATTAGCTTAATTAGCATTAACTCTCCATTCTAGTGCTTTTCACTATTCCTCTTGAAAAATTCTAATATCAATAAAATGGACACATTATCTAGAGGATAAAATAGTATTTCGAAATTAAACCCGCTCCTGGTTTCCTACTATTAACTTAGATGAGTAAATTCAGACAGCAAAATTACCTGAATTCTTAAAAATCGTGGGCAGGCATAAGCTGGCAGAAATGTCACAACTTGAATATAAACTTTTTCCAAGTCTAAACACTTATTCGGTTTTAAAATAATAGAAGCCATTCCAGTTTTTCCTTCATAATCTGAAAACAAACAAACAAACCGAGTTTGGAATACGGTTACTTTACGAGTCCTAGATGAATATTCATAATTCTGTTACTTATATATTGATTGTCACAAGTAGAGATGAACTTATCTGCAGCAAGAGCAATGCAACTGTGGGGTAAATGAGTCGGTTCTCCCCGAGCCTACCTTTATGCCCTAGGAATAATTTAGGAACAGAAATAATTTAAGTCCAGAGTGTAGCCCTAACTGCCTACACTACAGAAACGAATCAGATGTAACAGAAAATACTATAAATGGCCCCTAATTTGCACTGTGCGAACAAGAAAACATTTAAGGGCAAATAGATTCCAACAGAAACGTTCATTTTAAACATTTGCAAAAAAGTGCACATTTTTAAGGAATTGGTATTTCCAAAACTAGTTTCATAGATTGCTTACTGATCATCCTGTCACCTACCAAAGGGTCGGAACCCCCAGGAGTTTTTCCCGACACCTAGTGGCGGTCCGTTAGAATAAACATCCTTCTGCCCCCCTCTCCACCCGCAGCGTCCTCTGCTTCACCAAGCATTAGCTGGATAATATTGCCACTTGCAAAAAAAGGCCAGAGAAGGGGAATGGCTGACCTGTCTCTGGATAGGCCCCTTTTCTGTGCGATTTTCATCATCATGAGAAAAGCTTCATATGCATATGTATAACGATAAAAAAGGCAGACAGATGCAAACTTTTTTTTTCTTTTTTGCATGGGCAGGCACCAGGAATCGAACCCGGTCTCCAGCATGGCACGTGAGAACTCTGCCACTGAGCCACTGTGGCCCGCCCTAAACATTATTTTTAAAGAAGGACCCAATTCTGAAGTTTCTTGAAACAAAGACCCACCTTAAGTACAAGTCAGTGCTTAAACATTTAAACGAGAACACATTCCTCCTTAGTGATGTGTATAAACACTAATCATAAAAAGTAATAGATGATTGAAAAGCTGTATTTTTCAGCAATGAGTCACTGACCAGAGTTTTCAAGTTCTGCTTAAAACTACACACCAACACTAAAATTCAGTCGCTGCTTTTCTCCTGGTATGACCGTGAAGCTTGTTAGCTTGGCTAAGGGCATTACTTGCCAAGACAAAGACTGAGATATTTATTTTAATATATAAAATAAAAAATGTTGATTCAGTAAGGTCATTGCAAAACTTTACAGGTGAAATACTGTTTTCTGAAAATGCTTCCAGGACCTAAAGTATACTCATACCTGGCACAGCCACACCGTACACATTTGCTTCCTGTATGAAATCCAATATGCCAATAACATCAGCAACCTCTGTGGTTGCAACATTTTCTCCTTTCCATCTAAATGAAAAATAAATTTCAGTTAGGACAGCTGGATCTGAAGGACTAGGAAATCCATTTTAGCTTCAGAGGCGTGCCTTTGGCTCTGCACAAGTACCTAGTGACCAAAAATCACGACCGTTTTCAAAATGAAAGGGAATTCTAAGGACACACATTGTTGGTAATTCAACAAAATCAGTGACTGCTTTTCAGTTAAAATGACTAACTTTGTCAAGCTGGTATAAATGGTTTGCTGTAAAATTCTCTTTATGCAATAAATTAAAAACACAAAATAAAATGACATCTTGTAATATATTAATGTACAAAATAATAAATATATGAAATATGCTTTGTAATATAATAACTTTTAAGTGCAAAGCATTTCCTATCCCTAGTGATAGGGATATAAAAAATTGAAAGTGAAACTATAGTTGGGTTGTAGTCAACTGTCCCCCTCAAATTTTTAGGTATTAGCTTCTTTAGCTCTTTACAAGCCTAAGAATGGATATTTTCTTTTAATTAGAATAATTTTAATAATTACTTATTTTAGTAATTGTGTTTTAAGTAATTATTTAACAATCTTTTTATTTTTTCAATTTGTATCTTATCATTTATAAAATAATTTATAAACTTTATAAAATTGTTGGTCATTTATATTTATTATTAATTTTTAATTTTATTAAAATTATTATTAACAATAAATTTATTAATTTATATTTATTTATTATTGATAATAATTTTAATAATTCCTGCATGCAGGAGATGTCACAGACAGACTTAGCAACCATCTCCCACCAGCCCTAACCTACCCCTGGCCCCTCCTTTTCTGTTGTGTGCAGATGTTTCCAGGCCCTAGCAGTTAGGAGATGTTCGGTCTCAGGAAAAGGCCTGGCCATACCTTGAAGCTGAAACCCTGAACAAGGAGCCCCAGCTGCTCAGCCGGGCTGGAAATCTCAGCGGCGGGGGACCTGGCCTGGAGTGTGTAAATGCTCGGTGCTAAAACAGCACAGGGTCGCTCCTCTCAGAAGCGGGGTGGGGTGTGTGCAGAGCGGCCATCCAAGGACCCTGACACCGCAGTCTGGCCCCCCGGGGAGCCCAGCCCTCATGGGATCTCTTGCCTGCTCTTTAGGATCCTTTGGGCTGTGAAAGGGATAACCAGTCATTTGCTGAAGTTTCCGTGGCATCAACTGTGTTCCCAGATGCATCACGTAGCAACTCACTCCACCGTGAGTTCAGAGTGTGGCATGAAGATGAGGTAGGAAACATGATTCATGTACTCACCTGGTCATCCGGGCATTCGCTGAGTGCCTATTGTCTGCCCTCACTGTTCTATAGTCACTGACCAGGTAGGCAAAATAATTTCATAGCCTTAAGTCATCTTAGGGAATTAAAAAAGGAAATATGAGAAAAGGAAATTCCACTGTTCCATATTTTTTGTCATTAGGCCAAGAATTAGACCATAATTGATCAAATTAGGTCTTCTATCATAACTGTTCCATTTAGCAATTCACATCTGCCTAACCACTTTATATCCTATAAATGGAATGCACTGATTTGGACCAAACTGATTCATTGAAATGATTATAAAATTTGACATAAAAATCTGATTTATAGCTCCTTCTGGAAACATATGGCCAGTGGGTTTTTAGATAGAGTGACATCATGGAGATAAAATGGCTCTGTCTGCCTCCTGAAAGCTGAAGAGCTACAGTGTTTGTCTATAATGATTCCCTAAAGCCTTGTCCTGAGCATGGTTCACAATTACAGAATGAGCAGCGCATCCGATGAGAGTCCCTACCTGAAAGTATCCCCAAGACGGTCCCAAAAGTAAAGGAAATTCTCCTCATCTTGGACCAGTACGTCTCCGGTGTTAAAGTAAACATCTCCCTTTCTGAAAACATCACAAAGCAATTTCCTCTCTGTGTGCTTCTTATTTCCAGCATAACCAAAGAAGGGATTCCTTGCATTCACTTGTGAAATGAGGAGTCCAGGTTCCCCTGAAAGACACAGAGTGGGGAACTTTTTTTCAGCCTTCTGAGTGTCACTCACGTCGTACTTTCCTCTGAACTTGTTGCTGTTATATCTGACATCACTTCCTTTGGGTGCCTCCTCCAGCATATCTTTCCACAGCTTGCTACAAACACATGTTACTCTGTTTCCTGTTAAAACAGGAAAAGCTGTTTTAAATTTCTTTTACATCTGGGGTGGATAAGCCAAGGGATATTTCCATTTCTGGATTGTGTAGGTAGTGTAACAGTAATAATGACAGCTATATGAACCACAATCACGATCATCATTTTAATAAAATGACGATAGTAGCAATATTTATTGGGCACTTGCTCAGGTCAAGCACCACAGAACCCTTTGCAACTGTCCCCTTGTTTATTTTGCTCAGAAATCCTTTGAAATCTACATTATAATCCCTACTTCTCAGGGAAGGAACTAGGGCCCAAAGAGGGGAAGAAAGATGCCAACGTCAAGCAAACAGTAAACAGTGGACCTAGAACTCAAATTCAAGTCCATGATTTAGCAGCAAGGATTCTCTACGATATTATCTCTGATCCAATTAACATGTTGTTAAACATTTAAGAACTTGGTTTATTCCTCTGGGGAGGAATCCTTGACTAGAAAGCAATGGCCTCTTATCCCATGAAACTTATTAATTTTACCTCTATTTTGACACATTTTCTGAAATAATTTTCCATTCAAAAGTATCCAAATGGATCAAGATTTTCCCCAGCGACCTGCAACGGAAAAGCTGCTTCTGTTAGAAGGTAAGACGATAAAGGGGAGCAGGAATCACCTCCCCAGAAGCCTTAGGGACAGCGCTTATGTGCTTGGCTTGCTGTAAAGAGACACACTCATGTAATGAGTTAGGATAGGGTTGACTTCCAGCAAACTGTAAAACAATTTATGTCCCTTTGATACTGCTCGATCTCCACCGCTCCTACGCCCCCAGCACTGCGGCTTCAGGGGCACACATCTCGCTGGCCAGCCAGCCTGCTCTCCTCCAGGGACGCCTCTGTCGCATCATCCTGCCGTCGCCACCTTCAATATCCCAGCAGCCTGCACAGCCTCGTGCGTGGGCTGAGCACGTCCCAGGGCCCAGGCTGTATTCCAAAGGCTTTACAGATATGTGCAGACAGACCCCACTGACGAACCTGCAAGGTGGGCACTCACAGCGTACCCATTTCACAGGTGACGAAAGCGAGGAAGAAAAAGTATTTTTCCTAAGCTCTATAGCTACCATATGCCAGAGCTGGAGTTTTACCAGGTCTTCCTGACTCCATAGCCTCACCTCCATGGTGTATTCTGTCAGTCTACATTCTAATATTTCAGAATTTTCCAAGCCTTTTATATCTTCTTTACAGTGTTCTTTATTTTTCTCTTTCAGGACACGGGTGACAGTTTCTTCCCTGAAATATTATTGCAAATGCTCACACAGGCTATAGTGCATATCTGTCTCCTGTAGACACTATTTACATTCTGACGACACAATGCTGTGCAGGAAAAAAAAAGATGCACAACTCATAATGTGAATGCCAAAACCAAGCAGATATTTGGAATCGACCAGCTCTTTAGGAAACCCTGAGGTTGCGTAAGCACAGTTCTGGAATTCAGCTTCCACTATCAGATATTATTGTAATTGTAATAAATAAAATAGATTGTGTTTAAATAAAGTTCTTTGCAATTTGTTCAGAAATTGCTTTTCACTTGAATCAGGAAAATATATTTTATAAAGGCCCTTAGGCATGAAATTGAAATAACTGGGATGTTTATTTTTTAATAAAGTTTTTAATATAATATTTATTAAAATTTCTCCACCTACCAAAAATCAAAACAGGCCTGCAATCTCTATCGCCATATGTGAAATAAAAGATTTAAGAAATCATCTCTGAAAGGTAAACACATTTGGAGGTAGAAATAAGTAATTTTGGCTGACTGCACAGACAAACTCACTAAAAATTCTAGGTGCACTTCTCTACGTTTTACTTTCAAGTTTGATTATATCCAGCAGCAGTCAATTGGAACACTTGCATTCATTAAAATTTCTAACCTAAAATTATAAGAAAGTTTGACTTTGGGGTGGGGGTGGGGAGCAAGAGGGCAAACAGAAGGGGAAGAAGGCAACAAGCCACAGGGCAGGCTCTCTGCAGGGCTTTACATGCATCATTGCAGTTAGCCGTCAACAATAACCTCATGAAAAAAATATTGTCATCTCTACTTTACACATGAAGACAATGAGACTCAGAGAGGTTGAGTGACCTGCCCAAAGTTGCACAGCTCCCAAGTGGCAGAGCCTAGATTTAAAGCCAAGCATGCCTGCCCTTCCATTAAACATAGGATGATAAATTTTCACTCATTTTTATGTTTTTTTCATATAGGAAGTTAGACACACACCAATATTACAAAACTATCAGTTGATGAAGAAGCATATCAGCAAATAGTAAGCACTTTCAAATTTAACAATGTACCATCTGAATGAACCAGTCGCACCTCTTAGCATCTAATAATTAACAATTCCACCTGCACTGAAATTCCAAATTAAGTCAAAAGTGCACATTAGAAATAATCATTCTTTTTTCCCTAGATTTGGTAGTAATTAAGTAGGAATTCAGAAACTTAGCTGGAGGAGACGTCTTCAAACACAAGAATCTTACCTTTTTTCACGCAACTGCACCAGCCCTGTTCATTTCTAATGGGTTCATCTCTCTGAAAATCATACTTAATCAAATCAAAAGGGAAAAAAAGCTGTAAAAACACAAACAAATCAAAACAGGTATTTGGTTAATTATATGTGCTGATAGCAGCTTTTGTGCCCTGCCAATTGAAATAATTAGAATATATACTTATTAAAACAATAACACTTAGTAATAAAAAACAAATATTTGAAAATCAATACTGAAGGTACTGGTAAAAAAAAGCACTCACTTACTGGCATTTACTTTCATATCACTCATTTGCACTTAACCCTAGCAAAATATTAATTTTATTCATGAATGAGTGAAATCAAAGTACAGAAGCAATTAATGTGTGCAATTAAGTCATTTAAAATATCTCCTGAAATGGAAAGCTTTCATAGAAGTAACAGGTCATCTATACAGATGCAAGGATTTTGCCTATTCTTTCCTCAGAGTCCCTGGAAAAATGACGAGATTCCTAAAATGTACTTGTTACTGTGACACCTACTTTGCCCCTTTCCCCTGGTCATTCACCTTAATGCACCAAAATGAACGCTCAGTTCTTTTCACACTGGCGTGGTTTGAGATGGCAAATTTGTTGGCACATCCTCACCCCGCTGGGAACAAGGTAACTGCACCTCATCCAACCATCCCACTGCCCGTGTCCTCGTGCGGTCCACATTACCGTGTTGTTCAGATTCACTCATCCACTAAATGCTGACCTAGGGTGCGAACTGAAAGTTGGCTTGATCCAACCTTTTCATTTTACATATAAGAAAACTGGGGCTTTACTGATCACTTAAAAAAGTAATCGTACTCACCTTAACTAGAAAGAAGTAAACTAACATGAAAGAATTAAATGAAGTGGGGAAAATGACAAGGACAAACAGAGTAAAGAAAACAGGTGTGAGAGAGAGAGAGCGACTGAGACAGGGAGAGAAAAATTAAGGAAAAAAAAAAGAGTAAGTGGGAAAAGCTTGAGGTGAGTGATGAGATAATTTTATACATATTTATTATCAAAGATCTAACACAAGCATCTCTGGTTTTAATCTCTATATAATCAGGATGTAGCTAGCATGACCATTCATCATTTGAATTAATTTATGAATAAGAGTAATTAATATCGATTAAGTAATTACTGTATATTGTGCTAAAGGCTAAAGAAATAGTATTTAATCTAATCCTCAAAACTACTCTATGAGAATGCATTTAGTATTGCCCTATTTTAAGGTGAGGACAGTGAAGACACAGGAAGGCAAAATGTATTGTTATTGTGGACATAAAGGTTCTTTATTAAAGCTAAGCTTGCCTTGTGTCGGTCTCTGTAATTGTCCACTTTTGTGGACTGTGAAGATCTGGACTGCCTGTGGAACTGTGGCCATGCATGACAGAGGGCCCTGCTCATTACCCAGTCTTTTCTCTCATGTTTTTTTGCCTCCTGTTTTGACATGCTTTGTTTAAAAAAAAAAAAAATTTACACAGCAACTGGTGGTATCGGCTCTGACGTTATTTAGATTAATCTGGAACCATGTGTCTGGGCAGTTACACACGCACTGTCTGCTCAGTGCGCCTGTGCTCAGACGTGGTAGACCTGATGACCAGCAATGGGACAAATTTGTCGTCCAAATGCAATCGAAATATATGAGTACCTTCAAAGCATTAAGGCTCATCGAGAGGATCCCTAGTATTTTCCTGCTTTAGGATATTCCCATGAGGTTACAAAAACGGCTGCATTATAATAATGCAACTAAAAGGCAGAGGCTGCAGTGGAAAGTGCCTTTAATGTATTTGTGTGTCTGTAGCAGGCACTGCATGGGCACGATTAGATGTGCATGCACTCGGGGCCATAATGCTGCCCCCTGCAGGGGGTGCCGGACACAGCAGTCTAGGCCCCCCGAGAACATACGTCTGCGAGGCTGCACGCGTGGGTCCTGAGAGGGTCACGCACACCCGTTTGCCTTCGTGCATTCAGATGTGTGCAGTGAAGGGTCAGGACAGAAAGGTCATGTACCCGCTACTACAGGAAGAGACTCTGGAGCCGCCGAAGGGAAGTGGCTTTTCAAAGTCACAAGTCCAAGGAGCACAGCTGGGGCTAGACCCCTCCCAGGCTGATCCCCACCCAGGGCTCTCCCCCCACCATCCCCAGGGGCCTGAACCTGTACAGCAGAGGGGCGGTGACCAGGCACGTGACGTAGCGGCCCGAACCTCCGTTCTCTTAAACACAACGCCCGAAACACAGCTCTTTTGCTGAGATAACAGTTGGACAACCATGAACATTTATTCTTAGAATGCACTGTTCAGTGAGTGCATGGCTCTGAGTAGTTATGAGTTAACTATACTTTTTTTAAAAAAAAGAAATCAAGCAAAATGGAAAAGTTAGAAGAAGAAAATGTAATATCTCCCCAATATCAACGGAAAATTAACCATCAACCATTAAAACAGCACACTGTATTCTCAGCATAGCCACAGTGACACCACTAACATCAAATGGAATCGGCTCAGCCCTCTGCTCAAAACCTTTTCTCACCCCAGTCCCACCACCTTGGCCTCCTGGACACCACATTTCTCCTGTGACCGCCTCAGGACCTTTGACCTGGAGATTGTCAACTGGAACACTAGGCGGCTGCACAACGCTTCCCTCAGGTCTTTCCTTAACTGTCAGTCTCTCGGGCTGCCCTTTCCCGGCCACCCTATCTAAAATTGCAAACCCCCATCCCAACACACAGACACTACCTCCTTTCCCTTTTATTTTCCTCATTAGCACTTATGACCATGTGATACAGAATATATTTTGCTTACTTATTTTATTCTGTTTGCCACAACAGAATATCACTTACAAAGGCAGAAATTTATGTCTATTTGTTCACTGCGTTTACAGTACCAGGCATTATCAAAAACTCCTAGTAAATATACATTAAAGAATGAATCTGATGAACAGCATTAAAAACATTCGTTTAAATCTGAAGACAGAGAGAAAGCTGTCAAATTGATCAGTAGGACAATCTGTGAAAACTGGGACCACACCATCTGCGCTGGATTGTAGTTATACGGCTCAGAAAAGCCGTGCTCTTTTTTTTTACATGGGCAGGCACTGGGAATCGAACCCGGATCCTTGGGCATCGCAGGTGAGCACTCTTACTTGCTGAGCCACCGTGGCCCACCCAGATGTGCTCTTTTAATCTAATCTTGTGGGTAGAGACATAGTGTGGGTGAGATCTTTTGATTTCCATGGAGATATGACCCACCCAACTGTGGGTGGGGCCTTGTGATTGGATCATTGCCCATTCATGGTGGGTCTACAGTAGTTTCCTGTAGAATTTAAAGAGCTCAGAGAGCTCAGAGCCAGACATTCAGTGATGCAGAAGAAAAGCCCTCTGCAGAAGCCAGAAGGACCCACAGGAGCTGAGGGAGCCATTTTGAAACCAGCCAAGAGAGAAGGGCCAGCAGACGTCACCATGTGCCTTCCATGCGGCAGGAACCCGGAGGCTGCCTTTCCCCCCGAGAAGGTATCCTCTGTTGGGGCCTCAATTTGGACATCTTCACAGCCTTAGAACTGTACATTTGTAACCTAATCAATCCCCTTTATAAAAGCCAATCTATGTCTGGCATTGCATTCTGGCTGCTTTAGCAAACCGAAACACCATTTTATTAAATATATTTAGCTTTAAAATTTTTTTGGATTTAACAAAAGAAATCGGAACTGAAGTTAGGGAGATTCTTCAGCAAACAGGCATTAGTCCCTGCTTTAGTTTCCTGGCTGCCAAAACAAGTGTTACACCAAGGGCTGGCTTTGACGGGAATAGTTTGGCTTGCAAGTTGAGAGACTAGAAGGTTTGCTTCCTTCCGGCATCAGAACCTTCAGGCTGGCTGTGTCTCTGGGGCCCCTCGGCTTTTCTGTCATGTGGCAATGCATACAGCAGCATCTTCTCCTTTCTCTTTCGCGTTCTGTTCGCTTCCAGCTTTTGGCTGCCTCCCATGACTTTTCCATGTCCAATTCCTTTACATACATGAACTTTAGCCACACTGGACTCAGGCCCATCGCCATCTAGTTAACTAATAACATCTTCAAAGGTCCTCTTTACCAATGGGGTCACAGTATAGGACCAGGGCTGGGACCCCAAGTACCCCTTTTGTGGGGGACACGATCCAAACACCAACAGTCCCTAACAAATGCTGGCTTTTAAGATAATATATATTAGAAAAAACGCTTATGAAAATGCTAAGAAACCAAGCCTTCTTATTAACCCCATGTTTAATCTTTACATGTTATCTATTGATTTATCACTAAAAGATGACAGAATTAGGGTGGGCAACAGTGGCTCAGTGGCAGAGTTCTTGCCTACTGTGCTGGAGACCCGGGTTTGAATCCCAGAGCCTATCCATGCAAAAAAAAAAGGAGACGATTATTAAAGATGAGAGAATTAGCACTCACATTTCCTCCTCTCCTCCCACTAAATCCCCAGTTTTGCATGTGTTATTATTTTTATACTGTCAGGTTTTATATTTCCATTCTATCTGTAATCTGAGTCTTTTGATCTGAGTCTTAGTTTCCCCGCTGCTGAAAGAAATAGCATGCAATTGTTTGGCTTAACCAACAGGGATTTTTTGGCTCATGATTTTTGAGATTAGAAGGAGTCCAAAATCGAGAAAGCAGCCAAGGTGACACATTCTTCCCGAAGACGGTCCCTCCTGGGCTGGCAGCAAGGAGCTTGCTCCTTGGCTTTCCTGTGATACAGCAATGCAGGTGGAGGCCTCTCCTGGCTTCTCCTTCCAGCTGGCTTTCACTCTGTGTAAAGCCCGACCTGTGCAGGGGGTCACACCCGCCGTGAGGGAAGCTGCACCGTGAAGACGTCTTACTTACAATGGGTCCAGGCCCCCCGGCTTGCAGACCAGATCAGGAGTGGGTCCAAATGGGTGCAGGAAGCAAAGCAATCCACCACAATCGTCCTTATTTGAATGGAAGCGATGCTCACTATCAAATCTTTTAACTTGATTCCTTAATTCCTAAATTCTTTTTCATCTTTAGGTTGACCAGAACTTGTCTTTCAGTGATTTTTCAGAAAGAAGTTTTCCATTTCTATAAATACATGGGCATTCTGTTTTCTGATTTCTTAACATTTTGAGAACACCTCATTGCATTTACACTGCAAGAGTAAATTAGTGAGGACTAAAATTCTTAGGTGAAGACATAACTCCTTTTTTCTGGCACTGAGTGCTTTGTTTTTGATTTGAGAGAAGCCTGAGATGAGTCTGCTCCTCGTATTCACCCTACACTTTGCACATTGCCAGCTTTTTCTACTTCAGTATCTCCTCAGACTGCTTTAATTTTTATTCAATAATTTCACCAGGATATATTTTTCTGTCTGATCATTCTCCATCATATTCCTGCTCTCCCCACCCCCTGCCCCGAACATAATGTGCACTTCGAATCTGAAGATTCAAGTCTTCATTTTAAGAGTGTCCTTCATTTAGGTTTGGAATTTTTTTTCTCCTTGATCTTTTCTGCAGAAACACCAATTAGCATATGTCAAATTACTGTATCTATCTCTTTATTTTTTCACATGGGCAGGCACCAGGAACCAAACCCGGGTCTCCAGCGTGGCAGGCGAGAACTCTCCACTGGGCCACTGTGGCCCGCCCTCTACTTTTTTTTAACACTATTACTTGCCTACACTTTCTGTTGTGTTTGTGTGACTCCTTAAACCCATCCGTCTTGTTGCTTCACAATGCCTGCAGTCATTTCAACTTTCAGTCCTTTATTGTGGTACACACCTATGTAATATCTTCATTTTTTTCCCTATTTTTTCTTTGATGCAGATGCTTAATTTTCAACTTTTGTTGCCATATCTTCCTTGAACTTTCCTCTCCTTTGAGGTCTTATTTTTTAAAGAGAGTATTACTGCAACCTTTTGAGCCTATGGGAAATTATTTTTCTAAACATCTTTGGGGCATTTCAGCTGCCTTTCATTTAGATTCATTTTTTCCCCCTTTTTCAAGTTGTATTTTCTCTGGGGGTTTCATGTTCATTCCTTCCTAACTGCTATCCCCAGACTAAAATTCTGTAAAAAAGGAGAAGGCAGTCTAAAACTTCTACTAGGGTTTGTCTCCCAAATACGTCGTCACCACATTTTTATAAGATTTGCCTTGGGAGCACATATCGGGGGGTGCCTTTAGACCCCAGGAACTCTGGGGTTACTGTCTTATCTCCTCTGTGTATGATATTCTCTTTCCGTTTGAAGACTGAGCCCCTCCGAGATGGTAAGAGGCAGCCTCCATTTGGAGTGAATTTTTGAAGGAAGGATTTTTCAAATCGCCCCACCTACTTATGAAATAGTTATTGTTCCAATTTTTTTTTCCTGGTTAACTGTTAGGTAACAAAACATTTAATGAGATTAAAATTTCAGGCTAGAATCCATATGGTATTAGGAATGATTATTTTTCAATCCCAAACTGGAAAAAAAAAAAAAACAACTAGAGAGTTGAACAATCAGAAGTTAGCCAACTTAATTGAGGATAATTATGACTTCCTTGCATTATTGAAATTTATATAGTCTGATGAGGAACCTAACACATTAGAAGATCAAAACAGATGTCAAGCCAGTAATAAAAAATACCGATCTTTCTTGTACTCTTTCCTGGATGATTACTTTGGAATGACTCAGCTTCACTAAGTAGACTTAATAGGAATACCACATTTGTCGTGGAGCCAGTGCATTGAATTGAGAAAATTAACTGCGAGGAGTGTAAAGTTCCGTAATAGCATCACTTGCATTCCAAAAACATTTCAGAACATAATGTTCAGAATGTACCCGTATTTCCCAGACATCATCTAGACCTTCAAAGTCCCAAAAGAATGCATTATGAAAATAGTTTGCATTTCTTTGGGTTAATAACATTTAGAAAATTTAGACCAACCTTGAATGAGTACCCTGACTAACAAGCTGAGCAGCTGCAGCAAAAACCTACATATGTATGTGAATAACTTCCAGATACTGAAAAAAACCACTATAGACTAGAAATCTAAATATTTCTTTTTTCATTGCTTCAAGGTGTACTTTGATGTATGGCTATTTATTACACAGAAACCTAATGCTATAAAACTAAAGAAGTTAAAATGTAAGTAATTCAGATGCACTAAGATTTGCATTATGGAATTTTAAAAGTCTTTTCAAGACAAAGGGAAATTGTTAATATCCCCTTGGTAGGGCAGTCTGGAAAGCTTCACAGCAATATCATGAGATAGTCCACTCTCAGGTAGGTGTGCGGTCACAGTTGAGACAGGTCGTTGACCAAAGAAGACCTCCTTCACCATATATCTATGAGGGGCACATACCTGCCAACTCTTGTTCTTGCACCATTCATGTCAGGCTTGGGAGTCATAAAGTGAGTTAGGAAGTTTTGCCCCCTTTCTATATTCTGGAAGAATTTGTAAGACAGGGATTATTTGCTCTTTGAACATTTGGTAAACTCATCATGGAAGGCACATGTGACTGAGGGAAGATCTTTTTACTATTGGTTCACTAACTAAAATGATGAAATAATCCTTTAATCACATGCAGTAAACTTTAGTGTGAAAAGATCATTTCTGAGTCAGTTATGAGAAATTGTATTTTGTTAGGAATTGTCTAAATTTTCAAATGTATTCATATAAAATTGTTCAACGTATTTTCTTATGATTCTTAGTGTCTAAAGCATCTGAAATGTCCCCATTTCCATTCCTGATATTGATTATTTGTGAGTTCTCTCTATGTGCCAATTAAGTAATAACAAATTTCTTACTTCTAAAAAATTACATTTTTTTATCTCTTTTGATGTTCCTTACTAAATGCTCCTTTTCTATTTCTTTAATTTGCGCTCTTTATTATTTCCTTCTTTTTAATTTTTAAAGTTTTAGTTTCTTTTGAGTTACTTTATGGAGACAGAGTTTTAGCTCACAAAGTTTCAACTGTTTTAGACAAGCCCATTAGTTTTGAGATGTGGCATTTTCAAAATACTTTCTAATTTTTATTAGGGTTTTTTTGGCCCATGGAAATTTAGAAACATTTAATTTACAAGCATATAGCAATTTTCCAGCTATATTTTTCTTGTTCATTTCTAGCTTAAACTATTGTCAGAGAACATTATTCATATATATTCAATCCTTTGAAAATTTTTAGACTTCTTAAAGTAGCACAATAAATTTTTGCAAATGTTTCATATGTGTTAGAGAAAAGTGTGTACTTTGCAGTTATTACATGCAATGGCATATAAATGTCCAATATGTCATTGGCTTGTTTAGCGTATTATTCAAATATTCCATATCATTTGTTGTGTTTCTGGTTTTGTTGTTTTTTACTTGTTCTGTCAACACTGTAAGAGCTATCATAAAATAGCCTACTTATGATTATGGATTTTTAAATTTCCCATTGAGATGTCATTAATTATGTTTTATAAATTTGAGGTTATTTTCTTTATTTCGCCTTCAATCTTCAAAAATACTCTTGTTGACTATAAAGTCTAGACTGGCAGTTATTTTCTCCATGCCAGCTGAAGGCATCCATCCATTGCCTCCCATCCTTCCATGGTTGCTGCTGAGAAATTCGCTGTCAGTCTTTTACTCCTAGGAAGATGATTTCTTTAGCGGTTTTTAAGATTTAGTTTATCTTGACATATTAAAAAAATTCATTAGAAGACTGTATACAATTATTTGAGTGTTACAAAAGATGAAATATAAGTAGAAATAGGTTAAAAAGAATCAAAGTAAATGGAGAGAGGCAAGCTAATACATTCCAGGGCCTTTTATCTTTCTGTATACGTTATGTGATTAAATTTGAAAATGGTGCAAGAAGTAGGTATTATTAAAGTCTCCTATGTTTGGGTCAGAGATTGTTGAGGTTTTCATAACTTAAAGCACCACAGTTCACTTAGAGGCAACGCATCTGTTTGCGTATAGAAGTTCACTTAATAACAATTAATCATATTTACCTTAATTAACAAGCATAAAATCTACAAGAAGATTAGCAAACCTCAGTGCATTTCTTTGGTATAGAAAATATCGTACTTACCTTGTGAAAGAAATTTGTTCTCCCAACTGATCCAATTTTCCCAGTGTGGTTCATGAAACAAACATTTCCTTCAGTAGCTTCATAAAGCTCACATATCTTAATATTTCCAAATCTGTCTAAAAACTGTTTCCATACATCACTTCGTAAACCATTTCCAACTGCTAGACGCACCTGGTGATCCTTTTCTCCTTCTCTCTGTTAAAAGAAGAGGTTTGGCTTATAATTGATTAAGTCAGGGTTCAAATCTTTCTTTATCATTATAACTTAAGTGGCAAAAATGATAGAATTAAATTGCATATGTACAGTACTGGTAGGAAAGTAAATAAAAATCACATAAGCCTGTTGCAGAATTGTGTCCAATTGTTAATGTAAGTAAGCCTAGCCAAGAGTAATGCAGCTTTTATTTCCTCACATTTGGAAAAAGCTCTTCCTAAATTTCAAATTACTGATGTCTTTTTTTTTTTTGGTAAACATCTGGTAAGAAAGACAGCATATTTTAAGAAGAAAATACTACTTAAAAACTTCTAAAACATCTTGAGATTATACTCCTAGCTATATCATTTATTATCCACATAAATTTGAAGTATATGTTAAACCCCACTCTGATTCTCAATTCAATCATCTTCAAAAGAAGAAAATAATATTGATCTCACTTATATACTGCAACATACAGTTAATGCCCAATACGTAGTAAAGTCCTTGCATTTTCAAAGAAAGAGAACTGATAATATTTTAAGATAGAATGTAACCAGGCAAGAATGAATGCTGTAACCTCTGAAATAACAAAAGTATTTAAGGAAACATTTTTTAAAAATTAAAGATAAATTAAGGAATATATATTTAAAGAGCTAATCAATGGAAAACATTAATAATAAAACATGATTAGAGGGGTTTAGAGTCTAGAAAGAGGGGAAAGGAAAAATAATAAGGAAAACAAAGAGCAAGATAGAAGATATAAACCCAAAGATATTAGTAGATACATTAAACATAAATGGAAAATATACTCCAAGTAAAAGACTAAGACTGTCAGAATGCATACAAATATAAAACCTAACTACATACTGCTCACAAGAAACATACCTTTCATTTTAGCCTGCATAAAAGTTGAAAGAAGTTGGATGCAAAAGATATGCCATGCAATCAGTGACCAAAATAAAGCTTGTAAAACTTTACTAATATCAGATAGAGTAGACTCTAAGTCAAAAAACATTACTGGAGATGAAGAGGGTCATTTAATAATAATAAAAGGATCCATTCAATGACAAGATAAAGCAACCTTAAACTTCTATTTACTAATAATATATACTCAAAATGTATAAAGCAAAACTCAGAATTAAAAGGAGAAATAAACAAATCTCTGTTCAACTTATCTCTCTTGGTACTGTTCGGACAAAAAAATAAAGAGCCATAAGAATGTAGATGTTTGAACAAGATAATTAAACAACTTAACCTAAATTATGTATGCAGAACACTATAATCATTGCTGATGGATACACATTGTCTTCAAGTGCCAATGAAACATTTCCCCAAATTAATCATATGTTGGACTGTATGGCAAGTCTTAACCAACTTTAGAGCATTGGATTTATTCAAATTATATTCTTAGACCACACTGAAATTAAAACAGAAATAAATAGTAACAGGAATAATCTTTAAATATCTGAATAATAATGGGACAATTCTAAACTAACCATGGGTGAAAGAAAAATCACATCAGAAATGATCAAATATTTTTGAAGTAAATGATGGGTAAAAATCTGTTGGGAGACAATTCTCCATGATGTTTCTATATATATCACACTATCATTTCCAGGATGCTTGTGCATCTAATTGCTTTGGAAGCTAGAGATAACTTCTGGGTCACAGAGCAAATTTATTTATATTCCGAGATAGTAAAGTCTCCTCTTCTTGGAGGAGATTTGTTAATAATGTCTTCCTTGGGGTTAAAGGAAGGTCAAGTTTGCCAGCAGGCACTTAAGTGATTGGGTGTTTCCTAAGGACACCGTGTCTCAGCTGTGGTGCAGACACAGGCACACAACACCCACCTGGCCCTGTCTCTGCTCTGCCCCTGGGAACCTGGGGGAAAGGAAACTGTTGTGGAAGTAAGACGTAAGCATGAAAAACATGATGCCTTCTGTGCTGCAGAGCAATAAACTTTATACCTTCATTTGGGCTTGCGCTTTCCTACCCACCAATTTCATAGAAGTCCAGAGGGCCAGCCAAGCAGCTCTGCTGCTGCTTTGGGATTGGTTGTGGTCTGACAAAATCTCAAACAGGTAGTTTGCAGAAAGAATATCCAAAAGTCCAACCATTATATGAAAATCACGTTCAACACAATCATTCATTGGAGAAATGCAAATTAAAACTTCATCTGATATCACTAAATATCTATAAAGATAGGCAAAAAGTGCTAAATTGACAATACCAAGTACTGGCAAGGGCGTGGAGCACCTGGGACTCTCTTGGACTGCAGGCAGGAATATGTAACGGTGCACCATGCTGAAAACGTGTTGGGTGATATCTACTCTAAAGCTGAACATATGTATATAATTTGACCTAGCAATGTCACTCCAATTATATATTCAGGAAAATTCAGACACATATTTACCAAAGGACACAGAAGGGAATGGCCATAGTATCACTGGAAGCAATCCAAATCCATCAAAAGTAAAAGATAAAATTTTAAAAATTGTGGTTTTAATCATATAATGGAATAATTCTGTATTAGTTTTCTATTGCTGCCGCAACAAATTAACACAAACGTAGGGGCTTAAAACAATGCAAATGTATTATTTCACAGTTTATCAGGTCAGAGGTCCAGGCTAGCACAGCTAGGTTCTCTCCTCCGGGACTTACAAAGCTGACATCCCGGTGTAGACCGGCTGGCTCTTACTGGGAGCTCGGGAGAGCAATCTCCTTCCAAGCTCATTCAGGTTGTTAGCAGAAAGTAATGTCTGGAGGTTGTAGTCTGAAAGCTCCCTTTCCCTTGGGGGCTGTCAGTTGCAGGCTGCCTTAGCTCCCAGAAGTCTACATCTCAGGCCTAAAGTGGCACCCAAGTCCCTCTTATGCTTCACATCCCTCCAACTTCACCTTCTGCTGAATCTCTCCCCTGCCTTAAGGGATCACGAGCACAGACTGGACCCACCGTAGTCTAAGATAACCCCTGTCTTTGGAGAGCTCCCAGTACACACATAGTCACACGTTTCAGGGACTCGAACGTCAATATCTTTGGGAGGTCATTTTTCTGCCTCCTTCTCTACAGCAAGGAGAAGCAATGACCTACCGTCACTTAAAGATGGACCTCACAGACATAGCGCTGAGTGAACAAAGCAGGGCTAACAGAATATACATATATATACACGTATATGATTTAATTTAGATGCAGTTTTTAAGGAGCAGGCAAAACTAATCTAAGTCTCAGGAATCAGGACATTGTTCACATTTGGGAGGAAAATCATTGGCAGAGGGGCATGGAGAAGGCTTTTGGGGTACTAAATGTTTTTTTACCTTGAGGTGTTTAATTTGTGAAAATGTATGAGATACACTTAAGATCTCTGCAGTATATACACTATATTTTACAAACAACTGATAGAAAAATTTTCAGCCCAAATGATTTCTATCCTAAAACTCTATACCTATTCAAATTCTATTTCTTTTAATCTGTCACCATCAATTTAAAGTGTAACTTCTATATACAATTAAGAAAGGAGGACATTACCTATTGAACTATGTCGTGCTTTTGAGTGTGGAGTCACCATGTGTTCAGAAATGTCAAAATATGAAGAAAAATGCCTGTTTTACTATTAATGAAACGTGCTATCAGCGTAGGACATTTGCATTAATGATGGAAGAAATCCGCCAAAACAAGAGATTATGCCAAGGAAAGAGAAGAAACGGAATCCAGAAATCAGCAGAGCCAACATACGAAGAAGGCAAGGAGAATTTTCAGAAAAGGAAGTTCCATGATAGAACTTTATACCTGGAACTATGACACTCAATAAAGCCCCAGGGGGATGTTTTCAAGAAACAAATAAGTAACATTGAGTGAAAATCTTAAAGTGTTGTTAAACCATATTGAGAAACTTCAGCTCTGACAGAGAGTTTGAAATGAATTAGTGAGACATATAGAAAGCAAAATTTAAAAAGAAACCTAGACAATAATTATTGACAAGAGAGAAAAAATGAATAAAAATAAATTATAAACACAGGATGTGGCTTACCTATGAAAAAGTTATATACTGTAATTTCTTTATAATAATTGAAAACCTTGCCAGCATATTGAAACTGTCATAATTATACTGGGATCATAAAGAGAGAAGAAACACGTCAATGGGCATATGTGAGTAAAAAGCCAGAGAGATGATAGTTAAAACTGAAAAATTAAGAAATGGTAGCACACATGTTTTATGGAGAAATGTAGAGATAAATTACAATAAAACCACCCTAAAATAATTAAAGTCTTTACATTTAGAGATCAAGTATTGATAGATGGGAGATACTGTTCTCTAGAGAATAAATCTGATTTTCTTATAAACTATGTACAAATACTACTTTGATAAAATAAAAATTAAATTTAAAAATGAGATAGTCAAGGTTGTGGGTATGTCAGAAAAAACACTCTGACGTATTGATCCCCTTAGATCTACATGAATGGATCTAAGGTAAATACTCTGCAGGTGAGAAAAGAAGGCACTCAGATCAAGCAGCTTCTTCTAAGAGAGGTGTTTCCCACCATTAAATAAAACCCAGAGCAGCTCTCTCTTGGTTCCCAGTTCCTAGGGCATGTCAGCACTGCCTGCCTGGCATGGAACTAGTGCTTAGATTTTCCACTTCATTTTCCTGTATAAAACCACTGCAAATCTTGGGATTTATTCTATTTTGCACAGAG
Organism: Tamandua tetradactyla; assembly: GCF_023851605.1. Classification (NCBI taxonomy): domain Eukaryota; kingdom Metazoa; phylum Chordata; class Mammalia; order Pilosa; family Myrmecophagidae; genus Tamandua; species Tamandua tetradactyla. The sequence goes on along the minus strand of NC_135346.1, from coordinate 7,402,536 downwards.
AACAATCTTTCTCATAGAACTAATTCTATATGAATACAATAGTTTAATGTAAAGAAGAGAAGAAGAAAATAACCTATACATTTTTTGATTATGTGATGTGAAGAGACTTTTTAATCACAAATTAAACAGAACTGTTAGCAGGAGAAGAAAAATATGTATGTAACTACAAAAAATAAAAACAGCTAAAATATTAAAAGTCAAAATAAAAAAGGAACATACTTGGAACTATTAAAACAAAGGGTTAATCTTCTTAATGTATTGCCATAGACAGGCACTAAAATTGCTAAAACCAAAGGGAAACAAATAAGCTTCCCAAAAAATCATGTTTCTACCTCAACTTCACCATGTTTTAAATTAACCGAAATTTTGAGTCCTAATGCACTGAGGGGATAGCCTGCTTCTCCTTCTCAGCAAGATGTAAATAGGAATGTCCTTTTAGAAACAGTTTTGTAACAAGGTCATAAAAAAACCTTACAACTATGGACATCTTCCAGGAACGCAGCTCACACAGTTGAGCTCAGAGGTGGCCAGGCAGGAACACATCAAGGAGAAGACAAGGGAGGGTGGCCACACGAAGTGGCACAGGTGAGGAAGAATCATCAGAATTGATGATGGGGGCTTTAAAAGGTGACCCTGGGATATCTGGACATTGAAAAGAGTGTGTGTGGGTACCTATTTATTTATTTATTTACTCTTATGTGTCAGTATTGAAATTGCTGTGAAACTAGCAGTATGCCATCTGCATTTTTAAAAAAATCCCCTTCTCTGACCCTAAAGTGCACCTGAGATGTCTTAAGAAGAAACTCATATTCCTTTTAATTCTTTTGACCTGAACTCTCACTGGACAGCTAAGTGACGTCAGGAACAGAATGATGAGAGTTTACACAGATATAATGAATAAAATTAAATGAACCCATGAATGCATAATACATGTACACACACGTACAGAAGGGGAAGACATAGAGTGACAGAGACAGGGAGAGACAGAGTGCTTGGGAGACAGACAGACAAAAAGGAGGAGAGAGAGTGATAGAGAGTGAGACCAACAGACCTCTCTCAAGAGAGACAGACATATAGGGCAAAAGAAAAAGACAGTGAGAGAGATTGAGAAGAAGACAAGAGAGTAAGAGCCAGGAGCAGGAGAGAGAAAGAAAATGAAGAGACAGAGAAAGGGACAGAGACTAAAACAGAGATACACAGAGACAGAGATCCAGAGTGACACACAGAGATAGAGGCAAACCCACATCTGAGAGAGACACAGAGAAGCTCAGAGCAACGGTCGCACACGTTCATACACAGCCACAAAGAAAGGGGCAGACGCAGAGACCGAGACTCCTCTGCCCAGAGAGGCACCGGGAGACACAGACAGGGACACAGCAAGTAGAGAAACACACAAAGAGAACTGAGGGGCAGGAGCCCGGGAAAGGGGCAGGGACAGGGAGGGCAGGGCAGGAACAAAAGACATGCTTGCAGCCAAATAAGCAGAAGCAAAGGAAGTGGGCCTGTTTTCCCAGGTCCAGATTACCATATGATTTCACCTTAATCATCACAATATCTCCGGAAAACAAGACGCATTTTCTCTGTTTTGCACATGAAATTCAGGTCCACGTCACACCCCAGATAACTGGAGGAGACGGTATTTGACCTCATTAAAAAGCAAGCTGTCTTCTGGCAGGAACCGTTGCCCATTCTATCCTCTGACGTACCCCACTGGGCAGGACAATGCCCACAGCAGTGCCTGACCAGGCCTGGGGCACAGGACATGCTCATGAGGTAGGAAGGAAGAGGAGAGGACGGGAAGGAAGAACCAACTCCAAGAAGCCCATTCAGTTCTGCCAAGCCTGTCCTCTTGGTTTCAATATTAGGAAGCCATCAAAACATGTTTTTTTTTTTTAACCCAGTAGGGTTGCCCTTTATTCAATAAATCTGAAAAGGCATTCAACTATCTCAAAGTTTTATGTGAGTGCTTGAGTGTGTGCCACACATACGCATGCCATTTTACAACACCCAGGAAACACTCATTGTATCTTCAGATATTTCATATCCCTTTCAAAATTTAAAAGAGATTTTGTGGAATGGGGCAGAGCTTTTCATACAAGGGCTCCCAAGTTCTCTGGTTTCAATAGACAACGTTCCCTGCAGCTTGCAGAACTAGGCATCAAAGAGGTATGCCAATAACCAGTAAAGGAGTCACAGCAATTTGAACCAAAGCTCCCTTTCTTCAAAACACTCTTTGGGAACTGCTTTCCCACAATGTCCTTCCTGAGCTGCGATAAGCAAGCTGTCGTTGAACTGTAATTACCTCCTACTCGGGTCACAGATTCATTTAGTCATTTGCTGCAGTACATAAGCCTCTAGCGATGAACCCCTAGAAACAAAGTCTCTTTCTCCCAGGACATTTGCTGAATTCTACCCAGAGAGTACCCCCGCTGAATAGTCCCTTTACATGCCTAGAAAAGTGAAACTCTAGAGGCTCAGTGTAAATACAGTTAATTTTGTATCACTAGTCATTTCTCAGGAAACAAAACGATGTTTGTTGATAGATGGAGAGACAGAAAAGAAACATAAATTCATAATGAAAACAAAGGGGCAGAGCATTCGTGCCTTCAGCTGTGGATAACTAGCTGCTTAATGAGCAAAACAAAAGTCTGTTCTAATTCCTAAAGGATCATCTATCAAAAATGCATAACAACATATGTTACGGATTATCATTGCTCCTTTTGGATTCTTTTTAACATAATAAAGCTCCTTTTTCTTAAAACCCGCTGATAATTAGATGCATACGTGTTCGCGCTAACTCAACTTTTGTAACAATAAAAAGTATCTATTCCAACAGTTTACTTTCTCCCCTTCCAGGGGATCCTCACCATTGTAAGGATTCTGCTACCATTTGAATTTCTACACTTAACTCATTAACCCTCATATCAGCCCTGGCTGTAATTGCTCTTACACTTATTTTATAACAAAGATGACAAAATTGGGTTGAAAGGGGTTCACAAAACAAAGATAAGTTGCCCAAGATTACAGAGTTTGTAAAACATGAAGATTAGACTTGAATTTCAGGCTCATTCACTCCAAGATGCAAAGAAGTGAAATTACTTACCCAATGTAACCTAGTGACCAAGTGGAAAAGCTAGAATTAGATCCTGGATCTTTTAATCTAAACTCATTGTTATTTTTTCCACCGGGAATAAGATGATCTACAAAAAGAAATTCCAACAGTTTATCGTAAGCTGAAGATTCTCGTACTAGCTGGTGGGCTAGATGTTCCAGCAGATATTGGGATAGGCTCCCACTCCAGGAGACAGATGGACACTCTGACGTGGGCTTTCCATGGCCACAGCAAGGAGGGCAGGAACAGAGAGAGTAAAGGAATGCGCAAAGCGAACACGAGCAAATGAAATCTGGGTGTAACATTTTAAATGTTAAACAAACTGAAATGGAGAAAAACCTAACTAACATGCCACATCTTCAGTAACAAGAGGATATAACCCAAGACCACGCAGGTGTGATATTTTCAGTCTTAATTTCATTTAATTTTTATGTTTAGTCTCTTTATTTTTTATTAAATTATACCTTAAAATTGTTAATGCCGATATCATTAAAGGTTTACTTAAAAATCATCCATAGCTTGTTAGGTAGGATATTGCAATCAATGTTATATGCTGTGTATATGTCAAAGACCAATTACTTTTCAACACCCACCAAAATTACCCTAAATTCATGAAAAGCATTATTACACCTTGTTTAAAAATAAAATCTTTCCATTTGTACTGGGCTTCTTGGATTACATTTCTTCACATATATCTCATAACTGGATTGTGAAAATTAAGTGTCAATTAGGAAAAGTAAGTATGGTTATTCAAATTAGATTAGACAGGAACTGTGGCTCAAAGACAAGTGACAGGCCAAAGACATAAAACAGCAAGACTCCGAGCTTGAGGATGTGTCTTTTGATTCTACAGCCAATGCACTAGCTCATGGCTTTCTACAGAAAGCTAACTTGTTGGGAAATTTCATAAATGAGGGATATAAGTATTCTTAGTGGAGATGACAGCATGGATAGTATAAACAGGGAGAAAAGACATGGATATTTTACATGTACTGCTAACCATGAAATATGAAACATTAAGTATTAAAATGAGCACTTATAAAGAGCTCAGGGTTCTAAAGCATTCCAAAACCTACCAACACTTATGCTGCTATTACTTACCGAAACTCATTTCTTATCATAGTTCCTGATTTCTGCATCTGCAGTTTCTCAGTGGAAAAGAAGGGTTTGGTAACTTGTCAGCTTTTCTAAATGCTTTCATATCTGTTATAAGAATCCTAAATGCATCATTGATTTACTTAAAAGAGTAGCTGATTTTCTCAAGACACAACAATATGCTTCAAATATTTGGGGAAAAGAAATAAAAATGTCTAAAGAGCTTGAAACCTCTAAGTCACACAGAGAGAGAAGATGAAGTTTTTATTGAATGCTACAGAGAGGAAAATTATGATGAAACTAAATCAGAATACCGTGATAATGAAGTTTTACATAATGTAACAATTTCATTCTTTAAAGGTTTCTAAGGCTGATGATGAAAGTTTCTAAAATGTAATGCTCTGATCGACTATATATATCACAAGATGGGGAAAGGAGAAAATATGTCACAACACTTGGAAGTCATGTAGAAACTAAGAAAATGCAAAACAAAACATGAGAAAAGAGCAAATGTATTTTAACATACCCACGCTCAACAGGAAAGAATAATAGATAGGGAGAAAGTAATTCCAAGGCTTTCAGTCTGTAATTGTCTTCAGGCTCATTCAAAACATTACCAGTCAAACCAACCAACCAACAGTCAAGTTCAAGAAACCAGGTCCATCTAGCAACATTCAATCTCCCTCATGAGAATTATATTCTCTGGTTCTGTTAAATCTTCCTCATCCCCACATCTTATCTAAAACTGGTTAAAGAAAGCTCTTACAATTCCTTGAAAGGAATGAAAGACTCTCTGTTGAGAAAATAAAATGGGTAACCTTAAAAAACACTCACACTGCCATCACTCGAATCTTGTCACTCGACATTTTCACTTTGTCACCTTTCCAGGAAACAGCAGACACTTAGGGGATGGCTGCAGGTTTGTCTGCACAATTCTAGTGAAAAATTTAGTACAAGGTGTATGGCTTTTAAATGAATATTTATAGAGTACCAGGTGCATTAAAAGCTTCTCTTTGCATAATGGGAACTGAGTGTAAGCCATTTTTCAAACTTTCAATACACTTTAAGGAAAATATAAGACTTATGAGGATATTTTCTTGCTCCCACTGAATTTCTTAGCAGTTAGAAAAACAGAACAGAGAAAAGGGATTTAATTAATAAAAAAACAAAAACGTATTTCTAAAGAGTATAGACCACGACTTGAGATTGTCAAAATGTGGATGTCATACCATTTCTTGAGAGTTATGGTCACATTATATTTAAAATCATATAAACTATACGAAACTAAAAATATTAACTTGGAAAAATAAGCATCATACTGCACATTGTGACATAGTTTCTTGCTTTGTGAATGTGGCCCTGTATTCTCTGCAATCCAGATTCCTTCGCGTATCTACCTCCTTGGTATTTCCAACTGGATATCTAATTACTATATCAAAAATCAAAAGAGATCTAATCTTCATCCCTCAAATCTCTGTGTTCTTTATCTCAACAACTGGTTCATAATGTACCTGGCAATCGAACCAGAAACCTGCGCTTACGCTTGTTGCTGGTCATTCCTTCCACTCCCTCTCCCTCACCTAACAAGGAGTCTTGGTTTCCCTTGAAAATAGAGCCTGAATTGCTATACTTTTTATTTTCTTTTCTGATTTCATTTACTTCTTTTGCTAAATGCACTGATGGGAATAAAATCCAAATTTCTCACCTTTGGGCTACAGAGCCCTGCAAGATCTGGTCCATGGGCTGCCCAGCCACGCTGTCCTCCTCCCCAAATATTCAAGCCATGTCCTTCCTCTGTGGCCCTTTATTTTCAGTTTCTTCTCCCAACTCTTCCATGGCTGGTTTCAACATGTCATTTCAGAGGGACTCACTGGTCACCTTTCCCTGACCACGTGGTCTAATTAGCAATGCCCCACTCCCACATACCCAGAGCCCCACAATATCATTTGAATGAATGAATGAATGAGTGAGGTACATGATCTTATCCCTAAGGAGACTACAGTGATGGTTGTGGACTGCCTTAAACTGAGTTAAATAGGATAAACTCTGCAGCAGGGTCCCCGATGTCTAGTCTATCATCACATTCCCCCCAACAGTAAGGAAATATTAATATTACTTCATATTAATTAATTAATTAAGGAGATGGAGAATTAGATCCTATCAGAAAGCATATACAATGGTGTTTCTGTGATGCAGAAAACTCGGAAAATTGGAATGTCAGAAAGAACTGCTTTCCTGGTCTCAGAGAAAGAGACTAAATACCCACCTCTCCGTGACTAAAAGGAGCCAGGCCCTCTGGCTTTTCGGCGATTGTGTACTGCCAACAATTTTTAAGAGGCACATCCAGGGTTTATGCCAAAGGAAGCTTTGTAATTGGAATTTTGAAAAAAGAGAAAGAGGAGGGCAGAGGTAAGAGCTTCTAGGCAGGGCAAATCAAGCCTAAGGAGTTTTTATGCAACTACACAGAAACACTCAACTCAGAGCCAGCTGCCCTCACGTAAGCCTCCTCGGAAATATACTACTTATTCCATCATTGACAACAAATTTGGATTTATTTTTGCATTTATTTATTAGCAAACACGTAGTTTTGTTTCTTTTATTAAAGGACTTTATTTAAATAAATTTCAATCAGGCTTCAAACCATGGCTTATAAAGCCTTGCATTTTAATTCACTTGTTCATTCTCTGGCATTTACCTGAATCCCCAGCTGTGCTGTCAGACACTGCCTCAAGGGACGTTCACTGAAACAGATCTAGGACTGCAAAAAAGCAAGATGTCCCTTGAAGGGATAATATGTTATAACAGAAATATTTCTTTCTCCTTTTCCTAATCTCTGAAGCCAAGAACTGCTTGTACTTGTTTTGTGGCAAATCAGCAAAGGGGATTAGGCAATACAGTGCATCTGTTCTTTCAAAAGAAAAAAAACAAATGTTTTTCTTTGGGTGGAGATATATTTACTTTCCTCCCTTCTCTTCAATTTGCATCCAGGTAAGGACTTAGAGATTACTTCACAACAGTATCCTTCCTTTAGAAATTTCGTGAAAAATTTAAAAATTTAAAAATTTAATTAACTAAAGCAGTCTGGAATTCTGTCTCAATTCTCATTTCTTTCAAATTCTCCATGCCAATATGGAGATTCATTCATAAAGAAATTAAAAGGATAATACATTGGGAAAAAGATTTGCAGCAAATATAACATTATTAACACTTCTGAAAGCTCAAACTGATCAGCTAAAAAAAATATGAAGGACCAAAGAGATACATGAGTAAAAGACTCAGAGCAGAAAATTTAAACAGGAAACTACAGCTAGAAAACCGCCCAAACTTGCAGGTAACCTGACCACATCGTAGCTCTTATAGCAGCCACACTTAGTCCAAAGTTATAAGTGTATTTCTAGAGTCTGAGACACCGAGCATTATGAGCACCAGCTGGAATTTCCCTGGAATTTTGAGCTCCTCTGTGACACCTAAGAGAGCTGGAGTTCTGCAGCTCTGAAAGTCAGCACTGCTACATACAACAACAGTTAAAGTAATGGCAAAAGAGATCAGGCTCCACTTCGAGATAAAAGCAAAGCGTGGGGTGTGAGGGCAGCTCAGTGGTGGATTCTCGCCTGCCACGCGGGAGACCCGGGTTCGATTCCTGGCCCGTGCACTTCCCAAACAAACAAACGAAAGAAACCACCACTACCACCACCAATAAGAACCAAAAACCAACAAATGGTGCTGCAGTAATGGGATACCCACATGGAAAAAGAATGAAACAGGACCCTGCCATACAGCATACAACAAACAGACAGAAAGTCTGTCTGGTTGGAACTAAGATAAATCAGAACACAAGACAAAAGATGATAGTGCATGCACTCTAGAGCTTCACTATTGTATGAGAGCAAAGGCAGACAGGTTTATTTTCTATTACACACAATCTACATCAACCTGTCTGGGTAGCTTATTTAAACAACCCAAACACCCGGAGCTCAGAATGGGAATGAGGCCTTGTAGTTCTGTATAGCTTAATGTAATACCCGGAGACATCCCAGATCGTGGTGACTTGATAATTTTAAAAAGTACTGGTAGTGTCCCTTGAAGGACTGGAGAAAAAAAAATGGAAATATTAAATTCTCTCAAATACTAGGGGCTCCCAAGAAAATAGGCCAAGCCCTTCATTTTGAGGCTTGCCCTCACAAAACTTATTTCTATAGGAGAGTTGATTCCAGGAAACCACTGGGGTTACTCACTCACGGCCCCTCTCTCTCTAAGCCCAATTCTGCAAGGAAAATTATTACCCTCCCCCTGATGAGGGACAGGACATCCAGGGGTGAATGTCTCCCTGGCAACGTGAGACATGACTCCCAGGGTTGAGTCTGGCCCTGGCACCGTGCGCCTTCTGGACTAAAAGAGGGAAAAGCAATGTAACAAAATAAGGTATCAGTGGCTAGGAGAGCTCAGAGTGGAGAGGCTATTCTGGAGGCTACTCTTCTGCAAGCTTCAGCTAGATAATGCTAATAGCTATGGTATGCCAACCCCCAACCAACACATTCCTGTTAACCCTAAAGAACACCCAGGACTCGGAGATCCTACAAAAGTTGCACGCATTAAGTTTACTTTCCTGAAACCTATAACTTCCAGAAGGTTCCTAGGCCAGATAAGTCCTGAAACCCAGATGGGCCAGGCTCTCCAGGAACATCAACCACTTCCGTCCCCCATCCCATACTGTCGACACCCCTTCCCAACATGAAAAAGTTAAAATGGGCATAGCCCAAATATCCCTAAAAAGTGGGAGAAGGATCCAAAGAGAAGGAGGAGTTAAGACAGAGAAGATACGATTTAACGAACGAGTACGGCTGCTGGGTCACCATAATGATACTTCTTTTGGCCTTTAGTGTTTTGGAGCAGCTAGAAGGACAAACCTGAAAATGTGGAATGGGAACCCATACCAGACTCTGAAATCTGTTCTGTAGCTCTTGTTAAAACGTACTTTGGAAATTATTGGTTTTTTCTTTTCTTGGATATATATTCTATTTCATAATTAAAAAAAACATAAAAAGGAAAAAACCAAAACCAAAGACATTTTCTTGGCCTGTGTCTTGGCCATGGATCTGAAGGAATCCAGTTATTAGACATACTCCCCACAGGGAAAGAACAGGAAGAATTCAGAAGCTGGAAGAGAGATCTCACCAAGATCAAAATGAATAAACCAAATTGTCCAGTGTCACATTCCTTACCCTGTTCATAGCTCCTCTGTAGTCCCAGATGCTTAGTAAAGTCTCGTTTATGTGCGTATAGCCTGGTCTCAGCTGCGCTGTGAGCCATAAAGGAAGCACTGTGGATTCTAGTTGGAAGGCAAGAGAACTGCTCTCCCAGCTGACATGATGCCGTCAGCAGGCGCGAGCAGGCAAAGGTGAGGAGGGCGAGGTCCCTGGCAGGAGGGGTGCATGTCAGAGGCCACGGTGAGCTCGCCAGCTCTGCCACCTGCCCCCTGTGGGGACACATCTTTTATTGCCATTCCTGAATTGTGCTGATTTTATTAAAGAAAGTGTCACTTCTGGGTAGCCTTAAGAATGTTTAGAAAATTGTTCAGTTAAAAGACATAACATCTGGAAAGACAAATGAGGCTGGGAAAGGGAAAACAACTTATGAGGACAAAAAAGCAAACAGAACTAATCAAGACAAATTTCAGGCTGTTTCACTCTCTCTCCTTGTCTATTTTTCAGACAGTGATACTTTATCAAAAGCATATGGATAGGGCTTAAGCGGGAGACAACTGGAAGTCAAAGCAAAATGCATTTTTTAAGTTTAAGGTAAAACAAAAGAAAAGAAAGTCTAATGCAATCACTTATTCAAAAGGGGAAAAAAATAAGAAAAAAATATAAAGAAAACCAAGTACAATTAAGTGCCATGTGGTAAACTGAATTACGGACCCAACAAAAGATGAATTCTTAACACAGGGTCCTGTGGATGTGAAAGCTTTCGCAAATAGTATCTCTGCAAAGGGTTAGGTCAGTCAGAGGGTAGATTCCTTTGCAAACAGGATCTTCAAAGATACTGTTTAGATACAGCCCACCTGAATCAGAGGGTCTTGACCCATAGCACTGGAGTCCTTTAGGAGCAGAAGAAATTCAGACACAGTCAAGGAAGCACAAGAGGAACCAGAGGTCAGTGGAAACCAGAAAGCAGACACCAGGAGGGTGAGGTTGCCTGGGGACCGAGCTGAGAGGCAAGTCAAGGACCAAGGGAGGGGCCAGCTAGCATCAGAAAGTGACAGGCTCTGGGGAGAAAGTGCGGCCTTGTGACACCTTGACTTTTTATTTCTGGTCTCTGCAACTGCGAGGCAATACATTTCAGTTGCTTAATTATGGGGTCTTTGTCATAGCAGCTTGGCAAATTAAGACATGGCAGTAGTCTTTTGTTTTAAAATAACAATATTTTAAGACCTTATTTACTTTAACTTTAGAGTAACTGCTCTCTGCAAACATAGCACACATCTAATTTCACAATCTGAAACCTGTCAGTCTAAACACGAAGGTGGCTGGACAGTGGCCCTGTCCTGCCCTCACCACGATGCAGATCACGTGAGAACATTCCCCAATCGCAGTCCTTTTATTCTCTCATGAACTGCTTCATATTTATTTTATCTTACAGTTTTGTACACATCTTTGTATATATCAGCGTGTATTTCCAGATAAATATTTTCTGGAAGAAGGTGGGGTTTAAATAAGCAAACAGAATTATTTTTCTTCACTCCATATGTTCTCTCTCTGAAACAACGTTTTCTCTTGGATAAAAACTACTTTTACCTTAGGTTGTTTGCAAAGGTAGCGACAGAGTTCTCCAATATACTGAAATACAGTCACATTGTACTTTGTGCAGTCATCCCAAAACTGGCTCGCTGAGAATTTCCTCTTTAACACACAAGTGGCACCTAAGAAAAAAAGGAAAAGACAGGGACTAAAGAAGAAATCTGAGGGCTGAATGAATATAAAATGATATTGCTCTGTCTAGAGCACTGGCGTCCGCCCTCAAGGTTGTACAATCCTGCATGGAGCACTTATATCAAGTTCATTGGAAAATACTGACTTATGTCGATGGGCATATATAAGGGCCTAGAAATCTCTTTCTTTTTTTTTTTTTTTTAATTTCTTCATTTTTTTTTAACATAACAACATACAAAGACGAACATTCTTACCAAATGATCATTCCATTCTTGGTATGTAATCAATACCTCACAATATCATCACATAGTTGTATATTCATCACCATGATGATTTCTTAGAACATTTGCATCAATTCAGAAAAAAAATTAAAAGAAGAAAGGAAAAAACTCATAATACCATACCCCTTAACCCTCCCTCTCATTGACTGCTAGTATTTCCATCTACCCAATATATTTTAGCCTTTGTTTCCCCTATTTTTATCTATACCTCTTACCACTCTCTTTCATTGGTCATTAGCATTTCAATCTACTAAATTTATTTTAACAGTTGTTCCTCCATTATTTATTTATTTTTAATCCATATGTTTTACTCTTCTGTCCATATCGTAGATAAAAGGAGCATCAGACACAAGGTTTTCACAATCACATAGTCACACTGCAAAAGCTATCCTAGAAATCTCTTAAAACATTCATGTTTTAAGTCTACATTTTGATTGTCAATACACATTTTGCAATAAATGGGATGAAAGTTGCACTCAAAATAAGCAGAAGGGTTACAGGAATTAGGGCATGACCACAGGACAATAATCAAGATAAGGGGAACCTTTCCTTACAGAGTCCAAGAATACTAGCTTTTCTTTGGATCTGAACTCATAGTGCATATTCTTTATTTTTAAAACCAAAAAGTCACCTCATAATATCTTTGAGGTCAAGACATAGCAGGGGCGCACCAATAAAAAAGTTCCTAAAAGACAATGACACCTTCATGTGACAATGGATGTTATATGAAAATGTTCCTAAGGAAATTTTCCCAACAATTCCTTCTATGCTTTTCTTTTTGCAAAGGGAATTTGTCTCTCCTTCCAGCTAGAGGTGAAGTCTAATTCCCCACGCATGGAGTCTTGTGTCTGGGTTGACCCTGCGACCTGCTTTGGCCAAAAGAATCTGAGGACGTGACTGCTTCCTAGCTGTGTATTTTCTGAGGCTACCCCTGGAAGTCACCCTGTTGCTTCCACACCCACCCCTTGGAATGCTCCAACCACCCAGTAAGGAACCTGGGGTGAGGCAGGGACAGAGAATCCGCCAAGGGAGAAGCCACTCGACAGCCAGCTTCGAGGTATGAGCCTCATGAAAAAGTCCACCTCCACCCACGCAGACAAGTGATACGGTCGCACGAGTGAGCACAGGGAGAGGACAGCAGAAGACCCGCCCACTCAGCTTGTAGAATTGTGAGAAATGGCAAATCACTATTTTAGATGGCTAAACTTTGGGGTTGTTGTTATTCAGCAACAGATTACTGACAATTGATTTTAAATCTAATTTTGTGGAAATGTACAATCCAAATAATTACCTGTTGTTACCTTTCGGGCCAATATGGTAAACTATTCTTACTAAGTTTCCTTCTACTTAATTTGATAAATAAAATGTTCATAGTTTCCATTTTGTCTTAGAGACACACACAATTCTTCTAACTCCTGTCAAACAATTTTTAAGAGTTTGATTATTGCGGTGAGTCAAAAAAGAACCTGAAACCAAGAACTTATGGTTATTATGTCCACTATCAATTTGTGATTTTCGTTCTTATAAATTACCAAAAATCCATGTCTGATTATCAATTAGCCTTACTTTTCATATATGCTTGCAAACACATATGCTTTCAAAGGCAAAGCAGTGGCTACTAACATCACATTAGCTGTCACTGATGTCAGCTCTGTTCCAGGCCTGGCTTTAAAAGCTCCATATACACAGGCTCCCCATTATCAGATTCAAACTACAGAGTAGGTATGGCTATTACTCCCTGCATATAGGTAAGAGAAATTATCTATAAAATATGACTTTTTTGACTAGAGGATGAAATTTCTAAGACAAAAATAATCTTAATTATTCATTATACCATTTGGATAGTGTTTACCAAAATTTCTATTTATCTTAAAGCATCTTAACACTTGTTTATGTAGAAAAAATCTAAAATTTAAAGCAGCCCTTGCAAAGTTCAGGCCTGAACGTTTAAAAAAGTTTTGCAATGTATCCATTAGAAAAAATGAATTTCTAAATTGCTATAGATGTAATTTACATGCCATGGTATAGAAAGGGCATTTTACTATTGGAATTTAACATTTCAGTATACTCTAAGTATCAGAGATTCTACCCGATTTTCAGAATAGATAAGAAGTTCCTTCACAATTGCAGACCCACTGTTTTGCTGGCTGGTTCGGGTAGACATATGATCATCTCTCTCTAATGCAACCGATGGGCTCGAGTTGCCCTGGCCAATGGGTCATCCACGCCTGACTGAGGTCACTCTGCTCTGCCACCTTCTCACCTTCTGCAGTGTGTGTAAGAACATTCTATTACTTGCTGCTTTTAATGCAAACTGCTTTTAATGTGATTTGGATATATGCCATCTTAAAAAAAACAACTAGGGATGATTACAATTCTGTAGTCAGATTATTTTGTTTTATTGCCTGAGGTAAGAGCAGTTTCAATACAAAACTGGTCTTGCTTTCTACTTTCAAGCAAAACCAAAGAGCTTAGCATCATCTGTTCTAAAGTTAAAAGCAATCATTTTGACAAGATTCTAAATGTGATTAGGTCCATACTGAATAAATTAATTGATTTAGTTTACATGGAATAAAATTATCAACTAATCTGCCAGGCAGATTCATCAAAAAGCTCTGTTACTCAAAATTGTAACTTCTTAGAAGCCTTAGAGCCTGAGGCTTAAAACTTAATTCTTTATAAAATTTCCAGACCATAATCAACATAAACATATCCTCTAGTGGAGAACACTGGAAGCATAATTGATATTCTGGTATCAATTAAACTGATATTCTGGTATTAAAGAACTAGGTCTGATCTTTAATAAAATCATGCAACAGTTGTGAATATGATGGATAAGTTTCTTGTTATGCTCAACTTTGACTCATTGTAGAGGAATGCTGAGTCTATCAGCAACTCTACCTGCATTGGACAACAGGGAACCTCTAGCCCCCAGCTTCTTTCCAGAGAATACCACCATCAAGAGACTGTGGATGAGAGCTGATTTTTATGGAAGAGCTTGTGAAACACACGAATTCACCCATTCCTCCAAGTTTCCCAAGCTCTCTCTTGGATCAAATCGGACCATCACAAAGCTCCTTTCATGGGCCTTTTTTATGTGATACATTTTAATGTGATGCCTATGGTTTCCCATGAAGAAAGCTGTAAGAAATAGCTGGATGGCATCTGTTTATTTATTTGAGGAATACAGCTGAGAGCATTGCTCTGTGTACATAAGAATGCCACCCATCAGCAATATTTCTCTTCCCCTAAAGAAATGTTGCTTCTTATATTCTGAGAACACTAATTAAACAAGAAAATTAGGTAAAGTCATGTAAAAATTAGGAAAAGTCATGTAAAAACTAGGAATGAAAGGAAAATAAGAAACCCACAAAGAAGTACACACAACCAGACACAGAAACATCAAACCACATGGCCAAATTTCTAGGGCACTGATCTTTCCACTGCAGGATCACACTGGGTATGCCATCAAATTGAATCTTTTCATAATATTATGTAATATAATATATGCATAATGATTCTGAATTCAACTGGTAAAGTTTCAAACTTTAATGAGCACATGTTATGATTACCAAACATTGTGAGAACTTATCAGACAGAAAATGAAACTTACCTAACTCAATACATCCACCAATTCCCAGGAGAGACCCTGAGCTGTGATACAGCGGAAGGGTTATATAAATGATGTCATCAGAGGTACAACCAAAAGCACACAATCCAACAGACCCCTTTAAAGTCTGCAGCTGAGTAATCACAGCTGCTTTTGGTAGGCCTGGAAGAAAAAATTTTAAAATTATATATATAATTTAGTCACACACTGGCCTAGAGGTTGCTGTGAAAATATTTCGTTGATGTGATTAGCATCTACCATCAGTTGACCTTAGGTATAAGGAGATTGCCTTCAATAATGTACATAGGACTCATCCAGTCAGCTGAAGGCCTTATAAGCAAAAAAAAAAAAAAAAAAAAAAAGGGGTCCCTGAGAAGAAATTCTGCCTTAACACTGCCACATAAACCAATGTCTGAATTTCCAGCCTGCCAAACCCTCTACAAATTAAAGCCTTGCCAACCCCCACAATCACATGAGCCAAATTCTTAAAATAGATTTGTTTTATTTATTTTAAGAAGAAGGAGAGTTCAAAGGAAACGGAGATTCGGACGGTGGTGGCAGGGACTCCCAGGCACGTCACTCTCCTCCTTCCATTCTCAGTAGGAGTGGGTGAACGTGCGGCTTCTCCATCCAAGGATAGAGGGCCTTTCACAGAGATGTGACACCAATCACACACCCAATCAAGTCCAAGGACCTGCCATTCTAACATCAGTAGAATTTGGCAGATTGAGCATACACACGAACCCTCAGGACCAAAAGAAAAAAATGGATTGGAGATGGCAACAACAACATTTTAGAAAGATAGATATGAGTGTGGCAATTACAGCAGTCTCAAGATGCTAAAACTCAAGGTGAAGCTTAAAAGAAATCTTATTTGACCCCTCAGAACTCCGGAAGGACCAGGCACCTCAGAGAGCAAGAGATAAATGTGGATGGAGCCAGGCTGAAAGTTCTGTTTAAGATCAATGAGAGTCCAGAGTCCTGGACTTCCTTCTCCACCTTGTTAGAATACTGGGTTTATCCCCTGGAGAAGGTGAACCTCCGGAAATACCAGGTAGAAGATAGGCTGAAAGAAATAGGAGAAATTCAAGGAGTCTAAATATTACTCCAGCTCCTGTCTAACTTGACAGCCAAAACAAGCAGATTCTTGTCTGAGGAAACTGAATAGGCCCCAAGAATAAGCTAAAAGGTCCTGACAGTCACGGACCCTCAAAGAAATGTCCCAGACAAAACAAAACACAACAACAAAAAAAAAACAACCAGTCAAGAAGCCAACTTATGTGCACAGAGCTTGTAGCAAGGATTTAGCTTGTTTGATTTAATTTTTGTTATCTGTACCCTTAAGCATGAACTGAAAGTAAAGGCTCAACAGAAAAAAGATAGAGACCAACATAAGCCAACAGATAAAAGGATGTTGGGAGAAAATAAAGGCAATGTAGAGGGAATAAATTTCAAGAAATATATAGTACTCTGATACAAGATAATAATGCAACAACAATACAAGAATAACATGCTGCAAAAAGAGGAACAGTCAGAGAACGCAAGGTTTGTAAGATGTGCTGGTTTGCAACGATTACGCACCCCAGAAAAGCCATGTTTTGATCCTGATCCAATCTTGTGGGGGCAGCTGTTTCTTTTAAATCCTGATTCAATATTGTGGAGTGGAAATGTTTTGATTAGATTATCTTCAAAGAGATGTGACAAGCCCAATTGTGGGTGTGACCTTTTGGTTAGATGGAAACAAATCAGGGTGGGTCTTGATTAGTTTACTGGAGTTCTTTAAAAGAGGAAACATTTTGGAGAAAGCTCAGAGCAGATGCAGACTCTTGGAGAACAGCTGCTTCAGAGCTGACAGAGACACAGATGTTTGTGGATGCCTGAAGTGCTGATAGAGAGAGCAGATGCCTTCGATAGGGGCACAGCCCAGCAGACATTGCCATGTGTCTTCCCAGGAGATGCTAAGCAAGCCAGAACCCAGAGATGTGTCCCGGCGGAGCTAACTAAAGGTTCACAGATGCTTAGAGAGGTAACCACTGGCATCAGAAGCTGGAAGCAACAGAACTGGGAACAACAACAAGCAGATGCCAGCCTCGTGCCTTCCCATATGACAGATATCAGCCTTTCTTGAGCCAAGCTCTCTTTTTCTGGATACCTTAGTTTAGACATTTTCTGGCATTGGAACTTTGAACTTGAAATGCAATAAATTCCCTTTATAAAAGCCATTCCATTTCTGGTATATTGCATTCCAGCAGCTTTAGCAAGCAAATACAAAAGATAAAATTCCCAAAAAGTAAATCAAAAGGTAAATGCTCCCAAAACTAGGAGTTCCAAAGATGAATGAATGAACAATGAATAAATGTAGTGGGAAAAGGGAAGAAGCAAAAAGAAGGGAAAGAGAAGGGAAGGTAGAAATTATTTTAAAAAATAGGAAAAAAGAGTTCTCAGAACTCTAAGACACAAGGTTTACACTAAAAAAGTCCCATCAGAATGGGTAAATAAGACTTGTGCTAGGACAAGTCATGTTATATAGTTCTGAAGATACATACAAATTCTAAAATTTGAAGAACAGGAAAGGAAACCAAGTTGCACATAAAGGATACAAAATTGAGAAGACAACAAACTTTTCAATACTGGAAGTCTGTTGATAATGGAGCAGTGCCTTCAAAACCCTGCTGTAGAATAATTTGACCAAGAATTTATACAAACTATCATTCATGAGCAAGGGTAGAAAAAAGGGCCATTTTCAGACATGTGAGGACTGAAATCTTAACTTCCATGACACTTACTGAAAGCAGTGCCCTGACAAAATGAAGAACAAACCAAGGAAATAAATTTAGGATTTATGGATTAGGGGATCAGGAAAAGGAAAGAGGAAAGAGAGTGAAGAGAACTCCTAATATGGTGGTGAAGAGTGAACTTGAGACAGTCAAAGGGAAACCAATCAAGACTGAAATAGTAGAGAGGGAGGCTTCAGTAAGGATGAAGCCAAGAAGATGGGCTCAACAAAATAGAAAATTGCCCTTTCAATTTCAAAAGAGGAGTTATCCTTCGTTAAAAGACTGAGTTTGAACCAATCAGTGATACACAGAAAGCTATGCAAGCAAGCATATAAAACCATTGCTTTGCAAATACTTTTCATTCTTTTTAAGCCTTAGAAAGAAGTTGATCATACCTGCTATTCCAGTGTGAAGAAAGGTGTACATAAAAGAAAACAAATATAATCTTATTTTATGGCATAACTCATCTAGGAACAGTGCTTCCTAATTTATGGCACTGTGAACCCTGATACTGATCAAATAAAAATTATGATTTAATAATATTAGGACTGTTCTCAAATGAGAAAATGTGTGCCATCAGAGAGAAAATGAGCTGAGGGAGAGGATGGGCAAGAAAGAAGGCAAAATCCTCTTCTTCATTATGAGAAATGAATAGATACTTAGATTTCTATTAAGTCTCTAGTGAGATACTCATTCTATTTAGAGATATGGAAGCAATTAGAAAAAGAAAGTGCTAAAAATACAAAATGTAGGTGCTCTGGGGAAGCAGGAACGGCTTAAAATTTCTAAAACTGTAAGAATTTTCAAACTTCTGCTTGCATAACTTTGACAGATGAATATCAAGCAAAACCCAGCAGTGCTTTTGTTTTGGTCTGTTGTTCAAAGGCATAGAAAACCCCAGCATTAACATGGAAGCACCAGCAGCTGTTGGTAGCCTGCCAGCCTGTCCCCTTGGGTGGAGACAGGTGGAGTGATGGACTCCGTTTTGAAGACTAGAGTCACTCCTGACTTTTCATGAGTTCATAACATAAAGACAAATTAGTCAAGCAAATGCCTTTGAACATTTTCAAACACATCATTTTCACAATTTTACTCTCTTTCAAAGTCTAAAGTCACCCTGAATTTATGCTGGCAAATTAATACATACCTCATTTTCCAGGGCATTTATTGAAACCATTCTGATCCTTAGTAAAAAAGTCTACTCTTCAGTCTAAAAGAGCTGTTAGGTACTCACAAAAAAAAAAGTTGAGGAAGAAAAAGTTTGTTCATTGGTAGTTTTGCTTAAAATAAACTGTGCACAGAAATCAGTAATAGAATATTTTTAATGTTTCTGAATCAAACCCTCAATCATCTTCAAAGTAACTTCAAAAGCCTACTTAGCCTAACATAAACACTATTCGATTTTTCCTAAGAGTCACTGAAGTTGTAAATTTCTTTTGTACTCTCAAGCAATTTCACTGTTCTTTGGTTGTTGATGTTGTTCATTTGTTCACCTGAAACAAAGCGAAGTTCTTGAAACTATTTTGCATCTTCTATCCAACCTGCAATGCCTTCAAGACTTCTTTGTGGAGTTTCCAGTAGCCCTATGAAAACTCAGAACCTGTACAGTTGCTTAACTTGCAGCCAGAATTTTGCTTAGGATTTAACTGTTACACAAGAATATAGAGAACTGGTTTAAAGTAAAATAACAGATTCTTAAATACAAAAGGATATTAGGAGCAATATTTAAACTAATCTCTTTATTTTCTCTATGAGAATTCCAAGGATCAGAGAAACTTATAATTTTGCCATTGTAGCTACTGAGCCTGGATTGGGGTTTTCAGATATCCCCATGCACTTCATACTACCAAATCATTAGGAATATCTTTCCAAATGAGATAATGCCCTTGTGAACATGGCTTACCAATTTAAAGTTAAAGCAATGAACTTTTCATCCAAGTTTTAAAGTTCTAGGATCCAAGAAACTTAGGTTTTTTCAGATTCAGGCTTTCTCAGACATTGGCTGACTGCGCATGGCATAAAGCTGTCTAGCCCTTAGGGAGGTGCTGATCATACCTGTAGTTCCAGAGGTAAAAATGTAAAGATGAACAGACTTGAGGTTCGAAGTAGTATGGTAGCTGCGCGGCACGGGCTCCTCAGATGCTGTGCTTAGTTTGTCTTTGAGTGAAATTACGCCTTGTGGAACAGAGTCTTTCATCCCCCAAACACTAAAATCTTCTGGCAGGTTCGGGAGGATTTCTTCTATTGTTCCAAGCAAATCTATACAACCAAAGGGTTAGAGACAAAGAAACAAAACATAAATCTCAAACCACTCAGTCTGCCTTTGTTTCTGTATGTTTTAAAATTAAAGGCCAGTTGGAAGAGAGAGAAAATGTAAATACAGTACTGATTTCCTTCTCACGTTGGATGAGTAATGTCACATTTTATGGATCGTTCCAACAGGACTAACTGCAAGGGAAATCTGGCTCTCATTTGATTGAATCAATGTGGACAAGCCAATTTAGATTGAATTTTGTGGACTCCATTATCCTGATTACATTTTTTTCTCACTTTAAAAATTAAACTCTAGGACAGTGTTGATGGTGGCTCAGTGGCAGAATTCTCGCCTGCCATGCCAGAGACCCGGGTTCAATTCCCAGTGCCTGCCCATGCATTAAAAAAAAAAATTAAAAATTAAACTCTAATCTTTACACCCTGCTTTGAACGTAAATTGAGAATACTGCACTAAGCGGTTTTCTTGAACTATAACTCAGTTTCTAGTTATTCCAAAAAGTCATCTGTCTGTTACTGTTTAATTCTGTTTTCATGCAATACATTTGGGAGAACTCCTTGAGGGCTATATAAATCGCAAGCTCATTGTGGTTTAGATACCCTTTCATTTGGCAACGAAATGGTGCCAAAGTCAAGTGAGGAGATGTGGAGCTACCCCTTTTCCTAGAGTAGGATAGATAAAGGTAAAGGCCTTTGAAGGTAAAATGAGAAAAAGAATGCCTTTCCTAAAAGATGCTGAGTTCCTTGTGCAGAAGAGGGTGTGACAATTGCAAGTATGAGCAGGCTGATGAGAGTTCACCATCAACAACGGTAGGCTCCAGGCCTGTGCAGAGCCAAAAGCTAAGCAGGAAAGAAGGCAGAGAAGTAGAAGAGCCTAAGAAACTGGCATCTTCAGGCCTGGAGGACCTGGCTGTCCTGACAGATCAAGGGCCTGGGTTGAATTTCAGATTTCAGAAAAGAAGAGGTATACCTCTTTCAGGAAGAATCTGCTTAAAGATAACAGGAGGGCAACTGCTGAGGTGAGATGATATTGAATTACTTCGGGGACTGAACCAGACCATCTCATTTTTGCCAGAAAAACATCATCTGCTCAGGAGAGTAATGGCAGAATAACCAAGAAAAAGTTAGGATTTAAGGGTTGATTACAGTTGCCAAAGCATATAGAAGGAAATACCTTAAATCTTCAAACTGTAATCCAACTGCTTGATCTCTGACAATGACCGTAAAGCCTTTATCTTGTGTCCTTGTGATTGTAAAAACCTCGTGGCTGACCCTCACTTATACCCATTGCATCTGGTTTTTCAGCTTTGGAGTCTTGTGATCACTAAGGACAGCTCCTAATGTTTATTAGTGAAGGGTCTTGGGTCAGCCCAGAACTAACCGACCCCAAGTCCAAAGTTATCTTGATAACCAAAACTGGATCTAACCAAAATGGGCCCACCTGACATGCACAGCAGCCTTAGACTTTAACCTATAAGTCATCTATACCTTATTATAATACTGGAAATCACATCCATCATCATATTAAGCCTGCCATTTTCTTACGCACATTCTGTGACTAAGCATGTGGTCAACCCATGCATGCCCAATAATCAGATCACCTCTAACTACATCATCTAGCACCACTGAGCTCATTATTCTAAAACCTGCCCATTTTTTAATACTATAAAATTGTCAGAATTACTGTAGTTTGGGAACATAGATTTTAGGCCGATAGGACATCTGATCTCCTGCTTCATGCCTAGCAATAAACTTCTTTTCTCTTTGAAACCCTGGTCTCTCAGGAATTGGTCACTGAGCCTATTGGGCACAGAATCCACTACTTTTGCCTGGTAACAATTTGGCAACCCAGATGCAACACTGCCCAAGGCTCTAAGGCCCCAGTAGAACAGATAACCACGTTTACTGAGCCTTCTGTGTCCACTGGACCATATTTAGTCTAGAGGCCCAGCAATTGGATTTTCCTCTGATCTGCAGGCATGCCAGACTTATAGGCGCCTTAAAAAGTTTCAAAGCTTCAAATGGAGAAACCATTTCCACCTCCAAGCCTGGCCATCTGACGGCGTGAGTGAGTCATCGGCGTAAAAGTGGATCAGGAGTCAATATGGCGGTCCAGTCTCCTAGACGGAGGTGTGAAGGCCTGGGTCTCCCTCACACAATGGGCATCTTCACCTTGACCTCTACTCCTTCCTGTGTTTTTGGGTGTCCTTCTGCACAGGGCTCAAGGTCCTGATCTGAGATGGAATATTGAGCATACTCCAAAAATAAGGAATCCAACAATTAACCAGCATTTAATGAAATTAAGTAGTCCTCTTTAACTGTTAAGTGGTGTTACCTAGGTAGAGAGAGTGCTTAATGCTTGTTTAATTGTAAATAAGTGCGTTACTTAAAGTGTTTAATGCCTATTTAACTGTTAATTGGTGTGTTCTATCTCATTATTAACAGGTGTATTACTTATATAGTGCTAAGTGTCTTTAAGTTCGTTAGTTGGTGTTTTTGTATGCATTTGTATGGGTCATGTATTCTCAACTGGCTACCGATCACAGAAATTCTTTAAAATGGGAACCTTTGAGCTGTATTGAAACGTTGGAAAGATTTTAGTTATGAACCTGTGAGAAAAAGGTTTATCACACCATCTGGCCTCAATATGATTTAGAATCAGGGAAGAAATGGCCTGAGAATGACTCTGTAATTGTTCTGCAAAAGGGCAGAAATGGGATAAGATAATATACATTCAATCCTTTATTGGTCCCTCTCAAAAGTATTTCTGTGTTTCTGCTTCTTGTAACTTTCTATTTTGAGTTCATGTACATCTTCAATGTATATTCTTATGCCTCCAGATGGAAATGGCAAATTAACAAAAAATTCTTGAAGCGCTCTCTCTTTGAATTGCTTAAAAACAAATAAGCGTGTATCTAGACATATACATTACTGCTCTTGAAATCCCAGAAGGAAAAAACTCTCTGGGAAACAGGGTTCAACGTCTTAGTTTTGTAATTACTGTAAACAAGCCTGGACCTCAGAAAGGAGAATGTCCTTAAGGCAGCATAAGTCTGCCAGAGGGCTGCCTCTGGAAAAGGCAAGAATTTTTCCAATTGACCAGTTCGCAGCCTCAAATGAAATAGACCTAACAACTGGAAATATTAAGAGAAGAGCATAGGAACTC
This sequence comes from Tamandua tetradactyla, assembly GCF_023851605.1. Lineage (NCBI taxonomy): Eukaryota > Metazoa > Chordata > Mammalia > Pilosa > Myrmecophagidae > Tamandua > Tamandua tetradactyla. The sequence continues at coordinate 7,379,295 of NC_135346.1, read as the reverse complement.
TCAAATCCCAACACCCTCATCTAAAACTTTTAAGTCCTGATTCAACCATCCAGGCCTCACGCTTTCTGTCTTATCTGTCCTGGCCCGACCACCTAAAGCAGGTATGGGGAAAAGCTGGGTACAGAAACATGGGGGAGGTGGGGCTTAGAATTTTTTTCTTACTGGGTATGGAGATTAAAAATGGTAGGCATAGAAAAAATGCTGCCAAATAGGCCATGTTTGTTAAAATTATTTTTTTAAAGTAATAACTTTGCAATGGTCACATAGAAAACAAATCATAAAAATATAAGTAGCCTTGGGACAGGAGTTACTGAATAAGAGCTAAATTTTCAGTAAGTTAAATGAAAGGTCCTTGAGAATTACTGAAAATTTTTCCAGGATGTAGGCTTGATACACAGTAAACAATTGCAGTATGATTTCCAGAACTTGACAGCCAATGTATTTTTAAGGCTGTTTGTAATTTTAGGATATTATAAAAACAAAGATTTTTTAATGCTCTGTGCTGGTTTGAAACTGTTGTGAATCCCAGAAAAGCCATGTTTTTAAACCCTGATTCAGTATTGCTGGGTGGGATCTTTTAATTAAGTTGTTTCCATGGAGATATGACCCACCCAATTGTAGGTGGGACTTATTTTTTAAAAAATATTTTTATTGATGAAACAACATACAAACATTCTTGACATGCAAACATTCCATACATGGTCACAATAAAAGGCTCACAATATCATCACACAGTTGTGTATTCATCACCATGTTCAATTTTTTGAACATTTGCATCATCCAAAAAAAGAAACAAAAAAGAAAAAATTCATACATACCATACCCCTTACCCCGCCCTCTCATTGGCCACCAGTATTTCATCTACCCAATTTATTTTAACCTTTGTTTCCCTTATTATTTGTTTGTTTTTAACCATATTTTTTACTCATCTGTCCATACTCTAGATAAAAAGAGCATTAGACTCAAGGTTTTCACAACCACGTGAAAAAGCTATATTGTAAAAGCTATAGCATTATACAATCATCTTCAAGAAACAAAGCTACTGGAACACAGCTCTACAGTTTCAGGTACTTCTCTTCAGCCACTCCAATACACCATAAACTGTAAAGGGGATATCTATTTAATGTGTAAGAATAATGTGCTGGTTTGAAATGATGTATGTACCCTAGAAAAGTCATGTTTTAATCCTAATCCCATTTTGTAAAGGCATCCATTTCTTCTAATCCCTATTCAGTATTATATGTTTGAAACTGTAATTAGATCATCTCTCTGGAGATGAGATTTAATTAGAGTGGTTGTTAAACTGGATTAGGTAGAGGTGTGTTTCCACCCATTTGGGTGCATCTTGATTAGTTTCTGGGGTCCTATAAAAGAAGAAACATTTTGGAGAATGAAGGAGATTCGGAGAGAGCAGAGAATGCTGCAGCACCACAAAGCAGAGAGTCTACCAGCCAGCAACTTTTGGAGATGACGAAGGAAAACACCTCCCAGGGAGTTTCATGAAATAGGAAGCCAGGAGAGAAAGCTAGCAGATGACTCCGTGTTCGCCATGTGCCCTTCCAGCTGAGAGAGAAGTCCTGACTATGTTCACCATGTGCCTTCTCATTTGAGAGAGAAACTCTGAACTTCATTGGCCTTCTTGAGCCAAGGCATCTTTCCTTGGATGCCTTAGATTGGATATTTCTATAGACTTGCTTTAACTGGGACATTGTCTCGGCCTTAGGATTGTAAACTAGCAATTTATTAAATTTCCCTTTTAAAAAGCCATTCCCTTCCTGATATATTGCACTCCAGCAGCTAGTAAACTAGAACAAATAACCTCCAGGATAACCTCTTGACTCTGTTTGGAATTCCTTAACCACAACACTTAATTTAGTCTCATCTCTTTCTTTCCCCTTTTAGTCAAGAGATTTTCTCAATCTCTTGATGTTGGGTCCCATCTCATCCCAGGACTTCAGTCCCACATTGCCAGGGAGGTTTACACCCTTGGGAGTCATGTCCCATGTAGAGGGGGAAGGCAGAGTTCACTTGCTGTGTTGGCTGAGAGAGAGAGAGAGGCCATATGTGAGCATTAAAAGAGGTTTTCTGGGGGGTAACTCTTAGGCCCTATCCTTTGCAGGAATAAATTTCATAGTGACAAATCTCAAGATCAGGGGCTTGGCCTATTGATTTGGCTGTTCCCAATGCTTGCGAGAATATCAGAAATTCCCCAAATGGGAAGTTGAATATTGCCCCCTTCCTCCCCATTTCCCCAAGGGGACTTTGCAAATACTTCTTTATTCGCTGTCCACATCACTCTGGGATTTATCAGGGCATCACACTCACCTGGACAAACCAAGATCTTACGCCCTATTCCAGATTCCATGTACTTATGGTGTTAATTAAACTGACCATACAAGGTAATGCACTATCCAAAATATAAATCGTGCACCACATAAACATCTCTCCCTTTAGTCTCACACAGAAGTTGAAGTTTTAAAGCATGGACGATATCATCCTTTATCCAGTCTTCTGATATACCTTAGTCCTATCCAGATCAGCTTCATTCACATTTCTACTTGATGTCTGATCCCCTTTTCAACTTTTTAAACAGCCCCTGTATGGGGTACTGCTGACCTTCACAGCTTCAGAGTTCTAACTCTGAGTCTCAGGTGTCACATAAGCGTAGGCAGGGCCTTTTGATTGGATGTTTTCCATGGAGGTGTGTCTCCACCCATCCAAGGTGGGGTTGCTTAGTGGAACCATTTAAGAGGGAACCATTTTGGAAAAAGTTTTAGAGCCAAAAGAGCCCACACAGCCAGAGACCTCTGGAGTTGTAGGAAGAAAATGTCCCCTGGGGAAGCCATTTGAAGAAGCTGGTGGAGAAAGCTAGCAGACATCACCATGTGCCTTCCCAGCTGACAGAGGTGTCTAGAAGCCAAAGACGACAGCAGACACCAGCCACATGCCCCCCCAGTTGACAGGGTGCTCTGGACAGCATCAGCCTTTCTTGAGTGAAGGTGGCCTCTTGTTGGTGCCTTAATTAGGGCAATTTCACAGTCTTAGAACTATAAATTTGCAACTTCATACATTCCCTCTTTAAAAGCCATTCCATTTCTGGTATATTGCATTTCACCAGTTTAACAAACTGAAACAACTCCAAAAGAAGGAATCTTATGATGAATTTTTGAATTGAACAAACGCAATTTTATTCTGCTTAGCCCTGTCTTCCCTAAATTTATACAAGCTTATTGATAAAAATAAGCTAGTATTGTAAGTTCATTCTCAAAATTCCTCTTAAAAATAACTTAATTAGAGGGGTTGCATAAACTGAGCAATGTATCTGATAATAATGACCCATATTAAATGATAAAATGAGAATATGATGATCATTCAAATATATCCTATTTAAAAAATCAGTTAAGTTTAGTAAGACATATAACCTTGATTAGCCGAATCTCAAAAAATGGGCTTTTTTCTTACTTTGCCATTTGTTACCTCAGTATGTGGAAGAATTTGAATTTGTAGTGGCTTTGTTAATGTCAACAGCACATTTTTGTTAGTGGATGCTGTCGTGAATACAGAAGGCATAATTCTTTGCTTCAAATAATTTATATTCTAGTTAGAATATACTTGTACTAGGAAATAGTATGATACAGTAATAATAAAGGAAAAAAATGCTGGAAGAATTTTTAAAAAGCAGATAGATAAAGAGTGACCGAAGAAAACCTCATGAAAGAGATGACACTTGTAATACTCTTAAATAAGAAAGCAGAATTTGAGTGAGTAGAGCTCTGAACTACTTTTTTCAAGGAACCATAACTTAATTTTGTGAACCAACATACTCTTGGTGTTATTTGAGATTTTCCTGGATATAAATCCCTTAATTATTGAAAAGCTAATTATATTTCAAACGTGAGCTCTTCTGACATTTGAAAATGGTGCTGGATTGGACTGAGAGATTACAGATATATTGTAATCATCTGTGTGTTATGAGTATAAAGTATAGAAATGCTTGACTATGTTCCAAACCCAAGCATAAATTACTTCCTTCTTCCATTATTCTATAGTTTCTCTATCTCTTGCCTTCATAAATACTATTGTTGGAAGCAAGCACGCATGAAAGAGCCAGAACCTGGACAGAGCCAAGGGAAGCTAAGAGAAGAAATCTAGGGTTTGCCCCAAGACAATTTAAGAGAGGATTCACAGCCCTGCCCCCAGAAATGCTAAGAAAAGTCCTGCAGGACACAGAGAGAAAGCCCTGGAAATCTGATGCTGAAAACAACAGAGCTGGGACCAAGGACCAGCCTTTCCAGCTGACAGAGGTGTCCCAGATGCTGGCAGCCTTTCTGCTGAGTCATTATCTTTCTCTGGATGCCTTAGTTTGGACATTTTTATGACCTTAGAACTTGAACTTGTAACTCAATAAATCCCTATAGTAAAAGTTGATCGATTTCTGGTATATTGCATTTTGGAAGCTTTTAGCAAAACAAAAACAACCTAATCAAAGGCCCCACTGAACAAAAGGTCTGCTCCCACCAAAATGAATTAAAAAAACATAGGTGTGGGTCCATGCTTAGCATCAACTGGAGCATTTTCATCTCAAGGAGGAAAGGATTAAGACCCACCTTGAATTGGATGCATCACATCTCCATGGAAACAACTTAACCAAATGGTCCCACTCAACAGTAAGCCTGCCTGCAAAAGATTGGATTAAAAGAACATGGCTTTTTGGGGATACATAACAGTTTCAAACCAGCACATTCCATCCTCTGGACTCTAAAAAGACACGTTTTTTTTTTCCATAGATAAAATACATTCATTCCATCACAATATCAGAAATGACTTAAACCATTTCAGTAACAACACAAATACAGTACTAAATCAAAAACAGTACAAAGACTCATCAAAATCGGTGGCAGGCTAGGCCTGTCCTAAAGCAAAATTATCCTCTGGCTGTGGACCTGTGACACTTGGAAGAAGTTATCTGCTGGTAGTGTAGAAAGGGGGGACATTCACAGGATAAACATTTCCAATGCCATAAAAAGAAACTGGAAGGAAAACAGACATCACCAGACCCAAACAGTTCTGAAAGCCAGCACGGCACACGCCAATAGATTTTTCTTTTTAATTTTACATGGGCAGGCACCAGGAAATGAACCAAGTCTCCACCATGGCAGGTGAGAACTCTGCCACTGAGCCATGACTGCCCACTCTCCATTAGATTTTAAGGTCTGAGAATCATTAATAGAGTTACGTTTCATCCTCGGGACTTGAGAAAGTGGCAGTGCATAAGCAGCTGTCCTGCTCTCTCCATACACCGTGGTGAGAGTTTTAACATTTGGGAGCATTAGAGAGACCACAATATTCTTGGCACCACCCTGCTCAAGCATCTGGGTGGCACCCGGACTCTCTGCCATCTTGAGGGCACACACTCAACTCCTTTAGAACAGTGGGGTGGTGGCTAGGCTCTCCCCAACCTCTGGGGAATGTACTCTACCCTCCCTAAGGCCTGGGGAACTGAAACACTTCCTGAACATCAAGGTGCAAAGCCTGCCCTCTGCCTCTAGATAAACTCACCCTCTCCACATGCATGGGTAGATTTGCTCTCCTGGCCCAAGATTGCTTGGTTCCAAGCCTCAGCTTCCATGGTTCTGCCTTGGAAGTCATTTTTCCTTCAATCTATCCCTTTTCCATCCCTTTAAGTCCCAGACTGGCAGTGGTTGCATTCATATAGATCTCACGATGAATCTGTTGGTTTGGTGTATAGCATACAGGGGTCACAACCATCAGACAATAAGACTTTCCACAAATTCTTTCTGGATAACTCCAGTTCCTGTTCTGGTTTGTCCTGTAATAGCTGACTGGTTCCATCTTTGGTTAAATCCTCATATGGGGATTATTCTCTGGGGTCTCACTTTCTGAAAGCCCAGAATTCTCCAGACATCAATGTCTGGTTTCTTTGTGCCCAAGAATTCAGTTCTCAACTTATCCCTTTCCTGTCACATTTCACTATAAGCTATATGGAGAGCCAGGCTGCATTTTCCACATTTAGTTTGGAAATTTCCTCAGCCAGATATCCCAGTTCATCACTTTCAAATTCTCCCTTACATTCAGTACTAGGACTCAGTTTTGCCAAATTCTCTGCCACATAAAACAAAGGTCCCCATTATTCCAATTTGTAATGATATATTTATCATTTCTGTCTAAGGTTTCATTGTAAGAACCTGCAGTGCCCAGATTTCTACCAACAGTCTCTTTAAAACATTCTAGACCGTCTTTGATAGAGAATTTTATCAGAGAATTCTTTGAGAATTCTCACAATTTTTCCAGAAACTTCCCTTAATCCATTTATAAAGCTGTTTCAGTGTTTCTGGTGTTTGCAAATCACAGCACCCCACTTCTCTGGTACCAAAATCTGTTTTGGTTTGCTAAAGCTGTCAGAATGCAATACACCAGAAACAAATTAGCTTTTACAAAGGGGATTTATTAAGTAATTTACAGTTCTAAGACCAAGAAAATTACTGAAGTAAGGTATCAACAAGATGATACTTTGACCCTGAAAAAGTGCCAGTGGCGCTGGGACACATCTATCCCCTGGGAAGGCACACGGCTGGATTCTGGTAGTCCCTGCTCCCAGAAGCATTCAGCTTTGGATTCCAGTAGCTTTTACTCTGTTGTCCTGCAGGTCTTCTCTTAGCAACTCTAGGGACTTTGTCTCTCTAAGTGTCTGTGGGTCTTCTCTGGCCTTTTCTGGGGAAAACTCTGGATTTCATCTCTTAGCTTAGCAACTGCTGGGGTGTGTTCCTTCTCCAAGCATCTATGTTTGAGCTTTTTTTCAAAATACTTCCCACCTAAAGGACTCCAGCAAGCAGATTAAGACTCACCTTCAATGGTTGGGGTCACATCTCATTGGAAACACGGTAATGTGACATCACCCATTCAAATGGGTCTTAATTTGCTTACTGGACTCCTTTAAGGGAGAGACATTGTGGAGAAGGTTTGGAGCCAAAAGAAGCTGAGAGAGAAAGAAAATGCCTACAGAGACCTTTTTCGAGAAAAGGACAAGCAAACATCACCATGTGCCCTCCCATGTGACAGAGGAATCCTGATGTAAGCAGCCTTTCCTCTGAGAAGGTATTCTCTTTTGGGTGCCTTAATTTGAACATTTTCATGGCCTTAGAATTGTAACTTGCAATCTAATAAATCCCTTTTGTAAAAGCCAATCCATTTCTTATATAGTGCAGTCCAGCAGCTTTAGCAAATTGAAGGAATATATTTATTATTTTCCATACTAACATTTTCTTATTAAAGCGAATTTTGTCTGTATCTGGCTATAAGTCCTAAATGGACATGGAAAATTACGGAGGGTTTATAAAAGTGAGTTCTGTCTGTCATAGTCAGTGTCAACCAAAAATTAATAAGCCTGTTTATAATATTTTTTAAAAAAGAACTTTTTTGTCAAACTGTGTATTCATACAAATCTAAAGTTTAATTTATTCTCTGTTAAAATAATGTGAATTGCTAGTCTGATCTTAATGAAAAGTTATAAAAGTTTTTCTTAGTCATCCAAATACTTTGTGTGGAAGACAAATATTTTTTTTATCAGAATAATACTTTTGTTAATGCTTATATTGACTTATCCTTTATTTCAGAACGCAAGTCGTCTTTAAAAGGAAAATTTTAAAAGGAGGTTATGGAGTTTGGGGTAATGATGGCTACATTGAGAAAAGGATTTGTTCTTTCACTTTGTAAAAGTGAAGTACCAAAATAATTTAACATGTTACATAGGAGGTTGTTTAGAAAGTATTACAGTAGTAAAGGGAATTTTCTATCCTTTTGTTAGCTAAATTCGTATGGGTGAAATGTTATTCATATATTAGAGATTGTATAAAATTCCTAAAAACTTGGCAATATTTTTGCTATCCATGTTATATCATGATACTGATCTCCTAGACACTGGTATGATGTTGGTAGTCCTGGTTTTAGTTATTTTTAGAAAAAAGCTACATCACAGAGATAGCCAAATTTGTCATTTGCACTACTTTGCTCTAACGTTTCTATAAAAATATATGTGGTCAGCTACAGGTCAGAGCTTCATCCCCAACAAGGAGAAACTTTAATAAAAGAGGCAGGATAAATATATAAATTATGGTTTACCTATTTTGTTATTTTGTTAAGCTGCTGGAATGCAATATACCAGAAATGGAGGGGCTTTTTAAAAGGGAATTTAATAAGTTACAAGTTTACAACTCTGTCTATAAAAATGTCCAAACTAAGGCATCCATGGAACATACTTTAATTCAAGAAATGCCAATGGGTCTGGAATACCTTTGTCAGGTGGGAAGGCAGGTGGCTGGTATCTGCTTGTCCCTTGCTCCTGAACTCCACTGCTTTCAGCCACAGTGCCTGTTGGGGTAACTACTTTGCTTCCCCAAGGCTGGCTTCCATCTCTTGGTTTCCCTTGGCTCTCTCCAGGTTCTGGTTTGCTTAACATCTCATGGAAAGGCACTTGGTGATGTCTGCTGGTCTCCAGGCATCTACAAGCATCTGTGTCTCTGTTCTGAGTTCTCTCTAAAATGTTTCCTCTTTTAAAGGACTCCAGTAGTTTACCCACCTTGAATGGGTAGAGTCACACCTCCATCTAATCAAAAGGTCACACCCCCAATTGGACGAGACACAGCTCCATGGAGATAACCTATCAAAAGTGTCCACCTACAATACTGAATCAGAATTAAAAGAAACAGCTATCCCCTCACAAGATTTTATCAGGATTAAAACTTGGCTTTTCTGAAGTACATACTATTTTCAAACCGGCACATGTGTTAATCAACATAATTCTGGAAAATGTGTAAAGATGAAATACAACAACCCCCTGCTATAGTTTGTGTTCACCCCAATATAAAACAACTGTCAAATACTTTTATTTCTGAAAGTAGTTTTTTCCTAAAAGATAAGGGCTTCTAAATGCTCTATTAATTATGCTAAAAATCTACATTAACTTTCTTGGGTATTGTGCCAGTTTGAAAATATTATGTACCCCAGAAAAGCCATATTTTAATCTTGATTCGGTTTTGTGGGTGTGACCTTTGATTAGATGGAGATGTGACTCCACCCATTTCAGGTGGGTCTTGATTAGTTTACTGGAATCTTTTAAAAGAGAAAACATTTTGGAGAGAGTGAGAAACAACAGAGCTGGCAGAAATTTCAGAGCAGAGCTGACAGAGACGCTGACACTTGGGAAACAGAGACACAGACACAGATGTGTTAGGAGATGCTTGGAGCCCAGCAGATGTCACCATGAGATGTTAAGCAAGCCAGAACCTGGAGAGAGCCAAGGGAAGACAAGAGATTAAAGCCAGCCCCAGAGAAGCAAAGTGAGAACCCCCACAAGAACAGAGACTGAAAGCAAGAGAGCCCAGGAGCAAGGCACCTGCAGATGCCAGCCACAGGACTTCCCAGCTGACAGAGGTGTTCCTGACCCACTGGCCTTCTTTGAATTAAGGTATCTTTCCCTGGATGCCTTAGTTTGGACATTTTCATAGGCTTAGAAGTATAAACTTGCAATGTATTAAATTCCCCTTTTTAAATGCAGTTCCAGTTTTGGTATATTGCATTCCAGCAGCTTGCAAACTATCACAGGCTTCCTGAAGAACACCCCATTGGATTTTTCAAATTAATACACTTTTCAATATAGGATATTAATTTTAAGGTCTAAGGAACTTAGATCCTTACATCTAAGACCTAAAAAGAACTTAACCAAGCAACTGTCTCCAGATTTGTAGGTGGTTCATTAATCTACATTTTTTTAATGCTAAAGAGAGACATACAATGTAAAGTTTTCCAAAAGACCTACTATTATCAGATAAAAGGGGCTACAATCCTCTCAATCTGTATGTGTAAGAACATTGCTATGGATCAATGATCTTCCAGCATGATGGTATTTTAATTTTTCAAAACTGATTAACTTATAATCAGAGATGAATTTAGGCCTGGAGAGTAATTTCAACTCTTCATAACTATATCTGCAATATTATAACTGCACCCAGTATAAGCACATTACCCAAACACTGCATGATAGTTCTCCCATACAGCCACCCACCCTCTATTCATTCAGATGGGAAGTATCTTCTGAGCATTCGCTCTGTGCAGGAGGGTAATCAGGAGGGAAAAGAGGTGCAGGATAGATACAGAGAGATGGATAAGAAGGACACCCTGGAGGTGGGTGGTGAGGAAACCAGCTTGACAGGAATGTAAAGTTTCTGTTGGCTATCAGTGAGAGAGGCAAGGATGGGAAATCAGGAATTGAGTCAATAAATTCAGTTTTGGAGCTTGGGATAATGACGGCTCCACTGAGAACAGGCAGATGAGCAAGGGAAATAATAGTAAGTCGATTTTCTTTTCAGTTTCAGACAGTAGGTATTTGAGAGAGTAGGCATTCAGTTGGCCTGACACCTAGAGGATAGGACAGGACTGAAGATGTCCTTGTACCACCCCAGGGAATGATAAGGGAAGAGCTATATGTCAGGTTCTATGCAAAGCATTTTTACACGTAATTTGTCTCATACTTCTTGTAAAAATCCTGGGGTGAATTTATGTGTTCTTAAAAAAAAGCATACAAGGAGTTAATTCTTTATACCAAAGCTATGAGCTGATGAACAGTAGAGTTAATATTCTAATCCAAGTCTAATTTATTCTAAAACCTACACATTACAATGTAAAAGAAATGAATGACAAAAAATCATGTTAGTAAATGTAAAATTACCCTGGTCAGAGCCTTTCTATCTAAAGAAATTATATTTTTCTAAGTTTTTAAAATACAATTTAGTAAATAAACACAAGATACAGTCTGCTTAAAATATGTATGCAGAATAAGGCATTAATCATTTTCCTGGCAACATGACTCAGTATCTGGTTATCTCAAAAAGCCATCTGTCAGTGACTGTTTCGTCCTACTATAACACAATTCATTTTGGAAAAAAACATGATTTACTTCCTCAAAATCTATAACCCAAATTGATCACAAAGAAGTAGCAAGGGATATATGTCAATAGAACTAGGCAGTTCACAAATAAAACTTGCAAGAAAATTGGAAACACAGAAAAGATAAAGGCATTGATATGTCTGGTGGGAATATTTGGGACTTTACAATTTTTTTTCAATCCTTATTTCCGTAACAAATCCACATAAAGAAAATGTAAGAGTCCAGATAAAATATCTGGTTCCACTGAGTATACCCAGCATATGTTTACAGATTACTTTGACAAGAAAGAAAAGTGAAAAACCACAAGGAATGCTGTGGAGAAAGACAAGTCAGAAACAAATTTAAAAAGCAAGACAAGTAAACTATCTGGACTTTCTTTTTTAAAAAAGAAGCATCCCATTGGATTAACACACTTTTCAATATAGGATATTAATTTTAATATCCTATATTAATTACATCTAAAAAACAATTAGCTCTAGATTTCATTTTAATGACCCCCTCTGGTGATTTGAACATGAGTCTCTGAATCTACTCATTCTGTTACCTTCACTTCAAATTCCTCGTCTGGAATTGTAAATTAACAGCACAAACTTGAATATGTTCTTAATATGTAGGACTAAACTGGGGACATAAATGCAAATTGAATTATAATATGATTAAAAGTATCACCAAAACTTTGTTGAAATTATAGGGCTTAAAAAAACACAGGAGGTTTTTACACAGTGTGACAGCTTTTAAAAGAAAAAGGAAGTAAGCAAATTCCTAGGAATCAGAGGAGATATTATTTCATTTCCTGCATATTTTAAAATTAAATAGATTTAGCTGAGACATTTAGAATTGCCAAATGGAATCATGCCTAATAAATTACTTATCTCTTTAACAGTGATAATGGACAAAGATGGTGGAAATTGAAATTTAAAAAGAATTTAAAAGTCAAGGATAGGAAAAGAAGTATTGACTTATTGCCAGTGTTTCTTAATAAAATGAAGAATTTTAGCATCACTCAAAAAAGTAAATTCTGACACAAATTAGTATGTGTTCAAATATTCTCAAGAGAAGTTAACTACCATTAAAACCAACAGAAGTGTAAGTTCCTCAAAAGAATGCTGTGTATCCTGTCCCATAATTTTCCTAACTGCAGCTGGCACACATACATCACAGATGCTGACAGATAGATCCGGTCACCAGAGGTGAGCTCTGCCCTCTGGGTCCACTATAAATACAGACCTCGACAGACAACTGAAATAAGAAGATGAGACACCTTAACTTTCTTTGATCTGAAACTAAGACCACATTGTCAATCTACCTTTCCAAAGCAATACGTCCTTTCAAGAAATACATATCATTTTCCCCATTTGCATGACACCATTACATGCAATTATAAGCATAAAAACAAGTAGAATACGATCCCCACCTGTCATTCGTTAGCATTTTTGTATGCATTGATTTCTTATTTCTACACCATCATTGTATTTCTTGTTCACATTTCTGAGACTATAAAATCAATGGGATAAAAACTTAATATATTCCTCTCAAGTGCCATTAGTGTGAATTACATTATGTTGCACTAAAAACTAAAAGGCATTTTAAATGATCTTATACTACATGAAACAGGCTAATTATTTTAAAGATATGGGAGGGGAAATCAATTGCTTATAGCTCTTAATGCACTGACATTGTCATTTAAACTTCTATGAATTAAAATACCTAATACGAAATTTAGCCACAAATGGTTACCTTTAGCTTCCATACTGCAAAACAATATTCATAAAATATCCTGAGATTAATTAGGGATCTTGCCATATGCCTATTACTGCAAAACAACATACATAAAATATCCTGAGATTAATTAGGGGTCTTGCCGTATGCTTATATACCTGCTTTCTACTAGTCAGAGCAGTTTTGTCATATAATGCACGGAGAGGTTATGGTTTTTTTGTTTGTTTGTTTTTTTGCATGGGTAGGCACTGGGAATCAAACCTGGGTCTCCAGCACAGCAGGCAACAGCTCTACCTGCTAAGCCACTGCGGCCTGCCCCCAGGGACTATGTTTTTTAAGAAAACTGATGGTTAAACAAGGAAGGTCCTAAAGCAATTCATATCAAGATGCAGATATTAATACTTAATATCAGCTATTTTTACAAATATTCATTTATGAATAGTTATAATAACTATAGGAGGCATGTGTTACCTCCATTTTAAGGATATGGACATAAGGAATTTGAAGGAAATTTAAAATCAGAAAAATTAACTGCCTAAGCTAATTAAAAAAAAAATCTGCCCTAGCTAATAAATGACAGAGCTTATAATTGAATTCAGGTATTGTGGACTCCAAAACCTATTCCCTAAAGTTTAAGACTTACATTATGCTGCTGTTAATTATGATTATTTTCAAACTCAGCTGCCCCCAAATATTTTACTGAATAATTCTTCCCTTTTCCATTGATAGGTGCTTCAGGTTATTCTGTCTCACTCAATTCTCTGTCAACTTTTATGTTTATTCCATAATTTAAAAATTACTGCTGCTTTATATGTTTTCATAGATTTGGTTCTGCTAGTATTCTCTCACTAATCATTATTATTTCAAATGTTTCTTTGCTATTCTCAACCATTCTTTATTACAAAGCTTACAATCACCTTGTAAAAACTACGTTGTTCTGATACACTTTGGAAATGGAGAGATTTAATTTATTTTTCCCTCATTGTAGATAGTACATGGGCTTTACCAACAACCAAAAGGCATTAGAGAAAATGGTTTACTTGACTTGGCTTTTGAATTGTATTATTTATGAAGTAATACATAATATTGTTAGAAAGAGTATAAGTCAAAATTTGCATTTGGACAGCGTAACATTTGATTTCATGTGCAAACTTGGCTGGGTTGTGGTGACCACTGGATTGTCCAAGCACACACAGCTTTTTGCTGCAGGGGGATTTTTGCAAATTGTGTGTACAGCTCATCAACTGACAGTCAATAAAGGAGATTGCCCTCAGTAGGTGGGGAGTCTCCTCAGCCAATCAGTTGGAGTTCTTAAAAGCAAGAACTGGATTTCAGAGATGAGAAAGGATGTAGGGGAATTTGGACTCAATTTCAGCAATACCTTTGTGAGCATTTCTGCCTGAGACCTGCCCTACAGACTCAGACTTAGCAGCCCCCACAGTCACGTGCATCAATTCCTTATAATAAGCCTCCTACATACATCCTATAGATGAGTGTGTTCTCTTTCTCTGGAGAGCCCTAATTCAGAGCCTAGAGTGCCATCCCGTGAAAGCCTCTCAAAGTCTCTTCATCCTGAAAACAGCCAATAAAACTTATTTCCTCTACTCCACTTGAATGGTTCATTTATTTAAGTTAATTTAAAGAATTATGCAAATTATGCACCATGGTAGTTAGATTCAGTTGTCAACTTGGTCAGGCGTAGGCACCTAGTTCTGTTGCTGTGGACATGAGCCAATGGTACGTGAACCTCATCTGTTGCTCACTACATCTGCAGTCAGCTAGGAGGCGTGCCTGCTGCAATGAATGACTTTTGACTTAACTGGCTGGTGCTTAAATAAGAGAGTTCAGCGTAGTACAGCCCAAGCAGCTCGGCATTCTTCATCTCAGCACTCACAGCTCAGCCCAGGTCTTTGGAGATGCTGAAAGGAATCACCCCGGGGAAAGTTGTTAGAACCCAGGGGCCTGGAGAGAAGGCCAGCAGAGACCATCTTGTGCCTTCCCACGTAAGGAAGAACCTCAGTGGAAAGTTAGCTACCTTTCCTCTGAAGAACTTACGAAATAAATCCCCTTGTATTAAAAGCCAATCCGTCTCTGGTGTGTTGCATTCCGGCAGCTAGCAAACACCTAACTTCTCAGTCATTTAGCAGGTTGTATTCAGGTGTGGCAAAATTAAATAGATTTTTCTTAAGAGAAAATAATGATCCTACATTAAGTGTTAGCCTTTTTCTATGTGTATGGCAGCACGAACTGTTTTGTCTGTGAGAAAGGAATGAAGACTGGGAAAAGTTAGCAACTGGGAAGCAGAGGCAGTCTCCCAGAATGGGTTCCAATCTACACCGTAGACCCTCCTCCACCAATGAAAACACATTGTTTCAGCAAAACAGCAGAATCCCTGGTTGATTCATTAGAGTACAGACTTTTCAAGCAGGTGGATCTAGACTGAAATGCCACTCCCTCTGGATTGAAAAGCTGCTAGCTGTGTGACCTTGGACAAGTCACTTCATTTCTTTGCACTTTCATTTTCTCATCTGAAAAGTGACTCTCTGCATCTCATACAGTTGGGGGGGAGAATTAAATGGTACATCCAAGCCATGCACTATGGTGCCTGGCAAACAGTCACTTTTCAGTAGATGGTGGCTATTGTTGTTGTTTTATTATTACTACTGCTGTTTGCTGTGGTCCTGATGATGATTATTGAATGAGCTCCCACTCATTACATAGAGAGCCGAGAGCTGAATAAAGGTGACTTTAGAGAGAAGCCAAAGGGAGAGAGACCTTGCTTTGCAAAGCATACAATGGAGTCCAGGTCCCTCTGTGGGGAAAGCACCCCATGGGATGCTGGTTTGCACTGCTGCCGAGCCAGACTTACTCATGCTCCTGCTGAGGCAGGTACAAGTTGGCAGAGGCCAGTGGGACTCCGTTCCTCAAAGTATCACCGTCCTCAAGAGACAGGATTACAAAACTGATGCATGACAGGAGCCCCAATGTTTCAACTATAACAACATATTTTTCCCTGAAACAATGTTGCTACCTGCCCTGAATCTATGCACACAGTTTGTAAGTGGGTTTATGTGCTCACTCCCTGCTATCTCAGATCTTTGGAAAGCAGACAGTATATCTAGTATAAGCAAAATTATTCAAGAAAATGAAAAGTAGAAAGCATCAACTGACACTGTTATTTCCAACACGTCTCCTATTGCCAATTGACAACTGCTACTCAGATGGTATCACAACGGCATGTGGAGCTAGCTTGCTATTTTTCAAGGATAAAGTAGTGAAAATTGGAAGGAATAAATGTAGATCAAAGCCCTCGAGACACAGTTAGATTTATCAGTAAGCAGGTCATATTTTCTTAAAAGGCAATTCAAAAACGGCATTTTCTGCAAGATCCAAGCTGCATTTCAAGTGGTTAGCTATTTTCCACATACCTTCTTTGTTACAAATGGGAGACGAACTCTCCTCGTGGTCAGAGAAGAGCTAACTGACTAGCCCCTAACTTCTGTCTGACAACATTCCAGTCCTGGCAACTGACAGATTGGAAGCAGGCTGAAAGACCGGACAGCTGCTTTAAGGCAGTTCAACAGGATGGTGTAAAACGTGCCTGGCTCTCCTGTCACACACCACTGCACCCAGAGGAGCTCCCAATCGCAGACACCCACCGCAGAGACTCCTCTTACTTTAGGGGTCTATCTCCGCCACCATGCAATTAAAATATCGATGGCAACCTCTGAATATACGCTATGTCCAGGTACCCTATCGGGTGCTTTCTATTTAATTCACACAAGACCTGGTAATATTTATGGAGCATCTGCTAAGTTGCCCACAGCCTGCTGATGGCCATGTCTGTCTCATGCCATGATGTGTATTTCTCCATTCAGTCTTGCCACATCCCTGAGGAGGCACAACAACCCCCCCCTTAAATTGATTTTGCTTCTGTCCTCACAGTAACAGCTTGTGACCTATTGAAGCAATTTAAACTTCCTATAACTATTAATTATGTTCTTTTGGAATGAAGGAAGTCTTTGAACTAGATAAGTATAAAATGGGTGAAAAAAGCAGAACAGTCATTTTACTAAATACCATTAAAATACAAAAATGCTTTCATAACTAAAATACATACGTATTGCTGTCATTTATATGAAGAAGGCAGTAAAAGTCACACAGCCACACATCGTTTCTATCTGAATGCACAGTCCTTGCTAGAAAATTTAGAGTCTTTATATTTTTTCCTCTAACTTATTCCCCTGGGTCCTTAAAAAGCAGTTGCCTTTATGGGTGGAAATCACTTGGAGAAACACAGCGGCTCGATTGTTAACTGGAACCTTTGCCCTGCACAGCCGGAATGCAAACAGTTGGTGAAAATGAACAGCACGAGGCTGCACGCACAATTGCAAGGTTATACAGCTGACAGCATATTTACTTCTTGGGAACAATAAGAGAAACCTGAAATCTTTCAAAATAGGTTACAACATTAAATACTATCCAATCTAAAGTATACATGGTTTAGCGAGAAAGAAGAGCAGAAATACACGCATGCTGGTTAAATACAAAACCTTGTGGATGCCTAGTGTGAACAAAGGACTGTGAACTTTTAGGGTGTTATGATTCTAGCACTTAGCAATGTATAAAATGACATAAAAAAGAAATCCCAGGTATATTTCTGGTCTCATAACTAGTTACCAAACGGGCAGCAGAGAGTGGATAATTTATTAACCCAAAAAAATCTAAATAAATAAAAAGTTGCCAATTGCCCATAAGTGCCTCTTAGTTTTTTCTTAAGTCATGCATTCATTCATCCAGTCAAGTACTGAGTACCTCCTGTGTGCTAGGTGCTGAGAATTTAGCAGTGAACAAAATAAATGTCCTCAGCTCAAGGAGCGCCCATCCTAGCTGGCCTATTCCTCAACGATGCAGAAATACCTGTTTCTGAATTGCCATTCCACTGAGTGGCTGTAAAGAGCCATGGCACACTTCAGGCAGGAGGACTGGCTGGAAAAGACACTAAAAGAAGGCAGATGGATAGCAGGTGGGAGAGGGAAGGAGGGGATATACGGGGTGGGGAGGGAAGAGGAGAGGAAAGGAAAAGATGGAGACGAGGGATGAAGAGGAGAAAGAAACTGGACCAGACAGGTTCTATGAATTAGTGTCAGAAAGTCTGAACTCCAGCCCCTATATTGCCTCTCTTAGGTGTTTGGGTTTGAGGTTTCCTACCCACGCTAAACTACGTTTTCCTCCCCTTTAAAAGAAGGCTAAATATCTAGTGTTCATAGCTGTCATGAGCATCACAGAAGACAGGATGTGTAAAAACCCTTTGTATTCTATAATGGACTTTAAACATGGAAGGCAGTATTATTATAATATTAATATAATATATTGTATTATATGCCCTTTTTAAAATGATATACAAGTATCCCAACATTTTTCTGTTTGCTGTAAGTAAAGAGAGCAGCATAAATAAGGAGTTGGTAATTTTGGAAACGAATACTATTACCAATATCAGAGTTGAAAGAAGGGGTGGGGAGGGACTAAGTTTAATCTAAACCCTTTAGTCTAATTCTATTTAATTTTCAGTAGGCCCTAAAATACCCCAGGAGAACCTGGGATGCCACGGGACATGTCTTCTACAGCACAGATGCAACATGGAGTGTGCCAATCACTTCCAATCCTTTGCACGTGGTCAGCCTGGGGTAAATGACACCTGGTGTCATCATTCGTGACAATGACAACAAGAAAAACATTTGCCCCACGGCCTAGCTGGCATCTTCTCCTCTCCCTTGTTCCTGAAGACAGTTTGCAGACTGATTCTGCGTGACTGAAGCTGCCTACTCCGATGGATATTATCTGATTTGGCCTTTAAAACCTGTTTGAAATTGGTTCTGAATAATTTCTGAAAACTAAAATTTTGCTAAGACACAAGGAGATAAAGTGTTCCAAATATAATACTTGTTTTGTATTACGGCTAACATCGAATTAGGTTGTAACAGCAAAGTCCAAAGAAGGTTTCCTCCTAAAAGTCTCACAATGACTCTTATAATAATAACAATAGCAATTATTTCAATTCACCAAAGACCTAGCTAGCGCCTTGCGGGCACTCCACTAACCACTTTACAAAAGTCAGGCCCCTGAGCCCTCAGAGTTCCCTGGCAGTAGACTGTATTTGTTCCATTTTACAAATAAGTTAGGTGAGGCCCAGGATGGGTGATAATCCTATCTGCAGTCACACAGCTAAAGAGCTGCACAGCACAAGGAATCCAGGTCTTTCTGGTGTCTGTCTGTCTGTCTAAATCACTTGACTGTCTCTCGACCTCCATCGCTCTCCCTGGGGATATGATTTAAAAATATGTCGCCATCAGAAACACCAAGTGGGAGTCAAAGAAGTCCAAAATTTCAAATACAAAAAAATACATGAATGTATTGCTTACCAATTAGAACCAAGATGCCAAGAACACAGTTGTTAACATAGAAAATTTCAAACGCAGAGAAAGGAACCATGATCTAAGCTCTATGTTACAGCAGAATCTATTCATTGATCATCATGGAATTACCCAACATCAAAAAAAAAAAAACATGTAATTTATATTTATATATGTATTTATATATTTATAAGGTACCTTATAAAGGGTACTTAGTGAGATTGAAAACTGATTTCCACAGCTAACTACTGAGCAAATCAATAAATGGTTTTGACTTTTAATTCCAGCATTCCAAAGTAGTTTTTTTTTTTTTTTTTTATAAAAGACAAACAAACTGGCTATTGGAGATAAAAACAAAAACAAAGAAACTGCAATTAGGTAGCAAACAAAAATAAAAACAAAACCAGAGCTGGCCCAAGTAAGACTGAAATTAATTGGTCCTAATTAAGCAGCAATTCCCTCAACAGCAACTTTAAACGTCCTACTTGGAGAGGTAGGTAGCCGCCTGCACTCCTGAGGAGTCCCTAGAGATCTCTAGGGGACAGTTCTCGGATGGCCGCTACATCATTGCACGGAAATCTTTTCAGTGACACTCTGGCCCTCTTAGTTTGCTCTTCAGAAGGGAATTTATGGCTTTATGAATTTTAGTATGAGGTGAAGTTGCCATTTGCTCCAGTAACTTAGCCGTTAGGCAATAATGTAGGAAGTGGGATAAAATGTCACAGTATATCTGGAGATAAATCCTACTGCATTCACATTTTCATTTGCCTCTGTCCAAATGGTAAACATTGCCACACCAAGTTATCAAAAGTCTGCGCAACATGACCCATTTATTCTACTTATTGTTACTGTGTAAAGAAACTTGCCTGCACCGGTTAGCCTCTTCCAGATTCAACCTCAGAGAACATGATTACTGAGTGAAAAAATAAGCACAAATTACACAAGGGAAGTTTCCTGGCTCCACGCAACTGTTGCTTAAGCAAAATAAAAATCATTGTCTGAGAGAAAACACTTTGCTCCTCTATGAGCTCACAGTTAGAGCTGGCAGTTAATTGAAGGACTAACCCTTTCCTCAGTGCACTGCCTAACGCACGTGGTGTGGTGAAGGGTACCTGGAAAGCTCCGTACTTTAGCGTTCACGGGTGTATAAATGTACATTATTAGTTCATAATGCTCTGTGAATCTAAAAACTTTATATGAGCTCTCAACATGCATCTATTAATCCAAAATACTTACACATTTTCACTATGGTCCTTGCCAAGGATCCTTTCTTCTCTGCCCACAAGAAAAATACACATAAACCTTTGTATTATAGCAAAGAAGTATCATCTTGCATCAATCGTTTCCTTTTAATTAAGTAACCCATCTTTCCACGTTCTTTTAAACTGTTTATTATTCATGGTACTAGCCAAAGGCTTTTCTTCAAGCTCCAGTGTGAATATATCCAAAGCTGTCCAAAGGGGAAACCAAGCAGAGAACAAAAATGATGCGCAGCTGGGGCAGAGGAGAGAGGAGGAGGCCCGAAGTGAGCCAAAAGGCCACCCCTGGCTTAGCCGTGGGAGCCTAACTGTCCAGGCAGATCCTAATTTGCAGGCAGGCAAACAGGAGAAGGCACGGAGATAGGAATCCATGCACATCAAATTAAACACGTTTGTTACAAGAACGAAGCCAGCCTTGGCAAGCATATGCTTAGAGGTAGCTAGGCATTCCACAATGATTTCCAAAGTTCCTGATCATTAAATATTTTGTGAGAACTGATAACGTTTGCAACTTTTGAACCTAAGTTCCATCTCTCTGTGTTCTTGGAACTGTGGAAGGTACCACTAAGCAGGAAAACTGCCCCACTCCCCAAAGGAGAGGAAACAGAGATTTTATAAAAGTTTGCTGATTCTATCTCTATATTTACTGATCTACAAAAGCGGAAGTGATTAGCCTCAAGGCACTTAAACCATCAGTCAAGGGATTGTAACACCACCCTGTCCCCTTAGCATGCACATACCATCACACCCCATAAAACATTAGCTGTGAACTGCTCTAATGAAGAAGCAGGGTGG
The DNA here is from genome assembly GCF_023851605.1 of Tamandua tetradactyla. Taxonomy (NCBI): domain Eukaryota; kingdom Metazoa; phylum Chordata; class Mammalia; order Pilosa; family Myrmecophagidae; genus Tamandua; species Tamandua tetradactyla. The sequence continues at coordinate 7,358,146 of NC_135346.1, read as the reverse complement.
AAGGCGGACAGGTTTCCACTGGCACAAGCAGACACACCCTGACCCTACCTGCGCCGGCCACCAGGGCCCTGGGCTTGCAGCTGCGGATGCAGTGAAGGAGGGCGTTGGCGCGGACGTTGGTGTTGAGAAGGGCCACCGCGCAGCCCAGCTTGGCCAGGCCCAGCCACACGTGGACGAAATCGGGCTCGTTGCTCATCAGCAGCGCCACGGTGTCCCCTCTTTTCAGCGCGGAGTGGGTCAGCAAGGCATGGGCCACTCTGTTACTCCTCAAGTCCACATCTCGATAGGTGTAGATGTCTCCCTCATAGATGATGAAAGGTTTCTGCGGCTGCTGCTTTGCGTGGCTCAGGAATCTCTCTAGCACAGTGACCACTTCCTCTCTCCGGCTGCACATCGCCAACCTAATTCCATAGCGCACCACCTTCAGCAGGTGCCAGAAGTCAGCCCAGAAGTAAGGGAACAGGAGTTTCTGCAGGAAGTGCAGGAAGACCATTGCAGTCCCCAGACCTGCTAGCCATGACAAAAGCATGGGGCCACGCGCGCAGAGGGCAGCTCTGACCTCCCCTCCTTCCAGGCGCAGGACACGGCTGGTCCTCAGTGCTCAGAGCTGTCACCCGCCGCGGCGTGCCAACCTCTTCGAGGAAGTTGCGCAGAAGCAGAGTTTTGCACGGAGGAGGTGGCCCCAGGTGGCACCGGGGCTAAGGCGTGGGAACGCGGGGCGGCGACAGCGCAACTGGGGCCGACCCTGGAATCCCCCAACCCCGGCCCAGCGCGCTCCCCGCGGCCGCGTCTTGTCTGTTCTCCCGGGCTTTCCGGCCCCCTCTGGCGGTGGGGTGGGTCAGTCCCCCGCGCCCGGCGGCCCTACGCCACACCCCCACCCCAGCCCCCGGGGGCGGAGCAGGGCCCCGGGCAGACGCTCTCCTTCCTCCGGGTCGCCGGCCCCGGGGCTGAGACACGCTGCGGCTTTTCCGTCTCCCCCCGGCCAGAAGCGGCGCGGGGTCGCCAGGTCCCGCCGCGTCCCGAGGTGTCTCCGCCCGTGCCGCCCGCGCGACCCGGCCCCCCGACTCCCCCGGCCCCCCGCCCCCCGCCGCCCCGGAGCTCCCAGCGGACGCACCGGGTCCCCGCGGACTGCGCGCACGGGACGCGCCGGGCGTGTCGGGGCCGGGCTCTGCGTCCTCCGCTCGGGCCGCGGGGACCATGCCAGGCCCTTTCCCGTGGTCCGGAACACGCTGACGCGAGGAGAGACCCGCGTCCCCGGGGAAGGCGAGCTGCGGCGCGGAGACTGGGGGGCCAGGAGACCGGGGGGGACCCGGGCTGCCGAGCGGGCGCGGCTGGGGGGTGCAAGCGCATTGTCCGCAGGCGGTTATCAAATCAGTAAAACAAATAATGAGAACTAAATAAGATGCTGTAGAGGCCAAGTGAGGGTTTTTTGTTTGTTGTTGTTATTGGTTTAAAACTGCTCCCAAAATGTGTGTGTGTGTGTGTTAGATGGCAAAACTTATACTTAGGAATTGGATAGATTTAAAAATGGAATTTTCTGAAGCGCAAAGGAATATTTGCACGCTTTGTTTATAAAACCTCACGAAATTGCTTTGTTTTTTTCCCCCTCAGTCTTTTGGAACTGTTTATAGGTTAGGCTTCACCTTTATACTTGGAATTCTGTCCTTAGAGTGAGTGGAAAGAGCTTTTTTCACACGTTTAGATATTCCAAAAATATTGATTGATTTTGGAGCTTAAATCTATATTCACACCCCTATGTAAAAGTGGAAACAAAGTATTAAATACTAACTATTCTTTGTCCTTAAAAATAAGTTTTTTCCTCCTTAAGTCCTTTAAAGAGGTATCAGGACTTGAAAGTAAGAATTATAGGGAGACAGGCGAAGAATGAAGCGTAAACAGAGGTAATAGAGTAACAATACAATAAAATCATATACAAACATGAAATTTACTGAAGATAAAGAAACTGAGGGACGTTTAATTACCGGACCCCATCCTACCAGTGACATCATCGTCCCAACATAAATTTGTCATCGTTTTTATTTTGTTTAGTTAACAGCCAGGTTGCAACAATTAACTTCTACTGTCACCATTGTTTCATAAAAAGAAAGAATTTATTTCGACATTAAAATGAAACACATTATTCTGTGTATATAATACAGGACAGTCTTTTAAAATGAATAAAGTTAATTTAATGAAAAACTCATTATGTTATACTTACTTTTGTTATCGTGGACCTTCTAAAACTGTCCCAGAGCATTCAACTACATTTTAGCAACTGCTGATACGAATAAGCCTGGAGTAATTGTTTGGTATGATAAACTTGAGACAGTTTGATTTATCAGGAAAATCTACAAGTCTGTATTGCCAAAATTTATATTGGCCAAAATCAATCTTGTGCCTGAAATCTCCCCATCCTAGAGGGAATCAATGAAAATCTTGAGATAGTTAATAGCTCGGCATTTCTAGTCTACCCTGTATGTCTGTTTCTAGTTTATACAGCAAGTTTGCATTCATTCTCACATACTGCCAAAGGACACTATGAAAAATAGATATAATTTTTAGTATCAGTAGTTAATTATTGTGACATGGGGGAAATATAGTAAGAGTTCATTGCAATTGAGTAAATTTATCATTTTAAAATAAAGGGAAATAAGCACATGCATATGGTCTGGAAAGTTCTGTTAACATTACTTTTTTTTTTTTTTTTTTTGGTATGCTATATGATGGGGGCCACTCTTTTTCCTTGTGAATATCCCCTTATTGCAGTACCATTTGTTGAATTTTTTGTTTGTTTCTGTTTGTTTGATAAGTGCATGGGCAGGGGATTGAACCTGAGTCTCCCGTGTGGCAGGCAAGAACTCGACAACGGAGCTACCCTTGCACCCCTGTTAACATTATTTTTCATCAGGGACAGTGTACTGAAGTTCCTCTTTGGGAAATATATAAATTTTATGTTTTCCTTCAAAATTATTTGAAAATAAAGTATTGTGACTAAATTCAAATCAATGCAACAGAAAATGTTTATTTGCAATCTATGTATCTCCTCAACTCTTTCAGCATTTGACTTGACTTTCCTCTTCAGCCTACTTCCCACCCACTCCTTAGTCTCTGTTCTACTGAAGATGAGCTTAACGATCAGATGAAAATAATAGAATAAAAATAAATAATAGACTCATCTTATGCCCACAGGATTTACCACTCTAATTTAAGAATTATAAGACAAATCATTTGTCTACAATGTCTTCTGATGAAGTTCCACAGTGGTCACCTCTTGGACTTCGGACGTTTGGACGAGAAGGAAGAGGCTCAGAAAGGTCCCAGATGATGCCAGGCTGGTACTAGAAGACCGTGGTGGGTATCTGCATTGGGCCACGATGCGCTGTATTCTGAGACTGCAGCTGGGGGCTTAGGGAAGGGCATAGGGGTGGAGCGAGATATGGAATGGAAGTGGGTGGCTCTAAAAATCAGGATAAGAATGTGCTGCATGCAAGACTTGCCTACTTTACAATTATGACCAGGAATAGGTCCTGCTCAGTTTTTAATTACTGCTTTTAGTCTCAGCTTCTAGCTTGGTTTTTGATGGGCAGCTTACTCTTCCTACAATGTAAAATGTGTTTGTATTAATGAACAATCATCATCCAGAAGAGTATTCCATACACGGACTTGTGAAGTAAACTCAATATTAAGGAGGAAGGGTGCTGTTAGAGAGTTGGGAAGTATTAACATGACTACCTATGTCTTAAAATAGAAATATTTTATAGTACCACTTAAGGAACCCTATAATAATGGTCCTGAGAGTTACCCAGAAACAGTTGAATATTTAATTATCATTTTTACCACTCATCACAAATTATGTCTTGAAATCTATGCCAGTCAGGATCCTGCCAAAAGGATATTTTATACATGTATTTTATTCATGTTTTTTGAGTAGGTTTTGCACATCCAGATACTCCAGGTTATGACAATTTCCTCTTCCTCAGGGTTGGTGAAATCTACTGTTTGGAGAAAATATTTGTGCAAAGTTTTATCACTGACTCTGAGTCCTCAGGGCAGTCTCATTTCTACTTTATAAGCCACCCACCTGGAAGCAGGTCTTTTGATCATTAGAGAGGTAAATCAAAGAAACTCCTTGGCAGCTTTTATTAGGAATTGAAAATGCCCTGACTTGCACGGTTAGTTGTTCCTGAGGCCCCCAGTTCTGCCTCTTCTGTACTGTCCAAGGTTCTCTCTGGACGTTGTAGGGTGAGAGAGTAGGACTTCTGAGGTCCAGAACTTTATCTCTTCTCTTGACACAGCCCCCCACAAATTTACAACACTTAAAAGTGTTTTCAAATTTCTTTTCCCAATGGCTTAATTATAATAAATGTTTATTTCCCCCTGGGTAGGCGGGTGGTCCAGAGCTGGTAATGGGGCTTCCAGTGCTGATGCAACCTGCCATCCTTGGTGTGTGGCTTCTACATGTGGATTTGAGGCAGATGCTTCAGCCCTCGCCCTCTCCCATCATGATGGAAGGGAATAGGTGTCAGGGAGAGCACCCAGGTGGGGGTTCTTTGTTTTGATTTGATGCTTTTTAAAAGCTTTTTCTTAAATGAAAATTTCCAAACATATGGAACAGAATAATCCCCTCCCCGTATATTCATTCCCTAGATTTAATGATATTCCTTCCCTTGACAGCTTTTCTTTTTCTGCAGTATTTTAAATAAATAGTAGACACTGTGGCATTTCTCCCTTAATTATCTCAGGATGAATTGCTAGAAGGAAAAAAAGAATATTTTCCTATCTAATCATAACACTTGATAAAATTAACATTTATTTAATATAATCTAAAACAATCCCTACTTCATTTTTCCTAAAATGGCTTTCAGAGTTGGTATGTTCTAACCAGAATCAATCCAAGGCTTAAAGTCTAAGGTCTCTTTGAATCTAGAATAGTCCTTATCCCAACCCATTTATCTTTTCCCAAGACATTGACTTGTTAAAGAGAACAGGCCATTGGCTTGTGGTGCCCCACCTCCTGCATTTGTGTGATTGCTTCTCCACAGTGTCCTTTAACATGTTCCTCTGTCCTCTGTATATCATGTGAACTAGGCATTATACCAAAAACTTGAGACTCAGGTAAAACATTTTTGGCAAGAATAATTTCTAGGTGATGCAATGTACCTTAAGTTTCCAAATATCAGGATAAACTTAATATCAGGTTGATGTGAATCAACAGCACAACACTATTGGTGATGATAAAATTAACCACTGGGGAGACGGGAGGGAAGTACCTGAAACTGTTGAACTGTGTTCCAGTAGTCCTGGCTCTTGAAGATGATTGTTTTATGATATAACTTTTCCAATGTGACTGTGTGATTGTGAAAACCTTTTTTCTGATGCTCCTTTTGTCCAGGGTGTAGACAGATGAGTAAAAAATTATGGATAAACAATAAATGAATAATAAAGGGGATAAGAGGTAAAATAAATTGGGTAGATGGAAATACGAGTGGTGAATGAAAGGATAAGGTATATGGTATGTATGAGTTTTTTCTCTTTTTTTTTCTGGAGTGGTACAAATGTTCTAAAAAATGATCACAGTAATGAATACACAACTATGTGATGATATCGTGAGCCATCAATTGTACGCCATGTATAGAATGCATGTGTGTGAATGAAGATTTCTCAATAAAAAAAAGAAAGAAAAAATTACCAATTGGTGTTAGGTAGTAAATGTTAGGTTGTTTTGCCCTTTGCAATGTGCTACTATATAAGTCCCAGCAAGTGGTACCTTGGCCCTCTGGGAATATCCAGTTTTCTGTCACTTTTTCATTCAATAGTTTTGGCATCCATAAATGGTTCCTTGCCTGAACCAATTATTTAATAGTAATTATTCAATTATGATTCTTTAATTGTATCATTCCTTTTACATTACTATCTAAATTTACATTAATCTGAAATTTTCCTGTTAGGAAGAGCTAACATTTATTGACTGGAGATGTATAATTACTCTGAATTAGAGTTTGTACAAAAAAAGGAAGAATGAGCGATGAATTCTCCTTTAATAACCAACTTTCAAAGTGTGGAATTCATGCAATAACCACCTCCATTGTTGGCAGATATGTTTAATTTTGTTTTTAACTACATTTTATATTTCAAGTCAATTCAAAATCAGAACCATAAAAAGATATAATTATAATAATAATAATGCCAGATTCCTGGAGGGATGGAGAAATCAGTGCCACTCTTAAGGACTTGAAGGATGCAGAGGTTGGTGATTACCAACACATCCCCATTCCACTCTCTTATTTCACCTGTGAGGAAAAGATGGGTCTTGAAGGATGACAGTGCATTATCATAAATGTAATCAGGTGGTGACTCCAATTGCAGGTACTGTTCCAGATGTGTTATCATTGCTTGGGCAAATCAACACATCCCCTGGTTCCTGTTATGCAGCTATTGATCTGGCAAATGCTTTTTCTCCATAGCTGTTAGTAAGAACCACCAGAAACAGTTTACTCTTAATATACCTATCAGTAAACTTTCAGTATACCTAGCAGTATACCTTCACTGTCCTGTCTCGGGGGTATATCAGCAATCCAGCCCTATATCATAGTCTTGTCCACAGGGACCTGATCATTTCTCCCTTCCACAAGATATCACACTCATCCATTATATTGATGATACCATGTTGATTGAATTCTGATGAACAAGAAATAGCAATTACTCTAGACATATTGGTAAGGCATTTGTGTATCAGAAGATGAGAGATAAACATAACAAAAATTCAGGGTCTTTCCACCTCAGTGAAATTTCTAGGTGGGACATGTCAAGACCTCACTTCTAAAGTGAAGGATAAGCTGTTGCATTTGGCTCCTCCCATGACCAAACAAGAGTCAGAACACCTAACTGGCCTCTTTGAATTTTGGAAACAACTTATTCCTCATTTGGGTGTGCTACAACTGCCCATTTACTGAGTGACCCAAAAAGCTGCTGTTTCTGTGTGGGGACCAGAACAAGAGGATGCTCTGTGACAGGTCCGGTCTGCTATGCAAGCTCACTGACTATTGGCCCATATGATCCAGCATTTCCAATGGTTCTGGAAGTGTCAGTGGAAAATAGGGATGCCATCTGGAGGCTTTGGCAGACCCCTATAGAAAAATCACAATGCAGGCCCTTAGGATTTTGCGGCAAATCCTTGCCATCTGTGCTGGTTTGAAAGGATGTATGTACCCTAGAAAAGCCATGTTTTAATCAAAATCCCATTTCATAAAGGCAGAATAATCCCTATTCAATACTGTGTGTTTGAGTCTGTAATTAGGTCATCTCCCTGGAGATGTAACTTAATCAAGAGTGGTTGTTAAGCTATATTAGGTGGAGACGTGTCTCCATCCATTTAGGTGGGTATTGATTAGTTTACTGGAATCTTATGAAAGAGGAAACATTTGGAGAATGTGAGAGATTCAGAGAGAGCAGAGAATGCTGCAGCACCACAAAACAGAGAGTCCACCAGCAAGTGACCTTTGGAGATGAAGAAGGAAAACGCCTCCCAGGGAGCTTCATGAAATAGGAAGCCAGGAGAGAAAGCTAGCAGATGACGTAGTGTTTGCCATGTGCCTTTCCAGTTGAGAGAAAAGCCCTGACTGTTCACCATGCGCCTTCTTACTTGTGAGAGAAACCCTGAACTTCATCAGCCTTCTTGAACCAAGGTATCTTTCTCTGGATGCCTTTGATTGGACATTTCTATAGACTTGTTTTAATTGGGACATTTTCTTGGTTTTAGAACTGCAAACTAGCAACTTACTAAATTCCCCTTTTAAAAAGCCATTCTGTTCCTGGTATATTGCATTCTGGCAGCTAGCAAACTAGAACACCATCCTCTGTAGATAACTACCCTCTTTTTGAGAAATAGCTTTTGGCCTGCACTGAGCCTTAGTAGAGACTGAACATTTAGCCATGGGACACCAAGTTACCATAAGACCCAGAGTTGCCTACCATGAATTGGGTGTATCTGACCTCCCAACGCATGAAGTTGGGTAAGTACAGCAGAACTCCATCATCAAATGGAAATGGTATATATGAGATAGGGCTCGAGCAGGTCCTGAAGGTACAAGTAAGTTACATGAGGAAGTTGCCCAAATGCCCATGGCCCCTACTCTTGCCACACTACCTTCCCTTTCCCAGACCACAGCTATGGCCTCTTGGGGAATTCCTTACAGTAAGTTAAAAACTAGGGCCTGGTTTATAGATGTTCTGCATGATATGCAGGGACCACCCAAAATTCAACAGCTGCAACACTGCAGTTTCTTTCTGCAATGTCCTTGAAGGACAGTGATGGGAAATCCTCCCAGCTGGTGGAACTTCAAGCAGTGCACCTGATTGTTCATTTTGCTTGGAAGGAGAACTGGCTGGAGATGCACTTGTGAACTGATTCATGGGCTGTAGCTAATGGTTTGGTTGGATGGTAGGGACTTGGAAGTAACATGATTGGAAAATTTGTGGCAAAGAGGTCATGCATGGGCTCAGCAATATGAACTTCCACTCACCAAGGCCAACCTGGCTACAGTCACTGCTGAGTACCCAATCTGCTGTGAGCAGAGACCCACACTCAGTCCCTGATATGGAAAAATTCCCTGAGGTGATCATCCTGCTAGTTGGTAGCAGGTTGATTACATTGGCGCACTTCCATCATTGAAGGAGCAGCAATTTGTTCTAACTAGAATAGATGCATACCCTGGATTTGGGTGCCTTCCCTGCACACAATGCTTCTGCCAATACTACTACCCTTGGACTTGCAGAATGCCTTATCCACCATAATGGTATCCCAAACAGCATTGCTTAGGATCAAGGAACACACTGCACAGCAAATGAAGTGTGGGAATGGGCACGTGTTCATAGAATTCTCTGGTCTTACCCATGTTCCCTGTCATCTTGAAGCAACTAGATTGATAGAATGGTGGAATAGCCTTTTGAAGACTCAATTACAGCACCAACTAGCTGGCAATACTTTGCAGGACTGCAGCAATGTTCTCAAGGAGGCTGTGTATGCTTTGAATCAGCATCCACTGTATGGTGCTGTTTCTCCTAAAGCCAGGAATCCTAGGCCCAGGAATCAGGTAATGGGACTGGCACTCACTATTACCCCTAATGACCCACTAGAAAAATTTGTGCTTCCTCTCTTTGTAACCTTAAGCACTCCTGTTCTACAGGTTTTAGTTCCAAAATGAGGATTGCTTCTATCATAAAGCAATGATCCCATTGAACTGGAAGTTAAGACTACCACCTGGTACTAGGGTTTCTCATATCTCTAAATCCACAGGCAAATAAGAAAGTTTCTGTACTGGCTGGGGTGATTGATCATGGCTCCCAAATTGAAATAGAACTGCAACTACACAGTAGAGGTAAAGAAGAATTCATCTGGAATACAGGAGAGTCCTTAGAGCATCTATTCCTATTACCAGATCCTGTGATTAAAGTCAATGGAAAACTGCAACAACCCAAATCCAGCCATTTTCCAATGGCTCAGAAACTTCACGAATGAAGGTTTGGGTCACTCCGCCTGGCAAAGAACCATGGCCAGCTGAGTTGCTTGCTGAGGGTAAAGGGAACATGGAATGAGTAGTGGAAGAAGGTAGTGATAACTAGGAACTATAGCCACGTGACCAGTTACATAAATGAGGACTGTAATGGTGTGAATATTTCTTCCTTGGTTTGTTCTGAGTATTTTTTATGTACATAAACCAAAGATCTTGTTTTCGTCCCTATTTTATGCCCTTATATGACATAAATTGTATTGTTCATGTTATAGTAGTTAAGTTTATAGGCTATGAAGTTTCAGAGTGAATATCAGCCAAGGACTTGCCCCTTATTTTGGAGAGATTTAGTGTGTTCTCAGTTGTACACAGCACAGTGGAGTATTGTTAGGCAAAAAATATGTGTTAATTTTTTTTATTTAGAGATTAAGTACGGTTTAAGTGATGTATATAGCTGTCAAGTTGATAAGGGGTGGACTGTGATGGTGAGGTTCATGTGTCATCTTGGCCACGTAATGGTTCTTAGTTGTTTGATCAAGCCAGCCCTGGCCTAGCTGTTGCTTTGAGGGCATTTTGTGGACTTAAATTATCAGTTAGTTGATTGCATCTATGATTGATCACTTCTGCAATCAACTAAGGCATTTTCAGCAAATAAGAGACATTCAATCAAATTAGTCAAAGGCTTTAAAAGAAATGATGACTTCAGTATCAGAGGAGAGAATTTTCATCTCTACTTCAGCCAGCCATCTTTTTCTAGGGAATTAATCAAACAGCTCCATGTGAGTTGCTAGCTTGCAGCCTGCCTTGCAGAATTTGGACCTGTGCATCCCCACAGTTGCATGTATCGCTTCTATAAAATCTCATAATATCTACATATATCTCCTGTTGGTTGTGTTTCCCTAGAAAACCCTGAATAAATCAGTGGGGTAAGCCTACAGATTACTGAGGTTCATTACGGAGCTTGAATGAGGAGGGAATTGACAAGTTTTCAGGATTTCTTTTCTTTGAAGCCTCTTAATCATTTGATAATGAAATATGAGAGTAATAAAATGTGCTCAATAGGTTATGGAAGGTAGAATAAAAGGATTGGAATATAAGATTATTTCCTTGTAATTTATTGATAGGAATTATGACTTATTTAAAGCATCAGGCTGAGGCTATCCCACCCACTTGTTATACCACTTGCTTCAGCAGTCCTCTTCTGCTTTTAGTAAACCTAGGAGATTATTTTCTGAGATGCTTTCACAAACTAGTTGCCTTCTTTGCAGGCTTGGAGTGAAGGATATCTTGCAGAAAAATGTTGGCTGGTTTGTTGGACCAAAACTAGAGATTTGTCAACACCTTGTATTTTACATATGGGTCTATCTTACAGAAACATCTATTTTTGAGGAATTTCCAGTAGCGTATGGATTCTATTTGTTTCTTAACTTCAGGCAAGATCAGTAATTCAAAATTAACCTATGTATGTATTTATTTTCAATGTCTAATATCCAATAATAAGAAATATTATTTGTCAAATTAAAGTATTCTTTAACTGACTGTGAGTTAGTTTTTAAATCAGAGATATAATTGACACACAAAATTTTAATGTAATAAGTTTAACATGTGTATACACCTATGAAACTATTATCATAATCAAGATAGTGGACATCTCCATCATCCCCCGAAAGTTTGCCCTCGCCACTTTATAATCCCTCCCTCTCCCCAGCACTTGATCCATTCCTGTGTCTAATCAAATACTGACTATGTTTTCTGTCACTATATATTAGTTTGTATTTTCTAGAATTCTATACAAATGAATCATGCAATATGCACTAATTTTTTCTTTTCTCCTTCTTTTTCTTGGTCACTCAGTCTGATTGTTGCATGTAGAAAGTAGTTTATTTCTTTTTATTGTTGTGTAATAATTCATTTAATTAATATGCCACAATTTTCTTATGTATTCGTCTTGTAATGAACGTTTGAGTTGTTTCAAGGTTTTGACTATTGCAAAGAAAGCTGCTATGAAAATGAGTGTAATCAATCTTTGCGTGAACATATGCTTTCATTTGTCTTGGGTAAATACCTAGGGGTGGGATGGTTGGATCCTGTTTAAACTTTTAAGAAGTTGCCAAAATGTTTTCTAAAGTACTTGGACACTATTACGTTCCAATCAGCAGCAAATGAAAGTCCCAATTGCTCCACAGTCTCATCAACACTTGGCATCGTACAACTTTTTAAACTTTAGACATTTGGATAGCTATGTAGCAATATTTCATTGTGGTTTTAATTTGTATTTCCCTAATGAGTAATGATTTTGAATTACTTTTCAAGTGCTTATTTGTCATCATTACTGAAGTGTCTATTCAAACCATTTGCCTAGTTTTTATTTATTTTTATTTTTTTCTTATTGTTGAATTTTGAGATTTCTTTTCTATATTTTAGATATTAGTTCTTTATCATTACATGAATTGCAATTATTTTCTCCATGTCAGTGTCTTAATATTTATTCTCTTAAGGATATCACTCAAAGAGCAGTATTTCTTCCTTTTGATAAAGGCGTACCTAACACTTTTTTATGGCTCATTTTTTTTGGTATCCTAATTATAAGGTTTTTCCTCTAACCTAATGTCACAAAAGTTTTCTTCTATGCTTTGTTCTGGAAGACTTATAATTTTAGGCTTTATATTTTTATCTATAATCCATTTTAAGTTAATTTTTTACATGGTATGAAGTATGGATATGAATTCATTTGTTTGCATATGGATATGATTGTTCCAGCATTCTTTCTTTCTTTCTTTATTTTTTGCTCAAATAAATTTATTGGCTCGCACTTTTGAGTCTAGGAGAAGTCCCAAACTGAGGTGTCAGCCAGCCGATGCATTCCTCCCAAAGACTCTGGTGTTTTCTTGGCCACTGGCTTTTCTGTTACATGCCCATGGCCTTTCCTTTCTCTTCTGGATTCTGTTGATGTCTGGCTTCTTGCTTTTTCCATGACTTGTTTTTTCTTTTTTTTTGATTTTCATTAATAAACCAATTAACATACAATATGAACATTCCTTTTTTTTTCATTCATTCAACCAACATTTATTAAAGATACAAGACATAGTACTAGGCTGTGGGGAAACAAGACTGATTTTTTTTTTATTAATTAAAAAAAATTAACTAACACAACATTTAGAAATCATTCCATTCTACATATGCAATCAGTAATTCTTAATATCATCACATAGATGTATGATCATCATTTCCTAGTACCTTTGCATCGATTTAGAAAAAGAAATAGCAAGACAACAGAAAAAGAAATAAAATGATAATATAGAGAAAAAAATAAAAAATACAAAAAATATATATATAAAAAAACAAAACAAAAAAAAAACTATAGCTCAGATGCAGCTTCATTCAGTGTTTTAACATAATTACATTACAATTAGGTAGTATTGTGCTGTCCATTTTTGAGTTTTTGTATCCAGTCCTGTTGCACAGTGTGTATCCCTTCAGCTCCAATTACCCATTATTTAATCCTATTTCTAACTCCTGATGGTCTCTGTTACCAATGACATATTCCAAGTTTATTCTCTAATGTCGGTTCACATCAGTGGGACCATACAGTATTTGTCCTTTAGTTTTTGGCTAGTCTCACTCAGCATAATGTTCTCTAGGTCCATCCATGTTATTACATGCTTCATAAGTTTATTCTGTCTTAAAGCTGCATAATATTCCATCATATGTATATACCACAGTTTGTTTAGCCACTCGTCTGTTGATGGACATTTTGGCTGTTTCCATCTCTTTGTAAATAATGCTGCTATAAATATTGGTGTGCAAATGTCCGTTTGTGTCTTTGCCCTTAAGTCCTCTGAGTAGATACCTAGCAATGGTATTGCTGGGTCGTATGGCAATTCTATATTCAGTTTTTTGAGGAACCGCCAAACTGCCTTCCACAGTGGTTGCACCATTTGACATTCCCACCAATAGTGGATAAGTGTGCCTCTTTCTCCGCATCCTCTCCAGCACTTATCATTTTTTGTTTTGTTGATAATGGCCATTCTGATGGGTGTGAGATGATATCTCATTGTGGTTTTGATTTGCATTTCTCTAACGGCCAGGGACATTGAGCATCTCTTCATGTGCCATTTGTATTTCCTCTTCTGAGAGGTGTCTGTTCAAGTCTTTTTCCCATTTTGTAATTGGGTTGGCTGTCTTTTTATTGTTGAGTTGAACATTCCTTTTTTTATTGCATAGTTGTATATTCATCATGATCATTTCTTAGAACATTTGCATCAATTCAGAAAAAGAAATAAAAAGAAAACAAAAAAATTCGTACATACCATGCTCCTTAACCCTCCCTTTCATTGATCATTAGCATTTCAATCTGCCAAATTCATTTTAACATTTGTTCCCTCATTATTTATTTATTTATTTGTTTGTTTGTTTGTTTGTTTATTTTGCATGGGCAGGCACCAGGAATTGAACCCGAGTCTCTGGCATGGCAGGCAAGAACTCTGCCTTCTGAGCCACCATGGCCCACCCATATTTATTTATTTTTAATCCATATATTTTACTCATCTGTCGATAATGTAGATAAAACCTTGTGTAAATCAGACACAAGGTTTTCACAATCACACAGTCACATTGCAAAAGCTGTGTCATTATACAATCATCTTCAAGAAACATGGCTACTGGAACACAGCCTCTCTGTTACACCTTAACTAAAAATGTGTAAGAATAACCTCTATGATAATCCCTCAACTCTTTGGAATCTCTCAGCCACTGATACTTTATTTTGTCTCATTTCTCTCTTCCCCCTTTCAGTCGAGAAGGTTTTCTCAATCCCTTGATGCTGAGTCCCAGCTCATTCTAGGATTTCTGTCCCATGTTGCCACACCCCTGGGAGTCATGTCCCATGTAGACAGGCGGAGGGTGGTGAGTTTGCTTGTCGTGTTGGCTGAGAGAGAGAGGCCACATCTGAGCAACAAAAGAGATTCTCTTGGGGGTGACTCTCAGGCCTAATTTTAAGTAGGCTTAGCCTATCCTATGCAGGGTTAAGTTTCCTATGAACAAACTCCAAGATTGGAGGCTCAGCCTATTTGCTTTAGTTGTCCCCACTGCTTGTGAGAATATCAAGAATTCTCCACTTGGGAAAGTTGAATTTTCCCCCTCTCTCATCATTCCCCCAAGGGGACTTCCAGCATTCTTTCTTGAAAACACTATTCTTTTTACACTGAATTGCTTTTGCAACTTTGTTTAAAAACAGTTGTCCCTACACCTACGGTTTTATTTTTGTACTTTTTATTTTTTCCATTGATCTGTTCACTTACTTGTACATAAATTCCATGATGTCCTCATTACGTAGCTTAATAATAATTCCTGAGACCTGGCAATGTTGGCCTCCAATGTTATTTTTCTTTTACAAAGTTGCTTTGGCCCTTCTGAATCTTTTGTACTTCCATTTGAATTTTAGAATCAGTTTGTCAATTTCTACAAAAAAAAAAAAAAAAAGAAGAAACTGGAGGAATTCTATTTGGAATATATTGAATCTGTATATCACTTTGGGGAGAACTTTACAGTATTGAACTTCCAATCCAAGCACACAAATTATCTATTTATTCAGTCCTCTTTACTTTCTGTCAACATCTTTTTTTAAATAGTTTTCATAGTACTGGTATTATTTGGCTTTCGTCAGATATGTATTTAACTGCATATTTATCTTAGACCCTACAACGTTTGCTAAACTCACTTATTAGTTTTATTCACTTTTTAAAAGATTACATAAGATTTTCTGAATATTGTCATCAATGAATAAAGACAGCTTTAGGTCTTCCTTTGCAATTTGGATGCCTTTATCATGTACTTGCCTTTGCCTTCCTGCATTAGCAAGAACATCCACAGCAATGTTAAGTAGAAATGGTGAGAGCAGAAATCCTTGCCTCATTCCCGATCCTAGGAGCGTAGCATGAACTATTCAGTCTCTCATCGTACAGATGTTAACTTCAGATTTTTGATAGATGCCCTTCATCAGGTTGAGAATGGTCCCATTTAGTCAGTTTGGTCAGAGTTTTTTTTGTTTCCTCAACAAGCAAGGGGTGTTGGAGTTTGTCAAGTGCTTTTTCTGTATCTGTTGAGATGATCATAAGGTATTTACTTTTTAAAAATAGGTTTTATATTTTAGAGCAGTTTTAGGACTACAGAAAACTTGAGCAGAAATTACAGAAAGTTTCTATATACTCCCTGACCTCCCTCGCACAGCTCTTCTATTATTAACATTTTGCTTTGGTGTGTCACATTTGTTAGAAATGATGAACCAATATTGATGCGTTATCATTAAAGTCATAGTTTGCTTTAGGGCTCAGTCTTCGTGTTGTATACTTCTGAGGGTTTTGACAAATGCATAATGCCATCCAACAATAAAATATCATAGAGAATAGTTTCACTGCCTGGTGAAAGTGTGAGTGTTTCACCTATTCATTTCCCACTACCCCTCCCCCACTGCCCCCTCCCCCTCCCCCCGCAACCACTGATCTTGCCTTTGGCAGGACACAATATAGTTAGAATCATGCAGTATGTAGCTTTTTTGACTGGGTTCTGCCACTTAGCAATACGCATTTAATGTTGTCCCATGTCTTTTTGCAGCTTGATAACATTTTTTTTTTTATGGTTGAATAATATTATTTTGTATGAATGCACCACAGTTTGTCCATTCACCTACTGAAGGACATTGGGTTGCTTCCAATTGTTGGCAATTATGAATAAAGCTGTCATATACAAACGTGTAGGTTTTTGTGTGGCCGTAAGTTTCAACTCGGTTAAATACCTAGCAGCACAATTGCTGAGTTGTGTAGTAAGCCTATGTTTAACTTTATATGAAACCGTCAAACTGTTTTACAGAGTGGCTGTGCCATTTTGCATTCTCACTGGTAATGAATGCGAGGTCCTGCTGCTCCACATCCTCAACAGCATTTGGTACTGTTGATGTTTTGGATTTTAGCCATTTTAATAGATGTGTAGCACTATCACATTGTAATTTGCAATTCCCTAGTGACATATGTTGTTAAGAATGTTTTCACAGGTTTATTTGCTTTATATATTTTTTGATGAAGTGTCTGTTCCGATTTTTTGGCGATTTCTAAATTGGGTTTTCTTACTGTGAGCCTTATGAGTTCTTTCTGTATTTTGAATACAGGCCCTTTATTGAATATGTGTCTTGCAAATATTTTCTGTCAGTATGTGACTTGTCTTTTCATTCCTTTAATAGTGTCTTTTGCAGAACAAAATTTTTTTTTTTTAATTTTGTGGAGTCCAACTTAGCGAGCTTTTCTTTCATGAATCAGGCTTTTTATATTGCATCTAAAATGTCATCACCAAACCCAAGGTCACCTAGAGTCTTTCCTATGTTATCTCCTAAAGTTTGTATCATTTTGCATTTTTAATTTAGGTCTATGATTCATTTGGGGTTAATTTCTCAATGGGTGTAATGTCTAGATTCAGATATTCCAGCGCCATTTCTCCATTGAATTGCCTCTGCTCCTTGTCAAAGATCAGTGGATGATAGTTTATGAGTTTATTTATGGGTTTTCTACTTTGTTCCATTGATCTGTTTGTCTACATTTTGCCAGTACCCATGGTATTGATCACCTTAGTTTTGTAGTAATCTTTTTTTTTTTTTAACATGGGCAGGCACCGAGAATCGAACCTGGGTCCTCTGGCATCGTAGGCAAGCATTCCTGCGTGCTGAGCCACTGTGGCCCACCCAGTTTTGTAGTAATCTTGAAGGTAGGGAGGGTCAGTCCCTGACTTTGTCCTTCAGTATCATATTGACCACTTTGGGTCTTTGATCTTTAGAATTAGTTTGTCAATAGCCACAAAATAACGTGCTGGGATTTTGATAGGGATTTCACTGAATCTTTAGATCGAGTTTGTAAAATCTGACATCTTAATAATGCTGAGTCTTCCTATCCATAAGCATGGACAATCTCTCATTTATTTAAATCTTTGATTTCTTTAATCAGAATTTTGTAGTTTTGCTCATGTAGATCTTGTACATATTTTGTTAGATTTAAATCTGAGTTTTTTTGATAAGTAATATGGTGTTGTGTTTTTATTTCAGATTAAAAATTTTCCCTTGCTAGTATATAAGAAAGTAATAGGCTTTTGTATAAACTTTGAATCCTACAATCTTGCTATAATCACTTGTTAGTTCTTAGTGGTTTTTTTGGCTGATTTTTTGGGGGATTTCCTACATAGATAATCATATACATTGTGAATAAAGACAATTTTATTTCTTCATTTCCAATCTGAATACCTTTCATTTCCTTGTCTTATTGTATTACCTGGGACTTCCAGCACAATACTGAATAGTAGTAAGAGGGGATATACTTGTTTCCCATCTTAGGGGAAAAAACATCTAGTATCTAGTTCTTACCATTAAGAATGGTGTTGGTTGTAGGTTTTTTTCCTTTTTTATTTGTTTGAATTTTTTAGTAGATGTCATTTAGCAAGTTGAGGGGTAATTTTCTATATTCCTATGATTTTGTATGTCTTTTGGTGAGCCTGTGAACTGTGACCCTCACAAATGCATCTCCACTTTTCCTTTCCATTAGGAGAGACAGAAAAGCTAGAAGTTGTGGAGTTGGATATTTCTCTTCTTCCATTTTGGTTGGGCTCTGGTAAAACTCACATCAGTTAGGATCTGATAAAATAATTTATTTTGAGGGTAATCCTTTGTTAAAGAGAACAGAGGACTCTGGGAATATTTTGAAATGGTTATATTTTCCTTTATTCTACAGGAAGCCTCTTTCCTCCAATCTTCATAATTACAATATGGTGGGGCCCCTGGAGGTAAAACTCACAAAAGTGTATGGGTTCCTCTAAGATTAGATACCCCAAAACTTCAAGGTAGTCCATACTCAGCCTCCAGAAATTTGTCAGTTAGAGTTTTAGTGTTCTGCAGTATGAGCTAGGGGAGAGTTCTGCTAGCCTTTTCCTCCAGGCAAACTGTGATTCTTTTATGTCCCAAAGACATAAGTATAATTCAGTTCTGTGAAGGATGTAAGACAAGTTGATATTTTTCAGTTTGCTCAGGTTTTTTTCTTGTTGTTAGGATGGTAGAGATGACTTCTAAACTCTTTACATGTCAGAGTGGAAACCAGAAGCCTGGTATTTCTTTTTGGGGGGGTGGGTGGGGCATGTGTAAGCTCTGGGAACCAAATGGTATTTCATTTTTTAGTTTATGAATACTGTCAGTTACATTAATTAATTTTTCAAATGCAAAACAAAACTTGCTTTGCTAGGATAAATTCCAGTTGGTCATGTTGTATTATCCTTTTTATATATTGTTGGATTTGGTTTGTTAACATCTTGTTAGGAGATTTTTCACTTTGTTTGTGAGCCATATTGGTCTCTACTTTGATTTCCTTGTAATATCTTTACTCGTCTGGTACTTGACTCATAGCATGATTTGGGAAATTTTCCTTGCTCTTCAATTTTCTGGAAGAGTTTTGTACATAAAAAACTACAAAAAATTTTTCAAAGAAATCAAAGAAGACCTAAATAAATGGAAAGACATTCCATGTTCATGGATTTGAAGGCTAAATGTCAATGTCAATTCTACACAAATTGATCTACAGATAGAGTGCAATACTAATAAAAATTCCAACAGACTACTCTGAAGAAGTGGTAAAGCTAACTATTCATTTTATTTGGAAGAGTCAGGGCTTGAATAGTCAGAAACATCTTGAAAAAGAATAATGAAGTGGGAGGCATCACACTTCCTGACTTTAAAGCATATTGTAAAGCCATAGTGGTCAAAACAGCATGGTATTGGCATAAAGATAGACATGTTGCTCAATGGAATAGAATTGAAAGTTCAAAAATAGACCCACAGATGTATGGTCAATTGATTTTTGACAAGGTCCCCAAGACCATTCAACTGTGACAGAACAGTCTATTCAACAAATGGTATTGGAAGAACTGGATATCCATAACCAAAAGAATGAAAGATGACTCCTATCCCACGCCCTATACAAAAATGAATGCAAGATAGATCAAAGACCTAAATATAAGAACAGTGCCATAAAACTCCTAGAAGAAAATGTAGGGAAACATCTTCAAGATCTAATGATAGGTGGTAGTTTCTTAGATTTTACACCTAAAGCACAGGTAACAAAAGAAAAAAAATATTTAAATGGGAACTCCTCAAAACAGAATACTTTAGTGTTTCAAAGGATTTTGTCAAAACGGTTGTCATGGTCAGGTTCATGTGTTATCTTGGCTGGGTGATGGTACCTGTTTGTCTGGTTGGGCAAGTGCTCCCTGTCTTTTGCTATAAGGACATTTCATAGAATTAAATCATGATCACATCAGCTACATCCACAGCTGATTCCACTTGTAATCAGCCAAGAGGAGTGTCTTCTCTAATAAGTGATGCTTAATCTAATTACTGGAAGCCTTTTAAGGAGGATTCAGAAGAGACAGGCTCTCTTATTGCTTTGGCCAGTGAGCCTCTCCTGTGGAGTTTGTCCAGACCCTCCATCGTAACCATCAGCTTCACAGCCTACCCTACAGATTTAGGACTCTATGTTCTCATGGTTACATGAGACACTTTTATAAATTTTATATTTACAAATATTTCCTGTTGATTCTGTTTCTCTACAGAACCCTAACTAAAACAAATTGGTACCAGGAGTGATTCTTAAGAAACAGAGTCTTAAAAATGGGTTTTTATGAATGGTTTTCTAAACTGACTGAACTCAGAGACACTAAGGACTCTGATTCCCATAATCAGAATGACACTGCCAATCCATGGAGTGAGTTGGCAAAAGAGATAGTCAAAATATCACCATTTGATTCTTCTAATGCTTCACTTGTACAAAGCTAGCCTCTGGGAGATAATGTTTTTGACACCTTTTTGGAGTTTTGTGGAAATAGTAAGTATAGAGATGCTGACTGGTTGTTGTTAGATACACTGTATACATTAATAAGTGAAAGGGATGGGCTTAAAACTTCAAATGAGAAACTTAAGCTCCGTCTGACAGATGTAGATGTTTCTGTGAGTGTCTTGAAAGAAAATCTTATTTCCTGTAGCCATAGACTTGAGATGTCTGAAAATCAGACTCAGAATCTTATTCTTGGAGTAGCAACTTTACAACGGAAACTGAAATCTCAATCTTGCATGGTGTCTGCTGTTAAAGTGAGGGCATTGATTGGTAAGGAGTGGGACCCTGAAAAATGGGATGGTGACGTATGGACTGATAATGATGTCGGGGGTGAGGTTGAAACCCTAGGTCATGCTAAGTCTTCTCTAGATAACCCTGTAATAGTCTACACTGAGCACATAGCCACCCCACCTCCAGTTTGCCTTGAGCAGTTGGCCACCCAACCTCTTCCTGAAGGGATTAGCACTATAGTGATTAATCCTGTTTTACCAGATGAAACTGCAAATGAAGGCCCTGAAGGAAATGACTTGGAGGATATTTCTAATTCGTTTCACTGCCCACCCCCACCACCCCTCTTTTCTTCTAGACCTATAACTAGACTAAAGTCCCAACAGACCCCTAAAGGTGAGGTGCAAAGTATCACACATGAGGAGGTACGTTATACTCCAAAAGAACTGTGTGAGTTTTCCAATTTATATAGACAGAAATCAGGGGAATATGTGTGGCAACGGATTTTAAGGGTATGGGATAATGGTGGGAGGAATATAAGGCTGGATCAGGCTGAATTTATTGATATGGGTCTATTAAGCAGAGATTCTGCATTCAATGTTATAGCTCGAGGGGTTAGAAAAGGCATTAACAGTCTGTTTGGATGGCTGGCTGAAACATAGATCAGAAAGTGGCTGACGTTACCTGAAGTTGAAATGCCAGAACTGCCCTGGTATAATGTAGATGAGGGGATCCAGAGGCTTAGAGAGATTGGAATGTTAGAGTGGATTTATCATGCAAAGCCTGCTCTTACACCCCAGGAATGTCCAGAGGATGCACCTTTTACCAGAACAGTGAGAAATAAATTTGTGAGACTAGCGCCATCATCCCTGAAGAGCTCTGTAGTTGCACTTCTCTGTAGGTCAGATATTACTGTAGGAACTGCTGTCACTGAGCTGAAATTCTTAAACACAATGGGGACGACCAGATCCCGAGTTGGCAGAAGCCAGGTGGCAGCACTTAATCACCAAAGACTGGGTGGTCATGGCTATTATAATAGTAAACTCAAAGCCGGAGTCAAAATAACCTGACTTGCAGAGATTTGTGGCATTGGCTAGTACATCATGGGGTACCTAGAAATAGAATGGGTAAGCAGTCTACTAAATTCTTGTTTGAGCTGTATAAACAAAAGAGTTCTAGGTAAAGTAAACAGAGTCTAACTTGAATTACAAAAACACAGAGTCACGGCCCCTTAATCAATTTCCAGACTTGAGACAGTTTACAGACCCAGAGTCCCTTGAATGACGGGGCGGCCAGGTCCCTTTGGGGGAGAACCCTGTTACACTGCCACAAGTCTATACTGTTAATCTTCCTCCAAGTCTTCCCCAAGGAGACCAATGACATTTTACGAGGGTAACTGTGCATTGGGGAAAAGGAAATGATTAGATATTTGGGGGATTCTTAGACACTGGTTCAGAAGTAACATTAATTCCAGGGGACCCAAAATGTCACTCTCGTCCATCAGTCAGAGTGGGGCTGTGGAGGTCAGGTGATCAATGAAGTTTTAGCTCAGGTCTGTCTCACAGTGGGTCCGGGGTGCAGTTATTTCCCTAGTTCCAGAATGTATAATTGGTATAGACATACTGAGCAACTGGCAGAATCCCCACATTGGCTCTCTAACTTGTGCAGTGAGGGCTATTATGGTGGGAAAGGCCAAGTGGAAGCCACTAGAACTGCCCCTACCAAGCAAAATAGTAAATCAGAAGCAATACCAGATTCCTGGAGGGATTGCAGAGATTAATGCCATTACTAAGGACTTGAAGGATGCAAGGGTGGTGATTCCCACCACATCCTCATTCAACTTTCTTATTTGGCCTGTGCAGAAAACAGATGCATCTTGGAGAATGACAGTGGATTATCCTAAGCTCAACCAGGTGGTAACTCCAATTGCAGCTGCTGTTCCAGATGTGGTATCATTGCTTGAGCAAATCAACACATCCTTTGGTACCTGGTATGCAGCTATTGATCTGGCAAATGCTTTTTTTCTCAACAGCTATTAGTAAGGACCACCAGAAACAGTTTGCTTCCAGCTGGCAAGGTCAGCAATATACTCTCACTGTCCTACCTCAGGGTATTTCAACTCTTCAGCCCTATGTCATAATCTTGTCCACAGGAAACTTGATCATTTCTCCCCCCTTACAAGACATCACACTGGTCCATTATATTGATAATATCATGTTGATTGGACCTAGTGAGCAAGAAGTAGCAACTACTCTAGACTTACTGGTAAGGCATTTACGTGTCAGAGGATGGGAGATAAATCCAACAAAAATACAGGGGCTTTCCACCTCAGTGAAATTTCTAGGTGTCCAGTGGTATGAGGCATGTTGAGATATCCCTTCTAAGGTGAAGGATAAGCTTTGCCTCCTATGACCAAAAAAGAGGCACAATGCCTAGTTGGTCTCTTTGGATTTTGGCGACAACATATTCCTCATTTGGGTGTGCTACTCTGGCCCATTTATCAAATGACCAGAAAAGCTTCTAATTTTGAGTGGGGACCTAAACAAGAGGAGGCTCTGTGACAGGTCCATGCTGCTGTACAAGCTGTTCTGCCACTTGGGCCATATGATCCAGAAGATCCAATGGTGCTGGAAGTGTCAGTGGAAAATAGAGATGCTGTCTGGAGCCTCTGGTAGGTCTCTATAGGAGAATCACACACAGACCCTTAGGATTTTGGAGCAAAGCCTTACCATCTGCTGCAGATAACTACTCTCTTTTTAAAAAACAGCTTTTGGCCCAATGAAACAGCTTTTGGCCTGATACTGGGCCTTAGTAGAGACTGAACACTTAACCATGGGCCACCAAGTTCCCATGAGACCTGAGTTGCCTATCATGAGCTGGGTGTTGTCTGACCCACCAAGACATAAAGTTGGGCGTGTGCAGCAGCATTCCATCATAAAATGGAAATGGTATATATGAGCCAGGGCCAGAGCAGGTCCTGAAGGCACAAGTAAGTTACATGAGGAAGTGGCCCAAATGCCCATGGTCTCCACTCCTGCCACATTACCTTCTCTTTCTTGGACCAGAGCTATGGCCTTTTGGGGAGTTCCTTACAGTGAATTGGCTGAGGAAGAGAAAACTTGGGCCTGGTTTACAGATAGCTCGGCACAATATGCAGGTACCACCCAAAAGTGGACAGCTGCAGCACTACAGCCCCTTTCTGGGGTGTCCTTGAAGGACAGTGGTGAGGGGGAATCCTCCCAGTGGGCAGAACTTCGAGCAGGGCACCTGGTCGTTCATTTTTCTTGGAAGGAGAACTGGCCAGAGGTGCGTTTGTATACTGACTCATGGGCTGCTGCTAATGGTTTGGCTGGATGGTCAGGGACTTGGAAAGACCATAATTGGAAAATTGGTGACAAAGAGGTCTGGGGAAGAAGTATGTGGATAAACCTTTCTGAGTGGGCAAAAAACATGAATATATTTGTGTCCCATGTGAATGAGCACCAGAGAATGACTTCAGCAGAGGAAGGCTTTAATAATCAAGTCGATAAGATGACCCGTTCTGGGGATACCAGTCAGCCTCTTTCCCCAGCAACTCTTGTCATTGCCCAATGGGCTCATGAACAAAGTGGCCATGGTGGTATGGATGGGTGGGGATAGGTAGCATAGGCTCAGAAACATGGACTTCCACTCACCAAAGCTGGCCTGGCTACTGCTGAGAGCCCAATCTGCCAGCAGCAAAGACCCACACTTAGCTCCTGATATGGCACCATTACCTGAGGTGACCAGCTGTCTACATGGTGGCAGGTTGATTACACTGGACCATTCCCTTCATGGAAGGGGCAGCGATTTGTTCTAACTGAAATAGACACATTCTCTGGATATGGGTTTGCTTTCCCTGCATGCAATGCTTCTGCTAAAACTACCACCTGTGGGCTTACAGAATGCCTTATCCTTCGTCATGGTATTCCACACAGCATTGCTTCTGATCAGGGAACATGCTTCACAGCACATGAAGTGTGGGAATGGGCACATGCTCATGGAATTCTCTGCTCTTACCATGTTCCCCATCATCCAGAAGCAGTTGGATTGATAAAACAGTGGAATGGCCTTTTGAAAACTCAATTAAGGTGCCAACCAGATGACAATACCTTGAAGGGCTGGGGTAATGTTTTCCAGGAAGCTGTGTATGCTCTGAATCAGCATCCACTGTGTGGTGCTGCTTCTCCCATAGCCAGGATCCATGGGGCCAGGAACCAAGGGAAATGGGAATGGCACCACTCACTATTACCCCTAGTGATCCACTAGGAAAGGTTTTGCTTCCTGTCCCTGCAACCCTGAGCTCTGCTGGTCTACAGATTTTGGTTACAAAAGTGGGAGTGCTTCCACCAGGAGAAATAACAATGATTCCATTGAACTGGAATCTAAGACTGCCACCTGGTCACTTTGGGCTACTCATGCCCTTGGATCAACAAGCCAAGAAGGGAATTATATTACTAGCTGGGGTGACTGACCCTGACTATCAGGGGGAAATAGGACTGCAACTACACAATGGAGGTAAAGAAGAGTTCTCCTGGAATACAGGAGATCCCCTAGGGTGTCTTTTAGTACTAACATGCCCTGTGATTAAAATCAATGGAAAACTTCAACAACCCAATCCAGGCAAGGCTACCAGTAATGGCTCTGAAACTTTAAGAATGAAGCTTTGGGTCACCCCACTTGCTATAGAATCATGGCCAGCTGAAGCGCTTTTGCTGAGGGTAAGGGGAACATGGAATGGGTAGTGGAAGAAGGTAGTGATAAATATGAACTACTACCACATGATCAGTTACAGAAATAAGGACTGTAATGCTGTTTTGTTCATGTTGTACTCTTTAAGTTGTAAGATATCAAGTTTAAGAAAGAATATTACCCAAAGACTTGCACCCTATTCTGGAGAGATTTAATGTGTTTCTGGTTATATGCAAGACAGTTGAATATTGTTAGGTGAGGGAAAAAATGTGTCTTCTATTGTTCTCTATTTAGAAATTAGGTGTGGTTTAAGGTGATGAATATAGCTGCCAAGTTGACAAGGGGTGGACTGTTATGGTCAGATTCATGTGTCAACTTGGCCAGGTGATGGTACCTGTTTGTCTGGTTGGGCAAGTGCTCCCTGTCTTTTGCTATGAGGACATTTCATAGAATTAAATCATGATCACATCAGCTACATCCACAGTTGATTCATTTGTAATCAGCCAAGGGGAGTGTCTTCTCTAATGAATGATGCTTAATCTAATCACTGGAAGCCTTTTAAGGAGGATTCAGAAGAGACAGGCTCTATTCTTGCTTTGGCCAACGAGTCCCTCCTGGAAGTTTGTCCAGACCGTCCATTGGAATTGTCAGCTTCACAGTCTGCCCTACAGGTTTTGGACTCTATGTTCCCACAGTTATGTGAGACGCTTTTATAAATTTTATATTTACAAATATTTCCTGCTGATTCTGTTTCTCTAGAGAACCCTAACTAATATGAGGGTGAAAAGGCTACTGACTCAATGAGAGAAAATATTTGGAAACCACATATATGATGAGGGTTTGATATCCAGAATCTATAAAGAAAGCCTGTAACTCAACAATAAAAAGACAACTCGATCCAAAAAAAACAAAAAAGACAACTCAATCTAAAAATGGGCAAAATATATGAATAGGCATTTTTTCAAAGAGGAAATACAGATGGCTAGAAAGCATGTGAAAAGATGCTCAGCTTCACCATCTTTTAGGGAAATGCAAATCAAAACCAGAATGAGATATCATGTCACACCTACTAGAATGGCTGCTATTAAACAAACAGGAGACTAAAAATGTTAGAGAGCCTGTGAAGAAATAGAAAGTTTATTCACTGCAGGTGGGAATGGAAAATGATATAGCTGCTGTTGAGGATGGTTTGGCGGTTACTTAGTAAGTGAACTATAGAGTTGCCTTACCACCTGGCAAACTTGCTACTTGGGATATATCCATAACATCTGAAAGCAGGGATGTGAACAGACATTTGCACACTGATGTTCATAGCAGCAGTATTTACAATTGCCAAAAGATGGAAACAGCCAAGTGTCCATGAACAAATGAATAGATAAACAAAATGTAATATATACATACCATGGAATACTATTCAGCGGTACGAAGGAATGAAGCCCTGAGACACTCAACAACATGGATGAACCCTGAAGACATTATGGTAAGTGAAATAGTCAAACACAGAAGGACAAATATTGTATGATCTCACTGATATGAACTACTTATAATACATAAACACATAGACATAAAATTTAGAATATAGATATCCAGGATATACAATGAGGCTAAAGAATGGGGAGTGGTTACTTAATATATGCAGAGTACTTAACTAGTTGAACTTAAACATTTGGAAAGGTAAACGTTTTTCTCTTTTGTTGCTTGTGCTTTTGGTGTGAAATCTAAGAAACTACCACATATCACTAGATCTTGTAGATGTTTCACTACATTTTCTTCTAGGAGTTTTATGGTACCGGAAATGGATAGAGATAATGATAGCATGTTATTGTGAGAATAATTAAAAATACTGAATGGTGTGTGAATGTGGTAGCAAGGGGAAGTTCAGAGTTATGTCTGTCACCAGAAAGAAAGATGGAGGTTAAAAAATGGGAATGTGTAACAGTGAATCTTGCAGTGAATAATGTCTGTGATTAGCTGTACAAATGTAAAAAAAGTCCTTTCACAAACTGGAACAAATGTACGACACTATTACAAGGAGTTAATAATTGAAAGGTATATGGGAAAAATGATCTATTGAAAACTATGAACTACAGGTAGCAGTAATATTTTAATATTCTTTCTTAAACAGTAACAAATGTACCACACTAATACTATGTGTCAATAACAGGGTGAATCAGGGGTATAGGAAGATTTGAGTCCTCTTTTTTATTTTTCTTTCTTTTAGGGAGATATGAAAATGGTCTAAAATTGATCATGGAGATGTATGTGCAGCTATGTGGTGTACTGTGTTCTAGTTTTCTAGCTGCTGGAATGCAATATACCAGAAATGGAATGGCTTTTAAAAAGGGGGATTTAATAAGTTGCTAGTTTACAGTTCTAAGGCTGAGAAAATGTCCCAATTAAAACGAGTCTATAGGGTGGGCCGCGGTGGCTCAGCGGGCAAAGTGCTTGCCTGCTATGCCGGAGGACCTCGGTTCGATTCCCGGCCCCAGCCCATGTAACAAAAACGGAGAAACAGAATACAATAAAACAAGAAAATGTTTAAAAATGTTTCCCTTTCTTCCTTCCTTCCTTCCTTCTATCCTTCCTTCCTTCTCTCTGTCTTTCCTTTAAAAAAAAAAAAAAAAAAAAAAAAAAAAAACGAGTCTATAGAAATGTTCAATTTGAGGCATCTAGGGAAGGATACCTTGCTTCAAGAAGGCCGATGAAGTTCAATGTTTCTCTCTCAGCTGCAAGGGTACATGGCAGACGTGGCGGCATCTGCTGGCTTTCTCGTGGCTCTACAAAAGGGACTCTCTCCAAAATGTTTCCTCTTTTAAAGGATTCCAGCAAGCAACTCCCCCTTCAATGGGTGGAGACACACCTCCATGGAAATCAACTAATCAAAAGTTACACCCACAGTTGGGTGGGTCACATCTCCATGGGAACAATCAAAATGCTCCCGCCCAGCAATATTGAATGAGAATTAAAGGACATGCCTTTTCTGGGGTCCACCACAGATTCAAACCGGCACATACTGTAAGTCAGTGATTGTATACTTCAGATGTTTTGTATGATGTGTGAATATATCTCAATATAATTTCACTAAAAACACAATAGAGTCACTCCAGGCATGGGTTGTGTTTGCACCTGGGCTCTGTGTGATGTCTGGTTACTTGGCCTCTTAAGGTTTCACTTTAATGATGTTGACCTAGCAGGAGCTCAGGGCCAATGTGGAAAGTTAAAGAACAACATGGTCACACCCATAGTCAGTGCCTAGCAAATATGATCCATCCTTGCTTTGTTCTGAATGATCAGATGTGTCACCAGTTTGGATATAAGAAGGCACCATCTGGCCCAGCTCCCCCATATTATCAGTGAAGAAAACCAGATCGAGAAAAGCTGGTCAGTGACAGCCACACAGGAATTACTCTGCTGAAATAATTCCCCAATTTAAGTTATGATTCTTCTAAAAATAGAAATTATTTGTTTTTATTTCTCTCGACTCTAGACACACTTAGATTCAGGGTTTTCCATTCCTAAATAAATAGTAGTTGGAATTAGAAACGTGTGATAAAATGAATAAAAATATTAACCGTGATAGTCTTTTGATGATTTTTTGTCAAATGGATCAAAAATAAAAAGTATTCATTCATCCTCACTTTAAAATATTAAGATTTTACCTTCTTAATCTAGACAGTATTTATCTGTGAGGTTTAGTTTATCTACTAACTTCAGCATTGGTTCATAATCAAGAATTAGTCTTTCCGACACATCAATTTTTTTTGGATAAACTTGATTATGTTTCTAAAGAACCTGTCCTTTCACATCTCAGAATTTTTAGCCCAATTACATTCATATTCACATCTGAAACCATAGGTGAGGCCTCTGATCACTTACTCACATGATGTTCAAATCACTCCTGCAAAACTTCATATGAACAATGTCTGTGCCTTACATCTATTACTTATGAAGAAAAATATCTAAGACTGTATTATTATAATGAAAATTCACGAGATCAATGCTAGCAAAAATTACTTGTTTACTTAGGACCTGCCACTTTTGTGGGACTGGAAGGAGTTCTTTAATGGCGTTTAACCAACACAGGGGGAAAGCATATGGTCGTACTTGGATTTGTGAGGACAATGCAAGCCACAGCTGGCAGCCCCTCCGCTGAGTATCAGGGCAGCAGGACGGGGCCCAGCAGCCTGGAGCATTCGCATCGTCCGAGGGCTGATCACAACACTGACCTGCTCCACCAAAGGGCCAGGACTTGCGCCCCGTTTTCTACTGCAATAGGTAAATAAATAGACAGCATAATTTCATACCATCACGAACTGAAAAGACAAAAAAAAAAAAAAAAAAACAAACCCACAAACCCACAGCAGACTCTTGTTAAATGTTCTAGTCTTGCATCAAAGATAAAAACTGCTGATACCAGCCTCCTGCCTTCCCCTTTAAAAACGCCTGCCTGTAACTGTACTGTTTTTTTCAATCTAATCAATTTATTTTAACATTTGTTCCCCCTATTATTTATCTATTTTTAATCCATATGTTTTACTCATCTGTTCATACTGTAGATAAAAGGCGCACCAGACACTAGGTTTTCCCAATCACACAGTCACATTGTGAAAGCTGTATCATTATACAATCATCTTCAAGAAACATGGCTACTGGAACACAACTCCACAGTTTCAGGAACTTTCCTCCAGCCTCTCTAATACACCTTCAACTAAAAAGGGGGTATCTATAAAATGCATAAGAATAACCTCCAGGATAATCTCATGACTTTGAAATCCCTCAGCCACCGACACTTTATTTTTGTCTTATTTTTCTCTTCTCCCTTTTGGTTGAGAAGATTTTCTCAATCCTCCCTTGATGCTGAGTCCCAGCTCATTCTAGGATTTCTGTCCCATGTTGCCAGGGAGGTTTGTGCCCCTGGGAGTCATGTCCCACGTAGAGGGGGGAGGGTAGTGAGCTTGCTTGTTGTGTTGGCTGGAGAGAGAGAGGCCACATCTGAGCAACAAAAGAGGCTCTCTTGGGGGTGACTCTTAGGCTTAATTTTAAATAGGCTAGCCTTTCCTTTGCAGGGTTAAGTTTCATATGAACAAACCCCAAGATTGAGGGCTTGGCCTATTGATTTGATCGTCCCCACTGCTTGTGAGAATATCAGGAATTCTCCAACTGGGGAAGTTGAATTTTCCCCCTTTCTCGTCCTTCCCCCAAGGTGACTTTGTAAATACTTCTTTACTCACTGTTCAAATCACTCTGGGATTTATCAAGGTATCACACTGGACAAACCTACGAAATCTCATGCCCTACTCAAGGTTCCATGTACTTATGGTGTTCAATTAAACTGTCCACATAAGTTATATTAGGAAATGCACTAGTCAAAATATAAATTTTGTACCAAATAAACATTTTTTGCCTTAGTCTCACACAGAAGTTGAAGTTTTAAAATATGAATGACCATCTATTTTCAACACCCTGCAATATTGACATTCCTTTTTTCTTCCTCACTCAAAAACATTTTTTAATTTGTACATTTAGTCACTATCACTGTACACTCTAGGCATTCCTAGATTATGCTGTACTGTTCTTATTCACAGATTTGTGAGTGCTGTATCTCGAGACAAATATTTGTGTCTTATGGCCTTGTAAATTCTCCCCGAATGCTGGACCATTTGTACCTTACCTAGCCAAAAAGAAAGAAAATGTAAGAGAGAGAGAAAAAAAGCAAAACAAAATCAAAATTAATGGTCTTAAATGCAAAAGTCGAAAACAAACAAACAACAAAAACACAAAAAAGCAAAAGAAAAAAAAATGAAACAACCCAAAATGTCAAGGCAGCTATGAAGAGAACACTGAGGGCTAATCTTTAAAACTAAAAATCAAAGTTTTTTGTTAATAGACAAGTGGTAAGAAGTAAGTACTTTTCTGCTGAGTGTTTATTTGAAAGCAAAATTTCAAAACAAAATCCAACTAAAATAGAAAAAAGAACTAGTGCTCACCAAAAGGGATGCGAGAAATACAATGTTCAAATGTTTATATGTTGGGGTGCAAGAGTCCTTCAGTGGTAGAATTCTCGCTTGCCATGCAGGAGACCCGGATTCAATTCCCGGTCCATGCTCTTCCCAAACAAGCAAGCAAACAAACAAAAATTCAACAAATGGTGCTGCAACAACAGGATATTTGCATGGAAAAATGATGAAATTGTGACCCTGCCATACAGCATACAAAAAAAAAGTTTATATGTTATTTAAAAATAGAGCCATCTTATGCATTCAAGCTGTGCTAAATGAGCTTGGAAATGGGAAAATTATCGCGAACAACTGCATCTGATGTGTGGGGCGCCGTGCATGCAATGTTTGGACAGAAGAAGGTCCCTTTTTAAAAAGTTGCAATCCAGAAGAAATCATTTAGGAAAACTACATAAGTTAATCATTTTGTATTTAGTAAACCAAAAAAAACTCTCCTTTTATTTAAGACTTTGGTTACAAAGAATTACGAGCAGACAATGTTAATTCATCAAAAGTGCATTTTGGTGAGTATCACAGAGGCTTTGACAGAACTCCCTTTTGACCTGTAAATCTTTTCCCTGATAGTTAGACCTCTAGCAGCTGGGAATTGGCAAGCCTGTTCCTGGCTTCAAATGGGCCGAATTACCCCTTCCCCCCTTGGCTGTGTGCCCTTTATTTGGCTTTCCAATAAAATGCTGAGCCATAGTTTTCTTATGCTGCGACGCGCCTCTGGTCGCAGGTCTTGTGCTGGCGACTTCGGTGCAGGGTGCTCTGCCTGCCACTCCACCGCTTGTGGGAATGTCGGAAAGCCAGCGGGCTCGTCCCTTGGCCACATGCAGGCGATGCTAATTGCAACCCCACCTTCTTTCCTCCCAGGCGGTAAGACTTCCCCGCTCCAAAGGCTGCTGCTTCACCTGTGAGCGTCTGAACTCGCTGTTTCCTTCTGAGCAACCCGGCGTGCAGGGCTGCGAGAGGAGCCGGCCGCCTCCTCTGAGCTGGCAGCTGCGGGTTCATGGCCGGATGAGGGAATAGGTGGCTCCGGAGAGGGTTATTTGCCATTATCCTGGGTTGCCTCCCAAAGAGGGTCACTTACCCATAAAGTGTTGAAAGGATGAGACTGCCAACCCCCCCCCCCACACCCAGCGCTGCGTGAGCCTTGAAAATCAAAGTTAACGTCACTCAGCTGTTCCATCTCATGTACCTTTCAGCATGATTTTATTTCTGTATGCTTCTGCAGCCTTCATGTTTAGGATGAGAGAACAGTAAGCTGACATGGGCCTCTTTTGCTGGGCGCACCTCTCCACCTGAAACCCTTCTCTGCTTCCCAGGGCCTCCTGCAGCTGCTCTGACCTCTGCGGCAGCTCCTGAGAAGAAACTACCCCTGCTCATCAGCATCCCGGCCCATGTCCCCAGACTTCCTGAGCCAGCCCCGATGTCACAAGTGCTTTCTGTGGAGTGGCATTCATACGATTGACCATTGCTCCTAATAGTGGCAGACTCTGAGCGGCCAGCTAAATCCCACAGCTCTTACAGGGTTCACGTTTCAAACTGTCTTGAGTTTCCTCTGACCTCTGGTGATTGTATCATACTTTTCCACAACCTTCTGGTGACATAGTTTAGATTTTTATTTGGTCATTGAAAAAAAAAATCATGTGTAACGCATCGCAGGTATCTAAGTTAGGCTGCCCGAAGGTTTGACCGGTGGCATCCAGTACTGTATTTTACTTTCCCCCAAAGGCTTTTCTTTTGGTGCCACCTCTTCACCATGCGGTGTTTGGTTTACGGTGACTTGCTTTGGGAGGGGCGGCTTTTTTCAATGGATTCCACGTTGTACAGAAGATGGTTAGACATTTAGTATGTTGGTGTGTTTTAAGTTACTGATTTGTTTTATTTAAAATAATTTATTTTTCAGGTACCAGTTTCCATTTTAACTTTGTTTTGACATGGGTTTACTTTCAATAAAGTATGACACAGCTGTCCAAAAGCCAACAATAAAAGTGGATCCCATTGTGTTCTTTTGAGGATGCTTATGAAACTAGCTTTTTAATTATTTTCAAAAAAGCACCGATCCATTTCCATCTTCCCATTTTCATTTTTATCCTTGTGAATAAATGTTCCTTAGTGTTTTAGAAGGAAAAAAATGGCCTTTAATGTGTCCCTCTGCTCCTGTCTCTCCTATAGTCAATCTTTCATTCATGCACTAAGCTGTGTTTTTGTTTTTGTTTTTAATTACAATTTTGGCTCAAAGTTCGCTCTTAAAACCCATAAGGACTCCTAAGAGCCTATGGGATCAAGTCCAAACTCCTTAGCATGGCATACAAACCTCTGAGCCTGGCCCTAACTTACCCTTCCAGCTTCATTCTTGAGATGTCTCTTGTACTCTATGTTTCTGTCTATTAAACCCAACTACACACTAGTTCTCAAAGAAGGCATCGCCTGTCATTTCTCCAAGCTAGTTGTCCTTAATTCCATATTGTAATCAACTTGGGAGTCTTTCTTTCTAAGAAAATAAAAATATCCTACTCCATCTCTGTCCTACAGAATCACTGGCTCTGTGAGTGGAGCCCCGAATCTGTGTTTTAATCAGCTCATCAGGTACTGCAGGATGTACATGTCTGATCTGGACATTGTTCCTTCAATCTGGAATGCCCTCCCTTCTCCACCACCCCTCCCCAGTTCTCTACCTGGCTAACACCTACTTGTCCTGCAAGGCCCAGCTCAACCACACTGCCTCCGTGAAGCCATCCAGGATCTATGCTGGCAGAACGAACAGCTCTTGGGTGCCTGTTGCTGTAGCATTTTTAAATACATTCTACTATAATCATTTATTGCTTTGAATGTCCTTTTTGCTTATGGTGTGCTCCTATGAGAAAGCAAACTCCTTGCATTTCTTTGTGTTTCCAGCACTCAGCCCAGTGCACTGTGCTCATGAAATATGTGTGAAAGAAAAGAAGGGAGGAGAAAGGAAAGGAAAAGAGAAAGGCAGATCTGGGGCGAGAGAAAGCGTTAAGACGACAGAATGTCGTCTCTATTACCAAATCTCTGGTTATCATCTAGAGCTGAAACCTTGTGGTAGGCCTGGTATAACAAACTGAATTTTAACCAATCTCACAATAGTGATTTGGCACGGGAAATGAATGAGAGAAGGTTGAGGGCTTTGCATGTCTACGATATTGAAGTTCCACCTCAGAAGGCTCTGGTGGTCCCTGGTAACAGCCCTGCGGGAGGGGTCCATTCATCCCTGCCCCTGCTCATCTGCTCATGCTCTTTTTTATTTTTTATTTTTTTTAAAGAAATCTGTGGGTTTACAGAACAATCATGCATAAGATAGAGGAACCCCATATCCCACCCTATTATTAACATCTTGCATGGTGCAGTATCTTTGTTACACTTGATGGAAGCACATTTTAATAATTGTGCTAGTAACTATAAAGGGCATGAATTAACTTAGGGTTCACTGGGTTGTGCAGTTACACGGATTTTAAAAAAATTTTATGTGAATACCATATGCACAACCTAACATCTCCCCCTCTAGACCGCATGTGAACATATAAATTCAGCGCGATTACGTCATTCACAGTGGTGTGCTGTCACGCTCCATTACCAAAGCTTTTCCATCTCCTAATAGAAACTCTGTTCTGTTTCGTATTTTTAAATTCAGAGTTGAAACAGTTTTCTCTCAATTATATCTAAATGTCTGCTGCTTAAGAAAATTTAGTCAGAGCCAAATTAAATTAAGTTCCATTTTCCTCTCCTTTGTTTGTTTTTTGTGAGCTTGTGGGAATTTCATGTTTGTTTCATTAGTGCATTTCAGAAGTGTTCATTAGCATGAGAACACACGTGTGTTCAGTTAGCCTAGAGGCAGGCGTAAGAGTTTGTCACATTCACACGTGGACTGGTAAGCTGGTGATTTGGGGGTATGAGTTAAAATCTTCTACGGATCTGCATAGGATTTATACACAAAGC
Source organism: Tamandua tetradactyla (assembly GCF_023851605.1). NCBI lineage: Eukaryota > Metazoa > Chordata > Mammalia > Pilosa > Myrmecophagidae > Tamandua > Tamandua tetradactyla. Next base: position 7,322,824 of record NC_135346.1, on the reverse strand, counting down.
ATTTACCCTGAAATCTCTTGTGCCTGGTGAGCGTGTTTGGAATTTTAAAACATAATGTTCCAAACAGAAAAGCTACAATGTACCTTAATGAGTGTTCTCAGCAACAAAGCTGCGTCTTAGTGTTTGGTCACTCTTTGTTCCCCTCCGATTGACTAGAAGCTGTAGAGAAATTGAAGTACCACCTGGCGAAGCAACCAGGAGAAGTTATCCCGGCCATCTAGCCCTTGACTAGGAAGTGAAAAGCTAGATTTCACAGCCTATCGATCAAAGTAATTACAATGTTTTTTATGAGGAAAAGCATATGCTTCTACATATTGGTTTTCAGATGGCTGAAACATTAGATGTATTCTTGCATCATGCACATTTCTCCACTTATAGAGGCACAGGTCTGGCCACCTGCACATGCAAGCCTGTCTCAGGGAGCGGCCAGAGTCCACTGCTTATTTTCCTCCACATTTCCTTTGATTGCCTTCCCTTTACTGTCACTGAATCTTGCTCCTTAGCTGTCTCTAAATAGATTTTTTGGATGGTGGGAAGGGAGATGTTGCAGAATCTAGTTAAGAAAGGAAAGTATAAAAACTGCAAGATGAGTTCTCTCTCTACTACCTCACCAACCACGTTCTCAGTCCCCCTAAAACTCTCTGGGTGCCCACCCTTCCCCTCACTGGATCTCTAGCCCGGATTTTGCAAGAAACTGGCAAAATAGCCTTCTAGTAAAGCAAATCCCTAATATTTAATTAAGCCTTAGGGAAGTCGATTGCAATTGATTGCAAACGTGAGGAATCTATTTCGATGATGGCTGATGGAAGCAGAAAATTAGACACAAGCAAGGCAAGAATCAAAGCATTTCCACTAAAAACAAACCTCCAGACACAAAGTGGATGCAGACGCTGCTATTCTCCCTGTTGGACGCTGTGCACAGCAGCTGGCGCCCAGGCCCATTTGGCACTGGACATTGTATTCTATGCCACCACGGTCACTGCAGCTAAGATAATTTATACTGCCGGAATGAATTCTTGCTCCAGAATTCCTGGAAGGGTCACGTGCTCATCCCTTGTTTCTAGGGGCCAGAGAAAGAGGGTGTCTGGACCATGGAGATTTCACCTCTCCCACATCCCATGAGCTGGAGAACGTCCCAAACTTAGGAAGAAACACCAAAGCTTAAACAGCTAACACAAAGTAGATGCACACAAGAGCTCATCTTTGAAGTGATCGGAAATTTTGTGCACTTTTCCTTATTTGTTAGTTCTGAGCTTTTTAAAAAAAATGTATTAAAAATAAAACCTCCTTCAGGTCAGGTTCTTCAAACTGTGGGATGTATTGTGTAAATGAGTCCTGAAATTAATCTGGTGGGCTGTGACAAACTTTATTTTAAAGAATGGGACACAATAGAAAAAACTTTGTTGCCTCCCACATAAGCTTTTTTCCATAAAATGGTCGTTTCATTTGTGTATAAATGTGGGTGTGTATTTATTTGATTGTGATGTAAAATGCTATTTTGCTGTGGGTTGTAGCAAAAAACAAAAAACAAAAAGGCACTATGTAAACAACTGCTCCAAAAAATGGTACATTTAAATCACGGACTATAGACTAGAATAGTTTTACTTTTAATGGCAGTGGCCTGGGAGTGGAGACAAACCCTGGTCAAAAGAAACAGATGTAAATAGTACAACTGGAAACATGTGAGCCACTCTTTTAAAAAATAAAGATTGGTATTGCGAAATACACACACACACACACACACACACACACACACACACACACAGAGTCCAACCATATCAAAGAATCAGTGGCTCACAATATCATCACATGTATATTCTTCACCATGATCATTTTTAGAGCATTTGCATCCTACTCTAAGAAAAGAAATACAAAGAAGAAAAAATAACTCATACTTCCCACACCACTTACCCCTCCCTCTCATTGACCCCACAGTATTTCAGCCTACCCAAATTTTACCCTTTATCTTTCCCTTTATTTGTTTATTTTTCATCCTTATTTTTTTAACTCATCTGTCCAAACCCTGGATAAAGGGAGCATCAGACACAAGGTTTTACACAATCACACGGTCACACTGTAAAAGCTACATCATTATACAACCGGCTTCAGGAATCAAGGCTACTGGAGCACAGCTCAACAGTTTCAGGTACTTCCCTCCAGCTACTCCAATGCATCATAAACTAAAAAGGGATATCTATATAATGCATAAGAACAACCTCCAGGATAACCTTTCAACTCTGAACTCTCTCAGCCACTGAAACTGTATTTTGTCTCATTTCTCTCTTACCCCTTTTGGTCAAGAAGGCTTTCTCAAACCCATGATGCTGGGTCTAGGCTCATTCCTGGGAGTCCTGTCCCACATTGCCAGGAAGATTTACACCCCTGGGAGTCATGTCTCACATGGCGGGGGGGCAGTGAGTTCACCTGCCAAGTTGGTTGAGAGAGAGAGAGGCCGCACCTGAGCAACCAGTGAGGCTCTCTGGGGGTGACTCTTAGCATAATTACCAGTAATTAATCACTGAATACCAGTAATTCTGTGAGCCACTGTTAGGTAATTAGGAGCTAATACAGAACCAAGAACTTCCAAGGTCTCCTTGCCCTCCTCCTATAGTCCTTTATCCAAATTCCAGGTAGCTGGAATTCTTTATTCATGTCACAAGAATTATTCCTAGTGATTGTGGAATATGTATCAGAAATGGTTACAGCAGTAGAAGATGATTCTTGTCATCTCAAGATAGAATCTTTTTTGCATTTTCCCAGAAAAAAACTTGGAATGCAATGTTGAAGACTGTCATGCTATTAGTGCTATATCCAGGCACTCTGTGGATTAGTGTCATGTTTTGAAGTTCTATGTAACCCTGAAAAAAAAGTTCTTAAATTTAATCCATTCCTATAAGTGTGAACCACTGTAAGTAAAACCTTTTGATGAGGTTACTTCAGTAAACGTAACCTCAGGGTGGGTCTGAACCCTAATACTGGAGTCCTTTTAAAAGTGGAATGAATTCTGACATGAGAGAGAAAACCACCTGAAGCAAAAAGGTGACGTCAACAAAACCCGGAAGAGAAGGGAGAGACTAGGAGATGCCACCATGTTCCTTGCCATGTGACAGAGGAGACAAGGATGGATGGCAGCTGGTTCGGGGAAGAAGGCATCACCGGCCTTTGGGAAGAAAGCATCAACATGCCTTGATTTGGACATTTTCCCGGCCTCAAAACTGTGAGTGAATAAATTCCCATTGGTGAAGCCAACCCATTTCATGGCAATTGCTTTTGAGCCTAGGAAACTAAAACAGATCGGCACATGTATAATACTGTTTCTATAGGATACATGCGCAATTTTCAAAGAACTGATTCGGAAACTTTCATAATTTGCTAACTTCCTCTAATAGTTCTAAGTGGAACTGGGAAGTAGTGAAAAGTCATGGGGACAGTAGAGGAAGTATCTCTCAGCATAAACATAAGACCAGGCAGTAGAGGCCACGAAGAAATTGCTTTGTCATTTTATTTTTTTTATTGTGCAGAAACTCTTTCAAAAGCTTATAAAATATCATTTGGCATTTGCACAAATTTGACAATTTAAGGATATTCTGTCATTTTTTCTGGTCTCCCTAGACCTGAATTATCATTAATTTGAAGATATTGAGAACAAGTCTATCTTATTCTTTTTTGGGGGGGACATCTCATGATATGATTACATTGACTTCCCTGTGTACCATGCCACGGCACTTTTTCTTAGCCCCAGAGGGCGCACTTAATTGCATAATTTAGCTGCTGACCAAACACTGTTCTGTCACTCAGACTTGCTTCGTGTGAAATGGTTCAGTGGACATGTAGATACCAGCAGAATTGTCACCCGAGAAGCAAATATCTTTTCTCACATAGGACACTAGGCTATGAACTTCTTGAAAGTAAGAATGTGATTTATGTAACTATGTGTCTCCAGCCTGAGCCTACAGCTCAACTGACACTCAGCAAGGCATTCTCGAATGAGGTGGCCTCTGTGATGCGCTCAGACGGCAGTTTTTATTCATTGTTCTACATCGTATTCTCACTTCATACCTGTGATGTGATTGTCACACCCTTAAGACCAGACCCTATGTCTCAGTCTCTGTGCATTCCATAGACGTCGTCTTGCATTTAGCAGTGTTCAATAAAAGTGCAAATGAAATCTTTTTTTTTTCTGGTACTTTAGGGAAACAAAAGAAGGGTCATAAGTTATGTTTATATTGTGACATAAAATGAAGATAATTCCCAATGTGGCAATATTACTAGAGGTTTTCCAGCAAATAGAATTACTTGGGGGTCTACTTTGAGCTAGTTATAGTGCTAAATAATATAGAAAAATTTATGTTTAAATAACATTAGTCCTGCCTTCAGGGGGATTCTGAATAAACAAAGCTCGCTAATGAAAATAAATATAATAACGAATAAAATAAGAATGATAGGAGCCATTCCCCAATATTATCTGATACAGAAAAACAAAAGTCTACATAGAGAAAATACTTTTCTCAGGTATCGGTGTTAAAAAGAGCTAAAACTACTGAATTTCTTAGTAATTTAGAAATAAAGAAGAGATCACATCTGAGATTGTAGCACATGTGATTATTGGGAGAAGCATGTAGAAAGTTCTCCTTCAACCAATGGCATTTGAGAGGAGCGTGAAAAACAACTTGTTGACAGGAAGAAGTACAAATGAAGTAGGACTTCTGGCAAAAGAAGCCTGGGGGTCTGCCACGGAAAAAGGGAAGAACGGGCATGCCTGGCAGGGATCAGGGATTTCGCTGGGATCTAGATCAAAGGGAAAAGGAGGGTGAAGTAGGCAGATAGCAGGAGAGATGGGGCAGGGGAAATAATGCGTAGAGAACTTGACACTGACTTTGATGTAGAAGGAAGGACTAGAGAAATCCCAAAATGTTTCATCTGGGACCTGGGTGACTAGGGGTAGTGTATAAAAATTTGAAGGATATTAACATGTGATTTTGTCACCCGGTTAATAAAATACTTACTATGCTCAAGTACCCCTTTTTAAAACTGGAATTTTCTAATTTACCTCGCTAGAAGGAAATAGAGCTAAAAAATGGTATCTTTCATCTAATATGAACAACAAAACCAGCCATAGACTACTGTTGTGTAAGGAGACCTCACTGTAAACAAATAATTAAATAAAATGCTGAAAATGTTGTGCAAACTCTAAATTCAGCAGGAAAACTTGGTTTTGCTCTCCAATGTATGGCAAATCACTGAATGCTTTTCTTCTTCTTTTTTTAATGCACTCTTGCCTCGAACTTTGAGGCAATAATTCTTCTTAAACTATAAAAATGTTCACAATAATGCCATGTAATGCAAACTGGAAAGTATAATAAAAATTCCTTATTTAGTCTAAATCTTTCTCATCCATTTAGCAATCCATTTACCAATAGTCGGACAGCCAAACTGATTTTTTTAAATAAGCTGTGTTCCATTTAATAAAATTTGCAGTTGAAGGGTCAATACTTTATGTTAACAGGAGTTATGTTTACTCATTTTAAAGAGAGAAGAAATAGAACTGCAATAGAAGTCTTGAATCCCTCCTCAAGAGCTTTATTGAGATAAAATCCACATACCATACAGCTCACCTATTTAAAGTATCTAAATCAATGGCTTTTAGAATTATCCACAGTTGTGCATCCACCAGCACAATCAATTTTTGAACATTTTCATTACTCCAAAAATAAACGCCAGACCCCTTAGTCGTCACCCCCAGGCAACCACTGATCTACTTTGTTCCTATAGATTTCCTATTTGGGACACTTTATGTAAATAGAATCACATAATATGCGGTCCTTTGAGTTTGCTTCTTTCATGAAGCATAATGTTTTCAAGGTTCATACATGTTATCATATGTATCAGTACTTCGCTTCCTTTTACTGCCGAAAAATATAATCTATAGATATACCATATTTTATCAGCTAATGGATGTTTGGGTTGTTTTAACTTTAGCTATTATAAATAATGCTCTGATGGAAATTTGTGTACAAGTATTTGCAGGGATATGTGTTTTCAGTTATTTTGGTTATAGATGTAAGGAGTGGGATTGTTAGGTCCCATGGTAATTCTACATTTAACATTCTGAGTAACTGTCAGACTCTTTTCCAAGGCAGGTGAATTGTTGTACATCCCATAGCAGTGAATGAAAGTTGAAATCCCTCCACATTCTCACCACCAATTGCTATTGTCTCTCTCTTTGATTTTAGCCATCCTGGGGGTGCAAACTCGTGTTGCATGGTGACTTTTATTTTATTTATATATCCCCAATGACTAAAAGTATTGAGCATCTTTTCATGTGTTTTTTTGCCATTTGTAGATCTTCTTTAGAGAAATAGCTACAGACCATTTATGCATGTTTTAATTAAGCTATTTGTCTTTTTATTATTGTTGCATTCATTTTAATATTTTCTAGATACAAGTTCCTTATTAGCTATATGAGAAGCAAGGTTTTTCTCCCATTTTGTGGGTTCTCTTTTCACTTTCTTGATGGAAGTCCTTTGAAGCGCAGAAGTTCTTCATTTCGATAAAATCCATTTTATCTGTTTTTTTTCTTGCGTTGCCCATGCTTTTGTTATCATATCTAAAAAATCATTGCCTTCTCTAAGGTCGCAAAGAGTTGCACATATGTCCTTTCTAAAGATTTATAGTTTAAATTCTTACATATAGGTCTATCAACTGTTTTGAGTTAATTTTTATACATATTGTGAGACCCCAGTCCAATTTTTTTTTTCACTTGTTGATATCCAGTTGCTCCAGCACCATTGCTGAAAAGACAACTTTTTTCCCCTTCAATTGTCCTGAGTCCTTTGTCAAGAATCAATCGACCATAAATTTCAGGGTTTATTTCTGGACTCCAATTTTATTCCAGTGATCTATACGCCTGTCCCTATGCTGTACCACATCGTCTCGACTAGGGTAGCTTTGTAGTAAGTTTTGGTAAAGTAGTTTGAGTCCTCCAACTTCGTCTTCTTTTTCAATATGTTTTTGCTATTCTGTATTCTTTGAATTTTCATGCGAATTTTAGGATCAGCTTGTAAATTTCTGCAAGAAGTCATCTGGGAACTTGATAGAGATTGCAGTGAATCTATAGATATTTGGGAAGTATTGCCATATTAGCAGTATGAATTCTCTGGCCCACGAACACTGGTGATCTTTCATTTGTTCATGTCATCTGTCCTTTCTTTTAACAGTGCTTTGTACTTTTCAGAGTCTGAGTTTGCAACTCTTATGTTAAATTAATTCCTAGTATCATATTATTTTGTATGATGAAAATAGAATTAATTTCATTCTCAGTTTATTAATTTACAGGTAAATTTTTTATGCAACTGCAGCAAACATATACAATTTTATAATTACATATTTTTAAAACTTGTCTTTTTGCTGCCTTAATTTATGTTCTTTGGATCATGCTTTCACTTTACTTTCTACTTCTATTTTGTGCATTTGAATATTCTTGCTGTATTTATATAAACTTACAACTTATTTTGGGATCAAAGCTCAGTATAAATAAGAGATCATTTTTAAGTTTTTGTGGTTTTCAAGTTTCTCATGCAGTCCTTAGAATATTTTGACAATCTTTACGATCACATCACAAATTTCCCTTTTTGCTGCCCGCTTTTAAAACACTTTAATATTTTTTGCAGACAAAGTAATTATAAATATAATTCTTTCCAATACATGCATCTGTTGCATACTAAATTACTAAGTGGCACATTTCAAGCCTTGTTTTCATTTACTAGCTCACTGCAACAGTCTTAAAAGAGTATATTGCTAAAAACGAGAGTTTGTGTATGGTGATTTTTAAACATTACATTCCCTAAAAAGAGATAATAAAATAAAGATAATAATTTCCTGTGAAAGTAAACGCATTTCAACCTACCCTTGGATATTTTCCAACAAACCTGAATTCCAAGGATTCCTCCTCAACCCTCAGTGCTGATTTGAGGGGAATACTGTCACTGAGGACCTCTGGTGAGCTATGATGAAGGTACAGAAGACATCTTTCTTATCATCCCTTCTTCAGCTATATGCCAAATTATATGAACAAATGAAAAGAAATAAGATTGAGAAGAGGTTGGGAACTGCATTATTAAAAGAATCAGGCATTTTTATCTTTGATCACATCCTCAAGCTCTCCCCAATCCTGCTATGTCAAGTGCCTTTCTATTTACCTCCTGACCCAGCCCCCTTCAGTTTTGCTGCAAGGCAAATGGAAATTTAATATAACATTCAGGAAAAACCCCTGCAATTTATACTTAACTACTGTCTAGGCACTGATGGATTTACAATAGAAAAAGTGAACCTTGTCCTGTGAGCAAAGACATTACACAGTCATCTTACAACCGCCATGTAGCACTTCCTGATTTAGGTTTTACATGGATATTTCTTCCTAGCTGCCTTGATCTTCTTCCTGACGAGTGCTTGTTTCTATACACTCTAAACAATTTCTAATTACATATAATAACAAATAAACAAAATAGTATTGGGGGCATCCATTCATGTCATTTCTCACAAAAATTTTTTAATGTAGAAATATAAAAATTGTCATTTATGTTTTTAAAAAAACCCTCATATATGTTTTCATTGGTATCATGAACCTAAATCTGACTAGTTGTGGAAAAACAAATATCCATCGCAAGTAAAGAAAAGGTAAAAGCATGAGCAAAATAGGAGTATGTTCCTAACAACTTTATAAAAGGAAGGCTCAAGTTAAGAAAACCAATTCAAAGAAAGAAATATGAGTGGAAGTTTTCTGAGCACTGAGAGAGAATGTCCCCTTCCAGCTCCTGCCAATTGCAATTGTATTGCTCTATATAAATGGCATTTTGTTAAGATAGCAGGCCACAAAATGGAATTGTGATATTACGCCTACTCCTACCAGACAACTAGATATTTGTACAGTTGGCCCAAATGAAAGTTTTCATAAGCTGCATGAATTTAATATCATAATTATCTCCCCTACAGTTTCAGACATGCCTGTTTGCTATCTAATTGTGAAACAGTGAATTTGGTCAGTTGCCCAAGTGGGGCCAAGGAATGTGGAAAAGGATGGCTCATCCTATTTTGAGGCCACCTGACCTCATCTCTAAGATCCTCATTTCCAAGTCTGAGATGTGAGGCCTGGGTCAGAGTGTTATGAGACAATCCTCAGCTTGTTGTCCTTTATTGCCAGGACCAGGGCTACCCACGGGAAGGAATAGAGTCGAAGGATACTGCTTACTCTGCCCACACCAGGTTGAGTAAAAAATTCATCCCAAGATAAGAATGACTAGTATTTTCCTCAATAGAACCATTAAAAATCTATTTTTTTAGGCCCTGGAAAGCCACTGAAAAAGCAAACATGACCGTGAGGCTCACTGTTTTCATACCGAGTGACTGAAATGGAAATATATTTTACAGTTTTTATGATATCCTCAGCACAAACTGTGCATCTAGTATTTTTGGTCTCATTATTATTTGTTTCCTTTTTTTTTTAACCTTATTTTTTCTTGTTTTGAGTATATCTACGTAAAAATGTCATATATAATTTTCACAGAAGGAAAGAGAGATCACCATTTAGACATGACACCCGGAAATGGAACGAGACCTGACACTTGGAAGAAATGTCTCAGACAGTTTGGTCCGTTAAAAGGTTCGAGGTTTCTGGATCCAAAGAGATAAATTAGCCTTCATCTACACAGACAACCAACGGAGATGTGAGGTGTCACAGCATCTCCTCTAAGGTAAATGCAGCATGCTTTTTGCATAGATAGTCTGAGACCTTCCTGCAGAGATCTACAAGTTTAATTTTTACTTCTTTCACTATTCACCCAAACAAAAGTGGCGTTTTACTACTTTAAGTTTGACAATCCTTTCAATTTACTGAAATTTGATGCAAAAAAAAAAAGAACTTATCAGAGATAATCATGTGTGGCATATCAAGGTCATATCAAGGTCAAATTGCTTGTAAGTTGACTTTCTTTCCAGCATCCCTTTGTAAATTGCCTGAGGTGAAAGAACAAATATGTGATAATATTAATATGGCAATCCTTGCATAAACAATACAGATTTTTTAAAAAATGCTTAAGGCCAGACAGCCAAAACCAAAGCAAAATTAAAAATGTACTATCCTCCTCTGTAGTGAAGTGAATGGTGATCCCCAAAAGATATTTCCACATCCTAATCACCAGAACCTGTGAATGTTACTTGATTTGAAAAGAGGGTGTTCTAGTTTACTTGCTGCCAGAATGCAATATACCAGAATCAGAATGGCTTTTAAAAATGGGAATTTAATACGTTGCTAGTTTACAGTTCTAAGGCTGAGAAAATGTCCATTTAAAACAAGTCTATAGAAATGTCCAATCAAAGGCATCCAGGGAAAGATACCTTGGTTCAAGAAGGCCAATGATATTCAGGGTTTCTCTGTTATCTGGAAAGGCACATGGTGAACATAGTCACAGTTTCTCTCTCAGCTGGAAGGGCACATGGCGAGCAAGGCATCATCTGCTACTTTCTCTCCTGGCTTCCTGTTTCATGAAGCTCCCTGGGAGGCATTTTCCTTCTTCATCTCTAAAGGTCACTGGCTTATGGGTTCTGTGCTTCTCATGGCTATGTCATTCTGCTCTGCTCTCTCTGAATCCCTTTCATTCTCCAAAATGTTTCCTCTTTTATAGGACTCCAGAAACTTACCAAGACCCACCCAAATGGGTGGAGACATGTCGTCACCTAATCCAGTTTAACAACCACCCTTGATTAAATCACATCTCAGGGAGATGATCTGATAACAGTTTTAAACATACAGTATTGAATAGAGATTATCCTACCTTTATGAAGTGGGATTTTGATTAAAACATGGCTTTTCTAGGGTACATATATCCTTTCAAACCAGCACAGAGGGTCTCTGCAGATATAATTGAGTTAATAATCTTGGGATGAGAAGAATATACTGAATTTATCTGGTAACCCTAAATCCAATGACAAGTGTTCTTATGAGAGACATACAGAGAAGATGGGCACACAGAGAAGAAGGCAATGTAAGAAGGACAGAGGTTGGAGTGATGTAGCCACAAGCCAAGTGTATGAGTCAGGGTTCTCCTGAAAAAACAGACCTGATAGGATATATTTTTAAATATTGTAAGAATTGGCACATGCAACTGTGGAGGCTGTCAAGTCTGAATTGTTTGGGGCAGGCTGCAAGCTGGAAATGCCAATAAAGAGATGGTGAAGTAGAGTCCAAATTCCCCAGGAGAAGCTGGCAGACTGAAGTTTAGGCAGAAACTCTTCTTTCTGTTTTCTGAAATCCTCAATTCTGACTTTTATGACTTCCAACTGATTGAATGATGATACTTCCCACATTGTCGAGGACAATCTCCTTTGTTCACTGTAGATGCAATCAGACGTGGATGCAATCAACTGATGATAGTTGCAGATCCACTCAAAAAATACCTTCCCAGTAACAATCAGGACAATATGGGTTTGACAAAACAACTGGATACCATAATCTAGACAAGTTGACACATGAAATTAACCATCACACCAAGGAAGCGAGCAACCACCAGAGGTTAGAAGAGACAAGGAACAGTTGTAGACATACAGGAATGTCTGTAGGGCATATGGACCTGCCAGCGACTTGATTTCAGACTCTGGCTGGCACGACTGTGAGAAAATTAAATTCCTGTTGTTTTAAGCCCCCAAGTTTGTGGTTATTTGTAATGGCAACCCTAGGAAACTAATATACTTTCTAAATCCTATATATTCATATCAATATATTCATTACACAGCTTCCCACCAACAAATATTAACAACATGGAATATCTTGGATGATTTGCAAATATCTCTTAATGTCTCAAGTTCTGGCTCTCATTTTTCCCTAGAGGATATTCTCATGAATAATAAAATCATAGGATAAGAAGACCGTGAGAATTCCTATGATCCTTTCCCTTGTTTCTAGGATTCCTTCCACCTCTATGCCAGACGCCCTATTAAGCTGCAGTGTGCAGATATGACCCATTTTCTAAAGGAGGGCTTTCTACCTGATGAGAATATGGGGGAATTATATGAAGTTGCACTGAACCATGCAACGTTGTGAACCAAGTGATTTTCTGTAATTCGGGATTAGTTATAAATTAGTTGTAATTTAGACAAGGAATATTTCTTACTGTAAAAGCAATGACAAAATTTCCTTTAAGAGTAATGAAGAGAAACACATTTCCAAATTGTCAGTATATAGGTGTCTATAGGTCATGGAATGAATGAAACCAAATATTATTTTTCTTTTAACTTCTCAGGGAGGTTGACCTTTTCATAAACCAAATTATTTTGAACTCATTCCTAGGATGTGACAGAAATGAGGAGGACTGTCATGGTTAGGGACAGGTGTCAACTTGGCCAAGTTGTGGTACCTGTTCATCTGATTGGGCAAGCGCTGGCCTGTTTGTTGCAATGAGGAAATTTCATAGGATTAGGTCATGATCACGTCAGCTACATCCACAGCTGATTCTATTTGTAATCAGCCAAAGGGGAGTGTCTTCTGCAATTAGTGATGCTAAATCCAATCATGGGAAGCCTTTTAAGGAGGACTCAGAGGAGACAGGTTGCATTCCTGCTTTGGCTGGTGAGCCTCTCCTGTGGAGTTCATCCAGGCCATCCATTGGAGTCATCAGCTTCGCAGCCTGCCCTGTGGATTTTGGACTCTGTGTTCCTACGGTCACGTGAGACACTTTCATAAATTTTATATTTGCAAGTGTTCCCTGTTGATTCTGTTTCTCTAGAGAACCCTAACTAATACATCTTGGTACCAGGAGTGGTTCTTAAGGAACAGAATCTTAAAAATGGGTTTTTATGAATGGTTTTCTACTCTGACTGGGCTCAGAGACACTAAGGACTCTGATTCCCGTAATCAGAATGACACTCCCAATTCATGGACTGAGTTGGCAAAGGAGATAGTCAAAATATCATCATTCGATTCTCCTAATGCTTCGCTTGTACGAAGCCAGACTCTGGGGAATAATGTTTTTGACACCTTTACAGAGTTTTGTAGAAATAAGAGTTATAGAGATGTTGGTTGGTTGTTGTTAGATACACTGTCTACATTAAAGGGTGAAAGGGATGGGCTTAAGGCTTCAAACAAGAAGCTTAAGTGCCGTCTGAAAGATGTAGAGGTTTCTATGAATATCCTGAAGGAAAATTTTATTTCCTGTAGCCGTAGACTTGAGATCTCTGAAAATCAGACTCAGAATCTTATTGTTAGAGTAGCAACTTTACAACGTAAACTGAAATCTCAGTCTTGCATGGTGTCTGCCGTTAAAGTGAGGGCATTGATTGGAAAGGAGTGGGACCCTGAAAAATGGGATGGTGACATATGGATTGATAATGATGTTGGGGGTGAGGTTGAAACCCTAGACCATGCTGAGCCTTCTTTAGATAACCCTGCAATAGTCTGCCCTGAGGACATAGCCACCCCACCTCCAGCCTGCCTTGAGGAATTGGCCACGCAACCTCCTCCTGAAGGGATTAGCCCTAGAGTTATTAATCCTGTTTCACCAGATGAAACTGCAAATGAAAGCCCTGAAGCAAATGGCTTGGAAGATATTTCTAATTCTTTTCATGACCCACCCCCACCACCCCTCATTTTTTCCAGACCTATAATTAGACTAAAGTCCCAACAGACCCCTAAAGGTGAGGTACAAAGTATCACACATGAGGAGGTACGTTATACTCCAAAAGAACTATGTAAGTTATACGATTTATAAAGTCAGAAATCAGGGGAATATGTGTGGCAATGGATTGTAAGGGTGTGGGATAAAGGTGGGAAGAATATAAGACTGGATCAGGCTGAATTTATTGATATGGACCCACTAAGCAAAGATTCTGCATTCAATGTTATAGCTAGAGGGGTTAGAAAAGGTATTCATGGTTTGTTTGGATGGTTGGCTGAAAGATAGATCAAAAGGTGGCTGACTTTACCTGAGGCTGAAATGCCAGAACTGCCCTGGTATAATGTAGATGAGGGGATCCAGAGGCTTAGAGAGATTGGGATGTTAGAATGGATTTATCATGCAAAGCCTGCTCTCACACCCCAGGAATGTCCAGAGGATGCACCTTTTACCAGAATAGTGACAAATAAATTTGGGAGACGAGTGTGGTTCCACTTCTCTGTATATCAAATTTACTGTGGGAACTGCTGTCACTGAGCTGGAATCCTTAAACACAATGGGGACGAACAGATGCCAAGCTGGTAGAAGCCAGGGGGCAGCACTTAATCATCAAAGACAGGGTGGATGTGGTTACTATGATAGACAGCAAACTCGAAGCAGAAGTCAAAATAATCTGACTCAGAGATTTGTGGCATTGGCTAGTAAATCATGGGGTACCTAGAAATACAATAGTTGGGCAGTCTACTAAATTCTTGTTTGAGCTGTATAAACAAAAGAGTTCTAGGTCAAGTGAACAGAAGTTTAATTGGAATTACAAAACACAGAGTCACGGCCCCTTAATCAATTTCCAGTCTTGAGACAGTTTACAGACCTAGAGCCCCTTGAATGAAGGGGAGGCCAGGTCCCTTTGGGGAGAAACCTGTTACACTGTCACAAATCTATACTGTTAATCTTCCTCTAAACCTTCCCCAAGGAGACCAATGGCCTTTTTTCAGGGTAACTGTGCATCGAGGAAAAGGAATGGTCAGTTATTTTGGGGATTATTAGACATTGGTTCAGAAGTGACATTGATTCCAGGGAATCAAAATGTCACTCTGGTCCACCAGTCAGAGTGGGGGCTCATGGAGGTCACATGATCAAGGAGTTTTAGCTCAGGTCCATCTCACAGTGGGTCCAGTGGGACTCTGGACCCATCTCTAGTTATTTCCCCAGTTCCAGAATGTATAATTCGAATAGACATACTGAGCAACTGTGCAGAATCCCCACATTGGTGGGAAAGGCCAAGTGGAAGCCACTAGAACTGCCCCTACCTAGCAAACTTGAAAATCAAAAGCAATACCATATTCCTGGAGGGATTGCAGAGATTACTGCCACTCTTAAGGACTTGAAAGATGCAGGGGTGGTGATTCCCACCACATCCCCGTTCAACTCTCCTATTTGGCCTGTGCAGAAAACAGATGGGTCTTGGAGAATGACAGTGGATTATCGTAAACTCAACCAGGTGGTAACTCCAATTGCAGCTGCTGTTCCAGATGTAGTATCATTGCTTGAGCAAATCAATACATCCCCTGGTACCTGGTGTGCAGCTATTGATCTGGCAAATGCTTTTTTCTCAATAGCTATTAGTAAGGACCACCAGAAACAGTTTGCTTTCAGCTGGCAAGGTCAGTAATATACTTTCACTGTCCTACCTCAGGGGTATATCAACTCTCCAGCCCTATGTCATAATCTTGTTAGCAGAGACCTTGATTGTTTCTCCCTCCCACAAGACATCATACTGGTCCATTATATTGATGATATCATGTTGATTGGACCTAGTGAGCAAGAAGTAGCAACTACTCTAGATTTACTGGTAAGGCATTTGCGTGTCAGAGGATGGGAGATAAATCCAACAAAAATAGATTGGCCTTCCACCTCAGTGAAATTTTTAAGTGTCCAGTGGTGTGGGGCATGTCAAGAGATCCCTTCTAAGGTGAAGGATAGGTTGCTGCATCTGGCCCCTCCCATGACCAAAAAAGAGCACAACACCTAGTTGGTCTTTTTGGATTTTGGCGACAACAAATTCCTCATTTGGGTGTGCTACTCCGGCCCATTTATCGGGTGACCAGAAAAGCTGCTAATTTTGAGTGGGACCTGAACAAGAGGAGGCTCTGTGACAGGTCCAGGATGCTGTGCAAGCTGCTCTGCCATTTGGGCCATATGATCCAGCAGATCCAAAGGTGCTGGAAGTGTCAGTGGCAAATAGAGCCTTTGGCAGGCCCCTTAGGAGAATCAGAAGGCAGACTCTTAGGATTTTGGAGCAAAAAAAAATCCTTACCACCTGCTGCAGATAACTACTCTCCTTTTGAGAAAAAGCTTTTGGCTGGCTACGGGGCCTTGGTAGACAATGAACACTTAACCTTGGGCCACCAAGTTACCATGAGACCTGAGTTGCCTATCATGAGCTGGGTGTTGTCTGACCCACCAAGCCTTAAAGTTGGGTGTGTACAGTGATCATAAAATGGAAATCATATATATGAGTTAGGGTCAGACCAGTTCCTGAAGGCACAAGTAAGTTACATGAAGAAGTGGCCCAAATGTCCATGGTCTGCACTCCTGCCACATTACCTTCTTTTTCCCAGACCACAGCTATGGGCTCTTGGGGAGCTCCTTACAGTGAATTGACTGAGGAAGAGAATACTTAGGCCTGGTTTAAAGTTGGCTCAGCAAGATATGAAGGTACAGCTGCAGCACTACAATCCCTTTCTGGGGTGTCCTTGAAGGACAGTGGTGAGGGGAAAGCCTCCCAGTGGGCAGAACTTCGAGCAGTGCACCTGGTTGTTCATTTTGCTTGGAAGGAAAACTGGCCAGAGGTGCGTTTGTATACTGACTCATGGGCTGTTGCTAATGGTTTGGCTGGATGGTCAGGGACTTGGAAAGACCATAATTGGAAAATTGGTGACAGAGAGGTCTGGGAAAGAAGTACGTGGATAGACCTTTCTGAGTGGGCTAAAAACATGAAGATATTTGTGTCCCATGTGAATGCACACTAGAGGGTGACTTCAGCAGAGGAAGATTTTAATAATCAAGTGGATAAGATGACCCGTTCTATGGATACCAGTCAGCCTCTTTCCCCAGCAACTCCTGTTATTGCCCAATGGGCTCATGAACAAAGTGGTCATGGTGGTAGGGATGGAGGTTATGCATGGGCTCAGCAACATGGACTTCCACTCACCAAGGCTGACCTGGCTACAGCCACTGCTGAGTGCCCAATCTGCCAGCAGCAGAGACCCACACTCAGCCCCCGATATGGCACCATTCCCCGAGGTGACCAGCCAGCTACATGGTGGCAGGTTGATTACATTGGACCACTCCCTTCATGGAAGGGGCAGCGATTTGTTCTAACTGGAACAGACACATACTCTGGATATGGGTTTGCTTTCCCTGCACGCAATGCTTCTGCCAAAACTACTATCCGTGGGCTTACAGAATGCCTTATCCATCGTCATGGTATTCCACATAGCATTGCTTCGGATCAAGGAACACACTTCACAGCAAATGGAGTGAGGGAATGGGCACATGCTCATGGAATTCTCTGGTCTTACCATGTTCCCCATCATCCAGAAGCAGCTGGATTGATAGAACGGTGGAATGGCCTTTTGAAAACTCAATTACGGTGCCAACTAGGTGGCAAAAACTTGAAAGGCTGGGGTAATGTTCTCCAGGAAGCTGTGTATGCTCTGAATCAGCGTCCGCTGTATGGTGCTGTTTCTCCCATAGCCAGGATTCATGGGTCCAGGAACCAAGGGGTGGAAATGGATGTGGTACCACTCACTATTACTCCTAGTGATCCACTAGGAAAATTTTTGCTTCCTGTCCCACTGACCCCGAGCTCTGCTGTCTATAGGTTTTAGTTCCAAAAGGGTGAGTGCTTCCCCTAAGAGAAACAACAATGTTTCCACTGAACTGGAATCTAAGGCTGCCACCTGGTCACTTTGGACTCCTCATGCCCCTGGATCAACAAGCCAAGAAGGGGGATTACATTACTGGCTGGGATGATTGACCCTGACTATCAGGGGGAAGTAGGACTGCAACTGCACAATGGAGGTAAAGAAGATTTTCTTGGAATATAGGAGATCCCCTAGGGTGTCTTTTAGTATTACCATGCCCTGTGATTAAAATCAATGGAAAACTGCAACAACCCAATCCAGGCAGGGCTCCCAATAGCTCTAAAACTTCAGGAATGAAGGATTCGGTCACCCCACTACCAAAGAACGACGGCCAGCTGAAGTGCTTGCTGAAGGGAAAGGGAACATGGAATGGGTAGTGGAAGAAGGTAGTGATAAATATGAACTTCGACCACGTGATCAGTTACAGAAACGAGGACTGTAATGCTGTTTTGTTTGTGTTATACTATTTAAGTTGTAAGATATCAAGTTTAAGAATGAATGTTGCCCAAGGATTTGCACACTATTCTGGAGAGATTTAATGTGTTTCCAGTTATATGCAGGACAGTTGAGTATTGTCAGGTAAAAGAAAAAATGCGTGCTTATTTGCTTTCATTTGGAAATTAAGTATGGTCTAAGGTGATATATATATATATGTGCCAAGTTGACAAGGGGTGGACTGTCATGGTTAGGGACAGGTGTCAACTTGGCCAAGTTGTGGTACCTGTTCATCTGATTGGGCAAGCGCTGGCCTGTTTGTTGCAATGAGGAAATTTCATAGGATTAGGTCATGATCACGTCAGCTACATCCACAGCTGATTCCATTTGTAATCAGCCAAAGGGGAGTGTCTTCTGCAATTAGTGATGCTAAATCCAATCATGGGAAGCCTTTTAAGGAGGACTCAGAGGAGACAGGTTGCATTCCTGCTTTGGCTGGTGAGCCTCTCCTGTGGAGTTCATCCAGGCCATCCATTGGAGTCATCAGCTTCGCAGCCTGCCCTGTGGATTTTGGACTCTGTGTTCCTACGGTCACGTGAGACACTTTCATAAATTTTATATTTGCAAGTGTTCCCTGTTGATTCTGTTTCTCTAGAGAACCCTAACTAATACAAGGACTAAAATCAAACTCCTAAACCATGCATTTGTGAAAGATCAACATTAGAATTCTGCAGCCCTGACCTGATGGCCCAATGGCCCAAACATACATTCAGAAACATACATGTTTCTCCAAAACTACAGAATGAGGCTCGGTCACTGGGGAAATGTTCAGAAATAACTTAATAATAACGTCATGCTTCTTTTGAAAATGATATTCAATATATTGTGCCTAAACCTTAGCTTGAATCTCAGACCTTGCACATACCAGACATGCTGAGATCCCAGCTTGTGGTTGTCTCTTGGGTATGATCGTCATGTAATGAGGTTCTTTCCTGCTCTCTCTCTCTGTGATTCTTGTGTTCATCTGGCACTACTCTCAGCAGTGGCCACTCCATAATGAATACTATTTCTATATGGAGTTTATACAAGCTGTTAATGTCAATATTAATGTTAATACTATTCCTATGTTGAGTTTATACAAACTGTTAATAGTTTAAAGTGTTTAAAAACGATGAACTGGGAATAACCAACTCTTTATGTGCTTCAAAATGTAGATTTCAAACTGGAATTCAAATATTTTAGGGAGTCACAGGGTGTTTTTCCATAGAAGCTCTATTTGTTCTATCCTTTTCTGTCCTTAGGCATGATTGTCAACATTAGCTGATAAGGGTCACCTCTTGATCTTTGCTTTTCAGTAACTTGCTGATATTGGTCTCCCTTTTTATTCCTTCAATTTAAATCTTAGCCAGATTACAGCTCTATTGAAAATGTTGGATTTTTTTCTGAAAGAGGTTAAATAAAAGGCAATCTTGTCTCTCCCCTTTAAAATGATTTTCCCAAGGACAGAAAAGAGGATTATTGGAATAACATAGGGATAGAAGAAAATTCAAAGGTATATTTATTTTAACTTTCTGAAAATTAAAAATATTTACATTTTAATATACAGTATAAAAACATATACAAACATGTTTGAAAGAAAAGCTTGCAACATTTTATTATGCAAGCTTATTATTGCAAAATAAGCTCTTTTTTTGCATGTGATATGTATTTAATTAGATGGAAAGAAAATGTATTTTAACCATGGAAGTTTCTGAGGTTATTGGCACATTACATTTTATTCAAGAGGCCAGTATAAATGGAATGACACTAGAAAATAGGATGCACTTTCAGGTTTCAGAATTTGTTTACTTATTTTCTTTAAAAACTGATCATAAATTTATCAGAGAGATGCAAACAAATTAAAAGTCTTTTGAAGAGAGGGCATAGCCACCTGGATAGGAATTCGAATTTCTCTAGATGAGAAATTGGATGGTCGTTTCTACCTGTATTTGCAAATTCAAAGAAGTTATTCAGTCAAACTTTTATTACCATGACAATAAATATGCACAAGTATAAACATGTTTTCTTAAAGCCTCAGTGCATTGCCTCAATAACTGTGTTCTTACTTGGTTAATACTGTATGAAATTTAACATGCCACCAAGAATATACAGATACACTTATATGAAGTCTCTTGATTGACTTTTTAAAAGTTTTCCAGACTGTAAAAATGATAAACTATGAAATTCCTATTACATGAAGTTTATTTCGTAAGTTCTTCAAAGGAAAGGCAGCTAACTTTCAACTGAGATTCTTTCTTACGTGGGAAGGCACAGGGCGATCTCTGTTGGCCTTCTTTCCAGGCCTCTGGGTTCCAACAACTTTCCCTGGGGTGATTCCTTTCTGAATCTCGAAAGGCCTGGGCTGAGCTGCGAGTGCTGAGATGAGGTATGCTGAGCTGCTTGGGCTGTGCTACGTTGAGCTCTGTCATTTAAGCACCAGTCAATTAAGTCAAACGTCATTCATTGCAGCAGGCATGCCTCCTAGCCGACTGCAGATGTAATGAGCAACAGATGAGGTTCATGTACCATTGGCTCATGGCCACAGCAACAGAACTAGGCACCTTCACCTGGTCAAGTTGACACCTGACTCTAACTACCACACACTGCCTTTGGGAAATTATTGCTTGCTTCATCCCCATAGACATTCTCAGCCACAGCTGGGCAGCTGGTGTTGGTGGGCATATGAAGGCATTGGATGTCCTTAGAGAAACAGGTACAGGCTGGTCATCTACCCTCAGAGATTTTCTCCTCCACCCACCTCCAGGCCTGATGGATTTCAACCTGAGGTACCTTCTCTGGATGCTCATCTTTCTAAGAATTTCAGGTGAACTTCTGCCCATCCAGGGGCCATCTCATATGGAAGAGTGATCAGAAATAGTCTGTGGGGCTTTAGGTGACCAAGGGCTTATCACTTCTCTTAAAGCCTCCAAGCAGCCTACTGAGTAGGATCTACTCAATACACATTACCAAAGCAGCTTATAGACCAATCAAAGCATGCAATCAGAGGTGAAAACTACCAGACTCTTAAGGAGTCTAACCACTGGAAAGGGAAGGTGAAAAACTGAATTACATCATATCAGATACTATGCTAAGTATTTTATATCCACTTATTTATTTCTTGCTACAGTCCTATTAAGTAGATAATAGTTTTATCCCTCATTTCACTGTTGAGATACAGTGAGGTTAAGTAAATTATCCCAAGACATATTGTTAGCAAATGGTAGAGCAGGGCTATGAACTCAGGCAGGCTGGTTGAAGAGTGGATATTCTTTACTACCCTGTCTTGTCTCTTGATGTAGAATTATTGCAAAAGATGAAGAGATGCTTTAAAATATGAGTAATACATACAATTATGGAGGTAAGGAAACGTTAGCAATATGAAGCAGGAAAAAGAGGTCATTAAAAAAGAGCTAAGTGGAATCATTAGGCATGAGAGTATAATTGGAAAAAAATATATAGTAAAAATAGCAAGATGACTATAGGTGTATAGGCATAGAATTAATAAGGTACAAGATCAGACTGAATCATTCAGAGCAGCAGGAGGAAAAAAGAAATAGAAAATATAAAATAAAAGTGAGCATTTTGGTGGATAGAAGTAAATGTCAACTAATTTGTATGAGACCTGGAAGAGGAAAAGGAAAAAAAGTATCAGTGGCAGACAGAGTTCAAATAGAGTCGAGAGGCTACTCTGGAGGTTGCCCTTATTTAAGCTTCAGGTAGACCTTGCTACCTATCATAACCTGCCAACCTCCAACCAGGACCATTCCAGCCAATCCCAAAGAACACCTAGGGCAATATATAAGATTCCACAAGGGTTCCATGCACTAGAGTAACTTTCCAGAAACCTACAACCTCCAGATAGGTCCCTGGACCAGATAAGTCCTGAAACCTAGCCCAACCTCTCCAGAACATCAGAGAGTTCCATCTCCTTACCCCACATTACTGACAGACCCTTCTAATATCAAAAATTCAGAATTGCCATAGCCCAAACAACCCCATTGAGAGGTATGGAAAGATCAAAGGTGATGGTGGAATTATACATAGAAGATAGGACTTAACAAATGAAGATGAATGCTGAATCATTAAATTGATATCTCTTTTTGTCTCCAGTATTTTAAAGCAGCTAGAAATAAAAACCTAAAATTGTGAAATTTTATTCCATGTCAAAGTCTGAAATATGTTCTACAACTAATTGTGGCACTGTGCTTGGAAATTTATAGCTTTTTTTGTATATATGCTATTGTTCACAAAAAAGAAGGAAAAAATGTCAATTATGATGATAAAAAAGTATTTAAACCCACTAGTTTCCTATATTCTGGAGCAGCTAGAAGGAAAAATATGAGAGAATCATATGGTAGCCCATGACAAACTCTGGGAGAGTGTTTTGAAAATTATTGCCTTTTTATTTCTTTGCTATGTTATATTATACAATAAAAAAGTTTTTAAAAATTATGAAATATGGCTAAAGTAAGAGGGAAATTTTTAGTTTAAAAGTATTTATTAGAGAATAAGGTAAATTAAGTTCATTACTTATTCAACTCAAGAAGTTGGAATAAATATAGTAATGAAAATCCATAAAAACACATAAAAAAGTAATACTAAGATTAAGGGCCAATATGGTGAAACAGAGAATTACAACCTTTACTAAAACTAAAATTAACAAGATTAGAAACTGGTTCTGGTGGTTCAGGGGTAGAATGCTCACCAGCCATGCAGAGAGACCCAGTTTGAGTCCTGACCCATGCAACAACAATCCCCCCCACCGAAAAAAAAAGAAAATCCCACCTAATTCTATGGAGAGATTTATTCTGGCAAGAATGACCATGAAAAAAGAAAACATGAAGAAAAAAACAGCAAAGGAATAAATACTACAGAAAAAATAAACATTAAAAATAACTAACTAGAATAAAAAATCTAGAGAAAATTGATGTAGTTTTAGAAAAATATGCAATTCTCAAAATTGGTACAAAAAGTAATGGTAGTTTTTATATGCCAGTAAGCATTAAAGAGGTTGAAATGGAGTAAAAATGGTAGTCACCTTTCTTCCCCAAAGTCCCAAGCCAGATTGTTTCACATGTGAATTCTACCAAGCTTGAATAAACAGGTAAGTTTGTCTTATACAATTTTATCAAGAAAACAAAAAGAAGCTAAAAGAAACCCAGCTAAGAGATAAAAGCTTAAATAAATATTAATTATTTGAATCCAAGTATATTTAAAAAAATACATCATGATCAAGTGGGGTTTGTTCCTGAATGCAAGATGTATTGCTCAACGTTCTCAGGGGAGCACAACCAACAGGTGACGTCTATAAAGAGTCTGAGATTTCATAAAAGTGCCTCACACAGCTGTGGAGATGCACAAGCCACATCCTGTAGGGCAGGCCAAGAGCTGGCAAAAAGGGGGAAGGTCTTCAATGAATTCTCTAGGAGAGGCTGGCTGGCTGAAGTAGGGACGAAAGTCCTGTGTTCTGACTGCTAAATTGTCCCCCCCCCCCTTAAAAGTCTTCAACCGATTGGATTAAATCCAACTGATTGGGTCTCTCATTGCGGAGGACACTCCCTTTAGTCAATCATAGATGTCATCGGCCATAGACGCCATCAACTGCCTGATGATTTAAGTCCATGGAATGTCCTTGCAGTGACAGGCTAGTGCTTGTTTGACCAGACAACAGGGCACCATCAGCTGGCCAAGTTGACACATGAACCCAACCATCACACAAGGTAGTTCAACAACAAATTATCCATCAATGTAATTTATTATAATAATGGGTGTAGGTAGAAAAATCATACAATTATCCCAGTTGATAGAGAAAATTCATTTAATAAAGTTTGGTGAAGAAGTGTAAACTAGAAATGGAAGAGATCTCCCTTTCTTAATATGGCATATATAAAGAAACCTATAGTAAACATATTTAATGGAGAAATTATATATTAGATTACTTTGCAATTGAAAATAACTGACAGGGTGTTGACTATCTTAACCAATACTTTGGGGAAAAATCTAAATAAGAAATGTACAGTTTGGAAAGAATGAAATAATACTGATATGATTTGCTGATGACATGAGCATTTACCTCCAAAAACCAACAGAAAAAGTAGACAATTAGAATAAACCAAAGTTCACAAAGGTTCCTGGATAAAAGACTAACATAAAAATTCAATAGCATTTACACACACCAGCAAAAAATGACTGTAAATTATGATTAACATAAATACGATACTACTCACAATAACAACTAAATTTAAAGTATCTTAACACTTAACTTGAACAAGGGTATATAAGATTTCTGAGAGGACAAGTTTTAAATATTATTAAAGAATATGAAGGACAACCTGGATAAATTAAAAAGAATCCCCTTGTTCTTGAATGGGAAAACTTAATATTAGAGAATACTTCAGTTCATAGTAAATTATTTGTTATATCAATCTACGTCAATCAAAATTACAATTACATATAAATTAAAAAAATATGATAGACCTACTCATTATTTGTATGTCACAAATAGGTAAGTAAACTTTGAAAAAGAAGAGCAAAGACAGGAGACAACCTTTTATCTTTCATGATGGCTTTATAGTTTGCCTTACTGTCATGTAGGGCAATTCTACTAGATATCAAAACATACTACAAAGCCATAGTAATAAGTATTGTTCAGTACAGGTACAAAAATAGACAAATAGATCAAAGGAATAAAATAGAAAATCTGTAGACCCAACCTATTTATATAGAAATTTATCATATTTAAATGAAGCACCAATTCAGTGGTAAAGGATGGACCTTTTATAACACTCTATAAAATGATGAACTCCATATGGAATAAAGACCTAAGTGTGAAATGTAGTAAGTTAAAAAAAATTATTGTAGGCAAATTTATGTATGAAGATATGGAGAAGGACTGCTTAGTCTAAATTTCCAAACACAAACCAATGGCATAAAATCAATGATTTTTATACATCAAAATTAAAAATTTCTGTTTAACGAACTCCATAGAAAAAATAGACAGATGACATACTGAGACTATAGACGCAATATTTAAAATGAACAATCAACTCATATCTAGAATATGCAAGTAAGCATTGCAAGTCATCAAATATAAAATTGAAGTTCCAACTGAAAAACAGGTTAAGTGTTAGAAGTAGCAAGATATAGAAGAAACTCAAAAGGTTAACAAATAAGTGAAGAGATAAATGTTTAAATTCATTCATAATGAAGAAAATCCCAACTGAAAAAAGCAATAAGATATCTACTTCTATTGAAGTGTCAAAAATTAGAATGCTGATTAACACAAAGCATTGGTGGAGATGAGGGGACAGAGGGCCAATGTACTATAATTGGGTGTCTTGGCTGTTTAGCCATTTTGCAGTCTAACAAATGTCTGATAATTCAGACGTAACTGCACCTTGAGAAAGGTGCTCCATTGTCTCTACACTCCATGTTGGTAATAAGCTTTATCATAGGTTAAGATAACTCAGCCTTATCTCTCCAGTTCTCAAGAAGGGGGTTATAAAAGTAAAAAAAAAAAACTTTTCTAGGTTAGAAAAGCAATATTGAAAGAGATAGGGCAGGGAGAAGATGGCAGCTTAGTAAGATGCGTGGATCTTAGTTTCTCCTCCAGAACAGCTACTAGGGGAGTAGAAACAATACAGAACAGCTCCCAAAGCCACGACAGAGATAAAAAAAGACAGCGTACCCCATCCTGGAACGGCTGGCTGGCTGAGAGAACCCACTCTGGTGAGATCGCCGAGGGGCGCGGGCTTCACTGGGCGGGGTGGCAAGCGGTCGGAGTCACTCCCTTCCCCCTTCCTGGGCTGGCTGGGAGAATTGGAGAGGCGGTCCCCTCAAACCGCGGTGCCTGGCGCCCACACCACACGCGGCCCCCCGGACCAACTGAGAGAATTGGATCGGAAATCCCCATGGAGAACGGTGACGGGGGGGCCTTCCAAACCCGTGACTCCCCAGGAACGGTGCACTCTCCCAGGCGGGCCGCTGCGGCTGGTGCCCTCCCGCCACGCTTGGCACCCCGGGCCGACTAGGAAATTCAGACGGGCACTTTCCCGGGCTGCGGCGGCCAGCGACCCTCCCCGCATTCGCACCCCAGGCCGGCTGGCACTCTTCCAAGCTGCTTCGGCTAGTGAACCTCCCGGACGGCGAGAGTTTTCCAAAGTTAAAGGACCCACAGCACCTTTTACTGGTGGGACCCGCAGACAAATGTGTGCCACGAGCGCCACCTATTGGGCAGGATAAAAAAAAACAGAACCCAGAGATTTCACAGAAAAATTTTCCAAACTTTTGGATCCAACACCCAGGGAAATCTGTCTAAATGCGCAGACGCCAGCAGAAGATAACGGATCATGCTCAAAAAATTGAAAATATGGCCCAGTCAAAGGAACAAACCAATAGTTCAAATGAGATACAGGAGCTGAGACAACTAATGCTGAATATACGAACAGAAATGGAAAACCTCTTCAAAAACGAAATCGATAAATTGAGGGAGGACATGAAGAAGACATGGGCTGAACACAAAGAACAAATAGAAAAACTGAAAAAACAAATCACAGAACTTATGGAAGTGAAGGACAAAGTAGAAAAGATGGAAAAAACAATGGATACCTACAATGATAGATTCAAAGACACAGAAGATAGAATTAGTGATTTGGAGGATGGAACATCTGAATTCCAAAAACAAACAGAAACTATCGGGAAAAGAATGGAAAAATTTGAACAGGGTATCAGGGAACTCAAGGACAATATGAACCGCACAAATATACGTGTTGTAGGTGTCCCAGAAGGAGAAGAGAAGGGAAAAGGAGGAGAAAAACTAATGGAAGAAATTAATCCTGAAAATTTCCCAACTCTTATGAAAGACCTGAAATTACAGATCCAAGAAGTGCAGCGCACCCCAAAGAGATTAGACCCAAATAGGCGTTCTACAAGACACTTACTAGTTAGAATGTCAGAGGTCAAAGAGAAAGAGGGGATCTTGAAAGTAGCAAGAGAAAAACAATCCATCACATACAAGGGAAACCCAATAAGACTATGTGTAGATTTCTCAGCAGAAACCATGGAGGCTAGAAGACAGTGGGATGATATATTTAAATTACTAAAAGAGAAAAACTGCCAACCAAGACTCCTATATCCAGCAAAATTGTCCTTCAAAAATGAGGGAGAAATTAAAACATTCTCAGAAAAAAAGTCACTGAGAGAATTTGTGACCAAGAGACCAGCTCTGCAAGAAATACTAAAGGGAGCACTAGAGTCAGAAACGAAAAGACAGAAGAGAGAGGTATGGAGAAGAGTGTAGAAAGAAGGAAAGTCAGATATGATATATATAATACAAAAGGCAAAATGGTAGAGGAAAATATTATCCAAACAGTAATAACACTAAATGTTAATGGACTGAATTCCCCAATCAAAAGACATAGACTGGCAGAATGGATTAAAAAACAGGATCCTTCTATATGCTGTCTACAGGAAACACATCTTAGACCCAAAGATAAATATAGGTTGAGTGTGAAAGGTTGGGAAAAAATATTTCATGCAAATAACAACCAGAAAATAGCAGGAGTGGCTATACTAATATCCAACAAGTTAAACTTCAAATGTAAAACAGTTAAAAGAGACAAAGAAGGACACTATATACTAATAAAAGGAACAATTAAACAAGAAGACATAACAATCATAAATATTTATGCACCGAACCAGAATGCCCCAAAATACGTGAGGAATACACTGCAAACACTGAAAAGGGAAATAGACACATCTACCATAATAGTTGGAGACTTCAATTCACCACTCTCATCAATGGACAGAACATCTAGACAGAGGATCAATAAAGAAATAGAGAATCTGAATATTACTATAAATGAGCTAGACTTAACAGACATTTATAGGACATTACATCCCACAACAGCAGGATACACCTTTTTCTCAAGTGCTCATGGATCATTCTCAAAGATAGACCATATGCTGGGTCACAAAGCAAGTCTTAACAAATTTAAAAAGATTGAAATCATACACAACACTTTCTCGGATCATAAAGGAATGAAGTTGGAAATGAATAATAGGCGGAGTGCCAGAAAATTCACAAATACATGGAGGCTCAATAACACACTCTTAAACAACGAGTGGGTCAAAGAAGAAATTGCAAGAGAAATTAGTAAATACCTCGAGGCGAATGAAAATGAAAACACAACATATCAAAACTTATGGGATGCAGCAAAGGCAGTGCTAAGAGGGAAATTTATTGCCCTAAATGCCTATATCAGAAAAGAAGAAAAGGCAAAAATTCAGGAATTAACTGTTCACTTGGAAGAACTGGAGAAAGAACAGCAAACTAATCCCAAAGCAAGCAAAAGGAAAGAAATAATAAAGATCAGAGCAGAAATAAATGAAATTGAGAACATGAAAACAATAGAGAAAATCAATAAGGCCAGAAGTTGGTTCTATGAGAAAATCAATAAGATTGATGGGCCCTTAGCAAGATTGACAAAAAGAAGAAGAGAGAGGATGCAAATAAATAAGATCAGAAATCGAAGAGGAGACATAACTACTGACCTCACAGAAATAAAGGAGGTAATAACAGGATACTATGAACAACTTTACGCTAATAAATACAACAATTTAGATGAAATGGACGGGTTCCTGGAAAGACATGAACAACCAACTTTGACTCAAGAAGACATAGATGACCTCAACAAACCAATCACAAGTAAAGAAATTGAATTAGTCATTCAAAAGCTCCCTAAAAAGAAAAGTCCAGGACCAGATGGCTTCACATGTGAATTCTACCAAACATTCTGGAAAGAATTAGTACCAACTCTCCTCAAACTCTTCAAAAAAATCGAAGTGGAGGGAAAACTACCTAATTCATTCTATGAAGCCAACATCACCCTCATACCAAAAC
Source organism: Tamandua tetradactyla (assembly GCF_023851605.1). NCBI lineage: Eukaryota > Metazoa > Chordata > Mammalia > Pilosa > Myrmecophagidae > Tamandua > Tamandua tetradactyla. The sequence continues at coordinate 7,293,860 of NC_135346.1, read as the reverse complement.
CAGGCAAAGATATTACAAAAAAAGAAAACTACAGACCAATCTCTCTAATGAATATAGATGCAAAATTCCTCAATAAAATTCTAGCAAATCGTATCCAACAACACATTGAAAGAATTATACATCATGACCAAGTAGGATTCATCCCAGGTATGCAAGGATGGTTCAACATAAGAAACTCAATTAATGTAATACACCATATCAACCAATCAAAGCAGAAAAATCACATGATCATCTCCATTGATGCAGAGAAGGCATTTGACAAGATTCAACATCCTTTCCTGTTGAAAACACTTCAAAAGATAGGAATACAAGGGAACTTCCTTAAAATGATAGAGGAATATATGAAAAACCCACAGCTAATATCATCCTCAATGGGGAAAAATTGAAAACTTTCCCCCTAAGATCAGGAACAAGACAAGGATGTCCATTATCACCACTATTATTCAACATTGTGTTGGAGGTTCTAGCCAGAGCAATTAGACAAGAAAAAGAAATACAAGGCATCAAAATTGGAAAGGAAGAAGTAAAACTATCACTGTTTGCAGACAATATGATACTATACGTCGAAAACCCGGAAAAATCCACAACAAAACTACTAGAGCTAATAAATGAGTACAGCAAAGTAGCAGGTTACAAGATCAACATTCAAAAATCTGTAGCATTTCTATACACTAGTAATGAACAAGCTGAGGGGGAAATCAAGAAATGAATCCCATTTACAATCACAACTAAAAGAATAAAATACCTAGGAATAAATTTAACTAAAGAGACAAAAACCTATATAAAGAAAACTACAAAAAACTGCTAAAAGAAATCACAGAAGACCTAAATAGATGGAAGGGCATACCATGTCATGGATTGGAAGACTATAGTTAAGATGTCAGTCCTACCTAAATTGATTTACAGATTCAATGCAATACCAATCAAAATCCCAACAACTTATTTTTCAGAAATAGAAAAACCAATAAGCAAATTTATCTGGAAGGGCAGGGTGCCCCAAATTGCTAAAAGTATCTTGAGGAAAAAAAACGAGGCTGGAGGTCTTGCGCTGCCTGACTTTAAGGCATATTATGAAGCCACAGTGGTCAAAACAGCATGGTATTGGCATAAAGATAGATATATCGACCAATGGAATCGAATAGAGTGCTCAGATATAGACCCTCTCATCTATGGACATTTGATCTTTGATAAGGCAGTCAAGCCAAGTCACCTGGGACAGAACAGTCTCTTCAATAAATGGTGCCTAGAGAACTGGATATCCATATGCAAAAGAATGAAAGAAGACCCGTATCTCACACCCTATACAAAAGTTCACTCAAAATGGATCAAAGATCTAAACATTAGGTCTAAGACCATAAAACAGTTAGAGGAAAATGTTGGGAGATATCTTATGAATCTTACAACTGGAGGCGGTTTTATGGACCTTAAACCTAAAGCAAGAACACTGAAGAAGGAAATAAATAAATGGGAGCTCCTCAAAATTAAACACTTTTGTGCATCAAAGAACTTCATCAAGAAAGTAGAAAGACAGCCTACACAATGGGAGACAATATTTGGAAATGACATATCAGATAAAGGTCTAGTATCCAGAATTTATAAAAAGATTGTTCAACTCAACAACAAAAAGACAGCCAACCCAATTACAAAATGGGAAAAAGACTTGAACAGACACCTATCAGAAGAGGAAATACAAATGGCCAAAAGGCACATGAAGAGATGCTCAATGTCCCTGGCCATTAGAGAAATGCAAATCAAAACCACAATGAGATATCATCTCACACCCACCAGAATGGCCATTATCAACAAAACAGAAGATGACAAGTGCTGGAGAGGATGCGGAGAAAGAGGCACACTTATCCCCTGTTGGTGGGAATGTCAAATGGTGCAACCACTGTGGAAGGCAGTTTGGCGGTTCCTCAAAAAGATGAATATAGAATTGCCATACGACCCAGCAATACCATTGCTGGGAATCTACTCAAAGGACTTAAGGGCAAAGACACAAACGGACATTTGCACACCAATGTTTATAGCAGCGTTATTTACAATTGCAAAGAGATGGAAACAGCCAAAATCTCCATCAACAGAAGAGTGGCTAAACAAACTGTGGTATATACATACAATGGAATATTATGCAGCTTTAAGACAGGATAAACTTATGAAGCATGTAATAACATGGATGGACCTAGAGAACATTATGCTGAGTGAGTCTAGCAAAAAACTAAAGGACAAATACTGTATGGTCCCACTGATGTGAACGGACATTCGAGAATAAATTTGGAATATGTCATTGGTAACAGAGTCCAGCAGGAGGTAGAAACAGGGTAAGATGATGGGCAATTGGAGCTGAAGGGATACAGACTGTGCAACAGGACTAGATACAAAAACTCAAAAATGGACAGCACAATGATACCTAATTGTAAAGTAATCATGTTAAAACACTGAATGAAGCTGCATCTGAGCTATAGGTTTGTGTTTTGTTTTGTTTTACTATCATTACTTTTATTTTTTTCTCTATATTAACATTCTATATCTTTTCGGTTGTGTTGGTAGTTCTTCTAAACCGATGCAAATGTACTAAGAAACGATGATCATGCATCTATGTGATGATGTTAAGAATTACTGATTGCATATGTAGAATGGTATGATTTCTAAATGTTGGGTTAATTTCATTTTTTCCATTAATTAAAAAAAAAAAAGAGAAGGGGTAATTGGAGCTGAAGGGATACAGACTGTGCAACAGGACTGGATATAAAAATTCAGAAATGAACAGCACAATACTACCTAATTGTAATGCAATTATGTTAAAACATTGAATGAAGATGTATGTGAGGTATAGGTTTTTTTTTCTCTCTATTATCGTTTTAATTCTTATTCTGTTGTCTTTTTATTTCTTTTTCTAAATCGATGCAAATATACTAAGAAATGATGAATATGCAACTATATGATGATATTAAGAATTACTGATTGTACATGTAGAATGGAATGATTTCTAAATGTTTTGTTAAATTTTTTTAATTAATAAAAAAAAAGAAAGAGGGCAGAATTTTAAAATATTATTAACTGAACTTTTTAGGACATTTATGAAGACAACACCAACTTTCAAAAGTGTGAAAGTGTGTAAGAGCAGCCATCACCTCTGGGCCGCTCTGATATTTGCATGAATATAAGAAATCCAGCTCTCCTTCAACAAATGAAACCTACAAGAAAATCATTTCGAACAAGGTCCTGTTGTAACCCTAACCATTTTATTTCCCAAAGCACATGGGAATACTGCTCAGCATCAGATAAATCACTATGATTCTAATGGCTGGCTGGAAATTTTTAATAATCAGTCATTACTGAATCTCACATCCTTTATTTTTCAAAGGTATTATTTTTAATTGATTTCAAGTTATGCAAATAATGATCAGATTTAAGGGGTATATTTGCATTAAGAAAGCTATTAGTTGTCTAAGGGTTTTAGAAACTATTCTTATAAGAAATGATTATATTGATTTCATCGGCTCTATATCATTATGTGCTCTTTTTAATAAATTAAGTTGATAAATAGAGATGAGTCCCTTTTTTTTTCAATTATGATAATAAAGGTAAGTAGTGACAGAGGCAGCTGTCCACCCAGACTCCACACCTGATATAGTCCCAGATGCTGCCCCATCCACTAGGCATTAGAAAACTGCCTGTGCTGCACACATCTCATGGAGGTCTGGAGACACCCGTGTTAAATTGGACTAATGATGAGACAAAGCCTGAATGCGGTCACAGAGACGGAGCCTCAGCTGGGTGAGCCAAGCAGGGGCCTTAGATGATTTCAGCAACTGCCTCTTATCTGGAATTCATTCTTTATAGTTTCTCTCTCTTCCAATCCACTTCTCATTCTGCAACCAGATTAGTATTCTTAAAACGCCTTTCTAGATCATTTCCTTCCTCAAAAATGCTCATCTATCCTCATGCCTTGTAAGGTAACACCTGGCTACGTCATGGTGCCTACATCCTGCTGCTCCAATTGAAAACCAGGTAAATTTTCGAAGTAGCAGGATACAGAAGAAGCTCAAAAGGCTAACAAATATGTGAAGAGATAGATGTTCAAGTTCATTCCTAATAAAGAAAATCCTAACTAAAAAAGTAATGAGATATCTACCTCTACTGAAGTGTTAAAAGTTACCAGGCTGGTTAGCGCGAACGATTGGTGGAGATGGGGGCACAGAGGGCCAATGTGCTGTCATTGGGTGTCTAGTCTGTACACTGCATGCCGACAATTCAACCACACTTTCTGTGAATTCTCCACACTGCTCTTGACCCCAAACTGCCCGTCCCCTACTTCTCCATGTTGTCATTCCACTGCCCATTCCTGAACTGACAACCCCAATTTCTGTTTTTTTTTCAAGTCTCATATTCTTAAGCATTCATGTGCCTGAGTTTTTGGCAGCACTTATATTCTTGTCTCTTTTTTTAGCATCTAATTATATACGTGTTTTGTAAATTATTTTTTTTCAGGGTTTAATCAGGCTTCTATAACTAGACTAGGTATTTAAATAATTAATGCTGCATGTGAAATTTGGAATTATTTTTCACCTAGCAGTGTTTTTGCTGATTTCAGGCCCTTTTGAATGAATGTTTAGAGAGAAAGTTCAAATACAGTGATCTAAACAAGATTAGAAGTAATCTGATCTAAACAAGATCAGAAATAATGTTATATCTGGGTTACACAAGTCCAAGAAATATGTAATAGCTACTGATTTCTCATCTGTGACAATAGCAGGCCACACGTTCAAGACACCTCTTCAGAACCTCCATAAAAACTACCTTTTGCAGCCTGCATTGTTTTCAGCGTGTCTCTCTTCGTAATTACCGGATATCTGGTAGTGTTTGCTACTGTGTCACTTTGACTATTTGGAGAGCATTATATTGTTTCAAGGTATGCTACCAACTTAAGAAAATAATAATAGATTTCGTACTTCCAAGTAAGGGGTATTTTGCCACATGGTTTCTTTGAAAGACTGTGATCGCTCATCATTGAAATAGCTTTGTAAAATTTTTAATCAGAGCCAGTTTACAAGTTGCATTAGAGAAAATAAATCTTTCTATTATCATCAAAACTCATTTTGGATTCTGAATATTAATCACCTTGTTCACTAAATTTGGCTGCAAATTAATTTTTCCTCAAAACAAATACACCTTGAAAGGATGATTTGGCATTATTGACGCAAAAAATCGGTTCAGGTATTGAAGGCAATTTCAGAGAAGCAGTTCAAAAATGGCAAATCATGAGACTATTTCTGTCTTCCAAGGGAGAGTTCTTTGAAGATTAAAACAGATAAACAAACAAAAAACCATTCCTTCATATGAATAAGCTCTGGCATGTTTGTTAAAATCACCATTACTTTCAAGCCGGAAACATGAATGCTTGGGTTCTCACATGGTCCCTTTAAGGTAAACACTTACCCAATATCCATCACCTCCAGGAACCATTTCAAGTTTGGGAAATGAAAATAGAAGTGAAATAAGATAAAATAACATGAATGGCTCACACCTAGTGAAGAAGGCATATCTATATATGATAAATAAGTCTAAATGGAATAACTATCAATGTACACAGCGTTATAATGATCCACGCTCTTTCTGCGCTCCTGTGCATGCATCTCTTTGGCTCAGCGCTGCCCTGTGGCCTACTTAATGCAGTGCCCCGGCATGAGTTACCCCCAAGCCCAAAGCATGAGTCTTGAGGAAATATTAGTTTCAGTGCATATTGTAAAACGGAAAATTAAAATATCTTCACACCTCTGTGACATTTATAGAAATAAAAGGAATCAAAATAGTGAAAAAATGCGACACACAGACATGAAATGAGAACATACTGTTGGTAAAATGGCACTGATAGCAAGGCTGGTACACACCTAAAATTTGTAAAAATTACAATTATCTGTGAAGTGCAATACAGCAAAGCACAATAGAAGAAGGTATGCCTTCTTCTCCCTCTGCGCCGCCACCCACACGCCTCACCCCAAACCCACAGCTGGCCCCAAATGCTTAACAGTGTCTTTCCCTTTTTGCAGGTGCTTGCTTTAAACGAATCAATTCTTGACTCACGCAGGTGATTTCCATCTACCTGATCGCAATAAAGGCTCAGCCCAGGAGCCAGCACCCACCTGCGGGGGCTGACGGCTCTTCCCCAACACTGCGGGGACCTGTGAGTAACACACTGTCTTTTCTCATGCGTTAGGACCTCGGTTTCTCATTGCATTGTCGCATCTGGCCTTCCCCAGGACCCATATTTAAAACCCAGCTTACCCAATTCGGAGCACACCGGAATTTCTGAAGCTAGATGATTATCCTTGGCTATGAGGGAAGCAGAGGAGTGTCAGCTTTTTTAATAATTGCAACTGCTATGTTAAGAAAGAAACAAAAACCCCAGCTTACCCCTGTGGAGTGTACATTCTAGTGGGGAAAGGAAGAAAAAAATTACCAAGTTAAATATATAATATTGTTGGATATTGGTAAGGTGAACGAGAGAAAAATGAGGCAGGGGAAAGAGGCTAGAGCGTGGTGTGGGCGCGGGGAGGGCTGACATGTAAAATACAGGCACACCTGGGAGACTCCGTGGGATCCTTCCCGACCACTGGAATAAGAGTAAGTAAAGCCAAGCACGTGAAAGTTTCGGCTTCCCAGTGCGTGTGAAGGTTATGTTTACACTATACCGCGGTCTATTAAGTGTACAATAGCATTATGTCTAAAAAACAATGTACATACCTCAATTAAAATGTGACGCACAAACCGTCCTGCACAGTGGCTGGACCATTTTCCATCCCCACCAGCAGTAAGTGTTCCTGTCTCTCCACATCCTCCCCAACGCTTGCAGTTGCCTGTCCAATGGCGGCCGTTCTAGTGGGTGTGAGATGATAGCTCATCGTGATTTTCTTTTGCAGTTTCCTAATAGCTAGTGAAACTAAGCATCTTTTCACGTGCCTCTTAGCCATCTGTCTCCTCTTTGGTGAAGTGTCTATTCATGTCTTTTGTCCAGTTTTTAATTGGATTGTTTTCTTTTTAATTTTGAGTTGTAGAATTTCTTTATATAGTCTGGATATCAAACCCTCATCAGATACATGTTTTCCAAATATTTTCTCAGATTGAGTCGGTTGCCTTTTCACCCTTTTGACAAGGTCCTTTGAAGCACTGAAGTTTTGATTTTGAGGAGTTTCCATTTATCTATTTTTTCTTCCATTGCTTGTGCTTTTGGTGTAAAGTCTAAGAAACTACCATCTATCATTAGATCCTGAAGATCTAACAACCTTTTTACATCTATATTGGCCTAGTATCAAAGGAAAGCTCAAAAATTGAGGGTCACCCCAAACCACAGTATTTCTGAAAACCCCAGGGGAGTGCGCTGGGCTCTATCTAAGCCTCTATAAAGGTTTTTCTCAGTAAGTTTATTTTCTCAGACACTTAACGCCTCCAGATTGATGCTAAGACAGATAAGCCCTGAAACCCAGAGGTTCTGTCTCTCTGCATACTGAACAACCAGGCTCATTCCTCCACCCCAGAATGCTAGCACTCCTCTCCAGGATGAAGACGTTAGAATGGCTATTGCCCAGGAATCCCTAAAGATTGAAAGACCAAATGAGAGGGAGGAGGTGAAGCTGGGAAGTTAGGATTTAACAACTGACTGTGACTACTGACTTATTATATAGATATTTATTTTTAGAATCTAGTGTTTTATTTATTTTTTAATTTTTTCATGGGCAGGCACCAGGAAACAAACTCAGGTCTCCAGTATAGCAGGTGAGAAATCTGCCTGCTGAGCCACCGTGGCGCCACCTGCCCAGAATCTAGTGTTTTAGAATAGCCAGAAGGATATACCTGAAGTTGTTGAACTCTAATCTAATAGCCTTGATCTTGGACAATGATTATATGACTATATTGCAAAAAAAAAAAAAAAAGTTCAGTTGCTTGTGTTCATATGGATCTTCTTTGGGATGTTTTGTTTTGTTTTGTTCCACTGATATTATAAATATCTACTTTGGGATGTTTTGTTTATATATATATATATATATAAACAAATATATATTTAAAGAGAGAGAGAAACAGGTTAACTAAGATGATGTAGTATTGACACATATATATAAGTCTTAACATTGGTAAATTACAATACCACCCAGAAAAAAAGGGAGGGGTAAGGAGTGTGGGATATTTGGGGTTTTCTTTTTTCTTTAATTTCACTTTTTGAAAGTAATGCAAATGTTCTAAACATGATCCTGGTGATGAACACTCAACTGTGTGATGACATTGTGAACCACTGATTGCATACGTTTGATGGATTGTATGGTGGGTGAATATAGCTCAATAAAAATACATAAGAAAAAAAAATAATCCCACATATGGCTGCAGAAAATGTATGTTGGTTGGGTTAGAATTCAAAGAAACTGCATGAGTCTTGAGGAAATATTAGTTTCAGTGCATATTGTAAAACGGAAAATTAAAATATCTTCACACCTCTGTGACATTTATAGAAATAAAAGGAATCAAAATAGTGAAAAAATGCGACACACAGACGTGAAATGAGAACATACTGTTGGTAAAATGGCACGGATAGCAAGGCTGGTACACACCTAAAATTTGTAAAAATTACAATTATCTGTGAAGTGCAATACAGCAAAGCACAATAGAAGAAGGTATGCCTGAAAAAAAAAGTATGCCTGTAGGTAGTCTGGGAAGGTGTTTCTGAAAATGGGACAATTGAGCGTCAATCTGAAGGAAGAGAGGGTGTGGACAAAGCAGTTATCAAGGGGAAGAGAGTTCCAGGCAATGTTGTGTGTGTATATATATATATCTGAAATATATATGTCTGAACATGGTTGAAAGGAAATTTTAGGTAACAATAAAAATCTAGTAACAATTTAAAAAAAGCCATGATTGGACTACACGAATGGTGAACCCCGAGTTGAACCATGGGCTATATTCATCATAAAATGTGCTTTCATCACTTGTAACAAGGTACCACACCAATGCAAGCAGTTAATAATAGGGGGGTATATGGGAATCCTGAATTTTATGCATTAATTGTTCTATAAACCCACAATTTCTCTAATTAAAAAAAATCAGGGTGTTCCAGGCAGGTGCAAGGGGCCTGCTGGGGAATCCTGACTGGTATGCTTAGGGAACAGTAAGGAGTCAGCAGTGAAAGAGGAGAGGAGAGGTGGCCAGGTGGGGTTGGGGCACGGAGGAGAGGGATAGGAGATGAGACCAGAGAAGTAAGGTCTAATATATTTCATAAGACATTGAGACCATTTTGGGGGATTCAACTGCTTCTGAGTGAGATGGGAAGCCACTGGTGTGGGTGGGGGAAGAGAGTGATACGATCTCAGTGTAACAGGGTCACTCTGGCTATTGGGTTAAGAATGAACTGATAGCATAAGGGCAGAACAAGGAGACCAGTGAAGAAACTATTGCATGAATCTACTCTAGGAAGGACTATCTTGGAACTGGCTGCCTAGTGGAGATGGTGAAAAGTGGTCAAAGTTGGAATATATGAAGTCAGTCGAACTGACAGTATATGCTGATGAATTAGAAGTAGGGTGTGAGAGAATGAAAGGAGCCAGGGACAACCCCATGTTTGTTTGTTGTTTGGCCTGAATTACCAGAAAAACAGAGTTGCCAGTAGTTCCGTTTTAGGCATGGTAGGTTTGAGAAACCTTCAAGACCTCCAGAAAGAGAGTGGGCATTGAGGTCTGGAGTAGAGGAAGTCCTGGATGGATCTATAAATTTGGTAGGCATCACGTGGTGTGTAGCCATAAAACTGGAAGACGTAACCAAGGGAGCAAATGTTGCTTGAGAAGAAGTCTAACCACTGAGTTCTGTGACACTCTAACATTTAACAATCAGGGAGATGGAGAGGAGCCAACAAAGTATAACTGAGAAGTTAGGAGTTAACACATGATTATGATTATTAAACCACTAGATAGATAGCACTTTGCTTTCTAAAAGCATTGAAACAGGCAGAAGGAAATACCTGAACTTGTCAAACTGTAATCTTGCCTTGGTCTTTGATGAGTGTCTAACCTTGGTCTCATACCCTTGTGACTATCAGAACCTTGTGACTGACTCATTTTATCCAGTTCTGTGACTTCTGTGTCTTGAGATCACTAAGGACAGCCCCTACTATTTATTTATGAAGGGTCTTGGTCAGTCCAGTACTAATCTCTCCCAAGTCCAAGGTTATCTTGATAACTGAAGCGGTATCTAACCAAAATGGGCCCACAGTAGCTTAGACTTTAACTTATAAGTCATCTATACCTCATTACAATACTAAAAAATCACACCTATCATCATATTAAGACCAGTTTTCTTACATGTGTTCTGTGACTAAGTATTAATAAATCTGTGCATGTTCAATAATCAGATCACCTCTAATTACATCATCAGAACCACTGTGCTCATCAACCTAAAACCTGCCCATCTTTAAATATTATAAAACTGTCAGAATTACTGCAGTTCAGGAAGACATATTCTTAGGCTGATAGCCATCTGGCCTCCTGCTTTGTACCTCGTAATAAACTTTATTCTCTCTCTGAAACCCCAGTGTCTGAGGAATTGGTCATTAGAGTGCATCAGGCTGAGAATCCACCACCTTTGTTCAGTAGCAAAAGGAGATCCCCGCATCTGGAGCCAGGGAGAAGGGTCATGGCTGGTGGGGATGACTTGAGAGCTTTCTGCACATGGTGTGGTTGAGAACACAAGATTATCCTCGGGTGGGGGAATCGTGGGTGAGAAAAGAAGTGAGCTGAGACTGGAACTCTGCGTAACATCAAGGTCCACAGTACTGGGTGAAACAAGAAGCTGGTAAAAGAATGAGAAGAAATGTTTTCAGAGAGGCAGGTGGAGAAGTAGGAAAGAGACATGTCATAAACTCAAGGAAGGATCTGCAAGTTGGAATAAAAGTTCATAATCATAAACAACAAAGAGGTCAGATAGATGAGGAGTTGCTTGGATTTGCCAATTATGACATTACTGGCAAAATTTTAAAATGTTATTATGGTGCATTAAGGATTGTTTTGTTTACATCATATAGTATTGAGTTATGGTAAGACCAGATGCAGGTCAAGAGAGTGAGCAGAAGGGTTTGAAAGATTTGTTCTACTCACAGTTCCTTGGGGAGAGGGCAGCATGCCATCTGGGAAACACTAGTGTCACTTTCAAGACAGAGCGAGCAGGTAGGACTGAGAAAGTATCTTCATTGTGGTTTCTGTGGGAAGTGTGCAAGAGGAACACGGGCGTGTGCAAGATGGGATTGATGGGATAGATCTGAAAATGATGCTCCCTGCAAGGGGGTGTCAGAGTTATGTAGGAGTGACAGCTGTGTAGGTGGGGCTTGGCTACCTGCGGCCTCCTACAGATGTTAAAGCATCATTTTACAGAGCTAGAAAATGTGGCTAAAACAGGGATGGAGATGGAAATTAGAAAAGGCAGTAAAGACAGAATGTGTTTGAATAAACTGGTGATAAGAAGGCAAAGAAGCAAGGCTTGGAAGCATTCAAACTAACAGAAATTATCTGGGAAGGGAGGCGCCTTGAGCATATTGGAAACAGAGAAGGAACCAGAGAAGGAGGAGACATAGACATGACAAAAGAGAAGATGGATTGTATACGTGAGTCTAGGAGGACCAGGCAGAATGAGATCCATGGTTCTAGAGAGGAATACTCAAGAAAGATTAGAATGTAGGCAATAAAGCTGGTATGTACATGTATATTCTTATAGAGTTATATACCAATTTGCCTAGTATAAATCTACTTGGCACATGAGAAAGTTGAGACCAAATATGAAAAAAATGAATTGTCCAAGATGGTTTTAAATTTCAAAATATATTTTAAACCTCAACGTGACTTTCAGCTGTTTGGTTCTGAATGAATCATGACATAAGCAAAAGAATGATCTTTTGAAGAGCTAGAATGAGGCAACAGTATGATGCAATTAAATGATAAATTCTATTTAGGATTTCATTAGCAGAATCTCCACTGCAAATTAAAAGGTAGCTTTTGAAGAATGATGCACTTTGCCTTTCTCCATCCATCAACAATTCTCCCTGTTTCTGTTCCAGGTCAGAAGTAGCTTATCTAGCCTAGAAACTGTAATATAAGCCTGTTCTTCCTAATCATGTCATAATTCCATTGTAAAGTCTTTTAATTCCTTAGATAGTGGTGTGTATTGATCTTAACGGCTACAGATCAATAGGCTGTATGTGGCACCATCGCCTAGCGCTTTAAACCACACCTGCAGCAATTTGCATTCCTTCTTTGAGCAAAATTTAGGAAGAGTAGGCAGCTACCTGCAGGCGGAAGACAGCAGATGTATTACTTTCCTAAAATATTTTCCCACCACATTTATATCAATGTAAATTCTTGGTGAGGAGAAAGGTGGGCCCCGAGTTGTTCTTTGTGTAATCCCTTCTTTAGGGGTGCACATTTTCTCTGCTTTCATCAATATATCTAATACTATCCATTAGGTTTCAGGAAAATACTTTCCAGAAGAACCTCAGGCCAGAAACAATGTATTTGGGGGAGCAAAGAGAGTCATTAGAAAGATTTTTTTTTTTTTAGGCATTAGGGACATTAGGAGAATCACAGTGGCTGTGAAGGGAAGGAACTCGCTTCCTTCTGGTACTCTCTGATAATTTAAAAATCAGACCAATAACTTTATTGGCTCATATGCACCTAATTTATCCAGAATCTCATATCTGTGTCGAGAAAGGAGTACAAATGGTGGTATTATCCACATTTGCCCAGCGAGCAACCAGAGGCCCAGAAAATCTGATCAACAGCTCCCAGCCCTGAACTAGCAGGACAGGCAGGAATGAAGTGCGTGCCTCTGTTCCCGGCTTAGGTCTGTTTTGTTAACAACGCATGAGTTGTTTAAGCAGCTCTATCATTTTGGCGTAATTATTTGTTCCGGTCTCCATGACCATACATTCAACATGCATTTACTGAATAACTGCCACGTGCAGGCACCATTCTAGGTGCAGGGAGACAACGAAGAAAACGACACAATCCTGTCTGTCATTGTGCTTACGTTTTAGTTGGGGAGAGCAGCGATACAAAGAAAGTAACTGTTTAGAGGACTGGCCGAAGATAAAGGCTGTAGATAACAATAAGTCAGGATCAAGGTGGAACTGAGTCCTTGGGGAACAGGAGAATTATGATGTTATTATTTTTATAATCATAGACGTCCTCATTGAAATGAACCGAGCCAGACCCTCGGAAAAGGAGGAGGGCATGCCAAATCTGGGGGAAGAATTTTTCAGAGGCACCAGCCATTTGAAATTGTTTTCCACGTAAATCAGTCAATCACAGGTGACACCAAGTAAGATTTATGAATGAGGATATGCTTTCTCAGCTGCCCTAAAAGTACACAGGTGTTTCACCAGCTAGCTTAATTTATAAAAGAAGAAATTTAGATTTGATATTGATAGGGTGAAAAATAAGCATTGTTCTGAAAATTAAGAACATGAATAGCAACAAAGAAGCAAATAGTGGTTTAAATTGGCTACATTCTAGAAGGTGAAAGTTTAGCCCTTGCATCCTTCACTGCATGCTCCCAAACCAAAAGATTCATACATTCACTGTACAGAAGTACCAACAGGACAGAGAACGGGCACCCTTGCGTGTGCTGCCCTCTTGTGGCACAGCACAGAAGTGCTATTAGATGACCCTACGTGGTTCTCATAATCGACCAAATGTATGTCTTGGGAGAGAACAGCAGTTTTTATAATTAATCCTTGAGATAAAACATCTTTGAATTAAATTAACATTCAATGAAACAACCGAGAGTGAAATTGAGGGATTAATAGCAATTAATTGCATTTTAATAGTAATTAATTGTATTTTAAAATTACTTCTTAGCACATAAAATCATTTTGAGATTAATTTCATTCCTGATGCCTGTCCATGTAAAAAAAACAAAAACCGAAAAACAGAAAAAAGACTGTTAAGATTACTTTCATAATTCTGAAGGCCCAAATCAACCCCTTTCTGTCTTTTAATCCTTGATGATTTCCTTTCTGTATGTGACAGACAATGCGTACAGGTTGATTTTTGTTCTCTCCCATGTCCATGACTTTTTGTACCTTTTAACAGAAAGTGACCTGAACTGTTACTTGTTTAAATGTGTGTTTATGAACACTGTGCATGGGGGATTGGGATTCCTGGTGATGCCTTTTGATTAGGTGGTTTCCATGGAGATGTGTCCCCACCCATTCAAGGTGGGGTTCTTACTGGAACCCTTTAAGAGGGAACCATTTTGGAAAAAGCTTCCGAGTGGACACACCCAGAGGCCTTTGGAGATGCAAAAAGAATATGCCCCTGGGGGAACTGTTCGAAGAAACCAGGAGAAAAATCTAGCAGATGTTGCCATGTGCTCTCCCAGCTGACAGAGAAACCCTGAACGTCATCAGCCTTTTCTTGAGTCAAGGTATCTTTCCCTGGATGCCTTAGTTTGAACATTTTCATGGCCTTAGAACTGTAAACTTGTAACTTAATAAATTCCCTTTATAAAAGCCAACCCATTTTTGGGATATGGCATCCTGGCAACTTTTACGAACTAAAACAGTCTTAAATCTATCCTACTTTCCTCTCTCAGCTCCTGATTATTGATAATTTTCTTATATTGTCAAAATTTATCACATTTGAGAGTCCTTCCCAGGGACTGTGGGAAATGGTGGACTAGGGAGCTCTGGGACTCAGTCCTTCCACCAGAACAATTATTAAACAGGCAGGAACTGTCTGAAAACAGAGTTTGAGACTCTGGAGGCCAGAAAAACATTGTACAGCATCCAGGAAAGAGCAGGAGGAAGATGCTGATAAATTGCGGTGGAGGGCTCATACCGAGGTACGAGCTCTCATTCCCGCTCGCCCTGCTAGGTCAGGGCTGTATCTGTGAGCTGTTAATCAGATTTTCTGGGCTTCTGGTTGCTCGTTGGGCAAATGTGGGTAATACCACCATTTGTACTCCTTTCTCGACACAGATATGAGTCTGCATGGTGGCTACTGGAACCCATTCCCCACTCTTACAGCAGACCACTTTGGGGACCAGCCCCTGGCTAGCTCAGCTGTGACAGAAAAGAAGATAAAAATCCTCTTCCCCAAGAGCAGGGTGGACACAGCTGACCACCTAATCAGGGCTTTTAGTTAGTGACGTGGGACAGCGGGGAGCCTGGCTCTGAGGGTAACCATTGTTTCAACCTGCCCTGGACAAAAGAGGCTTAAAGACGCTGTGCTTCCTCAGGGCTGCAGGGGACAGTTAGTTGAGGTGCTGCGTGTGCTGAGCAGGCTGAGGAGGAGCTCTTTGGGGAACACTGGAAGAAGCTCTTGGTTCCCTTCCTGGTGCCCACCTCAGGGCAGCCTGGAATGGTCTGCACCCCTTTTGTGGGTCTCTGGACTTGTTTTAGCTCAGAGAGGCTGACATGGGACAGGCCTCTCTGTAGTGACCCTCTTCCAGAATTTGCCCTCCAGCAAAAACAGCAAGAGAAAATGAAAGGAATGTAAAAACCTATAGAGGTGGAGAATCTGGGAAAAGACTTGCGGGCTTCTGACACCTGGGAGAGGGAGGTCTGCCTCTTGCAAAACAGAGGGGACAAGCAAAGTCCTGCAAGCAGGGGAACTCCAAACCAGTGAATAGGCACAAGTCCAGGACAAGACACAGGGACACCCGCACACTGCACCCTCCTCGGGCACACCTTCCTGCTGGGAGGCCTGAAGCTCAAGAGACTCTGTCTTATTACCAGCTGGTTCCGAAAAGGAAACAGACCCCTCAGGGAATGAATCCCAGAGTTCACATTTTGAAAAACTAAAATGTACAATGTGCAACAAAGAGTGCAAGACAAAGAAACAGGAAATGTTAGTCCATCCAGAGGATGAGGGTAAAAATCTAGAAAACGCCAAAAAAGAACATCAGAATGTGAATATGTTGAACAAAACCCTAAAAAAATGTCTAAAAATACTCAAGGAAATGAGGGGAAATGCAGAGAAAGAACCAACGGATATCATCGAATCAATCAATGAGCAATATGAGACTGTTAGTAAAAAAGTAGAAATTTAAAAATGAACCAAACAGAACTACTGGAGTTAAAGACCACAGTAACTGAAATGAAAAATGGTCAGGAGGGCGTCAAGAGCTGGCACTGGCAGAAGAAAGAATGAGTAAGCTTGAAGGTAAGACACTTGAAATGAGTCAGGCTGAGGGACAGAAAGCAAAAAGAAATTTTAAAAGCTAGAATAGCCTGAGACAGCTATGGGACACCATCAAACACACCAATAGACACATTGTGGTAATCTTTGAAGGAGAAGAAGGAATAGTCAAAGAAATAAAGTCAGAGAACGTCCCAAATTTAGCAAAAGATGTGAATATGGCCATCTAAGAAGCTCAGAGAACACCAAATAGGATAAACTTGAAGAAAAATACATTCCATCATGTACTGATTTCACTACCAAATGCAAAAGTCAAGGAGAGTGTTCTGAAAATGCAAGAGGAAAGCAGCATGTTGCATACAAGGGAATCCCAGTTAGACTGAGTGCCAATTTCTCATCAGAAATGCTGGAGATGATGAAGGCAGGGGATTGAAATAGTTTTAAGTGCTGAAGGAAAACAACTGCCAGTCAAAGATTTTATAACTGGTGAGACTCTCTTTCAAAAATTAGGGTGAGTTTAAGACATTCCCAGATCATCAAAAGCTGGGGTAGCTCATCAGACTGGCTTCATAAGCAATGCTAAAAGGACTTCTCTGGACTGGAAGGAAAAGATACTAGCCAGTGGTTCAAAGCAGGATAAAGAAATAGAGATGTGCAGTAAAGGTAACCAGTTGGGTAATTACAAACACAAGGATTATTGTATTGTTTGGTATGTAACCCCACTTCTTACTTCCTTTAGGGGCTAAATTGTAAATGCATTAAAAGTAATGATTAACATAGGTTTTTGGAAATACAAGGTATGGACATATAAGTGGTAACAGGTACAACAAAATGGTGGGGGACAGGGGGCATAGGAAAAGTATATGTGCAATGGCAACTAAAAGAATAAAAAAATTTAGAAATAAATCTAACTAAAGTTGTGATGAACTTGTACAAGAAGACTACAAAACATTGCTAAAAGAAGTTAAAGAAGACCTAAGGAAATGGAAGGATATTCTGTATTCAAATATTGGACGTCTAAATGTGTTAAGATATTAGTCCTGTCCAAAAAATTAGTAGATTGAATGCAATCCCAATCAAAATTCCAACAATCTACTTTGCAGAAATGGAAAAGTCAATCATCAAATTTATATACAAAGGTAAGAGACCCCAAATAGCTTGAAAATGAAACTACTGTCTCTTCAACAATTGGTGCTAGGAAAACTGGATCTACATCTTAAAATAAAGAGGAGTTTCCATACCTTACAACATATGCAAAATCAACTCAAAAAGGATCAAAGAACTTATCAAGGAGCTAGATAAATAGACAAAAAGAACTAGAACTATGAAATTCCAGAAGAAAATATAGAAAAGCATTTTCAGGACTTTGTCTTAGGCAACAGTTTCTTCGACTTTACACCTAAAACACAAGCAATAAAATAAAAATAGATACATGGGATCTCATCAGAATTAAACTAAAAATTGTTCCTCATTCGACTTTACCATGAATGTAAATCAACACTCTACACAATGGAGAAAATACTTGGAACCCACATATCTGATAAAGGATTAATATCCAGAATATATAAAGAAATTCCTCAACTTAATAACAAAGAGGAAAACAACCCAATTACAAATTGGGCAAAAGACTTGAATAGATACCTCTCCAAGGAAGAGCTATAAATAACCAGAAAGCACATGTACAGATGCTCAATATCATCAGCCATCAGGGAAATCCAAATATCAAACTGCAATGAGATACCATTTCACACACATTAGAATGGCTGTCATTAAAAAAAAAAACAAAAACAAAAAAACAAAAAACTTGAAAATATCAAGTGTCAGAGAAAATTTGGAGAAATAAGGACTCATTCTTTGTTGGTGGCAATGTAAAATGGTGCATCTGCTGTGGAAAACAGTGTGGTAGTTCCTCAGCACACAGATTACAGAACAGATGACCAGGGAATCCCACCACTAGGCAAATACCTCTAAGAATTTAAAGCAGGGACTCAGATATCTTCACACCAATGTTCATAGCAATATTATTCTCAATTGCCAAAAAAGGGAAGCAGTACAGGTGCCTAGCAACTAATGATGGATAAACCAAATGCAATACTATTCAGCTGTAAAAAGGAATGAAGTCCTGATATACGTTAACAATTTGGATGAATCTTGAAGGTATCATGTTGAGTGAAATAAGAACAAATATCGTATGATATCATGGTTTTGAAACAGAGTAAGTAAACTCATAGAATTAGAATCTAGAATATAGCTTAGGGGATAGGGAAAGGGAAGTTAAGGCTTAAAATGTACAAGGCTCCTATGTGGAATGATGCAAATGGTTATGTATGGATGGTGGTGAGGAGACCCAACGTTGTGATGCAACTAATAGCACTGAAATGCAACTGATATATCTGAATATGATTAAAAGAGGAAATGTTAGATTGCATATATGATAAAAGAATAAAATATCTTAAAAATCCATGAAACTACACTGTACAAACAGTAAACCCTAAGTTAAACCAGGGACTTTAATTAGTAGCACAATTATAAAAAGGTGCTCTAATCAACTTTAACAAATGTTCCACACCAAAATGTAAGGTGTTAGTAGTAGGGTGGTAAATGGGAATCCTGTATTTTATGCATAATTATTTTATAAACCCACCATTTCTGTAATAGAAGGAAAAATGTATAGGGTTCCTCTTTGGAATGATGGGGCTATTTGGGTTGTCAATGGCAGTGTGGGTCATCACAGCGGTGTGAATGTAACTAACAGCACTGAAATATTTATTTATGGATGCAATTAAAAGGGAAGTGTGAGATTATATATATGGTAACAGAATAAAACAAATCCGTGAAACTATACTACAGAAGCAGTGCATGGACTATAGCTAATAGTACAGTTATGAAAATGTACAATCATCAACTGTAACAAATTTTCCATACTAGTGCAAGGTGGTGCATGAGAATCCTGCATTCTATGCATGATTGTTCTGTAAACTCACAACTTCTGTATTGAAGGATACAAAATCACTTACTGGTAACATAATAAGTTCGTGTTTCTCCATTTTTCCTAAAACATCATTCAAAGAAAACTTGTCAAAGGTCTACTGAAATCAAGATACATTACGTATAATTATTGCTTTTTTGAGGTTATCAAACTTACTGAGTAAAACAAAATGGAGTATGGAACTAGTTTCTCCAGATGTTTTTCTGAAAACAAGATTGGCTTTAGTGGAACAACAACATAAAGGGAGAACGCCATTCTGGTGGTTATTTCTTTAGATTTTCATGGAATTGTCTTATATTCCTTCTTTCTCGAAATGCACTTTCCATGGGTGCAAGGTTATAGTTTGGCCATTTTTTTGGAGCTCTCCAAATTTATCGTTCCCTTGTCTCCAGGCTTCTGCTGTTTCTCTGAAGAAATCAGCAGTCAGTCAAATAGTTGCTCTAAAATAATCTGCTATATTTCTCCAGCTGCTTTGAAATGTGTGTGTGTGTGTGTGTGTGTGTGTGTGTGTGTGTGTGTGTGTGTGTGTGTGTGTGTATGTGTAGATAATTATATTACTTTTCCAGTTTGGATGCTGTTTATTTTTTTCCTGCCTAATTATTTTGTCTAGAACTTCAGTACAATGTCAAACAATAGTGAAGATGGACATCGTCTTTTTCCTGATATTTTAGGGAAAAGCTTTCAGTCTTTCCCCATTTATAAAATGTTAGCTGTGCATTTTTCATACATTTTCTTTATTGTGTCCAGGAACCCTCTACCATTCCTGGTTTTGAAGTATTTTTTTTTTTAATCATGTAAGGGTGTGGATTTTGTCAAATGCTTTTTCTGCATCAATTGAGATGATCATGTGTTTTTAAATTTTTTTTGTTATTTAGTTCTATTTAGGTGGTATATTACATTGATTGGTTTTTGTGTGTCAAAGCACCTTTGCATTCCTGGTATGAATCCCACTTGTGTACACTCCTTTTGATATGTTGTTGAATTTGGTTTGCTGGTATTTTGTTGATGAATTTGCACTTATATTCATAAGGGATATGGTCTTACAGTCTTATTTTCTTGTGGCATTTTTCTGGTTTCGGTACCAGGTAATCCCGGTTTTAGAGAGTGAATTAGGAAATGTTTCACCCTCTTCAATTTTGGGGGGAGAGTTTGAGACAGTTTGGTGTTAATTCTTTTTTAAACATTTGGTAGACTTCATCAGTGAAGCCATCTGGTCCTGGACTTTTCTTTGTGGAAGTTTTTTTGATTATTATTCAATCTCTATATTTGTTATAGGTCTAGTCAAATTTTCTATTTCTTTCAAGTCAGTTTCAGAAGATTGTGTCTCTAGTAAGTTGTTCATTTTATCAGCTTAACTAATTTGTTGACATACAGTTGTTCATAGTATTCCCTTGTGATTCTTTTTATTTCTGCAAGTCAATAGTAATGTCCCTTTTTTAATTTCTATTTTAGTTGTTTGAGTCTCTTTTTTTCTTGGTGAGTCTAGTTAAAGATTCATCAAGTTTGTTAATCTCTAAAATATGTTTTGGTTTTGTTGATTTCTCTTATTTTTATATTCTCTACTTCATACATTTCTACCAAGGTATGCATTATTTCCCTTTCTCTGCTTGCTTTGCATTTAGTTTGCTCCTATTTTTATAGTTCCTTAAGTAGAAGGCTAGGTAATTGATTTAAGGTCATTCTTCCTTTTAAATGTAGACATTAAAAGCTACAGATTTCTCTCTGACCTTTGTTTTTATTTCATCCCATAAGTTTTGGGTTCCTTTTTCTTTCATTTTCATTCTTCTCAAAATATTTTCTGATTTCACTTGTGATTTATTTTTGACCTGATGACATTTAGCAGTTTGTTGCTTAATTCCCACATATTTGTGAATTTTCAAGTTTTCCTTCTATTATTGGTTTCCATATTTATTCCATTGTGTTCATGATACCAATTCCTTTAAGTTTATTGATATTTGTTTTATGGCCCAATATATATTCTGATCTGAAGAATATTCTGGGTGTACTTGAGGTGAATATATATTCCACCCTTGCTAGGTAGAGTATCTATAGATGTCTGTTCTAGTATTTGAAGTTGTTGTTCAAGTCTCTTCTTTCCTTGCTAGCCTCTTTCTAGTTGTCCTATCCATTATTGGAGGTGAGACATTGATTTCTCCAACTATTATTATTGAATTATCTATTTCTCTCTTCAACTTCGCCTTTTTTTCTTTATTTATTTTTAATATGTTGTTAGGTGCACTTATGATCATATTGTTATATCATCTTAATGGGTTGGTGCTTTTATCATTATTAAATATCCTTCTTTCTCCCCCAATAACAAGTTTTGGCTTAAGGTCTATTTAATCTAAAATTAGTATTAGCTAACACAGGTCTCTTTGGTTACTGTTTACAGGGGATGTCTTTTGTTCACCCTTTTACTTTCAAACTATTTGTCTTTCAATCTAAAGTATGTCTGTTGAAGATACTTTATGTCTTTGAATCTAAAGTATGTCCTCTCAGCTCTAGAGCATGTCAAGAGCACCATTTGACTAACAGCTGCCTCTTCCAAGGGCAAGAAAGTGACATCATCTGCCAGACACATCTGTCTAGATTTCTTTTGTTTGATGGTGTCACACAGGTCTCTGAGACTCTGCTCATTTTTCTTCATTCTTTTTTGTTTTTGTTCCACAGACCGGATAAATTCAACTGACTTATCAAGTTCACTGTTTCTTTCTTCCTGTTCAACTATCCTATTGAGCCCCTTTAATGAACTTTCATTTTAGTTATTGTAATGTTCAAATCCATAATGTCTATTTGTTTTTAAAACAATTTCTCTATCTTCTCAATAGATGAGGTAGTGTGCTCATGCTTTCATTTTATTTTAGAGATGGTTCCCTTTAGCTCTTTTAACATATTTAAAATATATGACCAAGTCACTGCCTATCAATGTCAACATTTGGGCTTTCTCAGGGACAGTTTCCATCGATTGCTTAGACACCATACTTTCTTGTTTCTTTGCATGCCTCATAATTTTGTTGTTGTTTCTGAAATCTGGGCATTTTGCATATACTGTGGCAACTTTGGAAATCAGATTACCCTTCTTTCCCAGGCTTTGTTGCTGTTGGTTTTGGCTGTAGTAGTTGTTACTTTTTGTTTGTTTTTTTTTTAAATGACTTTTCTGAATGAATTCTTTAAAGTCTATATTCTTAGTAATGTGTGGCCATAATCACTGAATGATCAAGTAATTATTGGACAGAGATTTCTTCAAATTCCTGGAATCAATATTTCTCCCAGTCTTTGCCAAGGAGCTCTCTCTGTGTGCTGGGACAACTTTCAACACTTGGCCAGGCAGTTAGCAACTCTGCCTTAGCTTTTGTTTCTTGCTTGGGCAGGGCCTCAGAGTCGACCAGAGGTGCCCTTCTTGGATCTTCTCTGAGCATGTGCACTGCACCACACATGAGTGTGGACTTCTAGATT
The DNA here is from genome assembly GCF_023851605.1 of Tamandua tetradactyla. NCBI lineage: Eukaryota > Metazoa > Chordata > Mammalia > Pilosa > Myrmecophagidae > Tamandua > Tamandua tetradactyla. The sequence goes on along the minus strand of NC_135346.1, from coordinate 7,271,246 downwards.
TCCATGATATATCAGAGCTTTCCAAAATCCCTATGGATTGATTGTTCATTACCCAGCCTTTGTTTTAAGTTTTTTGATTAGTCTATTTACCCCAACTGTTATCTGTCAACTCAAGAAATGCCAAATTAAAGCACCTGTAATTGTTTTCAACCATGCCCTTGTGGAGAAGACTTTTCAAAGAAGGCAAGCCATGGTCAGGCCAAAAACAGCCTGGTAAGTGGGGTCCTCCAGGGAACCACCAGCTCGTCAAATAATGACAATTTGGGGGGATGAGGCTATGAAGGAATTCCCGTTCCGTTCTGCTCCCTCTGGTGGCTGCCGGGTTGCACTAGGGATGCAGGTTATTTTCAAGGCTACCGGAGAGCTAGAGTGGAAATGGGCGAATTAAAATGCCACAACGTTCACTATTCTTACCAACATCCTGCCATAACCTATGGTTATGTTTCAGTATTGTGAAAAAAAGTTGATTTTGACATTTTTGCCAGTTTTTTCGTTGCTTTTTTGAATGAGTGAATTGCCACAAGTCTTGACTCTGCCATTTTCATTGTCATCCCTCATAAGCATTTTATGATCTGTCTGATCATAATATCTAAAGTCTCTGTTGCCTTTTGCTTTGGCTGATTATATTTGACATTACATGCAGGCAAGGATAATTTTGTTTGCTTCTGTTAGATTCTTAGCAATGGGGAACTACCTCAGTCCAATTACGGGGACAGAGATTTTCTCAGACACCCAGATGAATTTGTTATTCTTTAGTCTGTGAAAGGGTTGGTACATTGTCAGTTCAACCTTAAAAATCCAGGGTTTATCAGGGCTTCCCTCTTGTTGGTTTTGGATTACAGTGCTTTCCTCTCGGCTCTAGAGCATGTCAAGAGCACCGTTGGACTAACAGCTGCCTCTTCCAAGGGCAAGAAAGTGACATCATCTGCCAGACACATCTGTCTAGATTTCTTTCTTCTTCCTAATCATAGCAATAATTCTTCATTACCCAGTAGACTTTCATGCTTTCAAGCAGATTTTTTAAATATTCTCTCAGACTTTTCTGGTTTTAACAAGAGCTGTGGACTGAACTGCCTTGCCCAGCACAACCAGACGCAGGATTTCCCGTCACCTCTCTGACTTCCTCTTCTTCGGCTCTCTCCCTGCCTCATGCTTCTCCAGGTACATTGGTCTCCTTCCTATTTCTTGAACATCAGGCATACTCTTTCACACTTGTTATCTGATTTCTCTTGAAGGCTTTGGTCTCAGGAACCCACATAGTTCACTCCTTCAATTCTTTATGGTCTTTTCTCAAATACCAGTTTCTGAGTCAAGTCTTCCCTGGCCATCTTGTTCAAAATTTTAACATTCCTAACAGACATACATTTCCTAACTCCTTTTCCTGCTTAACGTTTTCTTTGCAGTATTTTTAATATACTATATATTAAACTTTTAACATACTATGTATTAAACTATTCATTGTGTTTGTTTGCCACTTGTAAACTCTGTAACAAGTAGGTATTTTTTTTTCTGTTTTCTTTACTGTTATAATTTCCAGCACCTAGAAAAGTGTGTTGCACATAGTTCAGATGCCCAGTAAATATTTTGTTGAATAAATGGTCCAAATACCTGGTCATTTTCGTATGACTCTGTCAGTGGAGTCTGGTTGTTTCCTTTCCATTCAACAACTGTAAAAGTTCCTGAAACTGAATTTGAAATGCTGCCTTTCAAGTAAGGAAAAAGAAAAAGCACTTGCTGTTTATGATATGTTCCAGCTAATGAACTTTAGGCTTACAGAGTGGAAGATTTGTAAAATAGAATTCAGCAGATGCATTAACTGAAGTGTCTGAATTGTCTGAAGGCAAACTCAATCTGGCTGAGGGAGCCCCCAACCTCAGCATTCTACTTTTCCTTAGAGATGGAGCAAGGGGTGCTAAGTAGCTGCAGCCATCCCAGGCACATTAAGTGAGCTCCAAACCAGATAACCTCCTGCCACTTAACATTCTCTCTTTGGTATTTCAAGAGCACCTCAAACCCAACATATCTAATACCCTAATGTCAGGGCTCTGCTTCCCAAGAAGGCTACCTCAGCCATCCCAGCAACAAACACTGTTGACACATCATTTTCCTTAAGTCCTAACATAAAATCCATATCACGTGCGTTCCCTTTACTGCCTAAATACCTTTTCAGATTTAGCTGTATTTCTCCATCTCCCACCACCGCTTTTCTAGTTCAAGTTCTTATTACCTTTGCTTGGTTTCCTGTAATGGATCCTTAACTGGTCTCCTCTCAGCCACTTTTATTTCTTTTTCTTTCATTCTAAGCACTACAGTTGGCATGATCTTTGCTGAAGCGTATCTGCTTAAACTATTTTATCAGCTTCTCATACCTCTTAAGAGAAAGAAAAATCCTGAACTTGGTCTAATATTCTGTATGATTTGGTCCCTGATTATTCCTTCCTAATCTTGAGTTATTCTTTCCCTCCTTTCTGTGTATAGCTACCACACTGGTCATTTCTCACTTCCTGGAATTCACTTTGTTTCCTCCTTCCATTTTGTTCCTACTTCCTGGTGTTCTTTTTCATGTTCTTTCCATTTCATACACACCTTCCTTCCTCCCCATTCACCTAAAGAACCGTTGCTCTTCATCCTTCAGGCCTCAGCTCAACCCTTGCTCTCCAAGGAAGCTGTCCATTATCCCCTTCCACATCTCCATATGTCTAGGTCAGATTTCTTTGTTATATATTCCTATAGAGCATATTCATTTTTTTTCATAGAACTTACTTGGTTTGTAATTAAACATCACTCACATAAAATTACATAATTAACATTAATATTTTAATCTCTACAGTCAAGAACATGTTTACTTTTGCTCCCCACGTTTTGTCCAAACCCAGTGCCCTAATGGAATAAATATTTATAAAATGAATGCATTTAATAGCTGAGAACCAAGTGAACCTATACCTGATGTTACGATGCCCCCCCACCCCGGCTCCTTTTGCCCTCCTTCATTGATGAGCGGCCACCACTGCGCTGACAATACCCCCAGCAGACTTGGTTGCTTCAAGCTGTTGGGACAAATAAGACAGAATTGCTCACTCGTGTGTTCAAGGACCTGTGATCATAATGGAACCACACTGGGCAAGCACATGGGCTACAGCATGTAACAAAGATAGTTGCAACATAACTTGCTGCTCCCTACACCCTCCTTTATCTCTAACATATGGAGATGGTCATGTTTTTTGTAAGTAAATAAATAGATAAAAACATATGAGACTATATGTATAGCCATATCATTGGAAAAGCAGTAATGATCAGAAAAGTGACTCCATTCTCTTCTCTTGATTTAATACCTGTTGACCCCAGGCCTTGCGTCATGAAAACTTTGAAGTCTGTGGAGTTTTCCATTTTTTTTTTTTTAATGTACTCTTTCACCGTCCTTTTAAGCAATTTTGCCCCTTTTTTTCAGTGTTTTCTCATGGCATCTCAGGGTCTCCTCTGGACTTCTATATACCTAGATTCAGCTCCACCACCTCTCCTCTCTTGAGTTTGCTTCACTTCCTTCCCCTGTGATATTGCAAGTAAAGGATATTATCAGATGAATTGGAAATATCACACATTGTTAATCCACCTGAGGAAAAATCTCTAATAGTGGAATTTCATCTCTATGAAATAGAATGGCAGATGATAACTTTCTGGAGCCAGAAATATTATGCGTGCATCTTGAAAACTGTGAGAATCCACAATCAACCGAGGACAACCCAGCTCTTTTCTTTATGGTGCTGTTTTTAGCTAGTGTTTAAAAAGAAATCAGCCGGTTCAACATATAAGGAAATGTATCTTTTGAAAGCTATTCAAATGTTTTAAAAGAAGGAACCCCACCCCTAAAACTAAACATTACAGTACTTAGTGTATAGATTTTTCTCCTGCCTTTGGAAACAACCCAACTATGTTCGTATGGTGTTAGTCATAGTTCTCCACCCCCGGGATTCATGTGGTTTGAACGCTGATGTTATAGCTCCCTTGTCATCTGAAGTGATTTCCCGAGATGATCTGTTTCCTCTCAAACTTCAGACATTTTAACTCACACTCTGACAACAGCCAAGGCAGTTCCTATGAAGAGCAAATTAATTTACCATCAAGGATATGTAAAAAAAAAATTTTTTTCTGGATCCTAGTCAGTGTTCTTGGATGTTCTTCGATGTGACTGAAGATCTAAAACATACTCTAACTATAGGCACTTAGGAAAACAAATTCTATTCATTTAAAGTTAAAGGAGATTGATTTTAAACCTCTTTTTTTCCTCCTTTAAAATCATTTAAACTTCACTGACTGCACTGTACAAAACAAAGGGGTGATTTGAGGAAATTACCCAAATAACAGAAAAATGACTCCCACTATTTTACTTTCTATTATCTGGGTAGTTTAGATAATAAGCCTTGTTTTGGCCTGAATTGCTTGGGCGATGCTTCAACTGTGACCCCCTTGATGGGCTGGGTGGGTGCCTTTCTAGTAGAAAGCGTGAGAGCTTATGATGTTCTCTTATAGAAGCTATCAATTAAAACTCAGAGATGAAGATTCAGTTCTGTCCAAAAGAGACCAGAAGAGGAAAAAACTCACAAAATTTGTCTTACAAAGACAAAACTGAAATTTTTAGAATTGTCAGCAAGGTTGGCCTCGGCTTCCACCCATCCTTCACCCTTGACCATGCTCACCAAACATACGTCTCCATTTTCAGCCTTCTCTCAGGGAATGGCCATATATTTCAGCTCCAAATATTTCCTCTATATCTAGAAAAGGCACTGCTTCTCTTGCTTTTACCACTTGTTAATATTTCTAGGATTCCTGTACTTGTCACCATCACCACTGGTGCTACTTTAATTGAGGACATTGTCGGTTCTTGCTAGATTGTAGGAGAACCTCTCCCTCGCCTCTGGGCTTCTAGTCTTGCCGGATATGAGGTCCTTCATAGTGTAATGGCTTCTCCAGACACATGTATTAATAGCCGAACCTCTCAGCTTCACCCCTACCCATCACCTCTTCACATTCTGCCCTTCAGTGAAGCTGACATGTGGGCAATTCCTGGCAGGTAGCATGCTCCACTGGGACCTCTCAGCTTTGCGCCTGGTGCCTCATGTGCTCGGACTGTTCCTCCATACTGCATGATGACCTCTTGCCTCCTATTTGCCCTTCCAGGCTGGGCTCAGTTATTAGCCTACCTGAGCCTTCCCTCTACCACTGTTTTGATGAAGGTCCTTGCTCCATGTACTTTCATGCCAAAAGAAAAACTGAAAAAGGAATAAACAAAAAGCCAACTGACGTGTGCAATAATTCAGTGCAGATTTATTCTAATATGTTTTCCCACTAACCTCACAAATGATTGGAAAATCATACGCAGCCCTTTTTGACCATGCGTACTTTTCTCCAGAGGCTAGGGATGTAGAATTTAATTTCTTAAAGAAGTGACTTTAAGAATAAAACTGCTATTGTCACAGAATTTTATTAAGGCAATGATGGACAAGGTATTTTGTGGCCTGACTCAGACATCAGATAATTCTTGAGGATGCTTGATTTTCTGAGTTGTTTAAAAGGAGCACATATTTCCATAACGTGAGATCCTTACATTATCAATTTTATAATACGCAAGAGAATATGGATGATTTAACTCAGAATTTAAGTACCTAATCTGCTCTGTAAATTCCGTTCTCCACTATTGTTTTCCTCTCAACCAGAAAACCTCAGAATTTGTAATTGTTCTATAATTATTATAAAGCTTCACACCCATATGACTCACTACAGAACACTACAGGATCGTCTGTCATTAACCTCAAATTGCGCTCATTTGAAAAGATTTGTGGACTAAAGGCAGAAACTATTGATTTTTAGCACATTTGAATTATTCTACCAAAAAGGAAACATAATTAGCTCTTCAAATTCCCTTACGGAGGCAGGATATAAATAAAGTCTAAATGTAGTCAATAGTGAGTTTTAGACCCTCAGTCACTGACCAAGCTGCGTCTTCTTCCATTCTTGGTGATTCTCAGGTATCTTTTGTTCTCTCTGTCTCTCTGCCTTACTTTAAGAAAGTATAAAATTAGCTCATTCAAATTCACATGAAGGATTGAAACAGCTTTAAATAGTATCCTTCTTCTGTTTGCATTTTAAGGAAGTCAAGTCATAACTAGAACAAATGAACCTTAAGAAAAGCCCAATTTGAGGAGGGGCAGCCCTCACGAGCTCTCACACCTCAGTTGTCCATGTGTAAGGCACACCCTGTCCCCGAGGGACACATGGTTGGAAGTGTTAGAAACTGTCCCCTGTAGTAGGTGTCCTACTCTGTGGCATAGGCTAGCATTTTACACTAATCAAATAGTTCAGTCAATAAAGTCGATATTTATAATAGGAATATGGAATTAAAATAAGATGGAATAAACTTCATCAAGTCATTGCAGTTATTTAAAATCCTTCTTGGGTTATGAAGATTCTTTGGATCTTGAATGACCTCAGGATTCTCTTTAGTTGGACATTCTTGCTGACGTGAACTAAATAGAGTTTTATTAACTATCAAAAATTAAGAGTTGATTGCTTAGTAATTCTGCCAGAAATATTGAGCATTGCTTGGCTTTCCTGTCCTCTCTTTACAGTTGCTGGAGGGCAGTGACCTGTTGTACCCATGTGGTCCCACTTAGCCCGGATGTTCGAGTGCGTTGAACTTCTTGGATGTGTAGATTGCTTCTCAGTAAATTTTGGAAGTTTTTAGTTATTATTTCTTCTAATGTTTTTTTCTCTCTCCCCTCCTTCTGGTACTCCCGTTATCCATATGTTGGTGTACTCAAGATGACCTACATTTCTCTGAGGCTGTGTTGATACATCTTCATCTTTTCCCCTCTATTCTTCAGCTTGCACCTCTCTAGTAATCTATTTTCAAGTTCCCTATTTCTCCTTCTACCAATTAAATCTACTGCTAAGCCCCTCTAGTGAATTTTTCATTTCAGCTATGCTTTTCAACTCCAGAATTTCCATTTGTTTCTTTTCTTCAGCTCCTGTCTCTTTATGGATTTTATATATTTAAAGGCACATTTTCATCATACTTTCCTTTACTAGTTTAAGTATGGTTTTCTGGAACAGTTTAATCCATTTACATTTAAAGTAATTAATGACTAATGCAGGATTTTCTTTTGCCATTTAGCTATTTGGCTTTGTAAGTCTCATACTTTTTGTCCTTCAGTTCTTCCATTAATGCCTACTTTCATAATTATTTGATTTTTTTGTTGAGTGCCATTTTGAGAAAGTTCTCAATCTTTCAGTGCGTATTTTTCAGGTATTTTCTTTGTGGTTGCCACAGGGCTTAAATCTAACATCCTGTATTGATAATAATCAGGTTTGATTTGATACCAACTTAACTTCAATATCATATGCATATGCTATTCCTATGTCCTTCCATCTCCCCACTTTTTTGTTGTGCTTTTACATATTTTATCTTTATACATTGTATGTCCAAACCATAGATTTATCAATATCTTCTTTTGACATTTGACTTTTAGAAAGTGTAAGAAGTAAAAATGAGTTGCATACCAAAAAATACTGGCCTGAATAAGTAAAACCCTATGGTTCCCCCAGCAGAGGTCCTTGTTTCCCTATGCCATGCTCAGCCACCGTAGTCTGAAGAATCCCATTAGCACTGCGTACAGGATGCGCCTAGTGGTGACAAGCCTCCTTAGCTTTAGTTTTTTATTTCCGTCATCTTGTCTTCAAGCTCACTGATTCTTTCTTCTGACACAGGTTTCTTCTGCTGTTGAACCTCTCTTCATTTCACTCATGGCAATCTTCATCTCTACTATTTCTATTTGGTTCTTTTTAAAAATTTCTCTTTATTTAGATTCTTATATTACTCATTCGTCATTTTCCTGATATCCTTTAGTTCTTTCTCCGTGTTTTCCTGTATCTCCTTGAACGTTCTGAAGATAAATTTTTTGGAAGTATTTCTCTGGATGGCCAAAGCCTGGTCTTCATCGATGGTTTCTGGATTTTTACCTTCTTCTGGATGGGTCCTCATTTATTGTTTCTTTGTTTTCTAATCTTTTGTTGCTCACTCTACATTTTGCATTTTAATGTGTTAACTCTGGGATTTAGTCCCTGATATGTCTGTTCCTTAAGTTTGCATCTAGATAGTGATGTCAGAGATTTCCTTGAATGCCAGGAGTTAACAAAAACAAACAAATGCAGAAAGACATCTTTTGTAGACTTTCCAAACCTATGCTGTGCCGACTGGTGCTCCCTTCAGAGCTTAGCTCTCTGGCCAAGATCAGCCTGAGATGAAAGTGAAGTGCAGTCATCTCTGTCTTTATGAGCCTGTGTCTTGTCCTGAGATGGTGCTTACTCATGGCCTTAGGAATTCCCCAATTTAAAGGAGTTTGAATGCCTCTCTCTCTCCTCCCTGCAAAATAGAGTCCCCTCCCCACATCCGTTGTACTCTTTGTATGTCTTCAAACCGATAACCCTTTGCTCCAGGACACCTTGACTTAATTGCTTCTTACATTGCTTTAGCTGTCCAAAGGCAAGTTCTAGGAGGGTGACCAGAGAAGAGTCTCCAGGTACAGTCTTTCAGGCTGCCACCCATTAGGTTGGTCCTGACATACAAGCACCCCCTCTGTGCATAGGGGTTACTCTTCCAAAATAGGGCCAGGGGCCCACAATGGCAGTGCAGAAAGGCTCCACACTGCAATTGGGAAGGGTGCAGCAGGGGCCAGCAACAGTGCTACGAGTTTTACCTACTATTTTTTAAGGCTGCATTTTCTTGATTTGGCATTTGCCTGATTACTGCAACCTTGAAGTCTTTTCTGGAATTTTGAGGAAGATGGCTCTGCCAGTTTTGTCAGTTGCTCCAAGATTCTGTGAGGGAGCAGCACCCTGGAGTGCCTTACCCTGCCATCTGGGTTCCTCTTGACTCTTTGACATGGCTGAAATGTTTCCCAGTAATAATAATAAAAGATGATAAGAAAAATGGTCCAGGGTTAAGACTTAGGAAACAATCAAAGAACACTTAGAAAAGCCCAAGTAGTCAGTTAATAGAATGAGGATTTTGTCCTTTAGAATTGAAAACGTCACTAGTGTTTTAATATAATGAGGTATGCAATGTTCTAAGGAGATTTTTCCACCATGAGGTATGAATCAAGTAATGAAAGGAGCTTAAGAGTGACACCTTGGCAAAGTCCCACAGGTCAATCACTGAACTTCCTTTATCTCTATTGCCTCCTGATTTCACCACACTCGAACAGGTATCATATTTCCTGTATTGTGATTAGATATTTGGGTAACTATGAGAAAAACATAAGTAGTCACAGTGGACCTTCTTTCACTGGGACAAAGCTTAAGTGAAGAAAGCGGGGTACTGCTTTGGCAAGACTTTCCTAATCGGTGTCAACAGAAAATGGCAGAACACACACAGACTAGCTGTAGATTCTGAGAAATTAATGATCAAATAAGAGGCAACTAGGGCAAAGGAGGGGGCTGTGAAGGTAAATAGGGTTTCAAGAAAGTGAGGATGTAGCTTTCCATGAAATAGAGGTGGAAGGAGAGAGAGGGGAGAGAGAGAGAAGGAAAGGAGGAGGAGGAGGAGAAGGAAGAAGGAGGAGGTGGGAGGGGAAAGGAGGAGAGAGACAAGCAAGAGACATGCCTGAGTCTGTCTCAAATGTTCCAAAACCTCTCTTAAAAGGGTTGGTACTTTTTATCTAAGAATAAGATGGGACTTCAAACAGCTAGACTTAGCAAATAACTGGACAGTCACATAAATCTAAATTTTGCCAAATCAGAACAAAGCCACAAAACCAAAAGGGTATTATTCTATTGAGCATGCCTTCTCTAGGGGGCATTCCAAACGTTATCTACACATTGATTTTCCTTATACTAGCATATTATTATTAATATTAGTATCTAATTATTTTATATGCATATATATATAAATTTGTTTAGTTATTACAACAACCCTGTGAGTTGTCTTTATCCCCATTTTATAGATGGGTTAACTGAGGCAGAAAGAACTTGGATAATCACTTGGATTATTGCATATAGCTGATGGGAGATAGAGTGGGTTTTGAACCTAGGCAAACTGGTTCTAGAGTCAAGTTCTTAGCCTGAATGATAACTTCCTCAAGTCCTCAGAAAGGCAAGTGAGCGAGCATGCCCTGTACAAAAATCAGGGCTAAAGGCTGGGACCCCAAGATCGTTTTCCATTCTCTGGGCAGTGTCAGTGTGGAGTTTATGAGTCTAAAGTTGCCAAACTTTGAGATGAGGAGGAGTCACACTTATTCTGCTCTATGCTTACTGTGTCTCCTACACATACTTGCAACTGAGGCAGAGTGACAGAGTGGACTCAAACCCTGAGCCCTCAGACTTGATGGTTTTTAGCTTGGCCCTGCCCTATAATACTTGATCCTGAGGGTGCAGAAAGACACAGCATTGTGTTAGCTTCTTTCCATGAACATATCATTTAATACTCCTCAAAGCCATGGGCATGGGATTCCCTCCTTTTAATAGCATAATAAACTAAATTTTAGAGTTTAGTAAATAACTAGAATGACACTCCCTGGTGGCGCTCACATTTGTTCCCCATTTTGTATGTTTCCAAGTTCCAATTATTTTCCATCACACCTCACAAAAGTCCTTGTCTCTCCGTGGGTCTAAAAATTCCTCAATTATATCGCACCAGTTGGCTTAGATTACCTCCAAAGTGCCAGTTCTTGGATTTTAAGACACTTTTAATCCCAGAGCCAGACCGACATCTCTGCCCAAGACCCCAGCGGTCGGAACGCCCAGCTCTCTTGTGTATCGCTGGCAGAGCAAGCACAGTGCTGACAACACAGCAGGGCAGTTAAACAGCGTTAAAAATTCGCATTAGACTTGAGAGACTCTCTGGTTAATATATGAAGAGTCCCTCCCTCCTCGTTGTTTTCTTAGATTAAAATTTTTGCCAGCATTCCAAAGGCACGCATTCACTCCTGTGCAGGGGCCTGGTAATGAGAGGGAGTGCCGCTTTGGAGTCAAGCTCTGCCAAGTTTAATACTAAAAGTAGGTGAATGAGATTTGACTGCCTCCTAAATTGAATGTCTGTGGAATTTCTTGGACCTGAAACAGAGCCCAGAACAAAGTCTGTATAGTAACATTCACTAGGTGTCAGTGTTTGACAAACTGTCTTGCCAGCATCATTAGTAGAATGTTCATTTTGGCACAAATTGTCTATGGAAAATGCAATTAGGAAAAAGTTGTGCAAGTACCAATTAGAAACTGAATAACCCGCCTCATTCCTTTTATTCAGATTATGCTTGGAGACGAAGCTGAAATGAAGTTCTTTAGAAGGAGCTTGCAGTCAGACACGGTAGTCTCTGAAGTACATTGTCAGGGGTAGGGATCAGAAAGTGCCGGCAAGAGTTTGTTCTGGTGCTTTCTTGCCTCCTCATTCTGCCACTTTCTTCCCTCTTCGGACTCCCTTCCGTGGCCGCCATGGGCATTGGACCTGGGCCTCTTGCCCTGGTCTTATAACCCCAATGCAGGAGACATAAAGACCCTTCCAAAGAGCGACACTTCAACATGAATTTGGTCTTGTCTCAAAACACTGCCTCATTTGGAACGTTGTCTGCCCCATTTGTGATTGTTAAAGTACCAACAAAATTCATTTGTTCATTCATTGCGTCAGCAACAACTTACTGAATACTTACTATGTGCCAGATATTGTTCCAGGTACAGCAGAAAGAATAGTAACCAAAAGCAGGAAATAAACAGAAGAGTAAGCTATATAGTATGTTAAATGGTTTTAAAGTCTGTGGAAATTACAAAGGGAAAGGAGAGGGTGAGGTCCTTGTGTGGAAAGTGGCTACACATCTATTATGGTGGAAGACATTAGTGGGTGCATGAAGAAAAACCTGAAAGAGGGGAGGGGGTAATACCCTCCCAGGAACAGCATCTGAGCAGAGGAATTAGCAAAAGTAAATGCCTAGAAGCATGAATGTGCCCAATGGGTTCAAAAAAGCAAAAAGAAGCAAAAATGTCAGTGAGGCTGGAAGGTAGTAGGAAATTAGATAGAGAAGTAAAGGGAAGAGAAGTGTACACAATGTAGAGGCCGTGGCTGTTGTAGAATGGGCATTGACTCTGGGAGGTACTGGGGCATTTTAAGGAGAAGAGTGATATGAGATCTACATAGGTTTAGATAATGGCCCCGCTGAGGACCTGCTCCAGTGGTTGTGAAGGTAGTTGCGGACAGACCAATGGAGAAAACTATTATGATAGTCCTGGTGAGATGGAGGTGCAGAGAGATGAAAAGATCCAGGGTATATTTTGGATGTGTAGATTACATGGCTTGCTAATGGATTGTCTCTGGGGTTTGGGAAAAGAAAAGAGTCAATGTGATTCAGAAGATGTTGATTTGAGCAAGTGATATTGCCAACTCCTAAGATGGAAAAGACCTTGCCAGAAAAGCACAAAACAATTTGGTTAGGGGAATGGAGTAATTTTGGCCTTGACTTGCAAATTTCCATCTGCCTCTTAGTTATTCAAAAGATGATATTTAGGACAAAGTTTGGTCCACAAGTGCAGAGGTCAGGGAAATGGTCCAGGCTGGGGATATAAATTTGGGAATTGTCAGTGCATAGGAATTTGAAAACTTGAGGTAGGATGAAATCACCAATGAAGGGAGTGTAGACATGGAACAGAAAAGGCACACATTAGAGATTGGTATAATGGGGCAGAACCAGCAAAATAAACTTAGAATAAATGGCCAGGGATACAGGAACCTGCCCTGGAAACCAAGAGAAAGAGTGCTGAGGGAAGGCTGTGCATCAAGATGTAGAGTGGACAACTCCAACTGGGAGATGAGAAAAGAGTGTCTAGAGCATAAGTGAGGTACCTTCCAGAACCACCCTTTTATTATATTTGAGTGATTCAACATGTGAGACCCTTTGCTAGCATTTGGAAATAAAAATATGACCTGTATCTTGCTGACTGTTGCTTCATTTCCTCCTGTGCAATTCAGCTAATTTTATTCCTCCTTTCAACCAGATCCATGTCATTGTGTGTACATGTGTGGCACACACCTGCGTACACCCGTATACACACGGTTGTCCCTGGGGATTGGCCTGCAGGTTGTGGACAAGTCCCGAGAGCTGCCACAAGGTACATGCCCTCTTCTCTCATCCATGGTGACATTGCTTCTGTTGCATCCAGCCTCATAGGTGAGCCTCTGGTGTGTTAGGATTCCTCAGATATTAGAGACCAAAACATAATAGAAGAGGGGGAATATAATATTATTATGGTTAAGCATTCAATTTTTGTCTATTAATTCATGCTATCGTTACTTCTCACAAAACATGCTAAGGCAAAATATTTGTTTGCTGCTGCTGCTTCTTTATTTTTGTATGTTTCTTTTTTGTTGTTGTTATATGACCAAATTGTGAGTGAATATTTTTACCAAAGGTTTATGGTAAAAATAGAAGCAATTTAATTCAATTAAAAATGTGCTACAGGAGCCAAGTTGAAAGAGCTCTCAATGGCCAAATTGTAAACAGTTGAAGAACAGAATAAGTGACAATAGTATTGGATTATAACCCATAGAATGAAATAAATATCCATCAGTCTGTACTAATACAAATCACCAACCTAATAAATGAATAAATACTGTGGCTTTGTGTTACATAAATGGTACTGAGAAATAATTCTTCTGTTTCTTGCATTTTTTATTTAACTTGTAATTTGAAAGATGTACATAAATCTGGTTCATATTTCAGCAGTTTACTTATCCCGTGCTTAGGGATAAACACCTAGGTTTCCTTCAATTTCCCACTAGCACCAACTATGCTACAAAAGCATCCTTATGCCCAACTCTTATCAGGAGATGAGAATTTCTCTGAGATCCAGATGTAAGAGGAGAATCTCTGAGTCACAGAACAAACACATACTTAATCTTAATAAACATGTCCAGACTACTTTTCAGGATTGATGTACCAGATTATACATTCACAAAAAACATACAAGCTTTCCATCTCTCCACATTTTTGCCAACACTTGATCCTATCCTGTCCAGTTTTTGTAATTCTGTAGGTGCCATATTAGTTCCTCCTTGCTGCTGCAATAAAATAACAAGCCCAGCTGCTTCCATATTCAAAGCAATATTCAAAGTAATATAGTCTCTTCAAATCTCTCTCTCTAATCCTCTCATTTCCCAATAATAAAGACTCTTCCAATTAAATTGGACGCACCAAATAATCCAAAATAATCTTCCATCTCAGGAGACTTAAATCCATCTGCCATGTAACATATTCATAAATTCTGTGAATTAGGATGCAGATTTGTTTTGGGGGGGCCATCAGCCTGACTACCACAAGTTTATAGTTTTTAACACCTTCTAGAAGAAGCAAAAAATTATATAAGGGTCATATTTCACATCAAATGCTATGTGAGCTTTATTTTATTTTACTAACACACTGCATTGTCAAAGAACATGCATTTGCTGTATTATGATACCAGAGGGTAAATACAGAAAAACTTGCAAATGTATTGACTTTTCGAACTAAAACAAGACTACATCAATGAGATTTTAAATAAATCCACAGGTTCATAAACCCCAGACTTACAGATAATGAAGTAGAAATGCATGCTTTGTACCTTCATCTAGCCCATAAGATACACATTGAATTAAAGATTTCCTTATTTGTTGTATGTTGAAATTCAATATCATTAAGCAGATATAAAATCTACACGTATTCCGCAAATTATATTGCAGATTTGTGGTTTCATCCCTGCAAACAAAATTGCGTGCAAAATGTGCATGCAGAACTTTATAAGAGTACAGAGCTTTCTAGACAGTAGAAAATTACAGGTCAGAAATTAGAACCTGAGAAAGAAAACAACCTAGAGCATCAGTTTTCTTTTCTCCCCGACCTCTTAAAAAAAAACCTCCTTAAAAAAGAGCTCTTATTGCTCACCAACTTATAACAAACTTATAACAAACTTAAAGCCCAAGTCTCTCCTTAAAGCAGGAGGGAGAGATTCCCGAAATAGGCCCGTGCATCCCCTGTGCAGAAGGGCGGGGCATCTCTGTGGTGTCTTAGGGCTTAAGGATCACAGTTTGACCAGTAATTTAGAGGGCAAACTCTCAAAATAATGAAATTAACAAAGAAATTTTTGTGCATGCAGTGAACCCAGATGGGAGGAAGGAGACCTGTCAGTTGTTTTTGAGATAAAGGAACATCCTGCTCACAATGGGAAATCTGGGAGATATGTCACCTAAAATAGTAACTAAGATGAAGAAAGGTTAACTTCCAGTAAGGTGAACTGTGTAACTAGCAACAGCTTTATAACTGGCTTTTGGACACAGTAGGTGAATTTGGAGAGGAAGCTCCATATTGTCTATTTTAGGAAATATGTTCTAACATAGATAAATATTGAACATTAATTACAAAGTTCTAATGAATGCGTTAGAATGCATGTTGCAGCCAATATGGCAGTGCATATTGTCTGTTTCATTTAGTCACTTTGTCAGCCTCCTGTTGATAGCACTAAAAGCTCCCATTTCTCACTAGCTAAATCCTTCTCTTTCATCATCCCTGCATTTCACCCACCCCCATCCCATCCCAGCAAACCTACATCCAAATACGTGCCCTGCCATACACAGCATCTCTGTTGTCTGTCCATTGTTCTATTTAATTTAAATTCGAAGTAAAGCTTTTTTTGGTAATTTCTTTCAAGTCTATTCTTAATACCCATGAAGCTACAATGTTTATATGGTCTTCTTAATTAAATCTGCCAGTTCCCAGTTGGTAAAAATGACAAGGAATTGGCAAAGTTTTCAATCCCTAGCTGGAGTTGATGGATTGTTTTCTATTTTAAGCATTCAATTTAGAAACATTTCTTAGGCAGTTTGGCTGTTTGTAAAAAACATTAACATACTCTCTTCTCTGTTTTTAGTCATTGCCTTGTATCCATCTGTCAAGGGGGTCCTATGCTGTTGTTTTTCTAACAACTCTTCAAATGTTGACATTTAACCAACAAGCCTCAATCATGGTTTCATTTGGCTTCACTTGCCTTTAATGCTATAAATTGACTTAAAGCTTTTGACTGTAGATGGGTACTACACATAATTGGCTGCTGATACGGAAATTAGAAGGTGAATTAGCCAGGTACAGCCATGAAAACTAGATTAGAGAATAAAATGAGTGAAAGATTGGCTTGAGCACATTAGAATACAGCCAAAGTATAATTCATATGGAACAGATTGGACCAGTAATCTGGAATCTCAGTTGGTGGTTTGGCTGCTAAAAGAAGCTCACATGAGGTAAAAATGCTCATTTAACCCCTCCTTTCATAACCCAGGAAGATTGTCTTTAGGAGCCAGGCATTGGGTAAGAAAATAGGCACCATGGTGAGCAGAAAGCTTGGCTTATAGTTCCACGTGGATTTCCCCAGCTGAACTGGGAATGCTACGGCCACATGTATTGAGAAGCCAGAAGCCATCCTCTTGCATGACATTAGCCGAGCTCCTAAATATTGTGTCATGGTCTGGAAGTGAATAAGAGCAAAAGGCACAGTGAGCTTCATCCTAGATCCTTTATTCATTCACTCAAAAATGTTTACTGAGCTGAGCGCCTATTTCGGGCGCTCTTTGGACCCTCAGGATGCCGAAGGGAACAAGACTAGTTCCTCACTCTCGTGGAGCTCACAGCCCAGCCAGAAGTATAGTCGTAAAAAACACAGCAGAACATTGCATGGGGCTTTACCTACTGGGTGGGAATTTTGGCTGATGCTTAGGAGGTGACTACTGATATTCTAAAGAGAAGTGTTTGGCTGGCAAACACTTGGTGTAGGCAAGCACATAATATAGAATTTGTATCTATGAAACCATTTACTTCAAAGTTAATAAGACATTCAAATGTCTTAGAATGGCCTAAACTTTTCAAATGTGTGCACTTCATGACATTCAAAGAGGATAATTTCTATCAATATGTACTCAAGTGGGGTCATTTGTCAAACTGACTGTACATATCTAGGTGGAACATTATCTGTCTTGTTAAATTTCTCCCAATGCCGTATTTTCAAGACAGCCATAAAATGCTTTCATTGTATGTCCCAGAAAGAGACAATGGCCAAAAGACTATCATTGCATTTGGACCTAATATGTTTTTCTGTGAGCACATAGTGGGGCTTAAGAGTCCATGGGAGACTGGGCCTATACAAAAATGCCTGGGAATTTGGAGGATATTTCCATTCTGTTCACTCTGCCTTCCATGTAGCATATGTCTTAGGGAAAGAGGCAGTGGTACTGATTGACTGTGTAAATTGGAGGCAGACTTCTCATAAATGAAAAGATTAATTTAAAATAGTCAGATTGTTGAGGTTAAGGATATCAGCTCTGACTTCTAAATTCTTAGGCTTAAAATATGACTTATGAGATAGGGGACCTTAGGTAAATAAATTCTGTTCTCTGTGATCCAGCTTGCTGATTTGTAAATAGAGAAAATAGTGCTACTCTCATAGAATTATTGTGAGGGATAAATAAAAAGCATATTAGGAAATGAGTGTCAACTAGGCATTCTGTAAGTTCAATTATGTATATTTATATACATATGCTTACATATGTATCTATATACTAGTATATATGTGTGTATATTTATGTATACTTAAATCTAGTATATAAACATATATGAACACACATATGCATATATATTCATATATCCATATATGTATATTCACAGTATTTATAGTGTATATATGTACACTATAATGGATGTTAGTATTTATACATCAAAATTCTATTTTCTAACCAAAATAAAATTTTTATTTTGTCTTCCATTGTTCTTTAGAATGTATTTGGTAGAATGGCATTTTCTTGGTTAATATCTTTCTCTCTGAGCAAAGAGAAAACTCCTTTGCTCATTGTAAGTCCCAACGAGGCTTCAATTAAGGTATTAGAGAATATACACCCACACAATGTCATCAAAACACTGCATTTGACTAATCATCAAATTTTCTCCCTGGCTGCAATAGGGAGAGTGCCCTCCTTCTTTACCTAGCATTTCTCTTTCCCCAACCGACTCTCTGACCAGGGTTTTCTGATCTTTTCAGGATTTATCTTTGAGGGTTAGGAGAGAAGGGGAGGACAAAGGGGAGAGAGATAGGCTTAGGAGGAAAGGGAGTGCTACATTGTGAGTGCATTTGCCACCTGCATCAGTGGAGCCCCTGCCGACCAGGTATCAGGTATACAATTGGTGTCACCTTAGATTGGAGGCTAAGGCTCACCTCCTGAAATGGTATGCAGTGTTTTTCTTGTATGAGAATATGTATATTCCTAGGGAGTCCTGGATCCATACTTTTCACTCTATCCCAGAGAAGAGCCACTGTTGTACATAGGGACCACAGCATTCACTGAAAGCCAGTCTGATAGTCTTGGTGCCTATTTACCTGCTTAAGAGGAAGGCAGACCTCAAGCAGATCTGGTTCTTATCTGTAGAACAGACTATGGAGTTTACAAATACCCATTTCACAGGATAGGTATTAAAAGTAGAAATTATACAACTCATAAAAGAGTTACGCATTGTGCGTCTCCCTTGTAGCTGGTGCTGTTTTGTGTGTGTGGTAAAGGGACCTAGCAACCAGTAAGTATTAGCAATAGTAATTCCTGCCTCTCTCCCTCCTCCCCTACTGCTTCCTGCCATTCCAGGATCATTCACTCTCCTGACTGATCATCCTTAGGTGCCTAAGAACACCCTTCCAGTGTTTGCCCTAAGCTTTCTGAGGTTGTTTAGCAGGAAATCATTAAAGGGAAGCTCTTTACTTACCCAGGTATATTTGTACCAGTAAACGTGGGATAGAATGTCTAGGAACTGAAGTCATTCATTCTGAATCGCTCTGCTTCTCAGGAGTCATCATTTCTTTCCTTCTCAATTCATTCTTTCTTTCTTTTTTAACCAATTACAAGTATCTACTTAAACTATTTGTTCTCTTTTTCCCTATGATAACTACATTAACAGTACTTGGAAAATACAGAAAAATGACTTAGTCATTCCTTCCTAACAAACCTTGTGCATATGTGTGTGTCCTTTTCTAGCAGTGGTTGTAGATGTTCATCTCCTTAAATTACTTTAATCAGTGTACATGTGATTGTCATAACCATTTTCCTTATTTTTCCATAATGTTTATAATGGCTGCCTAACATTTGTTATGGCACATGATTTTGCCTTCCTCTACTTATGGCTACTTTGATTCTTCAATTTTTAGTCTGTTTCAGAAAATAACAGTGATAAGATTGTTATGCTTCTTTTCTGGATTGCTTTCTTCAGACTCAGTTCTTAGATGAGACATAGCTGCCAACTTTTCCCTATAGGAGTATTTTCTCTATGCCACCATTAGAAATCTCAAGTTCTCCAAACTTATGGTCTACCTTCAAGGGACTGCATGGATTTTCTGTGTTTATTAAGCTAAATATATCTGACCTGTACCATGAGGAGCTCCACTATTTTAAGACTTGTCCTCCCAGGAGCCATCCTGGCACTACTGCAGGAACCGTGGGAAGTGACCACTTCTGATTCTTGTTGGGGGGGAGGTTGGGGAGCAAATAGAGATGATAAGGAGACTCGTAAGCTCATAGGTGAGGATGTGTGAAGGAGGCAGGAAGGTCAGGGATGGATGGCAGTGGACAGCTCAGTTGATCTGTCTTTTCTCCCTGGCTCAGCCTTCACAGAAAGTTTGTTGAAGGAATTGAAAATGTGTGTCTCTTAGGAAAAAATATCCATAGTATGTTTATAAAAGATCACTCTGGCAAGCTCTTGGCAAGCATTAAGGGTCATGGCTGTCATCTTTGCCTATCCTTCAGAGTCCAGAGAAAATGACTGATGATAATGTTACCCATCTACTAGAGTTCAGTTTTCTCCATAAACACAGCTGTGTCGTGAGTTAAGCAAACTCACTATGTGAAAATTTGGATTGACTAAAAATAAACCGAAGATGATTATTTTCACCATAAAAGAATTCTGTGATTTAATAAGTATTCATCATGGAATTATTTCACACAGTGAGGTCCCTTCATGATCCTGCAATGCTATTCTGTATATGAGCATGTATTTTGCATGCAGACGTATTTAGGCCTCATCAATTGCATGCAAAAAGGTATAACCACACTGACAGTTCTCCTTTCTCTTTTACAAAGAATACTTTATATATTTCCCCAAATATAATAGTTTGAAGTTATTTTATTATTTAGATGAGAACTGAGATTTAAGCTAATTTTCCTCTTAAATTGATCCTTTAGAATAGGAAAAGAATTCCTATTATTTCAGTGTCAGTGTTTGTTAAAATAATTTTTTTTGGGGGGGGGAGGGGACCTAAATCACCGCTTTGGTGGATTGGAGTCAATTATTCCAGAAAATCATGTTGTTAATCTTAATCAGTTCCTGTGGGTCTGAGCCTTTTTTTTTTTTTTTTTTTTTTTTTTTTTACGTGGGCAGGCACCGGGAATCGAACCCGGGTCCTCGGGCATGATGGCAGGCAAGCACTCTTACCTGCTGAGCCACCATGGCCTGCCCTGAGCCATTTTTAAAGAGGATCTTTTGATGAGGTTACTTCAGTTAAGGTGGGCCCAGCCAGGTCAGGAAAGGTCTTAACTCTAATCCTGGAGACCTCACAGGGAAGGTCCCGGAGACAGAAGCAGGGGAGGCAGCCAAAGCTGGGAACTCTAGAGAGAAAGGTGAAGATGCCGCCACGTGTGTCGCTAAGGGAGAGAAAAGCCAAGGCCCGAGGCTAGCGGGCAGCCAGCCCCGGAATGCCGCAGTCTTTGGGGAGAAGCCATGCTCTTGCTGACACCTTGATTTTCGGACTTCTCCTGGCCTCAAAACCACAAGCCAATAAATATCCCTTGTTGAAGCCACACCCACTGTAGGGTATTTGTTTTAGGAACCAGGAAACTAAAACAAGGACCTAGAAAATAATAATAGAGATGTTATTTTAGTAAGGTTGTGGTTTGTAATCATGTTACCTATGCTTCCAACATCAAAAGGTGTAGCTCGTAGTCCTTCATGGAAAGGAAAATAGTGGTGAAGAAAGTGGGCTTTAATGTCAAAAAGGTTCGATGGAAAACCTGATTTTATCATTTTACAACGTATACTTAGGTATATGTTGGTACCAAAATTGTAGTAGTTAGGGTTCTCTAGGGAAACAGAACAGACAGAAAATATATATTATATATATTGTGAGATTTATTATAGGAATTGGCTTATGTGACTGTGGGGATAGGCAAATCCAAATTGCATAGGGTAGCCAGAGCCAAAGGCTGAGAATTCCGAAGAAGGTTTCCAGTGAACTCCCCAGGAGAAGCTCACTGGATGCAGTAGGAAACTCTTCCTTCCGACTGCTGACATCATCAGTTCTCCTTTTAAGACCTTCAAGTAACTGCGTGCATCTTCCCTCACTGTTGAAGGCTGTCTCTTTAGCTGATTGTAGAGGTAATCAGCTCTAGACACAATCACCTTATACCTTACTGATGATATAAATCCACAAAATAACCTCAGAGTATGATCAGGCCAGTGCTTGCTTGACCGAATAACTGGACATTATAACCTAGCCAAGTTGACGCATGAACTTACCATCGTAACATGTAGGTGTATATTGTATATGTCCCAGACGTCAAACTAGGAATATATAATTACTTGCCAGACTCTTAAGTGGATTTAAACTGACAGACGTTAGGAGGTGGAGGCAGATAATGAGCACAGGATTAGCAGCATCTACACTCTCAGTTTACATCGTGGGAGGGCCATCAAGAGATATTGTTGGGGTGCACGGGTAGTTCAGTGGTAGAACCCTCACCTGCCATGCAGGAGACCTGGGCTCGATTCCCAGTCCCTGCACTTCCCCCCAAAAACAAACAAACAAGCAAAAAAATTTCAACAAATGGTGCTGCAATAATGGAATGCTCTCACATGGAAAAATAATGAAATGTGACCCTGCCATCCAGCATACAAAAAAAGGAGATTGTCAAAAGTTGTTGGGACAAAAAGAATGATCATTTAAAGCCCCAAAAGGTAAAGCAAAAATACGTACATACATACATACATACATACTTAAAGTTGGGAAAATAGAGAGAAATGAGGCTTTATTGTAAAATCAAGGAAATAGTATAATGGAATAAGCATCATGTTTAAACTTGTTTGTGAAACGACATGGAGAACTGAAAACAGAAGAGCTTAGAAAGTGATTCCTTTGAGCAGTAGAAATGGGGTATATAGAATGTCGCTTTCAGCATAAGCCCTTTCCTGTTCAATTTTTAATGTATTTGTTTAATTCTTTACCGTGTACGTGTTTGAGTTTAACAAAAGCTTGTTCACAGATGCGAATGTGTACGTATTCTCATTGGAGCATTCAATAGCTCCCATCAACTTGAGAAAAAAATGCAAACCTCTTAGCATGAGCGCACGACCCAGACACAGCTTACCAGTCTCACCTCTTTCATCAGCTTCCAGTGTCCACCTGAAATCCAGCCGCCTGAGTAATCGCATTTCCTCCAGACTTGTCTTTTACTCTAGCAGAAAGTGCTGGTTCTTCTGCCTTTTTGCTCACCCATTCATTTTCTGCCTTTTCACTGCTCTGTTGTGTATCACAGGGAATCAACCCCTGCAAAACCTATTCCCCAGGCTCCCTTGCCTGGGCAGTGGGGGACAGGGATAGGAAGCTAGCATGTCAGAGAAGAGGAGAAACTAGGGTGTTTTTCTCCTAATGCCTGCTGCAGGCAGCCTCCCAGGCAGTGCTGCATGTCCTCTATGGTTGCAGTTCCCACTGAGCAGAATTCTGCATGCCTGTCTCCCCATCTGTAGTCCCAGTGGCTCCCATCCTGCCAGGTAGAACCACCTTGTCACTTCATCTCTCCAACCCTAGGGAGGGTAATGATTCTGCCGGTGTTAATCTCTGAACTGCTTCACTTTTTGGTACTCGTTTTATTAACTACATGAACACCTTTGCAAAGTGTTCTATCAAATTCCTCCTCTTCAACTACCCAGATTGGGTTCTGTCACCCAACCTGGGCTTGACTGATGAGCTTTGTTTGACCTGGAAGACTTGGATGTTGGGTGGCCACCTTTAGGAAGACTTCCTGGTTTGTGTTTGCAGCTCTTCCTCTGCTTCTAGAGCCCGCTAGGATCGTTGGTCCCCCTTATCATCACACTGCGTTGTGGCTTTCACTCTGTCTGCCTAACACAGTGTGCATTTCTCCGGGGCAGAGACCTGTTGTCTGTGAGTTGGATCGCTACTGTCTGGACTCAATGAGCACCCAATAAACAGTTCTTTAATGATGATCTTAGGACTATGGAAGATTTTTTTGTTTGTAAGATTGGCAATAGAGTAGAACCTCCATAACACAAATTTGACAGTTTTTTTTTTTAACATGGGCAGGCACCGGGAATCGAACCTGGGTCCTCTGGCATCGCAGGCAAGCATTCCTGCCTGCTGAGCCGCCGTGGCCCGCCCCATTTGGCAGTTCTTGAATCAAGTCTTAGGGTAACTCTTACAAATGTCCACTGCAGTATTCTAAAAGAGAACTGGACATTCTGCCTAGGATAGTGCCTTTCAAATTTTTTTCCACCATGACACCTGGTAAAATGTATACTTTATATAGATACTCAGTATTTAATGAACATAAGAATTTTGAATTATGCTTTTATTTCAGTTCTATGTTCATATATACACAAAATTTGATACTTTCTTATGTTTCCCATACTTTTCAACTCTGTTCTGTTCTGTTAAAAAAAGATTCTGGTTGAAGCCCATTAACTTGATTTCTCAATGATCTTATAGTTCACAAACTTTCAGTTGAAGAACCTGCCTTAGGTGAAAGAGGTAATTTTAATGACACAGAAGATATTTAATGATTCAGAAGGCTTATTTATGCTATACTCTTCCTCAATGTATACCTGAAATCTCACTCTGGAATATTGTCTTATGTTAGGAATTTAATTCTTCTTAATAATAATTACCATTCTCTTTAGAAAGTATAACATGCTAAGCTAATATCACACGTAATGAATATATATAAAAGAGTTTCAGATCCTTCTGTAAGGGTAGGATTTGATGAAGAGAATAAGGAAGACTGCTGAACACTTCAAAGGAAGGGGAAAGCTTTCCTAATTTGGGTACATATAGATGTTAAAGACTTAGGCTGAACATAATGTCTCTAGTTAATAATTTTGTCTCCAGAATTTGATTGCCTGAACAGTTAATATATGTTAAGTAGATTTTCCGACTGATAGGTTTTCATGTACCTTTCTTTTCAGATACTTATCTGCAAAGCTGATTTCAACTCATTGAACTCCTGTTTTATAGTTTGTAAATATACATACCCTTGACTTAAATGTTGTACTAAACAGGCTGGAAAATATCAAAATATTATGGTCTCATTGATAATATAACTTGACCCAGGTTTACCATCAGAATTTCCCCCATAGATTGGCAAGGCCCTATTCCATTTCTTTTTCCTGGTATATAGATAGTGTTTCTCTTATTAGACATTCATGCAGATGCAAAATTTTCTTTCCCAAAGTAAGTAACAAAAGACCATCACCAAGCCATCTGTGAGCAATTTCACATCTGAACTGCTAATCAAGGTCAAGAAGAAAGACACATAATAGGTGGCTCAGGGTCACAGCTATTGTTTGATATTACTAAAGGATCTTGGTATGTGGTCCCCAACAGGGCAGGAAAAAATGAATTTTATTGAGTCAGATGAAAACAAGCATTTTGTTCCAGGTTGTGTGTGTGCATTCCTTGTATTTGCCGAGGGCAGCCTCTGAAAAGGGAACCAAGTAAAGAGAAAGGAATAGTGACAGGAAGGAAAGAGAAAGGAAGGAAAGGGAGAACATGCATGAACATGTATTTACAGGGTTAAGTTTCTTTCTTTCTGGAGTTTAGACCTTACCAAAAACACACAAAACAGTAGTTGAGACTGGGTCCTATTCCAAGCCTAGAATCAGTTTATCCTTAAAAGGGACACCAAGGTGGGTGTTGGTCCGCTCACCAAGCACTGAGGTCTGTAATGCACAGTGTCGCACTAGAGGATGGGGAGATGGACGGATTGTCTAGATCCCTGCCCTCAAGAAGCTCGTGATCACAGCTGAGTGGCCCAAAGCAAGCAGATTAAAAGGTTTTTCAACTCCACTTTGGGGGAAAAGAGGGAGGAGCCCTCCTGGTCCTGCTTGTAAAGATAAAGAACAAAAGAAGAGAGTTGAAGTAACTAAAACAGCACTGGGCAAGAGTGACTTCAACTTTTCTCATTTAATTTGTCAAGGAACAAATGTTTTCCTTTTTATATTAAGGGTTGGGGATGGAGGGTGAGGTGAGAAACTATTGATGAGAACACGTTTTTATAACTGTACTATTAATTAAAGCCCATGGGTCAACTTAGGGTTCACTGATTGTGTAGTGTGGTGCGTGGATTTTTAAAAAATTTTTATTCTATTACCATATATACAAACTAACATTTCCCCTCTTTATGATATTCAGAGAAATATCTCAGTGCTGATATTTGCATTCACAATGCTGTGCTACTGTAATTTTCCTTCTTTCTTCTACTGATAGATGTTCGTAAGATACTGTGTATAGTGGCCCTAATGACAAATAGTAGTAATGTGCATTAGAATGATGGAGAGAAAAGGGAATAAGAGCAAAACTGAATTGCATTGAGATGTAGAGGAATTGATTAGGCTACTAAATGTAGTTGAGGAGAGGACCTATTGCATCAAATTATTTCTTTAGAAATATTGTTTTGTTAGTTATTTGTTTACTGACCATTTTGACTCTCAAGACTGAGGAATAGGCAATAGTGTTTGAAATGACACCAACTCTGCAAGGCTGCCTACAATTATATAGGTTGTCTGGTATTTTTACTAACTTTTAAATATGATTCCCATGAAGTCACATTAAAGATTCACATTCAAGATATTTTTGCTGGGCAGAAAGTGACCCCGCAAGATCTTGAATCTGAAAATTTAGGTTATGATAGAAGCTCCAGAAAAATCTCACTGTACTGTATATGCTAACAGACCACATGGCGTTAGGTCTAGCATGAGGAAAGCAGCTTGTTTTCTGTGTTCAGAATACCTTTTGAGTACTCTTTTTCTTTAGTAGAATATAAAAGACACTTATTTATCCATTGGAGGGCAGTGTTTCACAAATTTTAATTCTGTTGTCACCTGGGAAGCGTGAATGGTCAATGCCTTAAGACCACACGGAATGTCTTCATGTGAGTAAATTCCAAAACCACCTTGGACATGTTTGTTCATCCATATGGTGCTTTGGACCTAAGTGATCATAAATGCACAAAATATTTGCAGCATCAAACGGACACTGCTTTGGCTGTGTAATAAAATTTTAAGGCTTTGTATTCTGTGTTGGGCTTCAGAAACTCCATCTGGGTCTTCAACTCTTTCACTGACCCATCTAAATACTCCATCCATCCCCTTCTATTTTCTTATATTCTAGACACAGAGAGCAGCCTACAGCTCTTTTTACCATTATCAGACAAAGAAAACTAATGTATAAAGAAAGTTCTGGAAGGAAACCACACTGAGGCAGTCACGACTCTGGACAGAAAGTAGGTTTGAAAAAAGGTAAAGGAAAACTTACACTATTACTTTTCTCTATTTCTGAATAGTTTATACAAGAAGAATGATATTACATATATATATATAAGTGTGTGTGTGCATATATATATATATTTGGCATGGGCAGTTTCCAGGAATCGAATCCAGGTCTCCAGCATGGCAGGTGAGAATTCTGCCACTGAGTGTACATATATTTTTATGCCTGTATTATTTATATATTTTTTTTATACAAGATTGGATTGGGTGACGCTTTCCATTTCAAAAATTTGATTACTTGAGTTGAACGTGATACTATTTCCATTCCAAAGAAGTTGCTATAAAGCTGTCTTAGAGGGAAGACTTCTAAGCACAATGTTGGAATGGAAGCAGAAGCTACAAAACAGAGTGAATTTTGGCATTGATGGTTTTTACACTGTTGGTGCAGTTAGATAGTTGGGATGATTTTACAGTTTGTAGGCAGTAAGTCTCCAGTGAGAACAGATTGTTACTGCCCTCTAGTTCTACATAGAAAATGTTTTCTAACCTGGATTAAATTTAATACTTGAAACAGAAAATAATTTAGAGTTAAAGAAAAAAGAGTTCCTGAAATAAAAAAGAAAATAGTAACTTAAATGACCAAATGTTGACTTAATTTTGCTCATGTAGAGATAGTTATTGAGTATTCATTTTAGATTGCCTGTTAAAAAGGCTCATTACAAGGAACAATGATTCATTTTTGTGAACTCCTAAATTTGAGGATGTGAAGCCAAAATACTTTTCCCTGTTTACTACATTGATTTGCTCTTAGCCACTTCTGAAGTCTTTCCGCTTTTTTATTCAAGCTCCTAACTTCCTTAGTTTTTGATAAACTGGGGAACATTTAATGCCTGGAAATAAAGTGGGTTTCATGCAGCTTATTCTTTCTGAGCAGCTTCCTTTTCTAACCAAAGTATTTGGTCCTTCAGAGTCCTGTGTAGATAATAGGGCTGAAGGAGAGTCCCAAAATGAAAGCCATCTCTGGTCAAATAATTCAGCTATTTGAAGCATCCACAAAAGGTAGCCTGAATTACATGTAAGCGGTGGAGAAATACAATTAGAATCTTTTACACAATTGCAAAGTCATTCAACAATATTAACTTCACTCCCTCTTATGTCTCAAAACCAGAAGTAATGTGCAGTCTGTTTGGTGGGACAGAAATGGTGAGTGTAAATGGCCAAGAAGGAAATTTGTGCCTGGGAAATTCTGTGAGTTTGATGGCTTACAGTGGTATGAAATAACAAGTCTAGACTATATAAATTGAAACACCATTCTATGCTTTAGAATAATGGGAAGATCTGGAAATCTCATTTACCTAATCCATTTCAGGCCCATGCAAGCACCAAAAAGCTGATCTGCAGGACACTTGACATCATTATTCTCACTTCTGGATATTTGGATCCACATAATTAATTAGTTTACCCTTTTGAATAGGTCTTCTTTTTAAGCCCACATCAGTGCTCTTCAATGTCTTCTTAACTGGATAGCCTGGGGTGAATTGAAGCCGACTGAGTAAAGAATACCTCTGCTATTCATTTAGCTGACCTGAGTTTTATGTCAAACCTGTGCCAAGGTTGGGCGAGTCCCTCTCAAGGAAAGGAAAGAATTTTCTCTCTGCCAGGCCACAAGGTGGGGCATTAAGAGTGTATTGACATCTGGCAGCTTGGGAAATATATAAAAGCCTAAGAACTGAGTAAGAAGAGGAAATGGAGGCCATTTGGGGTTGACAAGTCGTTGGGCTTCTTCCA
Organism: Tamandua tetradactyla; assembly: GCF_023851605.1. Lineage (NCBI taxonomy): Eukaryota > Metazoa > Chordata > Mammalia > Pilosa > Myrmecophagidae > Tamandua > Tamandua tetradactyla. The sequence goes on along the minus strand of NC_135346.1, from coordinate 7,242,879 downwards.
ATGCACCCATTCTCACAGAGGCTTTTTAAAACATGACCACTTTCAAGTTCTAGTCCTGCCAGCTCTCATTCAAAGAAAATGACCTCGCCTATTGCCTCCCTGGAAATGGTGTCTCACTGGCATAAGCTGCCTCCTCTCCAGCTTCAAGCTTAACCTTACATTTACTAAGCCTTACCTCATTTCAAAAAGGACTGCCTCCACCATTTTTTTTAGCCTCTCAAGCTTTGGTCTTCATCCCATCCCATTCCATCCCTTTATATCCCTTCAGAAGCTATTTCATTTAACATAAAATCATACTCACATTTTTCACTTACAAAACCCCTCTTTGAGTCCCCATATCCCTAAGGTGCCATCAAGATTTTAATTCCTTGACAAAGTTCTTGCAAAAGTAGCCGACACTCCCATTTTGTAGTCTTGACTTTTAATCCATGCCTCCCTCTGCTGTATCTACTCCTAATTTTTTTGCGTAATCACTCTTGCAAAGATTCTAATGCATAAATTCAGTGAGTTCTAATCAGTCTCTTCCACAATTAAATTTCTGTAGTATCTGGTACTGTAATGATTTTCTTTCCGTTAAAACTTCTGCAGTACCATACTCTCTTTGACTTCCTCCTACTTCTCTGATTATACACTTGATGGCTCTTCTTTTTCTTCCAATCTAGTAAATCGGCACATCTCAAATTTTAACGTGCATCAGAACCACCAGGAACATAGATTTCTGGACTCCATGCAAACTTTCTAATTAAGTCTGGTGTAGGGCCTGAGAATTTGCATTTCTTACAAATACTGACTATTGGTGCTAATGTGAGGTCTATAGTTTGAGGACTACTGCCTGAAATGGATATGCTCTATTCCTTTTGCCTGTTTCGCTCCTCTTGTACAATCTTTTATTAATGGAATTCACCTATTCCCATAATTCCTTTGTTACCTGAATATGAATGATGCCTTCCCAAATCTATATCAAAGGCTCAATCATTGCCCCTTTTGAACTCCTCCTATAGGTTACCACTATCTATTAAACATCTCACTTCTATTTTATAAGTTTTACAGGTACCCTAAAATCAACTTTCCAGTAGGGTACACATTGTGTCCTCCACCCCAAATGGACCTTCTGCATTGTGCATTTTCTCACATCATCAGCACCAACTCACCTGTACGAGAAACCTTGGAGTCAACTTGACCTCAATCCTCCTTGCCCCACAAATAATGGTTCACAAAATCCTGCAAATCCTACCTCCAATATGTTCCTCTTCTTGACTTTTCCCCAATGTTTCTATTACAAATTTCTATATTGCAAATACTTCCTAAATGGTTTCCTGCTTTTTTCTCTCCCATCCCACCCTAAAATTCAACTTTAAAAAAAACATATCTGATTGTAATATTTCTTTAAAAAAAAAACTTTTAGTGGTGCTCCATTATAGTATAAAGATATTTCTCGGCATGACATTCCTTCATAATCTAGTCCCACCCTGTTTTCTAGCCTCATCTTATGATTCTCCCCTTTGCTTTTGGTGATGCCTGCCTGTATCCAGAATCAACCACATGGAGTTCATTCATGTCTGCACTCATTCTGGATCCTTCCCTGCTGCTTGTCTATCAGGCAATAAAAGCTTGCAGTTTAAGACTGGCATATATTTCACTTTCTTCTGTGATGCTATCTCCATTCACCAACATTCACCATGTCTTCTCACCCCCAGCACAATTAGTTGTCCTCTCTTGGTTCTCATGTAATTTTGTTCATACAGGCTACAGAGTACTTCCTGCCTGGTATTATGGACCTTTTCTGTGTGTGTGTCAGGCGACCCTGTCAGTTTGGAGGCACCCTGAGGGCTAGAGCTGTTTATCATTCCTGGTCATACCCTTGAATCCTTACACATTTCTTGGAAGTCAAAAGCCCTCCGTAGGTATTTAGTTTGAACTGAAGCCCTATACTTTGACAAACTCCATAAAGAGGGATCAGCAGACAGCTGTGAGACTGGGTTTCCAGTCACTGTGACTCCTTCCCCAGCATTTTCAGAGTTGGAGTAAATGCTAAAGTGCCTCTGATGAGGCTAACTCAATTGGCCTAGAGATTAGCAAGTTTCAGATTAGTTTTCTATGACGTATTTCCTAACAATCTAACTTTGGTTGGTCTGTTGAGATTGAGAACATGACTTTATTGTTACAGCAGAGCCTTGATGTGCTACCTCTTATATGATCTATAATTTTATTCTAGAGCTCATTCTGGCCCTCCATTTAAATTGGTTGTGTAACGTCACCTCTCTGTGTCTCAGTCTCTTCATTTTAACTAGTAAATCTCTACCTCATTGTTTTGGTCTGGGTTATTTAAACAGCTTCTCAACTAAACTTCCTGCTTTTATTCTCTCCCTCTCCCACTTGTTAAGAATTTTAAACAAGTCAGTTTAAATATTAAATGGATAATTCTATATTAAGTGCCTAGAATAGTATCTACCTCATTGAAATACTCAATAAATGTAGGTATTTTTAACTATAGCTATATTTGAAATCTATTCTAAAGAGTCTAAAGATAAATATTTTGTATAGAGAAACCATTAGAGATGCAAACTTATTTTTAACAAGTGGGCAGATTGCTGAAAATACATTTGAGTTCATTAGATACTAGAAATGTCCTTTACCTATTTTATTTGAACTGACTTTTTTCAATGTCCCATTTGCTGAGCTTTAGACCTGATACATTTCTATATGCTGCACAAGAGAGCAATATATTGGTATTATATTACAGCTCTTAATGGATAAAGGGTAGCAAATGTTAATATGCCAAGAACTGTGTTGAACCTTTTTTCTCCTTATTCATTAATGAAAATTTTGTTTTTCCTTATCCCACAAACACATTAAATTGGCATCTGAAAAAGATAAAAATAAAAATAATTTGACATCAAATCCAAAATCACTCAAACTCCTTTATCCTCCCTGCTCAGAGAACTTAGCCCAAATGTTTCTCTTTTGCAAACTTAAATTTATTCTGAATTTAGAAAATGCTCATTTGTTCTCATAGCATTCCTAGGTCTTAAGAGAGAGAGTTCCAACACTCTATCCTCACTTCACCCCCCTGAAATTGGAGACTCTAAAGAGAATGTGAGTCACCAAGAGGTTAAATGGCTTTCTCAGGACCACACACCACGTTAGGGTCAGAGCTGAGGTTAGAAACAAATTTCTCCATTTCTTTATGTGTTTCACTGGGCTACCCCTCTTCCCTATTTATTTAGGTGCACGAACTGTGTTGATCACCAGTGAGTGAGGTTTCCCTGTGTGACAATAAGATATTTTTAAAAGATGACCTTTTAGGCAAGCATTTTGTGCCCTTTATTTAAAGTAACACACATACTCTCAAAATAAATCTTTGTCTCCATTTGTCTGGATCTGGATGTCTGAGTGTGTCAACATAGCATGAAACCAGCTTTGGGGCATATGGATGTCTTCTGCTTTACTTGGCCATTTAGGAAAATCCCTTTCCGACAGCCATCTTGCTTTTCATTTTTATAAGAAATCTGCCATGTATCTCCAAATCACACCCTGGAAAACATGAGGAAAATACTTATTTACTGTTCTAGGATACAGTATCTGAGATATAATCAACCAGCCAATAGCTTCCAGCAGACAATGCTGCAAAGTGCAATTTAATAGGTCATTCAGTGACCAATCTAAAGAGTTCTCTCCCTTCGCAGGCTTCATGAATGGTGCCATCTGGAGCTGTGTGCAATGCACAGCGTACATGGCCATACACAGTGGCCTTGTTGGGGAATCTGCAATGCACAGCATACATGGCCATACACAGTGGCCTTGTTGGGAAATCTGCAATGCACAGCGTACATGGCCATACACAGTGGCCTTGTTGGGAAATCTGTAATCTCCAGCTCTGACCTTTTTCTTAGTCCATGAAAGATGAAAAGCATTGACAAATATCTGCTAACAGGATGTTTAATAAAATGCCATAATATACAGAAAACAATTAAAATTTGCTCTTGGTTTTCTTTTTAATTGTTTCTCCTTGTATTTATCATTTTTTAAACAAAATGATTTTTTTGCTGTTTGTTTTTGACTCTCACCATTTATTTACCTTGTCACTGGAGTTTTATGTTATTTTAGTATTCCTTTCTCCATTCTTATAGTTTTCTCCCCAAATTAATAGAAAAGAGAGAGGTGGGATTAGGGTAATTGACTGTTTCACTTGGATTTAACTATTATGGCTCTCCCTCAATAAGTTCTTTTCTTCTTCTCTAATCCCCCTTAATTCACTCTTTACAGTTGATTTTTGGAGTTGAATAAGAGGGGGACGTTTTGAGTTGGGGCAACTTGGCTCCCACTCTAGTAGTCCTGCGTTAGTGGCTCTGTGACAACAGAGCTTCACGTTGAGCTGCCTCATGTGAAAACCGAAGGGAAAGGACCAAACCTGTGCCTTTTACAGCTTTAAAGATCTGTAGACCAGCGATGCTTTTTACTTTTTATTTTTTGCAAAATTAGATGCATGCACATGATTTGTAGTTAAGGAAATGCTATCTGACATACACTGGCTTTAGGTTCCACTTCGATCAGTCATAGAAGTTCAGAGAGCATCTAAGGCCAGAGCTATGAAGTCCTGAGCAGCAGGCACTGCCCTGAAAGGTGGGGGAGTGGGCAGAAAGGCGAGCTCGGGTTAGGCAGAGGCAAAGGGATCAATTCCTATCTCATTGTTATCACTATCATCATTATTCCAGTCGTGTTCCCATCTTTCCTGGTCATGACGTCTTCCTTACTCACACTGAGTAAGCATTCGGAAGTGTCAGTATCCCTTAGGTCCTTTTGCCAACCCCAAATAAAAAGAGCTATAGAACGCACAGATCAACATTTTATTTTGGGGACCAAAGTGAAAAAAAACTTAGCTTTAATATTAGCTTTTATGACTCCAGACTCATCTCTGTAGTCATAAATAGTAGCATGCTTTAATGGGCTCCCTAGTATGCAGTCAATCCAAACACCATTGAGAACCTGAGGACACACTTTTTTCCACCAACATGTGAACTTCCCACCACCCTGCACACCATGAGTCCTGTGTGCGTTTGTCCAGCAGGTGACACAGCATTAGCAAGTGGCCCAGGGATTTCTAGCAGGGCTCAATAATTGGCCGGGAGATAGCAAGCATGAGTATGCCTAAAACAGTGCAATGTATCTTTTAAAAATATTCTGAGATATGGCCATAAGGACAGTTGGGGTTCTACATTAAAATGAATGATAATTTAAGACATATATATTTTCAAGTTATTTGTTTTCACTTGTTGAACAAATGCATAGATAGCCTGATAAGGAAACCTCAAAGATGACAAAAGAAACATTTAAGGAAGGAATGCAGTTCCCATTTTACAGATCTCAGAAAATAAATAACTTGAAGGCTAAGTTTAAATCTGTTGAATGAAAGATTTTGAAGAGTTTGTAGTTCTCTAGTTGAACTTAGGTAAAATGATGGTTCAGATGTATAGAAATAGAAATGATTAAATTCAAGACAAGTGTCTTTTTTTTTTTTTTGTATCCTGTGCAGTAGGGGGTCACATTTAATTTTTCTCCACGTGAATATCCTGTTATCACATCACCAAACAAATGTCTTTTAAAAAATCAATCTTGTTCTAGATTCTTATACATAACAAGTAAAGAAGATAAGTTCTGAGTTGCATAGTGTCTTGTAGTGAGTGGAATTAAAACATGCACATTACATTGTTAAGCGAAGGCAATCTTTGAGTTTCAGATATGCATATTCTTTAAACGGAGTGTACTCAGATGTGGCAGGAAACCCAACTCTAGCATTAGATAAATATTTGGGCATATTTAAACATTAATCAATGTGTTCCATGCATATATCATTAATTTGTTCTTGTCCACATGCTGTGCTGTCTGGAGCACCATTTTTCATCATTGGACAATAGCATGAATTCTATGACAGTCAAAATTTCATAGCTATTAAGTAAATTGCACCAGGAAAATATGCATAAAGAAATGGGTCAAACTATGCCGTATTTTTAGGTCCACTACATAGAAACGCTCTGGCCATACCTCCTGAAAATGACCTGAGACATTCCCTGGGTATGAGTTTCATAGTGGTGGGATGTATCCATGCTCATCCTTCTTGCCTTTTGCAGAGCCCACGCCCATCCTTATCAACTGAGGATACTTAGCATCCACATCCTCTTTGATTCCCCCTGAGGCACCGTGAAATAGGTACACATATTATCTCCAAACGTATTTAAAAATTATTTAAAGTAAATTTTATTGCTTTAATTTAATAGTTCACAGAGCTGGGTTTAAATTCAGATGTGCCTCCAAATCTCCTGTTTTAAGCATTCTCCCCCTTCAAATTTACTAGAAATCATAAGGCAGGTTAAGGAGAGCCTGTGGAATTCGATAGCTCTTCATTCAGCCATGCCTTAACCTTAAGGTATCCTGTTCTGCCCCGAGAAGAGAACATCTGAGTAGCTGGCAGGAGGATAACTGGTCGCTGATACCTCTACCTAACGTGCTACCCCTACCTACCTGGATAACATCCAGCCAATTAGTATCCATGCTAGCACCTCTAAAACTGTAATGAACATATAAACTGCACGGGGATCCTGTTAAAATGCAGACTCTCAGCAGTAGGTCGGAGGAGGGAGCCTGAGATTCTGCATTTCTAAGGAGTCCCCAGGTGATGTCCTGCAGATCTTCAGAATACACTGTGAGTACCAAGGATCCTTGCTCAGTAAAATCTCTACATAAAACTACAGGAATTACCTAAATTGACACCAATGACAGGGGAAACACATGGGACTATATGTGCCTCAAGGGCTCATCAGAACTTAGAAGGAGAGAAAGTCTGGACCTCTTATGCTCTGCTTAGCCGCCTGTCTCTCTAATTACTACCTGCTTCTCAGCCTCCTGGGTTTACATGGAAGTCTGGATCAAGCCTCATGTGCTTGTTTGAAACTTCTATGTACCCCAGAAAAGCCACATTCTTTTTCCTAAGCCAATCTTTTAGAGGCGGATTTATTGCTTAAGGTGGGACCTTTTGATTAGGTTGTTTCTATGGAGCTATCTGCATCCATTCAAAGTGGGTCTTAATCTGCCTACAGAAGTCCTTCAAGTGGGGACCATTTTGGAAAAAGCTCAGAGCCAACACTGACAGAGACATTTTGAGATGCAGAAAGAAAATGCCCCTGGTAAAGCTGTTTGAAACCAGAAGCCAAAGGACCAGCAGACACCATATGCCTTCCCAGATCCGCCTTTATTGAGTCAATGTATCATTCTCTGGATGCCTTAGTTTGGATACTTTTGTGGCCTTAGAACTGTAAACTTGTAACTTAATAAATTCCCATTATAAAAGCCAGCTTATTTCTTGTATATTGCATCCTGCAGCATTAGCAAACTAAAACATCATCCAAAGCTTTCTCCCTTCACTAAATCTTCCTTTCTATTCAAAATTGTTAATTGTTCCACAATTTTATCTCTCTTTTTCCAGAACTAATGATCCAGTTATCATTAAGGCTCTCTTTTCTTGAGAATGGCTTCTTCTCACTTGGTATTTGGAAGAAAAAAACAAATAAACCAGGATTTGACTTCTGAAAAAGGATCCTATCAACTCATGTTTTGGTTTAGATTTTTTTAAGGGAATTTCTCTCACCTTAGTATTGAAATTTAAAAGGACATATTTGATCAACTTTCCACTCCACAGCCTCTTAGGTGTAAAATACTGCCTAATAACAAATAAATGCCTATATCAATTACTCTCCTTTCAGTAGCAAATAACACTGAACCCAAGTCAAATTTCTTTAAAAATAAGGGGAATTTTCTGATCTGTTTCACTAAAAAGTCTATGACCTTCAAGCTTGATCTGTTGGGCCAATGATGTCACCAGGAGCTGGCTTCCCTCACCCTATTTACCATCTTTGATTCTTTTGTTACTGGCTCCACTCTAAGGCTGGGTTCCCTTTGGGGCACAAGTTTCTTCCAGGAGATCTTGATGTAAAATATTTCCTTGTTTATTTCCAGTGGAAATGAGAATGGCTACTTTGCAGAAACCTCAAACCGAAACCCCAGAATAGATCCCTCAGCCCTCCGTGGCCTATCTTGTGTATATGCTATTTCAGTTTGCTAGGCTGCTCAAGCAGACACTATGAAATGGGTTGGCTTAAATAGTGGGAATTTATTAGCTATGGTTTTCAGGCTAAAAGAAAGTCCAAATCAAGGAGCCATCGAGGTGGTGGTTTCTTTCTGAAGATTGTTGCTCTGGGACTGGCTGCGGGCAATCCTTGGCTCCTCTGTCACATGGTGGGGCACAATGCGGGGTCCCCTAGCCTCTCCCTTCTCTCCCGGGTTCTGTCAACGTGCAGCTTCTTGCTTCCAGAGCTTCCTCTCCCTCTCTCTGAAATTCTCTCTACTTACAAAGGAGCCCGGTAACAGGATTAAGACCCATCCCGAATGAGGTGGGCTGCATCTTCTTAACTGAAGCAGCCTCATCAGAAGTCCTACTTACAATAGGTTCACATCCACAGAAATGGATTAAATTTAAGCACATGTTTTTTTTTTTCTGGGGTACATACAGCTTCAAACCACCACACATGCCCACACCCAGACCAGTTACATTAAGGAATATGAGCTACAAGAATTGGTCAAAGCCAATCAGTTATCACCTGTAGACCTGCGGGTTCAACATTCCTGATAAACTCCATGACTAGGAAATTCAGAGTGAAGAGAGGAAGAGGGAAGAGGGAAAGGAAGCAATGAATATCCACTACAACGATTCTCTCAAGCATCTCACAATCTAGTAAGACTGATAAAAGAAAACCAGTGATGTCGGACCCCTCTCTCAGCAGGATGAGTGGGTCTTTAGACCATACCTGTCAGCAGAGACATTTTGAATTTCATTATTGTCATCACGTGGGCAGGATCTGAAATGGAGATCCTCTGGATTGTCCTTACATGCCCTGCATCCCACGAGTGACCCTGACCTTGGGGAGAATAGATTTTGGCTCTGAACTGAGTAATATGTCCTGTCAGTTACACTGCCTTGGGGAGAGAGGGTAGAAATGGCCAGTCAGGTTATTTTGTACAGTATGAACAAATTATCTGTAAGTTGATCTTTTTTTTCATATAAATGGCTTTTCTGTTATTTAACCACAATAAATAATAGCAATATAACATGCCATGTTTCTTTAGAAATGATCTTGCTTCATCCTTAGAATATAATTAATTGCTTTCTTACAAACTACAAAATGTCTCTGATTTAATTTACTCAGTGTAGGCATTTTAAAATGAATTCACCCCACAGATACTGTTTGAGCACATATGGCATTCCAATACCAAAATTAAACCAGAATTTATTCCTGCTACATCCTATTCTTCCTACTTAACCCAAACTAGTGAACAAGACACAGAGGAGCAGTGTCGTGATATTTAAATCGTTTCTACTGCCCATATCCAGACTTGGATTCTAGAATGTGACAAATAAAATCAAAGTGGAGGGACAGGGAGGGTGCTTCCAATCAGGCTGGGTTTTTTTTTTTTTTTTTCCTCATGGTCAAATTTCTCTCCTGTTCTTTTTACGAATCATCACAAATACATTAGTAAATAAATTGAAAAAAGTTTTTATCACATTCTATATAGATTTCCACATTAGTATTTTCTTTTCTCTTCTTCCCTCAGCATCTTAGGATTTAGAAAGGAAAAGTAATCATGTAAAAAGTGAAGCAGAGATGAACTACTTTGGTCAAATTGAGAAACCACATTTTTCAGTCATTTTTCCTTTTCTTTTCTAAATAATCAGCAGGACACAGGTGTGGTTGACATGATTCTCTCCAAGACCAGCCATATTAGTTTTAGAAACCAGCTATTGTCTTCATTTTATATCCAACGAAACTGTATCTCTCAGTCCATCAAACCTCCTGTCCCAGGTAACCCTTGGCTAGGCTGCAATGCATGTCACACATAAAGATGTTAAGGAGGTAGGCAGAAGTACTCAAAACCTGCTACTCTACTGGCTCGCTAGCTGTCTAAGTTGGGGCAAATTGCTGCACGTGTCTGAATCTTGGTGCTGGGAAATGCAATGATAATAAATAGTCCAAGGGACTTTGTGATGATAGAATGACACGATGTACACAAGTGGCTCAGCATGGTGCCTGGCATAGAGGAAGAGGCGATGTCAGCTATCACTGTAAGCTCTTCCATCCAAAAAGCATTCTTCTAGACAAGTCTCCAATTTTGTTTTGGTGGTAACAAGGTCTCTACACACTACAATGTGTTCAATATTGTTCCAGAATTAATATGGAGATTGTCACTATGCTCTTCAGCATCATTTGTAGCAAAGTACACTGTTCATGTTAATTCTAACATCCCACTGCCCAGTAGGGTCTGCGCAGCTATGAAGTGGGGTGAGCATTTGTTTGTGAACCCTGATAGGATAATTCTGGACAGTTAGTTGTCTCCTCTGTGCAAGAAACTGAACAATTACCAAGTCCCTGCTCAGCTGTCTGCAGCATCGACAGAGATTCGATGCTTGGACATCCTGGAAATATGCTGCATCTAACACTGGCAAAGCAGAGAATTTTACTTGGGTGAAGGGGCAAAGGTCTTCAAACCCAGATAGAGAATAGGATTATTTTAGTGTGGAAAATCGTGATTAATATGAATGGACTTGTGTGACTTTTTGCTTATACAGCAACTAATCATTTTCCTGACTAGTGATGTAATTTGGTTGTTCAGGAAGGTACTTGAAATGCCTTGTCCCCTTCTTTGCACCACTTCTATCAGTCTTTTCACAAGTGATGATATTTAAGGGGCAGAGAGGGGGTGAGTCGGGAGAATTGGTTTATGTCTGTGGACATGCACCCAAGGAGAGTGAATTAAAGCAACCTTAATATGAACACGTCCCGGCCTATCAGTTTATACTGGTCTTTAAGAGGCTGGGTATGGGGTGGGCCATGGTGGCTCAGTGGCAGAGTTCTTGCCTGCCATGCCAGAGACCCGGGTTCGAGTCCCAGTGCCTGCCCATGCAAAAAAATAACTAAATAAAAAAGGAATAGAATTCTGGTCTTCCTTTAGATTTGAACAAAGTTAAATGTATATCAAGTAAATGGATGTATGTAATATTTAATCAAGCTGAACAGAAAATTCTGAATTCAAAGCAAATTATAGGGTAGGAGTCACTGCCATTTCTGAAGAACAATTTCTCTCCTATCACCTATTAATTTATTTCCTATGTAGCATTTAGGATAAGCAAGTATAATAATGTACACTCTGTTATTAAAGAATATGTTGTTTTGTTTGGGTTTCCAGATTTAAATACTAGCTTCCCTTCTGGAATCTTCTGGTATTAAACAGATTTTTGCGAATGATAATTTATTGGCAGCCATAGTCTGATGTCACAAGGGTAGTAATTAAGAAAATATGGAGGAAAAAGAAAACCTGTTGTGGCAGCTGTTGCCAAGATGTGGTCAGATCTTAGAGGATGTGTCACTTTCATCTAAAAGTACATTTATTTTTCCTAGAAATTTCTGCCATTCCTAAACATTCTTTATAGCAATTAATACAATATTGTAGGATGCCGTCCTTAACGAAACATAAGGACTCACTTAACACCCCCTGGGTTGTGAGTTATGGATTCCATCATCCCCCATTTATATATTTCATTCCTACTGCCATCATCATGCGCTCTATTTTCTACAGTGAGCAAAATATTGCTTAACTAGATGCGAGATCTTTTAAACCTTAGATGTTGCCTTTCAGGTTGCAACAATTTTCCAATCCTGCCAAGTACAAGGGAGTAAATTCTTCACTTTTAAAGACTCATGGAGACCATTCGCAGCTTGAGTGATGATTTAATAACCTGTCTCTCTCGGAGACAGTGCCTCGAGGGGCTCTTTAGCACCTGGAAGAATTCCTGCACCTCTAAAATGGAAAGGTTTGCTTCCAGCAGATGCCCCGGGTCTGTGAAGATTCATGCTAGTGGTGGTGTCACTGAAATTAACGCATCTGATTCTACAACACACAGGCTTATTGATCAACTTCAACTGCCACGTGAGAGATGGTCCTCTACTGAACATAATCTTTCCCAAAATAACTTTGGAGTCTTTTTATATCAATCAATATGAATCATGACATCATAGTTGTCCATATTTATTATGACAATATCCCCAAATATGTCAGTCCGAGGTCTTCTTCTGACGTAATGAGTATATTATGACAATTACCAAAGGATGCAATTCAAGGGTTTTAAAGTAGTTGGGTCTTTTTCTGGTTTGCACAGAGGAGCCATACCAGCTTGGGCATTCTCTCCACCATGCCCCTTGTCCGCTACATTCCAGCCCCAAAGGCCTTCTTTTTGCCCCTTCAACACACCAAGCTTAATTTTACCCCTGGACATTTGCACTTACTGTTTATTCTGTTGAGATGGCTGAATTTTATCAGATTTTTGCCTGCCCCCTTCTTATTATTTATAACTCAGCTCAATTATCACTTCTGATCAACCCCTATCAAAAGTAATTTCTAGTTCTCGCCTGCCATGCCAGAGACCCAGGTTCGATTCCCGGTGCCTGCCCCCCCCAAAAAAAAGTAATTCCTGTCTGTGCCATTTCCCTGTCTCAGTGTTATCACTATCATTATCTGAAATGATTATCTTTGTTTGTTCACTGTTTAATTGTCTGCTTCTATTGTTGCTAAAATTTAAGCTCCCTGACAATAGAGAATTTATTTCTTTTGTTGTATCCCCAGCACTTGGCAAATAGTGAAAGCTTAAAAAATAGCTGTTAAACAAATGCATGAATGGATATTTACAGTGAATTTCTCTTAAGGCTAAGCCGTCAGTAATTAAAATGTAACCTTGGATTCTGTGAGACCAGTAGTGATCTGTGTTCTCAGATGATATCTTGGTATTCCTTACATGGAACTTTCCTTTGGGGGAATTTCATGGACCTGCTTTAAGGGAAATTAGTGCAACAACCCTGTGAAGGCCATAGCTATATTCACAACAGGCATGATACTGAAGATATTTTCATCATTTGCATCTTCACTGTATGAAGCATTAGGAGAAACTTCTCGCAGTTCTCTGTACTGGAAAGAGGGAGAGCTTCTCTGGAGCAGCTGTCTTGTTTTCTCTTTGGACATCGAAATTTACATAATTAATCCTGTTTCTCTTCTTGGCTTAGTTGCTGAGTAATTCGGAGCCAAATTTGTGGCTCACCTAGACTGCAGGCACAGCATGCATTTTGTGTATTAAGTTTATTTCTTATTTTCCTACCCTTGTGTTCCATTCAGCATCCAATTCAATTTCCTCTCTGATATTATCTATTTGTTTTATTAATTTGTATGATTTTTTTTTTGGTAATAATACTGTTTGGAACAAGACAAGGTAGACACATCCTCTAAAGTGAGGCTATGTTCCCAAAAGCAGTGTGTTATTTTTGGATCCGAGATTTCGAGAATGTGGGTGGAGCCCTGAGTGACACAGAGCCCTTGGGATATAAACAGGTGGGCTGTAAAGATAAATTGGAGGACTTTCCTTTAGTGACTTGTTTTTTTGGCCCAAGGATGTAAGATGCTCCATATGCTTGGACAAAATTGTCTTCCTAAGAAAAACATAAAGTTACTTTTTGGACATCCAAGGAGGTGAAAGAAAAATCCAGATTGCTTTGAAGGGCAAGCCCGCAGGGCCAACGGGTATAAACACAGCTCCAGATACCAGATGTTTCGGCATAGCAACGTGAAAAAGTACTCCCCTTTCTTTATTTACACTTTACAGCAAATATTTTGCAAAGAAAAAGCAAAGAATGTTGATGTTCCACCAGTTGAGCTTCAAGCATAAAAGGTCCCAAGTTCCAAAGTGTCAGCATTCCTCATAAAGGGTCCTTCGAGGCACTGCGCCGTGGTAAACATCTGGCACTCTATTTGCTAGTGCTCCAAAATGATGATGCTAGGACCATGCAGGAAGAGAGAAAAGCTTGTAACTCCATTCAACAGCCATCTCTTTTTCCTACATTGCAAGGGTCTAGATAAAATGTCATCACTGTTATAGTTTTAACCAGGGGAAAGAATGTCCTAAGCTGCATACCTAGGCATACACATATATATGCAAGTGTGGGTATGCATATATATGTAAATGTGTGTGTGTGCTCACATACACACATATAAAAATAGGCAGTTGGGGTACAAGGGTAGTTCAGTGATAGAATTTTTGCCTGCCATTTGGGAGACCCTGGTTCGATTCCTTGTCCATGCACTTCTCAAAAAAAAACAAACAAACAAGCAAAACAAACAACAAGCAAACCAACAAAATTCAATAAAGGGTGCTGCAGTAAGGGAATACTCACATGGAAAAATAATGAAATGTGACCCCACCATACAGCATACAAAAAAAAAAAAAAAAGGAGGCAGTCCTATTGCCAGCCAAGTCCTTAAAATTCCTTCAAATGATATTACATTATAGATCTAATCTATAGATCGCAGAACCATCTTCAGGCTGGACATTTGTTTCATGATAGGGAAATGCTGTAGTTGGAGGTCTCGATATTCTGGAAACCAGCACATCTGAAGTCCTTCCTTAGAAGTGACCATTTGGACCTTGTTATAAGCCTAAGGTTCTTATTTCTTAGTCTCATTAGTAAATCAAAGAAAGGGAGAGTAAATCATACACTTAATAAAACATCAAAGACAGACACTGCTGGGAGTGACTTCTAGTACCAGTTCCATCATATCTGTCGGGAAGTCGGATGCTCGGGCAGTAAACTTAAAGAGGCTGGGAGACAATGAAAAGAGAGAGCAGGCTTCATAAATCTCACATTGCTGGGATTTATTCCAGCCTGTGCTCAGTAAGCCAGGGAAGATGATAGGAGTGTGTTCTACACACAACTCAGAACAGCGGCGGATATATTATTTTGTCCTTTAAAATGAAGATCATATTAAATTGCATTTCAGACATCCTGAAGTCCTTTATGCTAACGGCATTGCCCCTTTTCTTCCCAACTGCAAAGTCTAGGAAATTTAGTTCAAGACAAGACCAAAGAAAAATTGAGAGGCTAGGATGTTACATAGCAACTTATCAAACTGAGAGCTTCTAATAAAAGATCAAAGAAATCAAGCATTCACAGAAATCTTCTTTAACCCAGGCAGATGGAAAGGTTAGAAGAGATTCTTAGTCACACCAGAGTTTTGTCACTGCACTCCAGGTGAGAAGATAATCTCAGGATTTTATCTTATAAATAATGAAGGGCATAGTAGGAGACCGGGTCTTGACTCCTGAGAAGATTACAGGAATGCGAAGCAGATCCAATACGGGCTCTTATCTGGAGAACTGAAGCCAATGAAAACAACTGGAACAAAGAGGAAGTTAGAATGGGCTTTTGAGATTATTAGACTATTTACTTTAAACTTTCTTTGAAGGAGGTGAATATGACCATATAGCAAGCAAACGGAGACAAACTTTTTCTATATTTGACTTTTTCAACATGCCCAGAAAGGATGTGTGCCTGTAGATGGGCACGTCGCTTTACTGTTCTTTATGCACGAAACGGCCGTCATTGAACTAACCTACCATCAGGAGGGCTGAATCCCTTCTTCTCCCCCCCTTCTCTATCACATACCCGCTTAATTCATCACTGTTCTTTCCAAATGGCGATGCAAAATCAGGCATTTCTAAGTTGGCAAGCCAAGGATAAGTTAGCTGAATGTGCTAAAGCAGAATGACTTGGCCCACGTGGAGTGAAACCCAGTCCTTTGCCTTTCCTGCAGGAGAAGCGCGGTGAACAGGCTGCGCAGCGGGTGGACATGCGGCCACAGGGGCACGCCCAGGACCGCCCCGTTTTCATTTAGGCTTCCGCTAGTGGCCACGCAGTTCTTATGTGACCGCCTTGAAGTCCTCAGTGAGATTCCATTCATAACTAAAATTCAGGGGGGACTTCTAAAGACCACGCAAATGATCGTCACAGCAAGTTCATATGTCACCAAAGTGACTTTTTCCCCCCCATCAGATTTTTTTTTTTTAAACTTCTAGGACATGCTTCAATTTCAACAGCAAAACTTCATGACATTCAGGGGAGAATAAGGAAATTGTTATTTTTCTCAGCCTTCCCTCCCCCCCATAAAAGAAAGGCACAAGTGTGGTTGACTTTGGCTACAATAAAATCTTTTGGTAAGAGTCATATTCCCTCCTAAGTAATATCAAGTATGGGGAAGAAAATATGATTTCTACATCTGGCTCAAGCTATTTTATCTTGTCCAGTGGCTGGATCCTTTTGGGTCAGCCACGCTAACTAGACTAACTGGTTTTGATGAATGCATACACACCATTCACAGTGAAAGCTCTAGTGCCCCAATAAAATGTCTAGGGAATACTCACTTGCTTAATTTAATGTTATGTTAACACATTCCAGGACATTTATTCTCTTTTAGGTTGCTTTGCTCTTGAAATCTATTTGATTTTTTTTGAAGGTCTGTTACATTATTGGAAAAAACAGACACCATTCAATGTTTATTCTTTAACACTTTCTACATTTTGGAAGGAGACTTAACAATTAATAATACATTCCTATGTTCTTTCTCTTACTTCATCTTAGCTATGTAAATATATCTCTCCTAGTTACCTATTTTTTCCCTCATGATCAGAATTTTAAGGTCAGGAACAAGTCGCTTCCTAACCGCTATGAATATGGCATTTACTTTTCTTCTCTCCCTAGCTTTCTCATAAAAAACTTCTATCTATATTCTGTTTTCATCGGATCAAGCATTTAACATTTTCTGTACTACATTACCTATTCTTCTAATTACCTCTGCTGGACTGATTTGGCATTTTTTATACTAAAATGAATGATGACAGTTGCTTGGCATACAGAAGCACCATACTTATCTATATCTAGAGGTTTTCATTTTAGGACAATTTGTAACATTTGCTTGGAATAAGTTAGAAAGTTTTGGTTACTTTGTAGCTCTATTTCCGTGTGGATAGGTTCACGGCTTTATTATTACAGGATGTTGATTCTCCTTCTGCCTATCTTTCATATCTTTTTACTTTTTAATAAAACTCCCAAAGGAATGCAAAGCAAAAACCAGAAATCTGCTTTTCATTAACAATTTTTTAATTTAATAAACAATGAGGTGCTTTTTTAAAATTAAAAATAAGTTTTAGCAGGATATAAATTGTTTCTACCATATTGTCGGAGCTATGTTAAAAAGCAGACAAAACCATATTTGTTATTCCAAAGACCAGGAAAAATGCACCGATGGTAATGGAGCTAGTGGGTGGTGGCAGAATGATTTTTTTTTTTAACTCTTCCTGAATTTTCTAGATTTCCTTTAGTAGCATAATTAACTTTACAATGTATGCTCTTTATATTGGGAAACATGTAAAAAAAATAGTTTTGGAAATTCAGGTTTCATCTAAGTTTGTTTCCCATCACGTGATGCCAAAATACATAATCAGAGGTCCTCTGTGCAATTTCTTTCTGCCAGTAAGAACTTTCATACCCAATGCTTGTTCAGCCTGCAAGGTCACTGTTTGGAGGTTAAGGCGGAGCCTCACAGGCCAGTGGGGCTGACATTCCTGGCCCAGGCCAAGGCTGCGGTGGTGCACAAATTGTTCCTTCTCTTCAGTCAGATCACCTTTGAAATCCAGGCTCTGAATTGATTGCTGTAGACTCCTCAGAACTCAGGGATAGATTTGGCTATTGGGGCTGCAAATAATTTCTACTTCTTATAGAATTCATTTAATGCATTAGTAGAGGAGAAGCATTCTGTCTTTACTGGTGGAGTTTCAGATGCTTTTGTGTGTGGCCTCTTTGTTGTGTTTGGAAAGCAATCACCTGCTCCCTCGGGTCACTTACACAGACGACAGGACTTCAGGACATTATACACAGACATTAATAATACTGTCTTCATGTGAGAAGGGCAAGCATTTTCACCAACTTTAATTATTTCTCTTAGAATTACAGAATTCTAAAGATGGAGGAGTCCTACCACCTTATTTTATATTTGAGGTAGAAAGGACCCAAAGGTGCGAAAGCAATTCATTCAAAATCAAAATGAGGACCAGAACCAAGTCTCTGGGCCATGCAGGTCACACAGACCTGAGTCAGTACCCCAGCCCCCCTTCCTAGTCACGTGGCTTGGCTCCCTCTCTAGTGCCCCCTCCTGCAGGGATTCCTATACGATTCAGTGAGAGCACGTGGATCAGGCTCCCCAGCCACGCATATGCCCAGGCTTTCCTGGCGTCCTCTCAAATGTTCTATTAGGTTGTTTGCTCTGCTCTGTAAAGGGAAGACACGTCAGTGCATAAGGACAGGAGTGTATGAATACTTAAATCTAGCATCAACTTGACACCACAGTTAAAATTCTTCGGTGTCTCCTTTTTATAAAAATTGGGTAAAATCCATACTCCTTCTATATGACTCACAAGGAGCTCCAGGGGCTAGCCTCTGTCACCCTCTCCGTGGACCTTCCCACTTTCGCTCTCCCTTCAGATCTCTTTTCTAGCCCTGCCTTTGTCTCCACATTCCATCTTCAACATTCACCCTGTGTCCTCACCTGTGACTCTTTCCTGGCCGCCTTTGCTTCTTCTCCCCGGAGTTTGTGACTCCTGCCTTTGTCTGCCCGTTGTACTCACCTCTGTTATTTATTGATCGCATCTATTAGAATCTACTGCAATTGCTTAAATGCCTGAGTTCCTGGACCTGATACATAGATCCCTGAAATAAAGTGGGCAACATTAAATCTGTCTTTAGAATTATGGCTCAGCAGTTAAGAGCACAAATCTTAGGCCTGTACTCCTGGAGATTAAATCTTGGCTCCATTACTTTCCAGCCTTGGTGACTTTGGACAAGTTGCTCAAGCGTTTTGTGCCTTCGTTCCCTCCTATGTAAAACTGGATCATCATAATTATAACCGCCCACCTCAGAGGGTTTGAAGAAAGTTAAATGAGTTAATATATTTAAAGCAGTGAGATTAATGTCTGACATAGAGCGAGTACCGTTATTACTAATTTGTAGTAGTAGTGATAGTAGGGCTGGTATTAGCATTATCTAAGCTAATGTAGAACAAGAAGCTTTACCACATAACTTATTATGCTAAAATAACTACTGCAGAAATGAGGCATTTGTATATAGTGCCAGGAGACGTCAGCCAATCAAGTTCTCATTCAACGAATATTCAACAAATATCCTGACTCCTCACTAACACAGAGGGCACTGGGCTCTGCCTGGAGAGAAATAAGTAAGACTGTGTGATGGGCCCAGTATCCAAGCTGATGATGCTACAGACAGACACATCCACACACAGCAGTGACCCAGTAGGGATCAAGGGTCCCTGAAGGTCTCGTGAGTTCCACGTGAACCCATTAACCTCTGATCTTTAGAAACTTGTTTTCCAAGATTTCTGCAAATTGCTAAGCCTGTATTTCCCCTACTCACCAGCAACTCTGCTTTCTAGCATCTCCTGACTTCCCCTTCACGGCATCGTTATGCGCCCTCCCTGTGGAGCAGTGATGAAGAGGGCAGGCTCTGTTGCTTTGCTTCAAGTCCCAGGTCAGCCTTGTAGAAACCGTACAACCCCAGGCAGGTTATTCAACCTTTCCTCGCCTCAATTTCCTCATTCGAAAAAAGGAACCAGCAGCCATGGCGAGGGACTGCTGCGAGTTTCTGCAGGTGAGGTCCTGGGTGATAGCAAACAATTCAGTAAATGTTCGCCTTTGTTATTTCATCTTCATTTCAGCAAACACCCAATAGGGGACTTGGTCTCTTTCTGAATCTCTCCCCTCTGCATGGCAGCGCTGGGAGTTTGCCTGATAACACAGGCATTAGCACTCCAGGCCTGTACATCAGCTCACTTGAAACTCCGTCCTCAGCACACCTGTTCAAAGAGCCCTGCACTTGTCTCTGATAACTCGAGCATTGGTCTCACTCATACTCACTTTTCAGACAACTCCTCTCTTTCCTTCGACTCTTTAATCTATTCATTTCCTATGCAGAAAAGGTGGGGCCCCAGTGATCTATTATATTATTTCCAGCAATAATGGCAATCCTTTCCCTATGAAAAAATTAAGTACACCACAAAAATTACTATATCAAAATGTAGAAATGTGCTGGAGACTCGGATTCGATTTCTGGTACCTGCCCATGCAAAATAGTATAAAATAAAAATGTAGAAATGATAAAACCACTTTTTTTGGAACACAAGAAGTAACAAGAGAAAGTAATGAAAACAGCAGAAATTAATAACAAAACTAGAAGTAAAACCTCACCACTTAAAAAGAAAAAACTAAAACATTAGGGCACATAGTTGGAGAAAGTTTCAGTGGACATGGCTGGATAGCAAGAAAAACACAATAAAACTCTACTTAATAGAATCCTAGAATTCAACTGAACCAGTTTTCTAAGGAAAATAAATATATTAAATATTTGACTACAGTTTAAAAGGACCAAGAAAAAAAACAATAAAAGGAAGATATTAATACATCAAGAAAAAATAATAAATGAATTAGAAAACAGAAAATGATAAGATTATTGCATTAAGCCAGGAGCTGTTTTTAATGGAAGCCGAGCCAAACTAAAAAGCAATATCAGTCCACACTAGCTTCTATAACCTAGAAATAAAGGAGAAAGTACAAGTATTAAATAACAGAAGAATGGAAAAACATTGATAAATTGGAAATTATAGGAAAATTTTGTAAGCATATTTTGCTCACTTCTATGCCAAAAAATCCAAAGATCTTAACGAACAGAAAAGTTTCCAAGAAAACATACAAGAATATTGTAACCTATAAATTTTCGTAAAAGAACTAGATAATGTTATTAAAGGAAAATCAAAACAGATACACGCACACAAGTCTAGTTTCAAAGGTAAATCTATTTAACAGGAATGAATACTCCTAATGATATTTAAGAGATGTAAGAGAATAAAGCTAAAATGAAAGCTCCTCCTGGCTAACAACAAAACCTGATGAGAAATTGCACACAAGAGAAAACACTATAAAATGAACTCCCCTGTTTATATTGACAAAAATTCCCATATATTAGTAAATACAATCATAGCATATTAAAAGCATAACTCACCTTGTCAAATTGGTGCTCATTTCGGGAATAAGATGATTGTAAATCTATTAACAAAATAAAAAAAAATTTATAGGTCAAGTAAGAAAAGTATATGACCATCTTAATAGTGTTAATTCATATGAAAAACTTTGATAAAATAGGAAAAGATGAAAATATCAACATATTAAAAATGATATCTGTTCTAGTTTGCTAGCTGCTGGAATTCAATACACCAGAAACAGGATGACTTTTAACAGGGGGAATTTAATAAGTTGCTAGTTTACAGTTCTAAGGCCAAGAAAATATCCCGAGTAAAACAAGTCTATAGACATGTCCAATTTAAGGCATCTGGGGAAAGATACCTTGGTTCAAGAAGGCCAATAACGTTCAATGTTTCTCTCTCAGCTGGAAGGGCACATGGTGAACACAGTGGTGTCTGCTGGCTTTCACGTGGCTCTACAAAAGGGACTCCCTCCAAAATGTTTCCTCTTTTAAAGGATTCCAGCAAGCAACTCCACCTTCAGTGGGTAGAGACACACCGCCATGGAAACCATCTAATCAAAAGTTACTACCCACAATTGGGTGGGCACATCTTCATGGAAACAATCAAAATGCTCCCACCCACTTCCTGGAAGATGGCGGCTTAGTAAGACGCGCGGATCTTAGTTTCTTCTCCAGGACACCTACTAGGGGAGTAGAAACGATACAGAAAGCGCCCAAAGCCACAACAGAGATAAAAAAGACAGCGTACCCCATCCTGGAACGGCTGGCTGGCTGAGAGAAGCAGCTCGGGTGAGATCGCCGAAGCGCGCGGGCCTTACCGGGCGGGGTGGCAAGCGGCCGGAGTTACTCCCTTCCCCCTTCCCGGGCCGGCTGGGAGAATTGGAGAGGCGGTCCCCTGAAACAAAGACGGCTGGCGCCCACACCACGCGCAGCCCCCGGACCAACTGAGAGAATTGGATCGGAAACCCCCAGGCCGCGGAGAACGGTGACGGGTGGGGGAGGCCCCTTCCAAACCCGTGACTCCCAGGGAACGTGCACTCTCTCGGGCGGGCCGCTGCCGCTGGCGCCCTGCCGCCACGCTTGTTGCCCAGGGCCGACTAGGAAATTCGGACGGGCTCTTTCCCTGGCTGCGGCGACCAGCAACCCTCCCTGCATTCGGACACCCTCCCTGCGTTCGAACCCCGGGCCGGCTCAAGCCGCTTCGGCTAGCGAACCCCCAGGACGGCGAGAGTTTTCCAAAGTTTAAGGTCCCACAGCACCTTTTACTGGTGGGACCCGCAGACAAACGTGTGCCACGAGCGCCACCTACTGGGCAGGATAAGAAAAACAGAACCCAGAGATTTCACAGAAAAATATTACAACCTTGCTGGGTCCAACACCAAGAGAAATCTGAATAAATGCCCAGACGCCAGCAGCAGAAGATAACTGTCCACGCTCAAAAGATTGAGAATATGGCTCAGTCAAAGGAACAAACCAATAGCTCAAATGAGACACAAGAGCTGAGACAACTAATGCTGAATATACGAACAGAAATGGAAAACCTCTTCAAAAATGAAATCGATAAATTGAGGGAGGACATGAAGAGGACATGGGCTGAACATAAAGAAGAAATAGAAAAACTGAAAAAACAAATCGCAGAACTTATGGAAGTGAAGGATAAAGTAGCAAACATAGAAAAAATAATGGATAGCTACAATGATAGATTTAAAGAGACAGAAGATAGAATTAGTGATTTGGAGGATGGAACATCTGAATCCCAAAAAGAAACAGAAACTATCGGGAAAAGAATGGAAAAATTTGAACAGGGTATCAGGGAACTCAAGGACAATATGAACCGCACAAATATACGTGTTGTGGGTGTCCCAGAAGGAGAAGAGAAGGGAAAAGGAGGAGAAAAACTAATGGAAGAAATTTTCACTGAAAATTTCCCAACTCTTATGAAAGACCTAAAATTACAGATCCAAGAAGTGCAGCGCACCCCAAAGAGATTAGACCCAAATAGGCGTTCTCCAAGACACTTACTAGTTAGAATGTCAGAGGTCAAAGAGAAAGAGAAGATCTTGAAAGCAGCAAGAGAAAAACAATCCATTACATACAAGGGAAACCCAATAAGACTTTGTGTAGATTTCTCAGCAGAAACCATGGAAGCTAGAAGACAGTGGGATGATATATTTAAAATACTAAAAGAGAAAAACTGCCAACCAAGACTCCTATATCCAGCAAAATTATCCTTCAAAAATGAGGGAGAAATTAAAACATTCTCAGACAAAAAGTCACTGAAAGAATTTGTGACCAAGAGACCAGCTCTGCAAGAAATACTAAAGGGAGCACTAGAGTCAGATACAAAAAGACAGAAGAGAGAGATATGGAAAAGAGTGTAGAAAGAAGGAAAATCAGATATGATATATATAATACAAAAGGCAAAATGTTAGAGGAAAATATTATCCAAACAGTAATAACACTAAATGTCAATGGACTGAATTCCCCAATCAAAAGACATAGATTGGCAGAATGGATTAAAAAACAGGATCCTTCTATATGCTGTCTACAGGAAACACATCTTAGACCCAAAGATAAACATAGGTTGAAAGTGAAAGGTTGGGAAAAGATATTTCATGCAAATAACAACCAGAAAAGAGCAGGAGTGGCTATACTAATATCCAACAAATTAGACTTCAAATGTAAAACAGTTAAAAGAGACAAAGAAGGACACTATATACTAATAAAAGGAACAATTAAGCAAGAAGACATAACAATCATAAATATTTACGCACCGAATCAGAATGCCCCAAAATACGTGAGGAATATACTGCAAACACTGAAAAGGGAAATAGACTCATATACCATAATAGTTGGAGACTTCAACTCACCACTCTCATCAAGGGACAGAACATCTAGACAGAGGATCAACAAAGAAATAGAGAATCTGAATATTACTATAAATGAACTAGACTTAATAGACATTTATAGGACATTACATCCCACAACAGCAGGATACACCTTTTTCTCAAGTGCTCATGGATCATTCTCAAAGATAGACCATATGCTGGGTCACAAAGCAAGTCTTAACAAATTTAAAAAGATTGAAATCTTACACAACACTTTCTCGGACCATAAAGGAATGATGTTGGAAATCAATAATAGGCAGAGTGCCAGAAAATTCACAAATACATGGAGGCTCAACAACACACTCCTAAACAACGACTGGGTCAAAGAAGAAATTGCAAGAGAAATTAGCAAATACCTCGAGGCGAATGAAAATGAAAACACAACATATCAAAACTTATGGGACGCAGCAAAGGCAGTGCTAAGAGGGAAATTTATTGCTCTAAATGCCTATATCAGAAAAGAAGAAAAGGCAAAAATTCAGGAATTAACTATCCATTTGGAAGAACTGGAGAAAGAACAGCAAGCTAACCCCAAAGCAAGCAAAAGGAAAGAAATAACAAAGATTAGAGCAGAAATAAATGAAATTGAAAACATGAAAACAATAGAGAAAATCAATAAGGCCAGAAGTTGGTTCTATGAGAAAATCAATAAGATTGATGGGCCCTTAGCAAGATTGACAAAAAGAAGAAGAGAGAGGATGCAAATAAATAAGATCAGAAATGGAAGAGGAGACATAACTACTGACCTCACAGAAATAAAGGAGGTAATAACAGGATATTATGAACAACTTTACGCTAATAAATACAACAATTTAGAGGAAATGGACGGGTTCCTGGAAAGACATGAACAACCAACTTTGACTCAAGAAGACATAGATGACCTCAACAAACCAATCACAAGTAAAGAAATTGAATTAGTCATTCAAAAGCTTCCTAAAAAGAAAAGTCCAGGACCAGATGGCTTCACATGTGAATTCTACCAAACGTTCCAGAAAGAATTAGTACCAATTCTCTTCAAACTCTTCAAAAAAATCGAAGTGGAGGGAAAACTACCTAATTCATTCTATGAAGCCAACATCACCCTCATACCAAAACCAGGCAAAGATATTACAAAAAAAGAAAACTACAGACCAATCTCTCTAATGAATACAGATGCAAAAATCCTCAATAAAATTCTAGCAAATCGTATCCAACAACACATTAAAAGAATTATACATCATGACCAAGTAGGATTCATCCCAGGTATGCAAGGATGGTTCAACATAAGAAAATCAATTAATGTAATACACCATATCAACAAATCAAAGCAGAAAAATCACATGATCATCTCAATTGATGCAGAGAAGGCATTCGACAAGATTCAACATCCTTTCCTGTTGAAAACACTTCAAAAGATAGGAATACAAGGGAACTTCCTTAAAATGATAGAGGGAATATATGAAAAACCCACAGCTAATATCATCCTCAATGGGGAAAAATTGAAAACTTTCCCCCTAAGATCAGGAACAAGACAAGGATGTCCACTATCACCACTATTATTCAACATTGTGTTGGAGGTTCTAGCCAGAGCAATTAGACAAGAAAAAGAAATACAAGGCATCAAAATTGGAAAGGAAGAAGTAAAACTATCACTGTTTACAGACGATATGATACTATACGTCGAAAACCCGGAAAAATCCACAACAAAACTACTAGAGCTAATAAATGAGTACAGCAAAGTAGCAGGTTACAAGATCAACATTCAAAAATCGGTAGCATTTCTATACACTAGTAATGAACAAACTGAGGGGGAAATCAAGAAACGAATCCCATTTACAATTGCAACTAAAAGAATAAAATACCTAGAAATAAATTTAACTAAAGAGACAAAAAACCTATATAAAGAAAACTACAAAAAACTGCTAAAAGAAATCACAGAAGACCTAAATAGATGGAAGGGCATACCGTGTTCATGGATTGGAAGACTAAATATAGTTAAGATGTCAATCCTACCTAAATTGATTTACAGATTCAATGCAATACCAATCAAAATCCCAACAACTTATTTTTCAGAAATAGAAAAACCAATAAGCAAATTTATCTGGAAGGGCAGGGTGCCCCGAATTGCTAAAAACATCTTGAGGAAAAAAAACGAAGCTGGAGGTCTCGCGCTACCTGACTTTAAGGCATATTATGAAGCCACAGTGGTCAAAACAGCATGGTATTGGCATAAAGATAGATATATCGACCAATGGAATCGAATAGAGTGCTCAGATATAGACCCTCTCATCTATGGACATTTGATCTTTGATAAGGCAGTCAAGCCAACTCACCTGGGACAGAGCAGTCTCTTCAATAAATGGTGCCTAGAGAACTGGATATCCATATGCAAAAGAATGAAAGAAGACCCATCTCTCACACCCTATACAAAAGTTAACTCAAAATGGATCAAAGATCTAAACATTAGGTCTAAGACCATAAAACAGTTAGAGGAAAATGTTGGGAGATATCTTATGGATCTTACAGCTGGAGGCGGTTTTATGGACCTTAAACCTAAAGCAAGAGCACTGAAGAAGGAAATAAATAAATGGGAACTCCTCAAAATTAAACACTTTTGTGCATCAAAGAACTTCATCAAGAAAGTAGAAAGACAGCCTTCACAATGGGAGACAATATTTGGAAATGATATATCAGATAAAGGTCTAGTATCCAGAATTTATAAAGAGATTGTTCATCTCAACAACAAAAAGACAGCCAACCCAATTACAAAATGGGAAAAAGACTTGAACAGACACCTCTCAGAAGAGGAAATACGGATGGCCAAGAGGCACATGAAGAGATGCTCAATGTCCCTGGCCATTAGAGAAATGCAAATCAAAACCACAATGAGATATCATCTCACACCCACCAGAATGGCCATTATCAACAAAACAGAAAATGACAAGTGCTGGAGAGGATGCGGAGAAAGAGGCACACTTATCCACTGTTGGTGGGAATGTCAAAGGGTGCAACCACTGTGGAAGGCAGTTTGGCGGTTCCTCAAAAAGCTGAATATAGAATTGCCATACGACCCAGCAATACCATTGCTAGGTATCTACTCAAAGGACTTAAGGGCAAAGACACAAACGGACATTTGCACACCAATGTTTATAGCAGCATTATTTACAATTGCAAAGAGATGGAAACAGCCAAAATCTCCATCAACAGAAGAGTGGCTAAACAAACTGTGGTATATACATACGATGGAATATTATGCAGCTTTAAGACAAGATAAACTTATGAACCATGTAATAACATGGATGGACCTAGAGAATATTATGCTGAGTGAATCCAGCCAAAAACTAAAGGACAAATACTGTATGGTCCCACTGATGTGAACGGACATTCGAGAATAAACTTGAAATATGTCATTGGTAACAGAGTTCAGCAGGAGTTAGAAACAGGGTAAGACAATGGGTAATTGAAGTTGAAGGGATACAGACTGTGCAACAGGACTAGATACAAAAACTCAAAAATGGACAGCACAATAATACCTAATTGTAAAGTAATCATGTTAAAACACTGAATGAAGCTGCATCTGAGCTATAGGTTTTTGTTTTGCTTTGTTTTGTTTTGTTTTGATTTTACTATTATTACTTTTATTTTTTTCTCTATATTAACATTCTATATCTTTTTCGGTTATGTTGCTAGTTCTTCTAAACCAATGCAAATGTACTAAGAAATGATGATCATGCATCTATGTGATGATGTTAAGAATTAATGATTGCATGTGTAGAATGGTATGATCTCTAAATGTTGGGTTAATTTCTTTTTTTCCGTTAATTAAAAAAAAAAAAAAAAAGAGAAGGGATAATTGGAGATGAAGGGATACAGACTGTACAACGGGACTGGAAATAAAAACTCAGAAATGGACAGCACAATACTACCCAATTGTAATGCAATTATGTTAAAACACTGAATGAAGCTGCATGTGAGGTATAGGTTTTTTGTTTTTGTTTTTTTTGTGTTTTTTTCTTTCTATTATTGTTTTAATTCTTATTCTGTTTTCTTTTTATTTCTTTTTCTAAATCGATGCAAATGTACTAAGAAATGATGAATATGCAACTATGTGATGTTATTAAGAATTACTGATTGTACATGTAGATTGGAATGATTTCTAATTGTTTTTTTAATTCTTTTTTTAATTAATAAAAAAAAAAAAATGCTCCCACCCAGCAATACTGAATGAGGATCAAAGGGCATGGCTTTTCTGGGGTCCACCACAGATTCAGACCAGCACAACATCCTTTAAAAAGACAGTATCACACTTCATATATCACTGGAAACATTCACATAAAAATAAAGACAAATAGAAGAATGCTAGAATGGAGACTCTACAAAGGTAGGGAATTTTGTCTGCCTTGATCACTGACGAATCCGAAGGACTTCATACAGTAGATAATCAGCAAATATTTGTTGAATGAATAAGGTCAACTATCACTACAATAATTTCAAAATGTTCTAGAAGTACTAACCAAGTCAAATAACAAGGGAAATAAATGAAGCATTAAAAATAAAAAAGAATGACGAAGCATGAAAACGATGTCAATTTGGCACAGATGGCCAATTGACTGAAAAAATATTTAAAGCAATATGAATTCAGTAAGTTAGAGATGATCACAAAGTTGATATGCAAAAGTATTCTCCTTTCAAATATAAACAACCAGCTAATAGTTTGAATCATATGAAATTGCAAAACTTCCTCTGTAAATTGAAATTATGAAAAATTTATTTCCTATGATTCCATATAATAGAAAATAAAGGGAAGATATAACAACAAAGGAAAAATGCCTAGACATTAATGTAATAAAAAATGTATAGGACCTGTAAGGAAATATAAAACTTTCCTGAGAAAAAATTTTTTAAAAGACTTTATTACATGAAAAGTTGCATTCTAATTAGTAAAACTCAATTCTGTAAAGATGTCAATTTTCTCTTTATCTAAAATATCATCTAATTCCAACTTTAAAAAACATATTTGGGTGTTTATATGGTTCCTTTTATCAACTAAAAAAAATTAGACAAGCCCATTCTGAAGTTCAGGTAGAAAAATAAATGCGAAAATAGTCAGAAAATTCTGAAAATAAGAGATGTATAAAGATAGCTCGCCTACCATCTTAAGAACAAACTATAAAGAAGGAATGCTTCTTTAAAAAAAAAAAGAATGATTAGATAGGCAGCACAAAAGGAGAAAATGAAAAGAACTGAAATCAATATAATTATACCAATGCAATGTATGTTATATATTTAACTTCATGGCTAAAAGGTAAATAATTCAGTAAATCACATAGGGACAGCTGTTCAACTATTTAGAAATAGTAATGCTGGATTATTATTTCATTCTGAATATCATATAAATTCCAAATGAGTCAAAGTTTTAAACATAAAAAATGAAATTTCAAAAGTAATAGAAAAAATATTGGGTGATTTTGTTTTTATCTTGGAAAATATCTTTCTAAGCAAGATATAAATCTAAGAAATAATGAAATAAAGGCTGATAATAAATTATACACATTAAATTTTTCTACAAGACCCCAAATTGCCAAAACAAAAGACAAGTGAAAAAATGGGAAAGAAAACATTGCAACACGTATCAAGCAAAGCATTACTTAGGAGACAAACTTACGATTTTATTCCACATCAATAAGGAAAAGCCAACAACCCCATGGAAAAATGAGCCAATATCATCAATATACAGCTAATATGAAAAAATTACAAAGGCTTAAAATCATATGAAGAGATGCCCTATTTCACATAATCAGATGTATACAAATTAAACACTAACAACGTAATATTTTGACAGCTTTATTGAGATATAATTCACGTACCAAACAATTCTCCTCATTTAAGTGTACAATTCAATGGTTTTTAATGAATCCATGAGTTGTACAACCATCACCTCAATCAATTTTAGAATATTTTCATCACCACAAAAGAAACTCTGCCCCCTGTTAGCAGTCTCCCCCCATTTCCCCTCAACTCTCCAGCCTCCCCAACCCCCATACCCAGCCCTAGGAAACCACTAATTTACCTTCTGTTTCTATTGATTGTCCCATTCTGAGCAATTCATATAAATAGAGTTTTACAATATGTGGTCTTTCGTGACCTGCTTCCTTCACTTTGCAGAATGTTTTCAGGGTGCTACCATTTTATAGCATGCATCAGTACTTCATTCTCTTTATCTGTCAAATATTATTCCATTATTCTTCATTTTTCTGTTGTTTCCACTTTTTGGCTATTCCAACATATAGTAGCTCCATGTTTACCATTGAGGAACTGCCAAGTTACTTTCCAAAGCAGCTGTACATTCCCACCAGCCATGGATGAGGATTCCAATTTGTCCATATCTTCACCAACACCTCTTAATATCTAGTGCTGTGATTATAGCCATGTGATGTGATACCTTGTGGTTTGAATTTGCATATCCCTAATGGCTAATAGTGTGGGACATCTTCCCATGTGACTACATAATTATTTGTACATCTTCTAAGAAAATGTCTGTTCAAATCCACTGCACATTTTTCAATCTGCTGCCCAGTTTTCATTTTTAATTCAATTTTTATTTTTGAGTTCTAAGTATTTAAAAAATATTCTTCGTATAAGTCCCTCATTGGATATGTAGTTTACAAACCTTATCTCCCATAATGTGTGGATTGTCTCTCCATTTTTCTGGATGGTGCTGTCTTTCTCAAGGACAATTTAGTAGTCATATTTAACAGGACCTGCAAATAAATTACACGTGAGTGACAGGGAGAATTAAAGATAGTCCTGAGGTGTGCCTCTGAGTGATAAGTAGACTATCCTTATACACAAATAGAGAAAAATAAGAGGGAAATCAGTTTTAAGAGGAAAGTGATTAATTCAGTCAGTTGTTGGACAAATGAGTTGTAGAGGTGGAAATGTTAAGTAGACGAGAGGTGGTAGAATGACTAGTTAGGACACAGTAATTTGGGGACGTGTGGTGAAACTATAGCTGCTTGAAACTACACAAACAGAGGAAGGTTGGTTTTTCTTAGGTTTATTTGTCATGCTTTGTTTTTGAGAAGTGCATATAAGAGAGAAGAGAAGAAGAGATTAGTGCAGAACTTTGAGATATTCTTATAACTATAGGGTAGAAAAAGAAAAAGTAGTTAGTACCAGAAATTGAGCAGTAATGTTCAAAGAGGAAAAGGGTGAACTGGGGATGGCATTACAGAAACAAAGTGGGGAAAATTTTAGAGGAGAGTAAGTATAAGAATGTCAATCAGTCTAAGAGATCAAGTAGGGTAAAGACTGGGAAGAGGCTCCTAATTCAACAAATAGAAGGTCAAATTCCTCAGAAAGTAATGAATTATCACACGACCCAGCAATCCCACTTCTAGGTATATACTCAAAGGACTTGAACAGATGTTTGCACACTGAGGTTCATAGTGGCATTACTCACAACTGCCAAATATGGAAGCAATCCAGTGGTCATGAAAAGATGAATGAATGAGCAAAATGTAGTGTATACATACATTAGAATATTACATATCTATAAAAAGTAACAATGTGCTGATGCATACAATGATGTGGATAAAGCTTGAAGAAATCATGTTGAGTGAAATAAATCAGACACCAGAGGGCAAATATTGTATGATCTCACTGATATAACATAATTAGTATAAGGAAATTCATAGAGGCAGAAATAGAATACAGACTACCAGGTGCTGGTGAGGGTGGAGGAAAGGGGGAGTTAAAGCCTAATTGGTACAGAATTTCTGTTGGGGGTGATAGAAAAGTTTTGGTAATGGAGAATGATGATAGTACCCTAACATTTTGAACATACTCAACACCACCGAATTATATATTTGATTGTGGTTGAAGGGAGGAATTTTAGATTGTATATGTTACTAAAATAATATTTAAAAAAAAACTCCATTAGAATTTTTCCATAAGTTACTTATTTCAAACTGAATTAGTTATTAAAATCCACTCAGCAGAAATGTTTTAAAGTACTATATTGTGCAATTCTTCGAGTCACAATATATAGACATTCTTATGTCTCATAAATATAATTTCCAGTAATTGCATTTTTGTGCTGAAACAGAAATCAGATTTTTTTTGCAGCAGATCAAGCAAATTGTTGATATGTTCTGCCAAATATTTGTCTCATTTTATGTTAGTTAACTTTCACCAGAAAATATAATGAAACCAAAAGGATCTTTAAAACCGAGATAAAATATTTCCGACTGAAAGGTAATATTGGGGGCTAAAATTTATCTTGGCAAACATTTTATTTTGTGACTAGAGAGTACTAAAATCACACTTTTACTCTCCGGTAAAAAATTTTAAAAGGTTACACTATCCCCTAAATAATAACTGTCTGGATGCCTGACCAGAATGTATTCCATCTGGTTCTTGCTTTAGGTAAGTAGAGATGTAATGCAAGTTGTAGCAAATTAGGAACGTTAAGTCACATAAAAATGTCATTTGCAAACTGTTAGTATGTTCTCAGAAAACTGTGACTCAGTGAAATACGAGGTGGAATCATTGACTCTGCCCTGGGGACTGAGGGAGCCATGGCTTCCTGCTCGGGAGCCACATACAGCCCTGGAGCCCTGCTGTGTTCGGCTCCTGTCTTGTGGTTGGAGAATCACCAAACAGGAAGCCATCTGCCTCTCAGCAGACCTGCACACCTGAGGCCAGACCCCCCCCACAGCCCTTAGCTCAAGCCCAGCACGCCTGGATTCCTGAAATTCAACCCCATTGATGCTCCAAAGGCCCAGAGATACGGCTCATGTACTAGTCCCTGGAATCCAATAGGACCTCATGTGGTCTCAGCCGTAAAACAAGTTGGTGGATAAGGAGTTTGAATCCCATGTTCCACTGAAAATTTAAAATCTATAACATAAAAAGAGTGGCTTGATTTTGATAAAAACAAATGAACACTCAGCTGTTTCATGATATCTTCATGGGAATTAGCTATATTTTCTGTTTTTCCCTAAGAGTCATTTGCAAATAAATTACTATAATGACTGGACAGGCTGCAGTCTGACTTGTTTAAATTTTAGAAGTGGAAGTTGGAGGGCAGAAGGTTGAAGAAGTTTGGATATTTTTGTTTGTTTGTTTACCTACCCAGGCAATGACTCATGAACACATTGAAAACCTTGGAATAATCCCGTCTCCCCAACTGCTCCCAGACTCAGAAAATCAGGGTCTCTGGCAAGATGAAACTTGTCATTCTGAGCATACCAGATGCTGTGGTCTGGACAGGACCTCTCTCCCTTTTTCCCTCTGCTTCTCTCCTCCGTTCAGTCAGATGAAGCTATTGGTTAGAGGAAGGTGGACAGGGAGCCATCTGGGGACTGGTGGAGAGGACTGTCAGGAAAACACAGCACCCTCTGGGTTATGTGAACTACTCAGCCCAAGGAAGAGGCTACTGTACTTGGCAGTCCTGCCTACTGGTAGGTTTTCATATGTTCCGTGACTTTACAGTATCAAATAATCAGGAAATGAAAACAGGAGAAGATGCTATCTCTGCAGAGGTAAGTTGCATGATTTAGATATCTTCAGATGACATCTTTTACTTGTACAACCAAGAAACAGATTTAACAATCTCCCAAGACAACAGAGAATCAGGACACTCTGACTTTTGAGGAAGTATGGCTAGATCATTTTTCCTGTGAAAGGAAACTAATACTACCCAATAATTTTATACCCAACCAAGTTGGCTTCATGTGTGAAGGTGGTATATATACATTCTCAGATAAATGACCCCTCAAATTTTCCAAACATGCACCTTGCTTTTAAAAATCTCTTAATATTATGCATTAGAATAAACCCAGGGAAGTGACTGCAGAAACAAATTGACCAGTGCCCAAGCCAATATTGAATACTAGGATTATTATAGCAAATTGAGTGCAAGAATTGGTTTTCAGTGTGCAAAGAGGTCAGTCTTCACAATTTTTCATGAACATGCAGTTCTCCCTGTTTCCTACTAGTCTATTGAGTTGTTATTCACAACTCTTTCATCCAGCCTTATCTTTACAATGCTGCACTAGACAGACATCACAATGAGGGAACGCATTGTGAGCAAGCAGTACACATTTAATGATGTGAGGGTTCTCAGACTGGACCCCGAGACAGAACTCTACAACCAAGTCTGAAGGTGCTTTTTCAATCTTTTTAAAATAAAAATAACAAAAATCAATGCCTTATTTTCTTCCCTAGATCAGGGGAAATGATCTACTTTCTGGCTAATATCCAAAGAGTGATAATAACACACAGGTTACCCACAGGGTCACTGGGGAGAAAATGGGTTACTGGGGCTCACCGCACAGATTTAGGAATTTCAGAGCACAGGGGCCTATGTCCATTTTTCCACTTGAGCTCTGAGAGGAGAAAGCTGCAATGATCGCCTTGTACCCACCTGGGGCAGCCATGGTTGAGCAGATGCGTCACTTTGACTTGTATTTAAGCAGAGCGAAGGTCAGAGAAAATGGTCTCGACTCCCTCTTTCACAACTAGGAGAGTTTCAGGGAGAAATTCCTGGGAGTCCCACGGGAGTCTGCGGGAGTCATGGGACTCCAAATGTCTAATGAAGTCTCATCAGGCCTGTTCAGAACTAGAACTAGAAAGAGGAAATTTCTCTTCCTCTTTCTCCCCATCCCAACTCCAGGAAAAACATTACGTTCATGCTAATATCAAGTCCTTGGAGCACAGCTCTGCTTCCTCAGTAGGATATTTAAAAACTTTTATTCTCCAGGTCGGGGACACTCAAATTCTTGGCCAGGCACCATCAGCATCACCTGGGATCTTCATAGAAACGCAAATGCTTAATCTTCAACCCAGAGCACATGCATGAGAAATTCTGGGCGGGGCTCCACACTCTGTTTTAATAATCCCTGCAGGTGATGCTGATGCACGCTAACATTTGAAAACCATGGTCTTAGTACTAGGAGAAGAATCAGGGATGTGGAAATGCAGCTCTCAATGTCTTATTTTGGGAATATTACTGCATCTATGGCTGTCCATTGGGCCTTACCAGGCACCCAAACCCTCTGCCCCAACACCACTGCCCCCAACCTTGGACACCTACTGTTTGGCTTTCTAGTATTTAAAAAGCAGCTTGAATCTTATCAGACTAAAATGAACACAAGGGTATTTTTCCCTTCTGTATGGACTATGAGGGGAGGTCTTGAACCAGTGCAGGCAGGCATTTTCTCCTGGTTATCTTCATCTTCACACCATTAAGAGGTATTTAATGCTTACACAGCAATGAGTAAGGGAAAAGAGGGTCCAAATCAGTCTACAAAAGGTTTGAATCAGACATGCACTGCACTTCATGTGTTTAATAAAAAGAAGAAGACTTTATATAGAAATTTGAACAACTAAAACTGGGCCTAACTCCGTTTGCTATCTTTGGCTGTGTTTTGATTGACTTGTTTTGACTAAGCGCTTTTTATTGAGCTTCTTTTTTGGCATGTCGGTGGGTTGAAAAAAAAAAAGATCAAGAAATATATAACAGAGACTCTGTTCACTGTTTCCCTTTATGAAGTGTTAAAAATCAACAGAGGTTAAATCAAGGCCTTCTTGATAACCACACCACAGTCTCACTGACCCCAGCACCTCACCCACCACCTTTGTGGGCAAAGTCACCTTACATTTATGGAACAGAGATGCAAGCAGCTTTGGATCGATAATAAATAAGCACATAATGATTACTGCGGATTCAATGAGCCCAAGATTTGCTCTCAATTAAAGGAGCGTGAACACTGCCATCTTGGAGTTTCTATCCTAGTTATTAAGAACAAAAGTGGAGTCTAGACAATGGCCCTCCATCCACTGAAAAGTGTGTTCATGCATCCACTTGCCAAATCTAGGCCTGTTCAGCATCAAAATCAATGATAGCAAAATCCATTGAATAAACTATAAATCTATAATTCACACTAATATTAATTCATTAATGATTTAATGGGAAAGCAATAGTTCTTACTTAAAGTGAAGTGCCAACTAATAACATAAGGGGCATACTGGAGAAAGCAAATCATTGTTTTGCAACCATCTTAGGCCACTTGTTATCAACAGATGCTAATAGGTGAAAAATCTGATGAACACAAAATTTTATATAGTCTCAAAACATCTACCCCCAAGTTACTTCTGAATTACATTATTAATTTACAATGAAAACCTGGTAGACAGCACCTGAAAGCAGTAATCAAAGTTGTCATCATCAATGGGGCAAACCAACGCCCAGTGTCTCCTGGTTTAACACATAGAGGAGAAAACACTTCCATTGTATTCTTGCAAAAAATGCATAATCTGAATCCAACCATGAGGAAATACCAGAAAAACTTCAATTTAGTGATATCCTACAAAATAAATACTCTGCACTCTTAAAATATTGCAAGGTCAGGACAAAAAGAAGAAAAGGTCAGAAAACTTCCAGAGTACGATAGCCCAAAGGGACAGCACAACTAAAGGCAGCCTGTGAGCCCAGATTTGTATTGCACCAGAAAACAGTAGCTGCAAAGGACTTTATCGGGACAACTAATGAAACTTTGAATATGGACTATGGATTAGATAATACCGTCGTATTGATGTTAAATCTACACTGTGGCTATATAAGAGAACATCTTTGTTCTTAGGAGATACACACTGAAGTGTTTGGGGGAAAGGGGCATGATGTTTACAAATTACATTGAAAAGATTTGGAAAAAAATATAGAGAGAAACAGATATATGTGTATGTATATATACCATATACATAGGTGTGTATCTATGTTTGTGAATATACAGACACATACAGATATATGTATATATATAATATATATGTATATACACACACACACAAAGAGAAATAGAGAAACAGATAATTCAAAAAGGACAAAACACGAATGACTGGTGAATCTTGGTAAGGGGTACATGAAGTTTTTTTACATTCTTATAAAATTTTATATAGGTTGGAAACTATATCAAACTTTAACCAAACCAAAACAAAACCCATAAACAAACAAAAGGAAAAACATACGCAGGCTGCATTCTAGATAAATTTAATCAGAATCTCTGGGACGGGGCCAGAGATTTACTTCTTTAAAGCTCCCCAGTGATTCCAATTTGCAGCCAAAGTTGAATGCCCTGGCAAAAGCGTTAGATCCTGAAGCTAAGAGTTCACACTTGGTAACTTTGCCTTTGCCTTTTTGATTCTCCTCCCCCCCGCCCCGACCCCTTTTTCTTCGCATGGGCAGGTACAGGAAATCGAACCTGGGTCTCTGGAATGGCAGGTAAGAACCCTGCCTGCTGAGTCAGCATGGCCTGCCCTGGGTACATGTTTTGTTTTTAATCCCCATAGGCATATACTAAGCTTTCACACTTCGTTAGAAAACAGACATACAAGAACAGGACAACAAACTTTCTTTGAATTAGGGGAAGGAAAATAAATGTAGAAAGAGAAGACAACCCAACATTTAAATAATTAAGAATAGTTCATGCTAAACAGTCTTACTTTCTTCTCATAGTTTCCTGCACATAGATAAACCTTCCACTTTGTGAACTTTTTGGCTTACAGTTTGCCTGCTGAACTACACTCTTGTATGCTTTGCACACTTTGTGTCTCTTGCTTGTGAATGTGCTGATAAATACAAAACCTAATAAAAATAAATACCCTTAAAATACGAAGAGTTAAATACTATAAACAGGGGAAAAAATGACATGTTTTTCCAGCACTGAGAGTTTCTCAGTAAGCAATTTTGTAAGTAATATATTTTTTTCCCCTCCAGACACATCTGCCTGGCAGAAGCCTGACAGATAGATGACATTTTTTATCTCACTTATTTTTCTCTTTCTGTGTACAGTTTAAATGGTTTTATTACTGAAAATGAACTAAAATAAATCCTCTACCCCCAGTTGCTATGAGCTATTGCAGTGTCTGCGGGAGCCCACTTTGGCCAGCTCACAAAGCTGAGTTTGCACCACTCTTCTCAACTGTGCAGTCAGTTTGGTTGGGTGCTTAAAACTGGTGGTAGCAGGAGTATTTACACCACAGAATTTGTCAGATGCTGCCAACAAATCAAGATTTTTTTTTTTTTAATGTAGAGATGCACCTTCTGTTTCTGTACACACACACACGGATATTTACAGTCAATTCTTAGCAAAGAGCCTCTTTTACTTCTGTCTGGGAAATTACTTCATATGTATAGCAGAGCTTCTCATAGTATATCTGAACCTACTTTTTAATTTCAGTACATTTGAGTAATAAATTTCTTCTTGGAAAAGAGAAACCCTTTATCTGCCTTGGGTTAGGTGAGGTTTATCAGACAAATCCCTCTCCGAGTCTGCGGTGGTAAGCGCAGGAGGGGCTGCCGGGCGGCGTGGGGAGAAGGGGAAGCAGTGTTTCAGCAGCTGGTGGGCCATCCCCTCCCCCACCCCCACCAGAAGGCGTGGTGGCCTCGGTGAAAAGAATGAGAACAGTCGTACCAACTCCTTCACCCCACCAAGCATCAGCCAAAGTTGTTTAACTTTTAAAGGTGATTATCAAACCCTGAACTGAAAAGAAACTTTTGTTTGCTGCTTCGATTCTCAAGCACTAGGCAAGTGGCATCTCGCTGGCAGTGCTGACCCGACAGGCTTCTACTGCCAATTACTGAGATAGAGAGAAAAAGAGGGGGCGCGACACTCACGCTCAAGAAAGAGGAGAGGCGGGACAAAGACCTCCCATAGCGTCTACTTGTTGGCTGGATCTCCTACTTACATTGTCATTTCCTGAATTTATCATCTCCTTAGTAAGTCGTTTTTATTATCTCCCATCAAACTGTTTTTTATGAAATCTCTTCAAATCTTGAAAAAAGAAAAAAAGCAACTAATTTAGATCAAGATCCAAAAGCTTTGAGACGTCAGTTTTGAATCGGCAAAAAGGGGACTTCATGACACAAGCAGACTTCACGACAGAAGCGTGTAGAAGCAGAATAAAAGATGAAAGTTCCCCCTTAAGATGTCTGTTACCCTTGGAGTTCCAAGATTCCTTAGGTAGCTCTGGGTGATCAACTTTTTCCCCTTCATTGAAACAGATTTTAAAGTTTAACCTTTGCAGCTTGCCTCAGTTTGGTGGCTTGTCCCACCTTTGGCTCTTACTTTGAGCCTCGAATTTTGGCAGCTCTCTTATACAGTGTGTAAATCTACATTTTGGTTAAATTTATAGATTCTTGGGGAGGAAAAAAAATGGAGAACGATAGAGATAGAATAAATAAAGCGAAATAGAATTTGTGTGTCCCTTATGTTTTGATATAATCTTTTAAAATTGATTTCTAAATAAATCCCACGTCTGGCACCATAGCTATTGGACATATTGAAATGGTTAGCTCCGAAAAAGGAAATGTAAAAGGAAAGAGTGTGAGTGGTCATGGCAGAATCGCAACGTTTTATTTATTCTTACTATTGAGTAATATATCAAAAAGAAATATAAGCACCATTAAACGGGGAAAAATAGGTATTTCCTTTTCTCTTTCAAACTACGTAGGAATTCATAGATGGAAATCTGGTCTGTGAATATCCACCCAAACAAAGAATTTATGTCTCTTCTAAAATGTCTTTCCTTTAGTCTCCACCTCTACCTCAAGGCCAGGAAGCTTAAATGGCTCTCTACCTTTGAAAATTCCTTAAAGTTATTCAAAGGACACTATTACTATGAAAAATTTAATTGTGAAACTGCAGAGTTCTGAGACTTTGCATTTGGAACTCAACTCTATAATAAATGATATAAGCATTCCTACAACTTTAAAATGCTTTTCTTTGTGAATGTGAACTATTTTTATGTGGTTATCCCAGGTAAACTTTATTGTAATTCTCATAGCATACCTGAGAAGTTAGAGTATATAAATTATCACTATTTTACACTCCTTTTTTTTTTTTTTTTTTACATGGGCAGGCACCAGGAATCGAACCCAGGTCTCCAGCATGGCAGGTCAGAATTCTGCCACTGAGCCACTGTTGCACTGCCTTTACGTTACTTTTTTACATTACAATATTACATTTTTTACATTAATATATTTTACAGAATGTAAGGTTGTTTTTTTTTAAGCATTTTACATAACTTTTCAGACCCTGATCCTAAAGTAAGAAAAATTCAGAGTGACCTTCAGCCTCTCAACATCTAAAACACAATAATAACCTGAAAAAGAGAATTATTTCACTATTTTAAACTTTATAGGTTTTACCAAGTTTACTGTTTCTAACCATATCTATGTTATATATCTAATGTGAGGGTAAAACAAAGTTATAATAATTTCATGATTTCAGATTATGAGGAGAAAGAGAAAAAGTTAAATGCTGTTACCTTGGGAAAATAAAAATATTGAATGTTTTGTAGATAGATTTATATAGATTTTTCCTTTCTTTCTAAAAAACACATCAGCACCTTAAAAAAAAGTGGAATGCAAGAGAGGAAGACATTATTCCTTCACTGGCGTTAGTGCTATAGTTTATCATATCCCTCTATAGCTAAACGGGTCCTCTTTGAAACACTCTCATAGGACATATTCCTCTTTTAGATCTCAGAGTATCATGTTTCTCTACTACATAGTGTCTAATACAATTCTGATTTTGCACTGATTTGTCATCGTCTTTATTTAATATCTGTTCCTTTGCTAGATGTAGGAACCTCAGCATTTGCTTCAGTGCCTGGCACATAGAAGTTAATAAATATTTGCTTGGTAAATGAATAATTAATAAATAAAGTAATATGAAGAACAGTGAAAAAGTTGAGAATGATGCTTAAGGTTCTGGCTGGAGTGGTTGTGTGAGGAGCAGAGACGCTGGGTGACCTGAGAGGAAGGGGAGATGTTCTGAGGGGAGATGGTGAGTTCACTTTTGGGCACATACAGTTTCAGATGCCTTGAAGCATCCAGCCAAGGATGCTGAGAGGGTGTTAAGTGCGCTGGACTCGAATCAGAGGAGGGACGTGACTAGAGACATATACTTGGAGTTGTTGGCACATACACAGCACTTGAGAAGGAATCAAGTCACTTACTGGGGAGTGTAGAATGAGAAAAGTTGAGTGCTTAGAACCAGTCCTGAAGAGAAAGCTGAGTGGTTAGTGAAGACTAAGAAGATGAAGCTAATCTGGCAGAAAGAAAAGCAGAAGAATGTGGTAAAAGAGAGACCAAGAAAAGACACCGTTTCATGGAGTGAGCTGTGGCACGCTTCTCAGAGTGACAAAAAAAAAAAAAGAGGATCAGAAGACTACTTTAGATTTAGTCTTATGGAAGCCAGTGATGACCTCAGAGCATTTTTAATGGCTTGGTGAATTTGTGGTGGGGTTGGCTTAAGCCAGATGGGAGTAGGTTGAGAAGTAAGTGAGAGGCGATGAAATGAATATAAAAAGTATCAGTAAATTCTTTTGAGAAGTTTGATTCTAATGAGAAAGTGTAAGTTAGGGTGGTGTTGGAAAGAGTAAGCCTTGACGAGTACTCTGTGTTTGAGCTGGAGGAATCTTGGGCATCTTTTCATATGGATGAAAATGATTCCATAAAGAGAGAATGGTTAGAAATACAGGACAGGAGTAATCAAAGGATAAGTTTCTTGAGAAGATAAGAAAGGATGGGCTCCCATGAGAAGATAGAGGAATAGGTCTTAGCAGAGGAAGGACAGCACGTCTCCTGCCACGGGGAAAGTCTGCATGCAGGTACAATAGGGTAGTCTCTTCTCTGGCGGAGATGGCGGTAGAGCCCATCAACAACTCTTTAAACAACATACGGCTTTGGTGTCAAAGCTAGAGAGAGTAAGTAGAGGTGAGCATGAGTAAATATGTCTCTCTATCAGGACACAGTATGACTAGAACAGGAAAGGCATGTTTGTCTGAGGGTAGTCATACAAAGTAACAATCAATACATTTGCTTAATTAGACAACCATATGAGTCTTTAAGATGTCTGATCTGCTCCAGGTTTATACACTCTACAGGCAAGCCCACCTGTTGATTTACACCCAGTCATTAAAGAAGCCTTCCTTTTATCTGAGAAGCATGTGGATAAGCAGGCGTATTCAACTCCAAAGGAAAACCACATGAACTAACTATACAAATCCCTTGAAAAGAAAGATGCTGCAAGAGACAGCAGATCATTTGAAAAAGAAAAAGGCTAACTACATAAGAAAAAGAATGAGACGTCAGATTTCTCCTCGGCAACATGTGAGACTGGAAGATGTTTGGAAATGGTACAATGATCCCGAGACCTGGGCAAGAGGGCAGGGACCACTTTTGAATGCCTTTCCAAAAATGTTTAAATTCTCCGCTTGGTATCTGTGATGGACAGGGCCAGCAGTACCAATTGGCTAGCACAGCTGATACTTGCATGGGTGTGGTCCCCACGTCTCAGGCTCAAGGTGCTCTCCACTCTTCATCCCACAAATACAGTCAACCTGCTCAGAGAATGTCTGGGACTCATACCTATGAAGTCTTGTATATTTTTAATCAGACTTATTTTAAGATATTAGATGTTTTTCTATTCTATTACAAATGGCATTGTTTTTTCAATTTTAATTTCCAAAGTACCATCACTAGTAGGGAGATATGTGATTATTTAATTTATTATTTTATTTATTGCAGAATTTACTTGTTGGTTCTAGTAGTTGATGCTGCTGTTTTTGTAGATTCCATCAGGTTTTCTATACCCTTTTTTTTTCTTACTGTACTGGCTAGGACTTCTGTTACAGTGTTGTAGAGAAGTGATGAATATAGACAGCTTTGCTTTTGCATCTTAGGGGAAAAGTGTTCAATGTTTCACCATTAGTAGAATGTTAAATGTGAATTTATCAGAGCATTCCTTTATTAGAGTGAGTTTATTCTCTATTCTTAGTTTGCTGAGGGCAGCTAAAATGCGTAGGTATTAAATTTTGTCCAATGAGTTTCTGCCTTTCTTG
Source organism: Tamandua tetradactyla (assembly GCF_023851605.1). Lineage (NCBI taxonomy): Eukaryota > Metazoa > Chordata > Mammalia > Pilosa > Myrmecophagidae > Tamandua > Tamandua tetradactyla. Next base: position 7,200,074 of record NC_135346.1, on the reverse strand, counting down.
AGATAATCTGATGATTTTTCCTTGATTCTATCATTTTGGAAAATTACACTGATTTTCAAATTGAAAGCTGGTTTGCATTCCTGGGATATACCTCCTATGTCAAGATGCATTACTTTGTCTCTATTCAAGAGGGATATTAGTCTCTAGTTTTTCTTTCCCTTTAATGTCTATGCCCGATTTTGGAATAGAAAATTATACGTTCTCTTCTGACTTTCTATATCCTAAATGGAAGCTAAAGTCACTTTCCATTGTGGATTTTAAGTTACAATTCCATGTTTCAAAAAGAGTTTTTCTAAGTTTGGCATTTTGGGTCCTTAAATGTTTCATAGAATTCCCCAAGAAACCATCTGGGCCTGGAGTTTTCTTTGTAGGAAACTTTTTTAAGAAATATAATTTCTTTAATTGATGAAGGCTATTTAGATTGTTAAAAGATTTTATCTTGAGTCAAAGTTCTTTATACTATTTCCTTACTACCATTGTACTTAATAAGATTTGAAGTGATATTCCTTTTATCTCCTGATATTAGTAGCTTTTTTCATGATCAGTTTTGCATGTTGTTTATTCAGTTGCTTTATCTTTCAAAGAACCAACTTTGACTTGGTTGTTTTTCTTATTTTTGTTTTTTTATTGCTTTCTATTTTGATTTCATTATTTTCTTTATTTAACTTTGTGTTTAATTTGCTCTTCTTTTCTTATTTATTTATTTATTTATTTTTATTTTTCTGCATGGGCAGGCACTGGGAATCGAACCCAGGTCTCCGGCATGGTAGGCGAGAACTCTGCCACTGTGCCACCATCGCACTGCCCTCTAGCTTCTTTAGACGGAAGCATGAAACATTGATTTTTAACTTTCTTCTTTCCTAATAGAAGCATTAAAAGATAAAAATTTCCTTTTCAGAACTGATTAAGCTGTATCCTACAAATTTTGATACACTTGTATTCATTATCATTTAAAAAATTTAATTTCTATAAATGTCACTTGAGCATTATCAATATGTTTATTTTTCCCTTTTTTTCTGTCAACCTTTGCTTCTTATTTTTGAAGGTATATTATTAGGAACATACAACTTTATGATTGTTACGAATAGACCCTTTTCTAATTATGAAATTTTCCTCTTTATCTTTGATAATATTCTTTGTCTTAAGGTTTATTTGTTTGATGCTAAAATAGTCATTCTAGCTTTCTTATACTTACTGTCTGCATGGTATATCTTTTTTTCTTCTTTTACTTTCACTTGACCTGTGCAGATGGCATAGAGCTGGCTCTTGCTTTTTTTGTTTATCAACACGACAGTCTGTAATATTTTTATTGAGTTGTTCAGTCCATTTACATTTAATATAATTAATGTTATGGTCGTATTTAAGTTCACTCTCTCAGAATTTGTTTTCTCTTCTAATCTGCTTTTGTTCTAATTTAGATGTTGAAATTGAGAAAGGACCCACACTTCTGATGTCTTGTAATTTTTAAATGTTATGTATATAAAAGAGAAATAGAGACTGAAATCATACCCTCTACAAAAGCACATCATCTTTTTGTTGCTATTTTTTTCACTCATCTGGTGAGCTGAGTTCACCTATTACATAGGTGAGACAGCCTGGGCTTGTTGCAGTTTAGTTTAGATTAATTCATCACTGGCTTCAAATATCTTGGGGGTGCAATGAGCACTTTCCCTTCTGCAAGTTTCAGAATTGGAGAACCCACACGACTCCAACTTCTTTTCATGTGACATTTTTCTGTGACTTTCTGCATCCAAATCAGAAGTGGAATCTGTCTTCCATTGTAATTTTTAAATTACAATTCAGTAATTAATAGCAAAGCTGAATATCTTTTCATATATTTGTTGGTCAATCAGATTTGCCATTCTAGGAATTGTTTGCTCCTGTCTCATTCCCATTTTTCTAACGTTTTGTTTTACTTTGTGGTGATATATTTTGTGTAGCACATTCAGTTGGTCTTGGGTACAGGATTTGTAATTCCAGAAGTAGAAACTACCAAATTATCTTTAGAACCCATGTGTGTTTGTACCTACTGTGGTGGGGTATGTTAATGCAAATACGGAGAGAATTTCTTTTAATTATTCACACTATGCTTTTGTTTATCCCATTGTTTATAATAACAATGGTTTCAACTTGCATATCTTTTAGAATATGGATGTAAATTTCTTAATAAGCTTTCTAATTTGATGTCTCCATTGACTGTGTGAGTTAGGCTGAGAAGGTATTTTATTCCCATTTTATCTAAGGAAAAGGAGGCTTGCAAATGCTCAGAGGCCATGTGGTGAAGCGAGGCAGCTTGGGTCCTTGAGTCCAGATCACTGCCCCTTTAGCCAGTACCCACCAGCTCACCACGCTTCCTCTACTACTCATGGAAAAGGAAGAGGAAACTTCTGCAGTCCTCATGCCCATGATTATAACTTTGAAATTTTAATTTGAAATATTTTAAATAACATTTATAAATGTTATTGAATAGATCACTGATTTTTATTTCTAAAATTCAGAAGGACAAAATTTGGTTCAATAATTATTTCTCAATCTACCATTATTTACATCCTATATTATTAGATGTTTTACAAAAAATAACTAAAGCTTTCATCGGTAGTGGGGTTTTGGGTAACCATAGTTTTTCCTCTTGATGTTTCCAGGTTTTCTGTATAATATTTATATTATCAGTACAGTGTTAACTCATTTATTCTTAGGGTCTTTCTGCCCTGCAAGCATATAGGCAAAATTGGTTTGCGTTCCTTATTTCAACTTCTCGATTCCATCCCCATTCCCCCATACAAGTTCTGCAGCCAAGTCCACCGGACCTTCCAGTTCCCCGTGATTTTCACAGCAAGTTTATGTTTTCATGACTTTCTAGGCATCTCTGTTCTTTACCTGCATTGATAAAGACACAGGCATTAAAATGTTCAGGTCTGCTTCTAGACACTTTTGGATCACTACATTCAGAATGCAGTTTCTCAACATTATTAAAGAATAAGAAACAGCAGTTTCCACAAAGCACAGGAGTTCTGCAGCGCTGTTTGGGGAATTGTATTCCTGAAGAGCTCTAAATACATGTGGAATTCCATTGCTAAAATATGCAGTATAGGGCAGGCCATGGTGGCTCAGCAGGCAAGAATGCTTGCCTGCCATGCTAGAGGACCTGGGTTCAATTCCCGTGCCTGCCCATGTTAAAAAAAATAAATAAAAAATAATAAGCAGTATAATTTATCAAGGTCTAACTAATTATACATACTTTATGACTGTGAAACAGCAAATAACTGTGGTCTGTTAGTAAATTCAGTGCCTGTTAACTCTTTCGTAATTTGTTTCTGTCATTCAACATTATGTTTCTAATATTATTCAATGCTGATGTCTGTAGATACTACTTATTCCTTTGTCATTACCATAAAGCATTGTGGTTTGTTTTTTTTTTAAGAATGTTCCTAGATTAGTTATCTGTTCCAATGTTGATGAATATTTCAATTTTTTCAGTTCTTGGCAATGATGCTATGAGCCCTTGTCAATGTAAATGTTACATATTTGTGAGTGTCTTTAATATATTCCTGGGTAATAAATTGTACATATTTTCACATTCATAGGTAATACCAAACTATTTCCAAACTGATCGTGCCAATTTATATTCCCATAATCAAGGCATGAGTATTCCCATTTTTCTACATCCTTGCCAAACCTGATATTATAAAACTTGAAATTTATTTCTTAATCTGCTGGAAATGTAATTGTTTATTATTGTGGTTTTTATTTATATTTCCCATTGGATCTAGCATGTTTTCATTGTTATTTTGGGCATTTGAGTTTCTGATTTTGAGAAGTTCTTGTTCAAGTTTGTCTGTTTATTAATTATTATTGCTCTCTGTTATTCCACTCAAAGTAATCTGTGTTTTCTCTCACATTCTTTTAACTGCTCTATTTGTTTTCCATGATTATGAGTTTCTCTGAGATGTGAGAACTTAGTTTCTCTGAGTTTCTCTGAAAATGAATCCAAAGTGTGGATTCATTTTCGTTTAATATAACAGGCATTTGTTTAGAGTCTTGAATCTAAATGCTGAGATCTTTCTTTCATCAATTCTGGAAAATCTTTAGACTTTTTACCTCAAATATTACCTCTATTTTAAGTTTTCTTCTCCTTGAACTCCAATTTGATAAATATGAGACTTCTCAAATATTCCACAGTGCTCTTTTTTTTTTAGGTAGAGAAGTGTAGGTTTACAGAACAATCATGCATAAAATGCAGAATTCCCATAATCCCCCCCCCCAACACCTTGCACTTGTATGGAACATTTGTTAAAATTGATGCTCGCACATTTTTATAATTGTAATATTAACTGAAGGCCAGGATTTAATTTAGAATTTGCTGTTAGTGTAATGTAGTTCCATGAATTTTTAAAAAGATTTTTATTTGGTTACCATATATACAATCTAACATTTCCATTTTAATCATATTCAGATACATGTTTCAGTGCTGTTAATTGTGTTTATGATGTTGTGTTATCCTCACCACCATCCATTACCAAAATACTTCCATCATTTCAAATAGGAACCCAGTACATTTTAAGCCTTAACTTTCCATTTCCTATTTCTACTCTGCTCCCTGGTAACCTATATTCTGTATTCTGAGCCTGTGGGTTTACTTTTCTACTTGTTTCAAAACCATGAGATCATGCAACATTTGTCTTTGTGTCTGGTTTATTTCACTCAACATGATGACTTCAAAGTTCATCCATGTTGCATGTATCAGGACTTCATTCTTTTTTACAGCTGAATAATATTCCATTATATACATACATCATGTTTTGTTTATCCATTCATCAGTTGATAGACACTTGGATTGCTTCTATCTTTTGGCATTTGTGAATAATACTGCTATGAGCATCCATGTCTAAATACCTGTTTCAGTCCAAGCTTTCAATTCTTTTGGGTATACAGATAGGAGTGGGATTGCTGGGTTGTATGGTAGTTCTATACTTTCTGAGGAACGGCCAAACTGTCTTCCACAGTGGTCGCACCATTTTGCATTCCCATTAGCAATGAATGAGTGTTCCTATTTCTCAACATCCTTTCCAACACTCATAATTTTCCATATTTTTTAATAACAGCCATTCTAATGGGTATGAAATGGTATCTTAGAGTTTTAATTTGCATTTCCCTGATGGCTAATGATGTTGAACATCTTTTCATGTGCTTTTTGGCCATTTGCAGATCTTCTTAGGAGAGACATCTGTTCAAGTCTTTTGATCATATTTTAATTTTTTTTTTTTGTCTCTTTGTTGTTAAGTTGAAGGATTTGTTTTCGTATTCTGGACATTATAATCCTTTATATTAATCCTTTATCAGATACATAGTTTACAATTGTTTTCTCCCATTGTGTAGGTTGTCCTTTTACTTTTATAATAAAGTCCTTGGAGAAGCCAAAGTTTTTAATTTTGATGAGGTCCTATTTATTTATTTATTTCTCTTGTTACTGGTGCTTTGGGTATAAAGTCTAAGAAACCCCTGCCTAACACAAGGTCTTGAAGATTTCCCTACATTTTCTTTGAGGAGTTTGATAGTTCTTGCTCTTATATTAAGGTCTTTAATCCATTTTGAGTTTATTAGGTTTGAGGTGAGGGTTCTCCTATTTTTTTTTTTTTAATGCAAACAGTGATCCAGTTTTCCCAGCACCATTTGTTGAAGAGACTAAATTGAGTGATTTTTACCACCTTGTCAAAAGTCATTTGGCCATAATAGGAGGATTGATTTCTGAGTTCTCAGTGTGATTCCATTGGTCTGTATGTGTGTCCCTGTGCCATTACCATGTTGTTTTTGTTTTTTGTGTTTTTGGGGGGTGCATGGTCCAGGAATTGAACCCGGGTCTCCTGCATGAAAGGTGGGCATTCTAACCACTGAACAACCCATGCAACCCTACCTGCTGTTTGATTACTGTGGATTTGTAATAAGCTTTAAGATTAGGAAGCACGAGCACTCCAACTTTATTCTTCTTTTTCAAGGAGTAGTCATTTAAGGCCCCTTACTCTTCTACATAAATTTGACATTTGGTGTTTTCGTTTCTGAAAAGTAGGCTGTTGGATTTTAATTGGGATTGGATTGCACCTATTAATTGCTTTGGGTAACACTGACATCTTGATGATATTTAGTCTTCCAATCCATGTACATGGAATATTCTTCCATTTATTTAGATCTTCCTTGATTCTTTTTTCAATGTTTTATAGTTCTTGGTATATAAGTCCTTTACATTCTCGGTTAGATTTATTTCTAGATATTTGATTCTTTTTGTTGTTATTGTGAATAGAATTTTTCTTGATTTCTCTTCCAATTGTTCACTGCTCGTGTTTGGTAACAATACTGATTTGTGGGTGTTGATCTTGTACCCCACAATTTGCTAAATTCATTTATTGTATCTAGGAAAATTGTATATTTTTCTGACTTTTCTGTATATAGGATCGTATAATATGAAAATAGGAAATATTTTTATTCTTCCTTTCCAATTTGGATGCATTTTATTTCTTTTTCTTGCCTAATTGCTCTGGCAAGAATTTCCAGTACAATGATGGGTAATAGTGGTGACAGTAAGCTTCATTGTTTGTTGCTGATATCCAAGTGAAAACTTTCATTCTTCAACCATTGAGTGGGATGTTAGGTGTGGGCTTTTCATATATGTCCTTAAACATTTCATCAAGAAAAAGTGCTGTATTTTATTAAATGCCTCTTCCTTATCAGTCAATATGATCATTTATTAAATGGTGTATAATACTTCATTTTCGTATGTTGAATCAACCTTGCATAGCAGGGATAAATCCACTAGGTTATGGTGTGTAATTCTTTTAATATACAGTTGGATTCGATTTGCTAGTATTTTTCTGAGGATTTTTGCATCTATATTCATAAGAGATATTGGTCTGTAATTTTATTTTCTTGTTGTATCTTTATCTGGCTTTGATATGAGGGTGATATTGCCCTTGGAGAATGAGTTAGGGAGTGTTCATTCCTCTGAATTGAGCAGAATGGGAGTTAAGTCTTCTTGTAATGTTCGTAGAATTCCCATGTGAAGCTACTGGGTCCTGGGCTTTTTGTTTGTTGACAGGTTTTTTAATTACTAATTCAATCTCTTTACTAGAAATTGTTTGTTGAGATATATTTCTCCTTGCATCAATGTAGGTAGTTTGTGTGTTTCTAAGAATTCGTCCATTTCATTTAATTTATCTAGTTTTTTTATCTAGTTTTTTTTGTCATATAGTTTCTCATAGCATCTTCTTATAGTCCTCCTTATTTTAGCAAGTTTAGTATTAATGTCCCCTTTTTCATTTCTGATTTTCATTATTTATGTTCTCTCTTTCTCAATTTTTTTGATCTTTTCAAAGAATCAATATTTGGTTTTGTTTTCTATTTTATTTCTATTTCATTTATCTCCTCTTTAATCTTTGTTATTTCCTTCCTTCTGCTCACTTTAGGTATAGGTTGCTCATCTTTTCTAGTTCTTTCAGTTTTGAAGTCAGGTCTCTGATTTGAAATTTTTCTTTTCTTTTTTTTAAAGTACGCATTTAGAGCAATAAATCTCCCACTCAGCACTGTCCTTGTTGCATCCGTTAAGTGTTGGTATGTTGTATCTTAACTTTCATTTCCCTCAAGATATTTCCTATTTTTCACTTGTGATTTCCTCCTTAATCCATTTGTTGTTTTAGAGTATGTTGTTTAACTTCCACTTAGTTTTGAATTTTCCTTTTCTCCCTCTGTATAAAATCCTTCACTAGCAGTTATTTTCCTTCACCAGTTTAAATATTTCAACCCTCTGCCTTCTTATCTCCATAGTTTCTCATGAAAAATCTAACTGGGACTCCCTTGCCTATAACATCTTACTTTTCTCCTGCATCTTTAGGAACTCTCTCCTTGTCCTTTGCATTTGATTGTGTAATCAACATGTGACAGGGTGTTTCAGTTTGCTAAAGCTGTGTGGAATGCAATATACCAGAAATGGGTTTGCTTTTTCAATAGGGATTCACCTGATTACAAATTTACAGTTCTCAGGCCATGAAAATGTTCAAATTAAGGCATCAAGAGGAACTACCTTTTCTGAAGAAAAACTGCTGGCATCTGGGGTTCCTCTGTCTCATGGGTCCTTCACTCCTGGGTTCCATTCCTTTTGGGTTCTGTGTATCCTTGCTGGCTTCTCCAGGGACACCTCTTTTAGCTCTCTCTGTCCTGCAGCTCTTCTCTTAGCATCTCCAGGGCATTTCTTTCTCTCTGCATTCTTCACTTGGTTTCATCTTTCTGGACTCTAGTTTCATCTGTCTTTTATCCTCTCATAAAGGACTCCAGAAGGGGGATTAGGACCCACTTTAAATGGGCTGGGCCACATGTCCATGGAAACAATGAAAAAATCCCACATAACAATAGGTTTGTCCCCAAGAATGGATTTAAAGAACATAGTATTTTCTGGGCTACATAACAGACTCAACCCATGCCTAGTGTATATTTTTCTTCATGTGTATCTTGTTTTGTGTTCTCTGATCTTCTTGGATATCCATATTCATAACTTTTACTAACTTTGGGAAGTTCTGTACCATTATTTCTTTGACTATTCCTTCTGACCCTTCCTTCTTTCTTCTGGTCCTGGCACTCCCATAATGTGTATATTGGTATGCTTGATAATGTTCCTTAGTTATCTTAGGCTATTTTTAATTTTTAGTATTCTTTTTACTTTCTGATCCTCAGACTGTCCCATTTCAAGTGACTTTGTCTTCAAGTTCACTGATTCTGTCTTCTACCAGCTCCTTTCTGCTTTTGAAACCCTCCTGGACACTTTTCATTTCAGTTATTATGGTCTTCAATTACAGTATTTCTGTTAGGTTCCTTTTTAAAATTTCTATCTCTTTTCTTAGACTCTCATATTTTTCATTCACTGTTTTTCTGATACCATTCAGTTGTTTCTCTGTATTTTTCTTAATCTCTTTGAGAATTTTAAAGATCATTTTTTTAAAGTCTTTGTCCATTGTTTCCACATTCTGTTCTGCTTCTTTGGTGTTTTCTCAATTTTTATTCTCTTCGTCTGGATGGGTGATCATTTCCTGTTTCTTTGTCTTGTACTCTTTTGTTGCATACTATACATTTAATATTTCAAAATGTTTGCTCAGGAATTTTGTTCTTGGGATGTCTGTTTTCTGGTTTTGTAACCAGCTGGTGATAAGACAGAGATTTACTTGAGCTTCAGCTCTCCTAACAAGAAGGTTGGCCCAAGGTGAGATTTACTTGAGCTTCAGCTCTCCTAACAAGAAGGTTGGCCCAAGGTTTTCCCTGTCTTTCTGGGCTTCTGTCTTGACCTAGCCCTTAGCTATTTAATTCTTTTGGAGTCCTCTTATTTATGAAAGTTTGATTGTCCCTTCTGTTTCTAGGGTACAGACCTCCCTCTCCTTGGTATTTTAGGCCAGTTGACCCTTATACCAGAGAGTCTGCCTCTATAATTTTTTACATTCTTTTCTTTTTTAAACACTGCTTTTGCCAGGAGGGTAAATTCTCAGAAGAGTATCACCCCAGAGAGGACCTTCTCAAGTCAATCTTTTCCAGCCAAACAGGGCCAGAAACCCACACTGGAGGCATAGACTGGCTTCCAAGTGCCCTGGAAAGAGGACCAGGAAAGATTCCTCAGCTTCTCCTCAGCATCTTGATGCTGAGCTTTTTTGGCTGACCTAGCAAATGCAGCCCTCAGCTAACTGTCCTGTGCTGAGGAAGCCCTGTGTCTTTAAATCTGTACTCTGTCTAAAAAGGGTTGAAACAATGGCTCCCACCACCTTTATTTCATGCTGATTGAAACAATAGCTGCCCTCAGAATTGGGCACCAGCAATCTGAATCCACTGATGGAAAGCTGTGATCAGTGATCAGCCATACCCACCCCTGTCTTGGGGAAGAAGATTTTTAAGTCCCTTTCTGTCACCATCATTTAACCAGGATCTGGACCCCATGTGGCTGACCATGAGTGGGAGATGGACATGGCACAATGTGATGTTCTTTAGCATAATTTGCATGCCTCTTCCTCCTGTTCTTCCCTGGATGCTGCACAATGTTCTTCTGGCCTCTGGGGTTTCAATCTAGTTGTTTTAGGCAGTTTCTTCCTGTTTGATAGTTTTCTTGGTGGGAGAACTCAGTCCTGGAGCTCCCTACTCCACCATCTTCCCCGGTAAATGTCACCTCCTCAGTGCCTTTCAATCTGTCCTTGATATTTTTCATCTCTTAGCCTCTTTGTGCTGTTTTCTGAGTAATTTCTTCACATATCTCATTCAATTCACTAAATCTTTTTTCTGTTAGACACACTTTGGGTTAAGATTGTCCTTTAATTTATTTTAATTATATCTTTTATTTCTAAAAACAAATCTGGTTCTTCTTCAAAACTGCTTGGTTACTTGTTATAGTTTCCTATTTGCTACACATAATTTCAAACTTGGCTTTTATTTCTTGTAAGAGATCAAACATTTCATAAACCAAGTCTGAAATGTCATTGCCCTTGAAGTTCTCGGACATCTGCTTCTGGTGTTTATTGTTTCTCCTGGTTCTCTACTACAGCGTCTTGTTTAGTTGGTTTTTACTATGGTCTGCTCAATTGCTTTGGGACTTCTTAATGAAAATTCACTGACGACTGGCATAATGAGTTCTTGTAGATTTGCTTTTGCTTCTGTGAGGTGGTCTTAGGGACACCAACAATTTGGGATCACTCTAAATTAAATTCTCAGGTTGAGGTTTTTAGGCCACCCATGTACTGCATATTGACGCTTCAAATGCATGTGAGGATTGGTTTGTAGTTATAAATTTTCACAGGTTTTATTCTCCCTTCCATCAGCACCTATCATTGGGAAAGTTGATTTTCATTTTACGCCCATGACTTGGTGAACCAGTTTTCCCAGTTTGCTTTTATATTGAGGGTACTTCCATTTGGGGTTTCAGCTTTCGGGGAAGTCAGTGGATTTCTTATTATATTTATTCTGTGTGGAACTTGGACTTTGTTTTCTCTTTTTTGAGACCTCTGAGACCATAAAAAACAAAGTTCATATTCATTTAAATCAGGAAATGTCCTCTGCATGAAATCCAGCTGTAGCAGTCTACTGAGAAGTCCCTGGACTAGAGTCCCTTACTCTCCTGTCACTTCACTGATCCTTTTAAAAGCAGGTATTTTTTATATGTTGTCCAAAATATTTAGTTGTTTTCAGTACTAGAGACAAGGTTGATTTGTTTGAACTTAAAGCCCTTTTTTCCTAGAAGGCTCATTCCTTGCAACCTGCTTTACCATACTAATATCTTACTTGTTTTCTTTAAAACCCTTCTAGTAATTGACTGATTTATTCTTTCTTATTAATTGGTTAACTTATTCTTTTCATGACTAGGTATATTAATCGATGTGCATGGTTGGGCAGTCACCGGGAATCAAACCTGGGTCTCCAGCGTGACAGGTGAGAACTCTGCCTGCTGAACCACTGTGGCTCTGCACCCATTTTTTTTAATTTAATTAATTAATTAAAAAAATTTTTATGATCATTCTGTTCTACATATATAATCAATAATTCACAATATCATCACATAGTTGCATATTCATCATCATGATCATTTCTTGGATCAACAGAAAAAAATTTGTACATACCATATCCCTTATCCCTCCCTTTCATTGATCACTAGCGTTTCAATCTAAATTTACTTTAACATTTGTTTTCCCCTATTATTTATTTTTATTCCAAATGTTTTACTCGTCTGTTGATAAGGTAGCTAAAAGGAGCATCAGACACAAGGTTTTCACAATCACACAGTCACATTGTGAAAGCTATATCATTATACAATCCTCTTCAAGAAACATGGCTACTGGAACACAGCTCTACACTTTCAGGCAGTTCCCTCCAGTCTCTTCATTACATCTTGACTAACAAGATGATGTCTATTTAGTGTGTAAGAATAACCTCCAGGATAACTCTCGACTCTGTTTGGAATCTCTCAGCCATTGACACTTTATTTTTAGTCTCTTTTCACTCTTCCCCCTTCTGGTTGAGAAGGTTTTCTCAGTCCCTTGATGCTGATTCTCAGCTCATTCTAGAATTTCTGTCTCACGTTGCCAGGAAGGTCCACACCCCTGGGAGTCATGTCCCACATAATCAAGGGGAGGGCAGTGAGTTTGCTTGTTCTGTTGGCTGGAGAGAGAGGCCACAAAAGAGGCTCTGTTGGGGTGACTCTTAAGCCTAATTTTAAGCAGGCTTGACCTATCCTGTGTGGGGTTGAGTTTCATATGAGCAACCCCCAAGATTGGGGGCTTAGCCTATTGCTTTGGTTGTCCCCACTGCTTGTGAGAATATCAAGAATTCAACTTGGGGAAGCTGAATTTTTCCCCTTTCTCACCATACCCTGAAGGGGACTTTGGAGATACTTTTTTATTCACTGTTCAAATCATTCTGGGATTTATTGGGGCATCACTCTGGGCAAACCAACAAAATTTCATACCCTACTCAAGGTTCCATGTACTTATGGTGTTCAATTAAGCTGTCTACATAAGTTATATTAGGAAATGCACTAGTCAAAACCCTGCATGCATTTTTGATGCAATGATACATGTACTTCAATTTTTGAAACACTATGACTTATGTACCCTTTCCCATTTTAAACTCTGATCTTCCACGTCCCTCTTCAGAAATGTCTTTCACTTTAGCAATCCGCTTCTTTGAAGCCCTAGTTTCTTTCCCTGCCCCAAGACTTACACCCTCACACACACACACACCAATTACAGTAAAAACTCACATAAGCAGTACTGTGTTGATGGCTAATTTGTTATCTTTTTTCTCTCTCTCATATAGCAGAGATATGAATATGTGGATGTTGTCTATGATTGTGCAAAGCTATTAGAAAGGGAATAGAATAAACATTTAATGTGTAAACATACAATATATACATGTATTTAAATTGCCTAATATCTCTGTTAGAAATACGTGCACTGTTGTTGCCTTCAGGATAAATGATTGGCTCATGGGATGGGGGTTTGAGCCTTGAGAAGAAGAGAAAAAGGGAGATGAAAAAGGCTTTCCTGCTGCCCTCCCTGGTATTGACCTGTGAGACGGTTAGGATTGGAAAGCAGCAGTGGGCTGTTATTTGCACACACCTGATAATGTTTCACAACGAGGTATCTAAAACACTCTCTGACAGAGATTTAGCACAGTTTTGTGACATGAGGAAAAGAATACTTATGTGAAGCAATACTATTCCCTCGTAATAGTCAAGGACAACTAGGACCTTGTTATAATTAGAAAACGAATTGTTTTGATTCTTTTAAATTACTGGTTAAAATGAAAGCCCTGCTGTGACAAGTGGGAGCAGAAAAGAGCAAGCCAGTACACCTAGCAAAGCTCTCCTGCTCTGTGATTTCCAAATCCTTGATTTCACAAAAGGTTCAGGAAAAAATATCCTCAGGGATACATATATAGTTAAGATATAACACTGGCCATTTGCCAGAGATTAAGAGTTAGCTAGGCTGGGTGAACAAGGGATTAAAGGAAGAACATTCTAGACAGAGGCAGAGCACGTGCAAGCTCCATGGAGTGGAAGGACATGGTGCCCCCAAGGAGCTGAAGGAAGGTTAGGATGGCAGGAGTGTGGGAAGCAAAGGGAACGTGGCTGGAATGAGACTGAGGAGGTGGCCAGGACCCATCGCATGAGCCCTTGTAGATTGTTAAGGGAGGATTTTAAAGTGTACTAAGTATGTGTGTGGAGTGAGGGGCAGTGAGAGCTGGATTTCAGAGAAATTGCGAGCAGAGATACAAATCTGAGCCCTCGGAGTACTGTGGATACTGACAAGGGCTCAGTCATGGAAAGGACACAGACTCAGAAGAAATGGGCTCTTGCCGCAGGCTTGCTTATGTGCGGCTAGCATCTTTGATTCAAGTGGGAATACGCCCAGTATTACCCTCTTTTCTCACACCCTCCTGGGGCCTCCTCTGGGAGTGGAGTAGCACTGATAAAAATGGTTCTTCTAGGTCAAAACCAGGCCCTAAAAACAGTGGGCTGTTCTACTAAGCAAGCCTTCCCAGTTCAAATGAAGGGCATACAAAGTGCAGCAAAGCCCTTTCCTCGAATTAGGAAAGAAATCCTCACAGCCCAGACATGCATATCTCTGAGAAGACAAGTAGCATCTTCTGTTGCTGATCTTAAGATGAGAAGGTTGAAGATTAAGTATGTTAAAGAAAGCAGTTTGAAACTTGCTCTCCAGTGAGGCGTGGTAGAACACATGTCTGGGAGCTCTGCTCAGTGCCCACTCAAGGCAAGGGTTGGTCAGCGATGGATTGATGTTTCAGCACTTGAAAGCTCATTGTATCAGAAATTGTGGAAACAAATCCTGAGTGAAATGTACGGATTTACTCAAACTCTGATGAATAATATTTGAATTTAATGAGAAATGCACCCTAAGTTAAGATATCCAAACTTACCCTCTATCCTGTATTAGCTTTGAACTTGGCAAACATCATGAATACTTGAATACCACTATGAACTCCTTAATAAATGCTCTATTTTTTAAATGAAAATTTTGTTTTCCCTAAATTTTGTGCTCTATCTCTCCTCTTAAAATTTTACATATTTGGAAGTCTTTGTGTTTCCATAACCTTGACAGGCACAGCCATTCTCTGGATGCATTTGTTTCCCTCCTCCTCTAGAAAAACTTCTATGAACCCCATATACCTCTCCAGCCACCACAGCTCCATTTCTGCTCTCCTAAAAGATAAAAATAATTGGTCTCAATCTACTATGGCATACAACTTCCTGTTCATTTCTGATCACGCTGCACCCTAGCTTTTGCCCCCAACTGCTGTATTTAAACCACATTTTGTCAAAAACTTCAATAAACTCCTTGTTGCTAAATCATCTCATTTGACCTATGAACTATCTTCTCATGTTGAATTCCCAGACATCACACACACATTTCTCTTCCTCTCTCTTGCTGGCCTGTTCCCTGTCCCGACTCTTCCTCATCAGCGCAACCTCTCAAGGTTGAGATGCCACAGGCTTTTTCCTTAGATTTTCTTCACTGTCTCCATTCAGACCCTTGGTGAGCCCATCTAGTCACACGGCTTTAAATTCTACCTGTGTGTGACAACCCCTACATGTCAATCCCCAGACTAGATGTCTCTTCAGAATTTTATGCTCATGTGATCAACCACTTAGTTGATATCGAAAACAACAAATCTTGGTAGTTTTAAAATGTGATAGAAGTTTTTTTAAGCAGGGGGAGTGGAAGATCACCCCGAGAATAGAACCAGCGCTCAAAGTGATGGGAATGGGAAAAAACCGATAAAAATTTGAGAAGCATTAAAAAAATTAAACATACCGCCATTAGAAATTTTAGAGAGAATGAAGAAATGGCAAAATGGAAATTATTAAAGGATAATCAAGATAAATATTTTCATGATGTAAAAAAGCAGAATCCTAGGACACTAGATGAGAAGGCCCAGGGCCTGCATGGTAGAATTTTTTTTTTTTGAATTGTCTACACAAGTCACATCATTGTGAAATGTCAGAAGTCTGAGATGAAGAGGAGATATTTAAAGTTTCCAGTCAGGAAAACTGAGTAACATATGAAGGAGCAGTCATTCAAATGGTGTGTGGAATTGGACTTTCCAAAACACAACCGGTAAGCTCGAAAATAATTCATTCAACAATGACTTATTGCGTTCCTATTCTGTATCAGTGTAATTTATGTGCAGTCAATAAAGAAATATCTTTCAAATTCTGAGATGAATTTATTTTGAATCAAAAAAAGACATTCTATTTGATCAGACTAAATTATTATAAAAATAAAATAAAATGGTACCTCTTATGAACTCTTTCTCAGGAAGTTACCAGATAATGTAGGCCACCAAAAGAGTTTGTAAACCAAGAAAGAGGAATTAAGGATTGAGGAGAAAGGGGATATGGATGAAGGGACTTGCTACAGTGATTGGAAGAGATGTCCCCAAACAAATACTATCAGGCTCCAGGAAAGATGTCTTGGTGAAAAATGGAATTCATTGATTACCTGTTTGACAGCTGAGAGGCACTAAGGAATTCCATTAATTCTGAAAATTCTGAATTATGACAGTCCAAATTAAAAGTGTTGAAAGTACCACCTGCTGGAAAATGAGACCTGTGGTGAGGTACTTTATAATTATAAGTTGTATTGTAATATTTGAAATTTTAAATTATAGACATGTATTACTTCAAAATAATAATTTAAATATAAATTTTAAAAATAACTGATTAGAACAAAATTATCCCAGCTAGAGCAAAAACAAGATAGTACTTTCCTTTTTTTTTTCTTGACCCTAACTTAATTTCAAAAGATTAGCTTGTTGTTTTGCTTTCAAATGAGCCTGACGCTTTGTTTTCCATTAGCCTTGCTACTGTCCCTTTAAGATGTTTTGGCTAGATAAGCATCAGTTTCAACACATGGTCAGAAAAACAGATTCTGCTAGGTAAAGACTGAAATGAATTTTATGGCCTCCATAAAATTGCATCCTGCTCCGTGGCCTGTATTTTCTTAAGAAGGAAGATAACATTTTCTTTATCAAAGCAAGGCAAAGCTGGCTATAAATTATGTGACGTCTGTCTTCTCCTTCACAGAAAATTACGGTGGGAACGGAGCTGTGTAAAGACATTCTAAGTCAGTATAAACTGCAGAGAAAATAGTGTTTCCACCTTAATGCAGCCACAGTCCTGGTCAGTTGTTTTCCTATACTTTGATCAAAATAGCATCCAACTGTCTGGATACCACATACCAAGGACATTTTTATATTTACTCCACAATACATAAAAACCAGAAGAAATAGTAATAATATGATAAAAACAGACAGCTTTGATCAATTTAAAGTTAAAATGCCTGCGTTAAAATATGAATTTCCCAGTATATATATAGATCCTGATGTCCATAGCTTCACCACGGCAGCGAGGACATAAAAAGTTGGATGCATTAGCATGCTCAGAATGTGAATAACCTTTTTACCCCAAGAAACCTGAATTCAAAAATGGTTAACCACACAAGTGAAAATATCTTGGGTGGTCTGACTCTAAGCATTATTCTCAGTATATTTGGCCAAAGCACAAAACCACCAAGGCGTCTGGTGTGATGGCATCTTCCTTGAAGATGCGTGGAGTTAGGCTGATTGTTGTCAGCAGACATGGGTGGAGTAATTGTGGCAAGAATCCTGTGGAGAAGTTTTCCATTTGCCAGATCATAACCAGCCCTTTCTCCCTGAGGTTATCCTTAATAGAATTCTTCCTCTTTCAAAAACATTTCTTTTCCCTAGTCCTCCTATTACATACAACTAAATACCCTTGATATTATACCTGAAACACATATAAGAAGATTCTGAAAGGTGGAGAGAGGAAGGCAGGCTGGCTAGGGACATTCGGAAGCCAAGGAACGATGCTGTGGTGAGTTCCCTGGGATTTCATTTAGCCAGATAGATCCAAGACTGGGAGCTAAAGAAGATGAAACACCAGAGGGCATGGATTAAAAGAACAAAAAAAGCCTGTTCTGGGAAGCTAAAGGCCCAGGAAAAAATTAGCCTAGCAAGATAGAAAACTTTTAGATAATACCATTCTATTTCAGTCAAACATCACAGAAAGTAGACTGAGGCCAACCCCCTAGCCATGCCAGGAAGGCCAAGAGGGGACTTCAGACTTTCACCCTCACCAAGCTGTTCAAGAGGCCCCCAGCCCCACTCCCCACCCTCACCAAGGTCGTGGCAGAAAAGGCCGAGCAGTAAACTTGACTTTCATCCTTGTCAGGCTGTAATGAGCCCCACTTCCACAGTATCGGCGAGGACCATAAGGGGTGTGGCGTCCCTCTTCCTGCCCAGTGGGATGATATCAGAAGAGGTCCAGTGGAGAGTCAGGTGTCAGCGAAGACTCCGTGAGGGTAGGACTGAGGCCCACCTCTTCTTCCCAGTCAGCGAGGCGTCAGTGGGGACCTGGTGGTGAACTGGAAGCTCCGCTGCTACCCGGCAGTAAGGACGACCCCTCTACCAAAGGGGTCAACCTGAGGCCAATGGAAACCTAATAATAATGGGGCAGGACCCCTTTCTCCCGCTGGAATATTGTTAGAGAAAGTTAATTAAAACAGAAAGTTTAAGTAAAATCCAGAATCTCACAGCTTACTACCCAAAATGTCCAGATTTCAATGAAATAGTCACTCCTTATATGAAGGACCAGGTTATATCAAACTGAATGAGTGATGATCAATAGACGCCAACAGCAAGGTGGCTGAGATGTTTGAATTATCTTACACGAACTTTAAAGCTGCCGTCATAAAACTGCTTCAGTGAGCAATTACAAACATGCTTGAAGCAAATGAAAAAAAGGTAACATTTCAGTAAAGAAGTAGAAAATAAAAAGAAGAACCAAATGGAAATTTCAGAACTGAAAAATTCAATACTCCAAATAAAGACAGATCTGTGCAGAAGAATTCCAAATAGAGTTATAGATATTTCAGCCTAAAGGAGGGAGAGGATGACTATCCACTCCTAAAGTGTGGACTGCACAGTGACTTCCTTCCAAAGGGCGTGGTATGGAAAGGGGCAGAAAGAATTGCTTAAAGTGGAGAACACTGACAAGCACTACCTCAATCTCATAAAGTCAATACCAACACTCATAAATAATGTTGCTGGTCGTCACCCTTCACATAATGTGAAGAAAATGGTGCTTTACCTCTGTGCTCTTGTTTCCTCAAATAATAACCCCAGACTAATCATGAGAAAAAATCAGGCAAATTCCAATAGAGGGGCATCTTACAATATATCTGACCAATATCCTTAATAACTGAAAAGGTTATTAAAACAAGGAAATTCTGAGAAACAGTCCTAGTCAAGAGGAGCCTAATGAGACATGACAGATAAATTCAATATTGTGTAATGGATAGGATCTTGGAACAGTAAGGCATTTTAGATAACAACTAAGGAAGTCTGAATAACAGTATGTAATTAATTGTTACACAAAAAAGATACTAACGTAAGATGTTAATAATAGGGAAGATTGTGTATAGAAATTTGTGGGAATTCGTTGTATTATTTGCTGTATTTTTCTGCATGGCAAGCAAGAATTCTACCACTGAGCTATCTTTGTACCCCCTATCTAAAAGAAATTTGTAAAAAAATTGTAAAAAAGAAAGTTTAAGTAGAGTACAAGAAGACAGGGAAAAGAAAACACACAAATGGAAAGCAAAGGGAACAAGCAGAAAGAAAATATAAAATGAAATACTTAAGCCTGAACGTATTAGTAATTATATTAATTGTAAGTGTTTAACTATACCATTTTAAAGACAGAGATTGAAAGGTTAGATTAATATACATGATCCAACTCTAAGCTGCCTGCAAGATATTCACTTCATATATAATAGTAACAGCAAACTGAAAGTAAAAAAAATATCATTTTAACACTAATCAAAGATTGCATGAATGAGTATTTTAATATGAGATAGTTGAAAAGAAAATTACCAGAGACAGTGTGGTTCATTATATAAGGATAGAAGGGCCTATCCATATGGAAGACAAAACAATACTAAACATATATGAATCAAACAACAGAGCTTAAAACATATAAAGCAAAAAGTGATAAAACTCAAAGGAAAAATAACCCAATCCACAATTATAGCTGGAGACTTCAACATTCTTATCTCATTAGTAGAACAATTTGGCAAAAATCAGCAGGGATATAGAACTCAAAAATATCATCACCCAACAGGACCTAATCGACACTTACAGATTTCTTCACCCTATAACAACAAAATACTATTTTTTACGTGCCCACAGAGCACAAACCAAGATAGATTATATTCTGGGCCACAAAAAGTTTAAAAGATTGAATTCATACAGAGTGTGTTCTCTGCTTACAATGAAATTAAACTACAAGTAAATAACAGAAATATAATGGAAAACTCTCCAAGAACTGGAAACTAAACAACATACTTTTAAATAATCCACAGGTTAAAAAGGAAGACTCAAATGCAATAAAAAAAAAATGCATTGAACACCCTGGATTAAGATGGTGATGTTAGACATTTCAGGACTCTGTCCATCTACAGAAGTATTGGACAATAAGCAAGAACTGGCAGAAACATATTTCTCAAAGTTCCAGAGAGAGTTAAATTACTCTAGTATAGTGCAAGCAGTAAATCAAGTAAAAGGATATTTAAAAGTTAGGATCTTCTGGCACCCTCGCTGGCCCCTCTCTAACCCCTCACTTCTCATGGAGCCAGCCCATGCTCCCAATGGGATACCTGGGACAGTTCCAGAGGATGCAGATTAACCCTTGTACACATGCATGTCTGGTCAAATCTGTCTGATGGTAGCCTGAAGGACCAGCTGTGCCAGAACTCTTCCAGTGTTTAGAAGGCAGCTCACAGAGCTCTCCTACAGGACACTGTGGGGGAATATCAGGTAGCTGCCTAGGGCAAAAGATTGTTAGCTGCAG
Organism: Tamandua tetradactyla; assembly: GCF_023851605.1. Classification (NCBI taxonomy): domain Eukaryota; kingdom Metazoa; phylum Chordata; class Mammalia; order Pilosa; family Myrmecophagidae; genus Tamandua; species Tamandua tetradactyla. The sequence goes on along the minus strand of NC_135346.1, from coordinate 7,179,616 downwards.
GACATACAATCAGTACCCAGGACCATTAGGAAATTTGTTTCCTCAGGAAGAGGGGAAATTTGGAACAGTGCAAACAGTGGAATTCCTAGGGCTAAACTTGCATGCCTAACCAAGATGCATGTTCAGAAAGGATGGGGCAGGGTGGGGTAGGGGCAGATGGTCCCTAGGCTTTGGCCTGAAACTATTTTCTAAACTGTTGGTTTGGTTAGGTTCTAAAACGGAGTGCTTAGAACAGGTCAATCTGCAACAATTAGGAAAGGTGGTTTCTTTTCTTCTTTTTATTGTTTCTTAGTTCCTGGCATTCAAGGAAAAGTCTGTCAAAACACTAGCTGGATACAAGCTGAAGGAAAAGATACCTCAAAGTCTAAGTTCCAGTGATGACACTTTAAAATACCAAATGTCCATGTCTTAACAAAACATACAAAGAAACAGGTATGGCAAAGGATTAAAGCAATAGAAACTATAAATGAGGAGGATCAGACCTGGGACATTTCAGACAAAGACTTTTTAAAAATGATCTTAAATGTGCTCAAAGAAGTAAAGGAAATGTGGACGAAGAACTAAAGGGAATCAAGAAAACAACAGATGAACACAGAGAAAATCAATAGAGAGATGGAAATTATGAAAAGGAATCAAACAGAGATGAAGACCACAATAACAGAAATTTCCTAGAGTGGTTCAACAGCATACTGGAGCCAGTAGAAGAGAGAATCAATGAACTTGAAGGTAAGACCATTGAAATCATCCAGTCTGAGGAGCTAAAAGAAGAAAGAATGAAGAAGAGGGAACAGAGCCTGAGGAACCTGTGGGACACCATCAGGCATACCAACATTTCATTGTGGGAGTCCCAGAAAGAGAAGAAAGAGAGAAAAGGACAGAATAATCAAAGAAATAATGACTTATACTCCCCCAATTTAACAAAAGTTACACATATACATATCCAAGATGCTCAATGAAATTCAAACATGTTATAATCAAACTGTTGAATGCCAAAAGAGAAAAGCAACTGGTCACATACAAGGGAGACTTGGTAAAATATCGTGCCTATTTTTCATTGGAAACCAGGGAGGGAAGAAGGCAGTGGGATGACATATTTAAAGTGCTGAAAAATAAAAAGCCAACTAAAAATACTATATCTGGCAAAGTTGTCTTTCAAAAATGAAGGCGGGATTAAGACATTCCCAGACAAACAAAAGCTGAAGGACCTCATCACCACTAGACTGACCCTACAAGAAATGACAAAGGAAGTTTTGTAGATTGAAAGGAAAGGGCACTAGACAATCAACTAAAGTCACATGAATATAATAAAGTTCTCTGTAAAGATAAAAACATGGGTAAATATAAATACCAGTACTATTATATTTGTTATTTGTAATTCCACTTTTTAATTCCTACTGGATGTAAAAAGCAAGTGCATAAAATGTAATGATAAGTCAATGGGTTGGTACTTATACTGCATAAATATGTAATTTGTGACAAGAACTAAATAAAGTTGTGAGGACGAAGGGGTATAAGAACGTAGTTTACATATGCTCTTGAAGTTTGGTATCAGCAAACCAGTTTGTTATATATTTAGGATTTACATTTACACCCCATTGTGACCACAAACAAAATATCAGGAGTGTGAAGACTTATGGGTGCAAGTAGTGGAATGCTGGTTGCTGGGAGCTGGGGGCAAAGGCAAGGGAGCTGGTGCAGGAGGGGAGGGCTTGGTTTTGGAGTGAAGAGATAGCAGATAGTGATGAGGGAACTGCAACACTGTGAGAATGATTAATCCCACTGACTGGTATGCATGGCAGGGGTTAGGGTGGGAAGACATGATCCATATGTGTTTACATAATTTAAAACAAGTTATAAAGAGCCATTAAGGAGATAATGATAGTTAAATGCAAACATACATGGTACTGAAGGGGATTTGAGACTAGATTCCATGTCAAGGGGACATTATTAGGACATAAGAAAATAGTGGAATATGGAATGAAAGTTTAATATAAATGTTGAATCTCTTGGACATCATAACTGCCTTTAAGGTGCTTACTTAGGTGAGTGTCCTTTTCTTAGGAAATGCACTGGGAAATGCTGTGTTCAGTGTAATGCTTGCAACTGGCTCTCAAATATTCAGAAGATGGATAGATGGATGGATGGAATGATATGGCAAAGGTTGCAAAATGTAGAATATGAGCATCTGGATGAGGCGGTATGTTGGATTTCTCTCTGTGCACTGTGAATTGTTTTTGCAACTGTCTTGTGTTTGATATTATTTTAAAATAAAAAGTTAAAATAAAAATCAGCAAAGTAGGTATAGATGCCTTATTTAATGTACTGGAACAATTGGCCCTATTTTTTTTTTTTAGCAAAAATAATTCCATCTCATAGTTCACAATACATATAAAAATAAACTTAAAGAACTATGTGCAAATATAACTGAGCAAAACTATCATGTTATTACAGGAAATGCAATAAATGGCCATAAAATGGACCTATATATATATATATATATGAATATCTTCTCAGCTTACTTTTAATCAGGGGAAAATTAACCCCATAGAGATATAAGGGATACATTTTCACCTCATCAGAATATTGTTGGCAATATATTTTGAATCTTTCTCATATTTTGCTGATTGCCGTTTGGAAAGTAATGTATCAGTATTTTTCAAAATTAAAAGTGCAAATATCCTTAAATCCAACAATTCTACTCTTTGGAAAGTAACCTCAGAAAAAATTACTCATTTGTCAAAAGTGTACAAGTAATTTTATTGGTAAAAACAAGGAAGCACCATAATTGTCCAATAAAAGAAGAGGTTTAAATAAATTATGATAGTGCTATAGTATGGAGTAATATGCAGTAATATGTAGTAATAAATAGAAAGCTGTAGAAGTATAGTCATTGAAATGAAAATATCCTCAGGCTTGTACTGTAAAAGCAAAATTCGGAATAATATATTAGAGCGATATAATTGATGGAGAATAAAAAATTTATTTACTTGAAAATGCATATGTAAATACATAGAAAGAGAACAAGAAGGTGGAAAATGCATGATAAATGCTAACACTGTTACCTCTGGGGAGGAGAATGCGACTGAAAATGAGAAAACAAGGAGTTTGATAATTTTCTGAGAGCTTCTATATAATTTGAATTATGTATAATGAGTTTTATTCATGTATTACTCATGTAATTAAAAATATTGCAAATAGTCAAAGAGAAAGAAACAGAGCATAATAGATCAAAACCATTATGGTTCTAAAATAAAAATCAAAGAGGCAGACCTTTCTTTCTTTTCTGCTTTCTTTCTCCTTTTTGAGTGATTATAAATGCTATTGTGTTTTTAATTGTGTTCATTGCTAGTATATAGGGATACAATTTCTTTATGCATGCTTGTCTAATGTTCTATGACCTTGCTGAAAGCCCTTTTTAGTTCTAAGGCCTTTTTTTTTGAAGATACCTTGGGATTTTCTACATGGACTATTATCTCATTTGCAAATAGGGACAGTTTTACTTCTCCGTCTCCAGCCGGTATTCCTCTCATTTTCTTGTCTTGCCTTGTACTCATGAGAACTTCCAGTGCTACGTTGAATTTGCCTCGTTAGCAGTCTCTGGGGAATCCATTCAGCCTTTTACCCTTAAGTATAGTGTTAGTTCCAGTGTTTCGTACATGTTTTTTCATCAAGTTGAGGAATTTATCCTCTATTTGTGTTTCTTTGAAAGTTGTTATCGTGAATGGGTGTCAAATTTTGGGAAGTGCTTTACCTGTAACAGTTGATAAGATCATGTGATTTTTCTTCATTTTCCTGTTAATAAAACTCATTGATTTGCAAACATCGAATCAGCCTTGTATCCCTGGAATAAACTCCACTAGATCATGGCATATAATTTTTTTATATATATTCCTGAATCCTAGTTGCAATCATTTTGATAAAGATTTTTGAATCTATATTCATGAGAGAGAGTCTATAGTTTTGTATGGTCTTCTCAGTTTGGTATTGGGATAAAACCAACTTCATAAAAATGAACTGGCAAGTGTTCTCTCTTCTTATATTTTAGGAAGAAATTAGGTAGAATTTCTGTTAAGTCTTTTTTAAACATTTGATAGACTTCTCCAGTGAAACTGGCCATTTCTTTGTGGAAAAGTTTTCATTACAAATTCAGTTTCCTTAATACATATAGGGCCATTCAATTTAGTTCCCCTGGGTGATTTGTAGTAGTTTATGTTTCCCAAGGAATTAGTACATCCTTTTAAGTTGTCAAATTTATGTGTGTAGATTAATTTTTAGTATTCCCTTATTATCTTCTTAATCTCTGTAATGATATCTCCTGTCTTATTCCTGATATTCGTTATTTGTGCCTTTTCTGTTTTTTCCTTTAACCATCTTGTTAGAGGTTTGTCAATTTTATTGACCTTTTCAAAGAACCAACGTTTTGTCTCACTGATATTCTTATTATTCTGTTTTAAATTTCATTGATTTCTGCTCTTATCTTTACTATTTCCTTTCTGCTTCTTGATTTGGTTTTCCTATTGTTGTGTTCCTAAGTTCTGAAGATGAGAGATAATATTTATTTACGACTTTTCCTCTTTTCTAAGGTTTACATTGAGTGTTTTGAAATTCCATCTCAGCACTACTTTAGCTCTGCCCCACAAACTATGGTGGTCTGTTTTCAGTTTGAGTTGAGTGATTTTAATGTATTTTTTAACTTTTTCTTTTGAAATAATTTCAAACTTACAAGACAGTTGCAAAAACAATGCAAATACCACACAGAGAACTCCAGCATGCACCCTCCTCCCCAGGCCCCCCAATTTTAACATTTTGCCATCTTTGCTACTTCTTCCTCTTCCTTCCTTCCTATCCCTCTCTTCCTCTCTCTCATCAATTGTACACATTTTACCCCTTGAGCACATATTTCAGTGTACATTTACTGCAAACAAGAGTATCCACTTATGTAATCACTTTAAATGCAGTTATCAAGTGCAGGAAATTAAACATTGATATAAAATTTATGTTCTACATTATGATTTTTTTAATGTCACAATGATATCCTTTTGAGCCTTTATTCCTCCATTCTTAGCTTCCATGTAGTATCATGCATTGCTTCTAATTGTCCTTATTGCTCTAGTTTATCTTTCTAGTTTTTTCAATTGTGGAAACATATATTCAGCATAAATCTTCCTATTTCAATCCCTCCCATGCATATCAGGGATTAATCATATTCAAAATGTTGCAGTACCCTCATCGCCATTCATTACTAGAGCTTCCCCTTCAGTCAAAACAGAAACTCAACACTCCTTTTGCAGTAAAGCCCATTCTCCCCACCCCACTCCTGGTAATCTCACTCTACTTTCTGTCTCTATGAGTTTGTGTGTTCTCTGATATGTTCTTTGTGATTGACATGGAGCTCAAATCTAACATCTTAAATATATAACAATCTTGTTTGCTTTGACACCAGACTTAGCTTCAAGAGCATTTATGAACTATGTTCCTATATTCCTCCGTCCTCACATCCTTATGTAGTTCTTGTCACAAATGACATATTTATGTAGTATAAGTACCAGTCCATTGACTTATCACTACATTGTATGTGTGTGCCTTTTAGATCCAGTAGGAATTAAAAAGTGGAATTGCAAACCACAAATATAATAGTACTGGTATTTATATTTATTCATGTTTTGTCTTTACAGAGAGCTTTATTTATTTATGTGACTTTAGTCAATTGTCTAGTACCCTTTCCTTTCAACCTGAAAAACTTCCTTTGTCCTTTCTTGTAGGACCAGTCTAGTGGTGATGAGGGCCTTCAGCTTTTGTTTGTTTGGGAATGTCTTAATCCCTCCTTCATCTTTGAAAGACAATTTTGTCAGATATAGAATTCTTGGTTGATGTTTTTTCTTTGCTTTTAGCACTTTAAATATGTCATCCCACTGCCTTCTTGCCTCCATGGTTTCCAATGAGAAATAGGCATTTAACTTTATTGAGTGTCACTTGTATGTAATCCATTGCTTCTCTCTTTTGACCTTCAACAGCATGATGATAACATGTTTGGATTTCATTGAGAATCTTGGATGTGTATATTCACCCTTTTGTTAAATTTGGGCAGTTTAAGCCATTATTTCATTGATTATTCTCTCTGTCCTTTTCTCTCTTTCCTTCTCTTTCTGGGACTCCCACAAAGAGTCCCTTTTCTTCACTCTTCTTTCTGCTCCTCAGACTGGATGATTTTGATGCTTTATCTTCAAATTCATTGATTCTCTCTTCTGTTGGCTCCAATCTGCTGTTGCATTAGTGTTCTCCTTTACCTGGGTCATCATTTCCTCCTTCTATGTATCCTTTGTAATCTTTTATTGAGACCTGGACATTTTGTTATTTTAAGGTGTTGCCACTGGAGTGTAGACTTCCCGGCATCTTTTCCTTCAGCTTGTATCCAGCTAGTGTTATACTTAAGTTTTCCTTGAATGCCAGGAGCTAACAAAAAGAGAAAAAAAAAGGGGAGGGGGGAGAGAAAGCATCTTTCCTAGTCTTTGAGGATTGACTTATGTAAGTGCTTTCTTTCAGAGCTTATTCATGTCAAGAATTGAGAAAATAGCTCTAGGCCAAATTGCAGGGGCCTCCATGGTCCTTTCTCACGTGTGTATTGTCTTGAACATACGTATTTGTTCCTAGAAATTCCCCCATTTACATGGTTCAAAGTCCCTTCTTACCTTGGAAACAATTTCTTCACAATCCTGGGTCCTGCACTCTGTGTCTTACAGCCAGTTATTTCTTGCCCCAGGCAGCATAACTTACTATTCACATAGCCTTCTGTGAGCCACCTTCTAGAAACAGAGCAACTTCTGGGGACAGTGAGATCTTCAGGCTACCATCAGACAGATTGGGCCAGACATCCATCCCCTGAATATGTGCATGAGGGTTACTTTGCTCCCTCCAGGACTGGGACCAGGAATCCCCACCGGGAGCACAGACCAGCTCCACGTTGAGCCAGGAAGAAGTGGAAAGGAGCCAAGAAGAGCAACACAAGCAAATATCCCTTTTAAGTGGTCTTTCCTTAGTTCTTCATTCACACTGTTACTGTAGCCCTTTAACTGATGTCTGGAGCTGGGGAAAGATGATTCAACCCACTCTCTGGTTGTTTAAAGCTTCTGTGGGCATCAGAGCCCCTGAGCTTCTCATTCTGTCTTCTTGATCAGGCCTCTTTATTGATTTTTAATACTTTCTTTATCATAAGCCCAATTACCTAATATAAGGGGATCTCTGATGGACTCCATTGCATTCCATTTGTGTTTGTGTAACCTAATACCAGACTAATTTTTTTTTTTTTTGTTTTGCATGGGCAGGCACTGGGAATCAAACCTGGGTCCTGGCATGGCAGATGAGAACTCTGCCTGCTGAGCCACCATGGCCTGCCCTGCCTGACTAATTGCAAAAGCTAACTCTATGCTTTCATATTATTGTTACTGTGTAAATATGTGCTCCCTTCAGAATTTTCTTGGTTATTCTTATGTATTATATTTACATAATTAATAATGAGTTGTCATTGTGCAAGAAAATTATCGAGATTGCATTCGAATTATATCATGATTGAATGTGATGATTATTTTGTCAAGAGTTACCATCTTCATGCTTTCATTCTTCTCATACAGATCATGAGTTATATATATATGTCAAAGACATTTATGATTTTGTGAAAGCATTATAATTTCTAATTCATTATCATTGATGGATAGAAAAGTTATTGTTTTTCATATGTTGGTCTTTTATTCAATCCCCTTTTTGAAATGTCTTATTTCAATACAGTTTTAGATATTTTCCTTGAATTTTCTAGGCATAAAACTACATTGCCTACAAGTAATACCAGTTTTGTGTCTTCCATTTATATATATATATCAGAAATACACATGTATAACTGATACATGCACTCATTTTTTAATGACTTATAACTTATTTTTCTTGACTCATTGCATTGTTGAATACCTTTAGTACCTATTATGATGTTGCTAGTAAGATACCTTATTTTTTCTAGAGGCTTAGTTCATTGGACTCTTCAGATAAGTAGTGGTTGATTTTATTCACTGATTTTTAAAAAATATTTTTATTGTAAATAACAAACATAGAAACATTCTTCACATGGTTATAATCAATGACTCGCAATGTCATCACATAGTTGTGTATTCATCACCATGATCATTTTTTTAATATTAGCATCTCCCCAGCAAAAGAAATAAAAGGAAAAAAGAAAAATCTCATACATACCATACCCCTTACCCATCCCTCTCATTTACCACTAGTATTTCAATCTACTCAATTCATTTTAACCTTTCTGCCCCCTATTATTTATTTTTTATCCATATTTTTTACTCATCTGTCCATACCATAGATAAGAGGAACATCAGATACAAGGCTTTTACAATTACAGTCACATTGCAAAAGCTGCACCATTATACAATCATCTTCAAGAAATATGGCTACTGGAACACAGCCTGATAGTTACTTCCCTCTAGCCACTCGAATACACCATTAACTAAAAAGGGAATATCTATATAATGCATAAGAATAAGCTCCAGGATAACCTCTCGACTCTGTTTGAAATCTCTCAGCCACTGACACTTTATTTTGTCTTATTACTCTCTTCCTGTTTTTGGGCAAGAAGTTTTTCTCAATCCCTTGATGCCGAGTCTCAGCTCATCCAAGATTCTGCCAGAGAGGTTTACATCCCTGGGAGTCATGTAGAGGGGTGAGGGCAGTGAGTTCGCTTGTGGTGTTGGCTGAGAGAGAGAGATAGGCCACATCTGAGCAACAAAAGGGGTTCTCTGGGGGTGACTCTTAGGCCTAATAATTTTAATTGTATAACATAACATATATACAAAGCAAACAAAGGAAAAAGCAATAGATTTCAAAGCACTCTTCAACAAGTAGCTACAAGCAGATTCCAGAGTTTGTCATGGGCTACCATATGATCCTATCAGATTTTTCCTTCTGGCTGCTCCAGAATATAGGAGCTAGAAGGAATAAATATTTTTTTATCATCACAATTGCTTTTTTTCTTTGTGTGTGTGTGTGTGAAAAATAACATATATACAAACAAGCAATAATTTCAAAGCACGCCACCACAATTAGTTGTAGAACAGATTTCAGAGTTTGGCATGGATTACAATTCCACAATTTTAGGTTTTTACTTCTAGCTGTGCTAACATACTGGAGACTAAAAGAGATATCAATTTAATGATTCAGCATTCATATTCATTTGTTAAATCCCATGTTCTCTGTTTAACTCCACCATCACCTTTGATCTTTCCATACCTCTCTTTAGGGGTATTTGGGCTATGGCCATTTTCACTTTTTCATGTTAGAAGGGGCTGTCACTAATATGGGTTAGGGAGATGGAACTATCTGATGTACTAGAGAGGCTGGGCCCTCTAGGTTTCAGGACTTCTGTGGTCCAGGGACACATCTGGAGGTTGTAGGTTTCTGGAAAGTTACTTTAGTGCATGGACCCATTTGGAATCTTATATATTGCCCTAGGTGTTCTTTAGAATTGGCTGGAATGGTTTTGTTTGGGGGTTGGCAAGTTATCGTAGGTAGCAATGTCTAACTGAAGCTTGCCTAAGAACAACCTCCAGAGTAGAGTCTTGACTCTACTTGAAACTTCTCTGCCACCGATACTTTATTTCTTTCCCCCTTTTGGTCAGGATGGTATTGTTTGTCCAATGGTACCAGGCCAGCCTCATCCTGGGAGTCATCTCCCATGCTGCCAGAAAGAATTTTGCTCTGGGGTGACATGTCCCATGCAGTGGGGAGGGCAACGATTTCACTGGCAGAGTTGGGCTTAGAGAGAGAGAGAGGTCACACCTGAGCAACAAAAGAGGTCCTCTAGAAGTAATTCTCAGGCATACCGATAGGTAGGCTAAGCTTCTCCACTACCTACATAAGCTTACTAAGAATAAACCTCAAGATCAAGGGCTTGGCCTATTGATTTGGGTGTCCCTAAGTTTGACACAGTATCAGGGGATTTCCTGATGGTAATGTTTGATAGTTTCATATTCTTTCTCTCATCCCTCAAGGGACTTTGCCAATACTTTTTGATTGTCTCCTTAATATATTGTAGGATGTATCCAGGCATTACACCAAGCCATATAGGTTTAAAGGCCCTCTTTCTTATTCTCAGGTCCCTGTATTTCAGTTGTTGAAATGAGCTATAGAGATAGGTCGAGTTAGATTATGTGCTACAGAGAATTTAGGTTACAGACAAAATAAACCTTTCTTCCTTTAGTCTCAAAGAGTATGTGTGGTTTTAAAATATCAGCCATGTCTATATTGTTGAGTTGTATGATTTCTTTATGTTTGCAGGATATTAAACCTTTGTTCAGTATGTGATTTCCAAATATTTTCTCCCATTGAGTTGGCTGCCTCTTCACCTTTTTGGCAAAGTCTTTTGAGGTGCAGAATACCTGGTTCCCATTTATCTATTTTTTTATTTTGGTGCTTTTGCTTTGGGTTTAAAGTTTAGGAAGCTACCTCCGATTCCTAGGTCTTGAAGATGTTTCCCTACATTTTCTTCTAGAAGCTTTATGGTGCTAGTTCTTCTATTTAGGTATTTGATCCACTTTGAGTTAATTTTTGTATAGGGGGTAAGGTAAGGGTCCTCTTTCATTCTTTTGGCTGTTGATATCCAGTTCTCCCATGCCCATTTATTGAAAAGACTATTTTGCCCCAGTTCAAAAGGATTTGGGGGCCTTATCAAAAATCACTTGACCACAGATTTAGTGGTTTATGTCTGAAATCTCAATTCATTCCATTGCTCAATACTTCTATCTTTGTGCCAATACCATGCTGTTTTGACCACTGTGGCTTTATAATAAGTTTTTAAAGTCAGGGAGTGTTAAACAACCTACTTCTTTCTTCTTTGTTAGGATGCTTTTAGATATTCAGGGTCTCTTTCCTTTCCAGATGAATTTGGAAATTAACTTTTCCAAGTCTCAATTTTTTTCCCCAAGCATCAGAATTTCATAGCAGGTTTTTGGAATTTTGATTTGTACTGTGTTGAATCTGTAGATCAATTTTGGTAGAAGTGATATCTTAACAATATATAACCTTCCTATCAATGAGCAGGGAATGTCTTTCCAGCTATATAGATCTTCTTTGATTTCTTTTAGAAATTTGTTTAGCAAATTTCTGGTACAAGTCCTTTATATCCTTAGTTAAGTTCATTCCTAAGACCTTGATTCTTTCAGCTGCTATTTTAAATGGAATTTTTTCCTTAACTGACTCCTCAGGTCATTGCTATGTATAGAAATGTTACTGTTTTTGCACATTAATTTTATATCCTGCCACCATGCTGAATTTGTTTACTGGCTCAAGTAACTTTGCTGTAGATTTCTTAGGATTTTCCAAGTATAGTATCATTTCATCTGCAAATAAGGAAAATTTTACTTATTCCTTTCCAATGTGGATGGCTTTTATTTATTTGTCCTGCCTTATTGCTCTAGCTAGAATTTCAAGCAAAATGTTGAATAATAGTGGCAATCGTGGGCATCCTTGTCTCATTCCTGATCTTATGGGGAAAGCTTTCAGTCTCTCTCCATTGAATACAATGGTGGTTATTGGGTTTTCATCTATGCCCTTTATCATATTAAGGAAGTTACCTTTGATTTCTATCTTTTGAAGTGTTATTATCAGAAAAGGATGTTGAATTTTGTTGAATGCTTTTTTGGCATCAATCAAGATGATCATGTGATTTTTCTCTTTTATTTGTTAATGTGCTGTATTCCATTATTTGATTTTCTTGTGTTGAACCATCCTTGCATTTTTGATATAAATCCCACTTGGTCATGGTGTATAATTCTTTAATGTGTTGTTGAATTCGAGTTGCTAATATTTGTTGAGAATTTTTGTAGCTATGTTCATTAGGAAGATTGGCCTGTAGTTTTCTTTCCTAAAGCATCTTTACCCACTTTTGGTATTAAAATGATATTAGCTTCATAAAATTGGCAATGTAGTGTTCTTTCTCCTCAAATTTTTTGGAAAAGTTTGAACAGAATTGGTGTTAGTTCTTTTTAGAATGTTTGATAAACTTCCCCTGTGAATGATATGAACCGACATTAGTGAATAAACTTGGAATATATCATGGTAACAGAGACCATCAGGAGATAGAAATAGGGTAAGATAATGGGTAATTGGAGCTGAAGGGATACAGACTGTGCAACAGGACTGGATACAAAAACTCAGAAATGGACAGCACAATATTACCTAATTGTAATGTAATTATGTTAAAACATTGAATGAAGCTGCATGTGAGGTATAGTTTTTTTTTCTCTCTATTATCGTTTTATTTCTTTTTCTGTTGTCTTTTTATTTCTTTTTCTAAATCGATGCAAATGTACTAAGAAATGATGAATATGCAACTATGTGATGATGTTAAGAATTACTGATTGTATATGTAGAATGGAATGATTTCTAAATGTTTTGTTAATTAATTTTTTTAATTAATAAAAAACAAAACTAAACAAAGCAAAACAAAAAATTCCCCTGTGAAGCCATTTGGCCCTGGGCTTTTCTTTGTAAGAAGATTTTTGATGACTGATTGAATATCTTTACTTATGATTGGTTTGTTGAGATCTTCTATTTCTTCCTGAGTCAGTGTAGCTTGTTTGTATGTTTCTAGGATTTTTTCCATTTCATCTAAGTTGTTTAGTTTGTTGCATATAGTTGTTCATAGTATCCTCTTATGATTTCTTTCATTTCTTCAGGGTCTGTGGTAACACACTCTTCTTATTTCTGATTTTGTTTATTTGCATCCTCTCTCTTTATTCCTTTGTAATGTTGCTAGTGGCCCATCAATTTTTTTGATTTTCTCAAAGAAACAGTTTTTGGTTTTATTCAGTCTTTCTGTTGTGCTTTTGTTCTCCCTTTCATTTAACTCTGCTTTAATCTCTTATTTCTCTTCTTCTATTTGTTTTGGGGTTAGTTTGCTGCTCTTTCTCAAGTTCCTCCAGGTGAGAAGTTAAGTCCTCAATTTTCGTCTTTCACATTTTTTATTTTTTATTTTTTTTATTTTTTATTTTTTATTTTTTTTATTTTTTATTTTTTTGGCTTTTAACGAGGGGAATTTAATAAGTTGCTAGTTTACAGTTCTAAGGCCAAGAAAATGTCCCAATTAAAACAAGTCTATAGAAATGTCCAATCAAAGGCATCCGGGGAAAGATATCTTGGCTCAAGAAGACCGATGAAGTTCAGGGTTTTTCTCTCAAGTGAGAAGGCACATGGTGAACACAGTCACAGTTTCTTTCTCAGCTGGAAGGGCACATGGCAAGCACAGCGTTATCTGCTAGCTTTCTCTCCTGGCTTCCTGTTTCATGAAGATCCCTGGGAGGCATTTTCCTTCTTCATCTCCAAAACACTGGCTGGTGGATTCTCTGCTTCGTGGTGCTGCAACATTCTCTGCTCTCTCTCAATCGCCCACTTTCTCCAAAGTGTTTCCTCTTTTATAGGATTCCAATAAGCTAATCAAGACCCACCTGAATGGGTGGAGCACATCTCTATCTAGTTTAACAACCACTCTTGATTGAGTAACATCTCCAGGGAGATGATCTAATTACAAACACACAGTACTAAATAGGGATTAGAAGAAACAGCTGCCTTTACAAAATGGGATTAGTATTAAAACATGGCTTTTCTAGGGTACATAACATCCTTTCAAATCAGCACACTTACTACCAGTGTTTTAGTTACAGTCACATCAACATAAGCATTAAAAAAAATTTTTTTATTGTATAATATAACACATATACAAAGCAAAGAAAAAAAAAGCAATAGTTTTCAAAGCACTCTTCAACAGGTAGTTACAGGACATCCCAGAGTCTGTCATGGGCTACCATATCATCATCTCAGATTTACCTTTTAGCTGCTCCAGAATATAGGAGGCTGGAAGGAATAAATACTTTTTTTTAATCATCACAATAGACTTTTTTTGAAAAATAACATATATACGAAGAAGCAATAAATTTCAAAGCACAGAGCAACAATTAGTTGTTGAACAGATTTCAGAGTTTGGTATGGGTTATAATACCATAATTTTAGGTTTTTACTTCTAGCTGTTCTAAGACACTGGAAACCAAAAGAAATATCAATTTAATGATTCAGCAATCATATTTGTTTGTTAAATCCTACCTTCTCTGTGTGACTCCACTATCACCCTTGATCTTTCTGTCCCTTTCTTTAGGGGTATTTGGGCTATGGCCATTCCAACTTTTTCATGTTGGGAGGGGCTGTCAATAATACGGGGTAGGGAGATGGAATTAGCTGATGTACTGAAGAGGCTGGGCCCTCTAGGTTTCAGAACTTATCTGGTCCAGGGACTCACCTGGAGGTTGTAGGTTTCTGGAAAGTTACCCTAGTGCATGGAACCTTTGTAGAATCTTTCTTATATATTGCCATAGGTGTTCTTTAGGATTGGCTGGAATGGTTTTGGTTGGGGTTTGGCAAGTTATGGTGGGTAGCAATGTCTTAACTGAAGCTTGTATAAGAGTGGCCTCTAGAGTAGCCTCTCGACTCTATTTGAACTCTCTCAGCCACCAATACCCTATTAGTTACACTTTCTTTCCCCCTTTTGGTCAGGATGGAATTGTTGATCCCATGGTACCAGGGCCAGACTCATCCCTGGGAGTAGTCTTCCATGCTGCCAGGGAGTTTTTCACCCCTAGGATGTCAAGTCCCATGTAGGAGTAGGGCAATTATTTCACTTGCAGAGTTGGGCTTAGAGAGAGTGAAGCCACATCTGAGCAACAGAAGAGGTCCTCCAGAAGTAACTCTTAGGCATGTCTATAGATAGTCTAAGCTTTTCTGTTACCTGTATAAGCTTCACAAGAGTAAGCCTCAAGATCAAGGGCTTGGCCTATTGATTTGGGTGTCCCTTATTTTTTTTTATTTATTTTTTTTATTAATTAAAAAAATTAACTAACACAACAATAGAAATCAATCCATTCTACATATGCAATCAGTAATTCTTAATATCATCACATAGGTGTATGGTCATCATTTCTCAGTACATATGCATCGATTTAGAGAAAGAAATAGCACTACAACAGAAAAAGAAATAAAGTGATAACACAGAGAGAAAACACAAATAAAAATAAAAAGTACAAAAATATATAAGAGAAAAAAAAACAAAACAAACAAACAAAAAACTATAGATCAGATGCAGCTTCATTCAGCGTTCCAAGATAATTACATTACAATTAGGCAGTATTGTGCTGACCATTTTTTTTTTTTTAGACGTCATACCATTCTACATATGCAATCAGTAATTCTTAACATCATCACATAGATGCATGATCATCGTTTCTTAGTACATTTGCATCGGTTTAGAAGAACTAGCATTATAACAGAAAAAGATATAGAATGTTAATATAGAGAAAAAAAATAAAAGTAATAATAATAAGAACAAAACAAACAAAACAAAACAAAACAAAAACCTATAGCTCGGATGCAGCTTCGTTCAGTATTTTAACATGATTACTTTACAATTAGGTATTATTGTACTGTCCATTTTTGAGTTTTTGTATCTAGTCCTACTGCACCGTCTGTATTCCATCAGCTCCGATTACCCATTATCTTACCCTGTTTCTAACTCCTGCTGAACTCTGTTACCAATGACATATTCCAAGTTTATTCTCGAGTGTCGATTCACATCATTGGGACCATACAGTATTTGTCTTTTAGCTTTTGGCTAGACTCACTCAGCATAATGTTTTCTAGGTCCATCCATGTTATTACATGCTTCATAAGTTTATCCTGTCTTAACGCTGCATAATATTCCATCGTACGTATATACCACAGTTTGTTTAGCCACTCGTCTGTTGATGGACATTTTGGCTGTTTCCATCTCTTTGCAATTGTAAATAACGCTGCTATAAACATTGGTGTGCAAATGTCTGTTTGAGTTTTTGCCCTTAATTCCTTTGAGTAGATTCCCAGCAATGGTATTGCTGGATCGTATGGCAATTCTATATTCAGCTTTTTGAGGAACCGCCAAACTGCTTTCCACAGTGGTTGCACCATTTGACATTCCCACCAACAGTGGATAAGTGTGCCTCTTTCTCCGCATCCTCTCCAGCACTTGTCATTTTCTGTTTTGTTGATAATGGCCATTCTGGTGGGTGTGAGATGATATCTCATTGTGGTTTTGATTTGCATTTCTCTAATGGCCAGGGACATTGAGCATCTCTTCATGTGTCTTTTGGCCATTTGTATTTCCTCCTCTGAGAGGTGTCTATTCAAGTCTTTTTCCCATTTTGTAATTGGGTTGGCTATCTTTTTGTTGTTGAGTTGAACAATCTCATTATAAATTCTGGATACTAGACCTTTATCTGATATGTCGTTTCCAAATATTGATTCCCATTGTGTAGGCTGTCTTTCTACTTTCTTGATGAAGTTCTTTGATGCACAAAAGTGTTTAATTTTGAGGAGTTCCCATTTATTTATTTCCTTCTTCAGTGCTCTTGCTTTAGGTGTAAGGTCCATAAAACCGCCTCCAATTGTAAGATTCATAAGATATCTCCCTACATTTTCCTCTAACTGTTCTATGGTCTTAGACCTAATGTTTAGATCTTTGATCCATTTTGAGTTAACTTTTGTATAGGGTGTGAGATATGGGTCTTCTTTCATTCTTTTGCATATGGATATCCAGTTCTCTAGGCACCATTTATTGAAGAGACTGTTCTGTCCCAGGTGAGTTGGCTTGACTCCCTTATCAAAGATCAAATGACCATAGATGAGAGGGTCTATATCTGAGCACTCTATTCGATTCCATTGGTCGATATATCTATCTTTATGCCAATACCATGCTGTTTTGACCACTGTGGCTTCATAATATGCCTTAAAGTCTGGCAGCGCAAGACCTCCAGCTTCGTTTTTTTTCCTCAAGATACTTTTAGCAATTCGGGGCACCCTGCCTTTCCAGATAAATTTGCTTATTGGTTTTTCTATTTCTGAAAAATAAGTTGTTGGGATTTTGATTGGTATTGCATTGAATCTGTAAATCAATTTAGGTAGGATTGACATCTTAACTATATTTAGTCTTCCAGTCCATGAACACGGTATGCCCTTCCATCTGTTTAGGTCTTCTGTGATTTCTTTTAACAGTTTTTTGTAGTTTTCTTTGTATAGGTCTTTTGTCTCTTTAGTTAAATTTATTCCTAGGTATTTTATTCTTTTAGTTGCAATTGTAAATGGGATTCGTTTCTTGATATCCCCCTCCGCTTGTTCATTGCTAGTGTATAGAAATGCTACAGATTTTTGAATGTTGATCTTGTAACCTGCTACTTTGCTGTACTCATTTATTAGTTCTAGTAGTTTTGTTGTGGATTTTTCCGGGTTTTCGACGTATAGTATCATATCGTCTGCAAACAGTGATAGTTTTACTTCTTCCTTTCCAATTTTGATGCCTTGTATTTCTTTTTCTTGTCTAATTGCTCTGGCTAGAACCTCCAACACAAGGTTGAATAATAGTGGTGATAGTGGACATCCTTGTCTTGTTCCTGCTCTTAGGGGGAACGTTTTCAATTTTTCCCCATTAAGGATGATATTAGCTGTGGGTTTTTCATATATTCCCTCTATCATTTTAAGGAAGTTCCCTTGTATTCCTATCCTTTGAAGTGTTTTCAACAGGAAAGGATGTTGAATCTTGTCAAATGCCTTCTCTGCATCAATTGAGATGATCATGTGATTTTTCTGCTTTAATTTGTTGATATGGTGTATTACATTAATTGATTTTCTTATGTTGAACCATCCTTGCATACCCGGGATGAATCCTACTTGGTCATGATGAATAATTCTTTTAATGTGTTGTTGGATACGATTTGCTAGAATTTTATTGAGGATTTTTGCATCAATATTCATTAGAGAGATCGGCCTGTAGTTTTCTTTTTTTGTAATATCTTTGCCTGGTTTTGGTATGAGGGTGATGTTGGCTTCATAGAATGAGTTAGGTAGTTTTCCCTCCACTTCGATTTTTTTGAAGAGTTTGAGGAGAGTTGGTACTAATTCTTTCTGGAATGTTTGATAGAATTCACATGTGAAGCCGTCTGGTCCTGGACTTTTCTTTTTAGGAAGCTTTTGAATGACTGCTTCGATTTCTTTACTTGTGATTGGTTTGTTGAGATCATCTATCTCTTCTTGAGTCAAAGTTGGTTGTTCATGTCTTTCCAGGAACCTGTCCATTTCTTCTAAATTGTTGTATTTATTAGCGTAAAGTTGTTCATAGTATCCTGTTATTACCTCCTTTATTTCTGTGAGGTCAGTAGTTATGTCTCCTCTTCCATTTCTGATCTTATTTATTTGCATCCTCTCTCTTCTTCTTTTTGTCAATCTTGCTAAGGGCCCATCAATCTTATTGATTTTCTCATAGAACCAACTTCTGGCCTTATTGATTTTCTCTATTGTTTTCATGTTTTCAATTTCATTTATTTGTGCTCTAATCTTTGTTATTTCTTTCCTTTTGCTTGCTTTGGGGTTAGCTTGCTGTTCTTTCTCCAGTTCTTCCAAATGGATAGTTAATTCCTGCATTTTTGCCTTTTCTTCTTTTCTGATATAGGCATTTAGAGCAATAAATTTCCCTCTTAGCACTGCCTTTGCTGCGTCCCATAAGTTTTGATATGTTGTGTTTTCATTTTCATTCGCCTCGAGGTATTTGCTAATTTCTCTAGCAATTTCTTCTTTGACCCACTCGTTGTTTAGGAGTGTGTTGTTGAGCCTCCACGTATTTGTGAATTTTCTGGCACTCTGCCTATTATTGATTTCCAACATCATTCCTTTATGGTCTGAAAAAGTGTTGTGTAAGATTTCAATCTTTTTAAATTTGTTAAGACTTGCTTTGTGACCCAGCATATGGTCTATTTTTGAGAATGATCCATGAGCACTTGAGAAAAAGGTGTATCCTGCTGTTGTGGGATGTAATGTCCTATAAATGTCTATTAAGTCTAGTTCATTTATAGTAATATTCAGATTCTCTATTTCTTTGTTGATCTTCTGTCTAGATGTTCTGTCCCTTGATGAGAGTGGTGAGTTGAAGTCTCCAACTATTATAGTATATGAGTCTATTTCCCTTTTCAGTGTTTGCAGTGTATTCCTCACGTATTTTGGGGCATTCTGGTTCGGTGCATAAATATTTATGATTGTTATGTCTTCATGTTTAATTGTTCCTTTTATTAGTATATAGTGTCCTTCTTTGTCTCTTTTAACTGCTTTACATTTGAAGTCTAATTTGTTGGATATTAGTATAGCCACTCCTGCTCTTTTCTGGTTGTTATTTGCATGAAATATCTTTTCCCAACCTTTCACTTTCAACCTATGTTTATCTTTGGGTCTAAGATGTGTTTCCTGTAGACAGCATATAGAAGGATCCTATTTTTTAATCCATTCTGCCAATCTATGTCTTTTGATTGGGGAATTCAGTCCATTGACATTTAGTGTTATTACTGTTTGGATAATATTTTCCTCTAACATTTTGCCTTTTGTATTATATATATCATATCTGACTTTCCTTCTTTCTACACTCTTTTCCATATCTCTCTCTTCTGTCTTTTTGTATCTGACTCTAATGGTCCCTTTAGTATTTCTTGCAGAGCTGGTCTCTTGGTCACGAATTCTTTCAGTGACTTTTTGTCTGAGAATGTTTTAATTTCTCCCTCATTTTTGAAGGATAATTTTGCTGGATATAGGAGTCTTGGTTGGCAGTTTTTCTCTTTTAGTATTTTAAATATATCATCCCACTGTCTTCTAGCTTCCATGGTTTCTGCTGAGAAATCTACACATAGTCTTATTGGGTTTCCCTTGTATGTGATGGATTGTTTTTCTCTTGCTGCTTTCAAGATCCTCTCTTTCTCATTGACCTCTGACATTCTAACTAGTAAGTGTCTTGGAGAATGCCTATTTGGGTCTAATCTCTTTGGGGTGCGCTGCACTTCTTGGATCTGTAATTTTAGGTCTTTCATAAGAGTTGGGAAATTTTCAGTGAAAATTTCTTCCATTAGTTTTTCTCCTCCTTTTCCCTTCTCTTCTCCTTCTGGGACACCCACAACACGTATATTTGTGCGGTTCATATTGTCCTTGAGTTCCCTGATACCCTGTTCAAATTTCTCCATTCTTTTCCCTATAGTTTCTGTTTCTTTTTGGAATTCAGATGTTCCATCCTCCAAATCACTAATTCTATCTTCTGTCTCTTTAAATCTATCATTGTAACTATCCATTATTTTTTCTATGTTTGCTACTTTATCCTTCACTTCCATAAGTTCTGCGATTTGTTTTTTCAGTTTTTCTATTTCTTCTTTATGTTCAGCCCATGTCCTCTTCATGTCCTCCCTCAATTTATCGATTTCATTTTTGAAGAGGTTTTCCATTTCTGTTCGTATATTCAGCATTAGTTGTCTCAGCTCTTGTGTCTCATTTGAGCTATTGGTTTGTTCCTTTGACTGGGCCATATTCTCAATCTTTTGAGCATGGACAGTTATCTTCTGCTGCTGGCGTCTGGGCATTTATTCAGATTTCTCTGGGTGTTGGACCCAGCAAGGTTGTAAGATTTTTCTGTGAAATCTCTGGGATCTGTTTTTCTTATCTTGCCCAGTACGTGGCGCACGTGGCACACGTTTGTCTCAAGTGTTTGGAATGGGTCTCCCCCAGTCACCGATCTCCGTGGCCTGGGGCTTTCGGATCCAAATCTCTCCGTTGGTTCAGGGGCCGCGCGTGGTGGGGGTGTCAGCTGCCGCGGCTTGAGGGGACCCTGTGGCTGGTTGCGGGCCGCAGCGGGCCTGGGGGATTCCCCACCGGACCAGGAAGCCTCCCGTGGGGGGGGGGCTTCCGCGGCTTGGATAGCCCTCCTATCTGAGACTCGTATCCGCGGACTCGAAGCAGAGACTCGAAGCCGCCCGCAAAAGAGGGGTGCCACCTGCCTCGGCTTGGGAAACTTGCTTCTCCAATACTCTCAGCCGGCCCGGAAAGGGGGGAGGGAGTAGCTCGGACCACCGCAGCTGCCGCTGATCGGGAGATCGCACGCCGCTCGGGGGTCTCACTGCAGCCGAGTCTCGCAGTCAGTCTAGCCAGCCCAGACTTTGGATAGCCCTCTGATCCGGGACTCGTAGCCGCGGACTTAAAGCCGAGACTCGAAGCCGCCCGCAAAAGAAGGGCGCCGCCTGCCTCGGCTTGGGGAACTTACTTCTCCGATACTCTCAGCCGGCCCGGGAAGGAGGGAGGGATTAGCTCGGACCGCCACAGCTGCGGCCGCTCGGGGGTCTCGCCGCAGCCAAGACTCGGAATCAGGCTTGCCAGCCCAGACTTTGGATAGCCCTCTGATCCGAGACTTGTAGTCGTGGACTCGAAGCCGCCCGCAAAAGTGTGGCGCCGGCCGCCTTGGCTGGGAAGCTTGTCTCTCCGAGTCTCTCAGCCAGCCCCGGAAGGAGGGAGGGATTAGCTCGGACCGCCGCAGCTTCGGCTGCTCGGGAAATCGCCCGCCGCTCGGGGATCTCACTCACCGCAGCTGAGTTTCGCAGTCAGACTAGCCAGCCCAGACTTGGTTACGCTGTGTGTCCATTCCCTGCTGTAGCCCCGGGAGTTGTTTTGTACTGTTTCTGTTCACCTATTAGTTGATTTGGAGTCGGAGGAACTAAGACGCATGTACCTTACTAAGACGCCATCTTGGATCCTCCCTTTCACATTTTTTAAATATAGGCATTTAGGGAGGGAAATAAATATTTAGAGGGAAATAAATTTCCCTCTGAGCACAACCTTTGCCATATCCCATAAATTCTTATATGTTGTATTCTCATTTTCATTCATCTCCAGATAACTACTGATTTCTCTATTAATTTCTCTTTGACCCACTGGTTGGTTGAGTGTGTTATTTAATCTCCATATATTTGTGAATGTTCTTGTTCTTTAATGGTTATTATGATGCAGCCTCATTCCATTGTGATCAGAGAAAATGCTTTGAATAATTTCAAAAACACAAAATTAAATTTATAAAGACCTGTTTTGTGCTCCAACATATGATCTATTCTGGAGAATGTTCCATGAGGACTGGAGAAGAATGGATTTTCTTGTGTTTTGGGGTGCAATGACCTATATATGTCTGTTAAGTCTAATTCATTTATCAAGTTGTTTAACTTCTCTATTTCTTTGTTGATCTTCTGTTTGGTTGTTGTATCTATAGAGAAAAGTTGTGTATTAAAGTCTCTTACTATTATTGTTGAAACATCTATCACTCCCTTCAGTTTTGCCAATATCTGTTTTATGTACTTTGGAGTCCCTTTATTGGGAGCATAAACATTTATGATTGTTATTTCTTCTTGGTGAATTGTCCCTTTGATTAATATATAATGTCCTTCTTTGCCTTTTATGATGTCTTTACATTTAAAGTCTATTTTTCCGATATTAGTATAGCTACTCCTGCTTTCTTTTGGTTACAACTTCTGTGGAAAATCTTTTTCCACCCTTTCACTTTCAATCTATTTGTATCCTTGTGTCTAGGATGAGTCTCTTGTAAGCAGCATAGAGCTGAATTATATTTCTTAATCCATTCTGCTAATCTGTATCATTTAATTAGTAAATTTAGTCCATTAACAAAGTTATACTGAAAAGGCATTTCTTGAGTCCACCATCTTATCATTTGGATTTTATTTGTCAGGTATTCTTTTCCCTCTTTCACTTTTTATCCTTTAAGTTACCCTTACCGATACTCTTCAATTCTGTGCCTCCTTTAACTTCCCTCTCCTGTCTTTTTTTTTTTTTTCAACTGGCCAAACTCCCTTTAGTATTTCTTGTACAGCTGGTCTCTTGTTGACAAATTCTTTCAACATTTGTTTGTCTATGAAAATTTTAATCTCTCCCTTAGTTTTGAAGGACAATTTGGCTGGGTACAGAATTCTTGGCTGGAAGTCTTTCTCTTTCAGAATCTTGAATATATCAAACCACTTCCTTCTCACATCTATGGTGCCAGTTGAATAATCTGAACTCAGTCTTACTGGTTTCCCTTGTATGTAGTAGATTGTTTTTCTCTTGTCCCTTTCAGAATTTTCTGCTTCTCTTTCATATTTGACAGGCTGATTAGTATGTGTCTTGTGGAAGGTCCATTTGGATTTATTCTATTTGGAGTTCATTGAGCTTCTTTGACTTGCATATTTATGCTCTTTATAAGGATTGGGAAGTTTCCCCCATTTTATCCTCAACTACTCTTCCTAGCCCTTTATTCCTCTCTTCTCCTTCTGGGACACCAGTGATTCTTATATTTGTGTGCTTTGTTTTGTTTATTATTTCCCTGAGATCCAATTCAAATTTTTCCATCTTTTTTGCCATGTGCTGTTTTGAGTGTTTGAAATCAGTTGTCCTGCCCTCTAGTTCACTTATTCTTTCTTCTGCCTCTTCAAATCTGCTGTTGTGTGTCTTTAATATGTTTTTTTATTTGGTCAGCAGAATCTTCAATCTCCATGATATCTTTCCCATAAGCCCATCAACTAAGTAACATCAGAATATGCCACTCTGGGAGTTAACTGCACCTTGGTTGCTCAAAGAATCTTGGGATTGCATTTTTAAGCACAGTGTCTTTCTGTAAGTAGTAAATCACAGAAATTAATGGCATCTCTACTCCAGACACAATAATAAAAAACAGCTGACCATTGTTCAAAAACTCAGTGACTTGACTTGCCTAGCAATTGAGTCAAATAAGTTCTGAATCTACAAAGCCAAAGGCAGTATCCCAAGTATATATTCATCCCTGTTTGTACTGATCTTTCCTTTCTCTGCTCAATTAGCAAATAAGCTCATCCTGTGTTGATCACTATCGTCAGTAAGTAAAATCAACAGTGAATAGTCATTTGAGTCTACATAGTTTAATGTGATTTCATTACAAGTGTTAAGCAGAAATTTTTCAGCAAAAAATGCCTGAACACTCTTTCAAACATTCATAAAAATAGGAAAATGCTTGCTTTTGTTACTGTAAATCCAGGGGTGTATATGACTTCAAGCATGGCAGGTCCAGGGCCCCAAACAACGTCTAAACCTAGCTTCTGCTTGCAGGTTATTCCCTTCAACAAAAAGAAGTTTTCATGTGTTGAAATGAAAGCCGTATGCAACTCCTGCTTATATCATTCCTCTAGCTTTCAAACTCACAGAAAGGGAAACATCCTTTTGCCTCCCAGCATCCATGTAGCAAATCTTTGGGAGAAATCCTTTAATGTCTGCTTTGAACTACCTTTCTCAGATAATCCCCTTGGCCAGAAGAATGAAATTATCCAGTGGTCCAGTCCTAGGCACACCCCTTGCTTTGGGTGGGAAGTGCATATGAGCTAGCTTGATTCAACCCTCCTGAATTCATAGCTAGGAATAAAAAGTCCTAAGTCAGTGATGTTGTGTGCTCTCACTTTTCTGACTTTTTAAACAGATCAGCTTGGACCAAAGATTTTCTCTTGTAGGATTAAGTTGTCAAAAAATTAAATTCCTGGTTCCTAGTTAAAGTTATTGTGACAAAGCCATGGAACCAGGTGATAGAGCAGGAAATAGAGTCTGGAGGAGTAGGAAAGAGCAACAATTCAATTCCTTCTCCTCCCAAATTCATCCTGCCTATCATCCCTTGACTGACATAGTTAATAATTATTACCATGTAAAGGTGCTCAGAAACAATGCATATTAACTACTGTATGCTAATAAAAATCAATCATGGCCCAAAACGCATACCTTTACCTGTATGTAAGCTTCTTATATGTATTATTTGGCTCAGCAGACATGCTAAAACATGCAGTTCAATTATACCTTATCTTCTTTCTGCTTTCTCTTGAAGACAACTTAAATATTTGAGAATGGATATTTTAAAATTTAATATGCAATAGAGTTAAAAAGAAAGCTCAGGACTGATTTCTATGTAGTTGAGCTAATTTTATGCTTTCTCAATAGAAGGAAGAAAGAGGTATAAGGAAGAGAAGCTAATTTTATACCTTATTATTTAATTTTACTTAATAAATGTCAGTAAATGAACTTGAAAGAAATAAAAATGAAGAAAGAAAAGGCATTTACCTGTATTTGGCATACATTTTTATAGATGAATGCTTAGGCAATTAAATGATAGAGATGATAGACAATCAAAGAGATCAATTAGATAATCCAAAACCCATAAATAAAAAACTGCTCACTCAGTAATTTCCGTTAATTTGCAGTTGAATGTAGGATTGTTTAATATATTTATCTTCAATGAGTAAGAGTTAATCTTAATGAAAGTTTTAAACTATACCAACTATCTAATTCTAATACTACCAGGATCTAAATCAAATACTTTCACAATATGAAGCAGATGTTTAATGCATGAAACCATTCCATCTGGGGTTTTAAGTGTTATTTGAGCCATTTTTCTATTTTTCTATTGAAGATAACTTAAATATTTGAGAATGGATATTTTAAAATCTAATATGCAATAGAGTTAAAAAGAAAGCACAGGACCGATTTCTATATAGTTTAGCTAATTTTATGCTTTCTCAGTAGAAGGAAGGAAATTCAGTTTTCCATATAAAGTCATGTAATCATTTTCTTTTCTCAAAGGATGGTTATAATGTTTAGGTGATAAACCGAAAAACGAATAAGAAGTAAAAGAAAAAAAATCTGCATTTAGTATTCTCAAAAAATAACACCAATTCCCCTGGAACAAAACCTTGCCTAAGCTGCCTCCCCACTAAACTCATTACTCCTGTTCAGCTCAGTTTTCTCTTGACCTTTCCCTATAAGAATTCATGAATTTCAAGAAAATAAACAACGGTGTGCATATTTCATGAATCAGCAAAGACCCAAGTTAATGTATTTTTGCACTTCTTTTTCCTGATTTCAGAAATGTATTTTCCCATATTCTTGCTCTCTTTGTACTACAGGATAAAATTAGTATGGTGCATATTTATTTTTAGCACGGTCTTCAAAGCCTGAGCATTTGTTTCAGGGAGGGTCAAGTATATTTGAAAAAGAGAACTAGGCAAACAAACATCATGGATAGATAAGAATTATATACATATTAAAAATGGATGAAGTATCACCATATTTTAAGCAATTGAAACTAAGTTTTATGGTGGCAATGAGGGAAAATATATACTGGCATAAGATATAAAGAATGGGGAAAAGGCAGTGAAGAAAGAGAATTAATATTTTGAGTGCCACCTACGTACAAGTAACTACAAAAATAAATTTAAATAATGAAATTTTTTTCGGTCTTAATATAATTTTACCTACTTCTATCATTTCTTTCAGATCAGGATTCATTTCTTTTAAGCCTTGAGTTTATGAGAGAGAATTGATTTTCTCGATTGTATTTACAGCCTGGATCTATAGTTCTGTCTATTTTTCGTGTCTCATTTCGTATGTCTTTCTATTTGGCTACTTGTTTGGAGAATTTATATTTAGACACCAGGAACTGAATTCACCATTTCCTGGATGTGAAGTACATTCACACATGTAGATATATTGAATTATAAAGTAATACAAAGCTGTACAGTTAAATGATGAGGTTCTAAATACTGCAAATTTAAGTGCCCCAAATTGTCTTAAATGCTTCATTTTTATTTACTATAAATATGCAAAAGAGTAAATTTAGAGTTTAATGACTACACACATACGTTATGCCAATCCCAAGGGCACAGTTCCTCAATAAACCCTAATCTGACTCTCCCCTTTTCAGAAAGGAAACATCTCCTTTTGTATTTTGGAGGTGGGGACCCTAGTGAATTAAAACCAGCACGCAGAGAGTTCCTGCTAATTCCTGACCATTTGTTCAGCTCCCAGCCTCTGTTAGCCTCTAGAAGAGATTTAGCAGCTCTGAGGGAAGTTTATTCAACTGCTTCTCATCACATCCACCCACACAGATTTACATGCAAAGGGCTCAGGATGTTCAGAAGCTTGGGCTTTGAAAATAGAAAGAAGAAAGAATGAAGGAGAAAGAACCAGAGAAAACATTTTGGAAATGCATGTATTCCAAACCATTTGTAATAACTCTAGCCCTTTATCCCAGACATTTTATTGAAATTATTAGCTGTTAGAAAGAAGTTCTGTCGTCATCGTTGCAGCATGTTGAGCTCACCAGGACACCTCATGCTTTTCAAAGTAAAAGGGAGAGGCAGGAAATAGCTGCTTTTCCTTTTTTTTTTTTTTTTAATATCCTGAAATGCGATGATAAATTTAGGCGACTGTCGGTATGGAAGGGGTCCCCAGTGAGAGCAGCTCTTCGTCCACAGCTGCATTGTTCATAGTGGCACTTCTGTGATGCCCATTTTGGAGGGAATCTTGATACCACGTGTTTGAATTCCCATTCACATCTCTGCCTAACTTCAAATAAACTTCTTTCTTATTTCAGTGTACGCTTTCTTCATGGTTAGCCTGGATCTACTTATTCAGTCTTCAGGGGGAAAACGGTTTTAACAAATAAATTTTAAGAAAATGTGCAAAGAATTAAAAGATGCTGGAGCAGTATTTCTTATCCATGTGGTGCCTGCATTGCCCATAGACTGCTTCTGAGAGGAATTGCCACGTCCACAGCCCCTGCCAAGCAAAGTATTTCATAGAGATCTGTTATTCAAAAGGGATGCGTCTAGCCATTTGTGTGGACCTTCCAGTCACCGGGAGAGTAGATAACAGAGCAGAAATTATCTTTAGGTAGACAAGTAGCTTGTGATATAGCCTGATGTTAGAGTTTCACTCAACAGCCACCAAAGTGGCTCTAGGTCATTGGAAGTGGGAACTCAGAGAAATGAGAAGGGGTACTCAAGAATCAGTGAGGTGGGGAAACTGAAAATATGCATAGGAATATGGAGAGACAAAAAAGAAGAGCTGATTCTTAACTGCTAAGAGCCTGGTTCCTCCAGGCTGCCCCCCAAAATATTGAGACCTTGAAGGAGCTTTCATTTCTCAAAATGTTCTTTGGCCGCCAGCCTTGCTCAGAATGTGAGCTGGTTTTCCCTGGTTCCTGGGAGGCCTCATCATGGCGGCCTCTTTTTTCATTTTCTGGTAAAACCTTAGAGTGAAACTCTTGTTATTTAAAGTACTTCCAGTGGTTTCAGTTATTTGCAACTGAAGAACCTACCTAACACCAGGGGTCAGTAAAGATATTATAGTTTGAAGTTGTAGGATTTGGTAACTGCAGGACAACAAAAATTGTAACTAGTGTATTTATGTATTTAAGCTTCAGTTTTCCCCTTTATTTATTTATTTTTTAATTTTTTTTATTAATCAAAAAAAAGAAAAGAAATTAACACAACATTTAGAAATCATTCCATTCTACACATGCACTCAGTAATTCTTAGTATCATCACATAGATGTATGATCATCATTTCTTAGTACATTTGCATCGATTTAGGAAAAGAACTAGCAAAACAGCAGAAAAAGATATAGAATGTTAATACAGAGAAGAGAATTAAAATAATAATACTAATAAAAAATATATATATAAAAAAGAAAAAGAAAAAAAATAAAAACAAAAGATACAAACACACAAACAAACAAAAAACCATGTTTCAGGTGCAGCTTCATTCAGTGTTCCAACCTAGTTACATTACACTTAGGTATTATTGTGCTGTCCATTTTTGAGTTTTTGTATCTAGTCCTGTTGCACAGTCTGTATCCCTTCAGCTCCAATTACCCATTATCTTACCCTGTTTCTAACTCCTGCTGGTCTCTGTTACCAATGATATATTCCAAGCTGATTCTCGAATGTCGGTTCACATCAGTGGGACCATACAGTATTTGTCCTTTAGTTTTGGGCTAGACTCACTCAGCATAATGTTCTCTAGGTCCATCCATGTTGTTACATGCTTCATAAGTTTAGTCTGTCTTAAAGCTGCATAATATTCCATCGTAGGTATACGCCACAGTTTGTTTAGCCACTCGTCTGTTGATGGACATTTTGGCTGTTTCCATCTCTTTGCAATTGTAGATAATGCTGCTATAAACACTGGTGTGCAAATGTCCGTCTGTGTCTTTGCCCTTAAGTCCTTTGAGTAGATACCTAGCAGTGGTATTGCTGGGTCGTAATCCATTCTGCCATTCTATGTCTTTTGATTGGGAAATTCAGTCCATTAACTTTTAGTGTTATTACTGTTAGGATAATATTTTCCTCTACCATTTTGGCTTTTGTATTATATATATCATATCTGATTTTCCTTCTTTCTACACTTTACTCCATACCTCTCTCTTCTGTCTTTTCATATCTGACTCTAGTGCTCCCTTTAGTATTTCTTACAGAGCTGGTCTCTTGGTCACAAATTCTCTCAGTGACTTTTTGTCTATAAATGTTTTAATTTCTCCTTCATTTTTGAAGGACAATTTTGCTGGATATAGGAGTCTTGGTTGGCAGTTTTTCTCTTTTAGTAATTTAAATATATCATCCCACTGTCTTCTAGCTTCCATGGTTTCTGCTGAGAAATCTACACATAGTCTTATTGGGTTTCCCTTGTATGTGACAGATTGTTTTTCTCTTGCTGCTTTCAAGATCCTCTCTTTCTCTTTGACCGCTGACATTCTAACTAGTAAGTGTCTTGGAGAACGCCTATTTGGGTCTATTCTCTTTGGGGTGCGCTGCACTTCTTGGATCTGCAAATTTAGGTCTTTCATAAGAGTTGGGAAATTTTCAGTGATAATTTCTTCCATTAGTTTTTCTCCTCCTTTTCCCTTCTCTTCTCCTTCTGGGACACCCACAACACGTATATTTGTGCGCTTCATATTGTCATTCAGTTCCCTGATTCCCTGCTCAAGTTTTTCCATTCTTTTCCCTATAGTTTCTGTTTCTTTTTGGAATTCAGATGTTCCATCCTCCAGTTCACTAATTGTAGCTCTGTCTCTTTAGATCTACCATTGTAGGTATCCATTGTTTTTTCCATTTTTTCTTCTTTGTCCTTCACTCCCATAAGTTCTGTGATTTGTTTTTTCAGATTTTCTATTTCTTCTTTTTGTTCAGCCCATGTCTTCTTCATGTCCTCCCTCAATTTATTGATTTGGTTTTTGAAGAGTTTTTCCATTTCTGTTCGTATATTCAGCATTAGTTGTCTCAGCTCCTGTATCTCATTTGAACTATTGGTTTGTTCCTTTGACTGGGCCATATCTTCAATTTTCCGAGCGTCATCCATTATTTTCTGCTGGTGTCTGGGCATTTGATCAGATTTCCCTGGGTGTGGGACCCAGCTAGTTGAAAGGTTTTTCTGTGGACTCTCTGGGCTCTGTTTTTCTTTTCCTGCCCAGTAGGTGGCGCTCGTGGCGGTCGTCTGTCTGCGGGGCCATCGGCCCGGAAAACCGCGCGTGGAGGCAGGGGTCGCTGGCCGCCGTGGCTTGGGGGAGTGCCGGTCCAAATTGCCCAGCTGGCCCGAGATGCCAAGCGTGACGGGAGGGCCCCGCTATCCAACATTCCCAGTCAGACTGGGGAGCGACGTGCGTGGAGGGGACCCCAGTCGCCAGCTGCCCTGGCCAGGAAAACGTGCGCCCCTCGGGTATCTCACCGCAGTGGATTCTCCCTGCCCGTTCAGCCGTTCCAGAATGGGGTACGCTGTCTTTTTGGTCTCTGTCATGACTCCGGGAGCTGTTTCGTATTGTTTCTCTTTCTTTAGTTGCTTTTCTGGAGGAGGAACTAAGACCCGCGCGTCTTACTAACCCGCCATCTTCTCCGGAAGTCACCTTTATTTTTGATAACTTATTTTTTCTAACTAGAAAAGTGGGTATCATCCTTGACGCCTCTGTCTTTCTAACTTTCCACAGTCACTCATCAAAACATCATGATTCCACTTTCAAAATATATCTTACATCTTCTACCATATCAAAGCCTTCCATTTCTCTGCATGTCTCCCACTACCCCATTTCAACTTTGACCTCAATTCTGGAAATATTTCCCATCTAAATATTTCTGCCCTTGAATACACTCCTTTAAGTCACTCCTGTGCTTTAAACTCTTCAGTGGTGTCTCATTTCTCATAAGAAATGGGCAAAAATTTTTAGCATCACCTTCCAGACTCTAACATCTGGCCCTGTGTAGCACTCCAAAATTTATTCAGATCAAGTCAAACTGCTTTATTTCTGTTCCCCAATTATGTATCTCTCTTAAGGTCTTTTGTCCATTCCATCCCTTCATCTGAAGCATCTTCCACTGCCCTACCTTCTCCATTCTTACTCTGTTCACCTGGCTTAGTTTTAATGGCAACTTTGAAGTCTGTTTAAAATTCACTTCTTCAGACAAACTCTTGCTGACACTGCATTCTAGATCAAGCTCTTCTATCGAGTGATCTCGAAACAGCCCATATTATTCATTCACAATATCATCTATTGCCTTTGTGCGGGCAGTCGCTTTGGTCTCCAAAAGTCATTTAGCCTTGTGAGGTCACCCTTCCTTTAATATCTGTAAATGCAATTTAGTTTCCAATTTTCATCACCATGTGAAATTCATTGGATATATTCCCCTCCAAATCTTAAATATGTTTCAGGTGGGTAAATGTAAAACATAGGCTAAGTAATATTCTCAAAATTGACTTTGTGACGCCTAAGGGACCACAAGAATATTTTCTTTCATATTAAACTAATGCAGTTTTATAGATTTTGTGAAATTTGTAAGAGTTCCAAAATTTACACTCTTTGAATTTTGTAATAATATCATGCCTGTGAGAAATGGTCAAGAAGGAGGTAGGATGGTAGGAGAGGATTTCAAATGTTCATACATTTTGGACATGTCTGATATTTCCCTTTTCTTGTGGATCGTGGTAAATTTAGGTATGTAAAGAAAATGCTACTCTGACAACAGGCAAATCTCCATTCTTAATCAGTAAGATCTTAAATAAGAATTTTGAAACAGACCCAAAGACCATCGGAGAGAGACAACCACTTGAGGGTCAGTCATGAAAGAAAGTCTGTTTCAGAGGCTAACAAAAGCATCACCTAATTAAAAGCACAGAGGGGCACACTCTTCCGAAAGGCACAGAGACTATTACCCAAAGAGAAAGTGCCATCCTCCGTAATAATCAAGAGCAAATGACAGCTGGGTCCATAAGACCACCAGCTTGGAGAGAATTTTAGCAGAAAGGATGGCACAGGATAATTGACTACCCATTGGGAGACAAAACTCTTATATATTAAGAAAGAACAAATAGTTCAAATATTTACCCAAAGTTGATTACACTAAGATAGGCAACATCAATTGATTGCCTAAGATTTGTCACTATTATTGGGCCCAAAGTGACTTGTTTCAATGGTAGGATGCTTTATCATTATTTTATATAATGTGTTCTAGAATTTCTGATTGTTTAATTTTCTTCCTGAGTATATCCCGGCATCTCATCATGTCGTTGGATATCTGGCCCCTTTTCCTCTTCTGTCTTGGGTCCCTAACCTGGTCTTTTCCAATCTGCTGTCTTTTTTTTTTTTTTACCTACTCTAATATGTAAAGAGATTAGTTTCTAATGTTGTGACTAGTGAGATAGTCTAGACTATCTCAGCCATGTCTTACTGACTTCTCCCTTGACACCCAGAAGAGCCTCAAGGCAATTTCCTAAATAACTAGTTTTCTCCCAAGGAGTAACAAGTTTGCTCTCAACATTTCTTTTTCCCTTGTTGTTATCTTTATGATTATTTATTTTTTAATGACGCATTCTTCCACTAGACTATAAACTCTGTGAGGGTGGAGGCCATGCTTGTTTTCTTAATTTTTGAATCTCCAGCACTTGGCACCATGGGACAAGTAAAATAAGAGCCCAGTAAATATTTTCTGCAATGAATACAATTAATATGTATGGGTTTGTCTTCTTTGCACACATTGAAATAAATTGCTAATGCCTTCTGAGGACCCCATTCATGTTTTAAGATGTGATTACTAGTCTGTAATGACAACTTTTTTTATTATGGCATATGGGGATGATGATTAGGAAGAGACTGAGAAAGGCCTGCAGGCCTGGATCTGGTTCTTTGAAATCTTGAATGATCTTTCTTATGGCCTGGGCCAAAAGGCAGATTCAAACATCCAGAATGATAGTAGGAAAGCTAGAGAAGCTCAGAGGAACTCCATGCAGGAGAAGAGACACCCCATGGAGAGGTCATAAACTCTCCCAAATAATGACATGCCCTGTTGTCTCTTCTTCACAACTAGAGGTTGTGATTTCCACATCATACAACACTCCATCCTTAGCTGACTTATCAACTAACCCAATAAACCCTGCTGGGTAGCATTATCTCTATTTTACATTTGCAGAACCAAAGCTCAGGAGTTAAGACATTTCTCAAAGATCTAGCTGATAGCTGGAGGAACCATAATCTAACCCTGGTAGGTCTGGTCTTTTTCCTTTCTTTCATCCTTGCTCTCTCAATTATGTTCTCACCATGGTCAGAAAATATGGTGAGGGACAAATAAAAGCACATAAATGAAGATGCTGATGTATTTTGTTTTGTTTTGTAAACCAAAAATTATGAAAAGGTATATTTAAATTTCTGTCTAGACACTCAAAACGAAATGGAGAATTGAAACTATTCTATAAATAATGTTTAAATAAATATAACCTTATTTTCCTCAACTATCTAAATATTTAGGTGAAAGTGGATTTTATCTTGATTTAGTGTATCTAGAGATTTTCCCATTTGCTCATTTTATTCACTGGAACTGAGGATGCTTCTTAAAAATACACCTTCTTAATAAACTTACTTTTAAACAAGAACGCATGATTAAAGTTTTAAAAGTTTTGGCAGCTGCTCTGTTTATTGTCTCTGCTTCCATCTTATCACATTAGAAGTTATAGCTGAGTGTATTATTGTGGTGGTGATTGTTTTCTAATCCTGCCCAAGTTTTAAAAGCACACAATTTACCCTGTTTCAGGTATCACTCAAATAATGGCAGAAAATATCCAATATTGGCAACTGAAGGCTAGGTTCAAATATGAATAACACATGACTTCCAACAAGCCAAATCCTTGTAGTATTTCATTTCACGTGGGCAGTATTTCCTCTCTTCTGTTTTCACTGGACAGTTGCCTGCTTTCACAGTACCATGCACCACATATCCTGTTTATTAGTTTAAAGGAGTTTAACAAGGGGATTTATTTTATGTTTTTCTGTGTCCACCAAAGTGCAATTTACTACTCTGATAAAAAGTGGTTTCCCCAGCGTATTCGCACCAGGTCTCATTATAACTTGTTCTCTAACATTATATATGATGCTCAAACTGACCATCATCCATGCAGACTTCTCTCTCGTGAACATTGCCCAGTGGCCATTTAATTGTCATTTTGATTTAGAGCTTAGAAAATTGTTCCACCCACTTTTTTTTAAGATTTAAATATTTTTCAATTTCACATTTTGTTGACTGTGTTCTCCAAAAGAACCTACTTATATCCAATTCTTTTGCATTGTTTGAACTTATCTTCACTGTAGGGACTCTCACTTCAGATTTATGACTGCTAGTAGCAAAGCAGAAGGAACACATCTTGTTTTAATGCAAGTTCAGCATAGTCCCTGGCATGGCTGCCGGAACAAGCTAAATACCATTACATGGGCCTTCTATTTACAAAAAAGATTGTATTATTTAGCATTTATAAAAATTGCTTGCCTCATTCTCTAAGAGACCCACGAATGCAAACGAAAACTATGCCCTATCATTTTCCCTTATGTTACTACTACAGAGTCTCTCTCTAACGGTCCTGACATGCCTTGGTGCAAAGCAGAGAGCACAGAACTAGAAGTGCCAGCCCACGTGACATAGCCCATGGCTACTGTCTCCTTGGACCCTAGGGATCCTAATTAGTCTCTTCTGGAGCCAACCACATGCTCTGAACAGTGCTACACGGGGGCACGTTGGGAATGCTGTGGAGTTCTTCATCCAATTGTCTTCGATGTTTCACAACTCTGCTTCCTGGCCCAAGGCCATATCCCCAAGAAGCAAATCATCTCTCTTAATCAAAATAAAAAGGCCTGTCTCCTCAGACTCTTCGGTTTCCCCATTTCATACTAGAAGAACAGCTTCATTTGGCTTGCCACTTGGAATGTAGTTTTCCTGGCTCCAAAGATCACGAGCACTAAATTCAATTACATAATGAACCACACAGTGTGGATCCTGCTGGAGTACGATGTGGGTCAGTGGGACTGAGCCACAAATAGAATAATCAAAACCACAGTTAGTGTGGAATGTCCATTTGGGCTTGTTAAGGAGACAGTGATGGGAGCTGTGGATACCATTGGCGTGAATCATACCGATTGTATTCTGACAGTATAAATGAGCTCTTGCCTAGTGCAAGGGTGAATGAAACAATCAATTTACTTCAGGTGCAAAGGATACATGGGGGTGTAAGGAGATGGTGCTTCATTAGCAGAGACCTCCCACGCCAGACTTCTAGTTTAGGCCACTTTTCTCTGACCCAAGCCCTCATCTGTGGTAGAGTCAACTTTTTCCAGGAAGACAGGACAAAAGGAATACATTATGGTGACCATCGGTAGGGGCTGCCTGTGATTGCTTTTCTTAAAACAGGGCATTGTAACAGAGAAGCAGCAAGGCACAGCAGCTGAACAAAGGGAGTTGGTCTCCCTGGGATTTAGCAATGACTAGCTGTGTGACCTTGGGCAACATGCCTGCATACGCTTCAGATTCTTTTTCTGAGAAATGGAAGTAATGCTACTAAGTCTCATTAGTACTACTCTGAGACTACTTAGTAGTACTCTGAGACTACTAAGTCTCAGAGGATTCTTGTGGAGATATCCATACAAGGCACTTGAGTAACTGGCATTGAGTAAGCAGATTTAAATAGTTGTTACCCAAGTCTTCATGAGTAGCCTATCTGACATTCAATTTCTTGTGTACCTACGCACACCTCAGTTTGAGTAACCAACCATCCCAGTTTGCTGGAAACTAGAGGACTTCCCGGGATATGGGACTTTCAGTGCTAAAGCTGGGAAAGTCCTGGGCAAACCAGGATAAGCTGGACATCCTAACTCATATTAGTCATACTGCTATTAGTCATACTGCTATGGAAGTTACAGACAATTTTTGCTTTTTTCTAATTTAAGTAATATCTCTATGACTTGCATTCTTTACACTATTTAGCAAACAGAAGTTTGGAATGTAATTACTGAGGAATAGCACTACCTGGGAAGTAGAAACGGAAGTATTCAGAGAGTAGGCTAAAACCTCCATGAAGGCAGAGAGCCTTATTTTAGGTAGAGAGGGCTCTTTTTGAAAAAACTGGTAGAATGAATGTGTTTTTTCTCTACATAGTATATATTTTTTTCAACTCTCTTTTTGTGTGATTGGTAAGTGAGCAGTTGCTTAGACAATTCCTTCTGAATGGAAACAGAAATAAGATGCTGATGAGACTGCTATTACTCTCTGCTACTCAGCCATCTGCAGGGAAAGCTATTTCCTGATTATCTTTCTCCTATGGGTGGTCATAGGAGTAAAAGGAAAAAAGTGCTAGTTGCTGGGTAATGAAAGGTGGGAGTGAAAACAGGAAGTACTGTGAAAGACATTTGTCCAAGGTTGATCCTTGGGGAAATTAGAAGAGCTGTTTTGTTTTGTTTTGTATTGTTTTGTTTTATATTACTTTATTCTATTCATTATTAGCAATTTCATGAAAAGATTTGCACTTGCAGTACAAAGTATACCCTGTTTCCATGTTCATCAGAATGAAAGATTTCCTGGTTTTTGTCTTCCCAGACAACCACCAACAGCTGGAAAGGCCCTTGAACCCCCTGCCTTCCTCTCTGGTGTCCCCTAAGAGATGAACCACAGTAGTTACCATTTATTGGTTCCTGAGTAGAGCTCACAAACCTGGGAAGAGGGTGAGTTCCTTCTTGTAGATGGCCAAATGCCATTTTACAAACTCTATTTCTCTTATCATGATATCAGACATTGATACGCTGACAAAATCTTAGACAAAGAATCATCTTTTGGATGATTGTTTGTGACATTTTCATGTTTCCATATTTAGCAAATAAGTTGCAGTAGATAAAAATTGTAGTTATATACTGACCATGTAGCAGATCCTGAGATAATTGTTTTACACATATTATCTCATTTATTCCACACAATCGTGGCAGAGGTATGATTAGCTCTACGAGACAGGTGAGGAACCTGGTGTTCATAAAGGTAAATGAACTTATCTAGGCATCTCTGGTAGAATTAGCAGAGTCTGGCCCACTCCGAAGTCCACAATCTTACTACACATTACATTTTCCTGCTATTTGAAAGCATACTGGATTCAATCGGAGATACTATGTAAATAAAGTGCAGCGTGTCCTGTATAAAGTAAAATTGTGTTGGCAAGGCAAAATATACTCACAGGAAAAAAAACTTGACCTTGGACAAAAGACTTAACCTCACTGAGCCTCAGTATCCTCGTTTATAAAATAGGGATACTAATTCCCAACACAGAAGTTTACCATTAGAATATCATGATGCTCAACGCCTGTAACGGAGCTATTTGTGCCCCACTCACCCAGCCTGGGTCCTTCAGATGTGCTCGGTTCAGGCAGATAAAGTTCTCCTTATCATCTCCGGGTGCCTGGAGTGCTTCTGTTTCCTGGCTGTACTGAGGAACGTGCCTAGGAAAATGATTTTATGAAAAAACAGGACTATGGAAGAGCAAAGACTACAGGCCCTGAATCCATTCCCAGGAAGAAAGGGGATGGGGAGTGGCAAATCAGTGATGTTGATCAGAAACATCTGACCCCCATGAAGACAGCGCGGGCACTTACCTGCTGACCACTCTGACCATGTACCCACTCTCCTCATCTGCTGGGCACGAGCATCCACTGGCAGACCCCTCTCTCAGCTTGGGGTCCTGAGCCCCACGTCCCTGTCTCCCTGCTTCTGCCTTTGTCTTTCTGAGCCTTGCCCCATCTCATTTACTTTCTAATCTTCTCTTTATTTCCCTTCCTTACAATTGCCCTCAATGGCCTACCAGAAAGACTCCTTAAAATTGGGGCTCAGATTGTGAACGTCATAAAATTAAGCTCCCTTTTCTTCATTTACAACCAAGCATTCCTAATGCACTCTCCTTTCAATCGCTTTCAGATCTAGCCCAAATGTCACTTTCTGAAAGGTCCCCAAGCCTATCAAAGCAGAAAGAGAAGTCTCTCCCCCTCCTGGGACCTAATACACTTTGAGCACATTTTCATCATAGCACTGATCACTTTTTATTGTAATTATGTGTTCATGCCTCACTATTAAAAGAATGTGAATTCTTTAAGGAAGGAAACTTAAGGAAGGCACAGTTGCCATTGCATCTGCCAGGCCTGCCAAGGGGAAAGCCAGGGGCTCTCCTTCCTTATTGCTGCTTCTGGTCCCCATGCTGACTGGTCTCAGAGGAAGAGCTGAGATGCAAATAGGAAAGTCAAGAACTGCAAATGAAAATTTTGTCTGAAGGCTTTACTGGATAGTGAAAATCAGCAGCTGAAGAATATATAAGTAATGAAATTATGATATATGCATTGTATGATACCCTATGCAGCTATTAAATAGAATGAGGCAGATATATGTGAATTGATATGTAAAGTCCCCTTACATATTATTAAGTGGAAGCAGCTACAGAATAATTCTTTGACTATGATAAAAGTTAAATCATTAAAAAAAAATCCAGTTGTGTGTGTATGTGTGTGAAAGCGTAGAAAATGGATGAGTTTTTAGAGGCTATGCAACAAAGTGTTAGCAGCGATTCCCCCTAGGGCAGGGCAGCTCGATTAGAGAAGATGAAGTAAACATCTGAGTAACTCTCTATGCATGTAAGTTAGTTGTAGTCTAAAAAGGAATTTGAAAACTTAGGTTCCACCTTTCTTGAGCTGTCCCAAATACTTTCTCATATATCCTTCCATCCCTGCATGGTAATTGCAAGCAGATGGTGATAATTTCCTGTTTCATGTATGAAAGGACAATGTCAGTGAGTTGAAAAAATTATATTCTTAATGGTTATCTCTGTAGGTCGATAATCACATTTACCCACCAGAAATTCAAATTTGAATCTGTAAATGTCATATTCACATCAGCCGTGGCCCTGGGAATTTCATGTATTCCTCCAAGTATTTATCAAATATTTTTTGAGTGCCTAGTATCTGCCAGACATATATTCCCAGGAAAGCAGCAGTGAACAAAACTCAGCCACTGCTTTCATAGACCTTACTATTTAGTGGGGCAAGCAGAGGTAATAAATTTAAAAATTATAAACAAATATATAATTTTAGATGGTAAGTATTATTAAGAAAAACATCGCAGGCCAAAGGAATAGAAAGTGCTATTTGAGGAAGAATGGTCAAGGGAGACTTCTCTGGTATTTGGGGATGTGCATACATACATTGGGAGGGAAAGGGGACATGTGACTAGGAAGAACATTCCAGACAGAAGGAATAGCAAGTAAAAGCCCCAGATACAAGAACGCATCTGTTCTATTCAAGGAGCATGTAGGAATTCCGTTCAGCTGATGCTGGAGGAGAGTCGTAGGAAATTATATCAGAAAGGCAGTAGACGACTCAGTCACATGATCGAGAGTGCCATTGTAATGCTTAGGTAAGGTTTGTGCTAACAAATTTTTAAAAAGCCTTTCATCGGGGCATCTGCTTCTCTCTCACTGTGTATTCCAGCTCAGGTTCATACATCTTTTTTCCAAGTGGATAAGATAGTAAAAAGAGATTTGTGGGGGGAAAAAACATAGCAAAAAGAGAGACGTCCAAGAGATTATTGAGATTACAAGCAAAAAGTGAAATCTAAAAGTGGGTCAAGATGAGCATGAGGACTCAGTGGACAGGGAAGGTGTGTGAAGACAGTGGATTGGAAGTCCTGGTCCAGTTGAAAATTGCTGGATATGTTGTTAACTAGCATGTGTGTCTGGAAATATAGGAAATGGTTGTTGAGGATGCTTAAAACTGAGTTTTGGATGGAATAACATGATTACTAATGGTAATTTCTAGGATAGGATTGAGGAAACCCCAGGCTTAGAAAAGGGCTTGAGATTTTTGAGGATATCAAGGGTGTGAAGAAGGCACAATCTTCACTTGGGGGAATCAAAGGGAGGAAGTGGGAAAAAATCATGGAAGGGTAACATGGGGGGGTCAGCTTTGGCCCAGGATCTAGCAGGGTCACTGTAGACAGAACCAAACTCACTATCACATCTCTTGGGTGAGAAGCCTTCACTACTGGCCCTGACACCAGGCAAAGGGAAAGATCTGACTGCCATGGCCAACTGTTGTCTCTGTTAGTAGGAAAATAGAGAGAGCACAAAATACTCAAGAGTACTGATCACCTGAAAGGAAAGGGGGAAGGCAGCACACTAAAGGTGCTGGAAAGAACCTGAAAATTGACTGTGCAAGGCGAGTTCTGGAAACCATCAGCAATGTCAGTGGCCTTTCGTGTGATCTTGCTCCTCTGGGTCCACTCTTCTGGGAAACTGCTGGAACGACGTTCTGCTGGTTGGGACTGTGCTGTGCAGACGGTGGTAAAGCTTTCAGTTGGAGGTGTTTGTTTGTTTTTTTCCCTCTAGTTCCTAGATTTCTCAAACAGCAGCGGTGGTGACAACCTAATAATAGTTTACATTTGTCATAGATCAAGCACCAGGCCAAGAACTTAATGCTCATTATCTTGTTTCATTTTTATGGGAGGCGAAGGAGGTGGAGAATTATTGTCACTTCCTACTGTACAGATGGGAAAACCGAGGTCCAGCAATGTTAAGTAATTTGTCCTGTTCATATAACTATTCAAAGGCAGAACTCGGACAGGAAATCTAAATTGCTTGACTTCAAAACCCATACTCTTAACCTCTGTGCTTTACTGATAAACTTTTATAAAATAAGGTAAAAACAACCAAAGATGAAAAGAAAATCACAAAGCAAGAATTGGAATTTATTAAGTGATGATTTTCACTTTCTTTGTCTTTAATCAGAATATAGACAATGTGTCAAGTAGATAAAAATAGTCTCTAGGAAATCAGCAGGTAACTGGTCTATGATTACTCTCCCAAACGCGGAGCGCCATATTTTAAGAACTCAAATGAACATTCTAATACTATTATCTTATGAGGCAATTTTGGCTGGCAACCTAAGTGTTGCTCTCATTTCTCCTCAAATATTGGGAATATATATATTCATCAATGGCTATGCAGGATATATGGCAAAAAGATTTGGGTGATTCATTAAATGCAAAGCTTTGGCAGCACATATGGGGAAGTGTTTATAAAGCAGTTTGGGAAACAAGACTGCAACAAATTCAGGTTAATATTCTTCCCAGAACCTGCTGGTCCTCGTCCAGAAAGGGTTTTGGACAGATGCTTCATTTTAGAAATTCAGAAAGCTCAAGCTGCTATTCTTTGTTACATCTTTAAAGCAGTAAACCTAATTTCCATTTCAACACTAAGACTTTAGGTGGGTAATTCTAGAACAGAGTACATTGACAACAAAACAATAATGTGTACTTTATTTTAAAATCTACACCTCATATTTTGATCAGGGAATAAGTAGTACCTATGTTCAAGCCATTAAGAAAATGGACTGAAGTAGCGTTGGGTGGAGTTGAAAACATTGCTTTTATAAGGCAGAGTCTGGACCCCTTACCGGTACTTGACCAATAACCTTTGCCAGAGAATCAAATTTACTTCGTGTTTTGCCGCCAAATTTTGCCTCATGTTATATGGGAGACTGT
This sequence comes from Tamandua tetradactyla, assembly GCF_023851605.1. Taxonomy (NCBI): domain Eukaryota; kingdom Metazoa; phylum Chordata; class Mammalia; order Pilosa; family Myrmecophagidae; genus Tamandua; species Tamandua tetradactyla. Next base: position 7,137,995 of record NC_135346.1, on the reverse strand, counting down.
TATTGTTTAAATTCTACGAGCCACCCTGAGTTTGCCAGCAGCTCTTTGTCATCCTCTTCATGAAAGAACTAGCTGAATGTTGGTCAGATTTTAATGGAAGAAAAAAAGAGAAAAAGCATTGCTGTCCCTTTAGGTCATTGAGGTAAAAAGAATTGGGGGGAAATGAGGAATGGCTGGACCTAAACCTAGCAGGCAGACCAGTTCTCTGAGTTTTGAACCTTGCTCACTCCTTTTGGTTTGCTCCCGGACCTAAATGATCCCAGGGGGCTCCAGCAAAATCTGAGGGATGTCAGGTGACGGCTCTGTCAGCTAGCAACCAGCAGGAGCACGGCAGCTAGCCACGCCAGCTTGCTTTGGCAGTGAAGGATCTGGTCATGGGACAAAACATGGCTCACAAAGTTTTTGGAAGAGAGAGGAGTTTCTCCAGCTGCCCAGGGTGGTTGCCATCGGAGAGAATAGGCATTTCTGGGGAAGCCTTTTGCACCACTGCCCTTCCAGAGACACAGGCTGCTGTGGCTGCTGCGGTGAGAGGCTGCCGTTGTGCCGTCGGGTGAGCTAGATGTGTGCAGAGGGCTGTGCCACCTTGCCGTTATGCTGCCGTGAGCCACCAGCTCCCTGGGAAGGAGTCTCATCCCCGTACATCACGCACGATTATGGCTAATGAAGAAGGGATAGATCAGAAGGTCAAAGGAGGCACCATGGGCAGGGAGTCTTGGAAAAGGAGCTTTAAAACAACCTCACAATAGCCCAGTTGTTGAGTTCTGCGCTTGTGCCAAGCCCTGTGTTGAATGCTCTGTATGCATTATTTAACTGAAGCTGCACAATAACCCTGTGAGGCAGGTATTGGTCTTTACTGAAGTCAGTGAGGTTATGAAAAACAGCTTAAGTGAATCTGGCTAATGAGGCTGCTCTTCAGTTAACCAACATTCTATCCCCTGGAATCCCGTACAGACATCTTAGGATTTCCAGGAGCACAGTCCCTGTTCACGCCAGCTGGTCCCAGAGGCAGCCAACATTCTTTGGGCTGCACACCCTTGATGGAAGCTGGAGTCCAGCCCTCCGTGCAGCTGGTTTACAAGCAAGCCTCACTTTTCCCTCTGGAGTTTCTTCTGTCTGCAGGTTTATGATGCTCAGGGCTTTTGTTAAATCTGACTGGACTGTAAGTGAGAATAATACTTTGCACTTCCACCAGGCCTGTTACCTGAAAGCCTTAAAGGATTTTACAAATGATCTAAGCCAACCACCATCTCCCCATGGTACAGGTGTTTCGGCCATTTTGGAAAGTGGGTGATCAGAGGTGCAGATTTAGTCATTTTGGTGGAGGGCCTAAATAATCGTTTACTCAGTTGACAGATGAGGCACCGATGGCCTTTACTGCAGGGGTTGGTAGCTTTGTTATTAATTTCTAGACACTATACAAGCTTTAATACAAACTTTAACGTAGCAAGGTTCCTTTTGTTTACCATTATCAAAATTTTGGCACTGGTACAGTGCCATCCAAGCCATATTTGTTTTTCATGCTGATTATATAAGTCCCTCTGGAAATAGGGACAAGTTACTGAAACTCCTTGTGCCTCATTTTCTCTACCCAGAAAGGGGATGACAAACCAGTCCCTACCTCATAGGGTTTGTTGGTGAGGATCAAATGACTTAATGTATCTAAGTTGCTTAGAATAATGTCTGGAATAGAGCAAGCTCTATTATGTGTTGGCTGCTATTAAAATAATGGATAGCAATGTGATAAATCTGAACATGAAATAAACTACACTGTAGCTTCTCCACTGTTCAATTTCCATGCGATTCCAAGAAAAAAATTTATTTCCATGTGGATATTCTCCTTTACAACTTAACTCAGGAGAAAATTGCTCACCCGATTGGATAAATGCATGTTCTTAGGTTATCCAAATGCCATTTGTGTGGGTTATGGTCTCAGGATCAAGAAGTAAACTTACCTTCTGATAACAATGTCATGTGATTCACCATATTTCAATATCCAATTAAAATAATTTATTAGTATTCATTTAAATTTGCCTTTTTCTTAGCTTAATAAATCTGTATCTGTTTATTTCCCCATACATCTTATTCCTATTAAAAGTCTCTTCAATTATCCAATCATCTCTTCCTTATGTTTTAATAGTTTGTTTCAAACCAAAATTTAATTTCTTTGCCTATCTTCTCAAAGCTCATCACGTTATTCTACATTCAACATTGCATTTTCTCTTGATTCAACACAGCCTCATATTCAATAATCTCTCTCCCTTTTTCAAACTTTAACTCCCATATCTGGCCACACAGTCCTCCTTCCTTTTCCTTCCACTCTTCGTATTGTCTGGCTTCTTTCCCCCAGTTTTGGTCTTACTTTATTTCCCCACCAGGATCTTTCTCCCCTGGGAACATTGACATAAATCCTTAAAACTTTCATTTCTGTTAGTGATCATTCCACAATCCTCCTACCCCCTTAGCCCTTGGGGTTAAAAGAAAAAAAAAAGCCCTTCATCTTGACTTCTATTGTATGTATAACACTCTTAGACCATCTTAGGGAAAATGGACTTTTAAGACCTGTTCAACCAATAGCTTAGCTCCTCCACTGTCCTAAATACAGCGCTGGGAATACTCCCATTTGGGCCATATAAATCCCAATATTTAATGAGGAGTTTCCTAATTCATTTCAAATAGACACAGACAAGTACAGTAAATTCCTCAGGATAAAATGTGACTGACAGATAAATAGTACCCAGGAGGGCGAAGGATAAAACGATGGTCTCCACATATTCTGGCCAATGCATACAGCATTTTCTGAACAGTTCTAGAGCTAGTGGTGGGTCAGCACAGTTAGCAGAGCAGCCTGCCAGACAGCCAGATGTTGCTGTTGGAAATACATCAGCAACACCTCGTGCACACAGCCACGGGTCTACAGAGAAGAGACCAGACGGCAAACAAACTTTGATCCCTTTATTGCAGTCATTCAAATGACAATAGGTAGAAAATATTATCATGTTGGACTTTCTTCTCCTTGGAGAACCTACATTAGACAATGGAGATCAGAATAAAGAGATGCTGTATTTTTGATAAATTGAGAGAAAGAGACTGAGACACAGAGAGACCAGTTTTCACTGTGCAAGGGACGTGCCTTTTGTTCCCTCCTAGAATGAAATACGTGTTCATATTTGAGTTCAATAGTGAGGCAGAGCCAATGTACCTCCAGTCTCCACTGGGAACATTTTCCTTGGCATCGTTTTTGAACACTTTGGATTAAGCACTGTTCTCTCTGAACTGACAAAGAACTTAGATAATGTCTTTTCTGTAAGAGTTTTTAAAACTGTATTGGCAATGAAGCTAGTCGCACTTCAAAAACTCCCTTTTCTAGTAATCACAAAATAATCTACATTATGCACAACTGGAAAGAAGCCTTTTGTGTTAAGTAAAGGTGTACTTTACCCACTGTTTAGGAGTACGCATCTGTTGAAACCATTTATTGGTACCTGGAAATATAAAATAGCATTTTAGAAAGTTTACAGAAGAAAGATGATGTGTCTGTTCATAGCACAAGTAAATTAGTCTCAGAGAGGGACTGTGCATGGAAATCAGCCACTGGAACAGCACAAATGGCAGTGAATTTCTTTTAGGAAAGGAAAAGGTCTCTTCCTCTCTTTTTTTCTTGCTGCCACTCCAGGTCCCTTCTCCCTATCATTTGGTGGAAAATCTCTATAGAGACCTGGAAGTGTGACTGAAAAGGAACATTTCCCTGAATACCATCCCAATGCCCCACATAATAATCGCCGCAATTGTCAGTGCTTGCAGCACGTTCACTATAGCTGTCTCCACCGTCGTCATTACTTGGTCACAGCCATGTCTCTCCACCACCACCCTCCACCACTACACTGTCATCACTGTCGCCTTGTGACAACCACAGCCACCATCCCCTCCCCAGCACCATCGCTGCCAACACTATCACTCTCACCACCACTACCAGCACCATCACCCTCACTACAAGCACCACCACTCTCACCTCCACCATCAGCACCATCTCTACCACCGCTATCACCATCACTGCCACCATGACACATCACCACCATTACCACCACTATGAGCAACCCTCACTTCTACCACCACCACTACCCCCACTACAGCCACCACTAACACCCTTCCCCACCACTCCACCCTCACTGCCATGGCCGCCACCACCACCATCTCTCCCAGCTTTCCCACTGCTTTCATCACCCTCACCACCACCACCACCACCACCACCCCTCCCAGTACCATATCTACCGCCCTTCCCTGCTCCATCCCTCCCGCCCTTCCCTCCTCTATCCCCCCCCCGCCCTTCCCTGCTCCATCCCCCCCCGCCCTTCCCTGCTCCATCCCCCCCGCCCTTCCCTCCTCCATCCCCCCCCGCCCTTCCCTCCTCCATCCCCCCCGCCCTTCCCTCCTCCATCCCCCCCGCCCTTCCCTGCTCCATCCCCCCCACCCTTCCCTCCTCCATCCCCCCCGCCCTTCCCTCCTCCATCCCTCCTCCCTTCCTGTTGTCCCTACTGCCCTTCCCTCCTCCATCACAACCACAGCCACCTTCATTCTGTCTGCCACCATCACCACCAAACGTCTTTTTGGAACTTCCCTTCTCCTTTTCCTTTTATTTTATTGGTAGGCATGAGGCACACTTTCTAAAGCCCATCTCCAAATCCATTTTCTGAAAGAAGCCATCTCAGCCACAAATAACTATGACTACTGACAGCAATCTTAGCTGCTTGATTTCAATGGTGCTATATCACAAACTCTAAGATATTTGTCACTCCCATATTTTTTTCTTCCCATCATCCTTTCAGAGCATATTTACTTCTTTGCCCATGATAGGCACTAAACAGGAAGGTGATGAAGATTAAATAGTAAAATGTATTTTATCAAAAATGTATGTTTCTCTTTCATTCCCTCCTCCCTGTCATATTGCCTAGAAGTAATGATATGGAAACACATCGAGGCAACTAGGAATATGATGAGAACAAAAACTAGAATTTCAACCACAATTAATTGAGTTGGTTGTATTTATTTGTATAGCTTTGGATGTTTACCCCTATTGTTAAATTTCTCCAACTTAAAAAAATTAACGTGCAAATTGACATTCACCATCCAATACTAATGCCTTGAGGACTTAGAACCTAATAAACTCTACCAATGTGAGTTAGAACACCAACGTTTGTTACTTCTGATTCTCTGTTATTTGTTGTGGGTACAATGTAGGAAAATTGGCATCATCTTCCTTAGGATTATCTTTTATTAAGAATTGCATTTCTGCTTTACCTTTGTAGGTCCAAGCTATCTGAAGATAATAAAAAAATTTTTGTGTCTGGCTTATTTCATTCAACATGATGTCTTAAATGTTTATTCATGTTATAGTATGTGTTAGAATTTCATTCCTTTTTATAGCCAAAAATATTCTACTGTCTGTATACCTACCACATTTTTGTTATCCTTTTATCTGTTGATGGACACTTGGGTTGCATCCAACTTTTGGCTATTGTCAATAATGCTGCTATGAACATTGGTAAACAAATACCTATTCAAATCCCTGCTTTTAGTTCTTTTGCATATATACCTGGAGAGGTATTGTTGGGTCTACTGGTAATTTCCTGTTTAACTTTTTGAGGAACCACCAAACTGTTTTCCAGAGCAGTGAGCACCATTTCACATTCCCACCAGCAATTTATGGGAGTTCCTGTTCCACCAATCCTCACCACCATTTATTTATTTATTTATTTATTTATTTATTCATTCATTCATTCATTCATTCATTCATTTAAATAGCCATTCTGGTTAATGTAAAATGGAATCACATTGTGGTTTTGATTTGCATTGCCTTATTGGCTAGTGGCATTGCACATCTTTTCATGTTCTTATTCTTATTTTTGTGACTTCTTTGGTGAAATGTTTATTCAGGTTCTTGCCCATTTTTTACTAGATTGTTCATCTTTTTGTTTTTGAGTTACAGCAATTCTTTATATATTCTGGATATTAAAATGTTATCAGTGATATGGCTTCCAAATATTTTCTACCATTCTATAGAGTGTCTTTTAGCTTTCTTGTTCATGTCCCTTGGTATACTTTTTTTTAAAATTTTTAATGAAATCTAATTTATCTATTTATTCTTTGTTGCTCATACTTTGGTGTCATATCAAAGATACCATTCAAAGCCAAAGCTATGAAGATTTTTCCCTATCTGGTCTTCCAAGAATTTAAAAATTTTAGCTCTTATATTTAGTCTTTGATCCCTTTTGAGTTAATGTATCCATATGGTGTGAGCTAGAGATCCACTTTCACTCTTTTGCATGTGGATATCCAGTTTCCCAACACCAGTTGTTGAAGAGACTACTCTTTCCCTATTAAATGGACTTAACACCCTTGTTAAAGCTTAATTGTCTATAGATGTGTGGGTTTATGTCTGAAACCTCAGTTCTATTCCATAGGCCTCATGTCTGTCCTTGTGCCAGGACCACACTGTTGTGATTACTGTAACTTTTTAACAAGTGTTGGAGTTGAGAAGTATGAGTCTTCCAAATTTATTCTTCCCTTTCAAGACAACTTTGGATATTTGGGGCCCCTTACGCTTCTTTGTGAATTTGATGTCTTTGTGCTTCCATTTTTGCAAGGAAGGTTATTGAAACCTTGATTGTGAATGCATTGGATCTGTAAATCACTTTGGTTAGTATTGACATCTTAATGTTAATGACATAAAGTCTTCCAATCTGTGAGCACAGGATATGTTTCATTTATTTAGTTCTTCCTTAATTTCTTTCAGCATGATTTGTAGTTTTCTGTGTACAAGTCCTTTACATCTCTGGTGAAATTTGTTCTTAGATATTTGATTCTTTTAGTTGCTGTTGTAAATTGGAATTGTTTTCCTGATTTCCTTTTCAGGTTGTTTCTTGCTGGTGTCTAGAGAAATCACTGAATTTTGTGCTTTGATCTTTTATCTCACCACTTTACTATATTCCTTTATCAGCTCTGGTAATTTTCTTGTAGATTTTTCAGGAGTTTCTATATGGAGGATCATGTCATCTTCAAATAGGGATGGTTTTACTTTTCCCTTTCCAATTTCAATGCATTTTATTTCTTTTTCTTGTCTTATTGCTCAGGCTAGAACCTCCAGTACAATGGTAACAGGGCTAACAGTGGGCATCTTTGTCTTGTTACTGATCTTAGAGGGAGAGCTTTCAGTTTTTTACCACTGAGTATGATGCTAGCCATGGGCTTTTAATATGCACCCTTTATCATGTTCAGGATGCTTGCTTCTATTCTAGTTTTCTGAGTGTTTTTATAAAGAAGAAATGCTGAATTTTGTCAAATGCCTTTACTGTGTCATTTGAGTGATCATGTGGTTTTCCCCCCTCATTCTATTTTTGCAGTGTTTTATGTTAATTGATTTTCTTAATTTTGAGCCCCCTTGTATACTTTGGGTAAAGCTCACTTGATCATGATGTCTAATTATCCTCATGTGCTGCTAGTATTTCGTTGAGAATTTTTGTATCATATTCATAAGGGTCTACAAATTTATTTTCTTCTGGTATCTTTATCTGACTTTTTGCTATGGTGTTAGCCTCATAGATTGTGTTAATGAGTGTTCATTAACACAATTTTTTTGTAAGAGCCTGGGCAGGATATGTGTTCTTTTTTTTTGGAATATTTGGTTAAATTAATCAGTATAACTTTCTGGTCCTGGGCTTTCCTTTGTTGGGAGGCTTTAATTACTGATTGAATCTCTTACTTGTTCTTAGTCTGTTGAGATCTTCTAATTGTTCTTGAGTCAGTTTAGGTAATTTGTCTGTTTCTAGGAAATATTCCATTTTCATCTCGGTTATCTAATTTGATGGCATAATTGTTTGTAGTATCCTCTTTATCCTTTCTATTTCTCAAAGGTTAGCTAATGACTATCTTCTCTCTCATTTCTGAATTTTGTTGTGTCCTCTTTTTTTTATTTGTCAATCTAGCTAAAAGTTTGTCTTCTAATTTGTCTTTGTAAAGAACTAACTTTTGGTTTCATTGCTCCTTTGTATTGTTTTCCTATTCTCTATTAAATTTATCTGCACTCTAATATTTGTTATTTTTCTTCCTTCCACTTACTTTGAATTTAGTTGTCTTTTTTTCCTAGTTCTTCCTGATATGTGGCTACGCTTCTGATTTGAGATCTTTTCTTTTTTTATGGAAGCATGTAGATATATAAATTTCCCTGTAAGCACTGTCTTTCTGCATTCTATGTGTTTGGGTGTGTTGTGTTTTCATTTGCATTTGTCTCAAGATATTCCCTGATTTCCCTTATGATTTCTTCTTTGACCTATTGATAGTTTGAAAGTGTTATTTAATTTCCACATATTTGTGACTTTTCCATTCTCCCTCTGTTATTGATTCCTAGCTTCATTTCATTTATGTCCAGAGAAGGTACTTCATATAATTTCAATCTTTTCAAATAATTTAGATTTGTTTTGTGACAATATATCGTCCTTCATAGAGAATGATCCATGAAAACTAGAGAAAAATTTGTATGCTGCTGTTGTTGAAGGAAGTTTACTACATATATCCATCAGTTTTTATTGGTTTGTAGTATTGTTCAAGTCTTCATTTCCTCAATGATCTTCTGTCTAGATGTTCTACCTCTTATTGAAAATGGTCTACTATAGTCTCCTACGATTAATGTACAGCCATTTATTCCTCCTTCAAATCTGTCATTGATTGCCTCATATATTTGGGGAATCTTTTGTTAGATGCTCATGTATTCATAATTGTTATATTTTCTTCATTATTTGATCCTTTTATCAATATATAGTGAACTACTTTGTCCCTTGTAATAGTTTTTTGCTTATCAGTATATCAGTATAGTCATTCTTGCTGTTTTTGAATTACTTTAGGTTTGGAATATTTTGTTACAGCCTTTCACTTTCAGTCTACTGTATCTTTGAATTTAAGGTGACTCTCTTGCAAAAAGAATGTATCATTCTGCCAATTTTTGCCTTTTGATTAGAGAGTTTAATCTATTTACATTTAAAATAATTACTGATACTGCAGGACTCGTGCCTTTTTGCAATTTGTTTTTGTAATTCTTATACAGTTTTTGACCCTCAAGTCTTTCATTACTTGCCTCCCTGGTTTCTGATGGGAAATTGGCACTTAATCTTATTGAGACTCCCTTGTACATGATATATTGCTTCTCTCTTACAGCTTTCAATATTCTTTCTTTGTCCTTGGCATTCAGCAGCTTGAGTATATTTGACTTGGTATAGGTCTCATTTGGTTTATCCTGTTTGGAGTTCATTGAGCTTTTTCGGTATGTATATTCATGTCTTCCATTAAACACGAGTTGCTTACAGCCATTATTTCTTAGAATATTCTTTCTGCCTCTTTCATTTTCTCAATAATGTGTATATTGGTGCACTTGATGCTGTACCACAGTTATTGTAGGTTCTGTTCACATTTCTTTCTTTATTTTTTCTTTCTGCTTCTCAGAATGAATAATCTTAATTGTTTTATCTTCAAACTCACTAATTCTTTATTTTGCAAGCTCCTGTATGCTCTAGAACCCTTCTGGGGAAGACAAATCTAGTTGTGCTGCCCCCTTGCTGAAGGCTGGCTCTGCTTCCTTCTGTGGTTTTCAGCTCCAGTATTTCTATTTATTCCTTTCTATGATTTCTGTTTCTTAGTTGTAATTCTCTTTTTGTTCATCTATAATTTTCTTTATGTCCTTAGTTCTTTTCCTTTAGCTCTTTGACTGCATTTAAAATATATATATATTTTTTTCATGGGCAGGCACCAGGAATCAAACCTGTGTCTCCAGCATGGCAGGCGAGAACTCTGCCTGCTGAGCCACCATGGCCCACCCTAAAAAAATTTTAAAGCTTTTCCTGTTATGTCCAAAGTCTGGTCTTCCTTGTTAATGGTTTCTAATGCTACCTCTTTCTCCTTTGCTTGGGCCATCATTCCTACTTAGTTGCATGCTCTGAAATCTTTTGTTACACCCTTGACATTTTCATGTTTTAACGTGTTACCTCTGGATTCCTAGTCTCTAAGGAATGTTCCATAAATTTATATCCAACCAGCATTATGCCTGAGATGCCCTTGAATTCCAGGAGCTAATAAAAGAGAAAGAAAGACTCTTTGAAGACTGGCCTATGTAAGTGCTCTCCTTTTGAGCTTAGCCTTCCCAACAATGGGTCTGAAGAGCAGCCTGAGGCATAAGTGCATGGTCCTCGTAGTCTTTTCTTAGCATGCATCTTGTCCATAACATGTATGCATGGCCTTAGGCATTCCCCTGTTTACATGGATCCAATAGTTCTCTTTTTCCCTGAGAATGGTCTTTCTTCCTGGTCCCAGGTATTATACTGTATGTCTTAAAGCCAGTAATTCTTTGTCCTAGGGAGCTGTAATATAATTGCTTTCCTACAGTGTGTTTGCTGCCCTGTGGGCTGCTTCTACATATTCTGGGATGGTGAGCTTGTAACAAATATTCTGGTTCAGTCCTTCAGGCTTCCACCAAATTGGTACAAATATATATGTATCCTAGTATGTGCTTATAGGTTACCCTGCTCCCTCTGGAACTAGTACCAGGGAACTGTGCTGGGCACATAGGCCAGCTCCACCATCCTGGGAGGACTGTGGAAAGGGCCAGCAATGGAACCACAAGGTTTTCCTGCTGTTTTTAGGTTTTCTTTTTCTTGATTTAGCATTCATTCAATTACTGCAACCATTGTCATTTTTCCAGGGCTCAAAGAAACATTGTTCTGCCTGTTTTTTTCTTGTTGTTTAAAACTTCTTTGAAAAAATGGAACACTGGAGCATGTCACTCTGCCATCTTGGTGAATAACCTGAATCTAGTTTTCCCATGTTTTACAAGTGCTTCATTTGATTCATGACCCCACACAAGTTGTTCTCTCTGCACTATACACATGAGTCTCCATGTTCTCTCCCCTCCATACATCATCCAAACAAACAACGGCTTGTCCAAAAGCCCAGAGAGGGAGAGAAAGGTAAAAATGAAAACACTAAGTGCCCTCACTTCCAGCGATCTGGAGTAATGTAATATCAGGAACAAAAGTCTTCTATCTGACCACCCTGACCATCACTGCATTGCCTCTAATTCAAATCTGTTTCTTCCTTCTCAACTTAATGTCTCATCCCATCTCCCTTCACTTATGCTTTATCCCTCCTCATCTTGTCATACTCCTCAGCAACAGTGCTGCCCCCTTGCTGAAGGCTGACTGTGCTTCCTTGGTGCCTGTCTGCAGCTCCTTCACCTTCACCACACACCTGTCTTCTCTCTCTCTGATCCTTTTTTCCATCTTTTATCCAATGTCATAAATCTCAATCCACAACAGTTCAATTTTATTACTTTTTAGAGGTGAAAAATCTCTCTACCTTTTGCTTCTACTTTTTTTTTTGCCCTTTTAAAAACCAATATTGTTTATGTAAAATTATATTACTAAATCATTAAACAATGGAAAAAGATACAAAATAGAAATGCATAAATAACAAAACAGCATACTACTCAGGGTAAAGCAAGTTTTAACATACTGATGAACACTTTTTGGACGTATCTCTCTGTATAATGCTCACATGTTTTTTGACACCTTTACTTATATCAGAGCACATAGTGCAGGATGGTTGATAGTATGCATGCTTCACTGTCTACATGCTATTAAGTCAAGATCTACATACACATGATAAATGGCTGTATCCGTTTCTGTTCTCTGTATGTGTGTGGGTGTATACACACACATGTGCGTGTTAATTGAGTGAGGGATATTTGGATTGTTTGGAACATTTCAATGAAGCCATGTATTTCCTACGTGGAGGAGGGAGGGTGGAGACTGCTTCATGGTGAATCATTTTGGGTTCCTTTTTCTTCAGTAACCTCTCTGTACTCTAAAGATGAACATTTGCTTACTTGCCTTTCCCCTGCAGTGGAGCCTCTAGCAGGCAGAATAAAGGCCCCAAAGAGGTCCACATCCTAATCCTGGGAACCTGTGGGTATGTTATCGTCCATGGGGTTTTAGTCTGTAAGCTGCTGGAATACAATATACCACAATTGGAATGGCTTTTAAAAGGGGGAATTTAATAAGTTGCAAGCTTGCAGTTCTAAGGCCATGAAAATGTCCAAATTAAGGTGCTAATATCAGGTTACCTTCACTCAAGAAAGGCCGATGAAGTTCACAGTTTCTCTCTCAGCTGTAGGGCACATGGTGCTTTCTCTCTGGGCTTTTGGTTTCATGAAGCTCCCCCTGGAGCATTTTCCTTCTTTTTCTCCAGAGGTCTCTGGCTGTGTGGGCTCTGTTGGTTCTGATGGCTCTAAATCTTTTTCCAAAATGGTTCCCTCTTAGAGGGCTCCAGTAAGCAACCCCACTTTGAATGGGTAGAGATGCATTTCCATGGAAATCATCTAATCAAAAGTTACCACCCACAAATGGTGGGTCATATTTCCATGGAAATAATAAAAAAAGATTCCACCCAGCAATACCAAATGAGGATTGAAGGACATGGCTTTTCTGAGGTACACAATAGCTTCACACCAGCACACATGGCAAAAAGGATTTTGAAGATGTGATTAATTTAAGGACTTTGCAATGGGAAGATTTTGCTGGTTTATCCAAGCAGGCCTAATATGATTACATGGGTACTTTGGCAAAATAAGAGGCAGGAAATTCACAGTCAGAGAAAGAGGTATCAGTGAGAGAAAGATATTGGAAGAAGCTACATTGCTGATTTTGAAGACTGAGGAAGGGGCCATGCTAAGGAATGTAATCAACCACTAGTAGCTGAAAAAGGAAAAGAAATGAATTCTTTCCTAGAACCTCCAGATGGACCACAACCCCCTATCAATAATAGGAATACATGTGGAGACAGTCCCCAGTTTTCCTCTTCGTACTCTCTCAAGAAATCCTGTGAAAACATCATCAATCATTCTGAAGATGCTTGCCACAAATACAAAGAATTTAATCATGTCTTCTTCATGAAGATCTCTTGGTGTTGTATCAGCCATAAACCAAAGTGTAATCTTAACATTGGGAAAATGTTCTCTCTGGTGATGAAGAGAGAAGAGACCCCCCGTCTCCCCACCCCTCTTAGCTATAATTACCTGGTGGGTTTGTGAGATGACCAATGTAGCGACCCAGCTACGTGCACACTGAGGCAGTCTCAGTGGGACTCAAGATGGCTTGACAGTCAGAAAAATGGACTCAAGCAGTAACTGAGGTTAACCACAATTTCCTTCACAATTTTGGTACAAATAAAAAATTTTTAGTGCTGTCCTGTATCTTTTTTTGATAAGGTAAAATAAGTCAAAGCTTAAAACATTCAGGAGTTTAAAAAGAATTAGCAATATTGGAGAGAGCATCAGAGTATTTACTACTGTTTAGCTATAATGCACTCCCTAAATTTAAGAAAATTAGGCAAAAAAAAAAAAAAAACCCATAAACAAAAAAAACCCAACTACCATCTTTTGAAGAGAACTGCAATCCACTGCACAGATAAGGACAACAATGAACTACTTCACTATCAATTTCAGGATTCTTTGGTTGCAAGTAACTGATGCAGACACTAGCAAACTTAAGAAAACAGAGATGTATTGCAAAAGTATGGAGTAACTCTTAAAATTCATAGGGAGTTGAAGATGGAGGCGTTGAAAGGTCTGCATATAGGGGCGCTCTGCAGATCTATGTAATAGGAACTGACAGACTCACTAGGGCATTGCTCTTAAGATGAAAAAGCTGCATAATTTAGAGTCTAGGGAAGAGTTATGTGTCCACTTCTTAGAGTGTAGAGAAGGGGAGATTGACAATCCCCAAAAATATTGCATCTGAAAGTGACATATTATTTAAAATAATAATAATAATAGTGAACAGTCAATAGTGTTTCCCATGCACCATTTCAAACATGAGCTCATTTAATGCTCACAGAAACCCTATCAGTCTGGTTCTGTGATTGCCAGTACTTACCTACGAGGGAACTGAGTTACTGAAAGGTGGGGTACCTTGACCAAGGTAAGTCATGAAGCTAGTAAATGGCCATGCCAGGATTTCAGTGCAGTCAATCAGAGACTATACGCTTAACCACTGGTTCATGTGTCCTTTCTGTACATTTCTTAAGAGAAATTCAGCAAAGTCTTATCAGAATAATGTGGGATGATTGTAGATGGAAAAACTGATAGTGTAAACCGAGCTACTGTTAACAATTATTCCACATTAATGTACTTTACTATGATCATAAAGTAAAACATAATCAATAAAAGATGAAGAGAAGACCCTACCCTTGCAGACATTATTATGATATAATATATTAAAATATGAGCTCCATGAGTGAAAAACCATTGATATCTTGCTCAGCAGTGTATCCTGAGAATCTAGAACATGATATGGGGTCTGGTACATAGTAGGCACACACACAAAAATGTCTTGAATAAATGAACACAGCAAAAAAATCTAAATATATTTCAATTATTAAAAAAACAGATTAAGTACTGCAAACATAGGGTGTATCTGTGGAAGAGATGCTGAATCAAATGTGGGGAAAGGCAGGATAAACCACGGGAAGCTTCTGGGAATAAGCAGCTTTTGACGTTCACACTTAAGAGTTTGCAGGAACTATCAGCAGGCAAAAAGCAGGGAGAACTATAGCAATCTTCACTATTTTTTTATTCAGGGCTCTTTCTCTCAAAAGAGTCCTAATTAAAAAGTTTATTATTTTAATATAATTTAAAGTGAGTTGGAAAGGATCTGAAAATAACTATTATTGACAGTGTTTTTTTTTTTGGATTTTAATTTTTATTCATCATTTCTTAAATGTGTGTGAAACTGAATTTTTTTAATTAATTAAAAAAATTAACTAACACAACATTTAGAAATCATTCCATTCTACATATACAATCAATAATTCTTAATATCATCACATAGATGCATATTCATCATTTCTTAGTACATTTGCATCGATTTAGAAAAAGAAATAGAAAGACAACAGAAAAAGAAATAAAACGGTAATAGAGAGAAAAAAATAAAAATAAAGAAATAAAAAATTAAAAAAAAACCAAAAAAACTATACCTCAGATGCAGCTTCATTCAGTGTTTTAACATAATTACATTACAATGAGGTAGTATTGTGCTGTCCATTTCTGAGTTTTTGTATCCAGTCCTGTTGCACAGTCCATATCCCTTCAGCTCCAATTACCCATTATCTTACCCTATTTCTATCTCCTGATGGTCTCTGTTACCGATGACATATTCCAAGTTTATTCTCTAATGTCAGTTCACATCAGTGGGACCATACAGTATTTGTCCTTTAGTTTTTGGCTAGATTGACAGTATTTTGAATGCAGTTATAAAAAATCTAAAGAGATTCTCAAATCTGAGCATTTGAGGGAAGAGGAAGATGCTGAAAGAGAAGATAGAGACTATAACAGATCTGAATATTTTTTGGTAGTTACTAGGGAATGGGAAAGGAAGTTAAATATTTTCCCCTTCATAAAACTGGGCATAGAATTGGAGGAACATATTTCTGGGTTTTCAATGAGTTGAAAATCACTCCACAAAAATCTCCTACAGAAATCATGTCCCTTTATTTCTCTTTAGAATGCAGGGCTCACATTTAGCCAGTGTGCCTGCTACAGCTATTTGGACCATATGAGTCATTTAGAACTGTCTGTCCCAAGTGATGGAAGCTCAGAAAGCACAATTGTCAATTATTTCTTTAAAAATCTCCCAGTTGGAATTTAACATAGTGAAGGAGAGATATGGGGCGTGAAAACAGTAGAGATGTTTTTCATGAAGAGGATGCTGATTTACAGATAGGAGACAAATGGTTGAAATAAATAGATGCTTCATTGAGTAAAGAAGAGTAAATAGATATTGTCTAAACTAAAAGTCATTTCATTTAATATTTTCATAGATTGCAGAGAATTATACCATAATTCTCTGGTATAATATCTGAAATTATGAACTTCACTTAAATTTAATAAGTAGCTAGTAGCTAGACTAATGAGTTAAACCTAAACGGTAAAAGGTTGTGGGAAGATAGTGGAATAGGAAGCTCCAGGACTCAGTCCTTCCACCAAAACAAGTACTGAACAGGCAGGAACTCTTTGAAACACTATTTTGAAACTCCAGAAGCCAGAAGGACACTGTACAACATGGAGTGAAGAGCCAAAGAAAGAGGCTGATAAATTACAGTAAAGAATAGTAAATTGCTCTCTCCAGGATGGCAGCTGCCAGGACCCATCCCTTACTCTGGTGGCAAGTCGCCTTGGGGTCCAGCCTGGGACCAGCTCACCAGTCACAGAAAGGAGCGTAAAAATCCTCTTCCCCAAGACCAGAGGTGGACATGGCCCATCACTGATCCTGACTTTTGATTAGGGACTTGTGACTGCTGGGGGCCTGGCTCTGAGGTCGGTCATTGTTTCAACCTGCACCACATGGAGGCAAAAGCTGTGGAGACTTGAGGACGCTGTGTTTCCACAGGACTACAGGGGACAGTTAGCTGAAGGACCGCACTTGCTGGGCAGGTCAGGAAAGCTGAGCTCTGGGGAGCATCAGAGAATTTCTTTGCATCCTTTTCAATCCCTCCCCAGAGCACTTTGGAGTTGGTCTGAACCCCCTTGGTGGGACCCGGCCTGTTTCAGCTGGGAAAGACTGATTTAGGAAAGTCCTCTTTGGCATGTCCCTCTTCCTAGAATTTGCCCCCCATGCAAAAGCAACTTGAGACAGAAGAAGGAATGTAACACTATGGCGGCAGTCTGGAGTGAAGACCAGCCCACTTCAAACATGTGGGAGAGGGAGGACTATGTGTTGGAAAACAGAGGGACAGGCCAACTCCTGTAAGCAGGGGATCTCCAAAACAACTAACAAGTAAAAGCCCAGATAAGACACAGGCCCAAAAAGACAGTGAAACCTGGACACTGCTTTCTCCTCGGGCACACCTTCCTGCCGGGAGGGCTGAAGCTCAAGAGACTCTGTCTTATCACCAGCTGGTCATAAAATCAAGAAACAGACATCTCAGGGAATAAATCCCAGAGTTAACATTTAAAAATAATAAAATGTCTGTTTTATTTTTTAATATTCCTTTGGATAAGCTAACTATGATATCCATTTTAGGTGGTTAAGATTTTCCTATGTTAATTGTAAAAATATTTGTGTCTTCATATTTTCCTGAAATCAGGAAAATGTTTAGTAACATAGGTCATTACTTTAGCAATGCAAAGATTTGTAAGTACTTTCTACTTGATATTTTGAGAACATTCACACTTTTGACAGCTGATCAAATGATATTTAAGTTAGTGTTTAATATTTAACATCTAAGAACTTTACTATCTGAATTTGTAGATTTTTTCCTTGTTGCCTTAATTTTAAATTGGTTTATAAAACTTACTGCACAAGCACAGGTTTTACAATGATTGTATGGATACTTTATTTAAATATGCCTATAGTTAAGCTAACTAAGATATCCATTTTGGTGGTTCTAAGTGCATTGTTTGTTTTCTTAAAAACAAATATTTAAAAAATAATAATAAAGCATACAATATGTAACAAAAGAATATAAGACAGAGAAACAGGAAATGATGGCCCATCCAAAAAAGAGTGTAAAAATGCAGAATACACCAATGAAAAGACCAAAATGTGGACATGCCAAAAAAAAAAAAAAGATGATCTTAAGAATTCTTAAGGGATAAAGGAAAATACTGAGAACGAACTAAAGATATCAGGACAACAATGAATGAACAAGAGGAGAATCTAAATAAAGTGGCAGAAATTTGAAAAAAGGAACCAAAGAGAGCTACTGGAGCTGAAGATTACAATAATTGAAATGAAAACTGTCCAAGTGGGTTTCAAGAGCAGATTGGAGTTGGCAGAAGAAAGAATCAATAAACTTGATGACAGGACACTCGAAATGAGTCCGCTGAGGAACAGAAAGAAAAAAGAAGTACTAAAAGTGAAAAGAGCCTAAGATACCTCTGGGACAACATCAAACAAATCAATATGCACGTCATGGAATTCCCAGAAGGAGAAGATAGAGAAAGGGGTGGAAGGAATGGTCAAAGAAATCAGAACAGAGAACTTTCAAACTTAGCAAAGGACATGAATATGAATACCAAGAAGCTCAGAGAACACCAGATAGAATAAACCTGAAGAAAAATACACGCTGTCATATATTAACAATTCCCAAAAGATGGAAGCCAACCAATGAATGGATAAATAAAATGTGATATATGTGTATATATAATGGAATATTTTTCAGCTATAAAATGGAATGAGGTCCTGATACATGTAGCAACATGGATGAACCTGGAATATATCATGTTGAATGAAATAAGCCTGACAAATGGACAAATAGTTTATGATCTCACTAATTTGAAAGAATTAGAATAAGGAAATTCATAGAGTCAAGAGTTAGAATATAGGTTATGGGGTAGGGATAGGGAACATGAAGTTGAGGCTTAAAATGCATTTGGTTCCGGTTTGTAATGATGGTAAAATTTTTGATAATGGGTGGTGGTGATGGCAGCACAACATTGCAAACGCAAATAACAGCACTGAAATATATATCTGAATTTTTTAGAAGAGAAAATGTTAACACAATTAAAAATTTTAAGAAATCCATGGAATTGCACCACACATATTCTAAATCCTATGTTAAACCACGGACTTTAGTTAATACTATAATTATGAAAATGCGGTCTTATCAACTGTAACAAATATTTCATACCAAGGCAAGGTGTCGGTGGTGGGGTAGAGTGTGGGAAGCTTGTATTTTATGCATGATTGCTCTGTAAATACACAAGCTCTCTATAAAGAAAAATAAATATTTTTGAAAACTTAAAGGTGGTATTAGTAGCCTGTGTGAGCAAGTACCGAGTCATATACATCTCCATCAACTGCACCCCCGGAAGGGACGTGAGATCACTGTAGCCATGCTCCGAGATCACTGTAGCCATGCTCCGAGATCACTGTAGCCATGCTCTGAGATCACTGTAGCCACGCTCCGAGATCGCCGTAGCCACGCTCCGAGATCACACATGTGACATGCAGGCCATAAGGCCAGCAAAAATGTACTCTACGTAATCAAAAGTAGGAAAGACAAGCAACCACCCCATGAAGACTGAAAAGTTTGCACTGGCAAATTTAAAAAAAGATATAACTGAGAGAGAACTTGTTCAAAATCTACAAAGCCACCCATGAAACAGGGGCTTATTTATGATTAAAAAAATACTAAAAGAGGCCTTTTTGGCATGGATGAGATAAATGCTAAGCTAGTTTTAAAAGTGTTTCTTTCTATAGCTTTCACAAACATATGAAATTATTAGAGGATCTCTTGAGGATAGAGACTGGTCTCATTCATTGCTAAAAACTCATTTCCCACTATGAGATTCTAGAAATGCTAAGTGCTCAATAATTGCTTCTTGGAGGGATAGAGTAATGGATGGATAAAGCTAAGCAGTTGTGAGTTTTCATTATTTCAAGTTCCAAGTTTCTTTAAACATTTGTGAGATAGTCAGAGATGGACAGACAGACTTCACAGATAAAAGGATAAGCCATTTCAAGAAGGTGACAAAAATATATCATGATTTCCTCTCATCTTCCTTCCCCAACAAAATCTACCTCTTATATCCCCAACCATTTGCACTCTACTCTGTGATCTATAAAATAACTATTAAGCAGTATTGTCCACTAAGCCAAGTTTAATGGTCATTACATTATTCATGATCAAGAATCGATTTCCCTTGCCTGGCCAGCATTTTCATGACAGAGACCATGTGAGACTGCATGACCTGCAAAGCTTAAGCTGTCTATTGTCTGGCCCTTTAAAGCAAAAGTTTGCTGATCCCTGTTGTAATTAGTCAGTTCTGCCATGATTGCACAAAAGCAGCCACAGACACCACCTGCATGGATGGCCATGGCCAGGTTTGACCTTTAGGCCGCAGTTTGTGTACCCCTACATGGAGGAGAACGTCTCTAACTCTCTAGAGTTCAAGGACAGCCTCATGGGGCAGTGATACATGTGTGTGCAAATGCTGAGTCTGGAAGGATGAGTAGGAGTTAGAAAAGCAGGAGAAAATAGGGTAGGGCATTCTGGCTGCAGGGACAGCACAGAGACAGAGGTGAGAGACCACGGGGTGTTGTAAACAACTTCAGGTCACATGGTATGGCTGGACCATTTGTGGCATGGGGAGAGTGGTAGCAGATGAGGCTGGAGAGAGGAGCAGTCAGTGTGTGTTTTCTTTGCCCACATGCTCGCCTTCATTCCTGCTCCAAAGCCCATGACATAGCACACGTCCTGCACATGTCAGTCCACCCTAGGGGAAAGACAGGCAGAATCAAGGTCAAGAAGTCACTGTGCTTTTAGTTATTTTAGCACAGTACAATGAGAAAGCTAAGAGCGATAATGCACGGACTCACTAAGCTACTGCCACTTAGGACCTGTGACCGTGTGCAAATTCCTTAACCTCTCCTGATCTCTAACCCTCCATTTCCTCAAAGGTAAGACTGAACTGGTGACACTTACCTCATAGTATTGCCACAAGGATTAAATGT
This sequence comes from Tamandua tetradactyla, assembly GCF_023851605.1. Classification (NCBI taxonomy): domain Eukaryota; kingdom Metazoa; phylum Chordata; class Mammalia; order Pilosa; family Myrmecophagidae; genus Tamandua; species Tamandua tetradactyla. Next base: position 7,117,446 of record NC_135346.1, on the reverse strand, counting down.
GGTGCAATTTATGTAAACTGCCTCGTACTGGGCCTGGCACGTCGGGGCAGGCAATAAATGGCAGCTGTTAGTGTTAGGCTGTTTTATTGCAGAGGTTGGCAGCATCACAATGTTTGATATTATATCTAATTTGGCAGAGAAAACTGAAATACAGCTGAGGACCATGATGGTGAAAGCAGTGCACTGAGCTTTTGTTCTGGTTTCGACTGGGAATGTTTGTTCAGTCATAACAGCTAGCATGAGCCTCCTTTGGGGCCCTGTGAAATCACCAGCCATACGGTAACCAAAAGGCAGGCAGAAACCCGAGCAGCCCGCAGGGAGGCAGAGGTGGCCTTTGTGGAGAAAACATTTGTTCCCCTTAAAGAAATAGGATGTTTGAAAAGAAAACACATTGCCTCGGAGGCTCAGACTCCAGCACATGCATTCGAGGTACCACTCCCTCCAGATGGACTCGAAGGTCAAGCCAGCTACATGACACAGCCCTTTGCCAGGAACTAAACTGACTACAGAGAATGCTGTGTTCTCACACAGACTCATTCTAGGGTTGTATTGAACCAGAGTGGTTTCCAATTGCCGTTTTCCAGAAAGCAAGCAACCTCTCTAATTCCTTAAGTTCATTATGCACCTAAACAGAATGCAATCTATCATCTATTGGTGATTCTAGGTGTTGTTGTTTATTATGGCTAAAAGGTACCCTGGAGTTTTTCCAAATGCAGAAGAAATTGAGTTGAATTTACCTCTCTGTGTTTTACGCTTCTGAAACTGGCCTAGACCTTATTTGGGAAACCTGTCTTTGCAAGGGAATTATCTAGAGCCAAAGCTTGATAGGCCCTACTCTGTGGGGAGTTTGGAACAACACAGCTCCAGAGAGGAAACAAACAACAGTGACAGCAGAGGCAAATCTACAATGCAGAGATAATGAGGCCTCCTAAGACTTCCTGGACCATCTTGTCCATCCTCCTGCAAAAAGCTCCTTTTTTCTTTCTTTCCTTTCCTATTTTTTTGGAAGTAACTTTTCTCTAACAACTCACCCAAGAAATTCTCATGACCCACCACTCCAGAGCATTTCTCTCTGGCACTGCTTGTCTCGTTGTGATACTTTCATGGCATTTAACAGAACTCACCTGCTTCCCACGTAAGGTGCAATTCTTGAGTAGGGGTTGGCTTTAGTAGCCCCAGTTAGAGGTATTGGGAGCTAATACTTTGTATTTAACTTCATAAACTTTTTTATTACAAATTTTTCATCTATTATTTGCACTCCTAAAATGATTATTTCATTTTTTTCAGAGTTTTTATTATCATTATTTTAAAATTTTAGGGGCTTAGGAATTAGGAACTATTTCATATCCTTAATATGTAATTCTATATATATACACGTATATATACTTATAGTTTATATTTTGAAAAGTTCACATAACATGTAACTTCTCCCTTAGTTTTTTTATAGGCACATGAGATTAAGAGTTTCATAGCCATCTGGGTTCAGGTAATCTTCACCCCATTTTCTAAGCATCTCCTTTAGCTGTCCAGGGGTCTGCTATGTACGTCCAATTACCTATCCATGTCCAATTACAAGAATTACAAAGAAATTCATCAACATTTAGCAAGAGTTCCCAAAGCAATATTCTAGAATAGACCAATAAGAGTAAAACATAAAAATGATTTGCTTATACTATGTATAAGTTAAATCAGTTTGGTTATTAATCGGCTGCATGCAAGCCGGGATAGCTGCCCAGGTTTCTTTCAGAGAACAGTTGTGAGTGTAAAGAATGAACAACTCAATGGCCCTCCCTCTGCTCTCCAGAGTGGCTTCCTTTTCTTTATGAATTACTTTTCCTCGGAGTGGTCTCATTATAAAGATCTCTCCCATTTGAGAAACAGTGGCGCATCATGGCTAAACACACCCTCCAGGGGCCACACTGGGCTCAAGTCCCTGCTCTGCCCCTCCCTAGCTGGGTGGCCATGGGCAAGCTGCTAGTCTGTCCATGCCTCGTTTGTGAGAAGGGAGCAGTGCTTGACATACACTCTTATTTGTGAAGCCCCTAAACAATTTCGTGGTCCATAGTCAATGTTGGCTAGGACTCCCTTTCCCTTTGTCTTCTTCTGCCATCTTATTTTCCACAAAACCCTTCTCCAAGTTTAAGAAAATGGATGTACCAATTACTCAGTATTATTGCAATCTGGAAATGCTATTATCCTACAGATCCGCCCTTAAGGAGCTACTGCCCCCAGTGTTTTGTGATGATTTGGAAGGTGGCCCTCTTGCAAACAAGTGGAGCTGTAGGATAACCAAGAGGCCCTCATAGAATAACAACCGCCCTTGTAAAACTTCAGGATTTATTTGCTGAGGTCACTCACCTACATCAAGGTGAAAATTTTCTATGGGATCTGCATTTTACTGTTCTCAATTCATGTACACATATATCACACAAACATTACCCTGAGACAAACTTAGGAATGCTCCTACTTTGCTTTCATTCAACAACTGAAATAATAAGTACTGAATTTGTTTTAATTAGACAACAAATATAAGAGAAACTTCTTCTTTTAATGATTAATATTTGTCCAGTCAGTTCACAAACTCAGGCTCTGACCATGCTCTCAGCCTCCTCTCCAATTCCTTAGCATTTTTTCTAAACGCCATCAGGCTCAGCTCATCAGTCATGACTCATGGTCTTTGTCTTAGTTGGCTCATCACAGGTTACTTTACCCAATTGCACGGTGATGGTCACACACATTTGTGAATTTGTATATGAGACATGGCTTTCAGTTTTTAGCATGAAATTTCAAAATGCTCACAGAATGGGGGTATCCTTTGATCCACTGTTGTGCTTCTGTCTCTGCTTTACTCCCTCAAATGAGTGTCAGTTTGGTTCCTGGAGATTTCCTCAAACTTGGAAGAACCTCGTCTCCATGGATGTGCCTCCTTCCATCTCTCATTCTCTGTCACCCTGTCTTTTCCAATCATTTTCTTTACCATTCTCTGGTCATCTATCTTTTTCCATGTTTAATCCCATCTTGGCCAGTTTTATACCTTCTTTTCCTAAATAATCATAATATAGGATTACCACAGGCTTATATTATTCCTTGCACATGTTGAATGAAATTGCAGTACTTAATGGAACACTTTTTGCCTTTTAAAAACAAAACCCTTTGATTGTTAATTTAGTTTATAAAGCTAAATTCAGTTTTTACTTATAGGATCCCAGTAGTTCTCTTTTTCTCTCAGACTCAGGGGCAAAAAAGAGTGCCTTAGGATATTTTAGTATCCTTTTAAATGTATTTTTTAATTAAATACACAAGGTATGACAGTACATTTTGGAAATATTTACCTCATTCTTTCTTTTTTTATTAACTTTAATCATTCTTTTTATTATTTCAAAGTATACATCGACTGTAATTTATTTAACTGTTTCTCCACTGATGAAGATATATTTCTCTCTAATTTTTTACCTGTGTACAACAAGGTTTCAGCAGCTAACCTTATACATATATCCTGGTTCAAATGTGAAATGTTTCTTTGTCAGATGGATTTTTAAGAAGTAATATTTCCAATATAAAGGGTATACACATTTTCAATATTGAAGTGAGAAAATGCCTATCTAGTATGAACCTGATTTACATAAATATTAAAACTTTCTAGGAAGATGGCGGCTTAGTAAGACGCGCGGGTCTTAGTTCCTCCTCCAGAAAAGCAACTAAAGAAACAGAAACAATACAAAACAGCTCCCGGAGCCACGACAGAGACCAAAAAGACAGCGTACCCCATTCTGGAACAGCTGAACAGGCAGGGAGAATCCGCTGCGGTGAGATACCCAAGGGGCGCGCATTTTCCCGGACGGGGCGGCTGGCGACTGGGGTCCCCTCCACGCACGTGGCTCCCTGGTCTGACTGGGAACGTTGGATAGCGGGGCCCTCCCGCCACGCTTGGCATCTCGGGCCAGCTGGGCAATTTGGACCGGCACTCCCCCAAGCCGCAGCGGCCGGTGACCCCCCACTCCACGCGCGGTTTCCCGGGCCGACTGCGAGATTCGGATTGGCAATTTAAAGGAGCCACAGCATCTTTTACTGGTGGGCCCCGCAGACAGACGAGCGCCACGAGCGCCACCTACTGGGCAGGAAAAGAAAAACAGAGCCCAGAGATTTCACAGAAAAACCTTTCAACCAGCCGGGTCCCACACCCAGGGAAATCTGATCAAATGCCCAGACACCAGCAGAAAATAATGGATGATGCTCGGAAAATTGAAGATATGGCCCAGTCAAAGGAACAAACCAATAGTTCAAATGAGATACAGGAGCTGAGACAACTAATGCTGAATATACGAACAGAAATGGAAAAACTCTTCAAAAACCAAATCAATAAATTGAGGGAGGACATGAAGAAGACATGGGTTGAACAAAAAGAAGAAATAGAAAATCTGAAAAAACAAATCACAGAACTTATGGGAGTGAAGGACAAAGAAGAAAAAATGGAAAAAACAATGGATACCTACAATGGTAGATCTAAAGAGACAGAAGCTACAATTAGTGAACTAGAGGACGGAACATCTGAATTCCAAAAAGAAACAGAAACTATAGGGAAAAGAATGGAAAAACTTGAGCAGGGGATCAGGGAACTGAATGACAATATGAAGCGCACAAACATACGTGTTGTGGGTGTCCCAGCAGGAGAAGAGAAGGGAAAAGGAGGAGAAAAACTAATGGAAGAAATTATCACTGAAAATTTCCCAACTCTTATGAAAGACCTAAATTTGCAGATCCAAGAAGTGCAGCGCACCCCAAAGAGAATAGACCCAAATAGGCATTCTCCAAGACACTTACTAGTTAGAATGTCAGAGGTCAAAGAGAAAGAGAAGATCTTGAAAGCAGCAAGAGAAAAACAATCTGTCACATACAAGGGAAACCCAATAAGACTATGTGTAGATTTCTCAGCAGAAACCATGGAAGCTAGAAGACAGTGGGATGATATATTTAAATTACTAAAAGAGAAACACTGCCAACCAAGACTCCTATATCCAGCAAAATTGTCCTTCAAAAATGAGGGAGAAATTAAAACATTTATAGACAAAAAGTCACTGAGAGAATTTGTGACCAAGAGACCAGCTCTGCAAGAAATACTAAAGGGAGCACTAGAGTCAGATACGAAAAGACAGAAGAGAGAGGTATGGAGTAAAGTGTAGAAAGAAGGAAAATCAGATATGACATATATAATACAAAAGCCAAAATGGTAGAGGAAAATATTATCCAAACAGTAATAACACTAAAAGTTAATGGACTGAATTTCCCAATCAAAAGACATAGAATGGCAGAATGGATTACGACCCAGCAATACCACTGCTAGGTATCTACTCAAAGGACTTAAGGGCAAAGACACAGACGGACATTTGCACACCAGTGTTTATAGCAGCATTATCTACAATTGCAAAGAGATGGAAACAGCCAAAATGTCCATCAACAGATGAGTGGCTAAACAAACTGTGGCGTATACCTACGATGGAATATTATGCAGCTTTAAGACAGACTAAATTTATGAAGCATGTAATAACATGGATGGACCTAGAGAACATTATGCTGAGTGAGTCTAGCCAAAAACTAAAGGACAAATACTGTATGGTCCCACTGATGTGAACCGACATTCAAGAATCAGCTTGGAATATATCACTGGTAACAGAGACCAGCAGGAGTTAGAAACAGGGTAAGATAATGGGTAATTGGAGCTGAAAGGATACAGACTGTGCAACAGGACTAGATACAAAAACTCAAAAATGGACAGCATAATAATACCTAAGTGTAATGTAACTATGTTGGAACACTGAATGAAGCTGCACCTGAAATATAGTTTTTTGTTTGTTTGTATCTTTTTTTTTTCCTTTTTTATATATATATATTTTTTTATTAGTATTATTATTTTAATTCTCTTCTCTATATTAACATTCTATATCTTTTTCTGCTGTTTTGCTAGTTCTTTTCCTAAATCGATGCAAATGTACTAAGAAATGATGATCATACATATATGTGATGATACTAAGAATTACTGAGTGCATGTGTAGAATGGAATGATTTCTAAATGTTGTGTTAATTTCTTTTCTTTTTTTTGATTAATAAAAAAAATTAAAAAAAAACTTTCTAAATGGAAAATTATAATAAGGTATTATTAAGAAAGTAGGCATCTACTCCTATTAAATAAGAGTTTTATCAGGAATAGGTGTTGACTTTTATTGGTTTCTTTTCACTCACCACCTGGGAAAATCATTTTTTTTCTTTACTTTGGTTATGATAAATTATATTAACAGAATTCCTATTTGCTGGTTAGATATTGTTTGCCAATATTCTATTTAGAATGTTTGCACAAATATTGTTAAGAGGGCCAGACTTTAATACTACTGTTTTGCACTCATTAGTCAGGCTTTGGAATCATGCCTTTGCAGACTTCCTTCCTTAAGAAGGTACATGGAGACCTAATAATACCCGAGGGCCAGACTTACTGCTGAGTTACTACTTCAGTTTGTCAGGCTGCTGTGCCGAATCCCGCATAGCAGGTGGGCTTAAACAACAGAAACTTATTTCCCCATAGTTTGGTGCTAGAAGTCCCAAATGGAAGCATCAGCAAAGCTGTGTTTTCTCCCCAGGCTGGGGGCTGACTGCTGGTGATCCTGCGACCTGTGGCTGGTTCCCTGCCACGAGGCCCACGGTCATGTCCTCTCCTTTCTCTTTTGGGTTCTGCTGACTTCTAGCTTGCAGCTCCTCCCTGTGGTTTTCTCTTACTGTGTCTGATTTTCTCCCACATGTAAAGAGCACCAGGGATCCAGATGAAGGCCCACCGGGCTTCAATTGGTTGCACCCTAACCAAAGATTATATCTTCAAGCGGTCCTGTTCACAATGGGTTCATAGCTACCATATTCAGTGCAGGGTGGTGCTGGTATAAAGTGAGACGTAAAGACCAGTGAATGCATAATAAAGAACGTGGAGATAGTCACACATAGGTGGTCAGTGATTTTGATATTAAAGATGTTAGAATATTGGCTCATGCATTCATTCAGCAAATTCTTATGGGACCTGTACTGAATGCCAGGCACTGTGGCAGGCACAGGGATATGCTCTTTTAATACCAGCGCTTTAAAAATTCCCTCCCTTCCTGTAGCTTATCTTCTGATTGAGGGAAGAAAATATATACAATGTAAACAAGAAAAATAATTAATGTTAGATAGTTATACACGCTTTGGAGAATGAGAAGAAGGAAAGGGAGATAGGGAGAGATTGGGATGTGTTTTAAATGTTGTGGCCAAGGGTAGTGAGCTGCCTGCAGGAGCTGAGGAAGAACCCTGGGGGGAGAGCAGGCAGTGGCTGGTTCCCTGAGTCTGGACCAGAGGCCTGAGGAGGGGGAGCATGGAGAGAGCTGGAGGACCTCGGCCCAGGGAGAGAGCCCCGGCCAGACCTGCGCAGGGTGTTGGAGGAACGGTAAGGTTTTGGCCTCTGATTCCGCCTGAAATAGGGAGCCACTGAGGGATTTTGAGTAGAGAGGGGCACCATGATTAAATACTTCAAAGCGTTACTGTGGTTTCTGTGATGAGAACGGAAATGCTATCCAAGGACAGAAGAAGGGAAGACAAGGGAAAGCAGGAAGTGGGCAAATAAAAGCTTTAATCTGGCACCCACAGAAGATCCTGCAGAGAGATTGTAGAGTAGAAGTTAGAAAGAAGAAGAAGAAGGCAAAAGGAACAGATAAAACAGCAGCCAGAGAGAGAGAAACGGTGATCAGTGTCAAAAAAGAAGGCTCTGAAGCAATAGATGTGAGATGGATGGTGTCAGATGCTTCAGAGAGGATAAGCAGTATGAGGTTGAGAAAAGTCCACTGAAATTTTAAGGGTAAGGGGTTGTTTTGTGAATTTCTGAAGGCCAGCATCAGTACTGTGGTGGGGCGTGAATGACTTGGAAGCAAATGGAGGCTGCAGTGCAGACGACGCAAGAAAAATTTTCCTGTGGAAGGAAGGGAAGTCGGAGGAAATGTGGTAAAATGAAGTTTGATTTCAGACTAGCCTGGACTCCACAAGGCTGCAGGCTGAAGGAAAGGCCAAGTGGGCCATGGGTAAGTGAGGATGGCAGAAAAAGGGGATCGTTGGATGCTGCTGGAGAGGATGGGTGGGGTGGAGGGGCAGGAAGTGCCAGGGACCAAGCTTCCTAAAGTCTCCTGGCCAGTTCTAGAAATGGCCTTGAAGGTGCTGTTTTTATTTATTTATTTATTTTTGTCACATTTCTTTCACCCTCCTAAATCACTGCGGTCACAAAGGCACCAGTTCCAGCCAGATTACTCCTGGGTCACATGCACAGTCACTTCAACGACAGGGTCCCCATCTCTCATCCCCTCACCTGCAAGCCCACATCCTGCTTGGGAATCGAGTTATGGCCTGCTCGGAGAAGGGCTGCTCACTCCCCGGCACTAGGAGGGCGCTGGGAGCCCTCGGGCCCCACGTGTGTGTCTCAGCTGCAAGTGCTTGGCTCTTCCCAGACGTGCCAGGAGGCCCCTGCCCACCCCCCATGCAGGCAGCCTTGCTCCAAATAGGAGGGAGGCAGGAACAGCTGAGTTTCACCCCCTACATCAACATCCTTCTTTAATTTTTCCTTAAAAGGCTCACACCCAGTTTCATTTTCACACACAAAGAGGGTCTTTGTATTTCATTATGACCAAGTCACAAAAGTAAACGTTTTCCTTTAGAAGGAAAGTGGGTGTGGATGGCGGTTGCTGGGTGCACTCTGAATAAACACTTTCTCTCCCTGCAACTCCAAACGGAAAGAGAACTCTATTGAGCTCCCCATTTGGTAGCAGGGCTTTTATTTTAATTATTTGTTTGTTATTTGGCTTTTTCCCTAATCTGTAAAGAAGCTTTGAAAAATGTTAAAAGTCACTATCCTGGGTGAAGAACATCCTTAAAGCTCTGAAGTGAGTTGCCCTGTTGTATAGAAGCTCATTACTTTCCTCTCTCCTTTACTCCAAAAGTGGACACTCAACTAAAATTTTCAAATACTTTTTATTACCGTTATAATATGGGGCTGGCAATCCATTTTCTGCATGGCAGCTAGAACTGAGTGACTCAGCCAGGTAACCCCACTAGCTCAGTGAGACTGAGCAGGTTGATTCATCACGCACACACTTTGATTTCCTTTCCATCTCCGCTATGTTCTGGATGACCACTTGATGCGTGAGGACCCTGCCTTTGCAATTGTGAAGTAAACAAATATTTGGTGACATGTGCTTTCTACATTCTTCAACTCTGCCAGACAAACAAATGCTGCTGTCCTCCCTGGAGGCCTCAGGCCTTCCTGTCCATCTTTCCTTCCATCAAAGTCTTCTTCTGGGAAAGGATCTTAAGACTGTCAAGGGACATGTCACAGCAATGTCTATATTTAAAATGGAAACAACACATTAAGGCAAAAAAAATGAAGCTTTAAGCAGGACGAGAAGTCATCTAGAAATAAATAAGTACTGATAAATTATTGTCTGATAAAATCTTAATCTCTCCCAGGGATGAATCCAGACCTGGCACTGCGGGATCAAAAATTCCATCCTGACCAAAAGGGGAAAAAGGAGTATAACCAATAAAGTATCAGTGGCAGACAATTCAAATAGAGTCAAGAGTCTACTCTAGAGGTTGCTCTTAAGCAAGCTTCAGTTAGACCTTGCTACCTGTGGTAACCTGCCAGCTCTCAATCAGGATCAGCCAATCCTAAAGAATACCTAGGGCAATATATAAGATTCCAGAAAGTTCAATGCACTAGAGTGACTTTCCAGAATCCTACAACCTCCATTTGGGTTCCTGGTCCAGATAAGTCCTGAAAACTAGCTCAACCTCTACAGAACATCAGATAGTTCCATCTCCCCACCCTATATTAATGACAGACCCTTCCAATATCAATAATTCGGAACTGCAATAGCCCAAACACCCCTAAAGAGAGGGATAGAAAGATCAAAGGTAATGGTGAAGTTATGCAGAGAAAATAGGATTTAACAAATGAATATGAATGCTGAATCATCAAATTTATATCTCTTTTAGTCTCCAGTTATTTTAGAGCAGCTAGAAGTAAAAATATAAAATTGTGGAGTTGTAACCTATGTCAAACTCTGAAATATATGCTACAACTAATTGTAGTGCTGTGAAATTTATAACTTTTTTGTATATGTTATTTTTCACAAAAAAAGAAGGAAAAAAGTTGATTATAATGATAAAAAAATATTTAAGCCCTTTAGTCTCCTATATTGTGGAGAAGATAGAAGGAAAAATATGAGAGGATTGTATGGTAGCCCATGACATACTCTGGGATCTGTCCTATAACTACTTGTTGAAGAGTACTTTGAGAACTATTGCTTTTTTATTTCTTTTCTTTGTATATTTGTTATACTATATAATAAAAAAAAGTTAATCAAAAAACAAAAAAGTATGACTTGTACAAACATTCCATTTACCAGCTTCTGCTATAGGAGTACCAATAAATTTTCTTAAAGTGTGAAAAAAAATTTTAATCTCTGATAAAGATTTAAAGGGAGACATAAATTGGAAAACGGGGTCAGAAAAGACCCCCTGGAGGAGGGAAATAAGCTGGGACCCAAAGGAGGAAAGACAGACAGACATGCAAAGGGCAGGGGAAAAGCATCCAGGGAGAGGAAACTGCGAACCACATGAGCGGAAGAAGTCTTTTGAAGAACTGGCAGGAGGCGGTGCAGCTTCCTGCGGTGAGAGAGGCAAGGGTGCTGGGAGATCATATTGGAAAAAGAGGCAAAGATGTATCACAAGTATTTGTAGGTGATAGTAGAGAGTTCGGATTTAATTCTAAGTATAGTGGGAAGCCTCCAAAAGATTTTTGAATTGTCATAAATTAGATTATAAAGTTAAATTGTTTTAAATGATTCAGGGCTTTGACCTCCATTGTTGAAAATTCCAGACGGTACTTTCAGGAAGACGGTACTGTTCTGCCAAGTTCCAGAAAAACTGAGTGATTCTTGAAGGCTTTTGGAGACCACATGTATGAGATGAGATCATGTAGCCAAAGAATGAATGAATAACTGGAAGAATTCCCTTGGGGAATGGTAATTGCAATAGGGATAAAGCTATCTATTGTCACTGCTCAAGTTCAAGTGCATTTAAGACAACCCCGTTCAAGGCACAGGTTTTTAAAATAATTGCATATAACTGTTCATATTGAATCTTTCCAATGTGGCAGTTTGTTTTTCACAAATTCCCATCTCCCCAACCTGTATATGAACAGCTGTGCCTAAGAAAATAGGTGAAAGGTTACATTTGCCAGTTCTCTTGGTATTCCCATTTTATAGCTTTTGTGGGAATGCAGTTCAAGCCTGCCTGCTATTTTACTTAATATGTCTCCTTGTAAATTCTAGCTGTTGACCTTATAATTAATCCCTGTATGGAAAATATTGGCATTTGTTCCTGCAACACCTGAGTTTCATCCCAGCAGGAGAATTACACTTATCCTACTTCTTTCCATTCTCCTACAGTTCTTCATCGGAATCATTTGATGTACTGCACAATTAGTACATGCCAGGGCTCTGCTCTCAAATTGCGCACATTTATTCGACCATGACTTCCATGTATTTTCTTCATTTCTAGTCACTAAACTCTAGGATTTTAAATAAAGCATACCTTCTACTTCACCCCTAGATAAAACCACTTCTTATTGTAGAATGTATTCACAAGCCTGGCAGATAAATCTCAATAAACTGTGACATTTCTCTTTGGCCTCAGGATTCTTTTACCATGTCCATTATTTTTTTTCTTTTATTGGAGAAGTTGTTGGGATTACAGAACAATCATGCGTAAAATACAGGATTCCCATGTACCACCTCACCAACACCTTGCATTAGTGTGGAATGTCTGTTACAATGGATGATAGCACTTTTTATATAATGGTACTATTTTTTTTAGCAATAGTCACCTTTGTTACAACTGATGAAAGATTATTAAAATGGTTCTATCATCCATCATTTATGTCAGGTATATTTTTCCATATACCGTCCTGTTATCATCATCTTGAATTGGTATTGTACATTTGTTATAATTCATGGAAGAAGCTTCAAATACTTGTACTATTAACTATAGTCCATTGTTTACAGTAGAGTTTCCTATGTTGTACAGTTATATTTTTGTCTTTCAATTTTTATTCTAGTGATATATATCACCTAAAATTTCCCCTTTAACCACATTCAAATATATATTTCAGTGATGTTGATGACAGTCACAATAATATGCTATCATCACCACCATCCCTTTCTAAACCTATAATAAGCCTAAATATAAATTCTGGACAAATTAAACATCAATTCCCCATTCTCCAAGTCCAAACTAGCCCCTGGTAAACTACATTCTACATTCTAATTCTATGAGTTGTCTTATTATAATTAGATCATATCAGTGAACGCATATAGTATTTGTCCTTTTATGTCTGGCTTATTTCACTCAGCATAATGTCCTCAGGGCTCATCCATGTTGTCGCATGCATCAGGACTCCATTCCTTTTCACGTCTGAATAATATTCCATTGTATGTATATACCACATTTGGGTTAACCATTTATTGATTGATGGACACTAATGTTGCTTCCATCTTTTTGCAATTGTGAATAATGCCTCTATGAACATCGTTGTGTAAATATTTTTTCAAGTCCCCACTTTCAATTTCTTGGGGGTATACACCTAGTAGCAGGATTCCTGGGTCACATGGCAATTCTCTACTTAGCTTCCTGAGGGACTGCCATATTGTGTTCCACTGAGGCTACCCCATTTTACATTCCCACCAGCAATGAATGAGTGTTCCTATTTCTCCACAGCCTTTTCAATACTTGTAGTTTTCTGTTTTTTTTTGTTTTTAAAAGTGGTTATTCTAATAGGTGTGAAATGATATCTCATTGTGGTTTTGATTTGCATTTCCCTAATAGGCTCATGAAATCTGCAAATAGTCAAAGATTTACTTCTTCTCTAAGTGGGATGCCTTTTATGTCTTTTTCTTGCCTAATTACTCTAGCTAGAATTTTTAGCAATATATTTTTCTGTGTAAAATGTGCTCTTTAGCCATTTGTATTTCCTCTTCGGAGAAATGTCTATTCAAGTCTTCCATCCATTTTTTAATTGTGTTGTCTTTTTGTTGTTGAGTTGTAGGACTTCTTTATGTATCCTGGATATTAAACCCTTATTGGATTTGTGGTTTCTCACTTGCATAGGTTGCCTTTTCACTTTCTTGACAACATCACTGGAGGCACAAAAGTCTCTAATTTTGAGGAAGTCCCATTTATCTATTCTTTCATTATTCTGCTTTGGCTTTAAAGGCTAAGAAACCATTATCTACTATAAGATCTTGAAAAGCTTCCCTACATTTTGCTCTAGCAGTTTATAGTCCTGGTTCTTATATTTTGGTCTTTGCTCCATTTAGACTTAATTTTTGTACATGAGGTGAGAAAGGACTCCTCTTTCATTCTTTTGCATATCGATATCAAGTTCTCCCACATGCATTTGTTAAAGACACTATGCTTTCACACGAGTGGAATTGGTAGCCTTATCACAAATCAGTTGGCCATTGCTGTGGGGGTCTATTTCTGAAATCTCAATTGATTTCATTGGTTGATAGAGCTATCCATGTGCCAGTACTATGCTGTTTTGACCCCTATAGCTTTGTAATGTACTTTTAAGTCAGGAAGTGTGATCTCCCAACTTCATTTTTCTTTTTCAAGATGTTTTTGGGTTTGGGACCCCTTACCATTCCAAATGAATTTGATTACTGCCTTTTCCAATTCTGCAAGGTAGGCTGTTGAAATTTTGGTTGGGATTGTATTGAATCTGTAAATCAATTTGGGTAGAATTAACAGATTAATGATATTTAGTCTTCCAAACCATGGACATGGACTGTCTTTCCATTTATTTAGGTCTTCTTTGATTTCTTTTATCAGTGTTTTATAGTTTTCTATAAACAAGTCCTTTACATGCTTGGTTAAATTTATTACTAGATATCTGATTCTTTTAGTTGCTGCTGTAAATGAATTTTTTTTCCTTGATTTTCTCTTCAGATCGCTCATTACTAGTGTATAGAAATACTACTGATTTTTGCCTACTGATCTCGTATGCCACCACTTTTCTGAACTTGTTTACTAGCTCTAGTAGCTTTGTTGTAAATTTTTGGAACTTTCTATGTATAGACTCATGCCATCTGCAAATAGTCAAAGTTTTACTTCTTCCTCTCTAAGTTGGATGTCTTTTGTGTCTTTTTCTTGCCTAATTGCTCTGACTAGAATTTTTAGCAATATATTGAATAACAGTGGTCACGGTGGGCATCCAGATCTTAGAGGGAAAGCTTTCCGTATTTCACCATTGAATAAGGACTTTAGCTGTGTATTTTTAATATATGCGCTTTATCATATTGAGGAAATTTCCTTCTATTCTTATTTTTCAAATTGTTTTTTTTTCAAGAAAGGATGCTGAATTTTGTCAAATGCTTTTTCTGCATCAATTGAGATAATCATGTGGTTGTTCTTCTTTGATTTGTTAATGTGTCATATTACATTAGTTGATTTTCTTCTGTTGAACCACCCTTGTATAACCTGAGATAAAACAAACACAATCATGGTGTGTAATTCTTTTAATGTGTTGTGGAATTCGATTTGCAAGTATTTTTTGAGGAGTTCGTGTCTATATTCATAAGAGAAATTAGCCTGTAACTTTCTTTCCTTGTAGTATCTTTATCAGGCTTTGGTATTAGGGTGATGTTAGCTTCATAGAATGAGATAGGTAGTATTCCATGTGCCCCAAATTTTTTGGAAGAGTTTGAGCAGGATTGGTATTAATTCTTCTTGGAATGATTGGTAGAATTTACCTGTAAAACCATCTGGTCCTGGACTTTTCTTTTGGGGGATGTCTTTAATGACTAATTCAATCTCTGTACTTGTAGTTGATCTGCTGAGATCTTCTCTTTCTAGTAGAGTCATGTATAGAGTCAGTATACATTGTTCATGTCTTTCTAGGAATTTGTCCATTTCATATAAATTGTCTAATTTATTGGTATACAGATGTTCATAGTATCATTTTATGATCCTGTTTATTCCTGTAGGGTCAGTGGTAATGTCCCCTCTCTCTGTTTTATTTGTTTACATTTTCTCTCTTTTTTTAATTTGTCAGTCTAGCTAAAGGTTTATCATTTGTATTGATCTTTTCAAAGTATCACCTGTTAGTTTTGTTAATTCACTCTTGTTTTTTTTTTCTCAATTTCATTGATTTCTGCACTAATCTTGGTTATTTCTTTCCTTCTGCTTACCTTGAGATTAGTTTGCTGTTCTTTTTCTTTCAAGTTCTTCTTGAAAGAAAGTGTATGGTCATGTTTTAACATGGAGTTAAAATCAAACTCCTTCTTGTTTAATGTAAGCCTTTAGGGCTATAAATTTCCCTCTCAAAACTGGCTTCACTGCATTCAATAAGTTTTGCTATGTTGTGCTCTCATTTTTGTTTTTCTCAGATAGTTATTGAATTCCCTAGTAATTTCTTCTTTGACCCACAGATTGTTTAAAAGCATGCTGTTTAACCTCCATATACTTGTGAATTTCCCAATACTCTACGTGCTATCGATTTCCAGCTTCATTCCATTATGGTCAAAATGTTTCGTATAATTTCAATCTTTTTAAATGTATTGATACTTGTTTCATGACCCAACATGCAGTCTATCTTGGGAAATGTTCCATGTGCACTTAAAAAGAATGTATATTCTGCTTTTGGGGTGCAATGTTCTGTATATGTCTGTCAGGTCTATTTCATTTATCATATTATTCAAGTACTCTCCTTCTTTATTAATCCTTTGTCTAGATGTTCTATTGATAAGAGTGTTGTACTGAAGTCTCTAACTATTATTATTAGAGATGTCTATTTCTCCCTTCAGTTTTGCCAGTTTTTTCCTCATGTATTTTGGGGCCCAGTGTTGAGGTATATTTTAGGTGCATGGTTCGGGAAGCAAACCTGGGTCTCCTGCATGGAAGGCGAGCGTTCTACCACTGAACCACATGTGCACCCTAGTTACAGGAATATTTATGATTGTTATTTCTACTTGGTAGATTGACCCTTTTATTAATATATGGTATACTTCTTTGTTTACAGTTCTAAGGCCAAGAAAATGTCCCAATTAAAGCAGGTCCATAAAAACGTCCAAATTAAGGCATCAAGGGAAAGATACCTTGGTTCAAGAAGGCTAATAAAGTTCAGTGTTTCTCTCTCAACTAGGAAGGCATATAGCAAACATGGTGACAGTCTACTAGCTTTCTCTCTCCTGGCTTCCTGCTTCATGAAGCTCCCCTGGGGGCATTCTCCTTCTTCATCTCCAAGGGCCACTGGCTGGTTGACTCTGTGGCTCTTTTGGCCTCATGCTGCTGTGGTACTGCTGTGGCTTTCTTGTGGCTATCTTATTCTTTGCGCTCTCAGAATCTCAAGCCTTTTCCAACAGTGCTTCCTCTTTTCAAGGGTTCCAGTAAAGTAATCAAGACCCACCTGGAATGGGCAGAGACATGGCTCCACCTAATCAAGTTTAAAACTTGATTGAGTCACATCTCCATGGAGATAATCTAATTAAAGTTTCCAACATACAATACTGAATAGGAATTAGAAGAAACAGCTGCCTTTACAAAATGGGATTAGGATTAAAGCATGGCTTTTCTAGGGTAGATAAATCCCTTCAAACCAGCACAACCACATTTGGTTTAGCCATTCATTTGTTGATGGATACCAGATTGTTTCTACCTTTTGGCTATTGTGAATAATGTTGCTATAAGCATTGATGCACAGATATCTGTTTGAGACCTTGTTCTCATTTGCTTTGCATATATAACAGAAGTGGAATTGCCAGGTCATCTGGTAATCCTATATGTGACTTTTTGAGGAACTGCCATATTTCTTTCACAATGGCTTCACCATTTCACGTTCCCACAACACGTGCTATAGAGTTCCATTTTCTCTGACCCTCTCCTATCATTCATCTCAGTCTCTGAAAAGAGGTTAGTGCATGTTTAGAAATTGGGCAACTGGAGGACAGTTTTAGAACAAATTCTTTCCCAAAGGTCACCTCATCTGAAGAAAAACACTCTTACTTGCTGAAGATACAGTCCATGGGGAAGGCTGCCAGTAGCGGTTTAAAGGTTATCCAAGGTTTACTCAACCAAAGCATGTGTGTGTGTAAATTTATTAATTTTAAGTATGTCAAAGGTGAATTGCTGCTGGTTCAAGAATAAATTCTAGTACTCTTTCTAAACCCCAGAGAGAATTGCTGCCCCATACTCCTGCATTCCTGGCTTTTGCATACAAACATAAGAAGATAGTCCACTCTGCAGGATTACTCTCATTCTCACAATATTCCAGTGAGCTTAGAATGACTTAAATAAGGTTTATTTGCTTTTATGTAAATGTGGAACAAGACTTCTTCTTATTAAAAATCACAAATTAGAAAATTATTTTCTGTACTACAAATGAACAGTTTACTGCTATATGGGCATGTCCACCACATTCTGAACCCTCACCTCCATTGCTGAGCCAGTAGATTTTCCTATGGACCCACGAGCTTCAGATCCACAATCAGTGTTCTTTAGAATTGGGAAAAGACAGAAATGAGCATGGATGGATGACCTCTGGCACAGTATCATATGCCCATCTTCTCTGCACCAATCATTGCTCCCTTCGCTTGTAACAGCCTTCCAGGAAGCAGTAGATATTCCTCTTCTTCCAAATTAGAGGGTTTTGCCATGAAAATAATGTCCTACCCATTTGGTTGGGTGAAGCTATAAGGGTACCAGTGGTACTACAGTTATATATATTAAATTGTAAGGTGGTTTGTACTAAAATGTTTTCTGGATATCAAACAACTAATTTGCAATGGAATTTTAAAAATAATTCACAATAATACCCATGGAAATGCTTTTCTTCACCCCAAAAGAGCTTGTCTTAGGTTCCTAATGATCTGCATTTTTATTAAGGTGAGATGACAGCTGCAGGGTGTCTTATAGTTTGGTTTCCTTTTTCAGTGCCACAGCTATAGCCAAGAACACAACTTCTTCCCAATAAGACATACCAAAAGTAATTGCTCCCATGCCTTCCCAAGCCTATTACTCAAATCACCCTTCTGGCGAGGGAGGGCTCCAGGAACACTGTATCCAGCTGCATTAGACTGTCTATTCTAGTTCCATCTGCTCTACTCAAGACCAATTATCAGTGGCCAAGTCCATGCTTTCCATTTTTATATTGATCAGAAGTGTAATGCACCTGAAGCATGTGTGAACTGATGAAATTTTAATCATAGTCACCCTATGCATTATCTGTTCACATTCAATTTTCTGCTCTCAAGAATATGGAAAAATAATGTTAAATTTATCATTTTCCTTAAAGCAAAGGAGTCAAGCATCTCTTCTGCTTTCTCTGCAGTGGAATTTTGATCCAATGAAGCCATGAAGGCCAGAAAATGAGGGCAAGTTGAGTTCTAACTTTAGTACCATTATCTCCTTGATTATCCGTTCACCTCTAGAAATCCTGGCTGAAACTCTCCTTCACAGTTATTTTCCTCATAGTAATTGTAGCTCATTTTGCTTCATTTGAATTCTATTGTCTGTTAAGAGCCTTTTCTCAATAACTTCTACCTTTTCTACATGCACAGTTCAGTTCTCAGCTGCCAAAATGTAGTAAACAAAAATCATCCAAATGAGAAAGGCTTCATAACATAGGTTAACTGCTAATAATCACAAGAGGAAGTTCAGAAGTGGGAAGAGAAATAACAATGTAAGGCACAGAATATTGACCCAGGATTTTGGCAAGTACATTTTAAAAAGATGATTGCTGAAGAGATGTCAAGTCTCATTTTAGTAAAGGGAAAAGAAAGCAATAATTGTAAGGTATTTTCTCACTTCAAAATTCTGAGGAAATACAGGAAAAGTATTAGAAACTCTGGAATTTGGAGGCATTTTCCAGTTACACAGCTGAGATATGGGGCTAGGGGGACAGAAAGGGAACTGAGAAGAAAGAGTAAGAGTTGTCAGGGACTTGGCTTTCCAATCTTGCTGTTTTCATCTGGAATACATTACTCCAAGTTCCTCCCACCACTAAATCCAGAATGCCCTTTCTGAGCTTTAAACTATATCTGCTTTATAGCAAGAAAACTGCTATAAAATTTTCAATTGATTTTAATTTCAAAGAATTGTAGTTTTATGTTACTTGGAAAAATACTTCTCTTATTGAAGACAGACAAGTAGAAAGTCTAGAAAATATCTAAGATACACATATGCAGAAATAATGTATGAACATTGAGAGGAAAGTGAAAAATTGATTGGATGGTGTACCAAGATTATAGAAGATATTTTCAGTTCTATTAGTGTCATTGCACAAATTTTATACAATAAAAAAGAACTTTTAAAATGAGCTCTAAAACATTATTTCTGTGTCCTTACTGGTTGTTCTGTTAATGCAATCTTTAAAAATATCGTCTTAATCCATTCACTTCTCTCCGTCTCCACTGCCACCACCCTAGGCTAAGCCACCACCATCCCTGCTTTCCTGAGGACCAAAGCAGCCCCCCACTGGCCACCCTAACTCCTTCCAATCCTTGGTCACATTTCAGCCAGAGTGAACTTTTCAACAAAAAAAAACGTGATCCTGTAAACATTCTGCTTAAAATTGTTTGATGATACCTTACTCATCTTGAAATAAATAGCAAAATTCTTCAATGGTCTTGCCCCGTCCACTTCTGGCCTCATCGCCTGCTCCTCACTCTTCCTTCATTCCCCTGCTCCAACAACTCTGTCCTACTGATCCTTTCTTCCTTCCTTCACATCCAGACCTCCCCAACACTCTGGGAACACTTTCTCCTTCACCCCCGTTCACTACTTAACTCTTATTTGTTTGTAAGATCTCAATTCAGAGATCACTTTCCCTCAGTGAAGAACTGCTTAACCACTTCCCACACTAAGTTAGAAACCCTGGTTGTACCTCATACCTCCCTGGATTTTTCCTGCCTAGTAATCACAGTTTGTCATTATAGTTTCATTTTATGATTTTTGTGCAGTTTCTTTCTTTTCCAATGCATTGTAGGTTTGTTAAGGGCATGGATGCTCTCTTGTTCACAGCTATATCCCCAAGATCTAATACAGGATCTGATACTTAATAGGAAACATTTAAAAATTGGTTGGTTGAATGAATGAATGAATGAAAAGGGCAGACTTGTAGCTGTTGACTCAATATCACTAATATGTACCTTTGAAAAATAATCCTTTTCCTTTTGATGTTATTTCAAATGATGTCCAATTTACCAATATTTATACCATCCAGAAATTTCATGAAAATATTTTTGTTGTTAATTTGGCTGATTTCAAGGCATGTCACTTAAAAAGAGTCTTAAAAATATTTTTAATGAAATTACTGATTTTGTGTAGATAAACACAAACTTGATTGAAAATTCACTTAGATGACTCAGTTCATAGTTGTTAACTTTTATTTGATTTAAGGTTTTATTACTCAAGCAAGTCTTTCCAGATCCTTCAGCTAAACTACTTGGCCCTTTCCTGTAAAGTCCAGTTTGATACTCCTCATGGGCAGTTGTCTCTGCACACCATGCTGCAGGAATAATACCTTCTTCCACCTTGAGTCTCTCATGGTCATTTACATTTGACCAGCTGAGAGGCCAAGAGAACATGGAGAAGAAACCCTGGCTTCTTTAAGTCCAGACCCTGAAATGGCACAATTTATCCCTTCATTTCCATGAGTGAGACCTTGCTAAATGGCCACAGCCCACTACAGGGAAGGCTGGGAAATGTAGACTAGCCAAGAACACAGGAAGAAGAAATAGGGTTAGGGAACCCCAAGACGTATCTGCCAACCTGTGCCTCAGATTCTAACTTTTAATAAATGTTCAGTAAGGTCTTTGTTTACTCTGGACATGAGTCATGCTGGTATTTCTAGTTAAAACCTGTTAGCCATGGTGACTTCAAGGCAGCTCCAGGGGGAGTTAAGTTTGAAATTGATGCACCCAAGTAGCAGCAAATCTGTGTTTTTTCTGCTTTAAATTCCAAATCATTTGAGAGCTCTGCATTGTCCACATCCTTGACCAAGGTCCAATAGCTGCTGCCTAGGACTGGAGCTATTATTCTTACCGGTGAGTGTTACCCACCCTCCCACACCACGCACCGTAGCTACTGAGTTGAGGAGAGGATCTCTGCAGGATACCAAAGTCATGGATGGAAGTAGGGTCTCTATTACTCTCAGACTACTGGGTGGGGGTAAGATCATGAAAATAGGTTTTAAAAAGTGAAATAAGATGAAGATGTATCCTTTCATTGATGTTTATACATTCCATAGAGCTAAAGGAGCCTTCAAGCCCTGCCTAAGGTGACTGCCTTATCCTTAGCTTGAGGCTAGATATCCCTTAAGGAGGCTTTTTATAGTTTGGTTAAAAGAAATGAAAGTACTTTAAAACTTTATAAATTCATCTTCCTATAAACAAAGAATATACACAATGAAAAAGTAGAACAATTATGTTATAAATATGTATTATGTAAGTAAACTATCCTCTGCCCTATATCTGTTTTGCCTTCAAGAGTTACAATCTGCATAAATTAATTCATCCCCCCAAGAATTTAAGTAAGAAACAATTAAGAGTTATCTTAATTACTCTTGGCTTACCCTTCACCTCCACCAATCATTTCTAGAACATCAACATTTGGTATTTAGCCTGTAGTCTACATATTCCTTTATTGACTGCCTTTTCTCTATCACACTCCCTAGCATGTAGCATTCCCTAGCACAGAGCCCATCACATTTCTCAGCAGAACTTTAGCAACGTCTTCTTTCCACAAAGACTAATTTCCTCCAACTGCATTCCTTTAGGCTTTTAATGCTTTGAACATGACTACTATTATTTTATCTGGACTTTCCATGGTCCATCAGGATCCTCATCCCTAAAGGAAGTTACAATACTATCTAAGTCATTGGATTGTTGGAAATAGTACCTGAAGGTGCTTATGAAGATGTTATCACTTTGCCTTGCAATTATTTCTTTATATGCCCAAGTCCCCCAGCATGTTGATTGTCGGTTCCTCAGTAGCAGGAAATGCATCATCGTTGTCTTTGAATTCCCAGTGTCTGGCCCAGTGCCTGAGTCCAGGCGGCTCTCAAAGAATGTGCTGGATGAATCAATGAATATTAATGGTGTGAAATCTCAGTACACACATAAATGGAGTCTTCATGCATATGATTAGGCATTAATCATTTTTTTAGAATCTCTGCATTTTTTTCTGTCATTTAAGAAAATGCTCAGAGGAAAAGAGCATCCACCATAACTACATAGACTACATAGGATATGTAGAAATGCCGAAGTTGGGATTTTAATAAATTGAAGTTCACCCACATTGCACATACTGTCCATTAAGTTACCCTATTTAATAGTGTAGCTAGTAACCACAAAAACTATGTGTGCAGTCTAGGTGAAGTATACTTATTATGAGCGCTGTGCTTCCTGCACTGCTGGACTTTTCTATTTTGAATGGCACCATTTCTGCACATTAGTAAAATATTCTAAATATTTCAAGGAATTTCTCTAAGAAAAAAGAAATTTAAAATAAGGATGGGGCCTTTGTGGAGAGAAAAATATTCTTCTACCATAATTCACAGATCTAGGTCCCTCAGGAATATTCAAATCAGTCACTGCAGACTCCAAGGCTGAAGAGTTAGAAGTCTGTTCAATCTGCAAAGCCTCAGGACTATTGTTAAAATTCCAGGCAAACTAGAAATTACTAGAGCCAAAAGTTACACAATTGTATACAGACCTCCAAACCAGTGGTTCTTCCCTAGAGCACTTTTAATCATTTTAGGAGAGAATAGTTTTACTTTTGAAAGCATAAAACTTGGAACAATATGGCATAGCAGAAAAAAAGGCAGACAGAGTGACCTTACAAAATGAGCTCCACACCTACAAATGACCAACTCAAGCAAAAGCTTCCAGAAGACTTATAAATCTATAAATTAAAAACTTGGATCATAGGTACCAGAAATATGTTGCGTCTTAAGTAAAGATCAGTTTTATATGCTTTTTGTCGTTGGATTTGAATCAGAAAAGATTCTGTTTTTAAGTAGTTAGAAACTGCAAGACCTGAGATGTGAATACTCAGCCTGACCATCTTAGTTCAAGTATGATAAACTACAAAGGGGCTCTGGGTCGCAATAAAAATATGAACAGATTTTTTTTCTGAAACGAGATGGTTTGATTCTAGAGCTATATGAAAAAAATAAATAAGAATATTCAGGAAATACAGAAAAAGAAGAACAGTGATAGGGAACTAACCCAGCCAGCTACTAAGACAATATAATATTACAATAATTAAAATGGTATTGTATTATACAAAATAACCGACGCAATGGAATAGAAATTTCAGAAATAGGCCAAATACATATGGAAAATAAGACTATGCTATAGCAGGCTTTTCATATCAGTAGGCTACAAATTACTTTTTTAACCTTTTTTACTGTAAAATATAACATATATACAAAACAAAGAAAGAAAAAAGCAATAATTTTCAAAGCACACCTTATTAAGTAGACAGAACTGATCCCAGAGTTTGTCGTGGGCTACCATTCTACCATCTCAGATTTTCCTTCTCACTGCTCCAAAACACAGGAGGCTAGAAAGAATATTAATATAATGATTCAGCAGCCATACCCTTCGTTAAATCCCATTTTTTTCTGTCATACCTCCTCCTCCTCCTTTAATCCTTCTCCCAATCTGCAGTGGTCTTTGGACAATACCCATTCTGTCTTATTTATTCTTGAGAAGAGGTGTTCACGCTAAAGGATAGAGGGATGAAATTAATTGATAATCATGGAAAGGCTAATCCCTCTGAGTCCCAGGATCCATCTGACCTAGGAACCCTCTGGAAATTATACGTTCTAGGAAGGCAAAGCTAATTCATGAAACCTTTATAGAGTCTCAGTTCAAGCCCTAGGGGTTCTTAAGAGTCAACAGGGGTGATGTTGGTTGGGGTTTAGTAAAAGATGGCAAGTAGCACTAACTGAAGTTTGCATAAGAGCAGTCTCCAGAATAGCTTCTTGACATTATTTGCTCTCTCGGCCACTTATGCCTTATTTTATTCCACATCTTTTCCCCCTTTTATTCCAGAAGGCATTGTCAATCTCATGGTACCAGGGTCAGACTCATCCTGGAGAGTCACACCCCATGTTGTCAGGGAGACTTTCACTCCTGGATGTCATATACCATGTAGTAGGGAGGGAAATGATTTTCCCTGCAGAATTTGAGCTTAGAGAGAACAGTCACATCTGAGCAACAAAAGAGTTTTCCTGGAAGCAACTATTAGGCTTTATTATAGATAACTTTAGCTTCTCCACTACAGAAGTAAGTTTCATTAGGGCAAGCCTCAAAATCAAGGGCTTGGCCTATTTTCTTGGGAGTGCCCAGTGGTTGACATGGTACCTGGGGTTCCCCAGATGGGAAAGTTTAATAGCTAAACTATTAAAAAAAATACATACATACACACACACACACACACACACACACACACACATATATATATACTCACATATACTTTTTTCCACTTTGGGCCCTCAAATTACTCTATTAATAATCTTTAATTATCAGCCCATCATACTTTGAGATGTATCCAAATATTGCTTTCAGCTATACAGAATTATGAGCATTCCTGTCCTCGACTCCAAGAGTTTGGATTGTTTAACTGAGCTATCCAAACAGATTTGTTTAGACTGTTTGTTACACAAAATTTAGGTTCTAGATATAATAAACCTCTCTGCCTTTGGTCTTATACAGAAATTGAGGGTCTGGAGGTACATACACTATCATCTTTTACCCTGCATTCTAATTCACCTTAGACCTACCCAGATTGGCTTTGTTTTAATCTCTAGCTAAGACCTAATCTCTTTTTCAGTTATTTTGACTGTTATTGTGTATAGCTGTGCTGACTCCCAGGACTGCAGCACTCCATTTCTGGGTCTTCCGTGTCACAGAGGTACTCAAATTACTAGGAAATACCAGCTGATACACATTTAGCTCAGTGTCTCAGAATCTAGAAATGTTTACAATTTCAGAGTAGGTGTGGCTACTATAAGGGCTTCCAGTCTAGGTCACCATTTTCTTATGAGTATTTTCTGAGAGAGATCTTAGCATATTTGTTCTTTTGTTTCTGGCTTGTTTTGCACAACACATTGTCCCCAAGGTTGATTCAGTTCATTGCGTAACTCTTTGCATCCTTTTTTAATTTTGTAGCTGCACCATATTGCATCATATGAATATATCACCATTTACCATTGAACTTCTCAGTTATTGTACCCTTCAGCTCCCTCCATCTATTGGACATCGCAGATGATGTCCAAAACAAGCAAACCATGTCCTACAGTACCTTTGCTTGGTTGTATAATCAGCACTCTCAATTTGAGACAATTTTCATTGATCTATAATGACAAAGAACTAGCAAACACACTGTCACCAGGTATCAAATTAAAACTACGCTTGTCCCTTCCCCTTCCCCAGTTAGTTGCCCTGGTAGTATTGTGGTACTGTTGATGTCTTCCTGTTAACTATTGGCCATAGCATGCATTTTTAGTTTTTCCCCTATACCCTTCTACTGTTAACTCTTTGTCCACTACTGAGCCATTGAAATGGCAATATACATCCCCTTTCAATCATATTCACCTTCAATATGGCAGTGTTACCTATAAACCTGCTAATTAGTTTCCATCACTTCTATCCATTCCTTTGCATCTAGATACAACCTCTTTGGGTGGCCTTTCCTCCATCTCTAGCTTTTAGGTAC
The DNA here is from genome assembly GCF_023851605.1 of Tamandua tetradactyla. Classification (NCBI taxonomy): domain Eukaryota; kingdom Metazoa; phylum Chordata; class Mammalia; order Pilosa; family Myrmecophagidae; genus Tamandua; species Tamandua tetradactyla. Next base: position 7,091,607 of record NC_135346.1, on the reverse strand, counting down.
CTCTAGTTCTGTAATATTCTACAGTGAAACCTCTGAGATTACCTTTACCAGAGTCATAATAGCGAAATCATACAGTTTCTATCCTTTTGTATCTGACTTATTTCACTCAGCATTATGTCCTCAGGGTTCCTTCACGTTGTTATATGCTTCAGGACCTCATTTAGTCTTACTGCTACATAAATATTCCATCAGACATATATACCACATTTTGTTTATCCACTAGTCTGTTAATGGAAACTTAAGATTGTTTCCATCTTTTGGCAATTGTGAATAGTGCTGCTATGAACATCAGTGTACAGATGTCTCTCTATGTCATCGCCCTCAACTCTTATGGGTATCCAAGTATTGGTATTGCCAGGTCATAAGGCAACAAAGTATTTAGTTTTCTAAGGAATCACCAAACTATCTTCCATAGCAGCTGCACCATTATACATCCCACCAGCAGTGAATAAGTGTTCAATTTCTCTGCGCCCTCTCCAACATTTGTAGTTTCCTGTTTGTTTAATAGCAAGCATTCTTATAGGTGTGAGGTGATATCTCATTGTTGTCTTAATTTGCATTTCCCTTATAGCTAATGAAAATGAGTATCTCTTCATGTGCTTTTTAGCCATCTGTGTTTGCTCTTCAGAAAAGTATCTATTAATATTCTCTGCCCATTTTATAATTTGGTTGTTTGTTCTTTTGTTGTTGAGCTGTATGATTTCTTTAGGTACACAGGATATCAAGCTTTATCCAACATGTGGTTTCCAAATATTTTCTCCCATTGAGTTGGCTGCCTCTGCACCTTTTTGATGAAGTCATTTGAGGCACAGAAGCTCTTGATTTTAAGGAGTTCCAAATTGTCTATTTTTTTTTCTTTTGCTGGGCTTGTGCTTTAGGTATAAAATTTAAGAAACAGCTTCCTATTACTAGATCTTCAATATGCTTCGCTACTGAAGAAAACTTCAAATGCTTCGCTATTGAAGAAAACTTCATTTTCTTCTAGAAGTTTTATGATACTGGCTCTTACATTTAGGTCTTTAATCTGTTTTGAATTAATTTTTGTATAGGGTATAAGTTTGGGGTCCTCTTTCATCCTTTTGGCTATTGATATCCTATTCTCCCACACCCATTTATTGAAAAAACTATTCTGTCCAGCTCAGTGGATTTGGGGGTTTTATTGAAGATCAATTGTCTATAGATTTGGTGGTCTTATCTCTGTACTCTCAATCTGGTTCCCTTGGTCAATACTTCTTTGTGCCAGTACCATGCTGTTTTGACCACTGTGGCTTTATAGTGAGCATTAAAGTCAGAAATTTATAGTCCTCCCACTTCATTCTTATTTTGTGGGATATCTTAACTACTTGGGGTCTCTTTCCCTTCCAAGGAAATTTGATAACCAGTTTTTCCAAGTCTTCAAAGTAGGTTGTTGGTATTTTGGTTGGTATTACATTAAATTTGTAGATCAGTTTGGGTGGAATTGACATTTTGGTGACATTCGATCTTCCCAGTCCACAAGCATGGACTGTCTTTCATCTATTTAGGTCATTTTTAAAAATTTCTTCTGGCAATTGTTTGTAATTTCTGGGTACAAGTCCTTGACATTCCTGGTTAGGCTTATTCCTAGATACATGATTCTTTTGTTCACTATTTTGAATTGAGTTTTTTTCCTTTATTGTCTCCTAGATAAGCCATTGCTTGTGTACAGAAACATTACTGATGTTTGTATATTAATCTTGTATCCTGCCACTTTGCTGAATTTGTTCATTAGTTCATGTAGCTTTGTCATAGATTTCTCTGGGTTTTTAAAGTATAGGACCATGTCATCTGAAAAAAATGAAAGTTTTATCTCTTCCTTTACAATTTGGATGCCTTTTATTTCTTTTTCTTTTCTAACCACTCAGCTAGGACTTCTAGTACAATGTTGAATAATAGTGGTAACAATGGGCATCCTTGCTCATCCCTGATCTTAGGGAAAATGCTTTCAGTCCCTTGCTATTACATATGATGTGGGCTATGGATATATGAATGGCCTTTATGATATTGAGAAAGTTTCCTTCAATTCCTATCTTTTAACGTGTTTTTATCAGAAAAGGATGCTAGATTTTGTTGAATGTTTTTTCAGCATCAATCAATATGATCATGTGATTTTTCCCTTTGATTTGTTAATGAGTTGTATTACACTGATTGATTTTCTTGTGTCGACCCACCCTGGCATTCCTGGTGTAAACCCTGCCTGGTCATGATGTATAATTCTACCGATGCAATGTTGAATTAGATTTGCTAGTATTTTGTTGAGAATTTTTACATCTATGTTCATTATGGAAAATGGTCTGTAGTTTTCCTTTCTTATAGCATCTTTATCTAGGTTTGGTATTCGAGTGATGTTAGCTTCATAAAATGAGTTAGGTAGTGTTCCTTTTTCCTCACTTTTTGGGAAAAGTTTGAGCATGATTGGTATTAGTTATTTTTGGAATGTTTGATAAAATTTCCTTGTGAAGCCATCTGGTCCTGGGCTTTGTAGGAAGATTTTGAATCTCTTTATTTGTAATTGGTTTGTTGAGATCTTCAGTATCAGTAATTCCTGTGTTTCTATGAATGTGTCCATTTCATCTAAGTTGTTGAGTTTATTGGCATATTGTTGCTCATAATACTCTCATGACTTTTTAAATTTCTTCAGGATCTGTGGTAACCCATCTCATCTTCTCTCTTTTTTTCTTTGTTAGTCTAGCTAGGGGCCCATCAATTTAATTGATTTCCTCAAAGAACCAACTTTTGGTTTTGTTGATTTTTTCTGTGGTTTCATTGTTGTTGTTCTTTAGTTTGTTTATTTCTGCTTTAATCTTTGCTATTTTCTTCTTTCATTTGCTTTGGGGTTAGTTTGCTGTTCTTTCTTTAAATTCTCCAGGTGAGAGTCTTCAAGTTATATCATTCTTGCTTTTTAATATAGGCATTTAGTGCAATAAATTTTCCTCTCAGCACTGCCTTTGCCACATCCCATAAGTTTTGATTTGTTGTAGTCTCATCATTTATCTCCAGATATTTACCACTTTCTCTAGCAATTTCTTCCTTAACCCACTGATTATTTAAGAGAGTGTTCTTCAATTTCCATTTATTTGTAAAAGCTCTAGTTCTTTGTGATTATTAATTTCCACCTTTATTCCATTGTGGTCATAGAAAGTGCTTATTAAATTTATAGACTCAGTTTTTGTCCCATCATATGTTTTATCCTGAAGAATGTTTCACGTGCACTAGAGAAGAATGTATATCCTGGCGTTTTGGGGTGTAATGATCTATATATATGTCTATTAGGTCTAATTCATTTATTCCATTGTTTAAGTTCTCTATTTCCTTGTTGATCCTTTGTCTGGTTATTCTATCTATAGTGGAGAGCAGTGTATTGAAGTCCCTGACTGTTACTCTTTAAAAATCTATAGCTTTCTTCGGTTTACCAATGTTTGCTTTATGTAATTTGGAGTTCCTTGATTTGAGCATAAACATTTATATTTGTTATTTCCTCTTGGTGAATTGTCCCTTTTATTAATATGTACTGTCCTTCTTTGTCTTTTATGATGTCTTTGCATTTAAGGTCTATTTTATCTGATATTAGTATAGCTTTTCCTGCTTTCGTTTGGCTACAGCTTGCATGGAGCATCTTATTCCATCCTTTCACTTTCAGGCTAATTGTGTCCTTGAGGCTAATATGCAACAGCGTATAGATATGTTATATTTTTAATCCATTCTTCCAGTCTCTATCTTTAAATTGGTGAGTATGGTCCATTGAATTTCAAGCTAATTACTGTAAAAGCAGTTCTTGAATCTGCCATCCTATCCTTTAGTTTTTATTTGTCAGATCTATATATTTTTTTCCTTTTCTCTCTTTTTATCCTTTAAATTACCATTACTGGCAGTCCTCAATTCTGCATACTTCTCCAGACCTCACTCTCCTGTCATTTTTTTTCAGCTGATAGGACTCTGTTTAGTATTTTTGTAGGTCAGCTCTATTGTTGACTAGTTCTGTCAGTCTTTGTTTTTGAGAGATTTAATCTCTCCCTCAATTTTGAAGGATAACTTGGCTGGATAAAGAATTCTTGGCTGGAAGTCCTTCTCATTCAGAATCTTAAATATATCATACCACTGCCTTCTTGCTTCCATGGTGCCTGTTGAGTTGTCCAAAGTCAGCCTTATGTGTTTCCCCTTGTATTTAGCAGATTGCTTTTCTCATACAGCTTTCAGGACTTCCTGTTTATCTTCAACATTTGACAGTTTGATTAGTATGTGTCTTGGAGTAGGCTTATTCAAATTTATTCTATTTGTAGTTTGATGGGCCTCTTTGATTTGTGTATTTATGTCTTTCAGAAAGTTTGGGAAGTTTTCCCCAATTATGACTTCAACTAACTTTCCCAGCCCTTTACTCTTCTCTTCTCCGTCTGGGACAGCAATTATTTTTATATATGTACACATCTTGTTGTTGACCATTTCCCTAAGATCTAGCTCCAATTCTCCATCATTGTTGCCATTTGTTCTTTTGCATCCTTTAGTTCATTTGTTCTATCTTCTAGCTATACTTATTGTTCCTTCTGCTTCTTTGAATCTGCTATTATGCATATTTAGTATACTTCTAATTTGGTCTACTTTATCTTTCATTCTATGAGATCTGCCATTTTTCTATTTAATCTTTCAAATTCTTCTTTATGCACTTCTAGTGTCTTCCTGATATCTTTTATTTCTTTATAGGTATCTTTGAGTAGTTGTTCTATATTCTGTGTCCCCTCTGGAGTTTTGGTTTGGTTGTTTGGCTGGCCCATTTCTACTTGGACCTTCACATGCTTTGTGATTTCCTGTTGTGTTCAGGGCACTTGATTATCTCAATAAGGTTACTCTGCCAGTTGATTTCCTTCAGTTGTCTAAAATTTTGTATTTACTTGGTTTGGCATTGAAGATTTCCTTTTGCACTTGGTTTGTCAGTTATTCCCTGCCAAACCAAGGCCCAGATCTCATGTAGGAGATAAAATTCTACTTGAGGGTCTATTAAAAGCTAGGCCATGGTGCACAGGTACTTCAGTGGTAGAATGGCTGCCCACCACATGGGAGACCCAGGCTCAAGTCCCAGCCCATGCACCCCCCAAAAAGAAAATAAGAATATAATAAATATATGAAAAAAGCAACAATGACAGAGCACACCTCAACAGTAGTGGGCCACAAAGTCAGAAGGAGAGATCCCAAGATATATTGGGAATGAATTCAGACTGGTGCCCACAAAAGGGAGAGACAATTTAGGAAAATAAGAATAAAAAATAAAATAATAATAAAAACAAATAAATGAATAAAATAAAATAGAAATAATAAAAATATATATAAAATGAGAAATAAAAGTAATCAATGAAACTTGTGGGTGGAAGATGGCATGCACCACGGAGGGGCTGCTCCTGGCCTATGGTGACCACATAGCTGGTCCAGCCTCAGGACTGGGGAGCTGACCAGTGCCCAGGGCATCAGCCAGCCTGCAGCATCCGGTTCTACCAGACACCATCCCGCCAGGTCGGCCCTTCCCTGCATGGGCCTAGATGATCACTCCTGGTGCCCCGAGGCGGGCCCCGCACGGTGGACGGCCCACTTCCAAGCTCCGCTAAGGCGCTGTCCACCGCAACCCGGGCGGGGAGGTCTCCGCGGCCAGCAGTGGGTCAGGCTGGAGCGCAGGACAGTCAGCTCCCTCCAACGGCACCTCCCGTCACAAGGCAGCCTGCCCCGTGGGGATGTCGGTCACCCGACCCACCCTGCCCTTCATCCCGATCCCCTGCATCTCTCCTCCCCAAATCGGCCTGCTACCCTGTTGGATTGCTCACACTCGGGGACCTCTCCCGGTCCCTTCTCCCGTCCCACGGAGCAGGAGTGAACTCACCCCACTCTGCCCTGCCGTTCTCCTGGAAGTCCCTCAGCTACACTTTTCAACAACTGGTATCTGGGCAGCTATACAGCCACTGCAGAGGGATAACATTGTGCCTGTATCTCATTACATACTCCAGAAAAAAACTAAACAACAACAACAAAAAGATATAAATTTTATATAAATTTTTAAAAGAAAACCACATAAAATATTTGCATACCTGGGTGAATATCCATATTACTTTGAATTAGGACCAATCTTACTAAATATGATCTAAACTCCAGAAGTCATAAAAGAAAAGACTGACAAATGAAAATAATTAAAATTAAAAGCTTATAATGATAGGGAAAAAAAAATCTCATAAGATAATCATGAGACCAAAAACAAACTGGCAAAAATCCCTTGTTTCTTTAATCCTAAAGATAAAAGTTCCTACTGAGATAAAAGCCACTAGAAATTTAGAAAAGACCAAAAAACCTCATAGAACTAGAGAAAGGATATGAGCAGGGAGTTTGCAGGGAATAAAAAAGAACAAATAAACTTAAACACATGATATGCTGCTCAGTCTCACTTGTACTTGAATGATGTAAACCGCAGTGAGTGCCACGCCTTACTTATCAATTTGGCAAAAATTCAAAAATTCATACCAAAGATGGGAAACAAATTGGTACTGTCCCTATGCAAAATAATTTGGCAATCTCTAACAATATTTCAGTTATATCTCTGACTCACAAATCCCATTTCTAAGAATCTGTCCTATTGAAACACCCACACAAGTATGAAATGATTTATACGCGAGTATTTATTGCAACATCATTAGTTAGAGAAAAAGACTGGAAACGACCCAAGTGTCTAACAATAAAGAATTAGTTTAATAAATTTTTTGTTGTTGATATGATATATCCATTCAATGCAATACTATGCAGTTTTTAAAAAGAAAGCTATCTATGCACTAATATCGAATGATTGCTTGCATATATTGTTAAAAGAATATGTGCAGGGCAGAAGCATATCTATCATATGCTACATTTTGTGTAACAAAGAGGGGGTATGTGTTCATGTTTGTGTTTGCAAAATGAAATGATGGAACAATCAACAAAAAAAATAATAAAGCTGTTTACCAATAGGGGTAGGGTTATGGAATAAGGTGGAAAAGAATATATATGGGATAAAGAGCTGATAAATATAGTTCCTTTTAGAGGACAGTACAGACAGAAAGGAATGGCAGAAGTGAAAGCAAAACGCTGTTTAATGCATTTCTATAGAATTTTAACTTTTGAATCATGAAAATATATTACCATTCAAAAATAATCAAAACTAATTATAAAACAAACCCCTAAAATTGAAAATAATCATCTGTTGATAACCTAGAACCAATGTCAATCCACTCGTAATGAGTACCTATAGCACCCAGATTTGGACCGCTATTTTCTTCCTCTAGAAGAAAAGCAGGCTCTTTGGAAAAATGCTAATTTCAGAACTGGGATAAAGAGCATACTGTGGGTGCACAAGTGGTTCTGTGGTAGAGTGCTTGCCTGCCATCTGGGAGACCCGGGTTCAAGTCCCAGTCTGTGCACACACAATCACCAAAGAAAAAGGAAGTATAACATGAGCCTGGCACACATTTTAGTGCCAGCAGCAGAGAAGTTTTCCAAAATCAATGGAAGCATATTGAAAATACGCCAGAACCATTTTGAATGTGTCACACTAGCCAAAATTGTTTATAAAATGAGCATCAAAAGGATGACTGGATGGATTGGTAAAAGAATGACTATGGAAGACCTCACAAAAAGTTGACTGTAAGATGTAGGTGGCTAGAGGATGAATTTGTGGGAGAAGAGCCTGCAGAGATAATAGCAAATGCAAAGGCCTTGAAATGGGCTTTGTGCTTGGGTATTGAAAAATGTAAGGCAGCCAGTGTGGTTGTAGTGTGGAGAATTGGGAATATGATAGTGAGAGATAAGATCAGAGCAGCCCTGGGGTCCAGATCCCATAGGGCTTTATAAGATCATATTAAGAACATGTTGCATCAGCTTAATGTCAGGTGGCAATGATATATGTTGGATGCTGGAAAAGTGGAGGCCCTTTTTATTGCAGTGACAAAGCATTATTAAAGCTGACATCTTCTATCACTTGGAAAATAAACTAAACTAGAACCTCTGGCTCTTAGTAAGAAAAGAAGGTGAAAACAGTGTTGGAAGTTTGTGTTGATTTCCACTGGATGCATTTAGCAATATTTCAGGAAAAAAAAAGGGCTATTTAGAAGCAGTAATGAAAGGGAGGGGTATATAGACATTTGAGGCCTCGAAATGCTGAGAAAGCCCACTGGTACCCAAAAACGAATGGAAAATAAAAGTGAAAAGGCCGGTGAACAACGAAAGCCCACTAATTTCAGCCCAGTGGCATGATCAGATGAAGGGCTTGGCGCTCTCCTTACCGCTAATGGCGTCACAGGAAGAGGTGTTGTGTTGAGAAAGGTCTGGAGACAATGGAACAAGGACACCGGGCTTGAGTCTCATGTCCAGGAGAGGATGTGGGTACCGTGAGTGGTGCAAATAACAAATGGAAGCAAATCAATCCCAAGCCTACTAAGTTTTCAAGGGAATCTTATTGCTGAAGAAATGATGATTTAAAAAGGCTTTTACTGGACCTCAAAACAATTCTTGGGGCCCCAGATTTGTGCCAAACAGAAATAAGATGCTACAAAAGCTTTATAAGAACCTCCAAAAGTCACAGTCCCCCAAATCCACGTCACTTGGGGCATAAAAGGTCTCAGGAAAAGACAAACACCCCTGCCCCCTGCCCTTCAGAAAGTGGAACTAGAGGCCACAAGGAACTGTGAACAAAGGAAGTCCTTCCTCCTTTCCAGAGAGCAAAATCAGGTCTAAGAAGGAGCCATTCACTCCAGGGCGGAAAGCCTTGAGAAGGCTTGCCCAGGACACTTTCATCATTGCCATGGATTCCCCTGAGTATTCTGTACTTCCATCTTTGAAATGGAGATTTGGGTTGTAATAATCTTGTCCCTGCTCTACCGTTGTGTATTTGGTGTGTGTATTTTGAGGGGTTTTGGGAGAGTAGAGGGCATAAGCCCGTTTTAGTTTATAGGTCTCTGCAATGGTTTGGACCTAGAGGGAGATCCTGACCTTTGAAATTGATGCGTGAATGAGTGGGAATGTGGGTTATTCTAGTCCTTTTTGGAAGATGAGCGTGTGGAAGAATGAAACAGACAGTTGACACCATGCAGAACCGAGTAGAGCAGCCACTGGGTAGTTTCCTTCACTTCCCCATGGGCACGCTTACTCACACCACCTGTCCCAGCCTTTCTGTATTGAGGTGGGGCCCTTTGGGTTCTTATCAATGAAAAGTCCACAAAAACATTCCCATGTTACTTCCAGGCCTGCCTCGGAAAACCCTATTTCACAATCCTACGCTCTCTCTTTTCCCATCTGCCAGTAGGACCTTGTGCTGGTTTGAAACTGTTATGTGCCCCCAGAAAAGCCATGCCCATTTCATCTAATCTTGTGGGGCAGACCTGTTGTGGTGGGACCTTTTGATTAGGTTGTTTCCATGACGATGTGACCCCACCATTCAAGGTGGGTCTTAATCTGCCTACCAGAGTCCTCTAAGAGGGGGACATTTTGGAGAATACACAGATCCTTGGAGAAGGAAAATTCCCCAGGAGATGCTAAGCTAAGCATTTGCCCCAGAGAAGCTAAGAGAGGACCCATAGACATTTAGAGAAAGAAACACCTCAGAGATTCTGAGAGATGACCTGCAGGACACAGAGAGAAAGCCACTGGAATCAGAAGCTGAAAGCAAGGAACCGGGAGCAAGGACCAGCAGACACCAGTCATGTGCCTTCCCAGCTGACAGTGGTAGTCCAGATACTGGCGGCTCTTCTTCAGAGTCCAGGTATCATCTTGTTGATGCCTTAATTCAGACATTTTCATGGCCTTAGAAGTATAAATTTGTAACCTAATTTATCTCCTCTATTTAGCCCATCCATTTCTGGTATATTGTATTCCAGCAGCTTTAACAAACCAAAACAGACCTTGATTTCCAGAATAACCTTAGAAGCCACAGGTGAACTCCAGCAGCCTGAATTCCTGAGGGGCCACAGAGAACAGAGCCTCCCCACTACCCACAATTTCTGTAATTGAACACTGAATAAACAATAAATATCAATTACATTAAGCCACTGAGAGAGAGAGAGAAAGGGAGGGAAAGAGGGGGGGAAAGGGAGGGAGGAGACAGAGAGAAGAACACCAGGTGACAATGTAGGCAGAGAATGCCATGGATTGCTGGCCTCCAGCAAGCCTCTGCAAGAAGCTAGAAATGCCCTGGAACAGATTCTTCCCTATAGTTTTTGAAGGAACATGGCCCTGTTAGCACCTTAACTTCAGGCTTCTGGCCTCTAGAACCATAAGGCAATAAATTTCTGTTGTTTTAAGCACCAGTTTGAGATACTTTGTTATGGTAATCCTAAGAAATTGTCACTCTGAGGTGTTTTTTTTTTTATGTGTGTATTTTTTTTTGTGGCTGTTTTTAATTATAAAAAAATCATTTGATACATTTTTGATTGATAACTTTTGTTCATAAAAAGACACCTGTGGGCAGTGCAACAGTGGCTCAGTGGCAGAATTCTCGCCTGCCATGCCGGAGACCCAGGTTTGATTCTTGGTGCCTGCCCATGCAAAAATAAATAAATAAATAAAAGACGACCTGCAACTGGAGATGTGGTGGTTTGAAATTGTATGTACTCCAGAAAAGCATGTTCTTAAAGTTAATCCATTCTTGTGGGTATGGATGCAACGCAAGTAGGATCTTTTGATGAGGATATTTCGAGTAAAGGTGTGACACACCTTAAAGAATGGATCTTAATTCTCTTACTGGAGTCCTTTATAAACAGGATGAATACAGAGAGAAAGAAAGCCATGGAAGCAAGAAGCTGAAAGCAGCAAACCCCAGAAGAGAAGAAGAAGAGTTGAGCAGATGCCGCCATGTGCCTTGACACATGGCAGAGGAGGCCAGGATCACCAGCAGGATCGTCTTCAGGAAGAACGCATCGCTGGATGATGCCTTATGTAGACATTACTCTCAGCCTCAAATCTGTAAACTAAAAACTCCCGTTGTTAAAAGCCACACCATTTTACAGTATCTGCTTTCAGCAGCCCAAGAAACTAAAACAGGGGGTTAGAAAGGAACTTTCTTTGTATACTTGGTACTTTGCAATTTAGGGCCCCACCCCCATAGGCCCACCCGAGTGTAAAACCCTCAAGCTCAAGGCCTTCAATTGTCCTCAGAACTGCTAAACTCTTCTTTTCCTTTGCTTTGCCACAGCTTTTCCTCCCTCCCTCTCCCTCTAGTTTTTAACTTTTTTTATTTTGAAATATGTTCAAACTTATAGGACAGTTATAAAAATAATACAAACCACATACTGAGAACTAGATACTCAGATCCAGCAATTTCAACTTTTTGCCACATTTTCTACAGCATTCTGTCTATCTGTCCATTTTCTGAACACTTGACAGTAGATTGCATACAGCATGCTCCTTAAACTCTTAACACTGCCATTTGCATTGCCTAAGAACAAGGATATTCACTTATGTAGCCACCTCAAGTGCATTATCAAGTTCAAGGAAGTTAACATTGATAAAAGGCTTACAAATCTATATTCCAGTTTTTCATGTCTCAGTAATATACCTTTGTGTATTTTGTCTTCCCTTGCTAGACCCAAACCAGCATCATGTACTGCATTTAAGTGTCATTGTCACTTTAACCCCCTCCTTTTACTGTGAATTGTGGGAATAGATATACAATATAAACTTTCCCATCTCAACCTCTCCCGAGCATACCATCCAATGGGATTAATCACACTCACAGTGTGGCGGTGCCCTCGCCACCTTCCATTCCTAAAACCTTCCCATCTCCCCAAATAGAAACCCTTTATCCACTATGCTTCAACTCCCCATTTCCTCTGCTTTCCACCCCTGGCAACCTGTACTCTAATTTCTGTCTTGGATATTCTCCAGTATTTTCCCTGTGATTAACATGGGGCTTAAATGAGCCAGCCTAAATTTATAACAATATTGCTTGTTTGATACCAACTTAACTTCAATATTATACAGAAACTGTGTGTCTGTACCCCTCTCTCCTTTCACCTTTATGTAGTTCTAGTTGAAAATTACATGTTTATACATTATGAGTCCCAAACCACTGATTTGCCATTTTATTTTATGCATTTGCCTTTTAGATCCTGTAGAAAGTAAACTGTGAAGTACTAACATTTATACTTACCCCTGCCATTATTCTCGCCCAAGATCTTTATTTCTTCATATGTCTTCAATCTGTTGTCAATTGTCTTTTCTTCTCAACAGGTAGAAGTCCCTTTAGCATCTCTTGTCGGGCTGATCTAGGTTTTGTTTCTCTGGAAATAACTTAATCTCTACTTCATTTTTGAAAAATAGTTTTGCCAGATATAGAAAGCTTGGGTGGCAAATTTTTACCTTCCACACTTCAATTATGTCATCCCACAGCCTTCTCGCCTCCATGGTTTCCAATGAAAAACAGGCACCTAATATTATTGAGTCTTCTTTGTATGTGACATGTTGCTTGTTTCTTGTAGTTTTCAGAATTCTCTCTTTATGTTTGGCATGCCACAATTTGATTGTAATATGCTGCAATATGGGTTCAATAATTCATCCTATTTGGACTTTGCTATGTGTCTTAGGTATCTCTTCATGTCTTTCTTTAAGTTTGGGAACTTTTCAGTCATTATTTCTTTGAATATTCCCCCTGCCACTTTCTCTCTTTCTTACTTCTGGGCCTCCCACAATGTGTATATTATTATGCTTGATGGTGTCCCTCAGGCTCCGTTCACTTTTCTTCATTCCTTCTACTCACTGCTCCTCAGACTGGATAATGTCAGTTGTCATATTTTATTTTATCATTATTTTTTTACATGGACAGGCACTGGGAAACAAACCCAGGTCTCCAGCATACAGGCGAGAACTTTGTCTGCTAAGCCACAGTGGCCCGTCCTCAGTTGTCTTATTTTTAAGTTCTCTGATTCTTTCTTCTGCCAGCTCCAATCTGCTCTGAACTCTAGGGAGTTTTTAACTTCTGTTATTATGGTCCTCAGATATGTTTGATTCCTTGATATTTTCTTTGTGTTCCTTATTGTTTTCCTGATTTCATGAGTTCTTTGTCCATTTTCTCCTTTAGCTATTTTGGCATATTTAGGACCATTATTTTTTAAAGTCTTTATTGGTATATTCCAGGTCTGGGCCTCTCTTGCTTGTTTGAAATGCTTTAGTATTCTCCTTTGCCCGCCCATTGCTTCCTGTTTCTTTGTACGATCCATAACCTTTTGTTGAAACCTAGACATTTTGTTATTTTAACGTGTTCTTGCTGGAATTTAGATTCTCTGTCTTCTCATTGCATGGGTTGTATGAGAATAGTTCCAGGCCAGTACTTAGGGACCTCTGATCCTTTCTGCATGTAGGTCTTGTCTGGGGCATGTTCATGTGGCCCTAGGAATTTCCCCCATTTACACTGGTACAAATGTCCTCTCTTCCCTAAGAAACAGTTTTCTCATGTTCCAGGCACTGCACTACAGCCAACAGCAAACAACCTCCTGCCCCAGACAGCACAACTTGATTGTTCTCCCGGTGTTCAACAAGAGAGTTCTCTGAGTAGCCTTCTACACAAAGTGTAAGTTCTGGGAAAGCAGGTCCCTCAGGTCACCACCAGACAGATTGAGCCAGACATACATGCTCCCAGCATGAACACGAGGGCCACCGGGCTTCCTCCCAAACCAGGAGCAGGGGTCTGCGCTGGAATCACCAGCTTGGTCTGCACCAAACTCATGAACAATGGAGGCAGGGCCAGCCAGGGTGCCAGGAGACCCTACTGCTTTTCAGAAGACTTCTTGTTGATTCAGCCCTCACTCTGTAACTGCAGTCCTTTGACTGTTCTCAGGAGTTCTGAAAAGGATGTTTCTGCCAGTTCTTGGTTGTTTCAAAGCTTCTGTGGGGTAGATGTAATGTTAAAGCTTCTCAGTGTGCCATCTTGATCCTCAGTGCATGTCTGTCATTCTGGTCTGGAAAAAGAGGCTTTCTGAATACATAATTCTAGATTGATAGTTATTTTCTTTCATAACTTTGAAGATATTATTCTGTTATATTCCAGTGCTGCTGTTGAGACATCAACCATTATATTGTATTTTTAAATCATATGTATTTATTAGACTAACACTCACCAAGTATTTGCCATATGCTAGCCTCTGTTCTAAACACTTAGCAAATATTAATTCACTTTAATTCTCATAACAAACTTTTTAGTATGAAGAGGGTATGGTTTATATCAACCCTGTTTTCTAAAATGTTAAATGAAGTATGACAAAAATATATGGGGTGAATTGTTTTTTCTTTTTATTTATTTCTTAGTAGACTGTTTATAGAAATGTTGCCTTCTCTAGTGCATAAACAGAAATGTTGCTTCATATGATTCTCATAACCTTCCAAATAGGTATGACACTTTTTTTTTATTCAATGAATGATTAATCCAGACATGTTGTTACCAGTGATATTCCTACAGGTTACAATTCATATTTATAATATTGGTATCAAATATAAGAATTAAAACCTACTTTTCACTTTGATTTGTTTTAGAATCACAACATTGGAAGCAACCTAGAATAACTATGTATATAGTGATGTGCTTTCTGATACACAATAGCTTTCAGTGAAGAAATTTTGTTAGATTTAGTCACTTAAAAATATGCTTAATAAAATAAACTAATGCTAGGAGTTAACAACACCTTTTGTCTTTTCCCCCCAATTTTCTTTCCCCTGTGTTAGTTAGGGTTCTCTAGTTAAACAAAACCAACAGGAAGTATCTATTTCTCTCTCTCAGAGAGAAAGATAAGGAGATTTTTATTGGCTTATGTGACCATGGGGGCAGGCTCGTCTGAACTCCATAGAACAGGCTTTATTGGCTGGAAACTCTGATAAAGGTGATATTGAAGTTCTTAGTCTTCATTCCCCAGGAGAAGCTGGCTGGCTGGAAATTCTGGCAAGGGCCAATGTTGAAGCTGAGGCAAAAATTCTTCTAATCTCTGGAACCCTGGGTTCTCATTTAAAGACCAACGGATTGGATGAGATTACCCACACTGCTGAGGATGAGCCCCTTTGTTGAGTGCAGGTGCAGTCAACTGATTTTAGACACAAATCCCATCTACAAAATATCTTCACATTAACAAGTAGGTCAGTGCTTGACCAAACAACTGGGCATCATAACCTAGTCAAGTGGATGCATGAAATTAGGGAAGACACTTTTGAGGTAGACATATGAAACTTAAATTCCCCGACACACTTTGAAACATGTTTCAGATACGTCAGTCAATTCTCAGCAACTCCACACAGCACAGAAAGAGAAGAGAGTAGAGACTGAGATTGGAGGAACTGGTATGTTGTTGAGAAATTTTATGGAATTTGCTATGTACTACTATAAGAATGGGCTAATTCCATGGCAGTTCAAATGAGCAATTGGCCCTGGTATCTCAATTTGTGGGCAGAGCAGTACATTAGCACTGTCTCAGAATAGTGGGATTCCAGTTACCACTTGGGTAACAGGCTTTGCTCCAGTCCCATGGCGATGGCTGGCAGAAGCAGGGGCTGCACATTCACGTGACCTCAGGATCTAAGCAGGTGCCTAAACAAGGGAAGAAGGCCAGGTACAACCTTGTAGGGATGGCGAGGCCAGTGGAAAAGGCCCTGTCTAACGCGTACGGCTGCTACTCAGTTACAGCCCGGTTTTGCCATTCAGGAAAGCAGATAAAACGTTGCCTAATATTCTAGACTTGTCAGAGAAGCTGGAAACACAAATTTTATATGAAATCCCTGTTTTATTAAAAAAAAAGTATCATTTTGACATAATTTTAGACTTACAGAAGAGTTGCAAAGGTATTACATTGTTTCCTATACCTTTCACCCAGCTTCCCCTAATATCATACACAGTCATGGTGTACACAATCATCAGTTTAGAGATTAACATTGGTTAAAGACCAAAATTTATTTGGATATAACCAGTTTTTCCAATGTGTGGGAAATGGTTAACTTGAGATGCCTGGTTGCTTTAGCACTGCATGTTTCCAAAGGAAGGCTTGCCTTAGGCCTACCTCTTGACCTGTTTCTGGGAGATAACCTCTAAGCTCTTGGAATATTCTATCTGATGAGAGTACTTGTGTATGCCTGAGACCTTGGGCCAAGTTTAACCAGATAGTTCATGCTATCAGTGTGAGTTATGGAGAAAGCTTGTTTTTATATACCTGAGGCCTTGGCTTGTGCCTTGTCAGTTGACCTATGGGGGAGGAGTGGAGACTGACCCCCCCCCCCCCCCCCCCCCAGTAAAAACCCTGGACACCAAGGCTTGGGTGAACTTCCCTAGTTGGCAACACTTCACACATGTTGCCACACATTTTTTTTTTTTTTTGCTGGAAGAATTAAGTGCTATCTCTGTGGCTCCACTGGGAGAGGACAACTGGAAGCTCTCACCTGGCTTCTCCTAGATTCCTCCCTATGTATCTTTCCTCTTTGCTTATTTTAATCCACATCCTTCTGCTGTAATAAACCATAACCATAAGTACAGCAGATTTTCTGAGTCCTATGGGTCCTTCTAACAAAGGACCAGAGGGTGGAATTGGGTGTCCCCAACACATCCTTTTTTCCTTCCAGACTCTAATCTAGATTCTCATGTGACACTTAGGTATTGCTTCCTTAGTTTTCTCCAATCTGTGATATTTTATAAATATTTTCCTTTGAGACTTTTAAAGAATATTGACTATTTATTTTGAAGAACATCTAATATTTCGAGTTTTCTGACATATTCTCATAATTGGATTGAGGTTACCCATTGTGCGGGAATATCCCACAAAAGTGAAGTGCCCTCAGTGTATCACATCAGGGGATACGTGATGTGGATATGACTTTTTATTGGTGATGTCACCCTTGTTCTGCTAGGCTAGGTGCCCAGCCTAGGGTGTCTGCTAGGATTCTCCACTGCAGTATTTCTGCCTTTGTAATAAAGGAATATTTGTTTGGAGGAGATACTTTAAGACTATACAAAAAAAATCTGATTTCAAATATTGGCGACTAATGCACATGTTTAGGAAATGCATTATAAACCTCCCCAGAAGGACATCTCAGGGTTGACTCAATTCAAGATCACTAATATTCAACCCCTGAGAAAAAAGCAAGAATGAAAGAAAACTGGACTATTAGTTGGGATAAGACTGGAACTTTCAAGTGGTAGCAAAGAAGATTTAGGAAACACAATGATGCATAGAAGTAAGCACTAAGCCACCTAAACACAGTCCAGGAGAGAGTCTGAAACCAATACCTATGAAATTTGTTTGGGACAAAGTTGAGTTAGCCCTCAGCCGGTGTGGGGTATTTACTGTCTTAGAAACATGTGACCTCAGAACAGCTAGGACTGTACAGGGACACATCAGGGACTGCTGAAGAACCGCTAACATTGCTCTTTTTCTCTACCAGCTTGTACGCTCATGGAAGTTCAAACCACCCTTTGGGCTATTATTCCTTTTCTGTGCTATGAGCCTTTGGTATCATGTGTCATAAAATAGGTTGTTCCCAGACCCCCCTGACATGGCCTAAATGCATCATAACCACCAGGAATGGCAAGTAGGAGGCCAGAAGGAAGAGAGAAGAATAATTTTAGATCTTGGCATAATTGTAGAAGAAGATTATCATAGAAATGATTAACCAACGTAAGTTTTTGGTTTTCTATTTCTTTTACTTATGATAGGTCACCTCCCCTTTCATTGAGAATAATGAAGTTTAATCCTCGATTAAATATCCTTTTTCCATTAATATGATATAACAAGAGTTTATTGGGTGACTTGGATCATAAAGAAACACTGTATCTGGATAAATCATTCAAGATTCAAATGGTGAGTTCCATTATGGATATTTCAGATTTACTTCTCTGTAATTTTTCTTTAAGCCATGAGAAATTTATCTAACAATAACTCAATCACATGTCAAGACTCCTATTTTTGTTTTCAAACATTAATCACATTTTTCCAAACTTAATGAATTTGAATGATTAGGAATCTTATCTTTTCTAACAGGAAAATCCACATGATGTAGTAAAAGAGAAAAAAAGAGTAAAATTAGAATGTTTATAACTGATGTTGTTTCTTTCAAGTAACCTGATAAAGAAGGGATTCAGTGATAGCAGTGGAAAAGATGTCGCCTAAGTTTTTGAGGGGACCTACAATTTAACTTTTGACCATGGATCAGTGACATGGTATTTATAACTTTTTAATTTCTTTTATTAAGAAAATGGGATTACAAAATGCATACTTTTAATCCCTCTTTAATTTCTTGAGTGATAGCTTGGCAAACAAAGATAATAGTGCCATTCTGGATGCGATTCAGCTATCTGATAAATGCTAAAGAAAAATTTGTTTGATCTAATTCCTCTTGTCTGCTAAACTGATAAGTTACTTCCAAGCCATTTCCAGAATGGGGAGCATGACTAGTCTTATCCTATCGGTAGAAGGCACAGTCTTGGCAAGAAAAGAGGTTCACATCTGTGAAGACTATAAGCATGTCCTTTTATTCCCTTACTTTCTGAGATCATTTCTTTCTATTTCATTTTACATAAGCACACATCCAGTTGGAATTCAATCCTCTTGGCCTCAAATGCTTACATTAGGATAGATGGATGATTAAACATGGATTTGAAACTGTAGTTTCAGTTTCTTTTTGGCACTAACGTTCAGTTTAGGTTCCCCATTCTGTACCTGTACAAGCCATTGTTTCAGTGTCAGCACAATACACTTGCTCAAGAGGAGAATGTTTTCTACAGGGTGACCAAATATTCCTCCAAAATGCTAGCCACTCCATGTGTGGGTGAGTTGTGTGCGTGTGTATATATGTGTGTGTGTGTGTGCATGTGGGTGTATCTTATTTTGTTAGAAAATGTCATGCAAACTTTGAAATATCACTTAATGGGGTTGTTTTCATTTACAAAATGAAAGCACTGGAATAGAAGTAGATACTTTTCTAAGGTGACTTCAAATTGAGACCTTTTTAAATTAAAAACTTTTTAAAACAGCATGTGATTCAAGAATTTATTCTAGCTGTATGGTCTACAGTCTAGATGATATTATTTGTGTTTTAGTGCCATGCACTCTGTAAGTAACTTTTTTCACTTAATGATTTCATTGTGGCTAGAGTTACCTAAATATGCCTTAAGCAACTTGTTTTACTTACCTTTACAGATTTTCTTTCTTCCACTTTTAATCTTGTTGTAAATCATCTTATCAGAAGATATTCATTATACTTAGAGTACTTGTTAAAATGTTGATATTCAATGTAAAGAATAATTTGGGGAAAAATAAAGTAACAGACTTTCTAGATGTTTCAGAGCTCTACAGAATAATATCAGTATGTTCAAATATTGGTGTTGAGAAATGTTGGGGGGTTAGCGCACAGGGAGACGTTCCTCTCTCTAGGAGTGGATATCTGAGGACTCCAGCTTTTGCCATGAAGCAGCTGCCAGGAAAATTTCAGCTATAATTACACTGGTTTCCTTCATAGACCTTTTATGTTCTTGCTTCTTTCTTCACTGGCACTAAAAGGTGACAGATATTCCACATTGATAAATAATGTCATCCAGCTGGGAGCCAGTGCTTTTCTTTCTGGTTGTTTGTGCTCTTTGCAGTACTGCCTTATCTTCCATTTTCATTTTGTCATATTGAACCATCTCAGATAGTCACAATAAAGAAAACATTTTGCCTCATTCTTCCCTTTGATGCCCACACTTCAGCTAAAATGCAGCAGTTTTTCTTATTCTATATATATTTTAAAGTTTTGTATCAGGATTTTGTAGAGGGTTTCTGGGCTACCATTCTAGTCTCATAGATATTTGCTGGATTCACCATCTGTAAATGGTTCCAAATAGCCTCTAGGGTGTTTGCATGTACATATTTTTCTTAGTATACATGACTTTAGATCAGTGATATGGACTAGTCATTTAGGATCAATCAAAGAGCATATGTCATAAAAATCACCATAGTAATCACACTTTAATTTCATTACTTTAAAAAAAAAAAACAGCTCTTTTCCTAGAAATACTGTAAGCTCCATGAAGTCAGAACACTTTCTTTTCCTTCGGTCTACTTCTGTACCCCACGTGACTAGCAAAGTACTTCACACATAGTAGAAGCAACCTGATTTCTTATTGTTACTGAACATAGGTGATGCTGACATTCTAATAACACCCAACAAGGAGGAACATTTATTGATACTTCATTTATAACACAAATATGAGCAATGGTGGATTACTAAAGAAAATCTTGGGTAACTGAGCTGGAAGTACAGGAGATTTATGAGGAGCTAGAAATATAGTTAGAGTTTTTCCTCAAATTGTGTTTCCATCTCATGGAGTCCAGAGTCTGGACTGCAAACATGAGTAAGACAAGATGAAACCTGGAAAAGTATTGACATATAAACCAATGGAATAGAATAGAAACACCAGAAATAGACCCACACATGTGTGGCCAATTGATTTTTTTTTTCACATGGGCAGGCTCCGGGAATCGATCCTGGGTCTCCAGCACAGCAGGCGAGAAGTCTGCCACTGAGCCACGGGTGCACCACCACCAATAGATTTTTGATAAGGTGCTACATACATGCAATGGGGAAAGAACAGTCTTCCAAGAAATGGTGCTAAGGCTGAGTTTAGTGGCAGGATTATAAAATGACTCTTATTTACATCATTGTGCTTTTTCTATACTTTCTACTTTTTCTGTTATTCTATTATGAACTTTTTTTCAGGGGGTGCATGGTCCAGGAATTGAACCCAGATTTCCTACATGGAAGATCCTCCTACCACTGAACCACCCGTGCACCTGCCATGAATTTGTTTTTACTTTTTTTATTGTATAGTAGAACATATTTACAAAGCTAAGAAAGAAAAAAGCAACAGTTTTCAAAACACTCTTCAACAAGTAGTTACAGACAGACCCAGAGTTTGTCATGGGCTGCCCATACCATCCTCTCAGATTTTTCCTTCTAGCTGCTCCAGAATATAGGAGGCTAGAAGGAATAAATATATATATTTTTATCATTGCAATTGATTTTTTTTGTCGTGAACTTTTAATATAAAAAAACCAATTAGCACTAATTCTCTATTGGCTATTCTCTTTGGAGATAAGAAATTTTAAACCTACATCTCAAATAATTCTCTCAGATAAGGTTCTGCTGTAGTTTGCTAACTACTAGAATGCAATATACAAGGAACAGAACAGCTTTTAAAAGGGGAATTTATTAAGTTGTAAGTCCACAGTTCTAAGGCTGTGAAAATGTCCCAACTAAAGCAAGTCTATAGAAATGTCCAATCTAAGGCATCCAGGGAAAGATCTCTTGGTTCAAGGAGGCTGATGAAGATCAGGGTTCCTCCCTCAATTGGAAAGGCACATGGCGAACATGGCAATGACTGCTAGCTTTCTCTCCAGGCCTCTTGCTTCATGAAGCCAGGGACATATTCCTTCTTCACTCCAAAGGTCTCTGGCAGGATGGGCTCTCTACTTTGTGGCTCTAGTCATTCTCTGCTGCTCCCGTCATTCTGCAGCTTCCTCCAAAATGCTTCCTCTTTTAAAGGATTCCATTAACATAATCAAGACCCACTTGGAATATGTGGAGTCATATATCCCTCTATTCATAATTGGGTGAATCACGTCTCTGTGGAGATAATGTAATCAACCTGTAGTATTGAATAGGGATTAGAAGAAATGGTTTCTCCTGCAAGACTGACTAGGATTAAAACATGGTTTTTCTAAATTACATAAATCCTTTCAAACCGGCACAGGTTCTAAGGAACATGATCTCACCATTAAAATAATTAAATTCACAAGCAAACAAGTTATTAAAAATGAGAGTTATTGAAATGATATAGTACAGAATCCAACTTGAAAATATTGAAGATAGTAGAGATAAAAAATACAGAATGTAAACTGTGATTTAAACTGTGTTTAAATGAATAGAGGAAGAAATTGAAAGTATAATTAAGGAATAAAGGAATAAAAAATTGAGTACTTATATTTTAAGATGAATCCAATTAAACTTCTAAAAATGAAAAATATGTTAGTTTAGAAACTCAATAGAAGTGCTAAACAGATTTGACACAACTGAAGGTATTTAAATATTTTTTGTAGGTAACTGGAAGATATAATTGTAGAAATTACCCAAAATGTAGCTTAGGAAAAAAATCTGGAAGAATAGATCAAGAAGGTTCAACTTACATCTAATCAAAGTGCTTGAAGGAGCGATTAGAAAGAATGAATAAGAGGCAGGTATTCTAAATAATAGTTGAATATTTTTCCAGAATTGATGGAAGACACTGTTTTAGTTTGTAAGCTGCTGAAATGCAATATACCAGAAATGGAACGGCTTTTGAAAAGGGGAATTTATTAAGTTTCAAGTTTACAGTCCTAAGGTTGTGAAAATGTCCAAATTAAGGCACTAACTTTCACTCAAGAAAGGCCAATGAAGTTCACGGTTTCTCTCTCAGTTTGAGAGAGCACATGGCAATGTCTACTAGTTTTCTCTCTTGGCTTCTTCTTTCATAAGGGTATTTTCTTTCTTAATCTCCAAAGGTCTCTGGCTGTGTGGGCTCTTATGGCTCTCAAGCTTTTTCCAAAATGGCTCCCTCTTAAAGGGCTCCAGTAAGCAACCCCAACTTGAATGGGTGGAGACACATCTCCATGGAAACCATCTTATCAAAAGGTACCATGCACAATTGGGTGGCTCACATCTCCATGGAAACAATCAAAAGCTCCCACCTAACAATACTGGATCAGAATTAAAGGACATGTCTTTTCTGGTGTACACAACAGATTAAAACTGGCATGTTCCACCCATTGTACCCCCAAAAGACATGTTCTTTCCAAATACAAAATACATTCATTCCATCACAATATCAGAAAGCCTTAAACCATTTTAGTACCCATACAAATACAGTACAAAGTCAGATATAGTACAAAATCTCATCAAAGTCAGATGCAGGTATGGTCTGCCCTAAGGCAAAATTCTTCTCTGGCTCTGGACCTGTAAAATTCAGAACAGGTTATTTGCTGCCAACATACAAAGGAAGAACAGTCATAGCATTTATATTCTCATTTCCATAGAGAGAAATTGGAAGGAACACAGGGGTCACTGGACCCAAGCAGTTTTGAAAACCTGCAACACAAACTCCATTATATTTCAAAGTCTGAGAGTCATTTATTTTCAGGGCTTTAGAAAGTGGCAATGCCACCCTTTCCAAGAGCCTACACAGCAGCCCATCTCTCCACAAACGCAACCTTGGGGGACACTGGGGAGACCACCTTTTCCTTAGCTCTACCCTCTCCAAGTATCAGGACTGCACCCAGGTTCTCTGCCATCTCCAGAGCACATGCTCAACCCCACCACAACAATGCGATGGTAGCCAGGCTCTCCCCAGTTCCCAAGGAATGTTTTCCACCTTCTCCAAGGCCCGAGGCAGCACAGCTCTTCCACTGCAATGAAACAGAAGGCTCACCCTCTGACTTCAGGTCAAACGCACCCTCTCCAAGTGCTTGGGTGAGTCCACTCTACTGGTCCATGGTTTCTTTTTCTTTTTTTTTTTTTTCACATTTAGCTGTTTATTTAAAGATTATTAATGTTCTTTTATTAACATATTATCAGTCAAGAAAATGGAGTACATAGTTAAAATGATTTCATATATGCTGTTATCCTTTTATTTCTTCCCCTATCAAACAGCTGGAATATCCCATGTATCGTCCCACCCTATACTATTACAATTAGGATGAAAAATAATAAATATAACAATGTAGTTTGCATTTTCTCTCCCCTTTTGGAATTTTCTTATTCATATTTCCTCTTTAAAAGGTGGTAAAAATTCTAGTTTGTGGCCATAAAATAAAACTAGCATGCATTTTATTGTGCGTAGTCAGTGTTGGGGAGAACAAACATTTCCTTCCTGAGAAATATCTCTCCTTTAAAGGCTGGCCAGACGTAAGCATCCTTCTTTGACCCTGGCACACTGGTCAAGACAGGTAACTCCCCCACCCACTTCTACAGTTCAGTCTTATTTAAGCATGCTTATTTAAAGAAGTTTCACATCTGCACAATTAATAAATTACTGTGCTTTAATTTGCATTTCTGATGTCTTGCAGTAAACATGGGAAGTTCCTCTTAACCCATACGAAGACAGTCTAGTTTGACCTAGCTTCACAGAGTTAAATAAATAAATAAAAATTATTTCAGAGAGCCCTCCTGTATCTTTGGTATGGTCTCCAACAAAGACTTTGAACAGTTATGACTTCTTTGTTTTGAACTTCTTAGTCATTGTCATCAAATCTTTAATTTTTTCATTACTGTCACCCTTGAAGGGACAGTAGTGCACTTGTTATTGCACTTTAGAGTTTACAATGTGATTTCACTGACATTATCTTGTTTGCTCTTTATAATAGTTCTGTGAGGTAGGTAGTGGGGTATCCATTATTATCATTTTACAGATGAGGAAACACCCAAAGTGGTCAAGTGAATTGACCCAACTCACTGAGCTTGCAGTGACTCTTCTGAGACCAGAACCCAGGTATTCTGGCTGCTTGTTTAGAGAGTTGCCTACTGTATAAAGCAAAATCTATCCTTGAACTGTATTTTCAAACTAAGTCATTATAAATACCTGGAGCAGCAATGGTATAGACAATAGAGTTTAATTGCTTGCATCCTGTAACTTCCAAATTCTCAGTAAAATGGGCCTTGTATTTCTTACATTTATGATGTATATAAGTTATTTTGTTTATTTAAATGAGTGTTCCGAGATCATGTAGGATGACTGTCAATTGACTTTTTTTTTTAAATTTTTTTATTATTTTTATTTTTTTTTATTAACGGAAAGAAAGAAAAAAAGAAAAATAAATAAAAATAAAAAAAAGAAATTAACACAACATTTAGAAATCATACCATTCTACATATGCACTCAGTAATTCTTAACATCATCACATAGATGCATGATCCTCGTTTCTTAGTACATTTGCATCGGTTTAGAGGAACTAGCAACACAACAGAAAAAGATATAAAATGTTAATATAGAGAAAAGAAATAAAAGTAGTAATGATAGTAAAAAACAACAACAAAAAAACCCTATAGCTCAGATGCAGCTTCATTCAGTGTTTTAACATGATTACTTTACAATTAGGTATTATTGTGCTGTCCATTTTTGAGTTTTTGTATCTAGTCCTGTTGCACAGTCTGTATCCCTTCAGCTCCAATTACCCATTATCTTACCCTGTTTCTAATTCCTGCTGGACTCTGCTACCAATGACATATTTCAAGTTTATTCTCGAATGTCCGTTCACATAAGTGGGACCATACAGTATTTGTCCTTTAGTTTTTGGCTGGACTCACTCAGCATAATATTCTCTAGGTCCATCCATGTTATTACATGCCTCATAAGTTTATCTTGTCTTAAAGCTGCATAATATTCCATCGTACGTATATACCACAGTTTATTTAGCCATTCTTCTGTTGATGGACATTTTGGCTGTTTCCATCTCTTTGCAATTGTAAATAACGCTGCTATAAACAGTGGTGTGCAAATGTCCGTTTGTGTCTTTGCCCTTAAATCCTTTGAGTAGATACCTAGCAATGGTAATGCTGGGTCGTATGGCAATTCTATATTCAGCTTTTTGAGGAACCGCCAAACTGCCTTCCACAGTGGTTGCACCATTTGACATTCCCACCAACAGTGGATAAGTGTGCCTCTTTCTCCGCATCCTCTCCAGCACTTGTCATTTTCTGTTTTGTTGATAATGGCCATTCTGGTGGGTGTGAGATGATATCTCATTGTGGTTTTGATTTGCATTTCTCTAATGGCCAGGGACATTGAGCATTTCTTCATGTGCCACTTGGCCATCCGTATTTCCTCTTCTGGTAGGTGTCTGTTCAAGTCTTTTTCCCATTTTGTAATGGGTTGGCTGTCTTTTTGTTCTTGAGTTGAACAATCTCTTTATATATTCTGGATACTACACCTTTATCTGATATGTCATTTCCAAATATTATCTCCCATTGTGTAGGCTGTCTTTCTACTTTCTTGATGAAGTTCTTTGATGCACAAAAGTGTTTAATTTTGAGGAGTTCCCATTTCTTTCTTTCTTTCTTCAGTGCTCTTGCTTTAGGTGTAAGGTCCATAAAACCACCTCCAGTTGTAAGATTCATAAGATATCTCCCTACATTTTCCTCTAACTGTTTTATGGTCTTAGACCTAATGTTTAGATCTTTGATCCATTTTGAGTTAACTTTTGTATAAGGTGTGAGATGCGGGTCTTCTTTCATTCTTTTACATATGGATATCCAGTTCTCTAGACACCATTTATTGAAGAGACTGTTCTGTCCCAGGTGAGTTGGCTTGACTACCTTATCAAAGATCAAATGTCCATAGATGAGAGGGTCTATATTTGAGCACTCTATTCGATTCCATTGGTCGATATATCTGTCTTTATGCAAATATCATGCTGTTTTGACCACTGTGGGTTCATAATATGCCTTAAAGTCCGGCATCGCGAGACCTCCAGCTTTGTTTTTTTTCCTCAAGATGTTTTTAGCAATTCGGGGCACCCTGCCCTTCCAGATAAATTTGCTTATTGGTTTTTCTAATTCTGAAAAATAAGTTGTTGGGATTTTGATTGGTATTGCATTGAATCTGTAGATCAGTTTAGGTAGGATTGACATCTTAATTATATTTAGTCTTCCAATCCATGAACACGGTATGCCCTTCCATCTATTTAGGTCTTCTGTGATTTCTTTTAGCAGTTTTTTGTAGTTTTCTTTATATAGGTTTTTTGTCTCTTTGGTTAAATTTATTCCTAGGTATTTTATTCTTTTAGTTGCGATTGTAAATGGGATTCGTTTCTTGATTTCCCCCTCAGCTTGTTCATTACTAGTGTATAAAAAGCTACAGATTTTTGAATGTTGATCTTGTAGCCTGCTACTTTGCTGTACTCATTTATTAGCTCTAGTAGATTTGTTGTGGATTTTTCCGGATTTTCGACGTATAGTATCATATCGTCTGCAAACAGTGATAGTTTTACTTCTTCCTTTCCAATTTTGATGCCTTGTATTTCTTTTTCTTGTCTAATTGCTCTGGCTAGAACCTCCAACACGATGTTGAATAACAGTGGTGATAGTGGACATCCTTGTCTTGTTCCTGATCTTAGGGGGAAAGTTTTCAATTTTTCCCCATTGAGGATGATATTAGCTGTGGGTTTTTCATATATTCCCTCTATCATTTTAAGGAAGTTCCCTTGTATTCCTATCTTTTGAAGTGTTTTCAACAGGAAAGGATGTTGAATCTTGTCAAATGCCTTCTCTGCATCAATTGAGATGATCATGTGATTTTTCTGCTTTGATTTGTTGATGTGGTGTATTACATTAATTGATTTTCTTATGTTGAACCATCCTTGCATACCTGGGATGAATCCTACTTGGTCATGATGTATAATTCTCTTAATGTGTTGTTGGATATGATTTGCTAGAATTTTATTGAGGATTTTTGCATCTATATTCATTAGAGAGATTGGTCTGTAGTTTTCTTTTTTGGTAATATCTTTGCCTGGTTTTGGTATGAGGGTGATGTTGGCTTCATAGGATGAATTAGGTAGTTTTCCCTCCACTTCGATTATTTTGAAGAGTTTGAGGAGAGTTGGTACTAATTCCTTCTGGAATGTTTGATAGAATTCACATGTGAAGCCGTCTGGTCCTGGACTTTTCTTTTTAGGGAGCTTTTGAATGACTAATTCAATCTCTTTACTTGTGATTGGTTTGTTGAGGTCATCTATGTCTTCTTGAGTCAAAGTTGGTTGTTCATGTCTTTCCAGGAACCCGTCCATTTCATCTAAATTGTTGTATTTATTAGCGTAAAGTTGTTCATAGTATCCTGTTATTACCTCCTTTATTACTGTGAGGTCAGTAGTTATGTCTCCTCTTCCATTTCTGATCTTATTTATTTGCATCCTCTCTCTTCTTCTTTTTGTCAATCTTGCTAAGGGCCCATCAATCTTATTGATTTTCTCATAGAACCAACTCTGGTCTTATTGATTTTCTCTATTTTTTTCATGTTTTCAATTTCATTTATTTCTGCTCTAATCTTCGTTATTTCTTTCCTTTTGCTTGCTTTGGGATTAGTTTGCTGTTCTTTCTCCAGTTCTTCCAAGTGGACAGTTAATTCCTGCATTTTTGCCTTTTCTTCTTTTCTGATATAGGCATTTAGAGCAATAAATTTCCCTCTTAGCACTGCCTTTGCTGCGTCCCATAAGTTTTGATATGTTGTGTTTTCGTTTTCATTCGCCTCTAGGTATTTACTAATTTCTCTTGCATTTCTTCTTTGACCCACTTGTTGTTTAAGAGTGTGTTGTTGAGCCTCCAAGTATTTGTGAATTTTCTGGCACTCCGCCTATTATTGATTTCCAACTTCATTCCTTTATGATCCGAGAAAGTGTTGTGTATGATTTCAATCTTTTTAAATATGTTAAGACTTGCTTTGTGACCCAGCATATGGTCTATCTTTGAGAATGATCCATGAGCACTTGAAAAAAAGGTGTATCCTGCTGTTGTGGGATGTAATGTCCTATAGATGTCTGTTAAGTCTAGCTCATTTATAGTAATATTCAGATTCTCTATTTCTTTATTGATCCTCTGTCTAGATGTTCTGTCCATTGATGAGAGTGGTGAATTGAAGTCTCCAACTATTATGGTATATGTGTCTATTTCCCTTTTCAGAGTTTGCAGTGTATTCCTCACGTATTTTGGGGCATTCTGGTTCGGTGCATAAATATTTATGATTGTTATGTCTTCTTGTTTAATTGTTCCTTTTATTAGTATATAGTGTCCTTCTTTGTCTCTTTTAACTGTTTTACATTTGAAGTCTAATTTTTTGGATATTAGTATAGCCACTCCTGCTCTTTTCTGGTTGTTATTTGCATGAAATATCTTTTCCCAACCTCTCACTTTCAACCTATATTTATCTTTGGGTCTAAGATGCGTTTCCTGTAGACAGCATATAGAAGTATCCTGTTTTTTAATCCATTCTGCCAGTCTATGTCTTTTGATTGGGGAATTCAGTCCATTAACATTTAGGGTTATTACTGTTTGGATAATATTTTCCTCTACCATTTTTTCTTTTGTATTATATATATCATATCTGACTTTCCTTCTTTCTACACTCTTCTCCATATCTCTCTCTTCTGTCTTTTTGTATCTGACTCTAGTGCTCCCTTTAGTATTTCTTGCAGAGCTGGTCTCTTGGTCACAAATTCTCTCAGTGACTTTTTGTCTGGGAATGTTTTAATTTCTCCCTCATTTTTGAAGGACAATTTTGCTGGATATAGGAGTCTTGGTTGGCAGTTTTTCTCTTTTAGTAACTTAAATATATCATCTCACTGTCTTCTAGCTTCCATGGTTTCTGCTGAGAAATCTACACATAGTCTTATTGGGTTTCCCTTGTATGTGATGGATTGCTTCTCTCTCGCTGCTTTCAAGATCCTCTCTTTCTCTTTGACCTCTGACATTCTAACTAATAAGTGTCTTGGGGAACGCCTATTTGGGTCTAATCTCTTTGGGGTGCACTGCACTTCTTGGATCTGTAATTTTAGGTCTTTCATAAGAGTTGGGAAATTTTCAGTGATAATTTCTTCCATTAGTTTTTCTCCTCCTTTTCCCTTCTCTTCTCCTTCTGGGACACCCACAGCACGTATATTTGTGCGGTTCATATTGTTCTTGAGTTCCCTGATACCCTGTTCAAATTTTTCCATTTTTTTCCGGATAGTTTCTGTTTCTTTTTGGAATTCAGATGTTGTATCCTCCAAATCACTAATTCTATCTTCTTTCTCTTTAAATCTATCATTGTAGGTATCCATTGTTTTTTCCATCTTTTCTACTTTATCCTTCACTTCCATAAGCCCTGTGATTTGTTTTTTCAGTTTTTCTATTTCTTCTTTATGTTCAGCCCATGTCTTCTTCATGTCCTCCCTCAATTTATCGATTTCGTTTTTGAAGAGGTTTTCCATTTCTGTTCGTATATTCAGCATTAGTTGTTTCAGCTCCTGTATCTCATTTGAACTATTGGTTTGTTCCTTTGACTGGGCCATATTTTCAATTTTCTGAGGATGATCCATTATCTTCTGCTGGCGTCTGGGCATTTAGTCACATTTTCCTGAGTGTTGGACCCCACAGGTTGTAAGATTTTTCTGTGAAATCTCTGGGTTCTGTTTTTCTTGTCCTGCCCAGTAGGTGGCGCTCGTGGCACACGTTTGTCTATGGGATCCACCAGTAAAAGTTGCTGTGGGTCCTTTAACTCTGGAAAACTCTCGCCGTAGGGGAGGTTTGGCAGCCAAAGCGTCTTGGAGGAGTGCCAGCCGGCCCCGGGGTCTGAACGCGGGGAGGGTCGCCAGCCGCCGCAGCACGTGAGAGCACCCGACCAAATTTCCTAGTTGGCCCGGGGCACCAAGAGTGGCGGAAGGGCGCCAGCTGTCGCAGCCCGGGAGAGTGCACTGTTCCCAGGCAGACCGGGGAGTCACGTGTTTGGAAGGGACCCCCTGGTCACCGTTCTCCGCAGTCTTGGGATTTCTGACCCAGCTCTTTCAGTTGGTCCAGGGGGCCTCGCGTGGTGGGGACACCAGCCGCCGTGGCCTGAGGGGACCGCCTGCCCAATTCTGCCAGCTGGCCTGGGAAGGAGGAAGGGAGGGACTCCGGCCGCTTGCCGTCCCACCCAGGAAAGCCCGCGTTCCTCGGTGTTCTCACCGGAGCTGGTTCTCCCAGACAGTCAGCCATTCCAGGATGGGGTACGCTGTCCCTTTGATCTCCGTCGTGGCTCCGGGAGCTGCTCTGTATTGTATCCACTCCCCCAGTAGCTGTTCTGGAGGAGGAAAGGTGAGGGTGGCAAGGCTGTCGAGGCTGGTGGCGGAGGAGCCGGTGAAGGCGGGGGAAGAGGGCACCATGGTGGTTGGAGAGCTGCCGGAGCAGGAGGGGGGGTCGGTCCATGGTTTCTTGACTTTGGACTTTAGCTTCCATAGTTCTGCCACTGAAGCTATTTTTCCTTTAATTTGTCTCTTTTCTCTTTCTTTTAGTCCAGATTGGCCGTGGTTATGTTTATACAGCTCCTACGATACTCTGTTTGGTTTCCTATGAAATTTGCTGGGATCATGCCCATCAGGCAAAAGTTCTTTCCACAAATCCTTCCTGGATAACTCCATTTTCAATTCTGGTTTTCTCTGAAATGGCTGACTGGTTCCACGTTTGGTTAAATCCTCACATGGGGCTCCATTCTCTGGGGTCTCCCTTTCTGGGAGCCCAGAATTTTCTAGACCACCAATTTCTGTTTTCTTTGTACCCAAGAGTTCAGCTCTCAGCTTATCTCTTTCTTGTCACACTTCACTGTAAGCTACAAGGAAAAACCAGGCTGCACTTTCCATGTATAGTTTACAAATTTCTTCTGCTAAATATCCAAGTTCATCACTCTCAGGTTCTGCTCTTTATCTGTAAAGAATGCCTTTCTTCGAATTTGATGAACAACACGTTCATCATTTCTGTCCAAAGCCTCAGCAGAGGTATCTTTAGAATCCACATTTCTACTGACTGTCTCTTCAAAGCATTCTAGGCCTTCTCTATCAACCTCCTCACAACTCTTCCAGAATCTTCACCTTATCCATTTAAAAAGCCATTGCAACATGCTTGGTATTTGCTAACCACAGCACCCCATTTCTGGTATCAAATTCTGTTTTAGTTTGTAATCTGCCATAATGCAATATACCAGAAATGGAATGCCTTTTAAAAACGGGAATTTATTAAGTTACAAGTTTATAGCTCTAAGGCGTGAAAATGTCCAAGTTAAGGTACCAACAAGAGGTTATCTTCACTCAAGAAAGGCTGATGAAGTTTGGGCTTTCTCCCTCAGCTGGGAGGGTGCATGGTGACATCTACTAGCTTTCTCTCCTGGCTTCTTCTTTCATGAAGTCCTCCCAGGGGTGTTTTCCTTCTTAATCTCCAAAGGTCTCTGGCTGCATGGGCTCTTGTGGCTCTCAAGCTTTCTCCAAAAAGTTTCCTTCTTAAAGGGCTCCAGTAAGCACCCCCAACTTGAATGGATGGAGACACATCTCCATGGAAACCATCTTATCAAAAGGTACCACCCACAATTGGGTGGGTCACATCTCCATAGAAACAATCAGAAAGCTCCCACCCAGCAATACTGAATGAAGATTGTAAGACATGGGCCTTCTGTGGTGCACAACAGATTGAAACTGGACAGACAGCAACCCACAGATTCAGGAATCCCAAGCAAAAACCATTAAAGAAAGAAATTAGTGGAATCCCAGATTCATTAAAATGCAGACTACCAAAGTCAAGGAGTTTTTTTTTTTTAAGAAATTGAAAGAAAAGAGAGAAAGGCGGCTTAATATAATGGCTGAGAGAGGGAACTCAGAAGCCACACAGCCTGTATTTCCAGCACTGACGCTGCCCCTCATTAACTGGCTGACATTAGGTGAAAGGACAAACTCTGTGCCTCCACATTTCTGTTCTTCAGAAGAATGTATTTGTTATATATTCTGTCACATGCTAGTCTTTTAATTAATTAAACATGGAGTTTCATATTAACCAGGAATGTGTGGCGAGTGCTAATGGACTGGTGGTCTACAACATTTATTAGAATAATGTTGCAAAATTTTGTAAGAAATGGCAATAAAAGCATATGAGAAATATCCTCAGCCACAGTAGAATAAATTGTCTCCCCACCAAGATTCAAAAAAGGACCTTGCTGGAGGAGATTTGTTGATTTTGCACTTTCAGAAACTTCAATAAGAATTGACCAAACTGAAACCATTGCTACTTGCTAAAGAAAGGAACACCTTTCCAGGGAAATTTATGAATGTGTGTTGGAGGAATTTACCAAATAGGAAAAGAGAGATGTGTAAAGAAGAGGCAAAGAAGGACTCTTCCCAGAGACTTCAGAGAAAGCATGGCCCTGCAGACACCATGATTTCAGACTTCCAGCCTCCAGCACTGTGAGAGAATAAACTCTGTTGTTTTAAACCACCCAGTTTGTGGTAATTTGTTAAGTCAGCCCTAGGAAACTAATACAATAATAGAGAGAATTTGGCAGGAATATAAGTGTGTTCTTGTTGATACTGGACCTGAGAGATCTTCTGGACCTCAGGCAGCTCTGAGGATGTCGGCGGTGTGATCATTCCACAGCTGTAATGAGTTCGTCTGCTTCCTTTTGTATCAGTCCACTTTCATTCTTTTGTTGCTGTCTAGTCGTTTCTTTTCACAGTCCGAGGTCAAATTCCTGGGAGAAAGGGCTTCAGATAGGTCTAGGTAATTACTACCATCCCTATTATTTGGCCAGAACTTTTCATTCTTGGCATCTTAAAAGGCCTTTGCTCCAACTGTGGATTGGCTGTCCTTGGGTCCGGCGCCCGGCCACGTCCCATCAGCTGTTGTCACCAGGGCAGGGTCTTAGGGTCCAGAATGTGGCTGGCCACGGCCCTGCCCCCAGCAAGGGCTTAGGGTGAGACAGGCAATGTGATTGACATGTCCAGTACAAAAATCACTGTCTACCAGCTTTCCTTCTTGTATCATTTCTAGTCATCTAAAATATTTAAGTAAACAATGCGGAGACTTGATAAGTATATTCTGCGGTTCAGAGCATTTTCTTTTCTTACATCTTTTGTTCATTAATTCTTTGATGAGATTTCTCCTGTAGTTTTACATGTAATATTATATTCTCAATGGAGCATTGTAATAGAGCCATAAAGAATGAGAAATAACAGTGGAAAACTATTAATCCCTTATTTTAGAATGTGAGAATAGCATCTTAATCCCCTATCTGAGAGGGTGAGTAAAGATCTAGGAGAGAAGCCTCTGTTTTAGGTAAAATGACACTGACAATCTCAGAAATTCAACTGTCTGCTTAGGTTTGCTCTCTTGGCAGAGCCAGAGTGAAATAATTGAAACCTTTTATTCTTCAAACACAACTATATTTTCAGAAAACTTGGACAGAGATTTTGTTTTACCTAGGAAAGTTTATACATTCTTTCCAATTTTTCTTCTTTTTATTTTCTGCAAACAGAATACTATATATTGAATTTCCATAGTCCGTTATGAAAACATGTAAAATTTAAACCAATCTTACATTTCTAAATTGTTTTTATCTGAAGAATTACCATCATTATGAACTCACTAAAAAATCCATACCTTTTTTTAACCAAGGGTCCCAGCTGTGATTTTTATCTGCTAGTCAGTACCCTGAATTCATGAAGACCTATCTCAAAATTCCAAATTTCATTCATCCATAAAACAGAGGTTCAGAATGACTTGTCTTCTGAACTCAATAACTAAACTAATATACTTTATTTACTTCCCTGTTCAAATTTCTCTTCCAATGTGGGATGGTTCTGCTATGGAGATTATCTCTTTATTCCACCCTCTTCATTTTTTTTTTGAGAATCCTTAGTATTTGCACATTCTTCATTTTTATTTATTGTGCTTGAATTCTTACAGTTAGAGTCTGAATGCTTTTTTTGGAGACCTGTCATAAGAATTTCATTTGCAAAAACTTCTTGTGCTTTCTAACTTTACAGGTATAGGGTAAGGTTCACTTGTCCATTCAATTCTTCCCTAGTAAGGGCAGGGTCATATGAAGAAGTGCTCATTGTGCTGGAGAATTATTCGATGTATGCGGGTTTTATGAATGCTCTTATTCATTGCCAAAAATATATTTGGTAAATACATTTTTAAAATGCACGTTTTAAAGTTGAAAAAATGCTAGGAGCAAGGAGCCTGTTTCAACACTGATAATCATTGTGCAAAATTAGCCAAGAAAAAATTCATTTTCATAGAGATAAACCAAACGGCATCAAAACAAGCTTCATCTTACAATCTGCTGTCTTGGTGGTGGCCACCGTGGCGGATCCCTCCATAAAGGTGGCAGAACAGCATGTGGCCAGGCAGCTGCCAGGGGAATGGAAGAGCAGACTTTATAAGAAATGACTAGAAGGCCTTCTGAAATGCCATCATACTGAAAAGATAAGAAAGTGCAATCAAGTTAGTAGAGGTAACAAGCTGGCCCTAAAAGAGATGCTTTTCACCTCCTCTTTGAAACAAAAGGTGGAAACTTAATTTAGTATTACCTGTAAAACTGCAGGAAGAAACTGTTTTAGGCGCTGTATTGTGGCCAGCAACAAATTCCATGAAACCCTTTATGGCAGTGGTGGGCAGAGTGAACATCTGCATTCCCTCTGTGTCATCAAGCGGCCTGGGTTTGGCCCCTTAGGAACTTATTTATTCATTTTTCCAATCAACATTGAGATTAGAGAAAGGGGAGGTGAAAAAAGGGTGAGCAAAATAACCGCAATAGCATATTATGATCATGTAAAAATAAAGAGGACATCAAGGAAGCAATGTAGAACTCCGTGGCGGGCAGTTAACACGCTTCATTTGTTCAACCGTGCAACAGAGTCTCCTCTTGGCGTCTCTTTCTTCGGGCACGTAACTGACTCAGAACAGAATACCAAAAGCCATTTTATTTATTCTACAGAGAATCAGCATCTGGTGTGTAGGTCTATTCCTAACTATTCCTCATTGGACCCCAAACAGGAATGCAAAGGAAAGATGAACTTTTTTAAAATTGTAGAGAATTAATTGCTTCATGTTACTTTGTGGCCCAGATGAACTTTACTCAGTTCTGCATTTCTGAAACTTGGCATGTAAAATAGTGCATATAGAGAATAGGAAGCATTTCCTAGGAGTCTCCTTGTCTACATATGTACTATGTAATTTAGCTTTGATTAAATTCAGGAGGGTGGCAGACTAGAGGAGGCAAACTCTGTAATTTCCATGCCCTTTCAAAATAAAGATCACATGCAGAAAAGCTCTCTGCCTAATAGTTTTGCCTCCTCTTAGAATTTCCAGGCTGAAGTTCATTTTTTGTTGCTTTCTTGGTAGCAATATGAAGAATATCTGAGGCCTAAGGAAGAGTCAACCTTAATTGCCCTGCTGCTGACTTGGCAGAGCCAAGTAAATAGAACTAATTTAAATGAAGAAAATTCAGAATTATGAGCATGCTCAGGGTGGAAGTGGAGAAAACCTTTTACTAGTTTAACTCTATTCTATAGAGGAGCATGCATTAAGCTTCTGTCACGTTAAGTATGCGGAAATATGTTACTGGTTTTTTGATCAAAGTCCTCTTTAAGACCTATTATTCAGATCTGAACACTAGAAAAATATAATGACAACAGTATAGTTATAATTTTTTGAGTGTCTTCTCCACATTATAGAAATCATATTAGTCACTTTACAGAATCCTTGCAACTGTGCACCCTATGTATTATTGCTTATTTACGGATGAGGAAATTAAGCCTGAGGCATTAAGGAACTTGCCGGTGATCACTGAGTTTGCAGCAGAGTTGGGCTCAGGTCTGCTTCCCTACAAAACTGAACTGGTTGTCTGCTTTTGCTTCGAAAAGCATTAGCATATGACATCAATAACCAAATAAGAGTAATTTACATCGGCAGTTAAACCAGTCTTGATGGGGCTGGAATTTCCATTCACTTTCAAAACCATATGAAATAGTACCACCTTTATTTTCCTCATATAGTCCTTGTCAGAGATTAGATTTTTATCCTCATCAGTAGAGGTTAAACCTGCTTTTAGGAAAGATGCCATTCACTCATGAAAAACTCTAAAGCATAGCAAGGAAACATAGACTTGCTTTCAAAGACCCATTAAACTATGCACGTACAAATTTAGCTTTTAATATTTGACTTCTTTCTCTTTCCAAACCCTTCTCCAAACTTTTCCTTTTCCTAACCACTTGCTCCCTCACTATATTTTAGAAATAGCTCAGGCTTTTAGGTAAATTAAATTCCCTTTGAATGAAGCAAAGCTTTCATTATTTCACCTAGACCGTTTCTATCCAAGAAATAAAGTAGTGGGAATTTAATGCCCATTCAGTTTGGCCCAAATCCAGGTTGGTGATATTTTCTTCCCCTCCTTTTCATTGTTAAATGCAATGGTCTCTTACAGCCCCAGACTTTGTTTGGCAGGGCAGCAGTATTTCCAATCTGAAACAGCTGCAGGAATCTTAGGAAAATTTTATTTCTAATGATTAATAGCAAATTTCTGAAAGGACAAAAGATTAACCAACAAAGCCCTGGGATTTCTTTGGATCCCCCAAATTCAACATCATCAGAATTCTATCTTTTCTCCTAATAGTCATCTAGACATAGGCGGCCATGAACAAAACATAACAATAAATTATGTTCTCTTTTAACCTGTATTAAATCTTTTTATGACTCATTTATAATTTATAAAGCTATAACGATAGGACTTTGACTTTTATTGGCAAATTGCATCTAAAATTGTTGATTAAAAACTCTGTTGACAAGGGCTTGAAACTTAATAAGTCTGCCACCCTTAAAATAAGCTACCATTTCAGCCTGTTATTCTGCTAAAGAACCTAAAGAAGACTAGTAGCCTTAGCTGTTGAAAAAAACAGTGATACGCTGTATTTATTTCTATCTTAACTCACCCAGTGACCAGAGAACATGTCTTCCCAGTGACATGTCTATACCCCAATACATGAAGTCATTCATAAAGCAATGAATATTTAGAAATAGTATGATGCTATCTTAGAGAGCAGTAAAATACACTGACCCCTTTTGTACACTATTCTTTAAAGGAATTTTGTTGAGAAAAGTGTGCATATGAGCTTTTTGCCTTTACTTAACAGATGAGGAATCTGAGACTTACAGAGTGTAAGTAACTTACCACAAGGATATAGAGCTACTAAGTAATAATCCTAGGCTGTCATCCCTGTTCTGATTGCTTTGAATATCTGAGTCATCAGGTACATAATTCACCATAATAGCAGGCATCAAAAACAAAACAGAGGCAGAAGGGGTCACATTATTTTCAAAGGTGCAATGAACCTAGTAGGTCCTGATACAAATCCAAACCAAGTGGGATGGAGAGGACTTGGAAGTTGGAGGGGGAGTCTGTGTGTGGGGCAGATGGCGTAAGGAATGCAGAAGGGTGAGATATTCTAGGAAACAGCAAAGAGAGTAGTTAGAGTGAAGCATAGGAAACGTATTCACAAGTCATCAGTGAGAAAGCTGCAGAAACAAAGCCAGTCCAAAGGAGGCAAGATTTGAATGACAGGTCAAGGCGCATGGAATTCATTTGTTAGGTTCAGAGGGTTCTCTAAAGATTTTGAAACGGTGTCTTGCTTTCTGAAATTTAAACTTATCACACTCCACACATTTAGTGGTTCTCAACCTATGTTGACCAGTGCTAATGCATGCTTCAGAGAGCTCATTTATGTAAATTTTTATATAGTATTGTCCATCTAGTTGACATCAAAATGTTTTTATATTTTATAAAATGATGGTAATAGAAGATAGTATTTCTGGTGTAGCTTGTTTATTTTTTGTTGTTTTTTGCTTGCTTAGTTATTTAAAGTATCATAACTTGGAAAACTAAAACAAAGTAGTAATCCTCTAATAGTCATATTATCAGTTAAGAATTGCATTTCACTGCCAGTAACAGAGATACAGTGTAATTGCTTTAAACATCTATCTCATGTAAGACACTGTGTTTGGATCTCTATTACTAGCAAACACATTTTTTTCTATCACGTATAAAAGAAGCCTGAACATAGATGACCCAGGGTGGTTAAGGAGACCCTGAAATGACTCAGCTTCAACTGTCTGTTTTTCTCTCCTCGGCACATAGCATCCATCCTCAAGATGACCTCATGCTTTAAAACAACTTCTGAAGCTCCAACCTTTAAATAGGCAGTTCAGGTAACCAGAAGAAAGAAAGGTGTGAGAAGAGTTGATGTTCTCCCTTTTGCGAGCCACCATGTTTTAGTTTCCTCATTGCTGAAGCAAAAACAATATAACGGGTTCACTCAAACAATGGGAATGTATTAGCTCATGGTTTTGAGGCTATGAAGTCCAAAATCAATGTGTCAATGGGACGATGCTTTCTCCCAGAAGACTTGCATTCTGGATCTGGCTTCTGGCAGTCATTGTTCCTTAGCTTTTCTGTCCCGTGGCAATGCACAGGAAGGCCTCTCCTGACTTCTCCCTTCACTTCCAGCTCTGCTGACACTCAGCTTCTGGTTGCCTTCTCTCTTGCTGCAACCTTTCCTATGAATCTTTCTGTGGTAGGATTAAGGCCCATCCTCACTCACCTTAACTGGAGTAACCTCATCAGAAAGTCCCATTTACAAGAACTCACAACCATAGGAATGAAGCAAATCTAAGAACATGTTTTCTGGAGTACCTAGTTCCCAATCATACATACCCCATTCTGCTTTCTTCCTGAATAGGTCACACACTCCTGAGAACGTCAGTTCACACAGAGGGTTTATGGCATGCATGAAAGGAATGAGGCATCATTAACTTACGCTGTGCATGGCAGATTAAGATGGCCACAGGTTCTTTGCTATTCCTCCCATCAAGAGATCACGTTTAGTCCTCTGCTCCCTTTGATTCTGGACTGGTCTTTAGTGACTTGCTTAACCAATAGTATGAAGTAGAAGTCATGTTTTGGGACTTTCAAAGCAAGGTCATGAGAAGACTTGCAGTTTCCCCCAAGCCTCTGGAACACATGCTCTTGGAACACTGAGTCACCACATAAGAAGGCAAAGTGCCCTGGAGAGACCAT
The DNA here is from genome assembly GCF_023851605.1 of Tamandua tetradactyla. Lineage (NCBI taxonomy): Eukaryota > Metazoa > Chordata > Mammalia > Pilosa > Myrmecophagidae > Tamandua > Tamandua tetradactyla. The sequence continues at coordinate 7,051,943 of NC_135346.1, read as the reverse complement.
GGTGAGAGGCCCTGAGCCTGAACGGAGAGGGCAAGGTTCCCAGCTGAGGCCAGTCTTCTGGCCATCCCCACCGAAGTATCAAGATGTCAGTGGAGTCAGCTCACCCTATCCAGACCTGCCCCACTGCTAGGTGATGCCACATGGAGACCTGCTCGAATTTCTATCACACAAAATCATAACATATAATCAAATAGTATCTTTATAGCCACTAAATTTGGGGATAGCTTGTTATGCAGCAATAGATAACCAAAATACTATTGAGAAAAAAAAAGAGAAATTCTAGAGGAATTGCTAACTGAACTAAATTATAAATTCTCAATGAAATCCCTAGTAGCAATTTTCACCAAAATTACCTTTGTGTCTATTTCCAAATTTATCTCTATGCTTTAGGTTTAAATGTTGCGATCAACTCTGGGCTCTTTCAAACTACTACTCTCATAGGTGGTTGGGATGAGAGACTCTGTACACCTCTTGCTCCTCTCCACCACTGATTAACCATAACTCCAAAACGATCCTTCAAATATCATATAGTCTGCATCATATTCTCATCTCTGCCAGTTACAGTGCTCGGGGAAATGCTTTTAACTTTCTTCAACTACTTCAGCACTTGGTGAACATATTCTCTAAAAGTTTGCCCTTAGCTTTTCTCTTCTCTTCACATTATTTCTGTTCTAGTGACATACTCATTACCTTGCAGTTGGAGACCCAGATTGATAGTTTTCAAACTGAGTTAAGAACCACATATGCAGGATAGCACTCCAAACCAGTACATCCAACTCTCCATTTTCCAACATCAGTAACATGTCTAAATCAGAGTTTTTCTAAACTCTGGATTTTAATTGCTAGGCATTCTTAACTCATTCCTTCCTGGATCTGACCTCTTTCATCTCATCTCATTTCCCTTTCCTTATACTTCCCACTGCTCCAGCTATTCTATGAATCCTTCTGCTTCTCGACTACATCATGGTCTATCCCATCCCAGACCCCACAACTAGGCAGAACATTCTTCTTCCATATTGCTATTTGGTCTTTGTAAGTCTTATACATTTTATGCCCTCAAATCTTCTATTAGTGCCTACTTTCATATTTACTTGATTTTTTGTAGTGTACCATTTTAAGTCCATCCTCATTTCTTTCTGTATTATTTTTAAGCTATTTTCTTTGTGATTACCAAGGGGCTTGAATTTAACATGCTAAATCTATGACAGAACTGCTGATTTGATACCAGATGTTTTAATTTCTCAGCCGCTAAGACAAATATTATACAGTGGGTTGGCTTAACCAACAGTAGTGTGTTGGCTCATGGTTTCAGATGCTAGAAGGCTTCATTCCTTCTGGGGTCAGTATCTTCTGGCTGGCCAGCAATGTTAGTGTTCCTTGGCTTATTCCATTACATGGTAATGCACATGGCAACAGCTTTTACTTTCTCTTTCTGGTTCTGGCTGCTCCCCATGACTTCTCTCTCCATCTGACTTCCACTCTGCTTATGAAGGACTCCAGTAATCTGGATGAAAACTCAACGTGATTCAGTTGGGTCACGCCTCAAATGAAATAACATCTTGAAGAGATCTTATTTGAGTCCACACCCAGAACCAGAACATGTCTAACCTGGGTACACAATTCAATGCACCATGCCAACTTAACTTTAATGGTATCCACATACACTGCTCTATACCCCTCCTTCTCCCACCTTTTTAGTTCTACTTGTTGTAAATTATATCTTTATGTATTATGTATCCATAACCACAGATTTATCATTACTTTTTATGCCTTCGCATTTTAGAACCTGTAAGACATAGAAAGTGGATAAATAGAATACAATAGTATGGCATTTATAATTATCCGTATAGTTATCTTTATGGGACATCTTTATTTCTTTATGTTGCTTCAGTCTATACCTAGTATCCTCTCATTTCAGTTTTAAGAATTCCCTTTACCATTGCTTTCAGGGAAAGTCTAGTGGTGATGAACTCCCTTAGCTTTTGTTTATATGGGAATATGGTCTTCTCTCCCTTATTTTTGAAAGGCAGTCTCACCAGATAAGTACATGGTTCGCAATACTTTTCTTCCAGCACTTCACATATTTCTTCCCTCTGCATTCTTAATTCTTCCTAGGAGAAACTGGCACTTAATCTTCTTGGGACTTCCTTGTATATAACAAGTTGCTTTTCTCTTGCAGCTTTGAGAATTCTCTCATTCTTTAGAATTCAACAGTTTGACTACTACATACTTGGGCATGGTTCCCTTTGAGTTTCTCCTATTTAGTGTTTACTGATGTTCTTAATGTGTATATTCATCTCTTTTGTTAATTTGGGAAGTTTTCTGCTTTTATTTCTTTGAATATTCCTTCTGCTTCTTTCCCTCTCTCTTCTCCTTCGGGAAATCCCATAATGCAGATAGTGGTATGCTTAATGGTGTCCCGTAGGGATCTTAGGCTCAGTTCACTTTTTTTAATTCTCTTTACTTTCTTGTTTTCAGCTTGAATCATATTTACTGTCTTGCTATTATGGAGAGGTGGCAGTTATTAGTAAAAACAAAGTGAAGGGTGTGACTGTAGGACCAAAACCAATGTGTAATAGATGACACCACCTGTGAAGGGAAGAGGTGAAGGAACTTAGAGTGTGGAATTTGGGGAGGATCATCTATGAGTATGTACAATTCCACAAGCATTATGATAAGAGTGGTGTTGGGTAGTCAAGAACTAAAAATCTGAAAATCCTTGAAAGATATGAAAAAGCAGCCAAGGGAATTGTAGATAAAAGCAACAAAGAGGGATGTTATTGTATGGTTTGATAGTACATGAGAGTCAAAATGATTTTAAGAAGGAAGGTTGGGGGAATAGTTAAGAAAAATGGATGAGAAGGCAAAGAATCACTTATGCCACATCTAAACCCAGTCATAAGAGGAGTGTGGATTAGAGAACAGTCTCTACTGAGGGCAAGAGCTAGGTTTCAGCAACATGAAGGTAATGGAAATGTTTAAAAAAAGAGATTTAAGCATGTACATAATTTCACTGACAACCAACCTGAAGATTCAGGACATCCTGAAGAAATATTTCAGGGATTAGGAAAGATGAGAAATGAAGTTTGGAAAAGGGATATCTGGAGTCTATGGAGATATGGTCCGAGGATGTGCATTCCTGGGTTTCTTGTGATTTGATTTTTATATTTTTGAGAATTGTAACCATATTAGTTGTTAAAATAAAGTAACTTAATTTCTCTAATTCACCTTAATTATTTTCTAGTTAAAGTTCAAAGTAAACATTTATCAGTTTATTTACAAACCTGAATATATTATCAGGCAGAAAATTGTAGTATAATCACTGAGGAAGTATAACATAGTTTGAAAATAAGAAACATGTTTTTCAATAAAACATGGATAAAATAAAAATTTTAATATTTTAAGCAAATAATAATAGAAATATATCAAATCTTTTGTGATACATCTAAAGCCATTCTTAGAACGTCATTTGTGACCTCATGTTTAAATAAAAAAGGAAGAAAACTCGAAGTTAATGAGCTAAGCATACAGCTTAAGAAGCACAACAATTATCAATAATATAAACCCAAAGAAAATAAATGAAATCATAAAGAGAACGGCAAGATTAGTGAAAAAAGAATATAAACATATAGAGACGATATATAAAGTCCAAATTCTGTTCTTTAAAAAGAATAATTGACAAACTTCTATGAAAGTATCAGGACATATGTAAAAGAGAATGAAGAAATAACAGAGGATTAAAAAGTTACAGTGTTTTAAGTGCTGCAGACATATAATAAGAGAATGCTATAGCTAAACCTTACCAATAATTTGGAAAAATAGATGAATGGGCAAATTCCTAGAAAAAATATAACTTGAAATAACTAATGCAAAGGAAAATAAAAAGCTGAAATAGTTGTATAATCACTAAATAAAGTGAGTCAATAGTTTTAAATTTTCCCACAAAAATGACTTCCGACTCGAATCACTTCCGCAGTCAGTTTTACCAAAGCTCCAAGGAGAAATTCAAATAGTATACAAACGCTTTCAGTGACGAAAATGAGATGATCCTCCCAAATCATCTATATGTGAGGAAGTGGGGATGGCAACTGGCAGTCTTAAGGCCTTAAGAACAAGAGAATGCTGAATTTTCCAAAGAACTGGAAAACATGGCAACCAACCTGAGAACAGAACCTGAAAGTGAGGGGGCTACGGATACTCCCTGTATCAGATAAGTGCAAGCAGGACTCCTAAAAAGGTCTGAAGACATATGAGCAGTCTGGGCCCTACGAACTGTCAAAGCTTATTAGTGGAAGCTCATTTCTAGGCCAGAGTCCCATACTCAGGAGAAACCGGTGAGAGTGGAAGCCAAGCTGAACAAGACAAGGACAGTAGGAGCAAAGGAAAGAAGATTTAGATAAACAGGGGTGGGAATGGTGGGTAGCATGGGACAAAGGAGGAAAAGAGGAGTCAGAAAGAAGCCATGTTTTTATCACTTTGGGAAAACAACAGAGGAAGAGACTTGCTCAAAGTCTGACAACCAGTGAGGGAGAGAGCTGATATCCTTCCTTCCAACAATGGGAAACTAGCCTTTTCTGATTTTAATTTGTAGGTCTTATCACTGTTATGTATTACTATTCTCTTTTGCTTTGCCTAAAAATAAGACAGACACTATTTTAGGGACCATTTACAAAAGGCCAGGTATTATTTTGTGCATTATATGAGAAAGACCCTAGAACAACAACATGTAGTTGTAAAAACACTGAATTGCAGTCAAGCCACCAGACCTGACTATATACTATGAAACCACAGATGAGACATTTAAACTTTCTGTTCTTAATTATTTTCTTCCATCCATTCATTCATTCATCCAACTTCTGTTAAACAGCTATTAAGTGCCTGGCACTGTGCCAGATCTTAGGAAAACAATAAATAGGGATATATTATTGATATATAATATTGAGATGATTATACTGTAGCGGGAGTGACAGTATAATGCTAAAAATAACAAATCAGTGCAATCCCATCTTTGTTAGATATTTAGAACATGTTAAAATAATGTATGTGCTAATATACAGATATCTCCACCCCCATAGATGTAAATAATGGTTTACAGCTTATATACCTTCTGACATTTATTAAATAAGACACCTTAGGTTTTAGGTGACAATTGAAAGGGGCCAATTATTACACAATGTAGAAAGTGCTGAGATAGAAGAAAGTATGGGTTGCTTTGGAAACACAAGGTGGGACATGAATTGAAGAGAACATTCTCTATAAGACAAAGGTATTGCAATTTTAAATGGTCCTAGTAGCTTCTACCAGTAACCCAGGGTACACTGTATCACACCTCTTTGTCCTGAGTTTAATTTGCATTAATTTAAGGACTTATTATGAAATTATCATTTTATACATTTACTGTCTTCCTTTCACTCAAGACTTGGTCCTTACAGTCACCCTTGGATGTTAGTAAAAATGCCTTTAACTTGGTACCTTCACAGACCCATTGAATCAGACTCTTAGAAGTTCCATCCTGGAACTCTTGACTCTTTAACAATTTCCTAGGTGACCACCAGGAATTTACACTATGCTGAGAAACTACCTCAAAGTCAGTAAAACCCTCATAAGGATGTTCCTTTGTCAGAAATTAAATCCTCTAGGACAAGACCTAAGTCATTTACAAAAATCAGCATCAAGACTACTATTATATGGTGTGCCACTATTTGCATTTAAGAATGAGGAACAGCAGCATCTTTGTTGTTAAAGTGATTCAGGTTTTAAACTAGTTTCTCTGGCATATGGAGAACTACTAATTTAATAATGAAGCTGACAAAAGTTTTGGTTGACACGGAGTTCAGGCCTAACTTTTCATTCCATTAATCTCAGAAAGTGTTACCTGTATGGAGAACATGTTAAAATTCTTTGAAGAAAGCTGGATACTTCCCATAATATAATACTTCCATTTGGGTGTGGCATTTTAGAGGAGCAAAAGTTGTCATGTATGTGGCTTTTGTCAGAAGACTCTAAGAGAATGTCCCAGGAATTAGTTAAATATTAGGAGATCTCATAGGCTTCCAAGATGGCAGTGGAAGACATTCCAGGATGCAGTTCCTCCTACAGAATCTTTGAATAACTACCCAAAACTGGCAGAGCCATCTTCCTCAAAATTAAAGAAAACAGTTATAGATTTTCAGTAACTAGGTGAGTGCCAAATCGAGAAAACAAAACTTTTAAAATGGTAGGAGAAACTCATGGTGCTCTTGCTGGTTCCTTCCCACCCTCTTGGCAGTACAGTGTGGAGTTGGCCTGAGCTCCCACTCTGGGTTCCTGTCCCTGTCCTGGATGGAGGGAGCAGAGTAACTCTTATTTGCTTACCAGGGTGCCTGTATATTGGTGCCATTCTATTACAGGCAGTCTGAAAGCCTGAACTAGGACTATTATCTCTGCCTTGACCTCCATGAACTTGTCCTGCAGACAGAAGCAGCATCTGGACAGCTAAAGTAGCTATATAAAAGAATTCACTCAAAGTAGCTTGAAGCAAGTGATTACTTGCTATAAGTAAACAATAGAGCACTCAGAAGGGAATGTATTTCATAGAGAGTAGAAGCAACATGGGAATTCCCATAACTTGGTAATTCCTAAGGCTACAAGCAAGCACAAGCCCAGGATATGACATAGGCTCAGAAAAGACATAAAGACCCTGTACTTCATCTTTGCCTCTGGCTGATCTTCTTAATAAGAGGGCAAAACTCTGAAGAAGAGAACCAGCCAACACAGAGCCAATTTTCAAAGACTGTGATGCATCTTTTTTTTTGTGTTGGTTTGTTTTTCTTAGATCCAGCACTCAAGGAAATCTCTGTCATATCACTCCCTGTGTAAACATAATGAACAGAGAGCTCAGGGATTAAATTCAAAAGTTAACACATTAATATATTAAAATGTACAGTGTGCAACAAAAGATTACCAGACAAAGAAACCAGAAATGATGGCCCATCAAAAGGAACAACATAAATATCCAGAAACCATCAATGAAGAAAATAAGACTTTGGATATACAAGACAGAAGCTTTTAAAAAGTGATCCTTAATATGTTCAAGGAGGTAAAAGAACACATGGAGAAAGAACCAAAGGATATTAGGAAAATAATGAATGAGCAATATGAGAATCTCAATAAATATATAGAAAATTCAAAATTTAAAAAGGAAACAAAAACAGAAGTACTGGAGTTGAAGAGCACAATAACTGAAATGAAAAATTCCCTTGAGTGGTTCAACAGCAGATTGGATCTGGAAGAAAAAAGAATCAGTTAACTAAAAGAAAAGACTACTAAAATTATTCAGTTGCTGGAGTAAACAAAAGAATGTAAAACAGTGAACAGAGTGTAAGAGACCAGTAGAATACCATCATACCAATATATGCATTTTGGAAGTCTCCCAAAGGAGAAAGTGAGAAGAGAAGAAGGAATATTCAAAGACATAATGGCAGAAAACCTTTCCAAATTTAATGAAAGACCTGAATGTGCACATTGTAGAAGGCCAGTAAACCCCAAATGGAATAAACAAGAAAAACTACACCCAGACACATAGTAGTCAGTCAACTGTGAAAGACAGGAAGAGAGTATTAAAATCTGCAAGAGAAAAGCAACATGATACATACAAGGGAGTCACAATAAGATTAAATGCTGATTTTTCACCATAAGCATGGATGCAAGAAACAAGTGGGATAGAATATTAGAAGTGCAGAGAGAAAACAATTGCCAACCGAGGATTTTATTGGTTGGCAGTAAAACTGTCTTTCAAAAATTCATTCTCAGAAAACTAAGACTGATGGAACTCATCATGACTAGATCTGCTCCACAAGCAATGCTGCAGGGAGTTAATAAAGACCTCTGGAAAAGTTAACTATATGGGTAATTATAAAATGCCAGTACTATTGTACTGTAGTTTTTGTGTGTAACTCCACTTTTTACTTCTTACAGGTTTTAAAATACAAATACAATAAAGTATTGAACAACTATGGTTTTATGCATACCATATATAAAAATATAATTTTTAATACATACAATAAAATGGCGAGAAACAGTAAGGTACAGGGAAAAATATGCTATTGAAGTTAAGTTGGTATTAAATCAAGTGTGATTATGATAGATTTAGAAAGTTAAATTCAAGTCTATTGGTAATGACAAACAAAATAACTTAAAAATAATAAAGAAAGAAATGAGAATGGACTCAAAATGGTACACTACAAAGATCAAATAAATATGAAAGTAGGAATTAACAGATGATTTGCAGGGCAAAAAAGGTATAAGACTTAACAACACCAAACAGCAAAATAACAAAAGGAGGTCCTACATTTTCAGAAGTGACTTTAAATATAAATGGATTAAACTCTCTAGTCAAAAGGCAGATATTCACTGAATGGATTAAAAATAAAAGGACCCTACTATATGTAGTTTAAAAGAGAGTCCCTTAAATTCAAAGATATGAATACGTTGAAAGTGAAAAGTTGGTAAAGAATTTACCATATGAATAGAAAGCAAAAGAGAGCTGGGGTACCTATACTAATATCAGTTACTATAGGCTTTCAGTCAAAAATTCTTATGAGGAACAAAGTAGGTCACTATATGGTGATAAGGGGTCAATTCAACAAAAAGACATAACAATGATAAATATATATGAGCCTAACAGCAGAGGATCAAAATATTTGAAGCAAATATTGACAAATTAGAAAGGGAGAAATAGATCGTTCTAACTCATACTAGGGGTTTCAATAAACCATTTTCAGTAATAGAGAGGAAATAGAAGATCTCAGTGATACTCTAAACCAACTAGAACATACATATAGAGAGAACACTTCATTGAACAGCAGCAAAATACATATTTTCAAAAGTACATATGGGACATTCTCCAGAATAAGCTATATGCTATGTCACAAAGCAAGTCTCAATATTGAAATCATACAGTGTATTTTCTTTAACCACAATGGAACGAAGCTAGAAATCAATAATAGAGGGAGAACTGGAAAATTCACAAATGCATGTAAGTTAAACAAAACACTCTTAAACAACCAATGGGTCAAAGAAGAGATCACAATGGACATTAGGATATATCTTGAGGGGCATGAAAATGAAAAGACATCATACCAAAATTATGGGATACAGCAAAGGCAGTGTTGAGAAGAAAATTATAGCTCTAAATACTTACATTAAAAAAGAAGAAAGCTCTTAAATCAGAGGCCTAACTTCATAACTTGGAAAGTATAGAAAAAGAAGAGCAAATGAAACAAAGCAAGCAGAATGCAGGAAATAAAGATCAGAATAGAGATAAATGAAATGGAGAAGAAAAAATAACAATAGAATCAATTAAACCAAAAGTTAACTCAATGAAAAAAAAAAGCAATGAAAAATATTTAGCTAGATTGATCAAGAGAAAAGCGAGAGAATGCAAATAACTAAAATTAGAAATGAAAAGAGGGGCACGCACTATCCCTACAGAAATAACTGGGATTATAAGAGGCAATATGAACAACTGTACACTAACAAATTAGATAACCTAGATGAAATGGATAAATTCTTGAAACACGCAAATTGCCTACACTGTGTTAAGAAGAAACAGAATATCTAAACAGGACAATAACACTTAAAGAAATTGAATCAGCAGTCAAATCTTCCCAACAAAGAAAGGTTCAGGATCAGATTACCTCACTGTCAAATTGTACCAAACATTACAAGAAGAATTAACACCAATCTTGCTCAAAATATTCCGAAAATGTGAAGAGTGAAAGCCCTTCCTAACTCATTCTGTGATGTTAGCATCACCCTAATATCGAAGCCAGCTAAAGGGAGCATATGAAAAAAATCTACTGATGAATATAGACTATGAATATAGTCCTCAACAAAGTACTGGCAAGATGAGCCTAATGGCACATTTCCCTCTCAGATCAGGAGCAAGACAAGGATACCCACAGTCAGCACAATTATCCAACATCGTGCTGGAAGTCCTAGCCAGAGCCATTAGGCAAGGTAAAGACCTAAAAGGCACCCAAATTAGAGAAATAAAATTTCCTCTTTTTGCAGAGGACATGATCCTCTATATAGAAAATCCTGGAAAATTTACAACAAATCTATAGATAATGTTTTGGTTTACTAAAGCTGACAAAATGCAATATATTGGAAATCAACTGGCTTTTAACAATGGAGATGTATTATCTTACAAATGTAGAACTATAAGGCCATGAGAATATCCAAGTTAAGGCATCAACAGGACAATACTTCCTCTGAAAATTGGTTACCAGCAAGCGTGGGATCCTCTGTCACATAGCAAGGCACATGGTGACATCTGCTGGTCCTTCTTTTTCAGGTTTCATTGCTTCAAGCTGCTGGCTTCAGTGGCTTCCTCTCAGCCTCTCTGGGGCTTTTTTTGTGAACTTCTCTTAATTTCATCTCTTAGCTTCTGTGTGTTTATCCTTTTATAAAGAACTCCAGTAAAAGGATTAAGACCCACTTTGAATGAGGTGGCTCACATCTCAATTGAAATAACCTAATCAAAAGGCCCACCCACAATAGGTCTACATACATGGGAATGGAGTAAAAGAAAACGGCCTCTTCTGGGGTGCATATATCTTCAAGCTACCACAGCTAATAAATTAATTCATCGCAGTGGTGGGAATAACAGCAACGTGCAAAAATCAGTAGTGTTTCTATATACTAGTAATGAGCGATTTGAAGAGGAAATCAAGAAAAAAGTTTCATTTACAGAAGAGGCTAAAGGAATCAAATATCTATGAATAAGTTTAGCCAAGTATATAAAGAATTTGTACTGTAAAGAATTTGTATGTGGAACACTATGAAACTTTACTAAAAGAAATCAAAGAAGACCTAAAAATAATAAAATGACATTCTGTGCTCATAGATTGTAAGACAATAGTGTTAAGACGTCAGTTCTACCCAAAGCGATTTACAGATTCAAACAGTAAAAATTCCATCAGCTTCTTTGCAGAAATAGAAAGCCAATAGTCAAATTTATATGGAAGACCAGGGACCTCCAAAATCAAACACTACTTGAAAAAAACACAAGGTTGGAGAACTCAAACTTCCTGAACTTAAAACTTATACAAAGCTACAATTATCAGAACACTCTGGTACTGGCACAGACAAATAAACTGATGGAATCAAAGTAAGAGTTCAGAAATAAACCTTCCCATGTATGGCCAATTGATTTCCTAATGAGGGTCCAAGTCCATTGAATGGGGAATGAATAGTCTCTTCAACAAATGATGCTGGGAAAATGGGATAATCTTTTATGAAAAAATGAAGGTGGAGCCATACCTCACCACATATGCAAAAATTAAGTTAAAATATATCAAAGACCTAAATATCAGAACCAAGACTACAAAAAGTTCCAGAAACAAACTTAGGAGAGCATCTTTAGGATATGGTGCTAGGCTACTGTTTCTTAGAGTTTACATCAAAAGTATGAGCAATAAAAGAAAAAGCAGACAAATGGGACTTCATCAAAATTAAAAAACTTTAGTGCATCAAAGGACTTAATCATGAAAGTAAAAAGACAACTTACAAAATGGGAGAAAATATTTGGAAACCACATATCTATTAAGGGTTTGATATCCAGAATTTATTAAGAAATTCAACCCCCCAAAAAACCCACAACCCAATAAAAAAATATCAGAAAAGATTTGAATAGACATTTCTCCAAATAAGATACCCAAATGACCGTAAAGCAATGAAAATATGCGTAGCATCATTAGCCATTAGGGAAAGGCAAACCGAAACCACTGCAAGGTGGACTTCTGGGGAAGATGGCAGAGTAAGGAGCTCCAGGACTCAGCTTTTCCACCAGAACAACTATTTAACACACAGGAGCTGTCTGAAATGAAGATGTTGAGACTCCAGAGGCCAGAAAAATACTATATATCATCCAGGGAAGTGCAGGAAGAAGAGGCTGATAAATTATGATTAAGAACTGTATTGCCATCTCCATATGGCAGGTACTGGAGCCCATCACCTACTCTCATGACACACTGCCATGGAATTCAGTCCCTGGCTAGCTCGCTGTGAATTGAAAGGGATGTAAAAATCCTCTTCCCCAAGAACAGAGGTGGACATGGCTGAATGCTGGCCACAACTTTTATTAGCAAATTTGGATTACTGGCTCCTGGCTCAGAGGGCAGCTATTGTTTCAACACACAGCAGACAAAAGCAGTTGGGCATCCATGTTCCAACCTGGCCCCGACAAAAGTAGCAGCAGCCATTGATTCAGTCCTCCCCAGACAAGGGCAGAAACAGTGGAGATTTAAAGACACAGCACTTTCTCAGGAAATTAGGGAGCAATTAGCTTAAGGACTGCATTTGTGGGGCAGACCAGGAGAGCTCAGCTTTGAGGAGCCCTTGGAGAAGATTTTGGAGTCCTTCCTGATCACCTCTCCAGGGCTCTTTGGAGCCAGTCTGCACCCCTTTACTGGGTCTCTGGCTCTATTTTGGCTGGGAGACAGGCTTGGGAAAGTCCTTCATAGGGTGACCCTCCTTCTAGATTTACCCTCCAGGCAAAAGCAGCTTAAGACAATGAAAGAAGTGCAAGAAGCTATAGAGAAGAACAATCTGGAGCAAGGCCTGCTAGCATCAAATACCCAGGAGAGGGAGGTCTGTCTCCTGGGAAGTAGAAGGTACAACCAAATTCCAGTAAATAGGGGAACTCCGAAACAACTAACAAGCAAAATCCAGGACAAGAAAGAAACAAACAGACAAGGAAAACCATGCTCATCAGATTTGCCTTGGCTAGACCTTCCTAATAGGAGGGCTGACATACAGGAAATCTTTGTCTTATCATAAGTTGGATACTAAATCAAGAAACTGATATCTCAGGGAATAAATCCCAGAGTTAACATTTTAAAATATTAAAATGTACTGTGTACAAAAATAGAAGGCAAATAAAGAAACAGGAATGATGGTGCATACAAAGGAAGAGAGAAAAAAATCCAGAAAACACCAATAAAGAAGACAAGTATGAAGACAAAAATGATCTTAAAAATACTCAAGGAGATGAAAGAAAATATAAAGAGAGAACAAGAAGTTATCAGGAAAACAATGAATGAGAAATATGAGAGTCTTTGTAAAGAGATAGAAATTTTAAAAAGGAACCAAACAGAATTACTGGAATTGAAGACCACAATAACTGAAATGAAAATTGCCCAGGAGGGTTTCAAAAGCAGATTGGAGCTGGCAGAAGAAAGAATTAGTGAACTTGAAGTCAAGACAATTGAAATGAGTAAGGCTGATGAATAGAAAGAAAAAAGAAATATTAAAACCGAAAAGAGCCTAAGACAGCTCTGAGATACCAGCAACCACATCAATATATACATTATGGGAATGCTAGAAAAAGAAGAAAGAGATAAAGATGCAGAAGGAACAATCAAAGAAATAATGACAGAGAACCTCCCAGACTTAGCAAAAGATATAAATGTGCACATCCAAGAAGCCCAGGGAACCCCAGATAAGATAAACATGAAGAAAAACACACTCATCATATATTGATCACACTATCAAACACAAAGGATAGGAAGAGATTTCTGAAAGCTGCAAGAAAAAAGCAACATGTAATGTACAAGGGAGCCCCAATTAGACTGAGTTTTGATTTCTCATCAGAAACCATGGAGTCAGGAAGACAGTGGGTTAAAATACTTAAAGTGCTGTAGGAAAATAACTGCCAACCAAGAATTTTATATCCAGGAAGATTTACTCTCAAAAATGAGGGAGAAGGGGCGGGCCATGATGGCTCAGCAGGCAGAATTCTTGCCTACCATGCCAGAGACCCAGGTTTGATTCCCAGTGCCTGCCCAGGTTTAAAAAAAATAATAATAATAAGGGAGAGGGCAGCAAAATGGTGGCTCGATGGCAGAATTCTCACCTGCCATGCCAGAGACCTGTGTTCGATTCCTGGAGCCTGCCCATGCCAAAAATAAAATAATAATAATAATAAAATAAAATAAATAAGGGAGAGATTAAGGCATTCTCAGATTAAAAAAAAAAAGTTGAGACAGTTCTTCACCACTAGACCAACTTTACAATTAATCCTACAGGGTATACTTTAGTCTGAAGGGAAAGAACAACAGATAGTGGTTCAAAGCAATATTAAAAAAACTGCAGTAAATGTAATTATTGGGTAATTACATATGCCAGTAGTATTGTAGTGATACCTAACATCAAAACTGTAAGAACTAGAAAAAGAATAGCAAACTAAATCCAAAGTGAGCAGAAGTAAGGGGATAACAAAGATGAGAGTGGAGGTAAATGAAATAGAAAACAAACAAAATACAATAGGGAGAATCAACAAGACCAACTCTTTGAAAAGATCAATAAAATTGACAAATCTTTAGCTATAACGACAAAAAACCAGAGTGGAAACAAATAAAGAAATGTAAAGGGGGACATTACTATTGATCCCACTGTAATAAAAATGGACTATAAGAAGATCTATGAACAATTGTATGCCAACCAATTAGATAATCTAGATGAAATTGACAAATTCTTAGAAACAAACTACCTAAGCTGACTAAAGAAGAAATAGAAGATTTCTACAAATGATTTACTCATAAAGAGATTGAATTAGTAATCAAAAGCCTCCCAACAGAGAAAACCCCAAGACACATGGCTGCACTAGGGAATTCTACCAAACATTCCAAGAAAGTGTAACTCCAATTCTTCTCAAACTCTTCCAAAAATTTTTGAAAAGGAGGGAAAACTCTTCATACTGTATAAAGCCATCATACTCATACTGAAGCCAGATAAAGACACCACAAGAAAAGAAAATTACAGACAAATAACTTATGAATATGATTTAAAAATCCTCAGTGAAATACTAGCAAACTGAATCCAACAGCATATTAAAAAATTATGCACCATTATGATGTGGGATCTATCCCTGGTGTGCAAGGTATGTTCAATATAAGAAAATCTCAATTGACGCAGAACAGGCTTTGGACAAAATATAATACTTTTTATTGATAAGAACCCTTAGAACACTAGGAATAGAAGGAAAATTTCCTCAACATGATAAAGGGCATTTATGGAGAGCCCACAGCAACATCCTACCATAATGGTGAAAGACTGAAAGCTTTTCCTCTGAGATCAGAAACAGGACAAGGATGCCCACAGTAACCACTGTTCTGCAACATTGTACAGGAAGTTCTTGCCAGAGCAATTGGGCATGAAAAAGAAATAAAATAAATCCAAGTTGGACAGGAAGAAGTGAAACTGTCCCTATTGGCAGTGATATGATCCTATCTACTGAAAACTCCACAGTGAAGCTCCTACAGCTAATAAATGAATTCAGCAAAGTCCTTAGGTAGCATCCACTCTTAAACTTGATATCTTTTTTTTATTAATTAAAAAAGATGAACTAACAAAACATTTAGAAATCATTCCATTCTACATATACAATCAGTAATTCTTAACATCATCACATAGTTGCATATTCATCATTTCTTAGTACATTTGCATCAATTTATAAAAAGAAATAAAAAGACAACAGAAAAAGAAATGAAACGATAATAGAGAAAAAAAAACACTATACCTCACATGCAGCTTCATTCAATGTTTTAACATAATTACATTACAATTAGGTAGTATTGTGCTGTCCATTTCTGAGTTTTTGTATCCAGTCTTGTTGCACAGTCTGTATCCCATCAGCTCCAATTACCCATTATCTTACCCTATTTCTATCTCCTGATGGTCTCTGTTACCAGTGACATATTCCAAGTTTATTCACTAATGTTGGTTCATATCAGTGGGATCACACAGTATTTGTCCTTTATTTTTGGCTAGTCTCACACTCAGCATAATGTTCTCTAGGTCCATCCATGTTATTACATGCTTCATAAGTTTATTCTGTCTTAGAGCTGCATAATATTCCATCATATGTATATACCACAGTTTGTTTAGCCACTCGTCTGTTGATGGACATTTTGGCTGTTTCCATCTCTTTGCAATTGTAAATAATGCTGCTATAAACATTGGTGTGCAAATGTCCGTTTGTGTCTTTGCACTTAAGTCCTCTGAGTAGATACCTAGCAATGGTATTGCTGGGTCATATGGCAATTCTATATTCAGCTTTTTGAGGAACCGCCAAACTGCCTTCCACAGTGGTTGCACCATTTGACATTCCCACCAACAGTGGATAAGTGTGCCTCTTTCTCCACATCCTCTCCAGCACTTGTCATTTTCTGTTTTGTTGATAATGGACATTCTGGTGGGTGTGAGATGATATCTCATTGTGGTTTTGATTTGCATTTCTCTAATGGCCAGGGACATTGAGCATCTCTTCATGTGCCTTTTGGCCATTTGTATTTCCTCTTCTGAGAAGTGTCTGTTCAAGTCTTTTTCCCATTTTGTAATTGGATTGGCTGTCTTTTTGTTGTTGAGTTGAACAATGTCTTTATAAATTCTGGATAATAGACCTTTATCTGATATGTCATTTCCAAATATTGTCTCCCATTGTGCAGACAATATTGTCTGTCCCAGGTGAGTTGGCTTGACTGCCTTATCAAAGATCAAATGTCCATAGATGAGAGGGTCTATATCTGAGCACTCTATTCAATTCCATTGGTCGATATATCTATCTTTATGCTAGTACCATGCTGTTTTGACCACTGTGGCTTCATAATATGCCTTAAAGTCAGGTAGCGCGAGACCTCCAGCTTCGTTTTTTTTCCTCAAGATGTTTTTAGCAATTTGGGGCACCCTACCCTTCCAGATAAATTTGCTTATTGGTTTTTCTATTTCTGAAAAATAAGTTGTTGGGATTTTGATTAGTATTGCGTTGAATCTGTAAATCAATTTAGGTAAAATCGACATCTTAACTATGTTTAGTCTTCCAATCCATGAACACAGTATGCCCTTCCATCTATTTAGGTCTTCTGTGATTTCTTTTAACAGTTTCTTGTAGTTTTCTTTGTATAGGTCTTTTGTCTCTTTAGTTAAATTTATTTCTAAGTATTTTATTCTTTTACTTGAAATTGTAAATGGAATTCGTTTCTTGATTTCCCCCTCAGCTTGTTCATTGCTAGTGTATAGAAACACTACAGATTTTTGAATGTTGATTTTGTAACCTGCTACTTTGCTGTACTCATTTATTAGCTCTAGTAGTTCTGCTGTGGATTTTTCAGGGTTTTCGATGTATAGTATCATATCATCTTCAAACAGTGATAGTTTTACTTCTTCCTTTCCAATTTTGATGCCTTGTATTTCTTTTTCTTGTCTAATTGCTCTGGCTAGAACCTCCAACACGATGTTGAATAACAGTGGTGATAGTGGACATCCTTGTCTTGTTCCTGATCTTAGGGGGAAAGTTTTCAAATTTTCCCCATTGAGGATGATATTAACTGTGGGTTTTTCATATATTCCCTTTATCATTTTAAGGAAGTTCCCATGTATTCCTATCCTTTGAAGTGTTTTCAACAGGAAAGGATGTTGAATCTTGTCAAATGCCTTCTCTGCATCAATGGAGATGATCATGTGATTTTTCTGCTTTGATTTGTTGATATGGTGTATTACATTAATTGATTTTATGTTGAACCATCCTTGCATACCTGGGATAAATCCTACTTGGTCATGATGTATAATTCTTTTAATGTGTTGTTGGATACGATTTACTAGAATTTTATTGAGGATTTTTGCACCTATATTCATTAGAGAGATTGGTCTGTAGTTTTATTTTTTTGTAATATCTTTGCCCAGTTTTGGTATGAGGGTGATGTTGGCTTCATAGAATGAATTAGATAGCTTTCCCTCCACTTCAATTTTTTTGAAGAGTTTGAGCAGGGTTGGTACTAATTCTTTCTGTAATGTTTGGTGTAATTCACTTGTGAAGCCATCTGGTCCTGGACTTTTCTTTTTGGGAAGCTTTTGAATGACTGATTCAATTTCTTTACTTGTGATTGGTTTGTTGAGGTCATCTATTTCTTCTTGAGTCAAAGTTGGTTGTTCATGCCTTTCTAGGAACTTGTCCATTTCATCTACATTGTTATATTTATTAGCATAAAGTTGTTCATAGTATCCTGTTATTATCTCCTTTATTTCTGTGAGGTCAGTGGTTATGTCTCCTCTTCCATTTCTGATCTTATTTATTTGTGTCCTCTCTCTTCTTCTTTTTGTCAATCTTGCTAAGGGCCCATCAATCTTGTTGATTTTCTCATAAAACCAACTTCTGGTCTTATTGATTTTCTCTATTGTTTTCATGTTCTCAATTTCATTTATTTCTGCTCTAATCTTTGTTATTTCTTTCCTTTTGCTTGCTTTGGGGTTAGTTTGCTGTTCTTTCTCAAGTTCTTCCAAGTGGAAAGTTAATTCCTGAATTTTTGCCCTTTCTTATTTTTTGATATAGGCATTTAGGGCAATAAATTTCCCTCTTAGCACTGCCTTTGCTACGTCCCATAGGTTTTGAAATGTTGTTTTTTCATTTTCATTCGCCTCGAGATATTTACTAATTTCTCTTGTAATTTCTTCCTTGACCCACTGGTTGTTTAAGAGTGTGTTGTTGAGCCTCCACGTATTTGTGAATTTTCTGGCACTCTGCCTATTATTGATTTCCAACTTCATTCCTTTATGATCTAAGAAAGTGTTGTGTATGATTTCAATCTTTTTAAATTTGTTGAGACTTGCTTTGTGACCCATCATATGGTCTATCTTTGAGAATGATCCATGAGCACTTGAGAAAAAGGTATCTCCTGCTCTTGTGGGGTGTAATGTCCTATAAATGTCTGTTAAGTCTAGCTCATTCATTGTAATATTCAAATTCTCTGTTTCTTTATTGATCCTCTGTCTAGATGTTCTGTCCATTGATGAGAGTGGGGAATTGAAGTCTCCAACTATTATGGTAGATGTGTCTATTTCCCTTTTCAGTGTTTGCAGTGTATTCCTCACGTATTTTGGGGCATTCTGATTCGGTGCATAAATATTTATGATTGTTATGTCTTCATGTTGAATTGTTCCTTTTATTAGTAGATAGTATCCTTCTTTGTCTCTTTTAACTGTTTTACATTTGAAGTCTAATTTGTTGGATATTAGTATAGCTACTCCTGCTCTTTTCTGGTTGTTATTTGCATGAAATAACTTTTCCCAACCTTTCACTTTCAACCTATGTTTATCTTTGGGTCTAAGATGTGTTTCCTGTAGATAGCATATAGAAGGATCCTGTTTTTTAGTCCATTCTGCCAGTTTATGTATTTGATTGGGGAATTCAGTCCATTAACATTTAGTGTTATTACTGTTTGGGTAATACTTTCCTCTACCATTTTGCCTTTTGTATTATATATATCATATCTAATTTCCCTTCTTTCTACACTCTTCTCCACACCTCTGTCTTCTGTCTTTTTGTATCTGACTCTAGTGCTCCCTTTAGTATTTCTTGCAGAGTTGGTCTCTTGGTCACAAATTCTCTCAGTGACTTTTTGTCTGAAAATGTTTTAATTTCTCCCTCATTTTTGAAGGACAATTTTGCTGGATATAGAAGTCTTGGTTGGCAGTTTTTCTCTTTTAGTAATTTAAATATATCATCCCACTGTCTTCTTGCCTCCATGGTTTCTGCTGAGAAATCTACACATAGTCTTATTGGGTTTCCCTTGTATGTGATAGATTGTTTTTCTCTTGCTGCTTTCAAGATCTTCTCTTTCTCTTTGACCTCTGACATTCTAACTAGTAAGTGTCTTGGAGAACGCCTATTTGGATCTATTCTCTTTGGGGTGCGCTGTACTTCTTGGATCTGTAATTTTAGGTCTTTCATAAGAGTTGGGAAATTTTCAGTGATAATTTCTTCCATTAGTTTTTATCCTCCTTTTCCCTTCTCTTCTCCTTCTGGGACACCCACAACATGTATATTTGTGCACTTCATATTATCATTCAATTCCCTGAGCCCCTGCTCAAATTTTTCCATTATTTTCCCTATAGTTTCTGTTTCTTTTTGGATTTCAGATGTTCCATCCTCCAGTTCACTAATTCTAACCTCTGTCTCTTGAAATCTACCATTGTAGGTTTCCATTGTTTTTTTCATGTCTTCTACAGTATGTTTCATTCCCATAAGTTCTGTGATTTGTTTTTTCAGACTTTCCATTTCTTCTTTTTGTTCATTCCTTGCCTTCTTCATGTCCTCCCTCAATTTATTGATTTGGTTTTTGAAGAGGTTTTCCATTTCTGTTTGTATATTCAGAATTAGTTGTCTCACCTCCTGTATCTCATTTGAACTATTGGTTTGTTCCTTTGATTGGGCCGTATCTTCAATTTTCCTGGTGTGATTTGTTATTTTTTGCTGGTGTCTGGACATTTAATTACCTTAATTAGTTTATTCTGGAGATTGCTTTCACTTATCTTACCTAGGGTTTTCTTGCTAGATGAGTTTGTTGTCTATCTGTTCATTGACCTGCAGTTCAGCTTTTTCTGGGCCTCTAGCTTAAGTTTTGTTTAACAGAGGGTAAATTTTCAGTTCTTATTTTCTTGTTTCTTGTCCTGCTTGTAAGGTCCCTTTTCCCTCCCTACACTTAGGAGGGTCTACATAGGTATTACAGACTCCAGCCAGGTTTTCCCGGACTAAGCTGGCCTCCTTTCAGGGGGAAGGAATCACCTGCATCAGTTTTCCCTGAGTATGAGACCCAGCAGTTTGAAAGACTTTCCTGTGAAGTCTCTGGGCTCTGTTTTTCTTATCCTGCCCAGTATGTGGCACTTGTCTGTCTGCAGGTCTCACCAGCAAAATATGTTGTGGCTCCTTTAACTTTGGAAGGCTCTCCCTGCTGGGGGCGTGGTGGGGACAGAGGAAAGGTTGTAGGCTGGTTTTAATGGCTTCAAATTGTGAAGCCCTGGGATCTGAATTCCTTGAGAGAGGGACTCCACCTGAGTTGCGCCTCACCCCTCCCATGGGGAAGGCCCAGGTGGCAGACAGCCCCGAAAGCAGCCTGCTTCTGCATTTGGGGCAGTTGTAGCCTGTGCAATCCCAGAGCTGAGTCCAGAGGCAACCAAGCCACCACAGAAACAGCTGCACAAGGCTCCGTTTCATCCCCTTTCCTCTCTTTCAGTCAGCCCAACAGGCAACCTCTGCCCTGATCATTTCGCCTGAGCTGGGGGCCCACCCCAGTAGTCAGAATTTGTCCATCAGTGCCACCACCAGTGTTTGGTTGGACTCAGTCCCTGCTACTGTTGGAGACTCTTTCCTTTCCCTCTCGGAAGCCGTCTGTGGGGGAGGGGCGCCGGTTGCCAGCCACTGCGGCTTGGGGAACTCGCTGCTCCCAAGTCTCGCAGCCGGTCCAGGAAGCCGCCTTTGGGGGAGGGGCGCCGGTCTCCGGTCACCGCGGCTTGGGGAACTCGCTGCTCCGAGACTCGCAGCCGGTCCAGAGACTCACAGCCGGTCCGGCAAGCCACCTGTGGGGGAGGGGCGCCGATCGCCAGCTGCCGCGACTTGGTGAACTCGCTTTTTTGAGACTCGCAGCCGGTCCGGGAAGCCACCTCTGAGGGAGGGGCGCCAGCCGCTGGCCGCCACAGCTTGGGAAAGCGTGCGTTGCTTGGGAAACTCACCGCTGTGGAGATTCGCAGCCGGTCCAGCTGGTCCAGACTGGGGTACGCTGTGTGTCCGGTCTCTGCCATGGCTCCGGGAGCTGTTCTGTACTGTTTCTTGTCACTTAGTATTTGCTCTGGAGGACGAACTAAAACGCGCGCACCTTACCAAGCCGCCATCTTGGTCCCTTTCCCCTAAATTTGATATCTTATAACCTAAATACTATAACATGAACAGTACAACTTGTGTCACATGATAAGAAGAAAACAAGATATTTAATTTATATATAAATAGAAGCATACTCATGCAAAACAAGGAGGAAATAGTCATACCATCACAGCCTTAATTTCCATAGCTGATCACATGATCATAGCTCATATTTACCACTACATTCTTCTACTACTCTTTCCATGTACCTTTACTGTTGGCAAACACTTCAGCTGACCATGGTTCTTTTCCTGGTGGGGTAACCCAACCTGTCATTCCTGAAGTTTCTGGGCCATTGGAAGTCCCACTTGGCTTCAGTTGTGGCAATTTTCCATTGACTTTAATCACAGGGCATGGTATTAGGAAGAGATGCCCTAAGGCATCTCCTATATTCCAAGAAAACTCTTCTTTACCTACATTGTGTAGTTGCAGTCCTATTTCCCCTTGATAAGGTCAATCACCACAGCCAGTACAGTAGTCGCCTTCCTTGCCTATTGATACAGAGGCATGAGAAGCCTAAAGTATCCAACTGGCCCACTTAACTTCTAGTTCAGTGGAATCATTGTTGTGTCTCCTGGTAGGAGCACTCCTCCTTTAGGATGTAAGATCTATAGTTTATCAAAACTTAAGGTTTCAGGGACAGGGAGCAAAAATGTTTCTAGTGAATCACTAAAGGCAATAGTGACTGGTGCCACTTCCATTTCCAGCCCTTGATTCCTGGACCCATGAATCCTAGCTATGGGAAAAAGAGTACCATAGAGTGGATGCTGATTCAGAGCATACAAAGCCACCTGGGAATCATTGCCCCCACCCTGCAAGGTATTACCACCTACTTGGCACTGTAACTGGGTCTTCAAATGGTGGCCATTCCACCATTTAATCAACCCAGGTGTCTCCGGATAGTGGGGAAACAGACTTCTATGGGCATGTGTGCATTTCCACACTTCATTTACTATGAAGTGGGTTCCTTGATCAGAAACAATGCTGTGTGAAATACCACACTGCATATGATATTCAGTAAGACCACAGAGGGCAGTTTTGGCAGAAGTATTGCATACATTGCATATCTGAAATATCTGTCTATTCCAGTTAGAACAAATCACTGCTCCTTCTAGAATGGAAATGGTCCAATATAATCAACTTACTACCAAGTAGCAGGCTGATCACCTCAGGGATGGTGACACATTGGGGACTGAGGGTGAGTCTCTGCTCACCCATTTTGTGGATACAAGTCATCCTCTTTCCCTACCTACTACCGCCATTGCTCAATGGGTTCATAAACAAAGTGGGCATGGTTGTAGGGATGGAACTTACGCATTTGGAAATTTATGCAATTTATGCTGGCAGATTGGGCACTCAATAGTGGCCATAGCCAGGTCAGCCTTGGTAAGTAGAAGTCCATGTTGCTGAGCCCATGCATAAAGGACATCCCAGAAAGAAACTGTAGTGCTTCAGCAGTCTATTTTTGGGTGGTACCTGCATATTGTGCAGAACCATCTGTAAACCAGGCCCAAGTTTTCTATTCTTCAGTCAACTGACTGTAATGAACTCCCCAAGAGACCATGGCTCTGTGCTGGGAGAGAAAAGACAGTAACATGGCGGGAATAGGGGCCAAGTGCATTTCAGTCATTTTTTCATGTAAATTACATGTGTCTTCAGGACCTGCTCCAGCCCTATCTCTTATATGCCATTTCCATTTTATGATGGAGTGCTACTGTGCACACCTGATTTTATGGCTTAGTAGTTCAGGTTGGTGGGTCAGACAACAACCAGAGACTAGATTACTGAAGTCTCATGATAACTTGGTGGCCCATGGTTAAGCATTCAGTCTCTAATAAGGCCCAGTAGCAGGCCAAAAACTGTTTCTCAAAAAAAGAGTAGTTATCTGCAGAAAATGGTAAGACTTTACTCCCAAATTGTAAGGGTCTGTATTGTGATTCTCTTATAGGGGACTGCCAAAGGCTCCAGACAACATTTCTTATTTGCTACTGACACTTCCAGCACCATTAGATCTGCTGGATCATATGGCCCAAGTGACAGAGCAGCTTGCATAGCAGCCTGGACCTGTTGCTGAACCTCCTATTGTCCTGGTCCCCATTCAAAACCAGCAGCTTTTCTGGTCACTTCATAAATGGGCTGGAGTAGCACACCCAAATGGAGAATATGTTGTCTCCAAAATCCAAAGAGGCCAGTCCTGCATTGTGCCTCTTTTTTGTTCATAAGAGGGGCCAGATGCAACAGCTAATCCTTCACCTTAGAAGGGATATCTACATGGGTCACACCACTGAACACCTAGAAACATCATTGAGGTAGAAGGCCCTTGTATTTTTGTAGAATTTATCTCTCATGTCTTGACACGCAAATCCTTTACCAATAAATCCAGAGTAGTTGCTACTTCTTGATTACTAGGTCCAATCAACATGATATCAACAAATATAATGGACCAGTATGATGTCTTATGTGAGGGAGAAATGATCAAGTTTCCTTCAGACAAGATTATGACATAGAACTAGAGAGTTGGTATACCTCTGAGGAAGGACAGTGAAGGATATACTGCTGGACTTGCCAGCTGAATGAAAGCTGTTTCTGGTGGTCCTTACTGAACACCTATTGAGCAAAAAGCATTTGCCAGGTGAATAGCTGCATACCAGGTACCA
Organism: Tamandua tetradactyla; assembly: GCF_023851605.1. NCBI lineage: Eukaryota > Metazoa > Chordata > Mammalia > Pilosa > Myrmecophagidae > Tamandua > Tamandua tetradactyla. The sequence continues at coordinate 7,027,553 of NC_135346.1, read as the reverse complement.
GGGGATATGTTGATTTGTTTAAGTAATGATACCACATCTGGAACAGCAGCTCCAATTGGAGTCACCACCTGGTTAAGTTTATGATAATCCACTGTCATACTCCAAGACTTATCTGTTTTCCACACAGGCCAAATAGAGTTGAAGGGGGATATGGTGGGAATCACCACCCCTATATCCTTCAAGTCCTAAAGAGTGGCATAATTTCTGCAATCCTTCCAGGAATCAGATATTCTGACTTACTAATTTGCTAAGTAGGGGCAGTTCTCATGGCTTCCACTTGGCCTTTTGAACCATAAAAGCCCTCACTCCACAAATCAGGGAACCAATGTGTGGATTCTGCAAGTTGCTGAGTATAGCAATTTCAACTCTAACTCTCCAAGTTCTCTCAGTATTGTTAGTTCATATTAGTGAGACCATACATTATTTCTTCTTCTGTTTCTGACTAATTTCATTCAACATAATGTCCTCAAGGTTTATCAACATTATTGCATGCTTCATGACTTTATTCTCTCTTACTACTATGTAATATTCCATCATACGTATATACCACGGTTTGTTTTTCCACTTGTCCTGATAGACAATTGAGCTATTTCCATCTCTTGGCAGTCATGAATAATGCCATAACAAACAGCAGTGTGCAAATGTCCATTTGGGTCTCTGCCTCTGAATATGTACTTAGTAATGGGATTGCTGGATCATATGGCATTTCTCTACCTAGCTTCCTTCGGAACTGTCAAACTGCCCTTTAGAGTGGTTGCACCATTTTGCATTCCTGCCAACAGTGAATAAATGTGCCTCTTTCTCCACAGCTTCTCCAGCACTTGTAATTTTCTGTTTTTATTTTTATAATGGCCATTTTAGTGGGCATGAAATGATATCTTTTTGTGGTTTTGATTGGCTGTCCCTAATCACCAGTGAAATTGAGCATCTTTTCATGTTTTTAAGCCATTTGTATTTCCTCTTTGGAAAAGTGTCTGTCCATGTCATTTGCCCATTTTTAAAATTGGGTTGTTTATCTTTTTGTTGTTGACGTATAGGACTTCTTTATGTATTCAGGATATTAAACCCTTATCTGATCTGCAGTTTTCAAATAATGTCTCCCATCGTGTAGGCTGCCTTTTTACTTTTCTGACAAAGCCCTTGGATGCACAGAAAGTGTCCTGAGGAGATCCTGTTTCCCTATTTCTACTTTCATTGCTCATGTTTTGGGTTTAATGTCTAAGAAATCACCTCTATTACAAGATCTTTAAGATACTTCCCTACATTTTATTCTAAAAGTTTTATGTTCTTTGTTCTAATGTTTAGGTCTTTGATCCATTTTGAATTAATTTTTGTATGCAATGTGTGATAGAGGTCCTCTTTCCTTCTTTTGGACGTAGATATCCAGTGCTCCAAACACCATTTATTGAAGAGGTTTCTCTGTCCCAGTTGAGCTGGCTTGACCACCTTATCAAAGATCAATTGTCCATAGATGAGGGGGTCTATTTCTGAATACTCTATTTGACTCCATTGGTCATTATATCTATCCTTATGCCAATAACGTGCTGTTTTGATCATTGTGGCTTTGTAATATGCTTTAATGTAAGTAGTATGAGACCTTCTACTTCATTCCTCTTTCTCAAGACAGTTTTAGCTATTCAGGGCACCTTGCCCTTCCAAACAAATTTGATTATTTGTTTTTCTGTTTTGGCCAAGTACATTATTGGGATTTTAATTGGTATTGCATTGGATCTATAAATCAATGTGGGTAGGATTGATGTCTTAACTATATTTGTCTTCCAATCCACGAGCACGGTATGTTCCATTTATTTAGATCCTCTTTGATTTCTTTTAGTAATGTTTTATAGTTTTCTGTGTATAGGTCTTTTGTGTCCTTGGTTAAATTTATTCCTAAATATTTGATTCTTTTGGTTTCTATTATAAATGGAATTTTTTTCTTGATTTCCTCCTCAGATTGCTCATTACTAGTATTTAAAAACACTACTGATGTTTGTGTTTTGATCTTGTACACTGCTGCTTGCTGTAGTCATGTATTAACTCTGGTAGATTTGTTGTAGATTTTCAGGACTTTACTTAGAGTATCATGCCATATGCAAACAGTGAAAGTTTTACAGTTTTACTTCTTCCTTTCCAATTTGGATGCCTTTTATTTCTTTTTCTTGTCTAACTGCTCTAGCTAGAACATCTAGCACAATATTGAATAACAGTGGTGACAGTTGGCAACCTTGTCTTGTTCCAGATCTTAGTGAGAAAACTTCCAGACTTTCACCATTGAGTATGATGTTAGCTGTGGGTTTTTCATATATTCCCTTTATCATGTTGAGGAAGTTCCCCTCTATTCCTATCCTTTGAAGTGTTTTCATCAAAGAAAGGATGTTGAATTTTGTCAGATGTCTTTTCTGCATCTATCAAGATGATCATGTGATTTTTCTGTTTTGATTTATTGATGTGGTATATTATGTTAATTGGTTTTCTTGTGTTGAACCAGAATCTGATCTATCTTTTACTAAATTTAATTACTTCTACAAGCATCTTTGCTAAGCTTATCACATGTCCTAAGATATTGTAATTCTCTGACATATCTGGGAATTTAAAAAAAATTAAATCTTTCTTTTTAAATTCTTTACCATTTTGAGAGTAATCCTTCTTTCTTGTCAATCCAAGAATACATCTAGTAATTGCTCTTTAAGGAATTTTTTTCATTTATCCCCTTCAATATTTGCATTTAGTAAGAAGGAAGTTTTTTGAGCTGTCACCACAGCTGATTTCCCTGTGTTATCTTAATGTCTCCTTAGGATGACAGCAGAGTTAGGAGTTTGTCTTTGTGTAACAGTAGTGCCTTCATTGTTTTTCGGGATACCTCTTACCTTTGCACTCTCATACTGACAGGAGCAGTAACTGATATTTTTATTAGCGTTTTTCTCTAATTCTCCTTTCTCAGAATTGCCAGTTGTTGCAAGTGCCAATAGCCAAATTACTCAGATTCATAACAGTATACTTTGCAAGTCCTGCTAGTATTTATTTTTATTTGTTTTGGGGAGTCTACCAAACTAGTTAGTAATGACAGAATTTCTCTGAAACATTTTAACCACACTGAGGGTCAGTGATTTCCATATATTATAGTCATTGCAACTATATGACTGCATATTATGGTCATATAATTGCAAAAAGTTTCTTTTGGGGTGATTTGGTTCCTATCTGAAAATTTTCAGACCCAGACTCTATCATCCACTTCCCTGATGATCATTTAAATATAAAGCCAAGTGAACACATGAGCATTATCTGAATACTTCCAAACTTGTTCCATTCAAGCTGTGGTTTAATCTTATCAGTCAACCAACTAAATGCTTTATGACTAAAGAAAACAAGTTTGACTGCTTTGAATGATTCAATATTCAAGTTATTCAAAGTACTTTGCTCCTAAAAAATAATTTATTTCAGCCTCTGGAAAAATAATGATTTAACCTGAAGGTTCTTTCTGGTTTTTAATACATAGCTCTCTTAGAGGATGAGCTTGTGTTTTAAACTTTATTTACTGTAAGTGCTTGGTAACCCAAGCCACAAAATTGCGACGACCTTATTCTCTTTTATTTTCCCAGTTTTTCTTTCCTCTCTGAGTGGTGCCAGCAACAAAAGGATATGTAACTTTATCCTTTCTAGTTGCTAATACTTTACCTAGTAGACTGTGGAATGTCAAGTTCTATAATTGCTGCTATTTTCACCATTCTTTTCCTTTTTCGCTCTGAAGTGGCTAAAATGTGTTTCCGAATTATATTTTTAAAATAAAGTTCCTTTAAGTTGACAAGAGGTTAAAGAAATATCCAAGTCAAAGTGTTTTGGACTTTGGTTTTTAAAATAGGATTTGGTTTTGCAGCTCCAGAAATGGGCCATTTCAAACTTCCCAGGTTTTCTTTTCTAAAACCTTTGTATGAAGTATAAATTCTTTTATCCTCTGGAAAATTTGTAGGTCATTATTACTCGATAGAAATGAAAATGAAGTTCATTAACAATGGAATAATATTGAAAAAAGATAAACTGAGTATCACTATTACTGTGAAAAAAAGACCGAAAACAAACCACTGACTCCCAGGATGCAATAAGACTACATAAACCCTCAACATGAGACTTAAAGTTTGGATTTCTCCACTGCTTTTTGATACACACTGGATCAATGTGTGTTCTCTTTTCTCTTCTGCCATCATCTTTAGGAAAGCTAAGGATTTTTCATCCAACTCATTGGAAGTGTATTCTCTGCCTTTCCTCGGTCCCTGGTGAATAGGGAGGATGTCGCTGACCTGTTAGAAGAGGTCCCCATACCCAGTATTGACTAAGATCCCAGAAGCGTTTGTATGTAATTCAACAAGAGATAGCTTCCACGTGTCAGAGAATTCAGAAGATAGCAATATACCAAATTTACATACAGAATATTTCTTTTTTTTTTTTATGCTGTATGGCAGGGGTCACATTTCATTCTTTTTCCATGTGAGTATCCCCTTATTGTAGCACCATTTATTGAATTTTTGTTTGTTCATCTGTTTGCTTGTTTGGGAGGTGCATGGGCTGGAAATCGAACCTGGGTCTCCCACATGGCAGGCGAGAATTTCACCACTGAGCTACCCTTGCACCCTTCAAAAGGTTTCTTAATATGAACAACAAGCTTTCTGTACTACTTCAGTTTCTCCCCTTGGATACATTATACTTTGTCTGCATTCCAATTAAAATGTGATGCTGCATCTTAACACATCACGCTTGTATAGTTTGGCCAGTACAAAGGAGAAGAGATCCCTCATTCTGCTTGCTCTACATATAGTATTTCTACATATAAATCTTTTCCATATATGTTGCTTTTATACCATGTCTTAAATTTGTGCACTGAAGTTTAGGGTCCTAATGTTCTCCTAATAAATATAAGCTTAACAGTATAGAATACCAGCTGATCAATTTTGGACATTGATTCTGGTATTTTAGATAGTCCTTTATGTTTAACATCATCTGCACCTTTATCAATGTCATAATTGAAAATATTTTAAAAAGCAGGGATAAACATAATATAAGTTAATTTTAGTCAGCGTTTTCTGCATGTGGTACTCCAACAAGTTACAAATACACGCTAACTGTACTATTTGTTTTAGGTCAAAGTTTTCCATCTTTTACCTTGAAAGTGTATCAGATGCTTAACTGAAATTAGGGAGAATTCTGTCTGTACTATTCCCTGATTCACAATCCAAAATGGAGAGAACCCAGAACTGGTCACGCTTTTTTAAAATAACTCAATGATTATTCTTATATTATATATATATATATAAATTATATTATATATATATATTTATATATATTAAAACAACTCAATGTGCATTTTTTGAATGCACAGAAACATTTTTGGGGGATCATCTATTCTGAAATCTTTCCAGAGACCAGTAACAAGTTTGCATAGTTGCTTTCTTGTGAGTTTTCAAAAATTTATGGTCTTCAGGCATTTTTAGTTTTTCCACAACACTTTATAGAAGAGGCTTAACTATGTCGCACACGCACACATTCTCAGTTTTCTACTCTGTGAGTTTCCCAAAGTAGGAGACAGCAATACACTTAAAGCATTCAGTGGTACGGAGCAAACTGTTCTGATAAAAAAGAAAGAGAGAGAGATAAGTGCTGTATTTATCTTCCAAAATAAAGAGATTTAGGCATGTAACGTAACTAAAATGGACTTTGCTTCAGTAAAGGTGAATAAAATGGAAACAGTTTTCACTATAAAACTCTGCTAACACGTATAGTCTTCCGTGAAGTTCTTTTGTTTTCTCATTACCTGGAGTTAACTCTGCAACACTCAGGAGCAAGCTCTTTCCTTCTCCCCTCACCTGCACAACAAAACCTCCTTTCAGCCAAGGATCTGATATAGCTAGATATTTTAGTGAGACTTTAAGTCAATGTATTCTCTTTCAAATGGAGTGTTTGTGTTTTAAAGCCTATCTCTCTTATCTTCAAGTATGGAATTTAAATCGAGGTCCTTTATTAAGGGCATTTCAAGTACCAGAGAGCAGGAGGGGGAAATCTAGAGAAACTGGGAGGGGAGAAGGGCTCTGGTTATCCCTGAGATCACACCACTTGGATACTACTTGCTGGGACTTGTAACTGAAACCCATCTGGACCAGAAAGGGTCAATAGTTCAAGAAAGATAGGAGATCTGCTCTAAGCGTCACTGTCTGTATCTGAAATATGAGATTGAAAATATATGATTGTATTTATCTTCAAAAAACATGAATCAATTTTTTTTTGTCAGTAATTTAGCCCTCATTGCTAAAAGCCTGCAAAAGAGACCCTGGATAAGAAAATTGAAAGTCATTGCAGGTTTAATTCAACAAAATATTTCAGAAATTTGGCTTTGGTCCTTATACTATCTTCTCCTCATATGGTCACTCTGAATGGTGCCAGTTTGGAGGCTTAAAAACATTGCAAATAATTTTAATATCATTCCTATCGATAATAATATAATCATTACAAAACTCCCTGGTAAAGGCTTTTAGCCTTTTAAATTGTCCATGCATTTTATCCCCTAGAACTTCTATATGTCTAATAAATCTGCAATGATTTGTCATGTCAATCCTTATACATATTTTTAGATTAAAACATTTCATTCTAATGCTGTTTCATTTGAAGGATATGATATATTTTATTTACATATAACTGTTTGCTAAATGGCATTTGTGTTTGAGGTCAGATATTGATGGGAAAAAAAAGAAACCACTCAGGAGAGTTAGTCACCATCCACAGCAATAAGATATTTTGAGAGAATTGTTTCAATGAAAACATAGGGTTGAATAGCACAAGGCATGGATCCAAAATTCACTTCTCATAGTTTTGGTGATTTCATATGCAATTCCAGGAAATTAGTTTAATGTAAATATTTTCCCTTTCGTTTTAGAGGCTCTTTGTTTTTTTCGCATGGGCAGGCACCTGGAATTGAACCTGGGTCTCCAGCATGGCAGGCGAGAATTCTCCCTGCTGAGCCATCGTGACCTACCCTCCCTTTCATTTTATCACATATTTTTTAAAATTGGAAAAACCTCTGAGAAATGTCATGTAAAATCAATGATACCTCATTGTACCCTTGGCAAGTTAGGAATCAGATTTGAATAATTATCATTTATTCTGATTGCAAATTTATTGTAAAAATTCTGATGCAATCTTGGTTAGGTTAAAAAAGGTAATTAAATTGACTTACTGTACTGGAATGTTGCCTTTGGAACGTACCGTAGGAGATATGGAGGCAGTCACAAACCTCTAAATCTGTCACTATCCTTTATAATGACAATGAAATGACTAATTAGGTAGAATTGTGACATACTATAAATAAGAAATCATATTTGTTGGTTTATTTTGCTATTATTATCTTCAAGGTAAGAGCATTGCTAAATTCCAATAATATTCATTCAAATATCTCAAGTAGATTTTTATCTCAAATATCTCAAGTGAATTACTTTGGGCTCCTATCAACTAATCACATCTTCAAAGACCCTGTTTCCAAATAAGGTCACATTGACAGAAACACAGTTAGAAGCTTGAACAACATTGCTTTGGGGGAAGGGGGGACAATTCAACCTGTGACAAGACTAAGAATGTCTATTTCTTGTTTCCTGAATATGGTCAAAATGAATGTTGAGGGCTACATGCTGGAGTTGGGAATGCATTTTAGAAAAATGGCTTCAAGTATATTATCTCATTTAATCCTCACCACCATATAAAGTGGTAGCATCGGTGGTTGGGTGGTAGAAGGCTTGTCTGCCACGTGGGAGACTGTGGTTTAATGCCTGGCCCATGCACCCCCCACAATAATTAAAGGCCAACATTATTATCCACATATTACAGGTGAGGAACCTGAGGAAGAGAGAGATTAAACAGCTTGCCTACGGTCACCCAGCTGATTACTTTTGGAGACAGATGAACACACAGCCCACATTTTTAATCATAGCACCTATAGTCTATTATTTAGAAAAAGTGAAATGCATCATCAACGTCAGAATGTTTACTTTATGGTAATGAAAGCTGGATGGTGAGAGACTGTAACATGACAGCTATTATGAAATACCTGGGAGGTAACACAGAAGTACCCAAAAGGATAGGCAAAAATACCAACTACTAGGAATAAGTCCAAAAGAGTCACTAATACTGATGAATTGCAACAAAGTAAATTATGTCAAAGGATGAGTAGAAAAAAATGTAGATGAATTTTATGAAGGTTCACAAAAAGCATTAGAAATATATCGATATTTATATTTAAAGAAACAAACAGCTATGGATGCCAAGCAGAGGCTGTGGGAAAGTCTGTCCATAGGAATCCATGAAAGAGACCAGCTGGACAGAGCATGATGACGGGGTGGAATCGGCAAATCAGATGAGCAAAGGGAGAAGAAAATCACGTATTTGATGTTTGTAAATGTTTCATACATAATTCTGTTAGAATCCATCATTGGATTGCATTGAATTGAGTTTTCTTTTTCAAAAGTTATTTTTTGTTTTGTTTTGGTTTTATTTTTTATGTTTGTTTATTTATTTTTAGATTGAGTTTTGATTAAGAAAGAATTTCTGTAGGTTTTAGTAACAGAGAGTCCAGTGGTAGATAGATCAGGGACTTATTTTCCAAGAAGTTACTTCAGGCGATGACTTGTCCTCCCCACCCGAGTCTCCTAATCTGCAGAAGAGGGCATAGGGTTGGGAGAATGGCTCTGCTCAGCTTATGGGCCACAGCCATGTCTGAGCTTTATTTCATTAGTTCTGTTATTTGAGCCTAGTGACAGAAAGAAACAGGTGAAGAGGGGAGATAAGCTATTATATCAACATTTATGGAAGTGGTCTAACCCAAATGACCATTTATTGCATAGAAAAAGCTGTTGAAGTCTATATGCTTCCTAAGTATTTACCCAGTTTATTTATTTGTGGCTGATTGTTTCAGTACATCCAACTTTAATTGCACATCGTGAAGGCACAAGAACTCTGCAGTGGAAGAGGTGGCCTCAAAAGCAGGCATAATGTCTTTGAGTGACCTCTGCCGACCCTTGCTCCTGACCCTTGGGTCTCAGCTTTCTCACCTGTGGACTAGTATTATCTGTTGTAAAGAATGATGAGGAGGACTCATAAAATAAACAGTGTAAACTAGCTGGCATGATGATTGCCCTCTGGAAGGGATTTTAGTGAATAGCAGCTATGACTATGTTTTTCTACTGCAGAGGCATTAAACAGTGAGTCTTACCAGTTGAGCAACAAGCCATACAGATTTAAAAAATGAAAAATAAGCCAGGTAAACATCCCTTTTGCTGGCTCTATGGAGACAGATTACAAAGTGGAAGCATGCCAAAAATAAATCTAGGGAAAGGTAGATGACAAAAACAAGAAAGATTCAACACAGGACAATGAAGAAAAACATGAGAGAACAAGGCTAAGCTAATGGGAAAACTATTTTGATTTCAAGTCAGATATGTGACTGATTTTAGATGTGACCCTTCCCAGGCTGGGCTTATGGTAATCACTGACTTTAAATGTGATCCCAAGAACATTCTGACATGTATTTTGGTTTCATTGCATCAGTATGTAGAATCAATGACAATTTTAAAACATGATGAGACTTTAGCTACAACAGGAAAAGTCGTAAATAGTTTGTTTGTGTTAAATAAGAATATGTGCCCCCACACTCTGTCTCCCACTAACTAAAAACAAGCACCAAATAGAGGAAAAGACGCTGGGGTCCCCAAAGTCTTTGCACATATCCCGAAGTGTCTACTCTGTAGGGTCATGAAGGGCATCACCAGCTGAAAAGGCATCACTCTGTTCTTTGAGGACTAAGGGGAGTGCATAAGAACCAAAGGACAAACGCCACAGGGAAATTCTTAGTGTTGAGAAACATATGCAAATAAATGTTCACAGATGAATTGATGTGAACTACACCTTCTCATCTTCTGGTTTTCATTTCTGCACTTCTCTGATTTAGGAGCTCTGTTTTACACAGTTTACATATTTTTCAAGTTCTGGCTCCAATGGAAACCTCTTTGTGAAGACTTTTTCCTCCAGAACTATAATCCAAGTGATCATTTTATCTCTCTGAAGCCTCAAAGAGCAACATTTGCACTTATGACATATATTATGCTTTATATCATATAATTAGTTTTTGTTTTTCTTTTTCTCCTTGGTTGTAAACTATTCTAGGACAGAAAAATTGGTTTATTATTCTTTGAACACCGCCATTATCAAGTATACATTTTCACATGTTTTAGATACTCACTATATATTTGTTGAATAAATGCTATATTACAAGCATTCACCAAGTTCTTGGAAAAATAATAGCTATGGTTTTAGATTCTAAAGATTCTGACAAAAATCTCCTAAGAGGACCTATACCATTTGTATCTCACTGGAACAGCCCCAGAAGCTAGTAGCCACCCCAAGGCCACAGCAGTCACAAAGCCAGGAGATTCTGAGTCTTCAACATAAGATAACTTCATAGGCTTCTCTTAGACCACATGGTCTTCCTTCAGAGGCATCCTTTTTACATCTCATCAGTTTTGAGTTTGTCATATTCAGGTTCACAAAACAGTTAAGGCTTCATGTGTCTGTTCATTAATTCACCTACTTGATAAATATATAAAGCACTTCCCCTAAAATATATATTGGTGATAAAAATTAATAAACATAAACCTTTCCTTCAAAAGGATCCTGATATAGTAGGAAAAACACTGCTCCAGGAGGACAATAACCATGTCCACATATTCCCTGCTGTGTCCTCAGTGCTTGATGCATGGCCTGGCATTTCTGGGGTACCCAGTCAATATCCACTGAATTAAATAATTAATTAAAAGTGATATGTTATGCTCCTGAAACTCAGAATTAGAGTCCTGCAATTCTGAAAGTCAGCATTACTCCATGCAGCAACTTAAAGAAGCTGAAAAAGAAATCAGACTCCAATTAGAGATAAGAATTAAATGAACTTTGTTAGGAATAAGGTAAATCAGAATACAAGATAAATTATGATATTGTCAGATGCTAAGGTAAAGGATGATGCATATTTTAAAACGTCAACTTCTATGGGAGACCAAAGGAATAGATATTTATTTTGTCCAAAATTTAAATTTTCTGTAGCAAATATCTAATATAACCTGTCTGGTCAGTTTATTTAAACAACCTAAGTACATGGAGCCTAGAATAGGGAATGCAATCTTATTATTCCGTATAGGTTGATGTAATACCTGAATACATTTAGAGTATTTGGGGCAGTAAATAAACATGTATTTGCAAAGTCACCTTGATGTACTGGGGGAAAAGGTGGGGGATTGCTGATATTCTTTCAGGCATTAGGAACTCCCAATTTAGCAAACCAAACCCTTAACATGGAGCCTAGAATAGGGAATGCAATCTTATTATTCTGTATAGGTTAATGTAATACCTGAATACATTTAGAGTATTTGGGGCAGTAAATAAACATGTATTTGCAAAGTCACCTTGATGTACTGGGGGAAAAGGTGGGGAATTGCTGATATTCTTTCAGGCATTAGGAACTCCCAATTTAGCAAACCAAACCCTTAATCTTGAGGCTTGCCCTTATGAAACTATTTCTGCAATGGCAAAGCTAGGTCTGTATTTAATTATGCCTGAGTCACCCTCAGAGAGCCTCTTTTGTTGCTCAAATGTGGCCTCTTCCTTTAAGCCAACTGTAAATAAACTCACTACTCTCCCCAGTTATGTGGGACATGACTCCAAGGTGTATAAGTTTCCCTTAACACAGGACATGACTTCCAGTGATATGCCTGGCCCTGGCATCATGGGATTGAGAATGAACAAAAGGGAGAAAAGAAATGGAACAATATAAGGTTTCTGTAGATAAGAGATTTAAAATAGTGTCAACAGGTCTTCCTGCAGATTATTCCAATGCAAGTTTAGCCAGATATTGCAAATTGCCACAGTATGCCATGTCCCAACCAACAGTAATCCTGAAAACCCTAGGGAGTGTCCTGGCTCTATCTAAGCCTCTATAAAAACTTTTCTTAGCAAGCTTATTTTTTCAGAAACTTAAGGCCTCCAGATTGATTCTAGGCCAGGTAAGACCTGAAACCCAGAGATTCTAGTATTACCAAGAACAATTACCAGGTTCATTCCAATACCCCTTAAGGTCAGCACCCTTTTCCAGTATGAAAAAGTTGAAATGTTCACTACCCAGATTTCCCTGAAGATTTAGAGAAAGACCAAATGAGAGGGAGGAGGTGAAACTGAGAAATTCGGATTTAACAAATAACTGTGACTACTGACTCATTATATAGATATTCCTTTTTAGTCTCTAGTGTTTTAGAATAGCCAGAAGGAAATACCTGAAGTTGTGGAACTGTAATCTAGTAGCCCTGATCTTTGATAATGGTTGTATAACGATATTGAAAAAAAAAAAGTCAGTTTCCAGTGTTTGTATGATCTACTTCTGGATGTTTTGCTTTGTTCCACTGAGATACTTGTCAATACTACACTGTCTTAGTTAACCTACATCTATTATAAAGTCTTAAAAATGGGTACTCTGCGATACTAGTGGTCAGTAAGAGGAAGGGGTAAGGGGTATGGAATGTATGGGTTTTTAAATTTTTCTTTTAATTTTTTTTCCTAGAGTAATGCAAATGTTGTAAATATGAGCATGGTGATGAGTACATGGCTATATGATGATATTGTGAACCATTGTTTGTATACTTCAGGATGGATTGTATGGTATGTGAAGATATGTCAATAAAATTTATATTTAAAAAGTGATATATTATACAGAGATTTGGGTAGAGTCAGTTGGGAGTACAAAGAGGACAGGAATTTGTTGTACAAGAAGTGTAAGGGATGGTTTCAGAAAAGGGAGGGCACTGTTACCAAATTCTGAATGGAAAATGGACATGTAGTCAGCTGGGAAAGGGATAAGAGCTCCCACGCAGTGTGAGAGAGGTAAAACAGTATGCCAGGCCATCAAATATGACAATCAATATTTCCTTTCTTTGGGTTGAAGACTGTTCTAGTTTGCTAGCTGCCAGAATGCAATATACCAGAAACAGAACAGCTTTTAAAAAGGGGGATTTAATAATTTGTTAGTTTGCCGTTCTAAGGCCAAGAAAATGTCCCAATTAAAACAAGCCTATAGAAATGTCCAATGTAAGACATCCATGGAAAGATATCTTGGTTCAAGAAGGCTGATGGAGTTCAGGGTTCTTTCTCAAGTGGAAGGGCACATGGTGAACACAGTCAGAGTTTCTCTCTCAGCTGGAAAGGCACATGGTGAACACCATCAGGGTTCCTCTCTCATCTGGAGGGGCACATGGCGAATATGGCATCATCAACTCCTGGCTTCCTGTTTTGCGAAGCTTCCCGGGAGGTGTTTCTCTTCTTCATCTCCAAAGCACTGGTTGATGTACTCTCTGCTTTGTGTTGCTGAGGCATTCTCTGCTCTCTCTGAAATCTCCTTCATTTCCCAAAATATTTCCTCTTTTATAGGACTCCAGAAATTTATCAAGACCCAGCCAAATGGGTGGAGACATGTCATCACCTAATCCAGCTTAACAACCACTCTTGATTAAATCATATCTCCAGGGATATGATCTGATTACAGTTTCAAACATACGGTATTGAATAGGGATTATTCTGCCTTTATGAAATGGGACTTAAACTAAAACATGGCTTTTCTAGAGAACAAACATCCTTTCAAACCAGCACAGAGACCATTTTGAGAATTTGATGACAATTTTGCTCAAATTTACCCAGAACAAAAATGCTTAAATATATGAGGGAGATTCTCTGCATAATACTGGCTGAAACCAAAGGCTTATGATAATAAAGTAGATGCCACATGCTCCGATATTCCAAACTGAGGTACTACAGCACCTATGTGGGATTTCCAAAACTGAATTAGAAATTCTTTGCTCATCATATAACCTGAGGTTATATAAGAGTTTTTAGGGAGGATGTTGTGTGGTCCTGTGGCATTTCCATCCCTGGCTTATGATAGGGGAGCAGAAGAAGGAATGAAGCTGGACTTCTACCCTCTCACCATACCCCAAATGAGAGGGCTACAAGGTATCCTCAAGAGTACCTGGTGGAGAGAGGGAACTTATGGTCTATCTCAAAACGTAGAAATGTAAATCCATGAAAGGCAGAAAATAGCAAAGCAGAGATAAATGTTTCTGCAGAGATTGGTGAGGGTTCCTTTGTGTGAAAGGAAGCCACAGGAGGAAAGTGGCCTGAGGTTGTTTGTGGAAGTACTGCCTGGGAGAGAGAGGTAGGTAAACAAAATAACATAGCTGAGGGCTAGCTTCTAAGATGTGGGGGCGGAGGTGACCAGCTGGAGTATGGAAGGTGGTGTTGGATATTCACCATGGTGCAACTGTCCCAGAAATCTATAAAAATGCACCAACAAAACAAATCCTAGTGAGACCTTAACTGAGGATTGAATCATGCCCCCCAATTAAGACAAGCTTGTATCCCAACCACTGGTCCTATGGATGTGAACCCATTTGTAAATAGGACCTACGAAGATGTTATTAGTTAAGGTAGGCCCAAATGAATGAGGATGGGCCTTCATCCACTATGGCTAAAGTCCTTATAAGCAAAGGAAATTGGGCACATAAACCACAGGAGACACAAGAAAGCAGAAATCAACAGAGCCTGGAGGAGAAAGGAGAAGACATCATCAAATGCTTTGCCATGCTATAGAAAAGCCAAGGACTAAGGACCACCAGCGGCCAGCCCCAGAGTGCCACAGCCTTCAAGGAAAAAGCATTGCTTTTCCCCATCTTAATTTTGAATTTCTCCTAGCCTCAAAACCAATGATCCAATAAATTTTCATTGTTCAAGTCAACCCTTGTATGATATTTGTTTTAGCTGCCAGAAAACTAATACAAGTATCATTGCCAAATCTCAACAATATTAGTCCCAGGCCCTTTTATAAATCCCCTCTCCCCACTGGGCCCACTGTGAAGGGGCTAAAAACCTGAGCAAGTAAGCATTGAGAAGCTGAAAAAGAAGCTCTAAATTACATGAAAGTGAACAGTTTGCATTCTTACACTGGACTGGACTTTTCAATTTCTGAAATAAAGCTACAGTTAATGAATGCAAAGGATCAGAAAATCTATTAAAATAACCAAAATTATATCATGGGGCAAGGAAAAATAGCCCACCAGACATATTGGAAAGTACAGTGACTTGTTAAATCCTTTTAAGTCCAGCTCCTTTAATATAGAACTTGTATACATAAACCTGAATTGTATGTACAACTTCAGGGCTTTCTCAGATCAGACTAAGCGGGACCTGAAAAATATTGGGATGTATGCCGAGGGAAAGCTGGAGGCAGAAGAGGTCAACATGGTTATCCAAGCAGCATTGTTGTTTCTCAGAATCCTGCATCAGTAAGACATAGTTTCTCCTGTAGTGGCTGTTGCTGCTGGAAAGGGACCTGAGAGGGCCTGAGAGGAACTGTGTGGGGACCTGCAGGTGCCTGGAGCAGGGGACACAGGAGAAGGCAGGGAGATACTGTTCTCCCACAATAGGGAATATCAAGATAAGTTTTCTGTTTAAGAGCCTCTACTTCTGCAACTTTATCAAAATCTATATACTTTGCATACTTCTGTTTCATAGTGAGGATACCCAGATTTGTCAATCTCTCTACTCAGGGTTGATCAAGAAACATGATTTAATTTTAATTTCCTGTCATATGAAACAACAATATGCTACTAGTAATTTGGAAAAGTATTAAGCATAGGATAAATTTGGCAAAGATTGATAAAAATCTCATTTCACAAGAAAATGAAAACACATAGATTGATCGAATGGAGCTAAATCAAATTCTGCCTCTTTATTTTTACAGTCCTTGGGCTATCAATATTTATTCCAAAAGTACTGTTTAAATGCAAGAATATATAATAGTATAGAGTTAGAAGACCAAAATTTACTTGAAGAACACTTGAATACAGCAGACTGTGTGCCAAAAGTCTCCAAATTTAGCTCTACATAGAATATAATGTTTATTAAAAGATAAATAATACCGGGTGGGCCACGGTGCCTCAGCAGGCAAGACTGCTTGCCTGCCATGCCAGAGGACCCGGGTTCGATCCCCGGTGCCTGCCCATGTTAAAAAAAAAAAAAAAAAAAAAAAAAAAAAGATAAATAATACCAACCCCTAACTCGAAGCTACTGTAATTTGGAGTCACTGTCAAAACTCAGCATGTGCCAGTCAGGATGTTAGATTCTTATGTAGCAATAACTCCTAAAGAGGTTGTTATTTTGCCATTTAAAAATGAAGACTATTAGGGTCAATTGCCAGACTATACAACAAAGTACATGGTGAAGTTTGAATTCAAACAGTATTTTTTCCCAACTCCAAGTATTTCCACTCTACCACATTGTTTCTTGGGAGAGGGTAAGAAAGAAGTGAGGTTTAAGGCTTTTGCAAAAGTTGGATGAGATGTAACTGAGTTGAATTTTGGCAGCATAAGGTAATATTGCAGGGTCAGAATGGATGAAATATGACCACCTATTTGGTGTGGGAAAAAAAAGGCAATGGCAAAATCCAAGTTTAGAAGCCCGAGAAGATCAGACAGAGCAAAGCAACATCTGAGACATCAATATCTAGCAGTTGCCAATATAAAGGAGGGGGAGAAAAATCTATGCATGAGGGCTCCTTAAATGGGGAAAAGATCTGTATATGCTTCGAGTAAATATTTTTATAAGCTGTTTAGGATGGATTCATCTAGAAATAATAGATGATCACAAGTTGACTTCTAAGAATGTGGACTCTACTTAATCATATAATTTTGCTTTGCTGTATAGGAAATGCAAGTATGGAGGCAGAGCTTAATTGCTCCAGGAAGGCAGAGAAGAGGCAAAAGCAGCTATGATTTTCAATGCCATGCATTCCTCCTACAAGCTCAGCCTCTTTTTCAAGGATAAAATGTTTTCAAATATATTAGTTTGAGAGTTACCAAATAACTAGGTTTCCAAGCACATTTGCATTAGAAAAGTGTTCTAATATTTCAAAAATAAATTAGATAGGTTCAGTGATAGAATAGGTGGAGTAGCAGGTTTGCAGGGGTCCATCTGCACAGCCATGCCTGTAGACATACATGCAAACACCTGCAATTTAAGGCTATCCTGTTCATGCCATTTGGGTTGAGAATATTGCCTTCCTAAGCATATTCTCCCCAGCTTTCTCTGACACTTTCATTTCCTTTATTACATGGGTGAGATCCTGTTTTTCTCCCTATCATATATTATTTCCCCTAGTCTTTACCAAGAAGGCTAGAGTAGGTTGTGTTTGCCTTACGAACAATCTCCAGGTTGTGTTCTCACTAACGCCATTGGCACCTGCAGGAAGGAAACTGCACTGGTATCAGTTGCCATTATGGGGCAGCAGGAAACTATTGCCCTGGATGTCTCAGATCACTGGACTTCACAGTCCTAGGACTGAACAGTCTCATTCAAGATCTATTTGCTATCTTTCAAATGCTCTAATATAGCCAATTCTTATATGGTAGATGTTTTGCCCAAACTCCTAAATCTAAATAAAGTTTGAATGCACTTCTATTCCTATTCTATACACAAAGAAACTTAAATATACTTTATCTCAGTCTTTAATGAAATACATCAATGTAGCTAGATAGTTTAAATCAATCATTTACAGGATTCTGAAAACCATTTAAATTTTGAAAAGTTTACTCTTGCCCACATTTTAAGAGTCACCTTCTAAATTCTGGTCAATACTAATTAGCACGTCCCAACTGTGCCAAACATGGTTCTAGGACCTTTGAACACATAAACTCATTTGAATTTCACAAGCTGTATAAGGTAGTGTTTCCAACCCCTTTGTAGATTGAGAAATCTAATCAGAGAGGTGAGAACTTTCTAAATGTCATATGCTAGTAAGGGACACTTAGATATGAACTTGAGTCACTTGATCCAATGTTAGAGCCAACGCTTTGAACCAACACTCTCTTTGTTCATAAACTCTGAAATTGGCCCTAAAACAATAGGAATAAATCTAATGATTAAAATTTTATAAACTAAACTCTAAACTATCGAAGCCTATTTACAAAACAATTAAGTGCTGAGATGATTCAGCAAGAGCCACCCCTGAAACGTGGAGCAGACTAAGAAAGAGGGGGAAGAAAAGACTACTCTGAAAGGGTTAAGGTTTCCAGAAGGCTGTGATAGCAGGACTGCAATCAAGGGCCACCATAAAGAAACAGCAGGAGAGTGAAGATGAATCTTGGTCATGCTGTGAGTGCACAAGCCCTTCCTTTAAAACTGTGTCAAACCACCCAGGAGCAGGACAGAAAGCTACATTTCAACTTGGTTCCATTTTAGAATGGACAGGCTAGTTTTTTCTGAAGCTAAACAGCTGAAGATCAGCCTTACCACTTGAATCAATAGTATCCAGTTGAAAACCTGGACTGAGTTTTGGCTGACAGGCTTCCTCAGGATAAGTCTATTTTTCCATCATAAAATAAAATAAAAGTTATCCGTGCTATTAAGCAGCAAAAGCTTTT
Organism: Tamandua tetradactyla; assembly: GCF_023851605.1. Lineage (NCBI taxonomy): Eukaryota > Metazoa > Chordata > Mammalia > Pilosa > Myrmecophagidae > Tamandua > Tamandua tetradactyla. The sequence goes on along the minus strand of NC_135346.1, from coordinate 7,009,017 downwards.
TGAACCCACCTCCCAAGTTAAACCACAACATTCTTCAGTTCTGCTTTCTGGTAGGTCAATTAGTCTGGCATTTTTAAAAAAGAGAGAAAAATGCTTTTTTAAAAATATGTTGCTTCAATGTTCCGCTCCTTTTTCCCTTATCCGTTTGGAAGACAGTTTCGTTTAGGAGGTCTGTACTCTTTCGTTCATTTCTGTGGGATTCGCTTGGCTTTTTTAGGTGCAGAACAAGGTCTTTTGGGAGCATGGTCTATGCAATTATATATTTTTCCAGGCTGGAAACTCAAATTTTGGAAGAGCTAAATGAGAATGGTGTTGGCAATAATTTCCTTGGCAAGTTTTTCCAATCTGAAAATGGGCACTTTATTTTTGCATACACTATGTCCTTTACCTACCATTTCAGAATACTGCTTCATGCAAATCAATGAAAGACCAGCCTCTTTTGGGTAGAAGAATCAGGAATACTATTCAGGTATTAAACCTAAGGGGAAGGTTGCCACATTTTCATAATTCTGCTCTTATGAAGCATCATTTATATTAAACAGAAAAAAACTGAGAAAAGGAAAAATATAGAGGCTTCCCTATTTTTCCAAGAAACTCAGTCTTCATCCTCATGGCAGTTGACTACCAGGCAGTGAAGTCAGACTTATCTCTTAGCTACAAAAAGTAGCATGTATGCACTTCTCAATAGAATCAATACTTTTTGCTTTTGAAAAAGTGTTTATTTAGATAATGGCACATAACTGGCGTCTACTTTTCTATTTTATACGTTCCTATTTAATACAAAGATGCCAGTTAAGACTTTAGAAGAATTTAACTTTTTGGGGGGTGGTGGTGCATTGTCCGGTAATTGAACCTGAGTCTCCTGCATGAAAGGCGAGCATTCTGCTACTGAACCACCTGTGCCCCCGAATTTAACTTTTATGAGCACATGTTCTAGTGAACTTTTCCTCTGATGTTGATATGGAACTGTTTTTATAAACTCCACTTTACATTCGTCTGTTTATGAAACCATTAATTCTCTAACTCATTCTGAAGCCTAAATGGACCCAAAAGTTACTTAATAATTCTCAGTCAAAGCTGGTCCCCTATAATCCATAGTGTTAAGACTGCCCCTTTCTCCCCAGATTTTTTTAAATGATTTTCTACCTGAGCACTTCTGATTGTTTTTACAAAAGGAATCACAATACATTATTCTTTCTGCCCCAGCTTACTCAGAGCCCTCGGTTGGGGTGAAAGACATCTATTTTATCACTATAAAGAGAATCCAAATCTCGATTCTTTTGTATATTAAACATATTTTTTCATATATTCATTAAATGCTTTCAAATGTCCGTGTAATTGTGTGAAAGGGAAATCATGGAATTTCTATAAATTATCAATGTCATTAAAGTCAGGTTTCAGACATGCTCTCGTGTATGAGGAAAACAAAACTGAAAACCCAAAGCCCTTGAAGTAAAAAATTGTCACTTTGTATGTCTTAATTATGAGCACATAATATATCTCAAAAATGAATCAACAGTGTTTCAACTATGAGGAAACAAAGTCTAAAAAAAATATTTTAATGATTCTTGTAAAAACGTCCTATGTGAAAATCCTGCAGTCACCGTCATTTTTACATTTTTTTTCTTTTGCTAACTACAGCAGAGTTTTTCAAAGAATTTTGGCATCTCTAGATGATAAATTATGTGAATTATTGTTGGATCAAAATTCCTTTGAAATAACTGCAGGTGTTCAAGATCCTGTCTGAGCAAATGCATTTTAAGTACCTTGAAGATGCTGACATCCAGCTATTTCTTGGGCTTCTTTGAGGCAGAGCTCCTGTTGGGCGTGGCTTTGTTTAAAATTGGAGACATATGGAGAACTCGCCAGTGGAGACAGAAGGAAGCCTATCCAACTGGCTCAGATTTAGAATCTGATTCCTTCTGGTTTAAGCCCTTATTTAAGAGTCCTTTCTCCCACTGTGCATCCTCCTCTGAATTTATTATTAATCTGTAGTGAAATCCTGCAAGTGGGTATATCATTGCTAGTAAACTGACCATACAAGTTAATTTAGATAACATATTCTGCTAATTTTAATAAATAGTATTTCCATTATTTTTTAGTTCCAAATATTTTCTATTCTTGATTCCTTAACTCATGAATCACTAAAAACCATATTTTGAATTATCCAAATGTACTTTTGGTATTTTTATGGATTTCTAAAATCATATAGTAGTTAAAAAATAGTCTTTATGATACTAGTTCCTTAAAATTATGAGATTTGTTTTATAACAACACACAGCCAATTTCGTAAGCATTCCATGTGTACTTAAGAAGGATCTGCATACCCTAATCATTAAGATCAGGGTCTTATTGTTAATTTTTTTATTAAAATCTTCTGTAACCAAACTAAGTTTGATCTGCTTGGTATTTGAAATGTCAAGAGATATGTGTATTATGGTGGATTTGTGAATTTATCATTATAGATAGTTATGTTCAAATTTTCTTTCAATATTTGACACTGTGCTATTAAGTGACAACAATTTTAGAATTTATAGATATTCCAGATGAATTTAGTCTTTTAAAACTTATAACTGATCATTTTCTTTCCAAAATATATATTTAATAAAGACTAAAGCTAAACAATACAGTTAGGATTCTAAAACACCCTCAGCTCTATTCACCCCACTCCTAACTTATATAATATTCCTGTCCATTTTCTTGTTCTTTTAATAAACCACAAGTACACATTATTATTGTTGCTTTGCATTGTCATTTAAAAATCTTACCAATACATATTTTAATGTATGTGCTCACTACCCATTTTTGAATTCCAAACCTTAATGCTGAGATTAATTTCCTCTCTTCTAAGAGCATCCTTTTAAAATTTCTTTAGTATGTGTCTATAGGTTATTAGATACTTATTTTGCTTGTGTTAAAATGACTTTGTTTCACCACTCTTCTTTAATAATATTTTAAAACAATATGAAGCCCTAACTAGACAGTTTTTCTCCACTCTTTTCCTGTTCTCTATTATTACTGTAAAAAATATGGCTATCTGTTAATTGTAGGTAATCTATTTCTCTCCATGGGTGTTTTAAAAATCTTTCATTTTTCTGCATTGTTCTAGTTTCACTACCTTGTCTCTTCACCAATTCTGGAAAGTTATCAACTGTTGTCTCTGAAATGGACTTTTCCCTGTCCTCTCTATTCCTTTTTTTTGGAACTCTGAGTAGACAAATATTAAAACTACTTATTCCTACTTATTTTTATTATTGCTTAACTACATTTCATATTTCCATACTTTTCCTTCAATGTAGCATTCTAGTTAATATCATTAGCTCTGGCTTCTAGTTTGTTAATTCTCTCTTCAGCTATGGCCATACTGGTCTTTTATCTCTCCAGAAGTTTTTAATTTAATATTAGGGTTATATTTTTATCTGTAGGAAGTCTATTTAGTTCTTTTGCAAACCTGTGTTTGTTTTTGTAATATTTTGTTCTCTACTAAGGTTTTATGTTTTATTCATATGAACAATTTAGATATACTTATTTTATATTCTATATTCAGTAATTCCAATATTTAAAATTCTTGTTAGACTAGTTCTGGAATAATTTCAAACTCCAAACTCACATGAGGGCATGTTTGTGATTTAATTAAATCCCAAGTAAGTATTTATTTTCGCTAACACAGAGCCCAGGTTGAGAGACAAGATAGAAAAATACTAGCAATTATGTAAATTATGTATGTGCTATTTTGTATTTAATGTGCTATGATGGGTTTTTGTTTGTTTTTTTCTTACTTTGCATTTCACAAAGAGTATGGCTATGTAATGACCTTGACTTATGCATGGATATCAACTCAAGCTTCCCACTTTGCATGGGTTCAAGGTCTTATCTCTTCTCTCTTATGCATAATAGAACCCTGGATTCTCAGCAAAATGAGGGGGATAATTCATAAGTCTTATGGGGAAATGAAAATTCATGGCCCTTTGATAAAAAAGTGGGAGAAATGTGGCATTAATATTAATAAAATAGGAACTTATTCCTTTCTTCCATGATCTCTTTCTTGCTCTATCATGGTGTTGTTTTTTTAACTTTTAGTTTTGAAATAATTTCAAACTTACAGGACAGTCATAACAATAATACAAACTCCATACAAAGAGCTCCAACATATCTGCACTCCTCCAGATACCAGATCCACCAATTTTAACATTTTGTCATTTAGGTAGCTAGCTATTCTCTGAATTTTTGAGAATAAGTTGAACATATTATACTCCTTGAACATATAATACTTCCATATCCATTTCCTATGAACAAGGATATTTACTTACATAATCACCTTAAGCTATCAAGTTCAAGAAGTTTAACATTGATATAAAGCTTATACTCTGTGTTCCAATTTTTAAATATTTCCCAATTTTGTTCTTTGAGACTTTTCACTTCCATTCTTAGATCTCATCTATTATCATGTATTGTATTTAGTTGTCATCTTTTTGCTCCCCTCTTCCTTCTTTCCTTCTGTCCTCTCTCTCTTTCTCTTTTTCTTTCTTTTAACTGTGGATACATGAATACAACCTAAATCTTCTGAACCCAACCCCTTTCAAACCTGCACTGAGTGGGATTGATCACTTTCACAATTCCGCAGTACCACAGCACCATCCATTCCTAGAAATTTACCTTCACCTTAAGCAGAAATCCTGCACTCATTTTGCATTAACCCTCCATTGCTCCTCCTTCCCACCCTGGTAGCATGTACTCTACTTTCTGTCTCTATGAGTTGACTTATTCTCTGCTATTTTCTTTATGATTACCATGTGAGCTTAAATTTAATACCATTTATCTATAACAATCTTTGATACTTACTTAACTTTAATAGCATCATAAACTATGTTATTATACTGCTGCATCACCCACTTTTATTTAGTTATTGCCACAAATTACATATTAATGAATCCAAACTGTTAATTTATCATTAAATTTTTAAGTTTACCTTTTAGATTCTTTAAGAAGTAAAGAATGGAGTTATAAGCCAAAAATACAATATTACTGGTGTTTATATTACCCCTGTCATTATCTTAACTGGAAATCTTTATTACATCATGTGACTTCAGTCAATCTTCTAGTCTTTTCAACCTGCAGAGTTCCCTTTAGTATTTCTGGTAAGGATGATCTAGTGGTGATGAAGTCCCTCAGCTTTTATCTGGGAATGTTTTCATTCCTCCCTTACTTTTGAAAGTCATTTTTGCCAGCTATAGAATATTTGGTGGGCAAATTTTTGGCTTCAGCACTTGTAAATATGTCATCCCACTATCTTTTTGCCTCCATGGTTTCATGAGAAATTGGGACTTAATTTTTTTGTCTCCCTTGAATGTGACACATTGCTTCTCTCTAGAAACTTTTAGAATTCTCTTTATATCTTGGCATTCAACAGTTTAATTATAGTATGGCACAGTATGGATCTATTTGAGTTTATCCTGTTTGGAGTTTGTTGAGTGTCTGGACGGGTATCTACAAATGCTTTGTTAAATTTTGAAAGTTTTGAGCCACGATTTCTTTGATTATTCTGTTTCTTTCTTTTCTCCTCCTAAGATTCCCACAATGCACATAACAGCGTGCCCGATGGTGTCCCAGAGGTTCCTCAGGCTCCTTTGGCCATTCTTTTCTCTTCCTGCTCCTCAAAAGGATGATTTCAATTATCTTCATGTTCACTGGTTCTTTCTTCCACCAGCTCCAACCTGCTGTTGAACTGTAGAGAATGCTTAATTTCCATATTGCCATCCGCAGTTCCTTTTCATAATTTCCATCCCTCTACTGATATTGTCTTTGTGTTCATGTATCATTTTCCTGATTTCCCCTAGTTATTTGTCTGTGTTTCTTATTTAGCTGTCTGAGCACATTTAGGACCAATGTTTTAAAGTCTTTGTCTGGAATGTTCCAGGCCTGATCCTCCTCATTAGTGGTTTCAAATGCTTTCATCTTTTTTGCCTGAGCCATTTCTTCCTATTTCTTTGTACGGTTTGTAATTGTTTGTTAAAACCTGGGCATTTTGTCATTTTAATATGTATCACCGGGATTTAAACTCTGTAGTGTCTGTTCCTTAAGTTTGTATCCTGCTAGTGTTATGTAGAGCTTTCCTTGAATGTCAGAAGCTAAATAATAATAATAATAATAATAATAATAATAATAATAGAAGGATAAAAAGAGAACATTTTTCCTAGTCTTTGCTTCAGAGCTTAGCCATACAAGGAGTTGAGAAAATAGTTCAAGGCTGAAGCTTAAGTACCTCTCTGTTCCTTTCTGTACATGCCTCTTATTTTAGGCATGCAATTTGACCCTTGGAATTCCTCTGTTTACGTGGATACAAATGTCTCCTCTTCCCCAGGAAATGGTTTTCTCATGTCCCAGACACTGCCCTGTATGTCCTGCAGCCAGCACTCCCTTATCCTCAGCAGCCACATAGCTGATCTCCCATAGCATCTGTAAGAGAACTGCTTTCTACACTCAGGGCAAGTTCTGGTACAGTGTGTTCTTCAGGCTACCACCAGACAGGTTGGACCAGACATGCATTCTTCCAGGATGTGCACAATGGTTACTCTGCTCCCTCTGCAACTAGGGGCAGGAATCCACACTGGGAACCCATGCTAGGTGTGCACCAAACCAGTGGGGGAGGGGGCAGGGCCATCAAAGCACCAGGAGGTCCTTTTTTTTAAGCGGCCTTTTTCTTGATTCAGTGCTTGTCCCTTTATTGCATTCCTTTAGCTGTTTTCTGGAACTTTGAGAAAGATGTTTCTGCCAGTTCTTAATGGTTGCTCAAAGCTTCTGTGGGAAGATGAGCCCCAAAGCATCTCATGATTGGGGCCATAGTGTTATAAATTGCTCTTTTATGTCATAATTCTTTAGACACATGAATATTCCCTAAATGAATACAGACCCTCACAGGTCCTGGACCCCACCCCAGGATATAGCATGCAAAACCAACCTCTTCCTGGGCTCCCACTTCTATCAGACACCAGGCCGATGTGCCACATCCTGGGCAGGGGTGGGAAAGCCAGTCCCCACTTCCACAGGCCCATCACCCCAACAAGGGCGGGTGGGTGACATCCGAGAAGATATACCCTCCATGCCGGGATATACTTTGTACCTAACTCAGTTGTGGGAAAGTTTTACCCCCTCTGTACTGTCCACCACTGTGTAAAGCCACTCCCATGCCCTCCCAACACTGCCCTCAGGGATAGGCAGAGCATAGCAGGGCCATGCTGAAGCTGAGACCCCAGTCTCCCACCACATGCCCTGTTTCTCATCAGTCTTTACTTTCAGACCACAAGTTCATATGTAAAACTATTAAGAACCTTGAGTATTAAACTCCAAGCACAGAGTCCTTTGAGCATGCATCCTGTGTGACAGTATTAATTGCACCCCCAGGCCTGAGTCCCAATTACCAAGCCTGGCAGTGGGCTTCAGAATAGCCAGAGAAGGTGACAACAGGAACCCAGAGAGAGAGAGAGAGGAGTGGAGAGAGCCATGTGATGGGAACGTGGGCTTTAGTTTAGGGGCAGAGCCTGTCTATGCAGGGAGGGGTGGCAGTGAGGCATAATCGAGAATAGAAACCCTATTCCAGGCCTCTTAATAAAATTCATGCACAAATGTATTAGTATGTATGCTGGCCTTGTAGACTCTTGTGTTTATCACTTCTAGATTTTCAAATCGTGCTAAGTGTTATAATGAATGTATACACAAGCCAAAGTGAAGATTCAGTCTGAGGAAAGAGAAGGATCTCTAGAAGGTTTGATAACTGAATTAAGTCTGAAAGTATAGGTTTCACCTGGTGAGTATTGTGGAGAGAGCATGCCAGACAAAGGAAACAATATTGATAAAGATTTAAAATTGCTTTCAGATACAGCCAAAGGAACTAGAGAGAGTTCAGCCCCCAGGCTCTCAGGGTCAACAGTGGAGCGGAGAATGGAGAGGCTATCTTCATTCACATAATGAATGGCTTAGTGCATTGTACTAGAGAATTTACATTTCATCCTGTAGTTCGCTGTTTCCTACTCTTGGGATGGGAGTGATTATCATAATCACCTGGGAAACTATTGAAACTGCAGATTTCCAAACTCCAATCCAGGCTTCATGAATCATGAATCTACAGTTATAACTAATTCCTCTTGTGTTTCAGATGATTCTCCAAGTTCTGGGATCATGGCATAGGTTTGGAGAGCCTCTGCAAAATTCTTATGCGGTGAGTGCTGTAATTATATTAGCCTTTGAGAAAGGTCATTTTCGAGGGAATAAAATATGCCTAAAAAGTCAGGAATATTGTTGGCTGGGAGTCTATCAGAAAGTTGTTATAATTCAGGAGAAAAAAGGGACCTTGAATGAAGAAGAGATTCATTCAAGACTGATTTCTGAGATAAAATTAACAAGACAGTGACCAATTAAATTTCGAAGCTGAATAAAAGGGAAGAGCTAATATAAAATCTTAGATTCATGGCATATGTACCAGAGTATAATGTGGGTCTAGAATACCAAACAAAACTGATTTGGGGAAAGATACTTTAGATAATGTGGAATGTGAGGTTTACGTGTGCCACGACCTAGAAACAGGATTCGTCCGCTTTTCTAATCTGATCTTTTCTCAGAAGAATTTGGTTTTGTAGGAATTCATCCTACAAATTATTCCATTTAGAAGATTTCTTAACTGAATGTAACTGCTTATTTTCTCCAAAATTTCTAAAACCAGGGAAAATTTCCAACCTTACCTTTAATACCACTTTCATGTAAACATTTATTTATAGTTTTCACATTGATAGATAAGATTCATCTCTATCCCTGGAAAAGTAAACACTGTTATGCATATTAATAATTGATAACATAGAATGTCTAACTGCATAATAATGCATAGTAAACTTTAGAAGTCCTTACTAATAATATATAATAAAAATATCATTTAAAACCCACTAGACTAGACTGTCAGTAATCAGAATACACATGATATTTAAAATTTAAGACACTTAATAAACTACTTTTTATGTGCACACAAACTTTTCTTCAGTAATGAATAAAAATGCAAGATGAATGCTAGTTAAATAGAAAACATTTGGAATTGATTCGAATTTTTTGTCCAGCTTTTATCTGGAATTCTTACAATTTTCTGTAGACGTTTTGGTCCCTAGACTAGATAAATTACTTCTTTATGGGAGGTTTACAGAAGAGAAAAATAGTCAAGAGATTGGATTTGTATAAAAGATAGAAGCCCTAATCCAGGCCATTTATTGAAAAAACATATAAAAATTTTATTAATATATAGCTGTTCTCTGGGGAACACAAAATACTTCTCGCATTCGTCCTTAAAAATTTCCTACGGATAATAAAAAAAATGCCTTATTTACATTTGAGAAAGCTGAGTTTCAAAGAGTTGGCTATCTTGGTACATTTTCCTGTGTTATATTCTGGCAAATCTTTTATTTACCTATATCCAAGGATAGCTTATACATATGTGAAATTGAATATGTGATGTAAATTGGAGGTTTGTGGAAGGCTGTCCACATAAAAATCTTACATTAGAGATTTATTATGTTGAGTCATTGACATTTAAAATAAGAAGAAGTAATGGCTATCTTCCTTGATTTAAGACAAATATATCAAGAAAAGGAAGGTGCCATCTTTCAGGATAAAATATGTTTAAGAAATCAAATAGTATACATGGCACTGTGTTCCCGGTAGGAAGGATATAAGGATTTAAGAACCAAAAGTACAAGCAGCATTTTCTTACCATCACTCCCAAAACATCTGTTCTTGGAAAAACTGAGCTAAGCATCACTGATATAAATGGATATATTATGAATTCTCCCTACACTTATAGAAGCATAGAACAATTTTTTGATCCTCCACAATGGAGAAAAACATTTAATGTCTAAATAACAATCTGTTAATTTTGGTTATTTTGGAATTGTTTTACATTTACAAGTAATGCAAACCTATGTTATAAAAATTTATAATTACAAATTCATGATACATGATACAACTTTGTTAACCAACTTATCTTTGAAAAATAAATTTGCTGTCTCGAGCAATTCTAAATATTTATAAAAACTTAGTAGGTGGTAATTTTTCATTGGATTTTTAACAAATTTTTGTTTCCTTAGTGAAATCCACCAATCTTGCCATTTTCCTTTCCTCGTTTACCGATTAACATGCATTCCAATAAACATTTATTTATACGTCACTCTAAAGTCCTTAGGTATTTTTATTAGCATTTGAATTGTTAATTGGACAAGTGTCATATAATATATTCTTTCTTCCAATTTTAACTTAGGTAGGTATTAAGTTAGTGACAGAATTTTTCACTAGGTTAAGTAACCACTGGTTTTAATAAAAGATATAGACCTATCTGAATTATTTTCCATTTTACATGTACATTTTAATTGGACAATTCTTTCATCTATTGAAAGATAAACTCAGTTTTCATTTAATTTTCTCATTCTTCCACTGATACCTTATTTGTTATACTTCTTTCCCCACTTTTGATCAGGATGGCACTGTTGATCCCACAGTGCCAGGGCCAGGCTCATCCCTGGGAGTCATCTCCCACACCATCAGGGAGACCTTCAACCCTGGATGTCATGTCCCATGCATGGGGGAGGGCAATGGTTTCATTTGCAGGGTTGGGCTGAAACAGAGAAAGGCCACATCTGAGCAACAAAAGAGGTCCTCCAGAGGTGACTCTTAGGCATGCCTATAGGTAGGCTAAGCTTCTCCGCTACATATGTAAGATTCACAAGAGCAAATGGCTATATGCTTTTATGTATTTAAAGTTCTATTTTCCTCTAAGCACCTGACTCAGTTTCCTTTCAAAATTCCCTTATTCTTCTGGGACAAATTTTGATGGTCAAGTTAATGTCACCATAACCCAGGGTTAGAACGTCTCACCACCAAAGTTCCTTAATGTCTGTTTTCAGTGAATCTCCACTCCCATCCCAGCCCCAGCAATCAAGGATCATCTTTCAATCTCTACAAATTTGTCTTTTCTGGAAATTTGATATATGGAATTATATATCTTTCTTTCACTGAGCATAATGTTTTTTTATGCTCAGGTTGTACCATGTATCAGTAGTATGTTTCCTTTTATTGCTGAGTAGCATTGCATTGTATGGGCATATCATATTTTGTATATCTATTCACCAGTTGATGGATACTTGGATTATTTGCACTTTGGGGCTGTTATTAATAAAGATGTTACGAACATTCACATACAAATCTTCGTGTTAATACACATTGTCATTTCTCTTGCATAGAACCTAGGAGAAGAATTGCTGGTTCCTATAATTTTTTTTTCTTTTTTTTTTTTTTGTCAAGGGTAGGCACCGGGAATTGAACCCAGGTCTCCAGCATGGCAGGTGAGAACTCTGCCTGCTGAGCCACCATGGCCCACTCTGGTTCCTAAAACTTTTTAAGAAGCTGCCAAATTGTTGACTAAGTAGTGGTTGTACTGTTTTACATTTCCATGAGCAATGTATAAAGTTCCAATTTCTCCACATCCTCCAAATCCTCTCAAACACTTGATGTCAGTCTTTTTAAATGAACTCTTATAGCGGTTGTGCAGTGAAATCTCACTGTGATTTCCATTTTAACTTCCCTCGTGCTGAGCATCTTTTCATGTGCTTTTAGCTATCTGCGTATCTTTTTTGATAAAGTATCTATTTAAATCACTTGCTCATTTTTAAATTGGCGTGTTTGTGTTCTTATTGTTGAGTTGAAAGATTTCTTTATATATTCTGAGTACAGGTCCTTTATCAGATGTGATGATTTGCAAATAATTTCTCCTAGCTTGTGGACTGTCTTTTCCTTTGATTAATGGTGCCATTTGAAGCACAAATAATTCTAGCTTTTATGAAGTTGAATCTGTCTATTTTCTGTGTTATGGCTCATGATTTTGCTCTCAAGTCACAAAGATGATTTTCTCTAGTGTTCTGGCAATTTTATAGTTTTGGCTGTTGTATATAGATCTGTGATTTATTTAGAATTAAATTTTGTGTATAGTGTGTGCTGAACCTAAGTTCATTTTTTGGCATACTTCCCAGCATCATTTGGGATAAAGACCATCATTTCTCCATTAATTACCTTTGTCAAAAATCAACTGACCATGTCAATTGTAAGGGTAATTTTTGTGACTCTCAATTCTGTTCAATGATATATATGTCTGTCCCTCCACTAGAATAGCATATGTTATGCCATAGATATTTAATTATCAAGAATATCTTAATTGAAAGTAAACAATACCTTTTGGTGTTTTAATGCCCTATAGTCACAACTCAGTGACCTAAAACAACAACGAAAACATATAACAAACTAATTATAAAATTTTGAGAAGGGAAAGGAGCACTAGATCTAATTAAAATGCTAAACAGTGACTTACATTGATTGATTTTCAAATGCTAAACCGACTTTGGATTCCTGGAATAAGACTCACATGATTATGATGCATTTTCCCATTGCTGTATTACTAGGTCCAATTTGCTTTTAAGAAAAAAGCAAATGGATCTAATTTGCTAGATAGAATGTTTTTATCTATGCTTATGAGCATTATTAGTCTTCAGTCCTCTGTTCTCCTAATGACATCTAGTTTTGTACTCAGGGTAATGCTGAACTCATAAAATGAGTTGGGAGGTACCCCCAACTCCTCTGCTAGCTAAAACAGTGTAAGTGAGATTGGTATGATTTCTTCCTAATGTATTTAGTAGAGTTGAGCAGTGAAGCCCTCTGAGCAGAGTTTGTGTGTACATGAGAGGGGTTGTGGGGACTTTTGAATTATAAAATAATTTTTAAAAATGGATACTGAGATGTTCAGATTTTCTATTTCTTCTATGTCAGCTTGGTAATTTGTGTCTTTTCAGAAATTTTTGTTTCATCTAACTTGTCAAATTTCTTGCATAAAGTAATTCATAATATTGCTGTCTTATTATTTTTATGAATTAAGATATACTAATGTCTCTTCTTTCAACCCTGACATTGGTAATTTCTGTCTTCTATCTTTCTTATTTAATTCAGCTAATGAATTATTAATATTATTGCTTTTATTAAAAAATCATTCAGGTTTTATCCATTTTTTCTATGTTTTTCCGATTCTATTTCATTGATTTCCACTACTTTCCTCATTATTTTTTTCCTTTTACTTACTTTAAGCATAACATTCTCTTCTTTCTGTGCTTCTTAAAGTAGAAGTTTAGATCACTAATTATAAATCTTCTTTTCTAAGATACATATTTAAACCTATGAGTTTTTCTGAATACTGCATTGGCACAATCTATATATTTTGATATATAGTGTTTTTATTTTCACTCAATTCAAAATGTTTTTAAATTTTCCCTTGTGATTTATTATTTGCCCAATGGATTATTTAAATGTGTGTTAATTATTTTCCAAATATTTGAGGATTTCTAAATAGTTATTATTTTGTCTCAGATTTCTAATTTAATTCTATTTTGGTCAAAGAACATTCTCTAAATGACTTTAATCCATCCAAGTTTATAGATACTTGTTTTAGAATGTAGCACATTGAGTATGTTGTGAATATTCCATGGGCACTTGAGAAGAATGTGTCTTCTGCTGTTACTGGGTGTGGGGGGGTATTTTATAAATGCCAATTAGGTCAAATTAAATGACTGCTTTATTCAAATCTTCTATATGTTTGCTGATTTTCTATTTACTTCTATGAATTACTAAGAGAGGATGTTAAAATTTCTGACTATAATTGTGCATTTGACTGTTTCTTCTCAGAGTTTTAGCAATTTTTGCTTTACATATTTTGAAGTTCGTTATTCAGTGCATAAATACTTGGCATTGTTGTCTTCTTGATGAATTTACCATCTTATCATTATGAAATGATCCTCTTTATTTAAAACAAAGTATTTTAAAAATTTAAGTGGCAGTTGAGAAGCCAAGGTTTGAAATGATAGGTGAGGGGAGGGGGGTGGTAGAGATTGAGAAAAGAAAAAGGTTGGCAGAAGGACCCTGGAAAACACAAGTATTTAAGGAGAGGGCAAAAGAAAAGATGGAAACAAAATGAAGCCAAGAGCAAAACTGAAGCAGCCCCACAGAAGAGTGGTAGCACAGAAACGAAATAAAGAGTTTTAAGGAGACTGTCTTTAAAAGTGTCAGATGTTTCAGAGCCACAATATAAGGAGAAGTCTGGAAATCTATGCTCAAAGGTAGCCTTTAAGAGTTACTTCTATACCCCATGGCAATAATAAACTAGACTCAGCTATTTAGCTACAAAGAGAAGGAAAGACAGAGGTCAATAACTTGAAGGCCTATTGAGGAGGCCTTCCTCCATAGACAAGATTTTATCCTGTTTATGTATTAACAGGAAGGAGAATTTGAAGGTACAGAAGAGAAGAGGGAGTTCTGTTCTCAGTGAGATGGGACTAAGTCCTATAGTTAAAAGTCGAGTGGAACAGAAATGCAATATAATGTCGTGTATCTATTGACATAATTCATCAAACAGCACTTTATTACTCTTCATAAACCTCAATTGTGATCATTTCTACATATTTGAAGGCACTATTGAACTTTATTTCCCCCCCACTTTTTCTAGTAGAAGAAATAAATTCTACTTTTGACGCATCTGGCTTATCGCAGAAGCCCTCATGATTTACCAATTATTTTCATTTGGTTTTGTGAGCTTTCTCTCTGTTCAGTGTTATGCCTCATCACACGAGAGCACCATGTTTCCCTTCATTTTAAATATATGAGATGAAGAAAACATGTTTTCCAGTTAACACTCTGAATCTAAATTACATATTTTCCATCACTTCTAACTTGTAACACAACAGTTTCTTTATGGTTTCTAACAGGACATAACCTAAAACTAAAATTTGAAGAAAGTCACAATTGCAACAACTTAACAAATGTTATTGATAAAAATATGTAAGTAACAACAAATCATGCATAAAATACCTCTCTTCTGGGGTTCATTTTTTGAGTCACAGTCAAGTTTAAGAATCTGATGTAAAGTATACCTCTTATTCTTAAAAGAAATGCACATATCTGTGTGCACTCATTAATTTGTTTTGCTCTTAGAGTTTTGTGAACCCTATGAATCTTTAGTTGAAAACAGCTTATTTAAAGGACTATAAGCTTTTTGAACATTTGTGATAATGTCAAAAGGAAAATTAAAAGGACCATGGTTTAAAAGCATGAGTTTTAGAGTCAGTCAGATTTGGATTCAAATCCTTACTTAATACTTTAGTAGCTGGTTATTCTTGGCCGAGTTACCTAACACTCCAGTTTAAGAACACTCATATGTAAGATGGGGGAAATAATTTGATCTCAAAGAGTTGTAGGGATGATTAAATTGGACAAAAAGTAAAGTGCATTATGCTGCATATACTACAGACAATCAATGTTTGTCTTAAATATCAGGGAATTATCTTCAATGGAATGCCTCTCAAAGGCATAAAAATTAATATGTTTCATTTTGATTCTACTTTTCATATTCAAATCTGTAAGGTTTGGGTTAAGAATCTCATAGAAAGTAAATCTCAAGCTCCAGCTTCCTGCTTTCTGAGTTTGATCAACCCCAAAGTGGAGCACAGGGCTCAGGTCGGGCCCACCTGGCTGGGTGACTGTCCAGGGGACACACACATGATCACTGGGGCCATTCGCCACATGTCGCTGGGCTCGGCTAATTCTCTTCAGGGTCTGAAGTACCCCGTAGAGGGGCACATGTTTGACAAGGTCATGTCCCACGTAAGTGAATTAAAGGAGAGCTCAACTAAAAAGAGGCTTCATATTGTGGAAGGAAGGGATACATATATCTGTATCTCAGCCAAGATAGGATGATTGAGGTAATTTTATCAAACGATTCTGAGTCATCCAAGGTAACATTCTTGGTATATAATTCTAGATTTTAAAATGTATCATAAAGGCAATGCTGGTTGCAAAGGTAGCTCATTTTGGTTCTTATTAGCATACTCAGCCCCTTTATATGCCCTTCCAGAAAGCCCTATATTGGGTGGCACAGCCTCATTAAAAAGGGTGAGATTTTCACTTGAATTTCCTCGTCTCTTCTCTGATTTCAACCAGCCAGCAATATCCTGAGGCTAAGTGCTGGCCTCAGCACTTAGTCTAGACGAAACACTAAGAAGTTGCTTTGAAAAGGTGCCGTGACTGAAGCCCATCCTGTGAGTGGGTTGGACGATGTACCGTGCCAGGCCCTTCTCTGTGTGGGTTCGCCCAAAGCAGGTGCTTCCATGGACAATATGTCCAAGACCTTCTCATTTGACTTTGAGCAAAGCCAGTTTTTAATTTAAAAAGTCTATGCTTAGATGCCTCTGGGATGTTTTACTGACAGTAATTCAAGTAACTTCTGACCGAGGGTAAGTGAAAGCATCATTCTCTGCGGATCCTTATCTACCCTGCTAGAGTAACAGCTTTTAAAGTGTTTAGGAGAAGCTCTGCCCTTCTGAAATTTAATTTTGCTCAGGATATTATAAGATTTTCAGAACATCTTGCCTCCTCACCATTTTATTATACCACCACTTTTTATTTAAATTACAAATTCTTTTTTGTCTCTGTGAGAGACTGGCATAAAATCGCCCCAAGTAGAGCACGCCCTCCAAGGATGTCCTGCCAGCAATAACGGAAAACTGGATACAACTGAGTGGCATAAAATGGTACCTGAGATGCTTAGAAAACTCTCAAGTTTAATGCTGCCCAGCCACAGGAGAGGCCAACAACCACAGCTGCTACATATACACGAAAAACGTGTTTGTCTCTGCACGCTTTAACTTATGGCTTCTATTTTTATTCTTTGCTCATAAATCTCTTGACATCTGTCCTTTCAAATATCTAATGTATAAGAATTTCTGTCTAAAGAGAGAGGCCAAAAACACCTTCAGTCACTCACAGACATAGAAGGAAAATGACAGTGTATCCCGAATAAAAGATCGTGCAGGATTTATTTCTAAAAGATATTGAATATTTTCCAGTGACAATCGCCAAATATAATTTGTAATATTGATGGAACATTTCTTCTCTTTAGGAGTTCTAAACTCATTTGAAGTCAATATTATGTCATCAATCCTTTTGAAATCTCAAAATATTAAGGGCCATTTTTAAATTCTGAAAATATTATGTAGAAAAATACCAAGAACCAATATTCTTAAATTAAAAAATGGCATGATGCATTCAGAGAAAACTCAACCACTGTAAACAGCATCAGGAATATTGAGGGACATATTCAGGAAATGAAACAAAATCCTAGTCTCCAAGAAACTCTGTGTTTCACAAGAGGAGACAATCTTTCTGGAAACATTGGCTGTTGCCCCTAAAAAAGATGATACGCTTACTTATTAAGCAACTGTGACCTAAATTGCAGGATTGTGGTGAAGCATAAGTTTAAAATACATTGAAAATGTAAATTTTATTAAAATTTGAAGACAGATATTTAGATCATGTAATTGCGTTAAAAAGGGAGGACATAAATGGGCATGCTATGCAAAATATTTGTTTCGTGACAAAGCAAAGGCATGAATTGACATTGTATTTTAGGGAGGCTATCATTTTTAAGTGAGAGTTTGAATGGTGAAAAAAGACCCTGACACTAGAGGAGCTACTATCCTGTAGCTGATTTAAAGCACCAGGGGTTTGAACGACCACAATATATTACTTTCAGCAAGTATGCTTCTGGAATGTTTCAGTTTGGATTAAACATCCTGAAACATGGATTTAATTAAAGGAACCCTTCAGCTAATTATGTGACTGATTTTCAAAGGTGGGTGTGATGATCCAAATTCCTAGCAACATTCTGAACTGTATCATTTAAAGTCTGTTCTGGAAAGGTTATGCTCTGAGAATTTACCATTTTCCAAGAAGTAAAAAAAAATTTCCTGGCCTAACATCGAGAAGTCAAAAATTGAGATCTGAAGCATCTTTGTCTTAAAGGTTGTTAACTTTGAGCTATCTCGGGGGGCCTCTTCGGAAGGCCCTAGAAGACCCAACTGGTATTTGGTAGGACAAGGCAGCATATGGTTGTCAGTCCAGCTAAAGATTCTAGGACCCCTCCCAGAATTCTGATTAGTGGAGAGATGCCTATCAGCACTCAAAAAACTAAAGCCCCTCTACTCCAAGAGAGATAAAAACAGTAATATCCAAAATGAAAGTTTTTGCAATCCATTGGGATTTGGCAAGTAAATATTATAGCTTCTATTAGTTACTTTCTACCTCATATTTTTAAAACATTTAACATACTCATTTTTAGGATATACTTAATATATTAGAACAGTAGCATACTGTTTTCTTAGGATTTTCTATATATCATATCAGGGCCTCTGTGAATAAAGAGTTTTATTTCTTCCTTTTTAACCTGGATGCCTTATATTTCTTTGTCTTGCCTAATTGCACTGGCTAGAGCCTCCAATATATTGTTGGGTGGAAGTGGTGAAAGCAGACATCCTTGCCTTGGTCCTGGTTTTAGAGGGAAAGGTTTCAGTCTTTCACTAATGGTGAAAATAACAAAATTATCTTTTTGTGAATGTCTTTTATCAGTTTAAGGAAATTCCCTTCTATTCCTCATTTGTTGAGAGTTTTTACAGTTAGTTGTCTTTTTTTTTTTTCCCTTGTTTCTATTGAGATGATCAAGTGTTTGTTTTGATTTGTTGCTTGTATTGGCTTTGTTTTGCTTTTGCTTTGGTCCAGTGTGATCGAGTTTGAAAGGAACACTTTGACTTCTTTTGGGGGAGAGAAGGTCAAAAGTGGAAAAGGAAGACTTCTAGGAGGTGATTTAAGTAGTTCTTGTGACACATTATGGTGGGTTGGACTGTGGTGACAGCAGTGGGAGGTGAAGAGCAGTGAGTGGATTCTGAGTACATTTTGAAGATAGAGTTTATGAGATTTGATAATGGGTTGGAGATGATATATGAACAGAATAGACAAGTCAAATATGATGTCAAGAGTTTTTTTCTAAGTAAGAATGCAGATGGAATTACCATTTTCTGACATGGAAAGATACCTTTTTATCCTCTGTAAGAACACACACACAGACACACAGACACACACATGATTTTAAAGTAAAGGATGAAGAATCAGGTCAACACCTTTTGGACTCAACAGGAACATTTTTCTAGGAGGAAGTCATGCTAAACTTGAAACCCGTCACACTGCACAGGACTGGAGCACTGTAAGATGACCCCTTTTCAGGACTACAAGTGCTAGATTATGTCGAGTTGCAGGTTTGACCAGCAGTCATCTCTCCCATGAGCAATAAGACACAAATGACTGACAAGGCTGGGATAAATTTATGGTGCAGTCATTGCACATAAGTTCTTTAAATGTGCTCCTTACATATTTAGGGTTCTAAGAAAAAACCTTTAAAAGTATGATATCATCATTGGTAAAGAACTTCATTTTTTTTTATTACAAGACTTGGAAAAGCTTTTTCTCTTGAAATTTAAATGCTGAAGAGGAACTTCAACATCATTTAGATGGAACGTCTCATTTTCAATGAGGAACCTGAGACCTGGAGAGGTGAAGTGTTTCACCCAGCTTGAGTTTTGGATCACTCACTTAATATTGCTGTGACTCTATTTAAATATATATATAATATATGTTCAGCACCACAGAACCCCTCTCCACACCTTCCCATCATATATGAAATTTTAGCATCCTTCCAGTTACAAATTCTCCTTGCCTGTCTTGCCGAAGCAATTCTAACTCATCTACAGGCTTCTAGTCTGATAAAAGTTATTTCCCTTTGAAATAATAAACCTTCTACTGATAATATTAAAACTGAGAGCTGTGAGAATAATCCTGAGATCATGAGTAGTCATAGAATATTTCCACAAATTTTGGATTCTAAATATTTAAGAAATATTTTCTTAAATACTTTTCAAAAACTGTAATCTGTATGTTTGAATCTTAAAGACTTTGTAATTCCTCATGTCCTACTAACCCCTTTCTGTAAAAGCTGCAAACCTTCCCTTCTCTAAGTGAGCCCTGGTGTGCTTTCTGTGCTTTCCCTGCACTTTCAGGTCCTTTTCCTCGCCCAGAAGACTCTTTTTTTAAGTACATGAAGACTCATGCTCTCATGGCTGCTTTGACATCTACCTTCTGTTACCTTTCTTGTCTGAACTTGTATACTACACTTTCTCTGTGTAAATCTTAAAACTATAATGCCCTGAGAGAGAGTGCACATTGGACTCTTCCCCTAGTAATTACCACCACAAAAACCTTCCAAGCTAGTTTAAAAACAATAGAAACCATATCAGCAATTTATTTCCAGAGTTCCTCAATGAAGGAACCATCATTTGAACAAACATCAGCAACGTATTGTGATAAGAAATCTACTAATCAAAGATGCAATTAATGTGCTCAAATATGAGGTTGCAGAAACTTTGGGATTTACCAGTAGGAAAATATACAGGTAATTGCCTGGAGATCCTCTGGGAAAATTAAAAAGATGATAATAAATAAGCCAACCCAAATAAGTGAATGAGAAGATACAGATGTTTCATAGAAATAAGACATTGTTTTAATATTGCTGTGACTCTATTTAAATATAATAAATCTGCACAATGACAGATTATCTCAAGACACTAGTGGAAAAGAGGTTATCATTATGAGATATTTATAATAGCTAGCTTCTGTCTCAATGTCTAATTGAAATATCAGATATGATATATGCTCAGAAGATTTAACTTATGTTAAATTCATGTTAGAACTGAAAAAGTATGCTGCCGTTGGAGGTGAAGAGACTGGGTTTTATGAAGATGTAAAAGAAAGCTGGGTTAGAAATGGAAAATAAACCACTTATTTTAGATTTCAGTGGTTGGCATATTTACTTTAGTTTTATTTTATTCATTAAATATATATTTAATTTTTAACAAATTAACTATTATTTCTTTATATATTATTTAATGAGTCTAATATTTAAACTTTTAAAAAAGAAACATGACTAAATTAAAATTTGAAAATATAAGTTGATTCTTCAAGTTTTTTTCCCTGAGATAGACTTCAAAGTATGCATCATTCATCTAAACTAAACAGTTTATGCAATTGATTATTCAAAACCAGCATTTAATGCTCCATTGTATGGAGTCACATTGGACAAATACAACTCATTCTTGGAATGTTAATCTCAAAACAACATAATTTTGTCTCCCCACTGCCCTATTAATTTTATTTGGTACGCAAATAATTTCATTTTCCCCTCTCCTTGGAGGTAATAGCCTCAATACAGAAATTAAAATGCCCAGAACTGAAATTAAATTAAAATGTCTTAACTAGACTCTTGAAATTTTTTTAAATAACAGCATCTTCTTTCCTCAATGTATAGCTCCTGTACTCTTTCCTCAGCTCATAGAAATGCAATGGTCTTAGGCCTCCTTCAGCTACATTCATCCTTCCGTCTGGACAGCTCTCTTAAACAGGACCTTTCCTATGCTAACTTGCAGCTCCATACCTGATTCATAGGAAACATGTACACTTTCCCTAGACCCAGTGAAATCTGAGAGTGCAGATCACCCCGGGACACCACACTTCCAAAGACGGCCAGCATGTACCCAGTCATCTCTCATCTTACAGATTTTGCAGGTTGGGTAAGACTTGCAGTGACCACATCAAAGCCCCCTCTAGGTCCTTGAGATTAAGAGGTAATTCAACCCCCAATCCCTTCACCTTGGAGGGGTAAGATGGTTATTCACAGAACCAAGTACTGTCTCCTAAAAATGTTTCTTCCTGTCTTGTGAAGGTATTTTCCCAGGCTTATAGTTGAGAAGTAGCACTCCTCTCCAACAGAGCCCCCTAAAGCAAATCTCCTAGATTCTCTCTCAGTCCTATGCACTGAGCATCTTAGTCCTTAGATGTGGATAAAGGGTCTCAGAGTAATATATCTAATTTTCTGTTTTCTTCTTTACAAGTATTTACGTTTATACTGGCACGTCACTTTAGAATGTCTTATTAATTGTTCTTGATCCCTAGATTTAGACTTCGGCTGAATTATCACATACACCAAGATTATGGAGTAAAAACCCAGGTAATGATAAAGTAGATCATTTGAGAAATGCATGCGATTTTGACAAATAGTCATGACTTAGCTGTCACCTGATATATACAATATTTATAAATTAAAAGTTCTGATCTCCATGTGACTTCAGGATGTTTGCATATCCTTTGGGAACACTGGATCCCTGGATCTACTGTGCGGTTTGAAAAAACATACCCAAGTCTTTCATATGGATAGAAGATGCAGGACGACCCCTGAATAATCTCC
Organism: Tamandua tetradactyla; assembly: GCF_023851605.1. Lineage (NCBI taxonomy): Eukaryota > Metazoa > Chordata > Mammalia > Pilosa > Myrmecophagidae > Tamandua > Tamandua tetradactyla. The sequence goes on along the minus strand of NC_135346.1, from coordinate 6,986,774 downwards.
ACCTGGGTCCCAATGCCCCTTCATGTGGCCAGGATGAAGCCAGCAGGGGTTCCTATAATTTATGCCCAGAATGACCAGCATGTTCAGACAAGCAATCTGCACATGGTCTCTGGACTTATGGTACATGTTAGCAGCACTGTCGGACTTGTCAATGTTTCAACCCCATGGGTGGTCCAAGTCATGATTACATCTGTGTTGATTTATGTCTCTTGCTCAGCCAGTGTGAGTGGAATGGACAGTGAGCCAAGAGTGGTTAGTAAGTCCAGACCATCAGTCTCTTTAGGATCATTTTTTTTCCAGGAATCTCCTCATTTTTTTCATGAAAATGCATGGAGACATGCCTGCTTCTAGAAAAAAGAGCACACCTTAAATTCATGATGAAGTTTGGTAACCTAAAAATAACCTTAGTTATGACTAAGGTCTCCTAATTCTCACCAAACACAGATTGTGTTCAGTGTTCTCTTCCTATGTGAGGAAATACCCCAAAACTTAGTGGCTTAAAACAATATCTTTTTATTGCATCTTATGTTTCGAGTCAGAGATTTAGGTAGAGCTCAGCCAGACACTTCTACTGGCAGTCTTGACCTACTATAGTCGTGCATAGGCTGTTGTAAAAGTGCTTCCTATCTACCTTTCTGTTCAGCCTCACGTGAATCAGCACCCTAATTCTTTTATATATACTAATGGGTTTTCCACGGGCAACAGGCTGAGTATGGGGAGAGGAGTACAATAATCAAAGACAGAAGGAATCATTTCAATTAAATGTCTGTAAGATATTGAACACAAACATCTCACATGTGTGCTTTTCCACAGAGCATAGTTCTCCTACCCTAAGGGGCTCAGCACACCAGAAGAACAGTGTCCAACAGGAAACAGCAGGCTTCAGAAAAGGAGTAGAAACAGCTGTCAGGAGTGGCAGAGCGTGACAGAAGCTGTGGCAGGGCCCACAGACTTAACGGTGCCCGGTGTAGAATCAGGTAGAAAGAAGGAAATCAGATTGAAGAGTCATGGGTCACCACGTGTGAAACAATTTACTGGACACTCTGCATATCAAAGGGAAAAAATGGGGGAGCAGATACCTTAAAGGTGGAGTGAGAACCATTAAAATAAGTCATTGCATTACCTTAGACAGCTCTGAAATTACTGATTTTCAGCATTCTTTCTGTAAAATAGCTGGAATGATGTCTATGATATGCTGAGCACTCATTGCTAGGAATCGTGTTCTGTCACGGTCACACAATTCAGCTCCTGAAACGTGGGTGGTTCCCCAAAGTTAGTCATTTGATTCAAAACCTACCATATCTGTTACTGAGAAAACAAAATGGAGTTAAAGGCTATATGAACCAATGAAAAATGAGTGTTAAAAAAGTTGTTTCTACGAAAGCTAGTTAAATAATTTTTCAGTAAAGACAGAACATTATTAAAAATACTGTCAATATAAAAGTAAGTAATACAATTGTACAAGATTGGAACAAAAGTGTAGGAAGATGCTATTTCCAATTTCACAACTGTCATTAAGTTCTTGCCCCTCAGCCTTGCAGACACTGCCACAAGCCTTGCCCGCAGGCACGGTCAACCCCACCGCGTGCACCCACTGTGTGTTTCCACATTGTCATGGTCAGCAAACCCTAGGGCTGCACCTCCTTAGAACTGTTGGCAGACAAAGTTCCAAAGACAGCAGAAAATCTTTGTGCTCTGAGCACTGGAGAGAAAGGATTTGGTTATGTTCTAGTTTGCTAGCTGCCGGAATGCAATATACCAGAATTGGAATGGCTTTTAAAAAGGGGAATTTAATAAGTTGCTAGTTTACCAAGGCCAAGAAAATGTCCAATTAAAACAAGTCTATAGAAATGTCCAATCAAAGGCATCCAGGGAAAGATACCTTGGTTTAAGAAGGCCGATGATATTCAGGGTTTCTCACTCATCTGGAAAGGTACGTGGCGAACACAGTCACAGTTTCTCCCTCGGTTGGAAGGGCATATGGCGAGCAAGGCATCATCTGCTACTTTCTCTCCTGGCTTCCAGTTTCATGAAGCTCCCTGGGAGGCACTTTCCTTCTTCATCTCCAAAGGTCTCTGGCTGGTGGACTCTCTGCTTTGTGGTGCTGCAGCATTCTCTGCTCTCTCTGAATCTCCTCCTCCAAAATGTTTCCTCTTTTATAGGACTCCAGTAAACCAATCAAGATCCACCCAAATGGTGGAGACATGTCATCACCTAATCCAATTTAACAACCACTCTTGACTAAATCACATCATCCAGGGAGATGATCTGATTACAGTTTCAAACATACAGTATTGAATAGGGATTACTCTACCTTTATGAAATGGGATTTTGATTAAAACATGGCTTTTCTAGGGGACATACTTCCTTTCAAACCAGCACAGCTTATGAGAGTTCCTGTGTTCACAGAATTATTCCTGAGTTTTTGTGCCATGGTGGTGTCTTCACACATCCTAAAGGCACTGGTGGCAAATCCACCTGCAGGGAGAATTTGATGATGAGAGCTTCATCCTGAAGCACATGGGTCCTGGCATCTTGCCCATGGCCAATGTGGACCCAAGACAGATGGTTCCCAGTCTTCCTTCTGTACTGCTGGGACTGAGTGGTGGGATGGAAGCACATGGCCTTGGCAAGGTGAATGGGGTATGAATATTGTGGAAGCCGTGAAGCATTGCGGATTCAGGAATGGCAAGACCAGAAAGAAGATCACCATTGCCAGCCGTGGACAAGTCTAATAAATTTGATCTGTGTTTTGTCTTAACCACCAGACCATTCCTTCTTAGCTCAAGAAAGCTCCCACCTCTCCTCGTCTGATCTCAGTATACTATCTCTTTGTGCTCTTGTAGCAGTTCTTTAGGCTCTACATTATCCTCCCCTTTCTAATCTAGCTGCTTGCACATAGTTAAGTGTGTGGTTATGAAACAAAAGCTTAAACAACTAAAAAAGAAAAGTTCTTGCTTCTCTTTAAAGAAACAAAACCTGGAACTTATTTGGAAATTGAATTTCTGAATTTGGAAGAGCCATAACTCACCAAATAGAAGATTTTAGTCGATGAAAAACACTGTTATTACATAAAAGGTTAGCAAAAGAGTATAGATTTATATATTTTAAATGAAAATAAATTGTTTTAAGTGTGTATGTGTATATATGAATATGTATATATGGTATTTTGATTTCCCATTTTGTTGGTAATTGACTAAATTATGTTCCTCCTAATGACATCACAAATAAGAGCATCTGCTATTCTTAAAAATAAAACAAAAGTTATTGAGTTTCTACTATGTGCCATCATTGTGCTAGGTTCCTCATTGGCATTATATTACTTTATTCTCTGACTTAAATTCCTGAACCTAATTAAGTAGTCATTATATTCCCATTTTGCAGGGGAATAAACTGAGGTACAGCACTGTCTTCCTTCCTTTGCAAAATTTGTTTCTTTGGCTCTTCTTACAGTAATTTATCATAAAATTTTACCAACAAATTCCTTTCATCTTTTGTTATCCAGAGCTCATATCTGTTTCTTCCAACCAAAGCACCTAAGCAAAAATTCCCTTCCTGATTTTGTTCCTTTCCTTCATGCAAAAATTTCTCAAGATACCTGGGGAATATAAAAGAAAAAGACCTATCAGAATGTGGAGCAAAAGGGAAAGAATGTTTGGTCTGGCCAGCCCTCTCCTTTCTTCCTGGTCTCTAGATAAGAAACAGCTTTTCCATTCAGAAAATAGAGCCAGAGAGAGGTGTCCCCTCTCTATCCCTTATTTATCCAAAAGCCCTGATGAAAGAGCCTGGAGTGGCTGCATGAGGAGTGTGTGTCTGTTCCTACAACCCATAACTATAGTGATTGGTGAGAGTGGAGATGTGGTCAAAGGGCTAAGGAGTATGAAGCATGGATGCTACTTTGTCTAACTCAAGTATGAGTCTGAAAGCCCTTAATGCTTTCAACATGCCAGAAATACTGTTTAATTCTATGGAGAATCTCCATTTCTGGCGCAATCCATATTTGCTTTAGGTCATTAGCTGATAGTGAAACTTCTCAGTGAATGTCCCAAGTCTTTCCCTGTGGGGGAAGTGAAGGTAGGCAAGGCAGGGCCAGGGCAAGGTTATAGGATTAGTCCCAACTATACATATAGGCATGCACCCTGTAGGAAATCATCTTAGCTACTTGGGAGCTTGAGAAAGGGGGTGACAGAAGACGGTGGGCACAGAAAGAGGTGTGGGGAGTGCCTAAAACTGAAGAGGAGGTGACATTTTAAATGGACACCCTGATCCCATCCATGCCCTCATACCATTTTGGGCACTTGAAAGTCTAAATAAATGAACCAATCAGCTGATTCGCTTGCCTAATAAAAATTTCATTAGGAATAGAAGTCATTCTTGCGTGTATGTGTGTATTTCTTGTTTAATTATAGAAGTTGCAGGTTACAGAAAAAACATGAAGAAAATACACATAGTTCCTGCCCCCCCCATTAACACCTTGCATTATAACTTTGTTACAATTGATTAAATAACATTATTATAATTGAACTATTAACTTTAATCCATGATTTATATTAGGGTTCACTGTGTTGGACAGTACTGGCTTTTAAATTTTTATTCTAGCGTATATACAACCTGAAATTTCCTCTTGTGGTCAGACCCAGATATATATTTCAGTGTTGTTACTTACATTCACAATGTTGTGCTACCATCGCCACCATAAATTATCAAAACTTTTCTTTCACCCCAAAGAGACATACTCTGTCTGTGTAAGCATTAATTCCCCATTCTTTACCCATCCCAGCCCCTTGTAACCTATATTCCGGTTTCTGACTCTGTGAATTTGTGTATTCTAATTATTTCATATCAGGAAGATCATATAATATTTGTCCTTTTGTGTCTGGCTTATTTCACTCAACAAATATCTTCAAGTTTCATCCATGTTGGCCTATATAGCAGGACTTCATTGCTTTTTGAAGGCTAATAATATTCCATCGTGTATATCTGCCACTTTTTGTTTATCCATTCATCAGTTGATGGACACTTGGGTTGCTTCTGTCTTTTGGCAGTTGTGAATATGACACTATGAACACCAGTGTGCATATATCTGTTCCAGTCACTGCAGAATTTATTCTTGATAGAGCTTTATTTTGGAGCACAGCTCATTGCAGGCAATCAGTCCTGTATGGTCCATGGTAGTGGTTGTGAGAAGTCATAGGGTGATACAAAAGCCCTGGGATGCTGGAAAGAACAGTGGTCCTTAAAGATCAGGGGGAACTTAAGTAAAAAGGACCCTCCAAGAAATATTATATCTAGTAATTGATCCTAAAGTTATAAAGAGAATACAAACTATGGAAAGAAAGCCCTGATATCTTCAAGAAATAAGAAAACAAACAGCCATTCTTGCTTTGATCAGTTTGTCTCTAAGAATCTAATGGCATTTGGTAAAGCATTGTTTTATCTCCTGTGTGAACTAGATGTAGAGGAGAGATTTAAATAATATTTAAATAATATTTCTTGGCACAGAAAATTACTATAAAAGAGGATTACAATTCGACTGCTATTGATTTAACTTATTTTGCTGTCTCCTTTTCTTGAATAAGCACTTGATAAAGCACTATCGAGAATAAATTCTGCAGTGACTGGAAGAGATAAATGCACACTGGCGTTCATAGTGTCATATTCACAACTGCCAAAAGACAGAAGCAACCCAAGTGTCCATCAACTGATGAATGGATAAACAAAAAGTGGCATATATACACAATGGAATATTATTAGCCCTCAAAAAGCAATGAACTCCTAATATATGGGCCAAGCATGGATGAAGCTTGAAGACATCATGTTGATTGAAATAAGCCAGACACAGAAGGACAAATACAATATGATCTTCCTGATATGGAATAATTAGAATAAGCAAATTCATAATGAATTAGATCTAGCATATACTTTTTATATATTTTTAATTTTCATTGACTTTTAAGACATAGAATTGGTTGTTTGCCTAAGTTTACCAATTTCACAATCTCATTTGAAAAGTAGAAGACTGAGTTGCTTATACTTGTCAGAAACCTGATTTCTTCAACTTTGATCTAAATATATAGTGGGAATAATATTCAGCATATCAAAATTATGTCTCATAGATTCCTTTTTTTTTTTTTTTACATGGGCAGGCACCAGAAATCGAACCCAGGTCCTCTGGCATGGCAGGTGAACATTCTTGCCTGCTGAGCCACCGTGGCCCACCCAGATTCTAACTTGATTCACAGTTGCATTAGTGAGGGTAAATAAACTAACCATTGTAACAAATAAACCCTCAAATCTCAGTGGCTTACACAACATAAGTTTCTAGCTCACTTGTACAAAATCTAATACTAAGTTTCTGGTCATTATCATTCAGGAACCAAGTCTTTTTCATCATGTGAAATATTTCAGTCATTCCTTAATGCTTGGGAATCACCTGTTGGATTTTCTGCATCCACACAAAAAACTAATGTGGAGAATAAGCATGGGGATGGGATGAGCATTTTTAATGGCTAGGCCTGGAAGAGGCCTACATAAATTCTGTCCGCATGGGATTAGATTGAACTCGGTTGCATGGTGACATCAAACTAGAGCGAACACTGAGAAATGCAGTCTTGTGCTCCCTGGAGAAATGAATTTGGATGGGCACCAAATCAGCCTTTTCCACATAAGTCCCACTATACATACTACTTCCAATGCATGATGACAAATGTATCCTATGTCCTGAAATGATCTGTAGAGGTAAACATGGGGAGGTAAGAGGAGGAATTTCTCCTTTTTACATTGTATGTGTTCCCTAGCATAAAGAGTCAGGAATTAAGCTGATTTTTTCCCAACAATGTGCTGTAACAGATTTTGAGTTACTGCTATCAGTGAACAAGCTTTTTGGCCACTATAATGTATGTTGTAAATTCCTTCCATAGTATTACATATGAAGTTATGGAATGTAGATATTGCTTCTATAGGAATTAAGATAAATGCTCAGAAAATATGACCTTTTAAGGGAAGTAAGCCCTGAGAAAAGATGATTTTAAAGACAAACTTTATTGTTACTGATGTTTAATTGAAGAAATGTCATTGGTTGATTGACTTGTGAGATCTTTTTAAGTAATGATAAATAAAAACGGTTTTTATTACACAGATAAAATGACAGATTATGGAAATATAATCTGCATTCATTTTACTCTCTAGAAGACTATGAAAACAAAATGAGATAAGAAATTAATAGGATAAAATTAAAAATCTGGAGAATATACTTCATGGATGTTTATCCCAAGGAAAACCAAGCTAGAATTACACAAATTAGAGCTCTAAAAACAGTCTTCTTAATTTACATTATGGAAATGAAATAACCAAATGCAGTCTAGAAGAAATGTTCTAAATGATGAATTTAAGATGTTTCAACAAAAATTCCTTTAAATGTCCTAAAGGAACACAGTGTTCCTAAATGATAATCCAGTAAAGCTTTAAACTATAACAGAAGATATCTCAGTTGTATATTTCTAATAATTGTTAAAGCATATCTGAAAAAGGACATTATATATCGTAGCACGTTAATAAAGTGTCTTTAGGAAATGCCCTGATGCTGTCCCTCTAGGGAAAGATAATCAGCTTGTTTTCTGTCTTCTTTGAATGACCTCCTGGGAAAAAAAGCAAATAATACTTCCTTAACCATATTTTAGGAATCATTTTCCAGTCAGTAGTGCTTTCTTCTCCCCAACCAGTTATTGTTCTAAGCACAGGCCAAGAATATTCTGGCATATTTTACAGCTTGAGGGTTGGATGGGTGGCGCCTGATAGCTCGTTCTTTGGAAAGGTTATCATTGTTGGTGGAATAATGGTTTATTTGACTAGAGTGGTGGAGGAACAAATTGGAGAGGCCTAGGAAGCAGAGCTGAGTTCAAGCAAAACAGTGTCATAGGTGAGATTTATTTTCAGCATTCCCTTTCATTATTTCTCCTCCTTAAGCTCCTCCTGTGAGGCTCAGCTTGAACATGACCTCAGGCAATGCACCTTTTTCTGGACGTTTTCATTCTTTCATCTTGGGTCCATTTCCCCCGCCCCCTTCCCAAATGACATTTATTATTATAATCAATTAACTGCCGGTATTATGTTAATGTATATCAGGGTCTTGATGTGTCACTCCTTCCACATGTCATTCGTAGTTTACATAGGCCTGTAGGACATAAAAAGCTCACCTTTTCTCTGATAGAGAATGCGAAGTCATGGGGATAAAAGACCACTCCAGAGCCCTCAATCTGGACCATATCTGAGTCCTTCTTCTTCCATAATGGTCCCATTATTTTTATTTCCTCTCTGGTATATGATGGGATAATAGGCATTATGAAGGGAGCAGGCTCCTATTAGATATTTATGTAATTCATGTTTTAAGAAGACTGGTTATTGTGTTATTTTAAACTACAATTATCTCCTGGAGGTGGTGATCACAAGTTCAAATGTCCATGGGAGCCATGGAGGTAAAATAAACACGTGAATCTGGCAGTCCTTACTCCAGTTTAAAAGCTTCTAAATCCAACTTCTCTGAAGTGTCCACGCTGCATGAACAAAACCTGCCCACAGCCTCTGTGTGCGGGTTGGCCACAACACAGCCATGCCTCTGCTGAAGAGATGAGCAGCTCAACAGACGGACAGAGCAACGTCTTGGGGTGTTCACTTTAGGATATGATAATTGAGGCCCCAGAGAAGCAGAAGATATGCCACCTCTCCATGTCTTGATGATAGAATAAGGGCCAGGCTGTTCAATCTCTAATTAAAAGAAGAGCTGATTATAAAACCAGAGTAGCCCACTTTTTTTTAAAGTATGTCTATGTGTAAAATAATTGCATGGTGAGATGGTGGAATTTTATTTTTTTTCCTTACAGTTTGATCTGTTTTCTAGGTGTTACACTGTCATAATCAGAAAAAAACAGACTTTTTTTTTTATTACTGTTAACATGCTCACAAAGCAATATTTAAACTGACATATTTACAAGACAATGCCCAAAGTGGGGGGCATTAGGATAGTGGCAACTACCCAGGAGAAATTGGCTGGAAACCATGGATGCCTGCACTAATGCTCAGGCAGCATGCAATAGCGATGGGCTCAGAATCCTGGGCTTTGCAGACCAAACTGTCCATATTGCTTATAATCTCTGTGTTCTTCCATTTTTTTTCCCTCGTCATTTTGCAGCTCTAGCCTATATCTTCTGTGCTAATGGAAACGAGAGAGGAGCTTTGGTCCATGGTCTGTATTTGAGCAGAGAGGTAGAGAGGTGCAAACTCCTGGAAATCCAGCTAGCTGGTGGCAGCTGTAACTGAGACCACTTGGAGAGTAACTCTGAACGCGTGAAAGGCAGCTGACCTTGATCCTTCCTCCAAGGTCATGCCAGAGAGTCAGGGACTCTCCAAGTTTGCATACATCTTGGAATACAGTATTACCTAAAATCTGAAATGAAATGTGTCATGCAATGCACACTAAGATTCTTTTTTTTCTTTCATTGCCCTTGGACATTTACAAGAGATGTGAAACTCAAGCTTAGGCTTCAAGAGACCTTCAAAGGTGAAGGAAATCTGTCTCAAAGCGAAAAAACTAGGTTACAGAATTAGTTGATAGGAGAGAGAAAGATTTTCTTCTCTGCCTTTGAGACTGTTTTCATCCTTAGCAATTACTAAGCAATTTATTAAGGGGAAGGAACTCTCATGGAGGGCTGTGTTAATTCATCTCTTGGCCAGTGTAGGAGACCTAAGGCTACCAGTAACACTTTCCCTAATTGCTCAACAACTGACATATATACTTCTCAATCTAATATTTAAGTTGCCCACAGGATGGCTAAGTATTACTTTTCTATTGCTGCATACCAAATTACCACCAATTCAGCAGAATGAAGCAACACTAATTTATTATCTCACAGTTCTGCAAATAAGAACTCCAGGAAGGCTCAATGGTGACCCTGTTCTGGGTCTCACAAGATGGAAATGAAGGTGTCAAGCAGTCTGGGTTCTCATGGGAGGCTCTGGGGGACATTGCCTTATGGTCAGGTTGTGGGGAGGGTTCAGCTCCCTGCAGCTGAGGCTTCTGCTTCCCCTCTGGCTGTCCACTAGAGGTCCTAGTGCTGGTGGCATTTCCTTCTTCAAAGCCAGCAACGGTGCATCAAATCCTTCTTGTGCTTTAGATTACTCTGACTTTCCTTCTGCATCAAATCCTTCTTGTGCTTTAAATTACTCTCACTTTCCTTCTGCATCAAATCTTTCTTGTGCTTTAAATTTCTCTGACTTTCCTTCTGCGTTCCTCTTCTGCTCCCACTCTGAGACAGATCTCTGTTTTTAAGAGCCCATGTGGATTAGTCCAGAATAATCTTCCTATTTTAAGGCCAGCTGACTTGACCCTTCATTATGACCGCAATGCTGCGAAGGACCTTTGGCTGAGTAAGGAAGCATACTCACAGGAGATGTCTCACTGTATTCACAGACAGATGATAGCAGAAGGCCTCAGCACCTTCAAGTCTTCCAAAGCACATAAATCTTTCTCAACAAATATTAAACGGATTCCTCAGCTTCCACTGAGTAGAGAGGCTCCTATTTCAAATATTTACTTTATTTTGGTTGAAAAGACCTTTAAAATGCTATCCAATCGCATCTTTCTGCAAGCTTAAAATGCTTATCTGGCTTGTAATGTTTGTGTGACTCAATTAGATACCACATATTAAATGCCCATAGTCTACTTAAACTGATCAAAAAAGATTAACTCCTTTCTGCTCCCTCCTTATGTGATCTTCTCCATAAGATAGTATCACATTGGTGCTACTTTGATCAAATTACCATTTCCTCATCAGAAACGAAACAGTACAATATTCGAGAGTTCTAAGAATACAATCACCAAAGAAATTCTCTAAAGTACATCACAGTTATATATTACTTATCTAAACACGTAAATGTATTATACACATCAACAAAAATCACCATGCAATCATTACCTACATGATAACTGAAAAGGACAAATCCTGGTGAACATTCTTCTGAACTGGCTATATACTCCAATCGCTGAGTGAATTCATTCAGTAAGACAGAAGTGAAAAATGAGTTAACGTGACCCAATATCAATAAGTACTCTGTCCGTTTGGGATTTGTCGAAGGCAGTTCAGAAATTTTGAGGAGGAAAAAAAATAGACCAGTGGCAGAGATCCTGGAAAACTCGAACACTTTTGGAAGAGCTTTAGAAGACTAATAATCAGACTCATGTCCAAAAAGAATAAAGTAGGTGAAATCAGGGAGATTGGACTAAAAAGTGTGAAGAAAGTCAGTGTAGTTGGAATACTTGTTGAAAATAAATGTAGACATTTTACTGATGATTACACATATGAAATATTAGATATTTCAGTTGATTTACAAATTGAGGCAGTATATTGGCTAGTCTTGGATTATAAATCAGTTCTTCTGATAGGCCAGGTATCTTTCACTCAGCCCTTCATCTAGATGTGCTCTCCACCCTTCCACCCTCCCTCACTCTCTGGGGAAGCTGATTTGCATGGTTTCCATCAATGGACTCCCGTGTCCACTGGCTTCCAGTCTGTTCGGTTAGTAGAAAACTGAGAGCAGGAGGAAATCGAGGGCAGGATATTTATTTCCCTGATTCCCATGCTATTAATTCACCTGGGGCAACTTGTGTCCCTTGACAGATGGTCACTTCCCCACTTTAGGTGGCCTGCTCTGAGACTTGCTTTCTTTCTGGGCCTTTGGGGCTCTTTGGATTCCTCTCCCCTCAGCCTCCCTTTCCATCCAGCTCTACAGGTGGTGCTTCTCCTTAGCTCCAGGTTTCTGCGCTATCCCTGCGATAGCCCTTTATTCCCTCCCCCCCACCATCACTACACACAGCTTGGTAATTAGTCACTTTTATAAACAAATTCTCCTCAAATTATCCTAATCTGGTCCCCTGGAGATCCTGCCTGATACATCTATAAGTCCAATACTTCAATCTATAGACCTTTTAGCCAGAGAAGCCTGAACAATTGGCCTTTGTTCTCACGCCACAGCCCTGAGTTCAGAACAGTCTTTGGGCCAGATTTGGTCAGACTGGGGTGTTAAAATCATCTTAAAAGCACAGAGGAGGAGGAGAAAAGTAAATAATTTAATACAAGTTAATGTCCAAACCAGGGTTTTCATGTTCTTATGGAAGGCAGGAATAGGAGATAGGCCCAGTCAAAAGAGGGAATTGAAGAGGAGTTCCTCTGCTTGTAACGTTGGAGTTCAAGTTGTGAGCTGCTCAAGGGTGAGTGGAAATACCTCTTCCCAGGGAGGACAAGAAAATCAATTTGCCGCTTCTTAGACACTAGGATAAGGGGAAGGAGGTCATTCCTGGGAATTCACAGCTAGAAACTAGTCCTCTCCAGCCTGAATTTATACTACTAGGCAGTCCAGATTATCCAGTCTATAAATGCAATTCAGCATAATCCCAGATGGTCAATGCTCCGCATACTTAGTGGAAACAAACACAGGCCTCTCTAGAGGAGCCACCTGCATCCTAGGCCTCAAAGAATTTCTGGAAATACAATTACAAGAAAATTGAGCAGCTCACAGACAAAAATAACTAAACATCAAAGGAAATAAAGGACTCATAAAAAATAAGCAAAAGCAATAGGCAGAAGAAACAAAAACACAAAGAATTTAAAATCTAAAGATATTAGGATATACTTGCAATAGGCAGAAGAGACAAAAACACAAGGAATTTAAAATCTAAAAGATATCAGGATATACTTTCTGAAAAAAATATATTCATCATGTTTAAATAAATAAAAGATATTTGAAAATACATGCAGGTAATAAGAAATGACCAAGCAGATTTTAAAAATCAAAACTTCTAGACATGAAAAATTTAATGTAGAAATTATTAAATGTGTGAGTTTTAAAGCAGTTTAGACATATGTGAAAAGATAATTATTTCACTGGATGATACATCTAAATTATGCAGACTGCATTACAAAGAGACAAATAGAATATAAAAGATACACAGAGCTTAGGTTAAGAGCTCTAACATATACCTAAACATAGTCCCATATGGAAAAGAGAGAATGATCCAGAGGTAATTAAAGATAAGAATATTTGAGAATACTCCAGAACCGATGAAAGGCACCAATCCTCAGATTCAAAATGCCAAGCAGGATAAATAAAAAGAAATCCATACCTAGACTTCATAATGAAACTGAAAACTCCATAGGGGGAAAAAATTCTCAAGAGCAGTCAGTATTAAAAAGGATAAAAATGTAAACCAACATGTAACTTCCCAATGAACAATTGAAAGCTGTTAATAGCAGATATGCAGAAAATAAATGCCCAATGAAATTATAAAACCAACCAAATGTCTTATGGGAATGAAAGTATATTAAAGATGTTTTCAGACAAATCAACATTGTGAGAGTTTGCCACCAAAAAGTTCTTACGAAAAGAAAATTATCTAAAGTATGTTTAGCAGACAGAATAAAAAACTAATGAAATATAATAACAACAAAAAAGAAATAGTAGAGTACAAAGAGTGAAAAACTGTTCTTTTGAAATAATTATAAAGTAAATAAAAGAAAAAAAAGAGAAAGCTCCAAAAGAATGAATAGGGTAAGAAAAATGCAGGGAAAGGGGACATTAAAAAATAAACAAGAGAAGACCATAAACCACTTTGAGCCAATAAATTCTAAAACTTGAATGAAATTATCAATTTTCCTCAAAACTTCTAACTTAAAAAAACTGACAAATGTTTAGAAAGCCTGAAGAAACCTTTAACCAGTAAAGAAATCGAATCCTAAGTTAAAAATCTTTCAACAATAACAAAAGGAATTACTATCAAGACCAGATGGACAAGCATAGTCTAACTTATATTTATGGAAAAAACTTATCCTTTTCTTATGCTTTTTGCTTCAAAGAATTTAAAAAACAGGAAAACTCCCAAAATCATTTTGTGGAAAGAGAATAACCTCAAATACCAAAATCAGACAAGGACAATACAAAACCAAAAATTTATAGACCACTCTCACTTAGACATAAAAAGCCTTAATAAAATATTAGCAAATTGAATCCAGCAATGTACACCAAGCAATATACCATGACCAAGCCAGGTTCATCACTGTAATGCTAAAAATACAGAAATGGAATTTTACCTAATACCACCCCAATTTCAAAACAAAACCTTTGGCTAGCTAGAAATAGGAGAGGAATTCCTCACCCTGCTCAAGTTTATGTACCTAAAAGCAATAGGCGACAACATACCTTATAGTGAAACAGTCACCCTTTGTCAACCCTGGAAACCACCCTTGTTGTACCATTTCAGCCCAGTGCCCAAGGCAACATTCCAACGGGTGTGGAGAGTAGGGTGGGGAGTGGTGGAAGACTCTTACTTAGTTTCACCCTCAGTTTTTAGTAATTCTTCATTGCCTAACAAGCTGAACAATTGTCTTCATTTTCTACCCTTGTACATTAACCTAAGCTCCCAGCAGCACACATCTACGCTGGGCTGGGTATAGCATGTCTTTTTTTTGGAATGGGCAGACTCCGGGAATCAAACCCGGGTCTCCAGCTCAGCAGGCGAGAATTCTTGCCACTGAGCCACCGTTGCACCGTCCTATAACATGTCTTTTTAAACCAGGGTCCTGGGCAACAGCAGCCGACAGGTGCCCATGACTTTACAACAAGAGTTTTTGTGTTTATGGAAAGTGCAATGGAGCTCTCAGAGTTCACCTTCTGTGTATCTTCTGTAAACTAGGAATCTCAGAGAAATTACTCTCATGAGCAAATACAAGAAGACTACATTTGTTTGCCCTTCTTTCCTGTACTGTCCTCTGACCATCCTGTAGCTGCTGGGGGATTTTTAAGCATTCTGTAGGATCTGATCAAACTCATTTTTACGACTGTCTCCTCATGAAGCCACGATGCCTTCTGAATGTTTGTTTCATCTCAGCCCCACCAGTTTGCTAATGGGGGCAAAAACACCAATTTGAATGAATTTCCTTTGGGAATTATAAAGTCTTCAGAGAAGATTTACTGCAGAAAGTACTCAGCAATCCTGGATATGCACCACTGGTGAAGAGAGTCCAGACAACCACAAAAATGACACTAAGAGTTGACATTTACTGAGCAGTCACTATGGCCCAGCTCCATCCTAAGCATTTCTCATGAGTTAACTTGTTTATCATTACAACAACCCTATGGCACTACTGTTGGTCTCATCTTATAGACGAAGCACCCGAGGAATGGAAAGGTTAAGTCTCTTGTCTATTTCATTTGGAGTTTGGGCTTGGAACCATTTTGTTTGGTTTCAGGAAATGCCACAGTATCTTTATTTCTTTAAATAAATTGCTTCCTGAGGCCTCAGATGGAAAGAGATGCCATCTCAGTCCTTGTGCCACCAAATCAAGGGGTTGCAGTTCCACTGGTTGTGATCCATCCTGGTGTAGGAATTACTCTAAAACATTACATTACTATCCATCTCTAAAACAATATCTCCTCCATATGTGCACCTGTTTGCTTGATGGGAAATTTTATCTCAATCATATTTGCAGGGCACTCTCCTCTGGGCTATGCACAAATTCCAGAGGCCCTACATAGGACAGGACATTTGGGAAAATTCCCCTTTGTCTCTAATCCAAATGGGCCACTGGAGATGCATTCCTCATCCAACTCTACCCGGTCCCTTGAAGCCCAGGGCCTGCGCCATCTCAGTGCCAAGCTTGAGCCCAACAGTGCGTCCTAGGATGGAGCACGGCAGTGCCCAGTGATCAGCCTCGGAAGGACACCACCTGCCCATTCCCCAAGAAGTCCTGACATCCCTGGAGTCCAAGGAGACAGGCGCTTGTACCTGTGTCCTCCTCTCTGACCTGCATGAACTCCTCTAAACCTTTCTTGCTCCCCAGCTTCACCCAGTTTCTGGAGTTCCTCCTCTTCTAGACAAATCTGATTCCCTTACTCCATGAATCTGCCTGTAACAACAGCTCTCAGTGCCTATGTGCACCATGTTTTCTCTTTCTGGACACTTTCACTTCAGACCCTGATTCATAAAAGCCATTATTAATTTCCCCAGATAAAGAAAAAATTAAAAAACCTGGCCATTATCTTGAAAGGTGAAAGAGATAATTATCTATAGCAAGGAGAACAAAAGAAAAATTAATTTCTTAATAAATGTTTCTGCCCCTTAAAAATGGTCCTGATGAGTATATCCCAAAATATTAATAGTAGGTATCACAAGTTTTTGAGATTTTAAATTAGTCTTTTTTTTTTTTTTTACCATTTTTCTCAACTTTCCTACAATGACCTTGTAATGACCTTTTATTTGTTTGTGTGTTTTATAGTTGATTTTTCATTTAGAAACATTCACTCAACATTTCTGTAAACTAATCCAAAAGTTAAATTTTTCTGTCATTTAAGAAAGTCAAGATTTTGCAGTGTGAAATCAGAATTAGGTCCCTATTGTGTATATATGATTTCAGTGAATGGTGAATGCATACACCAGCCTCTATTTTGACTTTAAAAGATTCTTCATGAAAAAAATAAGTAAGAATACTGTAAAGTTCATGAGAAAAATGAAGAGGAAGCAACCACCTACCCACTGACAAGCAGGAAAATGAAAGTTGCACCCACAGGTCCCCATTCAAATACAAAAAATATATATTTTAATGGACAGAAAACTACTTCAGTTTGTCCTGTGTCAACTCAATGTCTGTTTAGAGAAAATCTTTTTTTTCATAATTGAAAAAATTAGAATTCAGAAACAATGAACATTTTATTGTGGTATACCGAGTACACTTTATATCACTTTCAGTGACATCAATGACAAGCCACAGTTTGACTCAGAGATTAAAATTCATCTCACAGCTACTCAACTCTAGTGCATTTTGGGTTTTATAACTAGTTTCCCAAAGTAGATTATCCTTCCCAACACTGAAGTTTTGAGTGTGTGTGTATCTGTGTATATTTTTACAGGAAAGGAAAATAGACCACCAGAGAAGTTGGGAGATTTCTAATATATTTTGGGGGGGCACAAATAGTTTTTCCAGAAGTTGTGGAATAAAAATCATAATAATAAGTGATGAAATTTTCCATGTTTTAATGGTTTTTCTACAAGAATAGAAAAATAAGTTTCTTGAGAATTATATGCATTCCTAACGAAAGTTGAATGAGCCAGCTCCCTTGCAAACTTAAACTGTGTGGCGCTAATTGGAATTCTGTTTTTAGGAAGGACGGTTTATTAACCATGCATTATCAATATTGGTTTGAATTGATCAGAGTAATTGATTGCTTCTATCATTGCTTTTTAATTATAATTAGCTGTTAAATTAATTTCAGTATAATCTATTTAGTTTGTTAAAGATGATAGTGACTCATATCAGGCCAAAAATGCTGTGTTTTTTTTTTTGGTTAGGATTGTCCAAATAGGTGGTATTTAAAATATTTGTATTTCAAATATGAATCATCCATGCCATATTTATTGCTAACAGAGACATATTTAATATACACTATACCCATCATTTTACTACCATACCCCATCTCCAAATAGAAAGTGCTTTAAAGAGTGACACTCATTGCTGCTAGGGGTTTTTTACACTGTATATATGAATGAATGTGCCTATTTATAAGTGTAAGAAGCTTCTAAAAAAAGGTTTTACTGCCACTTGCCCATACTCTATAATCTCAAACTTAGGAGATTCTTTTTAAAATAAAGATATGGGGAAATAACTATAACCACAACCACCCCCAAATAAAAAGTAACTTCTAAACATCTTGAATATTTTGGAAGAAAAAAAATACTGAAAATAAAAACCAACCTGTTGTGTTTTCTCAAGGAGAGATTTACAATTTTATCTTGACATAATTTAAGATGTTAATTTAAGTAAAAGGGAGAGAATATCAAAAAAACCCTGTTTATCTTTTAGGTCACATCATTTTTTTCTAGCTTTGGGCTTATATTCATGTAAAAACGTGTTTGAAAGGCCTTAGTTTCTTTTTAAACCTGTATTTATAACATTGGATTAAGACCTAAAAATCTGAAGTGAAACTTTTAGAAAAATAAGAAGTGAGCATTGTAGAAAGAATTACAGAGCACAGCAATCAGGAAGGAAAGAAGAGGCCCCTTAAGCACAGGCTATTTAAGGAACATGCAATTGACCTGTCACCCTTGGACATGTATGTCCCCTATGCACATGTTTGGGATCAGGGCCTGGCCATGCAACTGTCCTGGCTAATGGGACGCCAGCACTTCAGAGGTGACCAGGGCTTCCTAAGGGCTCACACGTGGGAATTGCCCTACTGGAATGCCCCTTCTCGAAACCCAATTCTGGTGATGCCCAAGAAGCCATTAGAAAGGCCCAGGTGGGGGAGAATTGAGACCCCTGACCCACTCCCTAGGAAGCTCCTAGCCAGAGGCCCACACCAACCACTGGTCATGGGAATAAATCCATTTTGGACCTTCCAGTCACACCAGTGTCCCAACTGACTCCCTATGAAATAGAAAAAATTCCCACAGAGTTATGAGAAATGATAAATTCTTATTGTGTTAAGTCACTAAATTGGAAGGTGGTGTGTTTCATAGCAATAGCTACCCTTTAAAAAATGAAGTGAGGTTCAGAGAATTTAAGTAATTTTTCTCAAGGCATAAAACAGATAAATTGCATAGCAGAGATTTAAACAAGATTTCTGTGACTATAAAACCCCATCTTCCCCCATGTTGCTCACTGTTTATGTTTAATCAAAGAGAGAATAAAGAATCCCATTCTTTTTAATAGAACAGACAATACAGTTTTCCTTTGCAGGAAGAGGAAGGACATATAAATGTTTTCATTTTATGCCTGGGGCCAAAGCCCACCCGGATACCACTTCAAAGCTCCACAGACCTCCATCTCCAAACCACAGACAAACCACTCCAGAAAGATTCTGTTCTGTCCTCCAAATAAGCAGTGCCTTCTGGGTGGAAATACTTACTTCATACCTGCAGTCTTAAACAGGTGAAAACTGAGGTCTATACAGGTGTACAACACATTTCTCAATTAAAAAAATGAAATCAGCTATTTTTGAACATTTTAAATTGCATCTCTTTCTAAGAAAGTTTTGGAGCTCACATCACTAACACTTAGAATTTAATGGGCCAAAATTTCTTTATTCACAATAAAGTTTGTGATACAGAGTTTGAAAGGGATTTAGAGCGATGCGTGTCAAGACATCTGAGCCCAAGGACAATTCTGTTCATGAAACCTAATGTTATTCTTCACAAAGGTAAATATATGAATGATCAAAAAGCACATGAAAAAGTGAGCATTAAACATCTGGAAAATTCAGATATTAACCACAATGATATATATCCATCTATTCACCAGAATGGCTAAATTTAAAAACACTAAAGGTTGACAAAGACATGGAGCAATGAAAGTCTCATCCCTTATTAGTGGGAGGGAAAAATCATACACCACTTCAGGAAAAACTGACACTTTCCTACAAAACACAGATACACCTAAACCTATAATCCAGCAATTCCATCCCTTGATATTTACAACAGAGAAATAAAAACATATATCTATAAAAATCATTCTGTAAGAGTTTTCCTAGAACCTTTATTCTAAATGCCAGAAAACTGGAAACAGCCTAAATTTCTATCGCTAGGAGAATGGATAAACAAATTGTTATATTCATACAACGTAATACTCCTCTAGTGGCCATGAGTAGGCATCACTCAGATTTCCTGCATCAGCTCATGGGCAGCACAAGCTGCTTCCCACCGAGAACCACCCTTGCACCTCCCAAATGCAAGCCCAGTCCTAAAAGCTTTAGGACTCCTTTAACAGGTAACTCTAGTTTGATGACTCCTTGTGTGCCTGGTTGAAACGTTCTCAGAGCTGCACTGGAGTCTGAGACTCTTTTTAACCAATTCTCCTTCCTTCCCCATCTCCTTGACAGTCTGAATGCTCTTCTAATGTGTCTAGCTCCCTTTCCTTTATCCTCCTTAGGAATCTCCCTTGACAAATACTTGCATGTCTAATCCTGTATTGCTGTCTGCTTCTCAGAAGACCTAAACTAATACAACTACTCAGGAATAAAAAGGAATTAAGAATACCTTGGACGGACCTCAAAAATATTTTGCAGAATGAAAAGAATACAGACAAATAAGACTGCATACTGAATTATTTTATTTACAAGAAGTTTCTAACTTGTGATAAGAAAGAAAATCAGAACAATGGTTTCCTCTAAGGGATGGGGCAGAGATTGCCTGGATAGCTGATGGTAATGTTCTTTATGTGTCAGGGGATTGATACTGATCAAAAGTCGTCTGCCTGATGTGCTCAAATGAGCAATTTCTGAGACACTGGGGCTTCAAAGAGAGAAAGGGTTTATTGCTAGGCAGAAGTAGCAGATCAGATGGCCTATTGGCTCAAAATCTGACTCCCTGAACTTCAGTAATACTAATAACTTTATAGTATCAAAAAGATGAGCAGGTTTTAGGATAATAAACACAATGGCTCAAGATGATGAGGTTAGAGATGATAAATTATTGAGCATGAACAGAGTGATGACCTGCTTAGTCACAGAATGTATGTAAGAAAATGGCAGCTTTAACATGACGATGTGTGTGATTTTTAGTATTATAATGAGGTGTAGGTCTCTTAAAGGTTAAATTCTAAGCTACTGTGCATGTCAGGAAGGCCAATTTTTGTTAGATACAGCTTTGACTAGCAAGATGGTTTTGGACTTAGGGTGGGTTAGCTCTGAGCTGACTTAAGGCCTTTCATTAATAAACACCAGGGACTGTCTTTAATAATCATAAGACTCTGAAGTTGAAAAACCAGATAAGGGAGTATAAGAAATGGTCAGTCACAAGGTTTTTTTTTTTTTTTTTATAATCACAAGATCACATGATAAAGGCTGTACAGTTATACAATCATTATCAAAGATCAAGGCAGCTGGATTTCAGATCAGCAATTTCAGATATTTCCTTTTGGCTGTTCTAATTCACTAGGAAGTAAAAAGAAATATCTATATAGTGACTCAATAGACTATTTATTAAATCCTCATTTGTAGGTTACTACCCCTCCCTTTCATATGATCATTCTCTAATCTTGAAGGTTATCTGGATGATGACCACTCTGACTTCCTGCTGAAAAGGGGCACTGCTCTTAGGAATTGGGGGAATGAACTTCTTAGATTGTAGTTGTGCATATTTTTTAACTTCAAATTTTGGTTGGAGTATTAGGGCTTTAGTAATTTGGTCACACCTGGGCTGAGATAAGAGACAGAGGTAAGTTTTAAATTAAGTATGCTTGCAATATGAGTAGTAATTTCATTAGTCCTGCTTGTAATACTGGATGAAACCAAGATCCTATTACTGTGGGAAGCCAGCTAAATAAATCAAATATACCAAAGGAAAGGAGACCAGTGTCTATTGCATTAATTTGATTTTTCATGTTCTAACAGTTTAGTTACATTATCTGATTCCTTGGGTTTAGAGGTACAACATTCAGCTTTTATTATAGCACATGTCCTTTCCTGTGAAGCTGTCAAGACATCTAAAGCCATCTGATTTTTTAGTACTGCTTTATGCCTTAGAGTCACTTCAGTATTTAAAAGAGATATACTGTTGAGGCTATCATTTATTTTGTTGTGTAAAATTGTTCAGTGTTTCTATACTGAGTATAACAAGCTCTATGCTTTATGAAGGCAGGAATATGGCAGCTAAGTGACTGTACCAGTGAAATACTGATGGGGCCCACTGAGCTTTTAATAATAGTAGATTTGCTCCTGATAGTAAAGTTTTGATTCCTTCCTTGAGCCCAAGGAATCCCTAAAGTGCATCTCCTATGCAACCCAGAGGCAGCCTGGGCCATAAGTCACATAAGCAGAGTTCACTTCCAGTCTATTAACCCAATCTGTTCCAAACCAGTCACTTTTCTGTAATATAATAGTTTGGTGGCATTGCTCAGGAGGAAGCCATCCTATTTTCCAGGTATTGAAAATTATGTTGTTGGGAGTGATTCTGGTGTTCCCAACAAAGAGGGCCTGTGAATATATCTAACCGAACAAGAAAATGTTTGTAATTTCCACATGCTTTTGGCATGACAGTAAAGCCTATTTGCAAGTCCCCACCTGGTGCCATGCCCCTAGCTTGCACTCCCTTTATAGGGGGTGGAGACCACGGCTTTGGGTTGTTTTAGCACAAGTTAAACAGGTTTTTTTTTTGTTGTTGTTGTTGTTATTGTTCTTATTTTCTGAATGTTTTCTGTTATTAGGTCCCATAATATTTTTCAGCCACTGAAACATGGTATCTCTTCCATAAAGAGTGCTTTGATGTAAATAAGTAAGAACTCTTCCCATTAAATGTTTAGGCATAAGAATTATTCCATCTTTATTATAAATCCATCCTTCTTCTATTCTTTTGTGTGGAATATTTGAAAACTAACATATATTTCTTTTAAGCCAAACTCCACTTTTCTGTCCAAACAAATCATAGGTTGAATACTGAAGAGAAAAAAATCTGGTAAAAGAGAAAGTACCAATGAGGAGGATGGGGGTTTAGTTTGACTGATACTCTTGCTTCTGGATCTGCTGTTTGATTACTTTATGTAGAGTCCATTTCCCCTTTTTGATGATGGCAGCAATGCATTATGGCAACTTCTTTAGGTAGCATTACTGCTTCTAATAAGGCTAAGTTTATGTCTGCAATTTTATTTTCTTTTTTTACAAGACATTAGGAGTTCTCTTTCTTTCCAGATGGCTCCGTGAGCATGAACTATATTAAAAACATTCTCAGAGTCTGTCTATGTTTATTTGCTGTTCCTTTCCCAGGTGTAGAGCTCTGGAGATGCAGTAAGTTCTGCCCATTATGTGGACATGCGTATGGAAAGGGCCCCTCTCTCCAATGCTGTTTATACAGTTACCACCATGTAACTGGCTTTTCGAGGTCCTTACTCCATGCAGCTGCCTCCGTCAGTGTACATTTCAGTGGCTGGATGCTCACAAGATTGACCGACTAAATACTGGTGGTTGGACTAAACATCATCAATTATTTGTGTACAGACATACGCAGGTTCCCCTTCCCCACTCAGAGGTGAGAGAGGTTTAAACTAGAAGAAGTTTTCAGAGTGTTATAGGGAGATTGACAGGGTCACAGTAATTGATATTTCCAAACTGTCTCTATTAATGGAGCCATTCCTTCTCTGTATTCTAGTTGAAGTGGATATTGTTTAATATGGTGCCCAGTACCTGGCTTTTGAGGTTTCACTTGAACTGGTCTTACTGTTTTTGCACATCTAGGTTTTCCATCAGCCCTGTGCCCCTGGTTTTACAGTATTCAAGATTTCGTCTGGGATAAGCATGGTCTGCTTATCTCCTCCAGCCAACAGCAGCACAGCGTGCAATGCACAAGCTTGTCTTGGAGGCTTTTCTATTGACAAATAATCTGGAAGAAAAGCTTCTCTTGGCATTTCACTTGGTTAATAGTTCTCTTCCCAGCAAGGGAACTGGATATTCTGGCACAAATGGCAAAATATGCTTAAATTTTTAGTCCCACTTAGGCAGTCTAGTGGCTGCAAAAAATGGTTTATTTGCTCTTTTACCAGATTCTTCTGTTATAATTCTGGACTGGTTGGAAATCATGTTAGGTTTTTAAATTTAGTACCAAGTGTATGTGGCTCCTGTACCAAGAAGAATGCCAATTGACTATTTTCCCACCTGTGCTGTCACCCGAGGCTTTTGGTAGGAGACTGAGCAGCGGTGCTTCCTCTCTTTGAGTCCCTGGGCCCTTCATTCCAGGTCGCTGTGGGTCGAATCATCTCGTTGGGGTATCTGGAATTGGGGTCGTCTCATTTCCCTTGGGGTTTTCCCTGGGGAAGGGGCAGAGAGGCAAGCCCTCATCCAGTGCCCTTCCTTCTCATGGTGTGCACATTGCTTGGTTCCTGACTCCTCCAGTCTCTTGAGCAGGGGTCTTGTCTTCTTGCTGTTGTCTCCTCCTGGTTGTCCTTGGTTCACAAGAGCCCCAAGAAGCGCTTTGTACCTTCTAAGGTGTTGCTCCTCAGGTGCTGCTAGCTTTTGGAAGTACCGGTCTTCTTTAACATCTTCATTCCTGTTGTTACACATATTAAAAGTGATTTCATCCAACTTGGAGCAAGGCAATTGTAGTCCTCCATCAGTTTTCAGTAGCTTCTTCCTTATATCAGATAAACTCTAAGTCATAAAATTCATATTTAAATTTCTGGCATTTTCTGGACTTTCTGGACCTATATCTGTACTGCTGGTAGGTAGTATAAATTCTTTCAAGGAAAACTGAGGGACTTTCCTTTGGACCCCATCTTACTTCATTTATTTTTTGTAAGTTATAGCCTTTGGGCAGGCCTGCAATATATTTTATAATGCTCTAATTTGGCCCAGTCACTGCCATCATTTGGATTCCATTCAGGATCTCTTATTGGTAGTGCTAAATTTGCTCCAGCATATACCGGTTGCCAGGATTTTCTCCTTGTTTCATATTTGCTTCCTGATTTGCCTTTTCTATTACCATTCTCTCCTCATTTCCTGTTATCAGGGCACTTAACAATGTCTGCATAACAGCATAGTTTAGGTTATATGTGGCAAATATCAAATCAGTTAAGCTTTCCTTGTTATTTGGAGTGGAAACACGTTTCCATGTTCTATAAAGTGGGGTATTGTTGCACAAATCCCATGTGGAGGGTGGGGTACGCACACATGCAATCCTCTAGGTCTCCCTGTTGGTCTCCTCTTCTAGGCACTGGCAGAGGGGTAGAAGTCTTGGCTGTGGCTCTGCTGCTGGTTTTAGAGAGCAGCCTTGGCCAAACTGAACACCCCAGTGAGGGAGGTGGGAGGGAGAGAACACTTCTATCTCAGGCTCTTTACTTCGGACTAAGTGGACACTGAGGAGGATGAAGGGCAGGGAGAGTCCGTCTTTCCTAATCTGTCGGCCCCTTGGTTATAGGATGAAGGAGCTAGAAGATTCTGTTGACTCTTCCAGACTTAAATCGAGGACATTTTTCTTTTCTACATTAATCTTTACCAGTAAAATTTTCTATTTTGTCATCATCAATTGCTGAGAGAGACAAATAGAGGATTGAACATACATCACCTCATCCCATTTCTGCTGACTTTTCAGAACAATTCTGCCATAGAGTACTCTTTTCTTTAGGGTCATTCTCAGGCCTTTTCTCTCCGGATTCCAGATCATATTGAGGCCAAATATTTTTTGTTTTTTTTCATAGGCTTATAATTAAAATTTTCCCAGTGAAAAAAAAATACAGTCCAAAGATCTTTATTAAGGAATTCTATTAGAATTAGAGCTTCCCATTTTAAACAATTCCTGCCATCGGTAACCAATTAGAGCACTTGAACAATACAAATGCATTAACACATCAACTAAAAAGTGTAAACAGACACTTTGTACATATTTAAGTAGCACACTGATTTATAACTAGACCGAACACACTGACTAATAATTAAGCAAGTATTCAACACCTACTACTGAAGCAACACACCAATTAACAGTTAAGCAGGCATCATACACTTATTTAATATCGCCACATACCAATTAATTGTTGGATTACTCATTTTCCAAGAGTGTGCTCAGCAGAGAAACTCCAGTCTGGGCCTTGAAGCCTGTGTAGATAGCCTCCAGAAAACAGAAAGCTGTAGCGGCCAAGCAAAGGCGGACAGTTCCAGAAGCAGGACTCTGACCTCAAACCTAGGTCTAGGGAACACGAACACCATACAGACTCACTGACCCACTTTTACCTGGGTGACCCACTCACTTAGTGTGCTGTGTGGACTTGGAACTGGGAAAGGTTTCTCTCTGTGACACGTCTCAGGGCCCCAAAGCCCCCGAGTACCAGCAGAACAGAGGAGAACAAGCACTGAGGCCAAGCCTTCAGATTAAAAGCGTCTATTGGCTGCAGGAGGCCTGATTACTGTGCTCAGTCATCCTGCTGGGGCTCTAGGATTTTGGGCAGTCAGATTTCTTTTTAGGAACCTTGGTCCCATCTGGGTTGCCAAATTGATACAGATCAAAAGTGGTGTGTTCTGAGCCCAATACATTCAAATGAACAAAATATGCTCAAATGAACAATTCCTGGGGCACCAGAGTTTTAACAAGAGAAAGAGTTTATTGCTAAATGCAAAGTAGTAGATCAGATGGCCTGTAAGCCTAAAAATGGGTCTCCCCTAACTTCAGTAACTCTGCTACTTTTATAGTATCAAAAGATGGTGAGGTTTTAGAATAATGAGCACAGCAGCTTGAGATGATGAGGTTAGAGATGATAAACTACTGAGCGTGTGCAGATGGATTAAATGCTCAGTCACAGAATGTATGTTAGCAAGTGGCAGCCTTTAATATGATAACTGACATGATTTTCAGTATTATAGTGAGGTATGGCTCACTTATAGGTTAAAATTTAAGCTACTGTGCATGTCAGGAAGGCCAATTTTTGTTAGATCCAACTTTGACTAGCAAGATGGTCTTGGAATTGGGATGGGTTAGCTCTGGACTGATCAAGTCCTTTCATTAATAAACAGCAGGGACTGACTTTAGCGATCATAAGACTCTAAAGTTGAAAGAACAGATAAAGGGGTACAAGAGAGGATCAGTCACAAGGATTTTTAACAATCACAAGATCAAATGATAAAGGCTATATAGTTCTACAATCGTTATCAAAGATCAAGGCAGCTGGATTACAGATCAGCAATTTCAGGTATTTCCTTCTGGCTTTACTGATACATTAAGAAGTAAAAAGAAATATCTACACAAGGATTCAATAATCATAGTCATTTTTTAAATTCAAACTTCTCAGTTGCAGGACTGGGTTGCAGAAAACTCATCTAGTTGCAGGCATACATTTGGGCATTTCATTGCATGAAAATTTTTACCACAAAACAAGAACTGTGAACAAATATTGACCTGTAATTGACATGCATGCTGAAATTTCTGGGCAGAACTATGCTAATTTCTATAAATTACTTTGAAATTCAGCAGAAAAGCAAAATGGATTGAAGGGTAGATAAAATAAATGGATGGGTATATGTTTGATAAGGCAAGTATATTAATGATAGAATATAGGCAAGAGTATATGGTTGTTTAGTGTGAACGTTTTCAACTTCTCTGTATGGTTGAAAAATTTTCCTAGTAAAAGCTGAGAACATTGTTGATAAAAAAAGAAAACTCAGTAAATTCAAGAGATCAGGTACAAAAAAGATGAGATAATTGAATGGCTTCTTAATAGAAGCTAGAAGACAATAGGAGGGCAATATAAAGACATTTTCAAACTCTAAGGGTCTCAGACATTGTGTCTAAATCATTCTTGCTCAGTATTATCTGCTCCAACAAAACAAAAGAACAAACTAAGAAGCAGGACGGTTTGGCATCAGCACAGGGAACTCTGACATAGGAGGAAGACAAGGTGTATTTCCAGCATGGCAGTGATGAGAAGCCCCAGGGGGACAGCACCACAGCAGGTCTGGATAGCAAACACTGTGGGAGGACAGAGAGCCCAAAAAGGGACATCAACCAGGAAAAAAAGACTGATAGACCATCTTCTGTGTTTGACTTTACTGTGAGAAGATTCATGGATCTGTGGAGAATTTGGGGGTTATTAATAAGTACATATATAAAATATGCAAAATGTAAAGCATTCCGTATTAGCTCCCCCCAAAATGAAACACTTTATTAGAAGTAGAATATCACTATGCTACAAGCTCAAATGAACAATGTGAATGTTGTCAAGGCATGCAAACACCGAATATTGATTTAACCACAAAGTATGTTATAACTTTATTGGAAACGATGGGAGATGGACACTGTGGGGGCAGGTAGTAAGTGGTTGTAAAAAGAAAACTAAGTTCTTGTATTTTGTAGTTTGAAATCAATAGGTAATGTCTAAAGTTGAGAAATCAAGAAAAAGCAGTGTGAACCAGTTATTTTGAAATATGGCAGCAAAAAAAAGTTGAGTTGATAGTCATTGCTCCTAAAGCATAAATTAGGGTAAGAAGTGTGTGCAGGAGGCTGCTGTCTGTCGTCATAAGCCTTAGTGTCTTATTTGAGTTTTTAAAATTATGTAATAGGGTGCATGGGTAGTTCAGTGGTTGGAATGCCTGCCTTCCATGTGGGAAACCCGGGTTTGATTCCTAGACCATGCACCCCCCAAAATTTTTAAAAAAGTATGTAATGCACTTTATTTGATAATAATCATAATTTAGCTTAATTTTTTGTCTAGCTGGTACAATTATGCCATCCATTGAGATGCCATACCTTCCTTTATGTGTCAAAAGGGAAGGAATGCAAAGACTTCATTAAATAGAAATACTACAATGGATTTACCAGATGCAGTCTGTCTATCCCACTCTCTCTGTTTCCTGGGAGACTATCACCCACCTCCTTCACCAAAGTCTTATGATATATGTTAGCAAGGATAGCACCAGCATCTTAGAAAAGCATTTTCATGACCATTCTCTATAAATTGGGGATGCTAGTATGAAGAACACTCAATGAATCCACTTTTCTGGTTTCAGTAGGCTATCCAGGATCTATTTAGTGGCAATTAATCCTCAGATTAAAGGAGGCTCAATTACTGTAGTAATCAGAAAGTTCTAACTTAGATATTGCTGGTGATAGTCAATCAACTATGAGGTCCTTAGAACTGAATTAGAAGGACAAACCACTAAAGTCCTGCTTAATTTGTGTAGCCAAAAAAATGTTCAGATCTGGTAAAAGTTACTTCCAAAATAGAAATTAAATTCTTGGCCTCTCTATTCCCAGAACAAAGTCAGTTCACAGATTCAGGGGCCTTTAATCAAAGAGCGCCTTGTGCCTTCGAAGGACAATAAAATCAAGAAGACACAAATGCAGGGAAGCAGTGCATTGCACGGAGATAAGAAGTTGTATTCTGGCTTAGGCGACCTGGATTGAAATTCTGCCTCCACCACTTTTAAACTGTATAACTTTTGGCATTTACCAAGTTAACTGTGTTATAGGGAAAGAAAAATTTCCTAAGATTTGGAGATTTCTGGGACACTGTCTGAAAACTGGCACTAATACCTGGGACCCGAGGACTCTGATGCTATCCACTATTGTCTATTGCGTGGAAGCTGGTGGGCATCTCGACCCTAGGGCAGCTCCAAGGCAAATTGGGTCATTTCACATGACACCACTCCCAATCAGGGCATTTCCTTTTGGCTTTAAGTTGGGTTTATCATGTGGCCATCATCTAGAATCAACCTATCTTATGAGGAGGTGGAATAACCTATTGAAGATTGATTTAAGTCCTTGTATGGAAAAAGTATCTTGAAACTTCAGAATGCAGTCCTGAAGGATGCAGGAATTACTCTGAACTAGTTAGCAAGAAATGATTCTGTCTTTCCCAGTGCCAAAAACATACTAGTTGAGGAGTAAAGGGCTGAAGGATGGTGCTGTTTATAATTACCTAATGACTCATCACACCTTCCAAATTTTGCTTTCCATCCCCGCATCTCTAGGGTCTGCTGTTGTGAAGATTTTAGAACCTGAGGGAGGAATGCTTTCAGTTTCAGTCAAAACAACTGGTTACCTTAGTGGCACTGAGACTTCCACCTGGCCACTGCATGCTCCTTATGCCACTGTGAAGATAGGCAAAAAAAAAAAAAAAAAAGGAGAAAGTGTTTTACTTGGTTTGATTGATTCTAATTCTGAAGGAAAAACATGATTTCTGCTATACAATGGGGGCAGGGAAGAGAATAAACAGAACACCTTCTCATATTACTGCGTCCATACTAAAAGTTAATCAAAGACTCTGGCAATCTACTCAGGCAGAACTACCAAAACCTTAGATCCTTCAGGAACGAGGGCTTGAGTGGCTCCATTGGGTAAAGAATCTCAGCCAACTGAGGTGCTAGCAGAGGGCAAAGCAAACATGGAATGCTTGATGGAGAAAGAAAGCCATAAATACCTGCCACAGCCCAAAGCCAGTTACAGAGACAAAGACTAAAGGCTATACCTGTTTTCACTTCCTTATTAGGTCATGCCTATATTTATACATTTTAATTAAGTTCTGTTTTCTTGAGGAGGTTTGTTGGCAGTAATCGTTGAGCCGTCGGTGACAGAATTCTGAAATGGAGTTGTGCAAAACTAAAGAAAATGGACAGCACCATGAGATTCTCAACTTGGAGTTGACTTCCTTTGGCTTTTCTCCCTTTGGGGAGGGAAGGAACACATTTTAAGCTGTGGAAGAGATAGTCATGTTAAGTGAAGGCATTGTTTAATGTACATATGTGCAGAAGAATGACTACACACAGTCAGTTGCAGCAAATATTTGTTATTGGTTGGTTGCACCACCCCTTCTTGTTGGGATAAATTCCCCAGGGTGTAACCTTGGAGAGAAATATAGCCCACCTCCCTGTGCAAAGGGCAAAAGAGGCCAAGTCCACCCTCAAACCACTGCAGCATGTATGACATGGGCATGTGACCTGGGCCCAGCCATTGGGTTGTTTTTCCTAAGCTTTGGCACCTTCAGTGAGTGATGAAGTGATTGTGTATGTTGACAGTGCTCAGCAGCGAGAATGGAAAGGTTATAGCTTTTCTGTTGGTTTCCCTGGTCAGCAGGGAACTAAGGGCAGGACAGCACCCTAACCAGAGTGTTTCTGTGGGACAATCCTGACTGAGCTCCCACTTTCTGGTCTCCTTTTGTTTCCTACTTTATATGATTCCAAGAAACTCCTTCTCCCTACATTAGCAGAGTGGTTTTCCATTGTTTGCAACCAAAAGCCAAGTGAGATAAAACTGTGTTCACTGCTTTACAAAAGACAGCCACTTTATTGGAGCTGGCCCATCTGAAAGCAGGGAGGGAAGGATGTGTGGCTTTGTTAAGAGAAGCCCTTTCTGCCTGCAACCAGAAGCCAAATATCTTGGAAAGTCAGGTCATACTGAGCCAAAGTCTCTGCCTCAAGCCAACGTAAAGTGAGAGGAAAAAAAGAGAGGGGAGAAAACATGGCAGAATTCTACAACTGAGACCTGGAAAAGACCCATCCATAAGCCCTCCCAAGCACCTCCTCTTAGGCACTCTTTGTTTGACAAGCATCCATGACCTGTGCACAAGTTCTTAGTACAATTTCAGGGATTCACGAATCTCAAAAGACACTCCCTGCCCTCGAGGCCCCAAAGCAAATAGAGTCATTCAATAGGGGATAGCTAATTAAATGATGGGAAGCTGCTACTAATGGAGCCCTCAAATTAAGTACAACTGATTAAACTATCAGTTAATTTTTGAAAACAGGACAAAATTGAGCATTACATTTGGCAAAATGATAAAGGAAAAAAATTTACAAAGTGCATTTTAGTGAGTCAAGGCTCAAACTCAAGAACTATGTAATTTTTCCACATAAATATGTTTTCATTATAATTCAGTAACTATGTGTAAGAGGAAGTTTTGCTATAGTGTTTATATATATATATATATATATGTTTTTTTTTATTTAGCCACTTTTAAAATACCACTTTTCCTTTTACAAAATCCAAATGAAAACTTTTGTCTTTTCCTCTTCCAGCTTTTTGTTCCAAAATGGACTAGTGCCCAACATTGCTGAAGGGAGAATTTCTCTGCTGGAGTCAGTGGTTTCCATTGAGGCTGATAATTTAAGTTTCCTCTGTTAATCTAAAACTAGCACTGGAAATAACTGTTTGCTGCTAGCCAGGTATACCTCTCAGCCAGATTCAACTGAATCATTTGAAGGTGCAGTGCTAAAGCAGTAGCATGGCTCCCAGATAAAATCTCAGGCATCCCTCCCGAGCTCCAGTCTTCTCCTGGACTCCCTCTCTCCTTAAGAGGCAGTAAGATCATCCAAGGCCTATAAACCAAATTTACAGAATTAACCTGGATTCTTGTGTCTCCTCTCCTTGCCAATTCTCTCAAAGCCATCCACTTCTCTCCCTTTCCTTGGGCAGATCCCCACTGTATCTCATGGCTTGCAGCAGTAGCCTGTCTTCCCTCTCTAAAAGCTTGTTTCCCTAACAGATTCTCCACTGTATACCAAAACTGACTTTTCTAAAATAAATCATTCTTTTGCTTAAAATTTTTCAGTGGCTACTCACTGCCTTCGGAAGAAGTCTAAATACTTCTTAGTATGTCTGCTAGCTGATATAGAACTTAGTCCTGTCCTACTGAGCTAGTCTAATTTTTGTCACTCTGTGTTGCAATTCCACCTGCATTTCCCCAACAGCATCATGTTTTCTTGTGCCTACAGAGGAGATTGTGCTTTGAACGCCTTTCTCTTCACCCACTCCTTCTCCTAGCTAAATCTACTCTTTCTTATAGTTCGATTTAGATATTGCTTCTGCCAGGCCTCTCTCTTGATTGCCCAAATCTCAGTACTGCTCTCTAAGGGCTATTCCCTGTTGTGATTGCCCATTTGTCAGCTGACTATGTGTGCCTAAAGGTTATTCTACCTGGTACCTCATGAGCTATAAATAGCTGCTGGCTAGATGAATGATTGATGCTCATGAATGTTTTGCTCTTATTAATTTTCCTTCCATATGTAGGTGCACTCTATGGGCATCAAAATGTTCTCGAAAATTTTTTGTCTTGTTTTTTTTTTTTTTAAGAGTCTCATTCCTAGACCTATGGTTTTCAAGTTTTATTACTGTACTAAAATAAAACTTTAAAATTTTGTTATGTGAGCCAGAAGCAGTCAGGCAGACTGATGAAGAAAGAATACTGTTGAAAATAAAAGACAGGACATTACATTTTGAAATTGCTCTTTGTCATCTGATATTATGGAAGTAATAACCTACTATCTTTGAAAAGAATGACACTTGCTCAGGTCTTGGAGACTTATCACATCCTGCAGTGCCCAGCAGTTGTATGGAACAGACCTTATGCACAAACATTTAATCTAATGTGTTTTGAGGAAAATTCCCTCTTTTTCTTGGTTTTCTGGTACTCTGGAAATTCATATTTGCCAGTCCCTGGCTGAGCACACACTTCATTTGCATTAAAATTATTTATTTGTGTATTTGTTTATTCATTTATTTTTGTGTAAAATGCAGGCCTACCATCAAACACCACGCCAAAAGAGAATTTCATGTTTGAATTTAAAGTGCAAAGACTTCCAAATCTGTCTTCTCGGAGAGTTCTTCTGTAACTTAAGTAGAAATGAAAGGTTGTAATGGATGCTGTGTGCTTTCCCCGATGCCTGGGTAGAAAAATTATAGTATAGCTGAAGAACATGAAGTATCTGAGAATTCATTCACCAAATTCCATTTTACAAGAAAGCCATTTTCACTGACAACCTTGGTAACATTCATTAGAATCAATAATCCAAGCATCCAATGTGGGAAAATATTTTTAGTGTTGTCAATTCTTCAGTATGCTGTTGTCTTAAAAGACATTGAAAGGAGAATGCTGATGGTACTGAGTTAATTCATCAAATATATGTGCTGGAAGTTATAAAATGCAGTAAGACTATAAGAATTCTGTACTCATTTCATTTATTAAGGTAAGAAGTGTTTGGAGCTCATTCTTAGAATTGTTATAGAAATACTAGAGCCACATAAATTCTACTAATATGGATATTTTTCTAAACCACTTACTTTTTTTTTTTCCTCTACAGTCTGAAAATTCTGAGAAGTGAAAAGTTTGAGTGTCTGGAAGATTGTATAGCCCTATCTCTCTTCCAAGTGTTACATTTTAGTTTTGTAAAGTTATTAGCAATTGAGAAAGATGTATTTTTAGGAAAAGCATGGGATGTTTTTTGTTTCATTTTAATATAAAATTTGAAGCAATTTAGGAAACGGTGAATGAGAGTGTTTGAATCAGAATACTGTGAAAGCTTTCTTTATTATCAACTCTTATAGTTGGGAATTTGTATTAAAAAAATTGTTTAGTATCCAGAATATATAAAGACCTTAAAACTCAATAACAAAGAGACAAACAACCCAATTTAAACAATTGGGCAAAGGACTTGAGGGGACATTTCTCCGCTGAAGAAATGCATACAGCCAACAACTACATGAAAAAATGTTCAACATCATGATCATTAAGGGAATGCAAATCACAGGAGAAACGAGAGCCTTCGTATATTGCTGGTAGGAATATGTAAAGGTTCAGACACTGAGGAAAACAGTTTGGCAGTTCCGCCAAAAGTTAAATATAGAATTACCATAGGACTTAGCTATTCCACCCCCAGGTATATACACAAAAGAATTGCTAATGGGGACACAAGCAGACACCCCACACCCACATTCATAGCAACAAGGTCGAAAAAGCCCACATGTCCAACAACAGACGAATGGATAAACAAACTGCATATACATACAATGGAATATTTTTAGCCATTAAACAGAATAAGTTTTGATACATGCTACTGTTTGAATGAATCTCAAAACATTATGCTAAGTGAAAAATAGAAGAACACAGAAGGTATGATTCCATTTCTATAAATTTCCCAAATAAATATTTCATTGAGACAGAAAGCAGATTGGTAGTTATCTGGGGCATGGGAAAGGAACAAATGAGGGGCAAGTTCTTAACAGGTACAGGGTTTTATTTCTGGGAGATGAAAATGTTTAGGAACTGAATAGAGGCGGTGGTTACACAACAATGTAACTGTACTAAAATGCCATTGAAAATTGTCCACATTAAAATGATACATTTTATGTTATGTGAATTTCACCTTAATACAAAGAAAATTTGTCTTTCAAAGTTCAATAGTTGCATAACTTTCCATGAGTGTTGAGTTGAGTGGATCCTAAAAAGAAGTTTCCTAAAATATTTTCTTATTATATGTCATATGAGACTAGAGGGAAAGTAATATTTCCTGTGAGCCAATGAGCAACGGTTAACATGTTTGACGGTAAATGGAAAATCCATTAGTGGTTAATATTGAGGAGTCCTAAATCCTAATTTCTGCCTTATCTCTTTGTTACGATCCTATTAGTCAAACCTGGGAAGGAAGTTTTGATTGAAAGAAGCTTTTATGAAATCATTTAGCAGTAGTCTGCAGCATGTGAGGATGTGCTAAGATTTCTTACATTGATGTCTTACATTGTAATTCCTTTTTATAATACCAGATTGGGATCGAATGTGAGAGTGCAGTTGCATCTGATGTTTATGCATTTTGATACCATTAGTGCATTAAAAGATACTGTGGTTTGTCCCATCTGGGGCAAGTTAACAATTCACACAGAAGTTTCATATTACATATCTTAGGTTGATTGCTCTTAGGGGAGTAAAGGAGTGCTAGAGTTTTTATAAGAGATCTGAGCAGCCTGGAGTTGAGCTTGAAGTGACTTCTCAAAGACGACTGCTGTATTTGGCCCTTTGTTTTAAAGAAAAACTGATAATCACTCAGACTTCATTGTTCCGGCCAGCTGTGGTGGATTGATTTCTGCACCCCAGTTTGAACATGGTCCTGGTCTGGTTCCAATCTGGTGGGTGTGGACCCAATGGAGAGAGGATCTCGTCAAGATGTTAACTTTCAGTTATGGTGTGGCTCGACTAAAATCGGGGTGTCCTTTAACCCAATTAGCAGAGTCCTTTATAAGCAGAGTGAAAGTCAGAGGAAGAGAAAAGCCATGGGGAGCAGCCAGGAGCTGGCAGTCAGCGGAACCCAGAAGAGAGAGAAGATAGCTCCATGTGCATTGCCATGTGAAGGAAAAGCCAAGGAACCCCAAAGATTGCCAGCCAGCCAGAAGACACTAACCCAAGAGGAGGAAGCCTCTAGCCTATGAACCGTGAGCCAATAGTTCCTGTTGTTAAACCAACCCATTGTATGGTATTTGTTTTAGCAGTTAGGAAGCTAAAACACCAACTGAAAATAAAAATCCCAAGTTGATACTCTATTTCAGGTATTATCTCAACAAAGGAATGAAGTATAATACGCTTGCATGAAGTAATAGTTTATAACAGTTTCACATTCCCACACGTGATAAAATCGTTATGCCAAAATATAAAGTCTTTATATTCTTTCTTTTGACAACATTGAAAAACTGGAGTTTTAATAATAGAAAATTTTTAATAATGGAAAAATGATCCACTTTCATTTGCGTCTCCTTTGCTTGGAGTATCTGGCAAAGTTATGGCATTTCTTCCACTTTTCTTTAGCAGAAAAAACAACAACATACAGACACTATGATTTTTCATTTCATCAGTCCATGCTCCTCCCTGAGCTCTAAGGAAGCCTCTGCTGTTTTTTCACATTCGGTGTTGAGGCCACTGTGCTTTCCTTGCCATCTCCCACCTTCACCCCACCACTTTCCCTGGTTACTCAATATTGGAAATAGAAATGAAAAAATTATATTTATTCAAATTCTACCACTGCAGAGCATCTTAATACTTGAAGCACACCTAACTTGGATTACTAAATTTCTCTAGAGTGATGTGGAGAGCTACAAAAGGCACCTGTGGCAGGCAGTGTGTTGTTGCAGAAGAAGCGTAGGAGCATGGTGGTTTGGCTTCAATTCCAGTCGCACTTACTGTTTCTTAGCTGTGTGGGAAGGGAGGGTCACTCCTAATTGGCAGTCACTTTATCCACCTGTGGAAGGTTAAATTGTGTACCCCAGGGTTGGGGTCTGGGGTGGGGGATAATATTCTTAATCTTACTCCAATCTTGTGGGTGTGAACCAGTTGTGAATAGGACCTTTTGATGATAGTTTTAATTAAGGGGTGACCAGCTGAATCAGGATGGATCGTCATCCTATTACTGGAGGCTTTATAAAGAAAAAGGCCACAAGGAGAAACCAGAAGTCAACAGAAACTAGAAGAGAAAGAAAGCATCGCAATGTGCATTCCCCTGAGACAGAAGAGCCAAGAGTCGCCTGCAGCCAATCCCAGGACACCACGGTCTTCAGGGAGAGAGTACCATCTTGCATTGCCTCAATTTTGAACTTGTCCTAGCCTCAAAAACATGAACCAGTGAATTCCTTCCTGTTGTTTAAGCCAACCCATTTTGAAGTATTTGTCTTAGCATCCAGGAAATTAATACACCATCCATTTCATTTCCAATTCCTCAAAGCTACTATTTCAACCTTTTACCCCTATCCTCAAGTTCATCATTCTTTCCCCCTCTTCCATTCTGAAGGCATGGCAATGTCCCTACTTAACCAAAAAAAATAGAGTCACTAAGAATGACCTCAAATTATTTTTATTGAGCTTCCCATTTTGTCTATATATTTTTTCTGTGTATCTCGTAGTAGAGTATATGTGTACATGGAGGTCAGCGGCAGAGTACTGGGTTCATTAGGATTCCAGCTTCCTGGAACATTAGGATTTTACTTAAAGATTTAGAGGGAATAAAATTTGAATTGTTGGAAGGTTTATATCATAAACACGTGCAAATAATAACAGCAAAGTCTGGCTTTTTCATGGCAGAATCCTATTTCTTCCTGGAAGGCTGAAGATTAGAAAGTATACATGAGTAGTATTTAATTAATTAATTAAATAATCTGGTTTTTAACACTTAGCACAATTTAATTTATTGTGGTAAATATAAATTTTAAGATTTCAAAACAATGTGAGCAAAAAATGTAATTTTATTATTCTATAATATTTATCCTTAAAGATAAATATATTATCCCATCTGGTTTTCAGATTGGCTCAGTCATATCAGTAGGTATGGCAGGAACCCATGAGCCTGGAGCTTTCCAAGTTCAGATGGTAGCACAATTAAGCATACATGTTTATTATTAGGGGATATATTCAAAGTAATTAATCATAATAGATAACTGTGCACTACAAAGCACCAGTGTATACTACTTGAATATCATCCCTAATTTTCATATCAAATAACAGAGTCAGATTGGTCACCAAGTTCCAAGAATTCTACATCCACACAGACCACTGGCTATAGTTAGTTATTCATGGAGCCACAGAAATATAATTAATGAGTTGTAAGGTTTTGCTAGAGCTGTACAGCCAACCTCTTACAGAGACCTAAATTGACCCATCTAGAGTCATGGCCTACAACCCAATTCCCTACTTAGAGCTCCTTGAATGAAGACAAGTCAAGATCTTGAGGAATGGTCTAGTTCAGCACCATACATAAGTCTTGTAACAATTCTTCCCAGTTTTCCTCAAGGGAACATAATGCTCTGTATCTTGTGAAGAGGAAATAAGAGAATTACTGAAACCTTTTGTGTGGTATTAGACGGTAGGTTCTAGCTAACTTTAGTTTCTGTGGCCCATAAAATTGCTGTGGTCTGAGTTAGAGTTTGGCTGATGAGATGAAGTGAAAAAAATGGAGTACTTGCCCATGTCTTGAGGGCAAACCCTCTCAGCACATTGGTATATACTTGAGATTGATATCTCTAGCCACTGGCAGAGTCTTTACAATGGTTGATCAATGAAGTAAAGGCCATTGTGGTAAGAAGGACAGGACTAAGTACAAGACAATGGTGCTCCTCAATCCAGGATCTAATGCTACAACAAATTTCAAGATTTTCTGTTTCGACCCCAATGGAAGTGGGTATTCTGCTAGTGTAACAGTCCAGTCAGTATGGGTATTTCAGGATGACAGCATAGATCCATGCAATGATTCAGAGACCCTGGCTCATTTCCTTTTATATATATGCTATGCAGGGGGGGTCACATTCTTTTTCCATGTAGCCTGTCCCATTATTGCAATTTTCTTTTTGAATGGGCCAGGAATGAAACCTGGGACTCCTGCTATGGCAGAAAAGAATTATACTACTGAACTACCTGTGCACCCCACCCTCATTTCCTCTTAAATCTCTACCATTCCCTTGAGTTTTGTTATCCTCTGCATCCACATGATATTGGGAGGCAGGGAGAGGGACTGCAAGGGAAGCACAAGGGACGTGCTAGTTTGAAAGTGTTGTGTACCCCATAAAAGCCATGTTCTTTAATCCTGATTCAGTGTTGTAGGATGGAAACCCTTTGGAATAGATTGCTTCCATGGAGATGTGGCACACCCAATTGTGGGTGTGACCTTTTGCTTAGATGGAGATGTGACTCCAACTATTTAAGGAGGGTCTTTATTAGTTTACTAGTGTCCTTTAAAAGGGGAAATAGAAGTCTCAGATGCAGATGCTTAGGGAACAGTTGCTTTAGAGCTGACAGAGACATGGATGTTTGGAGATGCTCGGAGTGCTGAGAGAGAGACCAGATGCATAGACACAGGCAGAGAGCCCAGCAGGCATTGCCATTTGAATTCTCATGAGATGCTAACAAACTAGAACCTGGAGAGAGCCAAGAGAAACCAAGAGATGAAAGCCACCCCCAGAGAAGCAAAGTGAGGAACCCCCACAGAAACAGGAGCTGGAAGCAATGGAGCCTAAGAGCAAGGGACCTGCAGATGCCAGCTATGTGTCTTCTCAGCTGACAGAAGTGTTCCCGGATGGCATCAGTCTTTCTTTTTTTTTATTAATTAAAAAAATTAACTAACACAACATTTAGAAATCATTCCACTCTACATATACAATAAGTAATTCTTAATATCATCACATAGAAGTATATTCATCATTTCTTAATACATTTGCATCGATTCAGAAAAAGAAATAGAAAGACAACAGAAAAAGAAATAAAACGATAATAGAAAGAAAAAAATAAAAATAAAAAAATAAAATAAAATAAAAACTATACCTCAGATGCAGCTTCATTCAGTGTTTTAACATAATTACATTACAATTAGGTATTATTGTGCTGTCCATTTCTGAGTTTTTGTATCCAGTCCTGTTGCATCATCTGTATCCCTTCAGCTCCAATTACCCATTATCTTACCCTATTTCTATCTCCTGATGGTCTCTGTTACCAATGACATATTCCAAGATTATTCTCTAATGTCGGTTCACATCAGTGGGACCATACAGTATTTGTCCTTTAGGTTTTGGCTACTCTCACTCAGCATGATGTTCTCTAGGTCCATCCATGTTATTACATGCTTCATAAGTTTATTCTGTCTTAAAGCTGCATAATATTCCATCGTATGTATATACCACAGTTTATTTAGTCACTCGTCTGTTGATGGGACATTTTGGCTGTTTCCATCTCTTTGCAATTGTAAATAATGCTACTATAAACATTGGTGTGCAAATGTCCGTTTGTGTCTTTGCCCTTAAGTCCTCTGAGTAGATACCTAGCAATGGTATTGCTGGGTCATATGGCAATTCTATATTCAGCCTTTTAAGGAACCACCAAACTGCCTTCCACAGTGGTTGCACCATTTGACATTCCCACCAACAGTGGATAAGTGTGCCTCTTTCTCCACATCCTCTCCAGCACTTGTCATTTTCTGTTTTGTTGATAATGGACATTCTGGTGGGGGTGAGATGATATCTCACTGTGGTTTTGATTTGCATTTCTCTACGGCCAGGGACATTGAGCATCTCTTCATGTGCCTTTTGGCCATTTGTATTTCCTCTTCTGAGAAGTGTCTGTTCAAGTCTTTTTCCCATTTTGTAATTGGATTGGCTGTCTTTTTGTTGTTGAGTTGAACAATGTCTTTATAAATTCTGGATACTAGACCTTTATCTGATATGTCATTTCCAAATATTGTCTCCCATTGTGTAGGCTGTCTTTCTACTTTCTTGATGAAGTTCTTTGATACACAAAAGTGTTTGATTTTGAGGAGTTCCCATTTATTTATTTATTTCCTCAGTGTTCTTGCTTTAGGTTTAAGGTCCATAAAACTGCCTCCAATTGTAAGATTGATAAGATATCTCCCTACATTTTCCTCTAACTGTTTTATGGTCTTAGACCTAATGTTTAGATCTTTGATCCATTTTGAGTTAACTTTTGTATAGGGTGTGAGATACGGGTCCTCTTTCATTCTTTTGCATATGGATATCCAGTTCTCTAGGCACCATTTATTGAAGAGACTGTTCTGTCCAGGTGAGTTGGGTTGACTGCCTTATCAAAGATCAAATGTCCATAGATGAGAGGGTCTATATCTGAGCACTCTATTCGATTCCATTGGTCGATATATCTATCTTTATGCCAGGACCATGCTGTTTTGACCACTGTGCCTTCATGATATGCCTTAAAGTCAGGCAGCATGAGACCTCCAGCTTCGTTTTTTTTCCTCAAGATACTTTTAGCAATTCGGGGTACCCTACCCTTCCAGATAAATTTGCTTATTGGTTTTTCTATTTCTGAAAAATACATTGTTGGGATTTTGATTGGTATTGCATTGAATCTGTAAATCAATTTAGGTAGAATTGACATCTTAACTATATTTAGTCTTCCAGTCCATGAACACAGTATGCCCTTCCATCTATTTAGGTCTTCTGTGATTTCTTTTAACAGTTTTTTGTAGTTTTCTTTGTATAGGTCTTTTGTCTCTTTAGTTAAATTTATTTCTAAGTATTTTATTCTTTTACTTGAAATTGTAAATGGAATTCATTTCTTGAATTCCCCCTCAGCTTGTTCATTGCTAGTGTATAGAAACACTACAGATTTTTGAATGTTGATTTTGTAACCTGCTACTTTGCTGTACTCATTTATTAGCTCTAGTAGTTCTGCTGTGGATTTTTCTGGGTTTTCGATGTATAGTATCATATCATCTGAAAACAGTGATAGTTTTACTTCTTCCTTTCCAATTTTGATGCCTTGTATTTCTTTTTCTTGTCTAATTGCTCTGGCTAGAACCTCCAACACGATGTTGAATAACAGTGCTGATAATGGACATCCTTGTCTTGTTCCTGATCTTAGGGGGAAAGTTTTCAAATTTTCCCCATTGAGGATGATATTAGCTGTGGGTTTTTCATATATTCCCTCTATCATTTTAAGGAGGTTCCCTTGTATTCCTATCCTTTGAATGTTTTCAACAGGAAAGGATGTTGAATTTTGTCAAATGCCTTCTCTGCATCAATTGAGATGATCATGTGATTTTTCTGCTTTGATTTGTTGATATGGTGTATTACATTAATTGATTTTCTTATGTGGACCCATCCTTGCATACCTGGGATGAATCCTACTTGGTCATGATGTATAATTCTTTTAATGTGTTGCTGGATTCGATTTGCTAGAATTTTCTTGAGGATTTTTGCATCTATATTCATTAGAGAGATTGGTCTGTAGTTTTCTTTTTTTGTAATATCTTTGCCTGGTTTTGATATGAGGGTGATGTTGGCTTCATAGAAAGAATTAGGTAGCTTTCCCTCCACTTCAATTTTTTTGAAGAGTTTGAGCAGGGTTGGTACTAATTCTTTCTGTAATGTTTGATAGAATTCACATGTGAAGCCGTCTGGTCCTGGACTTTTCTTTTTGGGAAACTTTTTAATGGCTGATTCAATTTCTTTACTTGTGATTGGTTTGTTGAGGTCATCTGTTTCTTCTTGAGTCAAAGTTGGTTATTCATGCCTTTCTAGGAACTTGTCCATTTCATCTACATTGTTGTATTTATTAGCATAAAGTTGTTCATAGTATCCTGTTATTACCTCCTTTATTTCTGTGAGGTCAGTGGTTATGTCTCCTCTTTCATTTCTGATCTTATTTATCTGCATCCTCTCTCTTCTTCTTTTTGTCAATCTTGCTAAGGGCACATCAATCTTGTTGATTTTCTCATAGAACCAATTTCTGGTCTTATTGATTTTCTCTATTTTTTTCATGTTCTCAATTTCATTTATTTCTGCTCTAATCTTTGTTATTTCTTTCCTTTTGCTTGCTTTGGGGTTAGTTTGCTGTTCTTTCTCAAGTTCTTCCAAGTGGAAAGTTAATTCCTGAATTTTTGCCCTTTCTTCTTTTTTGATATAGGCATTTAGGGCATTAAATTTCCCTCTTAGCACTGCCTTTGCTGCGTTCCATAGGTTTTGATATGTTGTGTTTTCATTTTCATTCGCCTCGAGATATTTACTAATTTCTCTTGTAGTATCTTCCTTGACCTACTGGTTGTTTAAGAGTGTGTTGTTGAGCTTCCACGTATTTGTGAATTTTTGAGCACTCTGCCTATTATTGATTTCCAACTTCATTCCTTTATGATCTGAGAAAGTGTTGTGTATGATTTCAATCTTTTTAAATTTTTTGAGACTTGCTTTGTGACCCATCATATGGTCTATCTTTGAGAATGATCCATGAGCACTTGAGAAAATGGTGTATCCTGCTGTTGTGGGGTTAATGTCCTATAAATGTCTGTT
Organism: Tamandua tetradactyla; assembly: GCF_023851605.1. Classification (NCBI taxonomy): domain Eukaryota; kingdom Metazoa; phylum Chordata; class Mammalia; order Pilosa; family Myrmecophagidae; genus Tamandua; species Tamandua tetradactyla. The sequence goes on along the minus strand of NC_135346.1, from coordinate 6,943,714 downwards.
AAGTCTAGCTCATTCATTGTAATATTCAAATTCTCTGTTTCTTTATTGATCCTCTGTCTAGATGTTCTGTCCATTGATGAGAGTGGGGAATTTAAGTCTCCAACTATTATGGTAGATGTGTCTATTTCCCTTTTCAGTATTTGCAGTGTATTCCTCACGTATTTTGGGGCATTCTGATTTGGTGCGTAAATATTTATGATTGTTATGTCTTCTTGTTGAATTGTTCCTTTTATTAGTAGATAGTATCCTTCTTTGTCTCTTTTAACTGTTTTACATTTGAAGTCTAATTTGTTGGATATTAGTATAGCTACTCCTGCTCTTTTCTGGTTGTTATTTGCATGAAATAACTTTTCCCAACCGTTCACTTTCAACCTATGTTTATTTTTGGGTCTAAGATGTGTTTCCTGTAGACAGCATATAGAAGGATCTTGTTTTTTAATCCATTCTGCCAGTCTATGTATTTGATTGGGGAATTCAGTCCATTAACATTTAGTGTTATTACTGTTTGGGTAATACTTTCCTCTACCATTTTACCTTTTGTATTATATATATCATATCTGATTTTCCTTCTTTCTACACTCTTCTCCACACCTCTGTCTTCTGTCTTTTTGTATCTGACTCTAGTGCTCCCTTTAGTATTTCTTGCAGACCTGGTCTCTTGGTCACAAATTCTCTCAGTGACTTTTTGTCTGAAAATGTTTTAATTTCTCCCTCATTTTTGAAGGACAATTTTGCTGGATATAGAAGTCTTGGTTGGCAGTTTTTCTCTTTTAGTAATTTAAATATATCATCCCACTGTCTTCTTGCCTCCATGGTTTCTGCTGAGAAATCTACACATAGTCTTATTGGGTTTCCCTTATATGTGATAGATTGTTTTTCTCTTGCTGCTTTCAAGATCTTCTCTTTCTCTTTGACCTCTGACATTCTAACTAGTAAGTGTCTTGGGGAATGCCTATTTGGATCTATTCTCTTTGGGGTGCACTGTACTTCTTGGATCTGTAATTTTAGGTCCTTCATAAGAGTTGGGAAATTTTCAGTGATAATTTCTTCCATTAGTTTTTCTCCTCCTTTTCCCTTCTCTTCTCCTTCTGGGACACCCACAACACGTATATTTGTGCGCTTCACATTATCATTCAATTCCCGGAGCCCCTGCTCAAATTTCTCCATTCTTTTCCCTATAGTTTCTGTTTCTTTTTGGATTTCAGATGTTCCACCCTCCAGTTCACTAATTCTAACCTCTGTCTCTTGAAATCTACCATTGTAGGTTTCCATTGTTTTTTTCATGTCTTCTACAGTATGTTTCATTCCCATAAGTTCTGTGATTTGTTTTTTCAGACTTTCCATTTCTTCTTTTTGTTCATTCCTTGCCTTCTTCATGTCCTCCCTCAATTTATTGATTTGGTTTTTGAAGAGGTTTTCCATTTGTATTCGTATATTCAGAATTAGTTGTCTCAACTCCTGTATCTCATTTGAACTATTGGTTTATTCCTTTGACTGGGCCATATCTTCAATTTTCCTGTTGTGATTTGTTATTTTTTGCTGGCATCTGGGCATTTAATCAGATTTCCCTGAGTGTGAGACCCAGCAGGTTGAAAGACTTTCCTGTGAAGTCTCTGGGCTCTGTTTTTCTTATCCTGTCCAGTATGTGGCACTTGTCTGTCTGTGGGTCCCACCAGCAAAAGATGTTGTGGTTCCTTTAACTTTGGAAGGCTCTCCCTGCTGTGTGTGTGGTGGAGACAGAGGAAAGGTTGTAGGCTGGTTTTAATGGCTTCAAGTTGTGAAGTCCTGGGATCTGAATTCCTTGAGAGAGGGATTCCAGCTGAGATGCGTTTCATTCCTCCCACGGGGAAGGTTCAGGTGGTAGAGAGCCCTGAAAGCAGCCTGTTTCTCCGTTTGGGGCAGTTGCAACCTGTGTAATCCCAGTGGTGAGCCCAGAGCCACCAAGCCTCCATAGAAACAGCCGCAGAAGGCTCTGTTTTGCCCCCTTTCCTCTTTTTCAGTTAGCCCAATAGGCGACTTCTGCCTTGATCAGTTTCGCCTGAGCTGGGGGCCTATTTTTAGTACCCAGAATTTGTTTATTAATGCCACTATTGGTGTTTGGTTGGACTCAGTCTCTACTACTGTTGGAGACCCTTTCCTCTCCCTCTGGGTAGCCACCTGTGGGGGAGGGGCGCCAGCCGCTGGATGCTGCGGCTTGGGGATCCCGCTGATCTGAGGCTCGACGCCAGACCGGGAAGCCGCCTGTGGGAGAGGGGCGCCGGTTGCCGGTCGCGGCTTGGGGATCTCGCTGATCCGAGACTCGTAGCCGGTCTGGGAAGCCGCCCGTGAGGGAGGGGTGCTGGCTGCCACAGCTTGGGGAACTTGCCTCTCCGAGACTCTCAGTCAGCCCGGGAAGGAGGGAGGGAGGGGTGCCGGCCGCCAGCCGCCGTGGCCTGGGGAAGCACATGCCGCTCAGGGATCTCACCGCAGCGGAGTCTCACAGTCAGTTCAGCCAGTCCATACTGGGGTACACTGTGTGTCCAGTCTCTGTCGTGGCTCCAGGAGGTGTTCTGTACTGTTTCTGGTTATTTAGTAGTTGTTCTGGAGGAGGAACTAAGACGTGGGCACCTTACTAAGCCGCCATCTTGGCCCCTACTGCATCAGTCTTTCTTGAGTGAAAGTATCCTCTTCTTGGTGCCTTAATTTGGACATTTATTCAGCCTTAGAACTGTAAACTTGTAACTTATTAAATTCGCTTTATAAAAGTTGTTCCATTTCTGGTATACTGCATTCTGGTTGCTTAAAAAACAAATACATATTTCTTAAATATCAAGATGGCTGAAAATGACAGCCATCATTTCTGCTAGAAGAAAGCATCATTTAACTTGTCAGAACAGTTACATTATCTCATAATTGTCTAAAAGTGACCCAGGAAGAAGAAGAAAATAAATGTTGATTTGGGTAAAGAGTCAGCAGTCTGCCACATGGGGGATTTCACAGATTTATCCTACTCAGATACTTAAAAGGTGCAAGTTTGGCCAATAAAGGAGTATAATAATGGAATTTAATAGACTTGATTAGGTGAAGATTTGAATTGTAAATGCTTTTCCAGATTTAGTCTCCCTACAAGAGTAAAATTTAATACTCTCAGGAATTTTACATTTTTTATTCTGTTATTGGTCTGGTGAATGTATTTTTTCCATATCAGTAAAAAGAAAATATCAGAAACACTTCACTTTCAGCAGGTTGTGGGCTCCAGTCCAGTCCACCAAGAGCTTGACCATCTCAGCATCCCACAGAATATCACTCTGGTCCACCACACTAAAGGCCTTGTACGTAGTATGTAACATCAGACCGTAGTAAGTCCAGAAAGCACAAGTGAATTGAATAAGTAGGCCATCTCCACTTCTACCTTGCCTACTTCTGTTAAGCTGCCACTTCTTTCTAAACCTGTACTAATAGCTTCATGGGAAACTCTTTTGATAGATTATTGAAGATAGAAAAGTCATTTTCAAATGGTTCTCTGAGATAGGCTGGCACCAACTGGTATAGACTGCTGTTGTGTTATAGTCCCAAATAGGCCTGGCCCTGAAAGATAGTGGAGAGAGACAATCCTCTCAATGGACACACTTTTTAGTGGCAGCTCTCCCTGTTAGCTACTTCTTTAAAGAAAGATGACCTAAGAAGTGTTTCTACACTGATGTCTGAGATGACCTTCAGAGTTTTTACACTGATGTCTGAGCACTGGTTAACAGTAGGCTAAGCCTTGCTCTCACAGTAGACCAGGTGGCAATGTTTATGCCCCACATGAATGCTGACCAGGTGATCACCACTGTTTAAGAGATATTTAAAAATAAAATAACAACCACATTAACTCATATAAAGGGTTAGTAATGGAAGCCATAAATAGCTGGTAAAGCTTTATGGCCTTCAGAAGGCACAGGGACATCATGTAAGTGAGAGATTCCATATTTGAACTGGAATGCACTCATGGTCACCATTGGAGGACTCTAGAGTGGGGAGAGCCTTTCAAGTCTGCAATAGATTCACTATGTCAAGGAAGATATTGTTTAATTGTTACGCCTGGGGAAAAGTGGTTGTGTATGTGTGTGTGCGTTTGTTTGTACCTGTGGGCTCTTGACAGAATCTGGAGGGCATCTAATATTTATTTCCAATACAGAGCACATTACTTATTCTTCTGTTGAGAAGAAATTGCATTTCTTTGGGGAGATCATCATTCTCCATTCAATGTACTCACTCAAGTGTAGTAACAGCTCAGAATACAGCAATTAGGTGTCTCTATTTAGAACTTGAAAGCAACACAGTGAAGTAAGCATGAGGCAGACAAGAAGATCACCACAAATGAAAAGATGGTCCTGGCTCTTGAGCTACAGAGATACCCACAGGCCTTTGCTCCCGTCCCTTCCTCCAGACTCCTGACTGATTTTTTAGTGTTTCTGATGAAATAAGCTGTATAATGTATTTTTTTCCAAAAAATTACTGTTTTTACTTAAGTGGTTAGAATTAAATTCTTTTCTTTTCTTGGATACATCAGGCAAAATCTTGCCAGCCCATTTTTAACATTATTAAACGATTCCCTATTTTCTGTAGCAGTAGGTTGAAAAAAAAATTTAAATAGTGGCATCATTTTTACAAATGAGGTTTTATATATGTAACCCAAATTCATCCATCCCTTGCTTATTATTATTATTCCTTAAAATACTACCACTAAGGGAAAAGTAAAATGAAAAACTATGGGATGTGGCCATGCCAATATAAAATGCCAAACATTTTTCTCAGGCAGAAAATATATAAATTGAGTAATGAAAATAAGTTTATAAGGAATAATCAATTTCAAAGTAAATAAATTCTGTGTGTATAGTATAATATAATATAATGTAATGTGACAAAGTTTATGGTATATCCAAAGAAGGAAGAAAATACTTAACAGTGGGTGGGAGCTAGAAGAGGAAGAGAGTGAGGACTCATTCTTGGGAAAATGGCCAGACAGTCAAGTGATTAAAATGTGGGCAGAGATTTGATATCAAAATCATATGTGCTTCAGAATTCTCTTTTCCTTGAGACCAACTATAAAATATCTTCCTGATATGGAAGGCTTTCACAAAAGTGGAAAGGAGTGGAATCTTTGCACGAAAAAAAAAGTGTGCTTCAAAACCTAAGGAAATGTCACATACACAAGACTGGAGAGTAATGGAAAAAGCTACCTATTGAGTGGCACCCAATAGCAAGCAAAACATTTGGATCCGTCCAATCATGGTGTGCATTTCAAATCTGTCCCATGTAATATTCTTTGACTAGAAACTATTGCATAATGTATATTGATGAGTCTTCGCATGAAACGGTAATGCTGAAATACAAGTTTGCATGATATATTTATATAGTGGATCTTAGGGCAAAATAGTACTTAGACTGGAAAGAAAAAATGTGTTGTCTAAAAGACAGTATGAGTTTTCAATAGCTACTATGGTAAAAAGTCTTTAAGGGAAAAGTGTATACATAAGGGTTATTCTAAATGCAAACCCAATAAAAGCAGAACCAGGGAGGTGGGAATGAGCTGTTTCCTTTCTCTTCCTCTCCACTGCTACCACAGATAACCATGTCCAAAGGTTTTGCCAACTCATCTTCTCAGCTTTACGTGCTTTCATTTCTTTTCCCAATTCACGTCACCTGTCACATCCCATCTGAACTGGCCTATTTGTGGTTCTTGAAAATGCTGCAAAATTTCAGCCCTTCAGGCAATAGCGTATGTTCCTCCCTTTCATGTAATATCCTCACTTTCTCCTCAAAGTTTAGAAAAATCTTATTCATTTTTCAATTCTCAGCATATGTCACCATTTTTAAGCCCCACCTAAAGCAAAAATAAATACTCTTACATACTAATCTCATAGCATATGATCATGCTTCCTCTCCAGTACTTACTACATTTCGTTATAACTAGCTGTCTATGTTGCTAATTCCTTTTTAAGTTCTTTGGAGAGGAGAATTCCACCTTATTTGTTTTTGTGTATCCTGTGTCTATCACAGTCTCGTTCATCAGAATGACGTTCAGAGTGAATTAGGTTTTAGGAAATATTGGTGGTCAATACTGGGAGAGGAATACAATTCAAAGTCCAGGTGGTAGTAAAAGTCCGTTTTAAGAATGCTTTCTACTCAATTACATAAAAATTAAGATTAAATATAGAAAGAGTAAAACTTAAAAGATAGCTTTATTTAAAAAAAAAGATAATGAAATAAAAATAAAACAAAACAAAAACCAACCAAAACGTATGTGTTAAGTAGAGCTGGAGACACAGGACTGAGGGCTTCAGATGGCCAGCAAGCACAGATGACCGGTTGATGGCCAACACAATACCGGTGGTTCTAAGCAGTCTGCACGAGGAGAGAGACTGGAGCCTACTAAACTCATTTACTGCTGGTCTAAGGATAAACTGGAACAGTGACTCTGGGGGCCACTTGGAAATAGAGTGAAATGCTCACACTTCATAATCCAGTAATTTCATTTCTATGAATATACCTTAGAAGGTCTCTCACATGGGCACAGAGATTTCCTTCAAATCCCGATTTTTAGTAGACTCGTTTCTGCTCCCTGATCCTGGCTAAGTTTTCCTAATGACTTTATGTGCTGTGAAAGACTGGAAATTTGAGTATGTAGTGTGTCTGATATTAAAACTTTTGTTAGTGGGGCAAACACTGTAATAGCTTAGCAATGTTTGAAGATATGGGTGCTTGATATGCTCTGAAGGAAAATTTACCTCCAAATGTTAAGGTGGAAAGTCACTAGAATAAATTTAGAAAAGAATTACAGCTACATGGCCTTTTAGATTTTTGGTATGCACATTAAAAATTGTGTACAAATTGTTTATAGTGTCTGTGAGCTGGTCGTCAAAACAACCAATAAAATCTTAATTATGAAAGAACAAAAAGAACGTAAGCATCCTGTATTGCTAGTCACCATGAACTATCATCTCTTCACATGAGTCTATGTTCTTTCCCATCTGCTTCCAACTGGGACATTGTAAATCAAAGACCATTTCTTCCTTACTAATCAGCCTGACTAGTGCTGCCTTGTTAATGCTATAATAATGCAACCATTGATCTTCTTATTGTCTCTGTAGGTTGTACCTTTGCTAGAATGTGGTACAATTGGAATCTTACAGTATGTAGCCTTTTTAGATTGGCTTCTTTCATTTAGCAACAGGCATTTAAGTTACCTCCATGTCTTTTCATAGCCTGATAGTTCAGTTCTTTGTATCACCCTGGTATGTTTGTTTATCCATTCACCTATTGAGTATCACTGTGGTTGCTTCCTTCCAGTTTGGACCAATTATTAATAAAACTGTTTAATATTCATCTGCAGATTTTAATGTAGAAGCAAGCCTTCAACTTATTGGATAAATAAATGCATAGGAAAACAATCAATGGATCATAGGGCAACTCTTTTAGCTTGTAAGAAACTGACAAACTGTCTTCTGAACTGGCTGTAAAATTTTGCACATCCACTGTTCTAGTTTGCTAGCTGCTGGAATGCAATATACCAGAAATGGAATGGCTTTTAAAAGGGAGAATTTAATGAGTTGCAAGTTTACAGTTCTAAGGCCGAGAAAATGTCCCAATTAAAACAAGTCTATAGAAATGTCCAATCAAAGGCATCCAGGAAAAGATACCTTGGTTCAAGAAGGCCAATGAAGTTCAGGGTCTCTCTCTCAAGTGAGACGGCACATGGCGAACACAGTCAGGGCTTCTCTCTTGGCTGGAAGGGCACATGGCAAATACGGCATCATCTGCTAGCTTTCTCTCCTGGCTTCCTATATCATGAAGCTCCCTGGGAGGCATTTTCCTTCTTCATCTCCAAAGGTCACTGGCTGGTGGACTCTCTCCTTCGTGGTGCTGCAGTATTCTCTGCCCTCTCTGAGTCTCTCTGAATCTCTCATTCTCCAAAATGTTTCCTCTTTTATAGGACTTCAGAAACTAATCAAGACCCACTCAAATGGGTGGAGACATGTAATCCCCTAATCCAGTTTAACAGCCATTCTTAACTAAATCACATCAACCAGGGAGATGATCTCATTACAGTTTCAAATATACAGTATTGAATAGGGATTATTCTGCCTTTAAGAAATGGGATTTATATTAAAGCATGGCTTTTCTTAGGGGGCATACTTCCTTTCAAACCAGCATATCCACCAGTAATGAATGAGAATTCCTACTGCCCCACATCCTAGACAGCATTTGGTATTCACAGTATTTGGGACCATGACATTCTAATAAGCCACAATTGTATCTTGTTGTCACTTTAATTTGCAATTTTCTTATGACGAATGATGTTAAGCATATTTTTACATGCTTGCTTGACATCTGTATATGTTCTTTTGTGAGAGGTTTGTTCATACTGTTCATATCTTATGCCCATGTTTCAATTGGTTTGCTTGTTTTATTATTATTGAATTTTAAAATTCCTTTTATGTTTTAGATTCAAGTTATTTATCAGATATGAGGTTCACAGATATTTTGCCCAAGTGTGTGGCTAGCATTTTCCCTCTCTTAATAATAGTCTCTTTTGCAGAGCAGAATTTTTAAATTTTAGTCCAACAGATCAATTTTTTTCTTTAGTGGTCGGTGCTCTCGTTGTTGTATCTATAATCTCATTAAAAACTTAAGGTCACCTAGATCTTCTCCTCTGTTACCTAACTTTGCATTTAGCATTTAGGTCTGTGATGTACTTTGAGTTCACTTTATGATGTGTAGTTTTATAGAAAGTCTTGAAATCAGAGAATGAGTTCTCCAGTTTTGTTCCTTTTTCTTCAGTATCATGTTGAGTATTCTGGGCCTTTCTCCTTTCTATATAAACTTTAGAATCAGTTTGTCACCATCCAAAAAGAGCTGCGGAGATTTTATTAGGATCGTGTTTAATCTATATATCAGCTAAGGAAACACGGACATCTTACCAATACTGAGTCTTCCAGTCCTTGAACACAGACTATATCTCCATGTATTTAGATCTTTTTTGATTTCCTTCATCAGACTTTTGTAGTTTTCCATATATAGATCCTGTACATACTTTGTTAGATTTATACCTAAGGATTTCATATTTTTATGCTAATGCAAAGGGTATTGTGTTTTGATTTCAAATTTTATTTCAGTTCATTACTGGGATATAGGAAAACAATTTACTTTTCTAATTAGCTTTGTTTTCTGCAATCTTTGCTATACTCACTTATTACTTTTAAGAGGTGCTTAGTGGGTTTTTTTTTTGGCCAATTCTTTGGAATTTTCTGCATGGACAATCATGTCATCTGTGAACAAAGGCAATTTTCTTTCTGTCTTAATATAAATTTTCTTTTCTTTTCTTGTTCTACTATCTAGGACTTCCAAGACAATGTACAGTAAGAGCTGTGAAAGGAGACAGTCTTCTTTTGCTGCTTATCTGAGGGGGAAAACTTCCAGTCTCTCACCATTATTAGCTGTAGGTTTTTTGTAGATGTTCTTTATCAATTTGAGGAAGTCCTCCCTCTATTCCTAGTTTACAATAAGGATGGGTCTTAATTCTATTTATGGAGTCCTTTATAAGTGTATGGAATTCAGACAGAGAGAGAGAGAAAGCCACAGAGGAAGCAGCCTGAAGCTGAAATCAACAAGAGCGTGGAAGAGAGGGGAGAGGCCAGGAGATACTGCCATGTGACAGAAAAGCTAAGGACTAAGGATCTCCATCAGCCAGCTCTAGAATGCCAAAGTCTTTGGGGAAGAAACTTTGCCTTAATGATGATTTGATTTGGCCCTTTTCTAGCCTCAAAACCATAAGCCTATAACTTCCCATTGTACAAGCCAATACAATGCATGGTATTTACTTGAACAGCCAAGGAAACTAAAACACCTTGAGACTTCAAAGATGCAAAAATGTTTAAATTTAAGCATTTTAGAATGAAGGAAACACATTCTATGATTTCTACCCAGTTACACTATTCTTAAATGAAATAAAACCTACCATAATAATAATGAGGGTCTCAGCTTCTTTCAATGTAAGTGAAATAGCTTAATTGAATTGATATATATGTATGCAAACTAAAAGTTTTGATTTAACTATTTCTCTAATATTAATATATATTTTTAAAATTCTCATGAAAGAGAAATGCATGCTTATAAAGATAAGCTTGTTAAACAGAAACAGTTAACAAGGCAGTAGATGTAGATGTAAGGGGGATGACTAGTCGACCAGGAAAGCACAGTTAGTAACGTTATTGGGTAAGTCAGCCCCGGGAACAATGCATTCTGAACATAGTTGAAAAGTAATCCTTTGGCAGAGATATGTGAAATCTTAATGATTCATGGGGAAAAGAGTAAGAATGTTTGTAGATTGTACAACACACTTGCACAGGATGATTTATTGCTTCATAAAACATTTGACACAAATATAATAGAAGAATGGATTTTTAAGAGTTTAGATCAGTTTTTAACATACCATCAAATAAATTGGCAAAAATATAGAGACATCAGCATTGATGATGAAAACACAATGGCAAGAAGAAACACAGGTGGTATAAAAGCAATTAGTCAAAGTATGCTCACACACTTACTGTAGTTTTGAAGACATGCACTGGCTGTTAAGAAAATGTATCTTTCAAAATAGTTATAAAAGAAGACAAATTGTTGATAAATTTGGATATGGTCCCTGTGTTGCAGGATTTTATCAGACCCCACACAAAGTCTTCACTAAGCCCCTTCTGCTAGCCACCTTTTTATACAACGAGAGGGCTCCCTCCTTTGAACAGCAAGGGTGCTGTTATGCTATAGGGGTTGCTGGGTAGCTGAGTATTTCAAGCAGCTATAAAGGGAGAGCCAGACAGTCTCCCCAGGAATAAGATACTGAGATGTCTATCCTTGGCTTTGTGGGTCCACAGGGGCTAGTCCTGTCCTGCCTGCTCCTGGCTGGGTATATGGTGGCCAAGCACCATAAGCCTCCCCTGCCTGCTCAGCTCTCCTCTCTCCATGTGGTGGAACCAGAGGCACGGGAAGGGCAAATCAAATTCTGCTTCTGGAGAGAGGCGTGTAACCACATGGCCCATAAGTCCAAACCTTATGCTTTGTTTGAGTTTTACCAGTGACAGGAAGAGAGTTTCAGAATTTGTCAATGTATTGAATTTCTTTAGCAAGGTTCTAGTTGATAAGAATAAGTCAAAAGGAGGAAAAATCACTCTGGTTTCTTAAAAATGAACACTGTTAGCTAATTATCTCTCAAATATGGTTAACAAAATACAACTGAGTTTTCTTGCCTGAAACTTCATGTAGCACCTACCCTGAAGTTAGTCCCATAAAGCTACATCAAACACACGCGTGCACACATACACACACTCATACTCACATACTTAGCAGTGCTCCTTGGAATTAAATGTGTGTGTAAGGTTGATTTTCACTGACATTTCATGGAAAGACAGCATAGTGGTTTATATCCCACATCATATAGCAAAACTTTCTAAACATCCTTTTCAAAGATCCCTGCCAACTGTCTTCCACTTCCCCTTCAGACACCACCTCTATCTCTCTCCATCCTGTTCTGTGTTCTGTGACTTAGGAGGTTGGTCTGTGATGAGTACCGATCAGTTCCAATGGCAAGTTCCTGCAGGGATGATGGTGAGGAGAGGAGACTGAGCTCCCCCAACCTCTCCCCGAAGGCTTTATCCCAAAGCTGAAGGTTTCAGTTTGTTAGGCTGCTCCTTTCTCACAGGGCTCTTGGCTTCCAGGATCTGAAAACTGATCTTTCCATTCAGGCCTAGGAGTGACAATGATGCCTTCCTTATACTCACCCAGCGCAGGGATTCTGCACTGCCCCTTGTGGTTTTCTTATACCCCACCCATATCTTGATTAACCATCCATTTTTAAAATCCCTTCCAATTATTAAAAACTTAGTTTGCCATTTTTTACCTTCCTGCCAGGTTCTACTGAACAAATACACTATTTCCCTGTTGTCCCAGAGCTCTACTGTCCCAAGCCCTTGCCACCATTGTCTGTATCTCTCTTTGGCCCTCAGCCTCTCCTGCTCCTCCCCCATATACCTTCTTCCAGAGGGTTTGCCACTGCTGACCGCAGTCTATCCAAAAGAAGCTCATCAAGAATGTTCAGCAAAATAAAATCTGGTAATTAGCTTAAACTACAATCACTGTCCCACCCTCAAATTTTGTTCTGGGTAGACAATGTATTCTGTCCTAGTTTCCTGCAGGTTAATCTTTATAAAAAAGAATGCAATATTTTCTTGTGGCACATGGCATCTCTCCCACCCATGGTGAACTCATCCACCACTTTCTTAGTTTCTCTTATAAGGTGAAGTACGTGAGTATTCTCAATCTCTGCTTATGCTACTGTCTGTCCCTACCTGGCTGGGTTCAACCAAACATTTAGAAATATACAACTGAGGAACTTAACCTGCCATGAAGACATATTTGGTCGCATCTGGATTCAAAGGGGAGTAGAAGAACAGAGTCTTGGAGCCAGGTTCCCTATCACCTTTCTTCCACCTGAAGCATTACAGTCTCCCCAGTGTTTCCTACTCACCCCTATCAAAGAAGCATCTTTCCTCCAGATCTCTGATTCCAGTAAATGCTGAAAGAGGTAAATATAGAAAGTCCAGTGCCCTCTGTCATAGAATGCATTATGTCCTCACCCTAACTTCTGGCTATAATCAAAACAAATGGTAGAACATTTCAAACTCTCTTGAGTCCAAAGAAGGCTTCAGTTTGACTGTGAAATAATATCAAGTCAGGGGTGTAGTCTCTGGCAGGGGCCTTGGGCTGGCTGTAAGGAACCAACCTGATTCCAAATCTCCACCAGTTGCTCGGCAGGAGGTGCAGACTTCAGGAGTTTGACATACTCCCAGCACCTCCCCGTTCAGCTAGTCGGCTTGAGGTCTACAAGTAACATTTAGCTACCAGTCACCCCTAACTAATGTGCTCTAGCTGATCCCAAATCTTGAAACTATTGTCCAACACCTTGTTACACGGCTTGCTACTGATGTCTCTCAAATTTAGATATATGTGCAAACAAGTCAATGTTTTCTGTGATCAAGCTCTTACAAACTAGATCATGGAAACCAAAGTTCTCCCAGCTCTTGCTGCTTTATCTTTAACATTATATGCAGGCCCTGATGCTTATGCAGGGCCTGAAAGCAGAACCTGCAAACTGCCCCTCAGTTCTCCTCTTCCAAGGCTTGCCAACCAGGTAACGTGTCCCTGAAATGTTTTAACCCCATCTCAAAGTCCTTTCCCCTCCCTGCCACTACACTCCCTGAAAACTATTATAGTTTTCAATAACTGGAGGCTAGAATTCATAGTTCTGAAGCTACTCTGATGGTTCGTTCCTTGGCAGGACATTTTAGCGATGTCAGGTCTCAACTGCCTTTAGATATTAATTAACTAGTGAATGACAATTAGGAAAATCCCACGTCCTGCCATGGGTGAACAAGTGGAAAGTAAGTTATCAGGACTAAACTCAGAGCCTCAGATTCCATTCCTGCCAAGAGACATTCTGAGCCTTGGTTTCCTCATTGAAAATGAGAGAACAGGAACAAATCAGGGACGATAAACAATCTTCATCACATGTGCAGTTTCTTTCTGAGTATTAATGGTTGCCCAGAGTGCTGTTAAGAAAGATCTTGAGGGCAAGTTCAGGTTCTGTGGAAAAGAACGCCGTGGGGCATACAGGGTCATTGCCCATGCCTTGTGCGTGCCTCACCAAGATGATTTCTAAATCCCCTGAAAGCTTTCTTCAAACCTGACCAAGAGCCATTGGTCCGCTGGTCCATCTGCAGATGGGCTTACTATCAGATAAGCCATTTTGCATGTATTGAGACTGGTCATGATTCCAGGCAATGCAGTGAGTGCTGTCTTAGTCATTATGGAATTCCTTCTGTTGAAACCTTTCCCTTGTCCGTATCTATGGAGGACAAACATATCCTTTCTCCAGAGTAAACACAACCACATGACAACTATATTACACAGTATGTCAGCAATGAATATGAATTTTCTTCAGTAGACTAGTTCCCTCCTAATCACTGTTTAAAAATACAAATTACATTTTCATCCTTTGACCGATGGGGATTGGTGTCTATGAAAAAATTGTGTACTAGGTTTTACATACACTTTTGTATTTATGCTAACATTCTAAGGCCAAAGTGACCACGTCTTAATCTTCATTTGTCTTTTTTGGTAAGTAAAACATATGTACAATAAGTGAAATATTTTACCCAAGGCTGTAAAGGGGAAGGGTGGAACTAACATTTCCTTTTCAGTCTGAAAATTTACAGGAATGCGCTAGCACATCTGTATGGAATTAGCAGGACTGATTCTATAGATTCATGTGACTCCCCAGGTCCAGTTTCTGTGCTTCTGAGACCAGATTTTCTTTTTTTTTTCCTTAATAAAAATATGACTTATATGCATTATGGGTAAAATAATTAAAACAGGATAATGCAAACTTGTTTAAACATAAAGTCCAAACCATCAAGTTGCTTCATATGTTTGCATTCACTTGTAAAATATGATCTCCTAAGATATTTTTCATTGGGCTAAACACCAAAACAAGCAAATGGATTCTGAAAATGAAAAGGACAGTATTCTGGGATTTCGAAGTTGACAAATTAAGTACTTCTTTGTAACAAAATGATTTCATCTTGGAATCTTCTTTTGCTATTTAATTTATGGAGTTTATGTGATCCAAGCTTACATTTCACAAAAGTGTAAATATATTTAAGACAAATTACACTTGCTTCCATTAATCATCCTTTCGGACCCTTAATTCTAAGTTGTAGGTACTTTTTGTGAATCTCTCATGGTGCTATTATTGCTGACACCCAAGGCCTTGTTTACTTCATTTTTTTCCACTTTTTAAAAAATTAGAGCTCTAATTACAGCTGCTTTTAGATTTTCCTAGGTACGGCACTGAAAAGAGTAATACAATTTAGAGAACAGCCACAGAATAAAGTGCGTGACAGCAAGAGGCCATGAGAAAAGGAGTGCTGGATGGTTTTTTGTTTATAATACGAAGCCACTGATTCAAAATGACAGGTGAGTTCCTTTCCATCAGTTAAAAAAAATACATGATTATTTAAACACGCATACAAAAAGCAACCTACAAACAAGTGCAAACTAATTACAGTCCTATTGAAGAGTTTTATGTATAAGTGTTTAATGTTAGAAAATATATACTAGGGGAGTTAGCCTGTAAAAATAATGTAGACTGGATACATTTTTAGATGCATTTGGCTATAGAAAAAGATGTTATATCCTGGGCAAAATGACACATGCAAAGTTTGGAAGTGGGATGACAATTGCATGACTGCAAAGATCCATGTTAGCGTTTGATGATGATGATGATTATGAGGATGATGATGATGATGACTGAACAATAATGTGCAGGACTAGACAGACCTCTGACTGGTTCGACAGGAATAGAAAATACAGGCCAACGGAAGTACAACATATCAGATGAGGTAGTTAGTATCTTGGAATACACTCTAAGGAGTTAGGATCTTTTTTTTTTTTAGAGGTTATAAAAACGGGCATATAATTTCCAAGCTTGGATGGGGAAGATGACTTCATTAGAAATTGGGCTCTGTATAAAAATGCATCTATATAAAAATGGAATTTACTGTGGCATGAAGATTGCTGGAAGGTCTGTTTCTACATCAATTCCAAGGTTATCATAAATAGGTATTACATGAAAGGTCAAAATGTTTCAAGACCATTTTTTATTAAAAAAAATTGTTGAACACTAAAGGTAGTCACGTCTATACTGTTCTTTTGAAATAAAAAAAAGAGAACTTTAAAAATTCTTCAAAGGAACTTAAAAGATTTAATGATAAATCACTGAAAAGTATTTAAATGACTATAATGAAAATTTATAGGAAAAGCATTTTACCTGCTTTGTATATACAGAAAAGGATTTGAAGCAGACTTTCAAGGAATAAGTTCCTTAAAGTGGACATGCTTTAACACAGCAATGTAAATTTCTTTTCATAGTGAGCAGGAAGTCACACTACATTTGAATGGGAAAATCTTCTTATTTAGAAAGGGTCTCTCTACCCAAGAATTTTAAATGCACTATTGCAATTGGCTTCAAAATTCGATCCCATAAATTGCCTAATATAGTTTAAAGATGGGAAATTCAAAACTTTCATAAAAAACTGCTTCACTATTCCAAAGGGATAGAAATAAAAGAAAATTTGAGTCGTGAAAAAGAAATCCAAACAAAGACATAATAAATTTGAGGGAAAAACCCCAAAGATATCTCTTTGCAAAGTACCAGCACCAACATCTATTTTAGTTTTTCCTAAAGAAATTCCTCCAATAGATTTAACAGAAAAAAAAAGAAAAACATTACTTATTCAATTGTTCTTTTAAAGTGGAGAACAGTTTTTATTGATTATATGTTTCAAAAGAAAAAAATTAAATTTCTTCCATATTGTGATAGCATGAGAGCAAAGAAACAGGCATACAAACAGAAATATATAAAAAGTTAGTGTTTAATTTTAAAGTTTTTGTAAAGGTGGGATTTTATAATAAATTAGATAACTTAGTAGTAAATGTGTATTTTCGATACGAATGTTTTTGTAATTCAAAAGTTAAAACCATAAGATTCGCCAAATATCAAAGAAGGTCAATGTACCTTAAAAATCTTTTTTGTGTGTCTACCAGATTTTGGAAGATGATTAACTACTGGTGTACTTTATTTAAGTGCTAAAAATTAAAATCCAGCAGGTAAGTATTTAGACAGTTATACTAAGGTCACATTTATACTTCGTGCAATAATTTAAATTCTCTATGGTAGGACGGTTCCACATAAAGAAATCTTATCTAATCCTTATCAACAGATAAAATTTAAAGGATCATGTTTCTTAATTAAATAATTATTGCTTATTTTACAACACTGATTAAAAAGTAGAAATACATCCTCAGCATACTAAAGAGTCTCTACACCAAAGCTCGGCCAACATTTTTTTTTTTAATGGTGAGACAAAAGAAAAATATGACTAAGTTTTTAATTTTGCATCTATATAACTCAATTCATAGCAAAACTATGATGACTGCTACTGTTCTGGCACTTAGTGACATTCTAAAAATATATGAAAGAAAAAATGAGTATTTCCTTTTTTGGAAATAAAAAGACAATGATTTTTGGCAAAACTACAGACAAATGAAAAAATTAATTCTACAATTGCAGGATTTTCTCACTTAGTCAACACAAATTGACACTCTTCACACATAACAAAAAAGAAAGAAAAGAAACATGCTTTTGGAAAATGGTTTTTCCCATACCAACAAAATAAAAACTACCAAGGAAAAATCCTGCCAGGAAATAAATGTGAAAGATGCTATAAAATTTTATGAGTAATAAAGAAGAACAACTTAGAGACATTCCCCTCACTCTGGAGGGAAGACCAAATCTTGGGCATTAATTCTGCTAAAAGTATTTACTGGATTAACGTAATTTCTCTAAAAGTCAATGCAATTTTCGAATTCATCTAGAACGATGAATAGATGGAGGTGGTGCCGGGGATGGGGATTGACATCACTCACGATTTACTTCCTCCTTGTGGGTTTCCTTTCTTCCTTCCTCCCACCAACAGCTTCGGGGCTGTAAGAGGAGCTGACTCCACCCAATCCGAACCACGCCCGGTCTGCCTCAGCCAATCAGAACCTCTCTCCTGAGGGCCTGCGTGACTGTTTCAGCAAAGGCCTCGTGACCCCCCTGGAAGTGGCCGTTATCTCGCGAGAGCCCCGGTTAAACGGGCCTTGCCGGTCCTTAGACGTTCCGTGAGGTGCTGGAGCTCTGGACGCCTTGAGGGTCTGAGGCCGGCTGCTGAAGAGTGCTGACACCGACCCCTTCAGAAGACGCTCCTCGCTGCTGGGAACCCTGCAGGCCGCCCAGAACGCTGTGGAGAGGAGCACGCCGAGGTGCGTGAGGCCCAGAGCGGTGAGGGTGGCGGAACGGGTGGGTGTGGCGTGGAGGGTGAGACTCCGCAGGGCGCCTGCCGCCTGTGCCGACCCGGTGCGTGGGGAACTCCCCGACGCTTCTGTATGTCTCCACGGGGGGAAGCATGCCTTGCCAACATCGAAACCCACCTACACTGCTCGAGCTTGTCTGCCTCGGAAACATGTAGAGGAACTTGACACATGTCCGCCGGAAACCGGAACCGGAAGTCCCTGACGGCTCAGGCCGCCAGGCCCACGAGGCCGAAGCTAAGGGCAATCTGGGCGTTGCTCCCGGAGGGTCAATCTCTATTCCTCTAGTCCTCTCAGTGATTTTGTGTGCTTTCTCATATCCTTTAATAAATTGCATATTGGTGAAACAAGCAGCAGTGAATTCTGTATTCTACAGCTACGGATCATAAGCAGCGCACAGACGTGCTTCTGGGTTCTTTTTATTTTTTTGAGCCACTTTTGGTTGGAATTTCTGTTACACACCTAATTCATTCCAAGGTAACAAAGACAATTTTGGGGAAAAGATTAAGGAAATGTAGAACTCATGGCTGCAAACCCGTTATCAATATAGAAGATATTGCATAAGAGAGCATGTAATCGAAGAAAGCTGCCAGGTCCATGTTGAGGACAAGTACAGCAGGACTAGCCAGCAAATGAGAATGAAATTAGTAACTAGTGAGGCAGGAGGAAAGTGAAAATGCAGTGACACAGGAGCAATGCCGAGAATATTTCTCAGGAAAGAGGGTGTGATCAATTAGTTCAACGTTGAAGCTGTTATAAGTGACATAATGTGTATGGGTACAATGAATGCAGAATCACATCCAACTTAGCATTCATTTGGTAATCTTGGAAAGGAGTAGTTTCTGTATAGTGGTCAGGAGAAAACTTGGTGTGGGTTTAACAATAAATGAGGATGAAGAAATAGAAACAATAATGAAGCATAGTTAGGAAATATTGCAATAGCTGAAGTGAGACTCGGACAAAAGGGAATTGTTTTTCCTTTTAAAAAGATGAGTGATAACTGAAGAATGCTTGTGTATTGATGCTGAAAAGAGGGAATAGCTGGAAGAATTGAGTCTTTCATAAAGCTGGAGGGTATGAAATCTAAACCATTAAGTAGAAGAGTTGGCCTCTGAGTAGAAAGTGGACATTTCTTCCTATATGGCAAGAGGTGAGACAAAGGAGTTCAGTTGCAGAGAAATTAGTAGTGAGAAAAGGAAGGGGTTCCTGTCTTATTTCCTTTATGATCTCAATGAAGCATAAAATGAGATCATCACTTGAAAGAGGGAGAAATGTGGAAAGGTGAGGAAGATTTAAAGAAAATGGATAAATTATTAAATATTAGTGTCAACAGCAAGAAAGAATTTAGACAAATAGCATTTTCATCATTGCAGAAAGTTCTGTTGGAAAGCACTGTTGTAAATCAAAGTTCATTCTTGGGGAGTAGATGCAAAATGCAGGATTTAATCAAGCCTAAGCTTTTGGTAAGCGAGTGGGGTAGAGAACCAAGCACTGAAGTTATTTAAATGGAAGTTTCATAGAATGTTAGCTGGCTAAGGAAAGAAGTGAAAACAAAGGAATGGTAGACAGAGAAAAGTATAAGGGGGTATTCATGGAGGGGTAGTTTCAGTGATGGGGTATTAGATTAAGTGAACTGGGGCAGCAAGTGATGATAAGAGAATAGGATATTTGAAACAATTATTTCAAAAGTGGCATAGTTACCATTAATAAGGTTTGTGGGTGACCATGAGAGTCAGTAGCTGAGGTGGGATGGATGCAAAGACAATTAGAAATAAGGAACTGGGAGACCAGGGTTTTGATTGTATTATTGATATGAGGGTTGTTCTTTGAGAATTATGACAGCAGTAGTACTGGAGAGGAAGAGATTGATCTAAGAGTTTGGGAATTCAATAAATGACAAGGAGGGATGAGAGCTTGGAAAGTGACAATGAGGGCAAGCCATGGTCAAATGGTGTGAGCATCAAAGGAACTGGGAGCTTTGAAGACTGAGGGAGAGATGTGTGACAGTAGCAATGAGGAGTGAGGAGGACATTTACCCACATAGTGCCTCTTAAGCTCATGAGGTGGTAGAAAAAAATCCACTAAAAGGGATTGCAAAGAAAACCGGTGTCAGTGAGAGCATCTTGGGTGTCTGATAAGGAATTAAAAGTATAGTATTACTATAAAAACAGTGAGAAAACAGAATAGATAGATAGGGAGGCAGTAGTGTCTGATACACATAAAAATACACTAAAAAGCACATCAAATCGTTAAGAAGGAGTGGCATATTTAATAATTAGTTCTGGGTACTCAGCTCGTCAATGTGAGTATCGAAATGGTTATTAAATATAGAATGACAAAAAAGTAGAAGAAAATCAAAACAAATATTTATGAAATTTCTAGTTGGGGAGTTCTGTTTAAGTTTTGAAGAAATCTGTGGCAGAAAACAACAAACATTTGACAGAGGTGGGTGCACAGGTGTGGTTCAGTGATAGAATGCTTGCCTTCCATGCAGGAGACCCGGGTTCAATTCCTGGACCATGCACCTCCCCTCTCCCCCCTCCCCCCCCATTGACAGATTAAAGAAAACATTAAAAATAAATGATAAAAGTCAAACATGGAAAATATTTTTCAACAAATACTGAACAAGGAAAGGAATCATTATTAACGAACATACAACTCCTTTAACAAGACATCAGGTATGAGATGGGAGACCAAGAATAATAATTTGCTTCTCATCCTTCCCTTAACTTGACTGAAAAAGATGCAAAAAGAAGGGGGCTACGTATGGAGGAGAGGCTCCAGAAGGTGCAATATTTGATTACTAGAGGAGTTTCAGAAAATGGGAGTAGAAAAGATGGAGAGGTGTACATTAAGAAGGCCCATTTCGGACCCCTAAGGGGAAAAAAAAATCCTCACATTTTCAAAAAAAAGAAAACCAAGGCCAGTTCATCTGCAAATCTTGAAGAATGAAACTGACATTAATCTGCACATCAGCCACACTGACTGACAGAAGGCACTGACGTAATAGCAACCCACTACCACGACCACCAAATGGGAATAGGGGATGGCAGGGGAGCAAACAAATACAGATTTCTTGGCCAGATAAATTGTCAAACAAATTACAGTTCAGAAATATACATTTTCAGAATTCCAGGGCATGACTGAAATTATTTTAATTTGTTTTGGTTTTGCTGTTATCCATCCTGCTTCTTATTTAGAGAGTTTTCCCCCACTGTGCACAGTAGTGGTAGGACAAAGTTCTCTGCCTTCCACTATGGGAGACAAATGGATAAGTCCTTCCCTGGAGGAGATGTGGGCTTGTACCTAAGCTTAGTCAATGGAGTCTCCTGTCCAGGGCTTTAAATCAGATGTGAATGATGTAAGGATGAAGGGACAGGGGTAAATCACTGTAATAATATCTAGTGGCAACCGAGGGTCTATTCCTACTAAAAGATAATGATCATACTTCTGGCCCAGTCTGCTTGTTTCTTTAGCCTTGTTCTACAATTCTTATCAAATTTGTGAGTTATCAAAGGTTCTTCTAATAAGTTCCCTTCCTGCTTGAATAGTTTCTACTGTTTGCAACCAAGAATTCTAGCTTACTCGGTTAGTTATATCAGGTTCCAGGTAACCAACCTTCAAGAATTCATACGAAAATGTGGCTGAGTAGAAGGTGAAGGCAAATAGCTTATTATCACATTGTTTGCTTGCTATCAAATATTTTTCAAGGGCAAAGCTTCCATAAAACCCATTGCTACTACAAGTGAACAGCAAGCAGGAAGGGAGTAAGAAATTCAAAGACTACTAAGTGGTATGTCTCCTTCTGAAAATCTAGATATATTAAAAGAAGGGGATAACTAAATTCAATCCCTAAATTCTCAGTTGAAGGCAAAAATGAAACTGTAGGAATGCCTATAATACTGCTAAAATAATCTCTTGAAGCCACCGGCCTAACAAAGGCAACAAAACTTATATCTTTGACCATGATGCTTGCTAATATACAATATCAGTTCAATTCACCACTTAGCCATGTCTCCATAAAGGTACATGTGCCAAAAACTGAAGTCAGTCTTCAGTTTTAAGGTACTGAATATGGTTCCAATTGCTTGCTTTGTTCGTAAATGAAGTTGTAGACTCACAGTCTAAACAAAGTTAGGTTGCTAGAAACTCCTTGGTATAACACAGGGGAAATAATTCACACTTTGAGAACTAGTGCTGAAGTGTATTTGTCAAGTGTGTCCTGCCCTCCCGCACATGTTGTCCCCTGAAAGAGCCCAGAAAACCCTCCCTTTATCAAAGGTAAGTGTAAAAGGAGATGAGCACAACACATAAGGAATGAAGAAATATGTGAGTAAATACAATTTCTTTCATGTTTCTTAATTTTTTGTAAGACTATTTCTAGTTTAATAAAAACAATAACAAAATGTATTTAGGGCTTAATAACATAGGGTGAAGAAAAGTATATAATGAGAATAGCACAAAGGATAGTAAAGAAGAAATGGAAGTATATCAGGAACTATGATGTGTCTGGGATTTTAAACCATTGCAAGCTAATAAGCTAGCCTGTTATTGCTTCATGATTGCCGGTGGAAAGCATGAGACTCCTGGATCAGAGAAAAAGGACTTTGTCATAGCATGAGCTGTGTGTTGGTTTGCATCAGTTTTCCTTATCTCCCAAGTCCCATGGAGACAAAGCAAAGGAGCCTAGATGGCTATTATGTTATAGTGGGCTTGTATATGGAGAAATATGTAAAAAACAAAGTTTCTGAAAAGCTGCTAGAACTATTAAGTGACTTTTGAAAGTGTGCAGGACATGAAGTCAATATCCGAAAATCAATTTTATTGTAATATATTAAGCAACAAAAAATTGGCAGATAAAATTTAAATTAACAATACCATTTACTATAGAATCAAAAATCATAAAACACTTAGGGTAAATTTAACAAATTATGTTGAAGACATCCACAACCCAAATTACATTGCTAAGGGAAGTTAATGAAAACATAACTAAATAAGAGATGTTCCATATTGATGAATTGGATAGGAAAAAAAGCAATAACTATGTTTTGATTAGATGTCCATTCTTCTAAACTTGATCTACAAATTCAATGCAAGATCAATAAAAATTCCAGCAGACTTTTCTATAGAATTTGATACACTGATTTTAAAATTTACACAAATACAACAGATACAAACTATCTAAAACAATTTTGAAAGAAAGAAAAGTTAGAGAATTTTCATTAATTACTTTCAATTATTGTGTTATTTGATATCTGACAAAGATGCCAAAACAGTTCAATGGGAAATGGTAAGTCTTTTCAACAACAGTACTGGAACTGGCTATCTACATAGAAAAGTAAAATGAACCTAGATCCATTCCTAACATTCTACACACAATTAACTTGAAAGTCATGATAGATGAAATTATAAAAGAAAACTGCTTAAGGAGGAAAACATAGGTGAAAATAGTCACAATAGCTATATGGGATAAAGGATATGTATCTAGAATACATAAGCAATTTCTACAACTCAATAATTGAAAAAAAAGGTCAGCAAAAGACTTGAACGGACATTTCATGAAGAAAGAGAAATGGCTAATGAGCACCAACATCAATCATTACTCATCTGGAAAATGCAAGTTAAAACCACAACGTTATACACCACACAGCCATTAAAATGACAAAGATTAAAGAGAATGAAAGTGCAAAATGTTGAGGATGTGCGGCAATCAGAACACTTATTGCTGGAGGAAGTGTAAAATGACATAACCAGTTTGAATATTGTTCTAGTAATTTTTCATAACGTTGAAAGTACACACACTCTATGACCAAGAAATTCCACTTTTAGATATTTACTTAGGATAAATGAAAACATATGTACACAGAAGGATTTGTACAAGAATGCTCTTAAGAGTTTTAGTCATAATAGTTCCAAACTGGAAACAACCTAAATGTCCATCATCAGGGGAATGGATAAGCAAATTGTAATATAAACATCCAATGGAACACTCTTCAGCAATAAAGAAGAGCAAACTACTGATACATGCTACAGCATGAAGGAACCTCAAATATTTTATGCTGAGTGAAAAAGTCATGCATAAAAGAGGTCATTATATGACTCAATGTATATGAAGTTCTACAATAGGCAAAAGAAAGAAACTGTAAAGTGATTGTCTGTGGGGTGGAGTGGGAGGGAATTAACTAGGAATTTGCACAGGGGATCTTTCTCAGAAGATAAAATGTTTAATTTATCATCTTCGTACTTTTAGCTTATGAACGGAACTTTTACCTTCTCTAATTATGTTTTATATTTTACGGAGGGGGGTTGGTCGCAAGGGTATGCGCAATTGTCAGAACTCACTAAACTTTGCACATAAGATGTGTGTGTTTCACTATATGTAAATCATTCCTCTATTTACAAAGAAAAAGGAAAAATTGGTAAAGGTGAGTAAGGTTTGGGCTCAAACATTGGGGCTGGGCTGAGTTGTTTCTTATCTCAATTTTTTTGCATGATTTGATTTGCAACTGTATTACTTTATTTAAAGTACTCTTACAGACTTCCAGGTTAAGATGGTAGAATGAGAATAGACTTTCCTTTCTCCATTTCTAATGATGGAGTAACAAATAGGAACAAACCAGCCAAAATACCTCAGACTTAATCAAAGGAAAAGGCAGAACTTCATGCCTTAAAATTCAAAATGGGCAATTCCAATGAGAGAGCAGAGAAAAGAGAGGGGAATCCTTGATTTACTTGCATTGATTCCTTGTAGTAAAGCATCATTCCTACTGACCCTCTCCAAACACACTCACACACACACACACACACACACACACACACGGAGAGGGAGAGAGAGGGAGAGAGAGAGAGAGAAATAGGATACAAAAAATTTCAGTGAAAAATTATTTTAAAATCATATAAAGGCCCTCAAACATGGATAAATGTAAGCAACACACAAAAGTTGCATCTGCATGGAGAAAAATATGGGAAATTTCCCTCTCTTACTGGGGACTAAGAAAGGCATAAACTAACACTAGTTAAAAAGGGATCTGTGAAATGTCACCTTTTAGTGGGGTACATTTTTGTCCATAATAAAATTAGTGGTTTGGAAATACGAAATAGGGAAGAATGGATAATGAATAGGCTGCTAGTAATGTTACAACCTTATCTGGAAGAATGCTTAATTAAAGAAACAGAAGAAATTTTCCTAAGAATGTTTTGTACTGTGGAAGAACATAATGAAAATAGGAACGCAAAATTGGAACTTGAAGAAGAGATGATAAACAAAAGAGTTCGATAAAATTGAAAATTGCCAAGCTGAGAAATAAACTGAGAAGCAAAACAAAGCCAAACTGGAAAAAAAAAAAATAAACTTAGCAAGTAACAGAGTAGACTTGGCTGATAACCAAATAATTAACAACAAAAGATGTTTTGGGATGCCAAATACAAAGAGATTAAACCAAGTGGATAGCAGACAATAAAGCAAAGCAAAAATAACTTGTATTACTGAAGGAACCTAAAAGGCAGAATGGAAAAGATATTCAAAGACATAACAAAAGAAATTTTTGTTGAAACTAGTAAGCATTGACTCTGCAAATCAAAATATCATAATGTATTTGAAGATTAACAGATATGCCTCAAATTCTATATCACAAAAGAGTTTATACCTTCTTTGCAAGCCTTTGTGGAACATTTACAAAATCAATGGCTTATAAAGAACACAGAAAATTTTCAAGATAAACCACAAAAATCCATGAAGAACAGCCTAATCCCTAATCACACTGCAATATAACTAGAAATTAATATTATAATTAAAAATTCAACCTGAGGAAAATTGAACATTTTTCTCTTAGATACTTGAAGTTTCAATATGCGGAGATAAAGAAATTTTTAAAAATAAAGATGATTAACATCACATATAAAAAATTTTTAGACTTGCCTAAAATTAAACTCAGAACAATTCATAGTTTTATATACTTAGTAATGAAGACAGGAAATTAAACAAAGCATTGAATTCATAAAGCTAGAAACTGAACTAGAAAATTCAAGCACATGTTGTTCAATAAAAATAGAGAAAGAAAATAAAGATTATAGCAAAAATTATGGACTCAGGAAACAAATAACCAACAGAATTGATAAAATCTAGACTGTAGTCAAATTTTGTCTGTTGTTATTAAAGGAAGAGAGAAAAAATGAAGAAGAGTACAGCTAAGACATTCTTCGGAACCATCTGCAGCAGATAGTTCTAAAAACTTCACTATGACACTCTTCAACCATTCACAAAATTAGAGGAAGGAATATAATAAACACTGATGTATCCAGCTTCAACAATTAGCAACATTTTGCCATTTTGTTTCTCTGCTAACACCCATCTTATAAAAACAAGTATTATGGAATGAAATGCCTCAACTTTATTATTTTTATTTTTAATTTTATTAATTAAAAAAATTACAAGAAACAAACATTCCCAACACATGAAATGCCTCAACTTTAAATTGATAGGGGATGGGGGAAAATGAGTCAAATATTAAAAACAACAGTGTTTCCCCATTAATATTATAAATTAAAAACTAGGTAAAAATTCACAGGCTGTTGTGACAATTGTTCAGAGAAATCTGTACACCCTTTAGCCAGTTCCCACAATGGTTCTAATGCAACTATAGTACAATATAAAAACTAAGCAACCGATATTGGTACAGTGTGTGTACAGTTCTATACCATTTTCTCACAGGTTCAGAAATTTGGGCAAGCACCACCAATCAAGTTGGGCAACAACTGTCTCTTCAGAAAGTTCTCCCTTGTGCCACCCTTTTAACTTTTTACAGTCTACTGGTCTCAACCAGATTGTGTGAAGTATGGAAAACTTTATCATTCTTAACCTTTAGCTCCCCCATTTATAATATAAATGTTTTAAACTTTACCTCTTCATACATTGAGAATTTTGTTTCAACCATCAAATGTAACTTAGAAAAAAATCAAGAGAAGTAAAGGCTATTTTATTTATCCATATTTTCCATATTTTTACTCTTTTTTAGTTTTCTTGCTTCCTTCCTGATGTTCCAAGATTCCTTTGTCTTTTTTTTTTTTTCCTGTTTAGAGAATTCTCGTTAGCCATTATTTAGGATAGGTCTGTTGTAGACAAATTCTCTTAGTTTTTTATCATCTGAAAATGTCTTGATTTCCCCTTAGCTCCTGAAGGAAATGTTTTAGTGGGTATAGAATTCTTGGTTGATAGGGATTTTCTTTCAGCGCTTGAAATATGTTGGGCCACTTTTTTCTGGCCTCCATGGTTTCTGATTTTAAAACGACGTCAGTCACTTGAATCGGTTTTCTACAACACATACAGCGCCATTTTTCTCACTGCTTTCAAGAGCTTTTCTTTGTCCTTAATCTTCATTAGCTTGGCTTTGACGTGTCCTATTCAGTTTATCCTGTTTGGGGTTCCCTGTGATTCTTGAATCTATACATATGACTTTTGCTAAATTTGGGGGGAATTTCAGTATTATTTCTTTGAGTAGTTTTTAGCAGCTACTACCCTCTTTCTTCTTCAGAAATTTGATGACCAAATGTTAAAACTTTTGTCATATAGTTTCACACATCCTTGAGGGATGTTTCTATTTCTAATTTTTTTTCACTCTATCTTCTCTCAGTGTTCAGTGCAGGTAATTCCTATTCTATCTTTCAAGTTTCACTGATCCTTTCCTCTGGCTCCTCCAATTTGCTGTTAAGCTCATCCATTGCATTTTTTATTTTAGTTATTGTATTTTTCAGTTATAAACTTTCCATTTGATTCTTCTTTAATAATTTCTTTGCAGAGTCTTTCTATTTCATCATTAGTTTTAAGAACATTTTTAACTGCTCATTAAAGCTTTTTTTTTTTATCATGACTGCTTTAAGGACATTGTCAGATAATTCTAACATTATGTCATCTCAGTGTTGACATCTATGATTTCTCAGTGAAGTTGAGATTCTCCTTATTCTTGGTATGATGATTTTTTAAATTGAATTCTTAACATTTGGGGTATTATGAGACTCGGGATCTTATTTCAATATTGTTTTTATTGGCCTCCTCTGACACTGTGCTGGTAGGAGTTGGGTGGTTGGGAGTGGGGCCTCATTATTGCCAGAAGGGGATGGGAATCCAAGTCCTCCACTCAATCTATGTTGACACCCTTGGTGGAAAGGAAACCTTGTCATTGTCGGGCAGGTGTGAGAATTCCGGCTCTCCACTTGATCTCTACTGATACACCCTGGCAGGAGGGGCAGGGATGCCTCTTACTGTTCCCCATAACATCTGGAGGTGTGTGTGGCTTTATTACAGCTGAACACTGATAAAATTCCTGACTCTCTACAAGGGTTCCTCTGACACCATCCCAGAAGGGAGGGGCACCTCATCATAGCCAAGGTCTTAGGTGGGAAATATTTAAGATGAATCAGCTACCTACCAAAGGAGCCCTGATTCCTTTCAATGGAAAATGGTATTGAGGAACCACAATCAAGGGACAATGGGTGTTTAATGCTATTGAGTTGTCATTACTTCTGGATCTTTTCAGTGGATATACATGAATCTTTTAGAAAAATTAAAATATCATATTTCATATTGGTATTTAAATTCAATTTGATATTATTAGATTTTTACTTCTTATTTTATGTATAATTTCTTTTCTGTTCGGCTGAAATCATTCTCCTAATGATATCAACAGAGTTCCATATTTGCTTTGTTTCTCTCTCTCTAGCATTACCATCGTTGACTGCAGTTTAAGATATCTCTGTGATTCCTTTTGTCCTTAGGTTATATCCCACTAAAGATGTACAACCCAAATACTTTGTTTAAACATTCCTTTAAATAACTGTTCTTTCTGTGATTATGCCAGCAATGTGATAAACAGATTCATTTCAGTTTAAGATTTTTAAGGATTGCTGTTTTCAAATTTAATTTTGTTTTTAATTATATAAACATAAGCATTGTTCCAAAGTTAGAACTATAAAACAAGGTATATTTGAGAAAAGTCTAGCTTCCACCATTGTCTCATCCCTCATAAACATTTTTATTAGCTTTGGTTTATACTTTTATTTTTTAAAGAAAACAATGCATACCATATAATGCACACCCACACCCCAAGAGATAGCATACAATATACAATATTTTGCACCATGCTTTTTTTGATTGAACTGTATATCTTAGAGATTGCTCCATAGGAGTATAGACAGATACACCTCATTCATTTTTTAAAGCTACATAATATTCCACTGAGTGTATTAAACCACATTCACCTAGTTCTTCATTGATAAGACTATTTCCAGTCTTTTGCTTTTACAAAGAATTATACAATAAACAGCCTAACACAGTCACATTTAACATTTTTTTGCCCAAGTATCTTTTATATAGATTTCTTAAAGTGGGGTTGCTGGGACAAAAACGTAATGGCATTTGCAATTGTAGAGAGCTCTGGTTTTGATGTGATAGGCAGGAGTGAACCATGAAGTTAAGGATTAGAAAAAAGGATAGACAAGATGCTTTAAAAGGATGATTAAAGCACTGCTTTAGTCGACGAGATCGTTATCTACTTAGCTTTTTAGTTAAAAGATTTTATTTGTCTGAAGTACATGACATATGACTCTCTTGTTCTCTTTAATTCCTTTGGTTTCAACAAATTGGTGTCCCACACGAAATAATCTGATTCCTACTTTTCCTTCCACTTTACCAGAATATAGTAGGACTCTGGAGGGGGGGGGGTCTATTAATTCGCGGAGAATTTGTGTGCCAAATAGCACCCCTGGACAAGAGGGGAAGGATATATAGGCATCTATATAATCGTTTTAAAGGAAGGGTTCTCTAGGCCTGAATAATCCAGACACTGATTTCTTGTGTTGTCTCCTAAACTGTACTTGTATGGTCGGTCCTGGTTTTCAGGGATGTTGGATTTTTTAATTAGGAAGTTCCATGTGCGAGAGGACGAGGGCTTCCGAAACCTCACCAAAGCAAGGCCACAAAGGAAGATCCTAGAGGCGGGGCGAGTGAGTGCACAGCGCTCGGAGGGTAAATCGTCAGCCTAAAAAAGCGCCAATTGCTGGAATTGCTGGGGTTTAATCATTAATCAGAAGAAGGCGTCCAGGCCAGGAACAGAGGATGCGCCCCAGCCCCATTCACCCGTCGTTTGCCTCTGAGGCCCCTACGGGGCCCCTCCACCCCCTCGGGCACGCCCTGTGGGACCCTCCCAGGGTCACCCTGGGGCAAAACCCCTGCGCGGACTCCCCGGGACCGCGGCGCCGGCGCGCTGCCCAGACCCCCGTGGCTGGTGCGCTCCCTCCTGGCGGCCGCGGGAGCGTTTCCACGTGGAATCGCCCAGCCCCTCCGTGGACCCCGCAGATGGACGCCGCTCGCGGGGGGAGGGAGGCCACGGTGACGGCCCAGCCTCCTCGGACTGAAGCTGTAGCCCACTGCCGCGCGATCCTCTTTTCCCCGAAGGCTCGGAACCCCCCCACCCCCACCCCGCCCAGCCCGGCCTGGGGGGGTCCCAGCGGGCGGACGTTTCCATCCGCCACCCTGCGGCCTCTGTGGACTGGGGAAGTTCGGTCGCGGAGCCAGCCGAGGGGGCGCGCTTAGAGACCTGGGTCCCGCGTCCGCGGCCAGGAGGCGCGGGAGGGGGAAGGGAAGGGGCCGCAGTCTTCTTTCCCGAATCCGGTCCCTAACCGCCCCCTCCCCCGCCGTCTGCTCGCTTTGCACAAGCAGTCAAAACAGAGCTAGCGGCCAAACGAGGGGGACGGGAAGCGAAGCCGCCTAGCGTTTCACCCCCTCCAGCCGGCCCCCGGGACCCCTCCTCCTGGCCCCCGGCCCTCTCTCCACTTTCCCACTTCTCTTCTCCTAACCCTCGCCCCCACCCCCACTCCCCCATTTCCTCCCGCACCCGGGCTTGCCAATCCCTCTTTCCAAGCCCCTTTTCCAGACCCGGCCTTCCTCTGGATCGCGACCCCCATTCTCCCCGATCTGCGTCCTCATCCCTCCCCTCGCCCTGCCCCCCTTCCTTCCTCCTCCCCTCCCCCATCTCTCGCTCCCCTCCTTCGCCCCCTTCCCCTGTCCCCGCCCACTCTGCGCCGGCCCCTCCGCCCCGGCTGCGCCCCACGTGTGGACGGCTGCGCCCCGGCCCCCACTGACAGCCGCCGCCCGCCGGCCCGCCCCGCGCCTGGCCCGGCCTCAAAAACCCGGCGTCGCGCGCTCGCCCGCCGCATCTGTCCCGGCGCCCAGCCTCCCGCACTCCCTGTCGCCGGCTGCTCGCCCCGGCCCCGCGCCGCTCCGCCCGGCTCCGCAGCCGTCGCCGGCGTGTCGCTGCCCCGCGGGCCTCGGGGCGAGCCGGGAGGAAACCCTTTTTCATCTTTGGGGGAGAAAACTTTTGTTTGCTTGCCTGCCTCTTTCTGGTGACTTTTTGCTGCTTTCCCAGATCCGTGTGCCTGGAGCGCACGGGAAGCCGCTGCGCCGGGCCGTGCAGGCAGTCTTTTTTTTTTTTTTTCCTTCTTTTGAGGTCCGCTCGCTTTGTAACTTTACGCCGCAGCCGCTCGGGTTACTTTTGTAATTTCCCGCCCCCGCCTGCTGGCAGCTCTAGAGTCGCTCGGGGCCGTGGCCCGGGGGATGCAACGTGGACCGCGCGGGGCTGCCGGCTGCACGGTCGCCGCGCCTCGCCGACTGCTGCGCTAGAGCCCGCGCCCCGCGCCGCCGGCAGCCAGGGGGCGGCCGCCCGGTCCAGCGCTGCCGGCAGAGCCGCGACCCGAGTCCGACCGAGGGAGCCCCGAGGGTCGGCGAAGGCGGTTTTTTTAGCGCCTGAGTTTGTTTTTTTTTTTCCCGGCGCGCGCAGATTTTTCTCTCTCTCTACTCGCTTTCTGTGCACCTCGGCACCCGCGCTCTCCGCGGCCGCGATGGGAAGACGGCGGCGCCTGTGTCTCCAGCTCTCCTGCGTGTGGCTGGGCTGCGTGGCGCTCTGGGCGCAGGGCACCGCCGGCCAGCCCCAGCCCCCGCCACCCCGCTCCCAGTCCCGGCCGGCGGCGGCGGCGGCGGGCTCCGAAGGCGGCTTCGCGGCACCCGAGTACCGGGAGGACGGCGCGGTGGCTGCGAGCCGCGTCCGCAGGCGGGGACAGCAAGACGTGCTCCGAGGGTAGGTTGGGCAGGCGGTCGGGCATCCCAGGCGCCCCGCGCGGGGTGGGGGGGCGGCTGGGGCTGGGGGCGAGCCTCCGCTCGGCCGCTTTCCATCCGCACCCCGCAGGCCCCCTCCACACTCGGGCGCTGCACTTGCGCCTGCAGCCGCGGCCCCCTCCTGCCGGGAGACCCCCAAGCCCCGCGGTTGCGCCCGGCTCTCCAAAAGCGCGGCGGCGCGCGCCTCGGCAGGCGGAAAGCCCTCCCTCAGCCGGGCGGGGGATGGGGGGGAGGCCCGCGGGTGCGGATCGCGGGGTTTAGCCCGCGCCTGGCGGGACGAGGGTCTGAATGGGTGGGCCTTGTCCCCCCCCTCCACGCACGCGGCGGAGCGTGCGGGCTGCCCGCCGTCGAGGAGCCGCTGCCGAGCCTTTTGTTTGGGGACGTGTGGGGGACGCAGGGCTTTCTCTCTGTCTGTCACCAAGTCTCGCGCCCCACCTTCCGACGCGCTTCGCTCGACACGTCGGGGACCAGAGTAGCAGTTGATTAAGGAGGGAGGTGGATTTGTGAGCCGGGGCAAGGAGTTTTGAAACGGAATGTTCCCTTTGTTCTCTGCATCCGGAGGCTACAATAGTAGCAAATTATATGTTTCCTTGTGTCTCTTCGTCCTTTTAGAAAAGGCAAGCCAGGGAGGGCAGATGAAAGGCAATGTTTGGAAGGGAGGGTTCTGATGCTCGCCCCTTCCAGCCCGCTTATTCCCACCTCTGCCCCCTAATCCCAAAGAATTTGAACTGTAGCTTTGGTTGCTTGGCTTGTTAGCCTGAACTCGGCTCTCCTGGGGCTTGGTTTACGAAAACCACTGCTGTGTGACTGCAGCCCTTGCGTACGTCTGTGTGACCGCGCTTCTCCATCGCAGGCCCAACGTGTGCGGCTCCAGATTCCACTCGTACTGCTGCCCGGGCTGGAAGACGCTCCCTGGAGGAAACCAGTGCATTGTCCGTGAGTGCCCCGATGGGATCGCAGCTTGAGATCCCGCGTTTGGCCCCATCTAAAGGCCGGTCACTTGCATTCATGAAGCCGGTTGGAAACAGGCTTGCATTGGAATCGGATGTCCACAGGACAGTGATAATCGGGCCGCTGCCCCATTTGGAGTGGTGGAGAGGATACGGCTGCTCGCCCCACTTTAGCTTCACTTCTAGACCTGTTGAAGGGAAATAATGATAAAGACTCCACTGAGACTTGAAAGTTTTATCTTCCTGTGTCTATTAATACAAACTGAAGAGGGAGTAGAGCAGTTCCCTAGATAACTCAAAACCACTTTTTCTAAGAGTCTAGATAAGACCACAATGTGATTATGTAAATTAATCTGGCTTTTGGCTCTGCATGAGGTTTAGACTTCATAAAGACCATGCTTTCTTAGGCCGTTATACAAAACCACTTTATTTTCTCTGGTTTCATCTCAACACCCACATAAAATAGATATGAAAGGAACACTCTCATGGACTTAGAGTTGATCCAGGTTGACAAAATTTTTACAAGAGAGCTCCAAGTGGCTTGACTTTTCTGAAGACATTTAAATTTAGGGTTTCCAGACCCCACACCTCATTTTGTACAGTGCATTTCCAAAGTGTGAATTTTAGAACTTGCACCTGATCTTAAATGTTTTGTTTTATTAAGTTTCCAAAACGTTTGCCCAGCTCTCCAGACTCCACTGGCTGTCTCATTAGTTATCCCCCTCAACGTGATGGACTGTGGAATGCATTATTTCATATGCTTGTGAATTTTTGAGTTGACGTGTAACTGGCCTTCTCCTGTGTGTGTTACATCACAGCCACATTTATCTTGTTGTGGGTTGGGGCAGATATCATGTTCACGTAGAGTCAATCTTGTCTTTAGATTGACCTCCCTGTTCTCCAGGGGAAAGAAAATTGTGTTTCTGTCAACAGAGAAAAGGGGAGAGTTAAAACCACGCTAGCCAAGGAATAATGAGGATGTAGCGGGATCTCTAACTCTGTATTTATTGGTTTTGTGGGTTTGAGATAGACCCTTAATGTTATTTCAGTGCAGCTGTTTTTACAAGGAATGAAATCTCAAGTGTTGTAAAGACCAGTTTCTTATTATCTTTCCTACCCTAAAATCCCACAATCTCCAGTGATGAGGCCAACACTGTTGGAAACAACAGCTGTGTATTTTAAATAGTTCATACATATTTTAAAGAAACCCTTTGATTATAAACCTTTGCTTTTATTTAAAAAGAACGAAAGGAAGAAGACTGTATACTTTTCTTTCCTGTACAGAAGTCATATATGTGACGCTGTTATGGAGAGTGCATTTACTTTTTCGGGCCAGTAGGGCATTACCATGGCTGCTTGAAACTCACAGGCATGGTTTCCTAGAATCCTGAAGCAGTCAGCGTCACTTGCTGCACACCTGCCTTATACCCAGGAGTGATGACTTAGGCACTGGAAAGTCTGACTCAGTAAGTGCACTGAAGGTGGCTGCTGTTATTGAGTTGGAGAGCAGCCGAGGAGTAGGGATCCGTTTATGGTACATGTTGAAAATCTGTGAAGTCAGGTTTTATTGGATCAGCACAGAATAGGAATTCCAGAGAAAACGGCCTTCCAGAATATTTCCAGGAGAACTTTAGCCATGGCCCTATGAGTGTCAGCTTTAAAGCCTCTTGGTCTTTGACTAATATTGTGCCTTTTACTTGCATAGGAGATCTCCTTTGAAAACCCCAGAGTAACGGTGAAAATTCGAGCTGTTTCTATGGCTTGAAATATTTGGATGCTTATGAAGCCCGTTGGAATGTACACATGCCATAAATCTATAAAAAGCATAAGCTTTGACATGATCTTTATAGAGCCGAGAAACATTTACAACATTGTGTCAAGATGCAGCTGCAAGATTACTTATTATTGCATATTAGAAAAGTAATCCAAGTACCCTAGAATATAAAGAAGCACAAAAAATGGAGAATGCAATACCTTTATATTCCCTTATATGTACCACATCTAAATTTTAATTTGTAATGTTCTGCATTAAATTCAGTAGTTGGATTAGTGACATTTTAAATGATCCTTATAGAGGCAGTAACCAGATTAAAGCCATTATAAGTCAATATCAGGGATGTTAATTATAGGCTTTTCTGGTAATAAGGAATTTATTGTATTTTCTATTTTATCTATATTCAACCATTTGGCAGAAGAAAATTTGTGGGGCATTTTGCAAAGAGGAAAACATGTATTGAAAATGGGGTCCTAAGCTGAATTTTTTCATACATTTACACTTCAAAATTCTTTCTATATAGAAAAATATTAAAACTGTCAACTTCTGGAATTTAATCTATTTGACCTTGATCTGGTTTCATGAGAAGAAGCTATTCAAAGGAAAATGTATTTCTCGCAATACTGGAAACCAAATGCATTGGATTTGAGTCTTAGTGCTTTGTTGTGACTGGTCTTAACTGTGGCCTGAGAAGATCACTGAAATACTTCCAAACCTCCAAATATTTGTTTCCACAAGGATGGAATTGACTTTCTCACTTTCCATTGCTTTATTATCTTGTTAGAACATGAAGCAATGGAAAAGTTTGCTTATTAATTGACTTGTGAAATTATGCTATGAACTGACTCCCTTTCACTAAGTGAAATAACAGTAGGTCGAAGTTGGCCTAGAATCATAGCGTCTGAGACTTGAAGAGACATCAGAGTACATCCAGTGGAATCCCTCTGTTTGAACAATGAGAACACTGAACTCAGACAGACTGATTTTTCCCTTTTTTCCAAGAGATCACAGCGGGTCAGTGACAGAACAGGAGCTCAACCTTAGACCCTTTGAGTTCCCCTGGGCTCTTTACTGGGCCATGCAACTTCTACCTGTATCACTGAACTGCCGGCACCTGGTCTTGCCTCTTCCTCCTGTACTCCTAGGTGTCATGGTTTGTGTGCTTGTGAGAGGGACAAATATTTAGGTAAAGCACAGTGTAGTCTGAGGTAGGTGTGCAGAGAGATGGCGTGAAGGCTCCTCACCTTTCTCTGGCTCACGGACATAGAGTGGTGCAGTGGTCACCTCTGTGACCGTCACAGGTAACTGCAGGGGATTGCCAGTCTTCAGCTCATCAGACCTTCTCCAGGCTGAGCATCTCAGTAGGGTACTTTGGATATTAACCAAGCTTAGACAGAGACTCTACCTGTTCAATCTGGTGGAGAGCGCTGAAATAAAACAGTCTTTTAGTGAGCCTGTGACATTGGAAAATTAGTGTTGGTCAGAAATTCTGGTACATTTTAAGAATCAATAGTCATTTTCATGGCAGGAACCATATTCTTGCTTGGAATTAATTTCTTGCCTTCACACTAAGATATTTGACACTATTTTCATTGATAGGGAACATTGATATTTTTGATAAATATCAAAACAATTTTAAGAGGAAAAGTGATTATTGACTTATTGTACTTCTGTGGAACGTATGCTTTCATTATTGGGGTCCCAGATCTCTTTGAAGGCTGTGGGACCCCTCCCCAGCAAAATACCCATGAGCACATGCATATTTACATTGTGTTTCAGAGTATTTGCAGAGTCTCCCCTGTATCCTTTTTGCATCAGTCATGGAACATTAAAGCCCAGAGCCAGTGTGCATAAAGAAAGAATTCAATTGTGGGTATGGAGATAAATCTCTTAGCTCCTAAGTGAATTGACTCTAAACATGGGAGGGACTTCCCATTTGAAGGCGCTCTGCTAAAGGGTTTGAGTATCGTGGCATGTGCTCTGTAGTACCCCTGGCATTCTCTGCTGTGATGACCCTCATACCTTTGTGCTCGTTGGAGGTCACAGCTGCAGGAGGCTTCACTTCCCTTCATCAAACTGTCACAGCAGCTTTTCTGAGCAGCAGGAATAGTCTAGGTTGTGGCGATAATATGGGAGAAGAAAGCCTGGAAAAGGAAAGAGGGAATTATTAAGAGGTGCAAGATTGATGATAGGGCAGGTCAGATACCAGTGGGAAGGAATGTGCATGAAACCCCTGAGGCTTGGCCAAGCCATTGGAGCCTGGGGTCTCTTGTTAGAGCCTGGCTCAGCCCACTTCACTTTCACTCTCTCTCTCTCCTGTGAGGGTCCTTTACATGGCAGACTACTTTCTCAGGCAGCTCAGGACCTCTTGGTTTCGTCAACCCTCCCAATTCCTTAGGGCTAAGGCTGACTTTTCTTAGTGAAATTCTGCATTTAAACACCCTGCCTTGAATGGAAAGGATGGCCCATATTGATAGGAGGGTTAGAGTCAGGATTATGGAACTTGAAATAGCTTCATTTGTTTGCACATTATCAGAGAGATACTTGTAAAAATTATTCCCATCTATAATGGGTAATTTCATTGCATATCTGAAATTTGACATTTACAACACCTATTTTGTATCTTAATTTTGAGGTTTCTTGTTTTATATAGCTTTCTTGTTTTATAAGCTGGCTAAGTACATGATTATTCATTTGCTTTCCTATTGTACTTTCTACAGCAATTTGTAGAAATAGTTGTGGAGATGGATTTTGTTCCCGTCCTAACATGTGTACTTGTTCCAGCGGCCAAATATCGCCTACCTGTGGGTCAAAATCAAGTACGTTTATTATGTCTTCTATGTTTTCCTTAAACTCTTCAGCAAATGATAGATGTTGCTTTAAATAAACTATAAATCTGATTGCTTTCCTTACAAACTAGGTCTGTATTAATCTTTGGAGTAAAAATCCTTGGTGGCTTGTTTCCTCAACCAATACCTAAAAGAGGTAAATGATTCTCAGTAAGAAAAATGCTTCAGGTTTGCTCCAGCCACTGTGTGTGTGTGTGTGCAGAGGAAGAGCCTACGTTCGGTGGGAGAAGTAATTCTCTATGAATAATATCTGTAATTTATTGGATGCTTACTACATGCCAGCTACTGTTTGAAGTGTTTAACCATATCACCTTACTTAATGCTTACAGAGACACTATGAAATACTATTATTACCCCATTTTACATAAGGAGGGACCTGAAGCACACAGAGGTTTAGTAAATTGCCACATAATTCAAACAGTGCGAATCCAGGTATTCTACTCGCCATGCCTGTAGTCTCAGTCCCTAGACTTTATTTGCTTTCTTTATGTACTGCTGCCATATCCTAACTAAGGTGGAAAGAGAAGAGTATTGGAAAAGAATTTACTGAGTACTGACTATATTGCAGAAGCTTTATACATATTAACTCCAAACAGCTCTGTAAGGATGACAATGACAGTGGACCGAGAGTGTGCTGTTTGTGACCCAGTTAGAAATTGTTCGTCTTGAAGCGCCAAGATTCATCTTTAAGGCCAGCCTTTAAGACACCATTATAACAAGGTGGAAGCAGATGTGGTTTATTTAATTGTCAAAAGTTAAATAAATATTTAACATTTGCTTCAAACTAGTGTTACATTTAACATTTCCCCCTATAAATTTTCTCTAAAAAGAGTAAAATATGGTCTGTTTGACCCTGCCAGAAAAGTCGGGGTGCTTATGAGTTACTGTTCTCAGAACCTGAGGCGACCCGTTCTCCCCGTGTTTGCACAATAGTGGATCTACTGAGTTTCATTTCACGTTCACAACCCACCATCTTGTCTTCTCAATAGAACTTCTGATAAAAACCCTATTTTGATATTCTTGGTATATAATCTGCCATTTTCACAGCTTGTTAAAACCCATTAGTCAAACTCGTCAAGAACTCTTTGACCCCCTGTGAGCAATTCCTTGCATTCACCTGACCCTCTCTTGTCTGAAAGCCTAAAAGACAGCCTTACCTATGTCCTCAGGCCTCCAGCCCCCTTAGTTTTATCATTTTGCCCTTATAAATACCCAATCCTGGAGAAGTTTCACAATTTTAGTTTCTTAATTCCTTAATCTAGGGAGCTGCGCATTCACGGGTCCTCCCCACTGCACGGTAACTAGTTCCGTAGGAATCCGCGCATATACTTTTTGCCTTTCCATTTCTAAACCTTCAGGTCCTCATCCTACTTGAGTCTGCAAAACCATCTCAATCCATTAGCCACAGTGTTCTTGAAATGCTCTTTTCCCTTGACTTCTATAATACCACTTGCCCACAGCTATCCTTTTCTTGATTACTATTTTTTAGTCTCCTTTCTATATCTTCTTCATCGGCCTTCCATTCAAAGGTTGGCATTCCCAAGAGTTCCCTGGGTAAAATCAAATATATATATTTATACATCCTCAACTACTGCTAATATGTTAACTCATAATAGTCATCTCCAAAGAGTGTTCCTCCACTGAGCCTACACTCATGTTCCATTTCCTATTTGGCAGCTCCTGAAACATAAAGTATGTCCAAAATGTAACTTTCCTTTATACTGATCACAGTCTACTACTACAGTTTCTCCTGCCTATGAAGGCACTGCCATCCACCCTACTCCTTAAGCAACTTTCCTTTCTCTCATGTCAAACCTTTTAATCAGATTGGTAGATTCTACTGGCAAAATATATCTCAAATCCATCTTCTCCTTTCTGTCTTCACTGCTACCATGTGTTCTCACTACTCTTGCAGGACTATTGCAGGAGCCTCCTGACAGGCTCCCTAGCTTCTTCTGACCTCTTTTCACATTCGTTCTCTGTGCAGAAGCTGGAATAATCTCTTAAAATTATAAATCACATCACTCCGCACTTTTAAGTCCTTTTTGGTGACTCCTGATTTGCATTTGGGATATAAATGCAAACTCTTCTGTGGCCCTGGAGGCCATGAGTTATCCACCTCTGTTTGCCTCTCCAAGACCTCCTCTTACCACTCTGCCTCCTACTATCCACACCAGATCTTTCAACTCATCAAACACAGGAGACCCTTTACTATCCCAAGGCCCTTTTGATTGGCTGGTTCCACTCCCTGTGAAGTCCTTCTCTGGTATTTCCTACCTCCTTCTCATTCTTTGGGTCTCTGTTTGAGTCTGGCATCAGAATGCCATCCTTGGTTCCAGGCTATTCTGCTTCACAATACAGTTTCCTTCAAGGGACTTAGCACAGTCTGTAGTTTCGTCTCTCTCCCTGCTGGAGTGTAAGTTCCCTGAGAGCAGAGACTAAGCATCATGGCAGTTTGGGATTGAGTCACACGTGAATGGGCGCTGGCATCTGTGTTCTGAGTGAACACGAGTGCCTCCTGTGTGCTAGAAATTACGCCTGGAGTCACCTCATACTGATGTCTTTTAATACTGCAAGTGTAATATAGTTTATAAACACATACCAAAAACATACTGTCACAGATACGTCCTGGTATGCACGATTGACGATTCATAATGATATGTCTATATGGTAGCATTTACTTCCATGGAATGTATTTGCCATTGAATTGGATATCTGGTGCAGTTTTAGACATCTCACATACTGCGATTGTGGGGATTGACGGTTTTGCATTCTGCTGCTCTTTGCAGTTCAGCAGTGCAGCGTCAGATGTATGAACGGCGGGACCTGCGCGGCCGACCACTGCCAGTGCCAGAAGGGGTATATTGGAACTTACTGTGGACAACGTAAGGAATGATTGGAATCTACTTTATTTATTGGAAATTGTCTGCTCTAGTGGGGTTTCTCATACTAAGTCATAATGTAAGTTCTTGTAAAACTTACAGTTCTTTTAGAAAA
Source organism: Tamandua tetradactyla (assembly GCF_023851605.1). NCBI lineage: Eukaryota > Metazoa > Chordata > Mammalia > Pilosa > Myrmecophagidae > Tamandua > Tamandua tetradactyla. The sequence continues at coordinate 6,902,992 of NC_135346.1, read as the reverse complement.
TAATTTTGTTTTATACTTTGCCTTAAAACTGAATTTGTAACTTTTATCCTATAAGAATTTTCTAGCTCTTTTAGAGGTTTTTGATTTAGAGTGTTGATACTGTTGGATATCATTAATGCTTTATCAAATTTGATACATTTCACAGGTAAATGCTTGTCTTCCTTTTACCTTCTACAAACATATGTTCTGAAAAAACAAATGCTGACGTTTGTTGGATTTGCTTTCTCAGTCTCTCTCTAAATATAAATGTATGTGTATATGTATAAATAATTTTTTAGGATGCCTCAAAATCACCCCCAGCAGAGCCAATCTTAAAAATTGTCCTTTGCTCAAGTATATTTCATATCACAATGCAGGGCTATGAAATGTTTTGTGAAAGAGAGAGCTTTAATCCAGCAAGCTTTTGTCTTCACCGAAAACATCCTATACTGATCAAGAAATAGCCTTTTAGTTTCTTGATTGTGACACATCACTGGGAAATACTTTAGGTTAGTGTTTCTCAAATTGTGGGATTTTATGGCAAGTTGTATACTTTTAAGTGTGACAGTAAATAAAGTTGAATAACAAATACTGAGAAAGCCCCTTTCATGTTCATTTGTATTTTATCTGATTTCATCAGCTCTAGAGACTAGGTAGGTTGCCTGGTAATCTTCAAGACCTCCCCAAGAATTTCCCATCTCATTTTTAACATAGAAAGGCCAAGTCTCAGGCATGCAAGAATATTTAACTTCTTTTTAATTAATGTCATTTTATTTCTCTTGCAATTCTTCTTAAGGTTGCCTTCTAGCTAGGGTAATGATAGCTTTTCATTTGATTAGTGCTTTTTCTTTTTAAATCATTTTAACTAAAAAGATGGTTCAGGTTGAAGAAAAATATTTGGTAACAGAGATTGGCCACTTTTTCCAAAAAGGCCAGATAGTAGATATTTAGACTTTGTGGTTCCTGTTGCAACTACTCAACTCTGCCATTAAAGCAGAAAAGTAGCCTTAGACATAAGTAAGTCCTTAGACATATGTAAAGGAACATATATGTAAGTGTGTTCTGGCAGTATTTTATTTATGGGTACTAGAATTTAAAGTTCATCTGATTTTCACATGCCACTAACTATTCTTCTTTTAATTTTTTTCAACCACTTAAAAACAGGAAGCAGGAAAATTTGATCTGCAGATGTTAGTTTGCAGGCACTTTGTATAGGTGGTACTCAGATATGACAGAAGTTATTCGGGTAATCTGAAGTTGACTGCAGTTTAAGGTACTTAAGGAAATACGGTTCACTGGGGCCGGTTTTCTAGCAAGGAGAGGCCAGTATAATAACTTGTCTAGGCCAGGCTTGGCCAGGCTGGAGCAGCAAAGGGCCAGAAAACAGTAGAAAAGAAAATTGCAGCCGAGTTTCTTTTTTTTTTCGTGGATGATTTCTTTCTTTCTTTCTTTTTTTTGTTTTGTGGATGATTTTTCCTTTTTTTTTTTTTGTACATTTAGGTAGTTTCCAGATTTTACACAATGAACACCATTTCATGACTGGAAAAAAGTAAAAAATCTATTATGAACATAATATTTATAAGGAGACGGATTTTTGCCTTTTTTATGCCTCATAAAAATGTTAGGAGAGCCAACTGGATCCCTCTTTACACAGTGCAGTAGCCAGAGAAGAGATAAAATTATCTTTCTTGTAATTCCACCTTTAGATCTGTAGAGGGAAAAAGAAATTCACAAGTACTTTGGAACCACAGGGGGAAAAAGCCTTGCCTCAACTGATCTTTCAGATTATTTGCTCGAGAACGATCCTGGAATCAGACATTTTAGCATGAATTCAGCTGTTGGATCTGCTGTGGGTGTTCGTATATGTATGCATTTTCCTAAAGGTTGGACAGAATGAGCTCTGGCAGGTGTGGGACTCCCTTTCCATTCACCCAGCTGTGGGGACGTCAAAGATGGAAAATACTTTCCATTTCTGAGAGAGATGCTTTCATGTGCTGTTGCCTTGTGTAAAACCATATTTATGCCTCCACATTTTCCATCCAGGGGAAGTTGAAAGGTAAGAGGTCAGAAAATCAGAGTATACCTGAAAAGTTGCTCTCTAGATTATTCAACAGATGATGCCATCTTCATCTCGCAGGTGTCTCAGGGATTATAGACCATGTGGTACAAACAAAATACATAACTAACAAAATTCATTACACAACAGAGAAGAAAGCGAAGGTACAATAACTTACTGTGATTTGAGCAAGTAGTTATCAGTTCAAGAAATGGCTTAAGAAAGACCACTTTCTAAGTTGTGTTATAGAGAGACGGCTACAGTATTGAGGATAAAAAAGCAGATGGAACCATTTTCAGGTTGAGAATCAGAAGGGTCCTAAAATACGGTGTTTGCTCGAATGAGGATATCAGAAGCCTTGAAGCTGCCCAGCTTCTTTCCCAGAGACGTGGGAAGCGTTCTCCAAAAGGCCCTCTGTTATTCCATCACGCATCGCCAGGTGCAGTACATCTCCACAAGCAAGGCTCCACCTCACAAGCTTACGCTATGGTGGGGGAGACAGCAAGTGAATGAAAAGTAAATGCCTAATGTGGTAGTTAGGTTCAGGTGTCAACTTGGCCAGGTGACGGTGCCTAGTTCTATTGCTGTGGACATGAGCCAATGGTACGTGAACCTCGTCTGTTGCTGATTACATCTGCAGTTGGCTAGGAGGCGTGCCTGCTGCAATGAATGATGTTTGATTTAATTGGCTGGTGCTTAAATGAGAGAGTGCGATATAGCACAGCCCCAGCAGCTCAGCATACCTCATCTCAGCACTTGCAGCTCAGCCCAGGCCTTTGGAGGAATCACCCCAGGGAAAGTTGTTGGAACCCAGAGGCCTGGAGAGAAGGCCAGCAAAGATTACCCTGTGCCTTCCCACGTAAGAAAGAACCTCAGTTGAAAGTTAGCTGCCTTTCCTCTGACTATACTTTTTTAACTAAATAAATCCCCTTTAATTAAAAGCCAGTCCATCTCTGGTGTGTTGTATTCCAGCAGCTAGTGAACTAGAACACCTAATGTATGTTTAAGTAGTGAGAAGTTCTAGAGGAAGAGTAACTGCAGGGTAAGGGGGAGACTTCTGGGCAAGGTTTAGCCATTCTCTGCTGTTTGACTCTCGTCCCTGAGAAGTGGACACGGTCCTGAGCGAAGTGAGAAAGTGAGCTGTGCTTTTAGGTCCAGTAGTGTGCTAGGCATGGGGTAAAGCAGATTCAAAACACCTGGGATGGGAACAGCTTTCTTATATTTTGGAAACAGTAATGCCTCGAAGTGGATGGAGTAAAGTGAGCAAAGCAGAGAGTGGGAAGAGACGAGTTCAGAAGGGGAGCTACAGGGCCTTGTAAGCCAAGGAGAGAAATATGGGTTTTACCTTCATTGTGGAAAACCATTGGAGCGTTTGAGCAGTGGAGTGGTGTGATCTGATTAGCTGAAAGAAATATCATGGATGTTGTGCGGAAACTGGAGTGTAGGAAGAGGAGGAGACAAAGCAAAAAGTCCAGGTGGAGGCTGTGCTGTCCTGGGGACCGAGGCTGCAGCTGGCAGGGTTGAGGATGTGGCGAGTGACTTTGGAGGGAGGACCCAGGAGAGGAAGTGTGCGCCGAGGGACAGGGCTGCGTGGTGGTGTGAGTTCCTGACGTGGGGACTGGATGGGGAGCGGGTCGGGGGCTGAGGACCTGGGTCTCAAGAGCTCTGTTTGGGATTTGGTAGTTTGAGATGCCTGTTAAATCTCCGAGTGGAAGCATCTGTGAGCTCGGGTCTTACGAGGTCAGAGAAGGAGAGAGAAGCGTGGGGTGTACAGGCTGAACTGATGTTTGGATGATATTTGAAGCATAAACCTAGTTGAAGACCACTCGGAAGTTGGGGTAGATGGGGAAGAGGAGTGAAGCCGCAGCAGGGGTCCACCCTGACAGCTTAAGGTGCAGGAAAGGGCGAGGGGCCGGCAAAGCGGAGTGAGACGAAAGGAGAACTGGGGGAGTGCGGCATCCTGGGAGACAAATGAAGAATAAGGATCTGTTTTGCCATATACCAACGGAATGGGCTTTTGTTCCTTTCCTTCCCTGTTTTTTTTTTTTTTTTTTTTTTTAACATTTTAACCTAATTTAGAATGCTGTTTTTATCTGATAGGTTTTTGTAGAAGTAACCACCATAATTTAAACTTTGATGTCCAGCATATATATCTCTGCTGAGTATTACAAGTCTGTCTAATGAAAGTTTGCATCTATCATATTATCTAGCACAAAGCATGTGCTCAGTAAATGTTTGCTGAATGAAACGTTCTGTAAACCTCCGGGCTCCTACAGCACGTGATCTGGGCATCCCCGTGTCACTGCCCGACGGGTGTAAACAGGGACTCTGCTTTCCTCTCCCCAAACTGTGGCAGGCAGCTAAGAAACCAGCTCATAGCTCCACCTGTATTTGTTTTTTCTTCCCTGCTTTTCCCTTCGGTCTCACACCAGGTGTGAGCATTTTTTTCTTCCTGGGGGGTCACATTCTTTCTATGATGGAAATTCAGGCACCGTGAAGTGTCTTCCCGGCTCTGCTGTAATGTATATGTACGTTTCCATTATGTCTTGTTCCAAAATATGTATTATTTTATAAAGTAACTTTCATCGTAACTCATTCAAAAGAAGGGAATTTACCTCCTGTTGATTATTTCTGTTCCCTCTTTATCTGTATTTCCTACTTTAGCTTTTAAGGAATTTTTTCCTTGTTTTCCATACAAATATCCTGTAGTAAAAAAGAGGAAGAGAATTAAGGGCTATGGGGCCCCTCCAACGTGCAGCCACTGTATGCTTTGTTTTCTGTACCATCTTATTGAATGATCATCTGGGTGTGGGGCAGGGATTGTTAGCTCCATTTTACATGCTGGGAAACTGGGGTAATGTGCTAGGAACTGCTAGAATAGCACACCCGTTATCTCTTCACTGCATCACTCTCCTTCCCCAAATATGGGGGAAAACTGTGAAGTTTTGACATATGACAGGATGCTTTCTAGCACCTGTGATACATCGATAACTTCAGCAGGTGTTAGGACACGAGGGCCGCCAGGCTCCGAGCCCTGCCCTGGCAGAACTCGTGCGCGAGACGGGAATATGTGCAAAGTGGCTGTGTCTGTGTGTCTCTCTACCTTTTGTTCACAGGGCCTCTTTACATTTTTCAGTGTTTTTTTTTTTTTGAGGACCCCATTATTTTATGTCATGCCTATTGATTTTTTTGTTGTATTGGAAATTTAAACTGAGCATTTGAGCATTACTTACTAATTAATTTAAGAATAGCAACACACCTATGTTACATGTTAGCATTTTTAAAAATAAAACAACAATCATATCTTCCCAACCAAAAAATTTTAGCAAGAAGATAGGCATTGCTTTACATTTTGAAAGTCTCTTTAGTCTCTGGCTTAATATAGCCCAACTGGACCCTCGTTGCTGCTTCTGCAGTGGGTCTGTTGTGATATGTTGGTTTGGATTAAAGTGTAGGGAGAAATTCTGGCCTCACACATATATGTGGTTGAGCGTTGTAGCAAACTGTGGCGCTGTCCTGTAGCCTCTGGAAGGCTCTGTGCGTGCTTGTGAGAGAATGAAGGTGAGACAGGCACATCACCTTCATTGTGTCATGAGAATAGTTTTGACCTTGGGGACCCCTGGGACACCTGAGAACTGCTCACCTGTACGCCCTGATAGGTGCTTTAATACAGGTGTGCGGTTAGCGAGTTCAGAATCCTCAGGAGGGAGTCAGTACACATGGTGGCGATTGTTTTAACTGGGACGGTAAATGGCAGTTTTAGAGTAAATGAAAGGGTGTCATTTAAATTAAATCCCCTTGGTTTAACTGTATCTTCTCTATAAATATAATTAAATTGTTCCCTCTTTCCCTATCACACGCAAATGGCTGAACAGATTTTTCAGAATGGAGTGATCGAAAAATAGCCTGTGCTCGTGAAATTCCCTTGAGAAGCCCCAGGAGGCATGAGGAAGGGGGACAGGACAGTTCCTGAAATTGACATGCTTTAGGAGGCCTGTGTGTGCTGCTGGCGGAAGTCGCCTCTTGCATAGTAGCCTGCTCTGGACAGGGAAAGCAGAGTGCTTTCAGATGGGAGCACCGCTGAGCACCCAGGGGCTCTGCAGCAGCAGCAGGCTGTGGGTGTCCCCGTGTGATGGTGGGGGCCTGTCAAAGCGATTTGGCTGTGGACTTGAGGGAGAGGCGCAGCAGGTGACGTCCTCACCTTCTTCTGAAAAGACTGGGTTGGACCCATTACGGGTGAGCTCTGCCCAGAGCAGCCCATCCCCTGTCCTCCCTGGGGTTTGGGAGGCCCCGAGGAGAGGTCTGTCCACCCTCACTGAGGGTCGCTGTCCCCAGTAGAACGCTCTTCCCCCATCCATGCCTTACAGGCTGGTGGCCCGAGAGTGAGGGACCCACCCAGGAGGACGACCGTCCACGTCCATGTCAGACAGCTCGAGACTCTTTGAAGACGTCCTTCACCTTCTGATGAATTACTTTAGATGTGTGCGACCCTTTTGCAATGTATCACTTTAACAGCTGAAACCTTCACATCCTGGTGGTTGGTGCTGTGCAGTTCCACGTGGTTTGGAGTTCTCCTACAGGTCTTTTCTGTCTTCCGCATTCCTGTCCACCCCCATCTTTCTCCTGCTCTTCATGCCTTTTTCCCTTTGCTTTCGTCCCCTGTATTTGCTCCTCTGATGTACTGCCCGCCCTGTGTTTCAAAAGGCCGCGGCGAGTTGGACGCACTACACGGAACCTGTGGCCTGCCCTGCTGCATCCAAGGCTCGGCTTGGGACCGGTGGAGAAGCAGAAAGATCATTTTTAGGGCGCTGTACTTGTGCAGAGGCACACAGATGCCTGCCTCTGACTAGAGTGTAGCTGCAAACAGATTTTAAGGTCATTGGCACAGCGATGCTGCAGATGAAAGATACCCTGTGCTCCCAAGTGCATTCTGTTCTTGCTGCCATCAGCAAGACAGAAATCACCCCGTGACTCTGGATGATGCTGGACAGTGCATTTCAGTATTTCTTGTAAGCAGTTATAGCTGCATTATTGCATCTTCAGAGAGCAGTATATTTATTGAGTTTTGACAGGTACCCCACTTGAAGGGCACATAAAAGTGTTTTACTCCTTCATCTCCCTTTAATGTAAAATAATTAATTTCCCTTAACTCTGTTTCTTTGGGAGCAGTTCATAGGGTACTTTATAATCCTCCCCTTCGTGAGCACAGAGGGTTTCTGTCCAGCAGGGTAGGCTGGTTGGAGATGTTCTTAATATTTTCTCTCAGCGAGGACATGATTCTTGAATTCAGCTGTCGACAGATGAGTCTGTGGGAAATCTTGTCTTGGTTTCCTGAGGCTCCCCTAACAGATGACCACAAACTGGGTGACTTGAAACAAAACAGAAGTGCTTTGTGTCACAGTTCTGGAGTGGGGAGGTCTGAAATCCAAGTGTCAGCGGGACCTGGAGGGGAGGGTCCTTCCTTGGTGTTATCACTTACAGATGTACTTGCGTCCGTCTTTACACAGCCTCCTCGCCCTTGTCACCTGCTGTCTCCTCTTTGCTTCTCACCCTCCTCTCCTGTGTCACCTGCTGTCTCCTCTCCACTTCTCACCCTGCTGTCCCCTTCTCCAGCCGTGTTGCGTTGGAGTCTAATCTAGTTCAGTGTCCTACATCTGCTGAGACCCTCTTTCCATGTAAGGTCACCCTCGCAGGACTGGCAGTTAGGACATTTTTTTTGGGGGGGGAGGGGTGCGGTGCCGCCCATGGAGGCAGCTGTTGAGGCTCCCCTCTGCCCGTAGGCCCCTGCTGGGTCCTCGCCTCTAGTGAGTCCCAGATCCTGGTGTTCCTGGTCACAAGTAAAAGTAAGACTGTCCCAATTAAAGCAAGTCTAATAAAAATGTCCAAATTAAGGCACCAACAAGAGGTTACCTTGCCCACGAAAGGCCGATGATGTTCAGGGTTTCTCTCTCAACTGGAAAGGCACGTGGTGAACATGGCGACGTCTGCTAGCTTTCTCTCCAGGCCTTTTGCTTCATGACGCTCCCCCAAGGGCGTTTTCCTTCTTCAGCTCCAAAAGTCTCTGGCTGTGTGGGCTCTTGTGGTTCTTGTGGCTCTCTTTGAAATGTTTCCTGTTTTAAAGGATTCCAGTGAACTAATCAAGATCCACCTGGAATGGGGGGAGTCATATCTCCTTCTAATCAAAGGTTAATACCCACAATTGGGTGAGGCACAATTGAGTGAGGCACAACTTGGTGGACATAATCTAATCAAGCCTCCAACCTGCAGTACCAAGTAGGGATTGAAAGAAATGGCTGCTTCCACAGAATGGATCAGGATTAAAACATGGCTTTTCTAGGGAACATAATCCTTTCAACCCAGCACAACCACCTTCTCTGTGAATAGATGACACGTTGATGGAGCAGAAATGGGGGATTGAATAGTTGTGTTCTGATGAAATGAGCAGCAACACAGCCAAATCTTGTGATTTGAATTTAAAAAAAAAAATACCTTTTACTATGTGCTTACTTAATGATGAGAATTACATGAATTTTGTGTAGGATTTTTTGTCTCTGTATATGCTGAAATGTACTTACTCAAATGCATGATGTGAACTGTATTTGGTATTCTCGAGATGTAACATAATGTAAGGCTCTTCTGGCAGCATCTCTGCACTGCTGCATTGTACTCAGGTTTACTGTAATTAACTTCTTGCTGTGTTTATATGCAGCTGTCTGTGAAAATGGGTGTCAGAATGGTGGACGTTGTATTGGACCCAACCGCTGTGCTTGTGTTTATGGATTCACTGGCCCCCAGTGTGAAAGAGGTAAGCGAAGAAAAAAAGAAAGGAGAGAGTCATTTTAGAGAGGACTATTCTGTTGGGAGAAAAATGTATGATTTTTAGTACTCAAAATTCTTCTTGTGAAGGAATATTTCTGTTTTTTTCATTTACTGTGTCTGTAACTTGGATGATAAGATTTTGAGACTTAGCTAATTGTGGCAGAAGTGTCTTAATGTTTTCCACCAGTCACTCAGGTCAGAAGGGTAGCTCTGGGACTGCGACAGTAGGATAATTGTGAGTGAGTGACTGGCAAATTCCAATAATATGCTTTATTCCAACTGGGAGTCCTTGTTGGACGTGCCAATGCTAATAAAAAAGAAAAGAAGAAATGTCCCAGGGTATCTTAAGCTGCAAAACCCATAAACTGTGATGCAAATTGCCCTCACCCACAAGGAAATATATTATTTTCCATAACAACATTTCCTGAGCTAACATGCTTGGGTAGGACATGGTCAGTAATCAGAGATTTGACCCTGCTACTCTGTTTCTCGTGGCTGCCCTCCCTGGTGTGTCTGTTTTGCCATAGCTTGGGGTTCTTTGAAATTGTAAGACTGTTGCCAGCAGTACCCGAGGTGATGTTTCCCTGCTCCTATCTAGAGAGAGTACATCTCTCCTCTAGCCATGGACCAGTGACAGCCTCCAGAGATATGGTCCGCATGCTGATTGATGTAAACTTCAGTTTTAAACCAATCTGTGACAAGGTGGTTGACATTATGTCTGATGTAGACTTCTCGGGAACTGCCCCGTGAGTAGCGGTGGGTGTAAACATCTCCAAAATCTTGTGGGACCGAGGGTTGTGCCACTGAGCCCAGTAGAAGTTCTTTTGAGCAGGAGAAAAGGGATGGGGAAATCAATGCTGAATCGGAATCCAGCATAGCTTCTTTTATCCAGCTGCCAGGCCAGTCAAGCCAGTATGAAATAGTTCCCCATGATTTGAGCTCTGTGAAACTCGTGGCCTATGGACAGCTGAGCCTTTCAGCATTGATGCATTCACTCAGCGAACTATGAATGATGTCCTGATGCCAAAGGGGTGTTTCTGAGTCAAAGAAGTTAAACTTTGTAAATGTTATAAAAACTGTTTAGCTCAAAGCCAAAAGTAAAAATAAGCTTAAGCTAAAAATTATATCACAAATCATTTAATTTCATACTTCCTTAACTTTTTTTTTTTTTTTTTTTTTTTTTTTTTTTTTTTTTTAAAAGGAAAGACAGAGAGAAGGAAGGAAGGATAGAAGGAAGGAAGGAAGGAAGAAAGGGAAACATTTTTAAACATTTTCTTGTTTTTTATTGTATTCTGTTTCTCCGTTTTTGTTACATGGGCTGGGGCCGGGAATCGAACCGAGGTCCTCCGGCATAGCAGGCAAGCACTTTGCCCGCTGAGCCACCGCGGCCCACCCACTTCCTTAACTTTTTACCCAGTACTTTCCAAGGCATCTAAAGTTGTATAGCACTTTCTTTGTTGTGAAACTTTAAAGCATATGAAAATCATGTCAATGAAATATTATGGATCAATAGTAGTGAGTGTTTATGTAGATACAGAGGCTTTGAATAACAAAGAAACTTTATATTTTAAGTTATATTCTTTACTTGGACCCAAAGCTTCATTTTTTATTCAGCTTAAATCTTGAAAAGGGACTGAGCTATTAGAAGGATATGACAAAATTTGAAAAGTAAGATGTATGCAGCCTTTTAACATCCACATGTATATATATGCACATCAAGATATTTTATTGTTCCTAAGGTAACTGAGAATTCTTGGAACTGAAGAACATTCCACAAATGACAGGGTTTACAGTTATACTTAGGATGAATTTAAATCTCTTTACCAGATGCTTTTATAGGGGAAGAAAAGTCAATTATGAAATGTTAGGATAAAAAGATAAGTTGTTGAGAATAGGATAATGGGAATTTCCTAAATGACAGTAAGTTTATTTGAACACTACAGAATGGAAAATAGTAATGTTTTAAATTTCAAACATCATCGTGATTGGTGAAGATGATGTTCATTTTTTCTGGAAGGCATGTGGACTTCGCAGCTCCTTCATCCTGAAGCTGACCTCGAGTTCAGTTCCTAATTGGCAAAAGAAAGAGGGAAGCTGTGACTCAGAGGCTTCTAGGCATGACATCATGATTCCTCGGCAGTTATTCATTCATCAGAATTATTAGTCATTAGCAAATTTGAGACTCTAATAAAGAGTTACATGCTGACTTCATGTACAGTAGCATGTTTTTAGAAGAAATGACACAATTAGTTAACAGATCGGTCTGAAGGATGTTTTTTAAACCACGGGTTTGTTTCTTAAATGGCTTTTTTTAGTTACTACCCTTCAGATGAAAGTTTTTAAACTTCGTGTCTTCCAAAGAAGGAGGTAGTAATTTCCATTCTTAGACTGTGACCACCCACAAGCTTTAATATATTTAAGAGAGATTGTAACTAATTTTTTTAAGTCTATAATAACAAATTATTATTTTTAGTAGTAACGCTACTAAAAATAGTTTTTCTCAAGGAACATATTGTCTGCATGGGTACAGAAGAATTAATTTACTTATGTTGAGGGTTAGCGAGTAGAGTTGTGTGCTAGATTAAAACCTATTGTTTTACAATAGGTATTGTTTTTTTTTTAATTACTGAGTTTCAAAATATGTTCTTTTTCCCCCCCACCCCTCCAGAAAGACCTATATAGAATTAGGGGTATATCTCCTCCCTAATGTAAAACACATACAGTTTTCTTTTCCATGGGCTCCGAGAGTCAGTGGTTGATAAGGCACGGCTGCTTTTGCAGCTATCTGGGCTGGTGGCAGACTGGTTTCCGGACTGGAGGCAGACTCTGAGTGCTGACGCGTTCATGACCAGCATGATGATATATTTAACTGCGTCTCGGGGCTGGGCGAGCTGAACCTCTTTGGAGTCTATTCTCACACTTGCTGATATGTACAATGACCTTTTATGCTTAGCATTAAAAAAAAAAAGAGTTCTTGTGGTCACATGGTGATTGTAAAATGCAGGCAGCTCAGCTGTGTGCAAAGCACATGGATGTACCCAATTCCTTTTAGTTCTGTTTCTGACCAGATGGCATTTGAAAAAAGGTAAGCATTACACTTAACATATACACTTGAGAATAAATAGAAAGGCAATCAGCATATATGGAGGTCTGGGGGAAGGAGAAGAAACAAGTTTGCTTATGGGATTTCTGGATAAAATACAGTGATTACTGATCACAATGTTATCACGTAATCCGGTTTATCCAGAGTCTCTGTGTCATCTTCTTTGGCTTAAATAATCATCGAGATATAAGTTGTGTTTTTCTTGAAGCTTACATAAGGACTATCTGTTAAAAATATATCCTAGACCCCTTTGAGTTATGCAAAAAATTAACATCTCTAAATTGTTACTAACATGTACACTTGGTTTCCATAGAAAGCGTCCTTAGAAAGTGAATTAATTCTGCAAAACTTCAAATGACCTTATGCTTAGTGACATTTCCTTTAGAAGGTATATCTTTCAGTAAGTAGTACTTTACTGAAACTTAGAAAATCATTTTTTTATCTATTTATACAATGTTTAAGAAAACTTCCTCTTGTTAAGGCCATCTGAAATGAAAAAGAAATACGAGATCAAGTTGTAGATGGTATAGTTTATCAATTATAAATTTCAAGACTTTGTGTAAAAGGAAGACAGATTGATCTCACTTTAGGGTAGCTTTCCTAAAATCAAAGAATTGTAGAGCCTAACACATGAACTCATTTTCAAACAACATACCTTGGAGTCCCTCAGCTGCTGCTGCTTGGATGTGTCACGGGCACCCACTTACCCTATCACAAGCCATTCCTTCGTCCTTAGAGTTCTGGGGGAACTCTGTATTATTACACCGCTGCCCAAGCGGGACATTTAACATGTATAGCAGTCCCTTTGTACCTTCATTCAGTGGAAACATGATGCTAGTGACTTCTTTTAAAGCATCAGCCACGGTCTACCACTCAGGTGTGCCTGGTGATGACTAATTAAAACTCTTGAGTTAGTCTGTAAAATTTTTGTTCACCCACCCACATTTCAGAGTGTGAAGTAACTGTGAGAACTGCTAACCTGCTCAGACCTCATCCAGACCCTCTAAGAAAAGGGGTAGAGAGAGGTAAAATTGGGATTTTCCTGAATTCACAGAATTTTGTAGACCAGACCCAAGTTTGTTCAGAAATAACTGATAGACTTGTTAATCAATCTTAATTCCATGGATTTGGAATTTATTATAAAGTCTACAGGGTGGGTGCATCCCATGAACCTTCAAGAAATATCATAAATTAGTAGTGTGACCAGTAAACAGAGTGTATGGCGAGGAGAACAAGCTGGTAATTTGGATTCTGTATGCTTGGATTTGATAATTTCAGGAAATGTGTAAGCGGGATTTTTTAGGAAAAAATTTCTATTATAATTTTATTATTCAGAAGTAGTACCTGTTTTATTGACAATTTTAAAATAAAATAAAGATAAAAGAAGACAATGCGGTGGTCATAATTTTTTTGCTCTGGATTAATAACGTTTTAGAGGATATTCTTTGAGTCTTTTTTTTCTGTGACTATATAGAGTTACAAAAAATGAGATCTTGCCATTCTTAATGGAAGCTAGTTTCAGTTACAGCTCGCTTCTCTTTCCATGTTTCTAAATATATTCTATTACATAGTTTAATAGCTACACTGAATAGATATAATACGAGGGTTATGCACTTACATTCTTTACCACTGCCCTATGATGTTGGTAGGATTTCTCACAATCTGATTCCAGACCTTAAACTCATATACTGTGTTATAGCTACCTGGCTTAGTTACATTTCTCATTATTTAACATTTAGGCTCATTTATATGGTTGGTTGGTTTGCATTTTAGCGATGTTGTGATAACACTCCGTTGATAGATATATATTCTTGACTACTTCTTGGACTATATAGATCACATTCTTAGAAATGTAATTGCTGCTTCATTGGATATTTGAAACCTTAAAGCCTTGAAAGGTTCTGCTTGTTTCCCTTTAGAAAGGCCTTACCGACTTGGAAGCCAGTCCTTAGAGAAAAGGATGCAAGTTCTGGCCCTTGTCAACACAGGATATTCACACTTTTTGAAATTCTTTTCCTTTGTTTTGGAAAAAGAAATTGTTTTAAGCTTCATTTCTATGGTTAATTGTACAGTCTAATCTTTTCCCCATTTATTGGCTTTTGGCCTTTCGTTTTGTCTGTTCGTATTCTTTGTCTGTTTTAAGTTGGTTGTGGTTTTCTTATTGATTTTTTAACAGCTCTTTAAATATTAAGGAGGGTAATCACTTATCTTATATACATAGGCAATGTTTTCCTAGTAATTCATTAATTCGTCTTTTAATTTTGTTTATGGTAATTCCTGAATATGGATTTTTTAATATTATATGGTCAAGACTAACAGTCTTTCCTTTTTATGATTTAATTCTTTGGTATTATGTTAAAAAATCCTGCCCCATTCCAAGATTGCATAAGTATCTGTTAATAGCTTTTTCCTGGAGCTTGTGGGATTCTATTTCTTTTTACCTTTTAAACTGCAAGTTAGATATACAGTATGGTAACTAAAGCAAATTTGTCTATAAGTATTCAATATTTATTCATCATATATTTGTTGAGTACTTAAGATTTGGGCTAAGTACTTGGGACTTGAGTTATAAAGAAAATTCCTATATACTCCCTGTTAATGAGAAACAGATTTTGTTTAAGCAACCAAACTAGTCATCTACTTTAAACACTGAGGTGCAGGACAGCAAAGAAAATACCATAATAGGAGTAGGAACGACTTTACATGAGAACTCAGAAATGCTTCCTGATTAAGGGAGAATAAGAAAAGTCTTTAAGAAGTTAATTGGAATGAAAAAGTTGCAACTTTTTATAGGGGAACAAATACTATGAGACTAATTCCTGTATTGATATTTGGAGTTGACCACGAGTGAATCTTAAACTAACATTATTTAAACTCCATAATTAATTACCAATTACCAGTCACCAAACTGATGATAATTGTTTTATAGGAATTAACAGGCACTGCTTTTCTTGTGCCATGAAGGTTTAGTGAGAAAGAAATTACAAGAAACAGAGAGAAACTGTTTAGCAGCCACAGATGTCACGCTCATGTGTGTGTGCGCGCACACACACACACAAATTTCTGTACTTGCGAGTCCATTAAGGAGAGCATTTCATAACCTTATACTCTCTAAGCTAAACTTAGCCTTAAATGGGCATCAGAGAAATGCCAGAAGATCTGTGGGAACTTAATTTTTTGGCACCAGCTCAGATGACATCCTTATCTTGAATGTCATGAAGAATGCAAGGAATAGAAAATTAGAGGGAAAAAAAAAGCAGGCAGCGGAAAGTAAGAGGAACGGAAGGAAAGAAGAAATTCTTCAAGGGTGATAGGGAAAAGGAAATGTAATGCCAAGACTAGGAGTAGGAGTTCTTGATTGTGTGAAGGAACAGAATGGGTTGGGAGAATATGAATTGGTTGGTTGATCTGATCTGGGAGAAGCCTCTGCTTATGGAGGTTTAAATCTATGGAATAAAATTTAATGTTTTGGCCATCCCATTAGATGCTGGTGTTTTATCCTTCTTTGAAAGACTGCAGTGAGTATTTTCATTATCCAGTCCTAAGGGCCTTTATTTGTATCTTTCTTTGTTCATTTTTGATTTATCTACCTAGGGTTGGGGAAACCTGCAAAATAAAGCAAAAAATATTCAAGTATTTTATATTTGTATAACTCCATACCCATTTTCCTGTTATCCCATTTCAGCGTCACGTTGAATGACTTTAGAGGTGAAGTGTTGTAGAAATTTCGCAAAACTGCCCCTAAAATTAAATATAATAAAATGTTAGGATTAAGTAGAGGTAATTAACTCTAAAATGTCAGGGGGACTGGGAGGTTTTGTAATATACACCATGTATTTTAAAAATCTGAGAAATTAAAAACTTTACCAATTAAGTTCTGGCTCCGGGGTTTCAAATAAAGAACTATGGCCCTGTAATTCTTTGAGAGTTGTTGGGAAGATTAAAAGTGATGCCATGTGAAGCACTTGACACATAATAGCCGAGTGCTTGGCATGTTAGGCACGCACTACATGCTGTTTTAGGAATAAAGGGTGTAGGTGAAACCAAGACTTAATATTGGCAACTGAGTGACCTTGGAAACGTGATCGCTATCTAGTGCATATACTGGAAAAGGAATTTTCACTATGTGTTGATTATGTCAATCTTGGAGTATTTTTGTGTGTGTGTGTGAAGATTAATATATAGTATAATATCTTGTACCCAGAAATAATGATTATTAATGCAAATCTCTTTTTAACTGGTCTCTTCAGTCATCCAAAAGAGAGCTATGGCTGCTGGATATTCGAAATGGAATGTTCAAAAATCTAGAATGGAGGAAAAAGAGATTTGGGAGCTATTTAAGTCATACAAAGAAAGTTTAATGCTGTTTTCCTTGAGAGTGGAATGAGTTGGAATAAATAGCATATTTGGGAGGTTCACATTCCTATTCTGAAAATTAAATGAGAGAGATAGTTTCTAGCCAGTGGCACATAGTAAGTGCTCAATAAATGATAAGCTATTCTTATTAAAAATAGAGCCAAGGTATGGTGTGAACTCTTGCCAAAAGTGTTTTGATGGGTGGAGGACATACAGACTCAGGATCCCTGTTTGTCTTAGTTCAGGTTGTATCAATTTTGAATAATGTCAAGTTTCGTCATTTTAACCTTCATGTTTGTTGACAATATAGATTCACTGAAAAGTTAGCATTTCATTATCTTGTTGTTAATGCTAACTTGTATGTCATGCAATTGAATTTTTTTTTTTAGATCCTACATATCTTGTCTTGGCATGCTATCATTAGCTTGACCTTGTTGCTATCATTTATTACTCATTATCTAACTGGTCTCTTTAAAACGTCGTAATCCACCTTGTTCTCTAGGCACATGGCATTGTTCTAAGCATTTTATAGTACAACTTATATGCACATAAAATTTACCCAAAGTGCTTGTGATCAATAGGACTTGCACATTGCTAAATCTAATATAAGAAAGAGTCCAGAGTCATTGGCCATCCTCCCCCAACTTTCTTTTCTGGCAGAAATGTGTTATGCTCTCTTATCTTATCTGCCATGCACTCCTTTCATTTGTAATAGCACTCTTCATCATTGCCTTGTGGCTGCTTAGTTACTTGTCCGTGAATCCCTTAAAAGCACAGACTTTTATCTTCACTTGCCTTTGTGTTTCCTACACTCCACACAGTGCAGCATATGGGAGATGTACCATATATGCGACTATGTATGTATAGAGATCCCATGTAGAAGAAATAGAATGAAAAGGTGCAGGAATAGTAAAGGTCCTTGAATGTTCTTGGAAGGTTGTTGAGCTAGAGTTACTGTAGTTATATTTATGGAAAGGGAAGAATAAGGGATGACTCTGGAAGAATAGAGTTGGACCTTAGTACACGAACTCTGCCATGTCAGGGTCAAGCAGCTGTCCTCTACTGTGTAGTCACTGGGAGAGGAATTAAGAAGGACTTCTGTCCTTGAAAGTAGTTGTCCATAAAGGCAGCAAACAAGTTGGAATGGAGAGTGAAGAAACCATTTTTAAGAACTCATTGCATATCAACTATAGAGTAGTAATGGGTTATTAAATTTGTATAACGTTTTCAATGATACTGTAATTTATATAGAGAAATTAAACAGGAAGTGTAAAATTTTGTAATATTGGGGAAAATAAGTTTATTGAACACTTACTGCAGTAAGTACGTTAGAGGAATTGACACAAAAACCCCAGGATGCTGTTTCTTTTTCAGTCACATTACAAATGAGAAAACTGAAGCACAAAGAGGAAAAGCTGCTTGCTCAAATCCACTCACATAATAATAAGTAGATAAACCAGGTTATGAATACAGGTGGCATAATTTCAGAACCCATACACTTAACTACAACTTTATTTTAAAGGAAAGATATCAGCCATATTCTATAGTATACCATTGCTAAAGTAATACAGTGCCATTCTTGAGAACCAGATCATATCAGTAAGATTAATGATAACAGGGTACGTGATGCCAAGTGAATGAAAGGATGGATAGCTTTTTTTTTTTTTGTATTCCTTTATTTTATCCTCTAGAGAAATCGTTTTGGTTATAAATTTCAGATTTTTCTCCTCTGAATTCCTGAGCCCAGATTTCCTTTTTTTAATGTGGTCTCCCAGAATACTTGATTCATAATGCTTAAAACAAGATTAAGACTTCCATTTTCAGCCAAAATAGAATAACAGGAACCAGATTTCCTAGCTTAACTGTCTGCAAAGAACTAAAAAACAGGACAAAATATATGAAATCATATTTTTTAAGGCATTGGCCATCAGGCCACAGAGGATGATGACACCTTTAGAAAGGGGAAGAAGCTGTTCGGTTCCCCCAGGTTACTGCCTTAAGAGAGATTCCAGGGTGTGCTTCATGGAGAGAGAGCCCGGCGTGTCCTGGGAGAGTTCCGCAGTTGAGAAGTTGGAGTTTAGATTCCAGGGAGACCAAAGGGACTGGAGGTCTCAGGGCAGAATGTGGGAGAGGAGAGAGCTGTGTGTACAGGCAGGGGCCCCTGGAGCCCTGCAGAGTCCCTTCAGCGTATCAACAGCGTGCCGAGCAATGTGGGCAAGTGCGGGCACTGCCTAAGGCTGCAGAAGGAACCACCCAAGGTTTAGGGGGAACAAGACTTGGATTTCACATCAGCTCAGAAATACTGCCTTCTCCACAAACTGTACTGGAAAACTTTGTAATTCATGGAGCATTGGGCAGCATACTCAGAAATGTCCTATCTCACTAACGGGAAATAATTGGCCAGAGACTAAATGCTGCTCTTGTCTTGGCTAAAAGAGACCTTAAAATCAACACCCCAAAAGATCAAACATTTAAGAACAAAGTTTAAGAGTATTTGTAGGAATTAAAAAATCCCCAGTGCTCAATAAGGTAAAGCACACACTGTGGCATTCAATCAAATATTACCGATCAGAAATTTTATGCAGAGCAACACAGGAAAGTGTGAGTATAGTGAGAAAAAATATTATTACAACCACACAGAGAACTGATATAGGTGTTAGAATTAGCACAGTGCAAGACTGAAACAGATCTCAAAAGTGTATTTTATATGTTCTAAAAGCTAGACCAAAGATTCAAAACGTTAAGTAGAAACATAGAATCTAAAATAAACTTACAGAGATGAAAACTGCAGTTTCTGAGATGAATAATGTTCGTATGGGATCAACATCAGTGTCGATGTTGTTGATGAGAAGATTAATGAACTTGAAGACATAGTGATAGAAAGTATTCAAAATGAAATTCAGGAAAAAAAAGATTTAAAAATATAGGAGTAAATCTGTGAGCTTTGTGACCACTTTCAAGCAAATTAAATACATATAATTAGATGTGAAAGAAGCGGATGGCAGAACAGAAAATTTGAAGAAAAAATAGTTAATTTTTCCTAATTTATGACACTATAAACTGAAGAGAACAAAAATGATAATTGAATCCCAAACAGAAGAAACACCAAGAAAATTAATATCAAGGGACATCATAATGAAATTGTTTGGAATCGGGGATACAGAGAAAATGTTAAAAGCAGCACATTTTGGACTGAATTAAAGAAGAAAATAAGTTTCTCATCAGAAACAACATACTTAAAATACTGAACTAAAATATTTTCTTCCTAGAATTCTATACCCAGCAAAATATCTTCTAAAAATGTAGTCAAAACAAAGGCTTTTTCAATAGAAAAGTTGAAAGAGGTTATCACCAGCAGACCAACAGTAAAAAAAAAAAAAAAAATATTACTTCAAGTGGGAAAAAAATTACCAGCTAGAAAAATGAATCTGTAAAAAGGGATAAAGCATATCAAAAAGGTAGTATATGGATAAATGTAGGAGGATTTTTCCTTGGTATTTGTCTAATTTAGAAATAATTGCCTGTTCTAAAAAATAGTTACAGTGGGTGGTGTGATGGTGGCTCAGTGGCAGAGTTCTCGCCTGCCATACTGGAGACCCAGGTTTGATTCCCTGTGCCTGCTCATGCCCCCCCCCCCCAAAAGTTACAGTGTGCTAGACAGTTTATAGCAGTTGAGGTGGTAAAATACATGAAAACAATTATCACAAAGAGAAGGAGGTTTTTCTTCTTCTTTTTTTTTTTTTTTAACATGGGCAGGCACCGGGAATTGAACCCGGGTCTTCAGGCATGGCAGGCAAGCACTCTTACCTGCTGAGCCACTGTGGCCCACCTGAGAAGGAGGTTCTTATTCTGTATATCAAATAGCATTTTTAAAAGGACTTAAGTTACACAAAGTGTGTTCCCAGTCCAAAAGAGGATGGGAGACCAATAGCACAGATAACTAAAATATAACCGAAGTGTTGATAACTGAATAACATACTTCTAAATGTTTGTGGATCAAAAAGGAAATCAAAGCAGAGATTAGAAAGTATTTTGAATTTATGAAAATGAGAACAGAATTTGTAAGAGTTTGTGGGATGACACTAAAAGAATAGTGTTCAAGTTTTCCAACTACCAAAGCAAATACCCCACGGTGAGTTGACCTCAACCAGGGGAGCTAATTGGCTCATGGTTTTGTGGCTAGGACAGGATCCAGGCACCCGCAGGGCAGTGCTTTCTCCCAGAAAACTGTGACTGCGGCTAATTCTTGGTCCTTGGCTTTTGTGTGACGTGGCAGTGTACCCAACAGCATCCTCTGCTTGCTCTTCCCTGTCTCCTGTTAACTTCCAACTTTTGGCTGCTCCCTGTGGGTTCCTCTGGTGCCCAGCTTCCTTTGCGTATATGGCCCTCAGCCATGTTGGAGTAAGGCCCCTCCTTGTGCTCTTCGGTCACCCTTAACTAGCAACATCTTCAGAGGCCAGGTGGGCTCCACCCACGAGAACAGGGGTTGCCTTTTGGGGGACATGATTCAATGCCCAGCAAGTACTTAGAGGGAAATTTATAGTTCTGAAGTCAAAAGAAGAAAGATCTCAAATTAGTGATTTCAGTGTCACATGGAAATGAAAATGACCTTCAGTAGCCAAAGGGGATTTGAAAAAGAATGAGTTTCTGATCAGGATTTATTATTGGCAGATCCACACATACTTTGACCCCTGATCATCAGTGAAAGAACAAATGCATTCCAGGGCAGTCTTTTCAACAAATGTTGCTGGAACAATTGGATAGCCATATGCAAAAAAAAATAATAAACTTCAGTCCATACCTCCCACTAAATACAAAAATTAATGTAAATGTAAAACCTAGAATGATAAAACTTCTAGAAGAATTTAGACAATCTTTATGATCTTGAGTGAGGCACAGATTTATAATATACCACACCAGCATAAATCCCATTAAAGAAAATTAGAGGTATGGATTTTGTCATTAATTCCTAGTCTTTGAAAGATATCATTTAAAGAATGAAATGTTAAGCTATGGAGCTGTTGAAAATAGTTCCAAATCATATATCTGATAAAGTACTTGTATCCAGATCTATAAAGAAATTTAAAAACTGAATAAGAAAATAAAGCCTCTATTAAAAAATAAGCAGAGGTTTGTACAGACACATCACCAAAGAAGACAAGTGGATGGCTTATCTAAGCCCATAAAAATCTGTTCAACATCAAAACATCATTAGTCATTAGAGAAATGAAAATTAACATCACAAGATATCACTAGACTGGAGCATTCTGGAAAGTTTCTTACATTGCTGGTAAGAATGTAAAATGGTACCAGTTTGGAAAATAGTTTCAGTTTCTTTAAAAGTTAAACACATACCTAGTATATGATTTAGCCATTGCACTC
Organism: Tamandua tetradactyla; assembly: GCF_023851605.1. NCBI lineage: Eukaryota > Metazoa > Chordata > Mammalia > Pilosa > Myrmecophagidae > Tamandua > Tamandua tetradactyla. Next base: position 6,881,297 of record NC_135346.1, on the reverse strand, counting down.
CTAATTTTCTGCCCCAGAGAAATGAAAGCATATGTCCATGCAAGGATTGTACCTGACTGCTCATAGCAGCTTTATTTGTAATAGCCCAAAACTGGAAACAACCCGAGTATCCATCAGCATGTGAATGGATAAACAGATTGTATATTTATATTATTTAATTCATAAAAAGTAATGGACAATTGATACATGCAATATGAATGAATCTAAGAACATTTATACTGAGTGTAAGAAGCCAGACCAACAAAGAGTACATATAGTATGATTCTATTTACATCTACTTCTAGAAAATTCAAACTAATATATTGTGGCAATTAGCAAATCAGTGGTTTCTTGGGGATGGGAAGGCGGGAGCACAGGTTGGAGGAATTTCAATGGAGGAAGAGGAAACTTTTGTTAATATATCATGGACTTATACATATGCAGAAAAACGATTCTCTAAATATTTGCAACTTTTTGTATGTCAATTAGACCTCAGTAAAGCTGTTTAAAAATTGAATAATGGAAGTAATTGTTAAAACATTTTTCTTTTTTTTGGTACAAGTTGGTTTTGGTTTTGAGGTTGTCTTTGATTATATGTTCTTTATGTCCTTGCAGAAAAACAAAGCATGTATTAAAACGTGTATTTAACATTTTCCCTAGAACTTAGTTGATTACTGCACGGTAATGTACAATATGAAAAAATACCAAAGAAAGTGCCTTGAAAGAATTAATGTGTAATGTGTGGAAGAGTCTTAGAGGGAATGGAAACTATATGTCTCTAAAAAAGTATGTTAATATCATAATACACATAATCCAATCTGTTCTTCCCTAACGGATTAAAATAATACTGTAAGCTTTCTTAAGCCTCTGCTGGAGTTAAGATTGCACTCAGTTGCTATTAGGGAAACACAGTAAGTGATACTTCCTGAAGTCCCCTGTGTCCACTCTTTGGGAGCTTTTGTGTTGGAGCTTTTGAGAGAGCAATGTCACTCATTAGCATCCACATAATCAGTTTAGATATCTCAAGGGCAAATGGGCATGGAGACAGGATACCACTAGAAAAATAGGAGGACATTTTAGTTATTTACAGTCACACCAGACGCTTCCTTTCAAGGAGTTAAAAAGTAAATTTATGTTGAGCAAAGTATCATAGCATGTAGGGAAGATGGATTTTCTGACTTTGAGAGCTTTTGCCCTTATGACGTCAGTGCAACATTTTAAAAAATATTGAATGTTTAAACTCATATTTTACAGATCTTTCTATTCTTATTTTTGTTTAAAACTTTAAAATCTGGATTTTATGTAGGCTTCCATTTCTTGATTTATCAATGTTACACTGTTTCTGTTTGTTGAAGATTGGATCATGTCCCCCAAGAAAGGCATGTCCAGATCCAAAACGCTGGTCCTGTGGGCATGAACCCATTGGTAAACAGGACTTTTGAAGACATTACTAGTTAAGGTCTGCCCAACTGGAGGAGGGTGGTCCTTTGTCCCATATGGCATCGGACCTGGGAGAAGAAGCCATGGGAGAGCTACCCAAAGCTAGAAATCAGTGGAACCCAAGACAAAGGAGAAGACACTGTCATGTGATGGGAAAGCCACACAATTCCCAAATTGTTGGCCAGTCAGAAGGTTCTGCCCCTGGAGGGAGCAAGCCTTCTGGTCTCTCAAACCATTAGCCAGTAAATTCCTGCTGTTAAGCGAACCCCTTGTGAGATACTTGGTTTAGCAGCCAGGAAACTAAAAACACTGTTATTTCTCTACAATGTTATTTTTTTTTCCCTAACACACCTGTTGGGTTGACTAAATGTTGTCATCAAGTGGCTTTATAGGAATTTCTCTGAGTGCTTTCTCACTGTGAGGAGTGTTGGCTTCTTGCCTTATCCTTGAACTCCAACTTGGGAAGGTATAACTTGGGGGCTTGCATTTTTCCCATTCGTATTTCTAAAGATATTGTCCAGTTTTTTTTCTGGAATTGAATGTGTTGTAAAGTCTAGTTCTTATTTTCCCTTCCTTCTCAAGTCATTTGCTGCTTTTTCCTACATACCTAAACAATTTTTACTTTATAACTGTGTATATAATTTGTTCTATGCAAGTTTGAGTGAAAGTAGCATAATCATTTGATCTGAAAGGATAGTTTTTCCTTATTTAAAAAAATTTTCTTCTATTATATCTTTGGGTAATTTTTTTTTTTGCCTTATTTAAGTTCTCTATTTTAGGTATACTGATATTCTTGTTTTTGTTAGGCTTTTCAGCCTAACTTTTTTTTTTTTTTTTTTTTAGTTTATAAAGTCATTTATTTGTCCCCTACGCAGTACATAACCTCAGAATACGGTTTGTTTTTTTTTGCTTTGCCTTTTTCTCATTTTTTAAAAGTAGAGATGTTATAGATTTTCAAAAAAGTCTACTTTTTAATTGCTTTGACTTGTTTTTTTTGCTCTGCATTTTCTGTAACTATTTCAAGCCTCTCCCCTTTAATTATTTTTCAATGGTCTGTTTTTACTTTTTCAAGTTAATGTAATGGTTTTGAGGATGAAGTTGTATGTGTGTGTGTTTAGTTTGTTTTGTTAGCATAAATATTCTCCATATTCTCCTTTTTATTTTATTGTTTTGTTTTATTACCTAGGGTTTGGCCCTTTTATTACTGAATTCATTTTCTTATGCAGTTTTGTTTTTGTTTTTGTTTTTCATGTGTGCAGGCATGGGGAATTGAACCCAGGCCTCCGGCATGTCAGGCAAGAACTCTGCCTGCTGAGCCACTGTGGCCCACCCTCTAATGTAGCTTTTAGCATAAGAAAGTTACAATACAGTGAGCTCATCAAGAATTTTCTTCTGTTTGGTTGATGGTGCTTTTTTGTATATTCTTGTTTTCTTAGTACTCTTTAGGCTTAAGGAAATGATTAATTATAGTAGTTTACATAGTTACTGTCCCTTTTTTTTTCCGTCTGCTTGCTTAAAGTAGACTGCTCTGTCAAAAACTGTATTTGAACTGATTTGATATCTGTGAATTCTCTTGCTCTCCTTTCTGAACTTGTATGAGACTTGTCTTCCTGTCTTAGCTCCTGTTTGAGGCCAGGTATTTTAGTGGCTTCATTTTCTGAGCCCACTAGGAAGAGGAAGGCATCAGGTAAGATTTGGGCAGCTTTGAAAGGATCTGAGCTCTGCAGCTCCTCATGTCATTCTTTGCATGTCTTGTGCCAGGATTACTCCTGATCATGGAAGTGTTGTCCTCTCAAAGGAGGCACCCCTGAAATTTGGGCCATTCCTGCCATTTCAGCATCAACCTCTGCTCCATCTTTATTTTTAGAGAATCATGCTTAGAATTAGCATCCCCATTTGTCCCGTCACTCTCCAGCAGTAGTTCATTTCTCTTGTCATTGCACAGGGTTTCATCCTAGCCTCCGGCTCCCTCAGAATCTTTTTTTTTTCTTTATGCTGTTTGTGTCTCCTCTTCTCCTGTTCAGTTCTGGTAATTGGCCCTGTTTGGTAATGATGAAAATGTCATCACTGTCTGTTTTATCCCCATCTGGTAGAGATCACAATGGCAGGTCCTCTCTGCCTTTCTGCTTTGATGAAATGCTATGTAGTTAAATAGGGACTTTCATTCCTCCAAATTGGTTCCTAATTTATCTACAGGCTGAATTCAAACTTAGTTCCCTAGGGAGAATTTGTGAGATTTTTCAGGATTTTGAACAATCATTCTCATTCCCTAGACTTCACTTAGGGAATGGATGATTCTTTTCTGTTTCTTTCCTTGGAAACGGATGATTCTCTTTTGTTTCTTTCCTTGGTTGCCAGTTTTCAGATACTATGTGAAGAGGTTTGTGCCCATTTCCGTCTTCAGGTGCTGATGGTAATTTTCATCTTCGTTAGCTTTGCCTTTTTTGTCATTGCTATTTATGATATTAGCAGTTGGAAAAGGAGAATCTCTGTTATTCCAGTGTGCTGTGTTTTCTAGGAAGCTGATATCATATTTAAAAGTTTTTTTGGCCTGAAGTCTATATTTAAAATCACAAAGAAAGCCAGGTATTATTGCTGCTGATAGACGATGATGTAATTTGAGATATTGCAGTTGACATTTGCAGGGAAGATTGTGGTGGTTTATTAAGCACACATCATTAAACCAAGAAACACTGGTTCTTCGGGTGCTTCATCTTTTGTGGATAAAAGAATATGTTTCTCATGACCACACTTAAGTCACAGTTTAATGCATGCAAAACTTCTTCCATATGGGCAAAGCTGCATGTTTGTGAATGTCTTCATCTGATTTAGAAATAGCATACAATATACGTTCCACATCTTGAACAAAATTGTTCTCGTCTTTCAAAAAAAGAATTAAGTTCTGAATGTCACAGTAGAGATTTTAATTAGAGTTTAACAGATGACCTGTGATCTTGAGCAGTTTAATTCGAAGTAGTTCCTTGCCTCAAAATGAGGGCATTGACAAAATCAACATTTACCAATCTTTCTTGATCTGAAGGATCACTTGGGTTTTATGTTTTTGTTTGTGTGTGCATGTGTGTTTTGTCAAAAAATTGATGCCAACCTCCCTTCTTTGGAGGTTCAGATTTAGTGCTGTGGGTGGAATGATTTTTTAGCCGTCAACAGGGAACTTTTTAAAACTCTGACACCCAGGCTTCATCCCAGATCAATTACATATAAGAATTTCTGGGGCTGGGGGCCCACACCCAAGCAACAACCTTTTAAAGCCACCAGGATAACTCCATTATAAATCAAAGTTTGAAAACACTAGTGTAAGTTCCTTGGAAAATCCCCTGGATATTTTTTTATAATTAGGAAAAAGTTGAGAAATCCTATATTAAAATATCTGCAAGATTTTATCCAATGATTCCATTTCTACATTTTAGAGCCCAAATTATTATTATAAACAGATTTATGTTAAAATTCTGTTGCTAGAATAGACTAAAAGTTTGTCTCCCTCTTAATATGGCAAAACACGGTTTGAATAGAGTCAACATTATCTTCATGTTTTCTCCTTAGCACATATTTTCAGATCCCAGTGACTTTAGTAAAAACTACATATTCCTGCAGGGGGCAAAACTGAGCAAATAATGTTTATAATAGCTTTAAATCTTAGTTGCTGTGTGGTAAACTATACTTTAAAAAATCAAATGTAGAAAACTGAAAGCTTTATCTGGTTCTTTGTAAGGAAAATCACACTTGTTTGAAACAAACTTGTGACATCAGATTATGTTATAATCAAACCCTGTAGCTTCTTCAGTTATATTAAAGTGTTTGAGGTTATAGTGAGATGTACAAGGGGTATAACACTCCAGAATTTTGATTTTTATATTAATTGTATTTATATAGTACTTCCTTTTCTGAAAGATTTATTTTGGCTTTTTTAAGTATATATTTCTCACTCCACAATTATGTTTTTCCTGTTTGTATCTGCCTCTGCAAAACTAAGTAATATTGATTATTTGCTTTCATTTTTACAGTCTCACGTTAGACAACTATGATATAAATTTAAAAGTGATGCTAAAAATTAAATGCTTCTTAGTTATTTTTAAATGACAGGCATCAAACAGGTTGGGCAAATGTATAAGTTGACGAGTATGATGAAACATGAAGAAATCAAAAAAGTTCCACTGGATTTTCAAAACTTGGTGACATTTATCCTCAAATGTTCCAAATTTAAATTAGATAGTAAGGAAGGAATTTTTGTAATTCAATCATGATCAAATAAGCAGCCCTGAATTGCTTGAAAAATGCTAAGTAGCTTAAATGATTAATTTATAACATTATAAATGATGATTGTCATGTCAGCCTCCTTGAGGGGAAACTTCAGCTTTTCCCTTTTCAAATTATTGCCCTTCCAAAATGGGGAGCTTTCAATTATATAACATACATTGGTACACAAGTCAGTGTGTTTTAATATGAGCTGCGGAATACAGAGCGTTCCCTCCACCTGCATTTGAGTGAGGGCATAGGAACCTGATCTCTTCTAATTATTTCAGGCATGATTTGTGGGAGATGATATCTGAAAAGTTGTTTGCCTGGGGGCTTGCCTGGGACCAGGGAATACCAAACAGCATTTTTCAAGCACACGGTATTTATGGAAAAACCTAAAGCAAGAATCAGGCAAGGAGATCAAAGAGCATCAGAGCAGATAGGAAAGTGAGGGGGTAAAGGAGGTAGATACTTTGAGAAATCCTGTGGAAAGAAATTATAGTCATTGAATAAACCCATGACTCTCTAGTGAGATGTCTGACGCTTTTTTAACTTCTTTGCCTGCTAGGTAAGATCAGGGGTATATATGGGGTTTTGGAAAAATCCTAACCCTCAAGTGTTTTAGTTACCCAACTACTAAAACAAATGCCTTACAGTGGGTTGGTTTAACAACAGAAATTTATTGGCTCATGGTTTCAGAGGCTAGAGTCTTGCTTCCACCCGGGATTGGTATCTTCAAGTTAGACAGCAGTGTTTGGGGTTCCTTGGCTTTTCTATCACCTGGTAATGCACATGGTGGTGTCTTCTCATCCTTCTGGGTTCCACTGAGTTCCAACTTCTGGCAGCTTCCTGTGACTTTTTTTTTTTTTCTGCATCCAGTTTCTTTTGCTTATAAGGACTTCAGCCGTATTAAATAAGGACCCACCCTCATTCACCTTGGGCACACCTTAACTAATAATATCGTCAAAGGTCCTGTTTACAGGTGGGTTCACCCCCAGAGGACCAGGACTTGGGGCCTGAGCATGCCTTTTGTGGGGAACATGATTCATTCTCCAACACTCAACATCTACCGTGTCTCTGTGGGGCCATGTAGGAACACCTTTGATGTGTTCAACCCAAACTGATGTGGGGCTGTTAGGTGATCTCTTCCAGGAGTTCCAGAAGATGACGATGTGTCTGTCCTCCACCTTCCCGTTAACCTGTTACCCAGTCACTGCCCCTCTTCTGGACTTTTCATGCATTGTCTCTTCTGCCTCCTACTGACTTCCTCACAAAGCCCCTCTGGACCAAGGGGCCAGACTTTCCTTTTGCTTTTCCATCAAGTCCTCCTAGGACTTTCTGAAGTCTTATCTTCCTCCCATAGATGCCAGCCTCAAATGGGTACCAAAGAGGGTGAGACTGATCCAGTGGCAAGGGCCAGGCTCTTCCAGTCATCGAACTAAAAACTGTTTGGAGATTCTGTGTTAAAATACTTTTACCATCCCATTACAAAATATTTTGAAGTATGGTTCCAGCCTTGCCACTAGTCCAAAGACACTACTGTGAACTAGGAAAAATGCCCCTTTCTCTAGACACATGACTGTCATTTGTCAGAAACGTGTTGAAATCAACAGAAATCATGGGGAATGCATTGTTTATGTCCCCTCCCCCAGCCCCGTACTTGTGGCAGTACACAGAGGCTCTGTGTGGTTCAGGCTGTCTTCTGACGTGTTAGGATGACGCTAAAGCAGAACCTTCCAGAAAGCATTATTTAACCAGTAAGCGGTACCAGGGCTTTTCCAAGAAGTTTGGAGTGGACTGTTGGACACCTCTGCTTTTGATCCTCATTCATTTGGCATTTAATTGGCATTTATTATCAAATCAGAATTTCAGATCTAAGTTCCTAGTGGTTCAAAGAAATTTGGTCCACTGTTCTCTGAAGATCTGGGGTTTCTTGAGTGTCCATGTGTTAAGTTTTCCTAAGTTTAGAGTTTGGTATTCTGGGTTTGGGCAAATCAAGCCAACTAGAAATCCTTAGTATTACGCGGATCATCAGTGTAACTCAAAGCAAACAACCCTCCCATCTCACCTTATTCCATTTGTGAAGACTTGTAAGAAAGGATATATCATAATGTCCCCAAGGGATTATTTAACGTTTTCTTTTCCTTTATTTAATAGGATATGTTTTCATTTATTTTTTCAAGTCTTACACCTTTCATTTATTTCAGTGGTGTTTTGCAGTTTTCAGAATATAAGTTTTGCACTTCTTTGTTTATTTTGTTCCTAAGTATATTATTCTTTGTTATTCTAAATGGAATTATAAATTTCATTTTCAAATTGTTCATTGCCAGTTTATAGAAAACAGTTAATTTCTGTATGTTTATCTTGTATCCTGCCATCTTGCTGAAATCATTAATTATTTCTAATAGTGTTATAGTGGCTAATTTAGGGTTTTCTATATACAAGGTCATGTCATCTACAAACAGATACTTTTGCTTCTTTCTTTCTAATATGGATGCCTTAGATTTCCTGTTTTTTTGTTTTTGCCTGATTGCCTTGGATGGAATATCTAGTGCAATGCTGAATGTAAATGGTGAGAGTAGACATACATTTTTTGTCCCTTTTCATAAGGGGTAAGCGTTTAGTCTTTCACCGTTAAATATGTCAACTGTTTTTCACAGAGGCTGCTTTTCAGGTTGAGGAAGTTTCTTATATGTCAGTTTGTTGAGTGCTTTTATCATGAAAATACATTAGATTCTGTCAAATTCTTCTTTGTCTATTAGGATTATTGTATTTTTTAATCCTTTTGTTCGATTGATATATTACATTTAATTATTTTCATATGTTAAACCAACCTTGCATTTCTGGGTAAATCCTACTTAATCATGTATGTAATTCTTTTTATGTGCGGTTGGATTTGGTTTGCTGATTTTCTTTGAGTATTTCTGCATCTGTATTCATAAAGGATATTGTTCTGTAGGTTTCTTTTCTTGTTGTGTCTTTGGTTTTGATATCAGGTCAATGCTAACTTCATACAATGAGTTGGAAAATTTTCCGTTTTCCTTTTTGGAAAAGTTCTTGAAAAATTGGCATTAATTCTTAATTAAATATTGAATAGAATTCACCAATGAAGCCATCTGTGCCTAAGCTTTTCTTTATGGGTAGTTTTTTCATTACTAAACACCTCTTATATCTGTTTTAGGTCTAAAAAGACTTTGCAATTCTTCCAGAGTCGGAGTTGGCCGTGTATGTCTTTCTAGGAACTTGTCCATTTCTTCTGACTTATCTTAATTTTTTGGCTTACTGTTGTTCATAGTATCACCTTATAATATATATTTTTTTATTTTTGTAAAATGATAATAATGTCCCTACCCTCATTCCTGATTTTAGTAATTTGAAATGTCTTTTTTCTTGGTCAGTCTAGCTAAATGTTTGTCTTTCAGCAAATTAAGCTTTTTGTTACATTGACTATCTCTGTTATTTTTCTGTACTCTATTTCATTAATTTCTGCTTTTATCTTTATTATTTCCTTCCTTCTACTTGCTTTTGGCTTAATTTGCACTTACTTTTCTAATGTCTTAAGATGAACATTTATTGATTTGAGATCTTTATTTTTTAACATAGGTGTTTACACATAAATTTTCCTTTAAGAGCGATGTTATCGGTATCCCACATGTTTATGTCCATTTTCACTGGTCTTAAGGTATTTCTAACTTCCATTGTGCTATCTTCTTTGACTGTCAGTATTTGCTTCATGTCTTTGGTCTCTGTTGTTATGTTTATACTTACTATATACTCCTGATGAATTGACCTGTTTACTATTAGGAAGCTTCCCTTTTTATCTCTAGTAATGATTTTGTTTGATTTAAATTTTGTTTTTGCCTGATATTAGTATGATCACGCCACTCTTCGTGATACATCTTTTTTCATCCTTTAAGGTTCACCCTATTTGTATCTTTGAATTCTAAAATGTGTCCCCTGTAGCATATATTGTGCCTTGTTTTATTATCCAGTCTGACAGTCCCTTTCAATAGGATTCTTTAATCCATTCGCATTTAATTATTGATGTGGTTGAATTCACTTGTGTCATTTTGTTTTTGTTTTCTATTTGTCCATGTCTTCTTTTATTCCTCTGTTTCTCCTTTGCTGCTTTCTTTTGTAAGTGAATGTTTTCTCTTATAACACTTTAATGTGTTTTCCTGTATATTTTTGAGTTTTTTCTTCTTGGATGCTCAAAGGCTTACCATATATATCTTGTCAGAATCTGCTTCAGATTAATAATTAATTCCAGTTAGAAACAGATATTTTACTCTAATAGAACCCTATTTCTTTTTCTCCTTTTTGTATTATTGTTATATACATATTACATCTAAAAATATAGTTATCCCAATAAGACATTGTCATGATTATTACTTTATACATTATAATTTTGTCTTTTAAAGATGCTAAAAGAGGAAAGGAACATGTGTACATATTTAGAGATTTTATTGTATTAATCTTCCTATTTACCATCTTTCTTCTTTAAATTTGTCCCTGTGTATTTGAGTTACCATCTGGTATAATTTTCTTACTTCAGTACAATTTTAGTGTTACACACCTCCTTTGTGTGCTATCGTCAAATATGTTTCCATATGTTATTTATTGGCCCAACAATACAATTTATATGCATACTATTTTATATAATTGCCTTTTAAATCAGTGTTTAAGAGAAGAAATGTGCATTTATGTTCTTTTTATATTAGAGAAGTTGTGCATTTACAGAACAATCATGTATAAAATACAGGATTTTCATATATCGCCCTATTATTAACCACCTGCATTGGTTTTAATAGGACTTCTTAATAATTGTACTATAATTGTAAGTATAGTCAATGGTTAAGTCATTTAAGTTAAAAAATGGTTTAACTTAACGGTTCACTGTATAGTTCCATGGATTAAAAAAAATTATTTTGTTACCATATATTCAGTCTAATAGTTTCCCTTTTCATCACATTCAGATATATAAGTGCTGTTAATTATGCTCACAATGTTGTGTCACCATCACCACCATCTATTCCAAAACATTTCCATCATTTCAAATAGGACCACGGTACATTTTAAGCTTAACTTCCATTCCCTTTCCCCACACTCTCCCCTGGTAATCCGTATTCTACATTCTGACAGTGAGTTTGTTTATATTCTAATTGTTTCAAATCAGTGAGATCATATGATATTTGTCCTTTTGTGTCTTTCACTCAACATGTTATCTTCAGCTTTTATCCATGTTTTTGCATGTATCAAGACTCCATTCCTTTATAGGTGACTAATATTCCTTTGTATGTATGTACCACCTATGCTTATCCATGCATTGGATAAACTGATTAATGAACACTTGGGTTGCTTCCATCTTTTGGCAATGGTGAATAGTGTGTCTGTGAATGACATAGTGCTATATTCGAGTCCCTGGTTTCAGTTCTTTGAAGTGCATACTGAGTAGTTGGATTGTTGGGTCATGTGGTAGGTCTACACTTCGCTTTCTGAGCAACTGCCAAATTGTCTTCACAGCAGCTGCACCATTTTACACTGCCACCAGCCGTGAGCGAGTGTTTCTGTTTCTCTGCATCCTTGCCAACCTTACGTTGCTGTGAGTTTTTGATAGCAGCCATTTCAGTGGGTTTGAAATGGTATATCATTGTGGCTTTGATGTGCGTTTCTCTGACCATTAATGACATTGAGTATCTTTTTATGTGCTTTCTGACTATTTGTAAATCTTCTTTGGAAAGATGTCTGGTCAAGTATTTGCCCTGACAACAACTGAGTTGTTTATCTTTTTGTTGTCAAGTTGAAGGATTTATATATATATATATATATATATAATATTAAACCTTCATTAGAAATGTGGTTTCCAAATATTTTCTTCCATTGTGTGGTTATCATTTTACTTTCATGATAAAGTCCTTTGGGGAACAGACATTTTTAATTTTGATAAGGTCCCATTTTTGTACTTTTTTGTTTCTGACCTGTTCTTTGTGTGTAAAGTCTGAGAAACCATTGCTTAGCACAAAGTCCTGAAAATGCTTTCCTCTGTTCTCTTCTAGGAATTTAATGATTTTGGCTCATATATTTAAGTCTTTGGTACATTTTGAATTGACTTTTGTTTAAGGTGTGAGGTAGGGGTCCTCCTTTAATTTTTTTGCAAATGGAGATCTGGTTTTCCCAGAATTATTTGTTGAGTGACTGTTCTTTTCCAATTGAATGATCTTTTCCACTTTATCAAAAATCAGTTGTCTATAAATGTGAAGGTTGATTTCTGAGCTGTCATTTAGATTCCTTTGGTCTATATGTCCCTGTGCCAAGATTTGTTTATTACAGTGGCTTTGTAATAAGTTTTCATATCAGGATTGTGAGACCTTCAACTTCATTCTTTTTCAAGATGACTTTAGCTAGTTGGGGCTCCTTACCCTTCTATATAAATTTTATGATTGGCCTTTACATTTTTCCAAAGAAGGTTGTTGGGATTTGATTGTAATTGCATTGAATCTATAAATTGCTTTGGTTATATTGTCTTTTATGATTGCATGATTCTATCTATGGTTGCTCTTTGTTTTTTCATGTGGGTTTGTCTGGGATAACTTGCTTTCATCCTCAAGAACTTACTTTAGTATTACTTGAAAGACATGTCTCCTAACAATAAATTATCTGTTTTTGCTTATCTGGGAATGGGTTTATTTTGAAGGATAATAGATTTTTGGTTGTTTTTTTTTCCTTTGAACACTTTGAATATGCCATCCTACCACTTTCTCTCCTCTCTTTTTTTATGATGAGAAGTCAGCTGTAAAGTGTTTTGGGGTTTAAACAACTTCTTTTCTTTCTGCTTTCAGATTTTCTTCCTTGTCTTTCAGCATTTTTATTATGACATGTCTAGGTATAGTTCTCTTCACATTTATCCTACTAGTAATTCATTGAGCCCCTTGGGGATGTAAATAATGTTTTTCATTGAATTTTTACGTTTTCAGCTACATTTTTGAAATATTTTTTCTTCTCCTTTCTTACTCTCCTTCTAGTATTTCCATTATACATAAATTGTTGTGCTAAATGGCATCCCCATTTGTCTGGGGCTCTGCTTATTTTTCTTCATTTTTCCCTCTCTGTTTTTCAAATTGCATAATCTTTACTGATTTTTCATCAAGTTCAAAATTCTTTCTTTTCCCAAGTTAAGCCTACTGTTGCTCTCTCTAGTAAAGTTTCCATTTCAATTACCGTACTTTCCAAGTCCACACTTTCCATGTGGTTTCTTTTAAAATATTTTTTTGTCTCCTTATTCATATTCCTTGCTTGATGAGACATTGTCTCATGATACCTTCCTTTATTCTCTCAACACGGTTTCCTTTGCATCTTGGAACATATATATGGCTGCTTTGATGTCTTTATCTGTTATGTCTGATAACTAAACCTCAGGCGATTTTCCTATTGCCTGTCTTTTCCCTACGTTTGTATTATGGGGCAGACTTCCTTCTTTGTATGCTTCTCAATTTTTTGTTAAAAATTGGAAATTTAAGGGTGCCCGTGTGGTTCAGTGGTAGAGTGCTTGCCTTCCAGGTGGGAGGCCTGGGTTCGATTCCCAGACCATGCACCCTGCCCAAGAGAAATTGGAAATTTACAGTAATATATCAAAGCCACTCTGGATACTGACCACCACCACTTCCTCTGGGGGTGGGGAGTGTGTGTTCCTGTTGTTTGCATATTTGTTTTAGTAACTTGGCTAGACTTTTTTAGTGAAGGCCCTTTCATCTAGAGTTGGAAATCTCTGATGTTGCTTGTTAGAGGTCATAGTTTTGGGTATATGCATTATCACCTTGGATGACACTGGTTTTGGCAGGCCTCTCTTTGACTTTCCCTTTCCCTGGTGTCTCTGATAAGCTCTCTGACCCTCTTGGTATGACACCCAGCTGTTAGGCTCCATTCTATGGCCTTCGGCTGCTTTACTGTTTTTGACACTGTTCTTGGGCATAAATTGTCCCACAGACTAATCAGTAAATTCAGGCCCCTTTTGTGCAATTTTTGAGGCTAGTATTTGAGGTTTGTTATGACCCCAATAAGACTCTTCTTAGCTATCTTTTTGTATGGTTCTCTCTTGTGCGCTAGCTGTCCTGTGATTTAGAGAATGCCTGAATAGACCACACCACCAAATCTCCGTTGTCTTCAAGAGTGCTCTAAGATTTCATCTTCCCTGTCCTTTGTTCTAAATAACGTCAGTTTCCGTGGGTCGCTTCAGAGCTCTCTGTTCTTGTGGCTGCCTCTCCCTTGGGGCAAAATTTCTTAACCACTGGTCTGGATTGGGGATGCGAGGAGCGGCCTGTCTCGGCATGGCGCCTCTGCTGTATGAGTACGATGCTGGAGGAGGCTGGTAGTCTCTGGTCTTCTTGGTGCCTCCCCCAGGTGGAATTTCTGCCCTCCCAATGAGCTGGGGCCAGGGAAGTTAGGAACTCGGTGTGGCTGGCCTGCTGCACTCGGGTAGAGCCTCTGCCCTGCCATTGGGGCCTGGTGAGGAAAGGCAGCTCCAGGCTCTCCTTGCTGTGCTCTCCTGGAAATTGGGCTCTAGGACACAAAGCTGAGTGGAAGGAGAAATGTGGGCGATCTGCCTCTCCTAAGCAAATACTGGAGTCCTTTCCTGGAGGCTGGAACACAAAGGAGTCCTGTCTTCTTGGCTGTTCCTGCCCAGTTGGGGCTTCCATTGGGTTGAGGTGGGGTATGTAGGAGGAAGTAGATTGAGGTTCAAGTGCCACAGATTCTCGCTGATCTAATCAGTGTTTAATGGACTTGAACAAATTTCCTTCATTTGTTTTATATACTTAGGACAGTTTTCAGAGCCTTAAAAATAGTGTTTTTAAAAAATATTTTTTTTTTACCAGTTATGGTTCTTTTGCTGGAGACCAAGTTAACAGATCATTTAATATTGTCATTTTCTTTCTACAATGTTATCTTCCATAGAAAACTGTATCCTCTTAATGTTTAATTTTCTCATTAATCATCTTTCTTTCCTCTAACTTTTTTTTAAACCTCTCTTTATTTATTAAATATTGTTTTTTCCTTCCTGGAGCCAGCTTCTCCTTCTCAGCAATCCCTTGGTTTTCTGAAATCTGTCTCCAGCCTGTAGTGTGAGTCCCAGACCCATGTCTGCCATTGTCCATTGGACAACTGTTCTGGTTATTCTGTAGGCACCTCTGCTGTCCCCTGCAGGGCTGTCGTTTTCTCTCTGCATTGTTCATGTCAGCTAATATCATCAGCATCTGCCTGTAGAAGGGGCACTTCCCAAATCTGGGTTCCTCCCTAGGTGTGGCCAGTAAAAGTCACCAGAATGGGCCTTAGGAGGAATAAAAAGGTTTATTTAAGTAGGGTAGGAGAACAGGGGAGTTTTCCCCAAATCTAGCTCCCAAAGTGATTTTTCTGCTGGCTTTTATACTCATGGGAGACAAAGGTCTTAGTTATCAGGTTACAGAGATCTGGGGAATTTTAGTACTTTACCCTATTGCCTGGGGTAGGTGCCTCCGGGCCTAGAGAGAGAGAGAGGAAAGGGTTATTCACATCTGGGTGTAGACTTTACATTTACTCATTGCTCCTGTGTGAGACTCAGCACTCGCATTACAGCCTGCTTCTAGCTTTGAAGGTTTCATTTAGACTACTGTTGCAATTTCCAGCTGGCTTAAGTTTTAACATCATATTTAAAAGGTTACTGTTACATACCCAGTTATCAAGCCACAAAGCTCGCAGCAATTCTTTTTCTGGACACTTTTCAGCTGAACCCCATGTCAGATCTGTCACTAAGTCCTGTCCATTTTACGTTTGAAGGTTACTCAAAAATGCAGACCTTCATCTTTCCAATAATGCTAATGCCGTCGTTCAGGCCCTTTTCTCTTCCTAGACCATTTCAGCGCCGTCTTTCTTCCGGTCACACTCTGCCTTCACGGTTAATTGTCCTCTAGATCCCAGTTAAAAGCCTCTAATGTACAAAACGCTGTGGCTGCCTTGCTGTTCGTGTGTGATAAAGCCCACACTTCTTAACTTGACGGAGAGTGTGCTTCCTGTGTAACGGCACCTCGTTCGTTCCGGAGCCTTGGATTTTGCATGAAGATAACGTCCACTAGGGTGGCCGTGAGGGGCAGTGACGTGATGCGCGCCGAGTGCTTACCCGGTAGCTGAGACGTGCCGAACGCTCGGTGTTAGCCCTATTTTATCGTGATTTCTCCCTGCGCAGCTGATAACGCCGTCAGCGTTCGCATCCCTGGCTTGCATCCCACTCCAGCCACACTCGGCTCATTCTCCCTTTCCAAGTGCACTGTCCATCTTCAGCCTTGTGGGTTGTGCTTGGTGCCCTCTCTGCCTGGGTGTGCCCCCCCCCCCCGTGACTCTCAGTCCTTCATGACTATCTCTTAGGATTGAGAGCGAGACCCTCCTCTTATATTCCTGCAGCCCTAACTGTCTACATCCGGTATTTGCCCTTTGCTTGCTTTTCCATGTTTTTGCCCAACTAGACTGTGAGCTCATTAAGGCTAGTGCTTGTGATTTTTGTCTTTGTATTGCCAGATGCCCAGTACCTAGGACAGGAAAAACCATTGTTCCAGTTTGCCAGCTGCCAGAATGACGAATACCAGAAACAGAACGGCTTTTAAAAGGGGGAGTTTAAGTTGCAAGTTTTCATGCTCTAAGACTATGAGAATGTCTAAATTAGGGCATCCAGGCTCGAGAAAGCTGATGACATTCGGGATTTCTCTCTCAGCTGAGAGGGCACATGGTGACGTCTGCTAGCTTTCTCTCTAAGACTCTTCAATAGCTTCCCTGAGGCTCTGTCTATTTTGTGGGCTCTGTTGGCTCTGGTAGTTCTCAAGCTTTTTCCAAACTGGTTCCCTCTTAAAGGGCTCCTGTAACCAACGCCACCTTGAATGGGTGGAGATGCATCTCCATGGAAACCATCTAATCAAAAGTTACCACCCACAATCAGGTGGGTCACATCTCCATGGAAACAACAAAAAAGCTCCCACCCAGCAGTACTGAGTGAGGATTAAAGAACATGGCTTTTCTGGGGTACGCAATAGATTCAAGCCAGCATCTGAGAAATGCTCATTAAATGTAAATTTGTTTTTGTTCATTATCTTTGTTTTCTTTTTCCTTAGGTGGTTTTGTATTGGGCATTGTATAATTTTTTGCGCTTTAGTTCAAATAAAGTCTTGTCTAATATACTGGCTTTTCCCATAAACCAGTAAATAAGTATTTATGTATTTTAACGTAACTTTTATATTATTTATTACATGTGGAGTAAAGATTTCCCATGTCATGGAAGCAGTTCCATGGTACTTAGTGTACTCTGATGGAAGTATTTCTTTGAACATGCTTATTTCCTACATGGCTAATTTCCTCTGACCATTGGAAGGAGTCAGCTGGGGCTGATGAGATGGAAAAGGATTCTTGGCTCTGAATAAAAGTGCTTATAAAAGTCCCCTTTTTAAGGAGGGCTTTCTTAGAGCTAGAAGAACTCTGGGGAAAAGATGTAGAATTAACATTCTAATTAATTAGTAGAATCCAATTTAATTTTCATTGAACAATTGTAGTTTATTCTGAGCGTTTCTGATTTTGTTGAAGTGAGACTAAGGGAAAGTGTAACTGACTTTTAAACATTAACCCTGATACCTTTTACTGATTTTTAGGAGAAGATAAATTTTATTCAAATTACTTAAAAAATTTAGAGAATTTGTAGATCGAGGGTCAATTTTTTAAATGTACATGTTGTTTATTAGAAGGGGTTGTGACCAAAGAAAGAATTACTGAGATGTCTTAAAAACTGTAATTTCTCAATAAAATCGAAATACTAGGTTTACAAAAATAATGCCTATTATTCAGTGATTAGTTTTTCACCTTTAAAATTGGTAGCAAATTTCGTTTATTCAGCTAGGTGGTACTAACAGCCCTGGAAGAAATAAATTTAATGTTGTACAAGAAAAAGAAGATTGTCTATCAAATCAAGGTCACATTTTTGCCAAGCCATCGTTCTTGTAGCTTATCACTCTGCTGGTAACAAGGATATGGGGGATCTGGCTTTTCAATTGCTCTAGTTCCTGTGTGGAAAAAATAAGATTGTTCCCTCCGCCCTCCCACCACCAGAGCACACACGAAAGCATGCCATCAGTGCTTCTGCCACTATAACCCGCTTTTGTTCTCAGCAAATCACAGAATCCCAAGGTCTGTCCCTGCCTAAAAGAATTTATGGCGTTCTAAGAGCACTTGATTGTACTGGAGAAAAATTTAAGTCTTTTATCAAAAAAATTCCAGTTACACTTTGCAGCGTAAATAGCTTGCCGTCCTCTTCAGAGGTTATACAATAAGATTTGTAAGCGTCAGTTTAAAACTAGTCAGAATGGCTGTACCCTTTCTTAACTGTAACTCAGAGAAAGAAGGCTTTCCCACTTTTTGAAAAGTATTTTCTTCTTGTCTTCTTAACTGTAAGTCTGTGACATGAGGTTAACTTCATATTATCATTTTCTCTGAGCCTAGGATCTTATTATCCTCATGAGTTAGACATTTGAAAAAAATTATATACGTGAAGGTTTTTTGGGGGTGTCAGATCAGATAACAGCTATCCTGGATATAGACCAGGAAAAACCCAGCACTTGGTACTTGGAAAGAAAAACTGAATTCAACGATTTCTGTATTACTGGTGGTTAACGAACTGATGGGTAACCTGTTTGTTTTTCATAGAAGCTGCTCATCAGTAAAGCCACTCATTAGGGAGTTTTTAAATTTCTTTTTCATATAATCATTACTGCTGATTTCGGGGCGAAAAAAAGTCCAGTTTATTTTGGAGCTTTCAACATTTATTAACAAATATTTATTGAAAATGTACCATGTATCACTCACGGTACCAGGTGCTTAGTATTTTCCTTGCTCCAAGTTTAAATTTAAAAAATATATATCTCATGGTATAAACTGATGAACTTAAATAAAGTCTGAGTCCCTGATAGCATCAACCCTGTGATCCCACACACCGCTGAGTGTGTGGGTGGCTCAGTTATGGGCGTTGGCATTGACGTGTTCCACTTTGTAGTACATGAAATATTTTCAAGTATGAAGGAACAAACTCCTATTTTTCCAGTTTCTTTTTAATGGAAGAAGTTTTAGAATTTTAAGAAATAGGTTGGAGATTTTTAGTATTCCCTTATCTTGATTCTTTTTGCATTTGCTGCAGCTCCCATGTCTTGTCCCAAGAGCCTTGGCTTTACCTTCAGCAGAATTGCTCGTGGACGTTCTCATGACCAAGCCTTCTTTCTCACGAGCTTTTCTCAGCATCAGGATAACTAAGCATATGTTGAAAAAGAACCAATATGAAGTTTGTTCAGTTTTCCCTTCTAGCATTTGATCTGGGTATGGCTCTGTTCTAGTTTGCTAACTGCTGGAATGCAACACACCAGATATGGATTGGCTTTTAATAAAAGGGGATTTATTTTGTTAATTCTTCAGAGGAAAGGCAGCTAACTTTCATCTGAGGTTCTTTCTTATGTGGGAAGACACAGGATGATCTCTGCTGGCCTTCTCTCCAGGCCTTTGGGTTCCAACAACTTTCCCCAGGGTGACTTCTTTCTGCATCTCCAAAGGCCTGGGCTGAGCTGCGAGTGCTGAGATGAGGAATGCTGAGCTGCTTGGGCTGTGCTACATTGAGCTCTCTCATTTAAGCACCAGCCTATGAAATCAAACATCATTCATTGCAGCAGGCACGCCTTCCAGCCAACTGCAGATGTAACAGCAACAGATGAGGTTCACATGCCATTGGCTCATGTCTGCAGCAACAGAACTAGGTGCCTTCACCTGGCCAAGTTGACAACTGACTGTAACTACCACAGGCTCTAACTTCAAATTGTCAACACAATAACATTTCTTTTTCTTTAATAACATTAAAGAAAATGTTATTTTCTTTATTTATCACAACATTTATTTGTGATCATAAAGACAATACATATATAGTCCACAACACTTGAAAAGATGTTGACCAATGACTGAAATTTGGAAAAGTCATACTTTAAAAAGTGAAATATTAAAAAGTACATTTAAATGAGCACCCGCCAAATGGTGTGGCTCTTTACATGCATTCTGTCATTAAATTAGTATCAAGCAACTCGTGAGTGATGGCACTGACATTTGAGAACCAGGTCTGCCTGGCTCCGAGATCAAGTGCTCTTTCTATTGAACCATATTGTTCTCCTGGTTGTATGTTATACCTAGTACACATACACACAGTCACTTTTTTTTTAATGCTCTTGCATTGCTTTGGACATACTATCTCGCCTCCAAGGACTTCTCTTCCCTCTTGTGTCAACTGATTGTAATTAAACTTAGCCTCACTCAGGTAAATGAGTTCTTTTTCACAAAGCACAAGAACCATGCCTGTTACATAAAGCACTTTATAATCATTTGCCTTTATTATTATTGCAAAGAATCATAATTCTTTTCCTTTTATAATTACATGAGATAGATAGAAACATTTCTACCAAAATCCAGGTTTTTAAATTATAGTAGGGTATGGAGCCCTGTGCATTGCCTGATTGCAATGAGATATCCTAAGTAGAATAGAAAGAAAAAATGCTTTAAATGAGAGGGTATGAAAACAAGAAATTAAAAGAAAAATAAATTCATATTGGAGGAAAATATAGCTAGATCATTTCTATAAGGAAAAATGGTCCAAATAAAATTTGATCTATAATGTTTTGTAGGATATTTGATCATACTTCTTAATGAGTAAAAATTCAGGCTAAATTGCCACAAGTGTAATTTCCACCATTGACTTCTGTAGAATGACTGTGATGTAGCATGGCTATGTAGAAATACTCATTTTAAACGTATTTCATTTTCTAGTCTGGACATTTGTACCTTGTCTGAAGGTTGAACCTGAATTTTATGGCTCTCAGACCTCCAGGAATGCTAAACTCTACCGCAAAATACATGAGAGATTCAAGCTCACCAACAGTCCACACTTGATATATAGTCCTTGGCAAAAGTGTAGCAGCTGACAGAGACTGCTAATGCAGCAAGCCTTTACTTCTGTGCAGCCTGGCAGTTGAGCCAGAAGATTGAGAGTTTCAGTGGATGCCAGCTTAAAATTCATTTTTGTAATAGATTCTTGAGTCTGGGTTTACTGAAGCATGAACTCCTAAGGTTTTATCCTGGCAACAAAAGATATGTGGAAAATAAAATAGTCGTAAATACGACTGAAGCATTTATTAAATTGCTAGCAGGAAAGTAAGAAGCCCAGCTTTGTATGTATGTTCTTTATAGCGTCAATAAAATATTATTTTTATAACTCCTTAACTTTTTTTTATTAGAGAAGTTGTAGGTTTACAGAAATATCTTGCATATAGTGCAGAGTTCCCATATACCATCTTATTATTAACATCTTGCATTACAGCTGTACATTTATTTATACTTATGAAAGAACATTTTTATAATTGTACTATTAACTGTAATCCATGCTGCATCTTAGGGTTCACTGTGTTGTATGGTCCTGTGGATTTTCTTTTTGAAAAAAATAAACATTATTCTAGTACCATATATACAAGCCCAAATTTCCCCTTTAACTGCATTCCAGTAGATATTTCAGCACTGTTAATTACATTTGCAATGTTGTGTGCACTTTCACCCCCATCCATTACCAAAACTTTTCCATCCCAAACAGAAGCTTTGTACAATTTAAGCATGAAGTCCCTTTTCCCGACCCCAGACCAGCCACTGGTAATCTTTAGTCTTTGTCTCTTTGAATTTGATTATTTCAGTTGTATCATATCAGTGAGATTGTACAAAATTTGTCCTTTTGTGTCTGGCTTGTTTCATTCAATGTGTTGTCTTCAAGCTTCATCCATGTTGTTGCATGTATCAGAATTTTGTTCCTTTTTATGGCTAAATACTAGTCCCTTATATGGATATACTGCATTTTGTTTGTCCGTGCATCAGTGGATAGACCCTTGGGTTGCTTCTGTCATTTGGCAGTTGTGAATTGACAATTGTAAATAATGCCACTGTGAATACTGCTGAGCACATATCTTTCTGAGTTTCCACTGTCAGGTCTTTTGGGTATATACCTAGAAATAAGATGCCAGGTCAGGTGTTAATTCTAAATTTGCCTGTCTCAAGTACTACCAAACTATCCTCCGCAGCAGCTGTACCATTTTACATTCCCAACAACAGTGAATGAGTGATCTTGTTTCTCCACATCCTCTTCAACGCTTGGATTTCTTTTAATGTGCTGTGGGATTTGGCTTGCTGGTATTTTTTGAGAACTTACTCATCCATGGTCATAAGAGATACTGGTCTGTAATTTTCTTTTCTTGTGGTGTCTTTGTCTGGCTTTCAGATGAGGGTGATGCTGGCTTAATAGAATCAGTTGCGGAGTATTCCCTCCTCTTTGGCTGTTTGGAATAGTTTAAGCAGGATTGGTTTTAACTCTTGGAATATTTGGTAAAATTCACCTGTGAATCCATATGGCTCTGGGCTTTCTTTGTTGGAAGATTTTGGTTTACTCATTCAGTCTCTTCACAAGTTGTTGCTTTGTTGAGATCTTCTCTTTTTTCTTGATTCAGTGTAGGCTGTTCATGTGTTTCTAGGAATTTGTCCATTTCATCTAGATTATCTAATTTATTGGCTATAGTTGTTCATAGTATCCTCATTATAGTCCTTTTTATTTCTGTGGAATCATCAGTAAAGTCTCTTTTTTCATTTCTGATTATAGTTACTTGCATCCTCTATCTTTATTCCTTTGTCATTCTAGCTACAGGTTTGTCTATTTTACAGATCTTTTCAAAGAACCAACTTTTGGGTTTGTTTCTATTGTTTTATTTTTAGTCTATATTTTGCTTATCTCTACTCTAATCTTTATTTCCTTTTCTCTGCTTGATTTGGGTTCTTTTTGCTTGATTTATTTTCTAGATCCTCCAGTTTTGAGGTTTGGTCTCTGATATGAGATGTTCCTTCTTTCTTAATGTAGTTGTTTAGAGTTATAAATTTCCCTCTCAGCACTGCCTTTGCTGTATCCAATAGATTTTGGTATGTTGTGTTTTCATTTCCACTTGTCTTAAGGTAATTCCTATTTTGCCGTTTGATTTCTTTTTAGAACCATTGGTTGTTTTGATTTCTACATGTATGTGAATTTTCCCTTTCTCCCTGTTATTGATTTCTAGTTTCATTCCATTGTGGTCAGAGATGATATAGAGATGATACAATTTTTAATATATTGCGACTTGTTTTGTGACTTAACATATGGTTTATTCTGGAAAATGATCCATGTGCACTAGAGAAAGTGTATGTTCTGCTGCTGTTGAATAAATTATTCTATAATGTCTGTTCTAATATTGGCTTAAAGTATTGTTCAGATTTTCTATTTCCATTTTAAAGTCCTATCTAGATGTTCTATCCATTATTGAAAGTAGTGTAATATTGGTATGGAACCGTCTATTTCTCCCTTCTAATCTGTCATATCTTCATATATTTTGAGGCAGAATATTTATAGTTATGTCTTCTTGCTAAATTGACTCCTTTGTCAGTACATATTGACCTTCTTTTTTTTGAGTTACTGCTTGTATAGTATTATTTTCAATCTTTTTTCACTTTCAACCTATTCATGTCTTTGAATAGGTTGTCTTATAAACCATATATAGTTGGGGAGTGTATTTTTTTCTAGTCTCTGCATTTGGATAGGCGAGTTTAATCCATTCACGTGTAAAGTGACTGTAGGACTTTGTTCTGCCATTGTTATTTCATCTTTGCAAATCATTTATACCTTTCTTGACACTCAATTCTTTTGTTAATGTTTACTTTCATATTTATTTTATTTTTTGCAGTGTTCAATATTGAATCTTTTCTCATTTCTTTTAGTATATATTTTTCATGTTTTCTTTGTAGTTATCATTGAGTTAAAATTTAACATCCTAAATATGTAGCAGTCATTTTTTGATACTAACTTAACTTTACTTAACAGTATTCCTACACCCCCGTCCATTTTTTGTACTAGAGGCAAATTATATCTTTGTACTTTGTATGTCCCAAACCATAGGTTTAAATTAGCAATTGGCTTGTGCCCACCCCTGATCTTAGGCAAGTGGATTTCTATGTCCCTTTTAGGCACCAGCAGACTATGCCAGGGACAGGACCCTCTGATGGCCCGTCATTGTAGATGGGATGGATGCTCGTGACGGCCACATGGAAAGAGCATTTAACTGGCATTTACCATAATTTACCAGCTTCTTCCCCCTCCTCTTCCCAGGATGCTGAACAGTATTCTTTCAGATTCCAGAGTCTCAAAATAGTGGATTCAGACAGTTCCTGCCTGTTTCATAGTTGTTCTGGTGGAAGGATTTATCCTTAGAGCTTTCTACTCCATCATTTTCTCAATGTCTTCCTCTCCCATGACTTTCTATATGTTGCACAAATTTATGTCTACACTTTGGTTACATGAACTGTCTGGATTTATCTGGAATTTTTAAAAATAGATGAAGAAATCCCTCTCAACTAATGTTCTCTAAATTGTAAGGCACTCTCCCTGATGTAAAATAAAGTACATAGTTTGAATGTCATACGGATGTTTGAATTTGAAACTTTTCTGTATGTCATAAGAAATTTGGAAATATTTTAACTATTTTTTTGTCATTAGAATTTCTCTGCACAATTGTGATGATCAAAATTTATAAATTATCTAACATTACTTTAAATTAAGTAAGGGGAAACAGTGCATTTTTTTTTTAATTTAGCAAATATTCATTAAGAATCTGTTGGCTGGCTACTGTTCTCTATGCAGGGAAATCATTCGACCCAAAAAATCCCTTTGGTTATGGTGCCAATAGTCTGGAAATTTCAAAAAAAAAAAAAAAAAAACACCCACAAATATATTTTTAAAATATAAATGACAATAAACGCTCTTTAAGAAATGAAGAACTTGCTGAGATAATGGATAGAGGGAATTTCAAGGAATTGTGTAAGAATTTCCACTCAGAGAAGATGCCATTGAATCAGAGCCCTTGTCAGTCATGGCAGGCTGACCTAGGCTGCTGTCAGCACCACCAAATCTCTGTGGTCTTGTTTACTTAATAACTCAAGATTCATTTATTTTCACCCTGCATAACTGAGAGGCCAATGTGAGTTGGCAGGGAAGCTGTCTTCTTCATAGTAACTTAAGGACTCGGAGTGAGGCAGACTGTCTCCTAAAGGCTTCTGCCCCTCGGTGACTTATGGCTTATCACAGGCCATAGGAAGTCACACAAACGGGTAAATCTAAGTTTAAATATGGGGAGATGTGCTCAGTTCCCTGTGCCTGAAAATCGGACATTGGCGACCAGTAGTAATGGCTTCCACTGACCAGGATGAGAAGGAAATGACCGTATTAAGAGTTGGGGTGACCAAGTTCTTGGTAAAGGAAGCTGCATAGAAAAAGGCTCTGAACTAGGGAAGAGGTGAGTGTGTTTTGAAGACGTGAAAGCAGAACCATGGAACTGAAGTGTTGTGAACAATTCTCTTTATACAATTATATCTTAGTTAGGAGGGACAATGTTTTGAATGATCTTCTGTCTGACTTCCATTAAAAATATTAATGTGGTAATAATGTCCAATATGCTTGAAATATTTTTCCTAATTATTTATCATTTAACCTTGTTTGTTTCCTTAGTTGTCAGTAGGGTTATCTTTAGACTGAAAATTTTTCATATTCTACTACAGTTTTGGTGAGCGAGCAGTGATGTGAAATAAAAAATCATACCAATTTTTCTTTGGTTGGGATTGCATTTAGTATTGAGACTTCTGTGTGTCAATGTTATTTATAGGATTTCATGATTTTCATAAAACTTTCAAGTTTATAAGAATAATTGTGCTATGTTTCTTTTGTGATTGACTTCTGTTTGCTAGCCCCTGAAAGAGAAAGAGGTCTAACTATTAAAATTTTATGCTAAAAGAATGTTGGGAAGATAACATAAATTTCTAGTGGTGAAGTTATTTTTATTCAAGGGCATTGGTAAGATATGTCTGATTTCTTACAGTTAAATGAAGAACTCTGAGAAATGTCTCCAAATAAATTCTGTACCTTAATGATAATTTTTTATTTATCCCTGGAACGTAGGCCAGCATTCCCCAGATCACCTGTAGTTTAGGAGTGCTTTGTTTTTAACTAAGTGAATTTTAAGTATAACACTTTGGATAGTTTTAAAAATCTGAAATATAACAAAGGACACTGTAGGAAATCATTCATGTACATACCACACAAATGAAAGTAGAGTTAATTAAAAAAAATACTTGCTTCACAGCACTTCTCCTCCTCCTCTCTCCCCTTCTCTTTTAAAATAAATAAAACTTTACAGATAAAATTTAAGTCCTTCATGTTCGTCTCATTTCTCCTTCCCCTCCTTGTCCGGGGGTAGCTGCTAATCATGAATTTGAGTCTGTTTAGTCCATGCAAGTTATATATCTATGACATCAGTATTTCCATAAATACTATGTCATCATTCCATGCAATTTATATATCCACTGCATCAATATTTCCATACATAATATATCACTTTGTATTTTTAGTGAACAGAAGTCCTCTCAGTCTTTATTATTATTATTCAACTGGCTATTCTCATTCAATATTATGCTTTAAAGATCTTCCTATGTTCTTACCTATAAAATTAGTTTTTATAGGTAAGAACTAAGCAATGGGCAATATTACACTGCATAAATGTTTGGCAATGTACTTATCCAGTCTTTTGCTGATGGACATTTGGATTTGTTCTCATATTCCACGATTAAAAAGTTGTTCCTATGAACATCTTTAAAAATATTTCCTTGTGCAAATATGAAAGTTTTTCTTCACTAGGTATCTGTGGTTGTGCTTGATGGAACGTATGCATCTTCAGCACGTTAGGCATTGTCAGATGCAGCTCATACATTCACGAGCACAGGTCTCTCTTATCCGGCATCGTCACCAACACTGAGCAGGTATCCTCAAGTCGGGAAGCTGAGCTGTAGATTGCACAGCCTGGACTTTGAGTCCCGGCTCTACTACGAAGGCCACTAGCTCATAACCTTGGACACTATTTAACCCTTCTCTACCTCCCTTTGCTTATCTGTAAAATTAGGGTAATAATGGTTCATGCTGAATAAGATTTTCATAAGGTTTAAAAAGCATAAAATATGTAAAGTGTTTACGACACTGTTTGATATAGTTTTTTGCCTGTTTAATGGGTGTCCAATAATATTTCATTGTTATTTAATTTTTATTTCCCTGAGGGTAAGTTTCCATGTCTTTTAATTTATTTAGCAACCATTTGTATTCATGTCTATGAATTGCTTACTGTTTTCTTCCTATTTTTCTAGGGATTCTTACCCCTACTTGTTGATTGTGGGCATTTTTATGTTTTCAGGGCCTTAAATTGTTGTTTGTAGCTCCTCTACAAGGGCAGAGATTTGCTCAGACTCTTGCTTGCCTTACAACCTCTGGTTATCGCAATTATTCTTACATAGAAGATTTTAGTTCTAACCAATTTCCTTTTACCATTCTCTTTCCTTATTATTTCTGCTTAATAGTAAATATCTAATTTTAGTTATGTTAAAATAGTTAAAAATCCTTTGCTTGATGTTTAAGTAATAGCAGCTTAAAAGGATCTGGAATAACATTTAGGGAGAGACTATAAATGAGAATGAATGTATCAAATATGAATAATAGAGCTGTGAGAAAAGCTATTAATTCTAAAAAAAAAAAAATCTAAATGGGAATTGAATGGACTTCTACACTAAACAATTAGTTTTTCTCCCATCCCTGCCCTTTGCCATTCCATGTGCATTTAGATTTCTAGATGTATATTAGACGCCTCCATCCATCACGGACCTTCATCACCTGTGGTGGAAAATGTGCTGTCATAACCCTCATGTCATACTCTCTAATGGGATTAAAATTCTGTGAAGTAACCCCTGCTGGCAATCGCATTCATCCACTCTATAAAGCGGATTATGTTTTTGAAGATGAATACTATATACTTTAAAATTTTACCAGCTATAATCACTTGAAATAAAATATTTTAAGAACCATTGATTTATACCAAATATTAAAGTTCTCTAATGTTTTCCCCCCAAGCAACTCATTTTCAATGCTTGGAAACTTTGATGGGTTCCAAGTCCTTACATTTTATGTGTCCCGCAGACTTAACTGTCCTAAATATTTCATGAAGGTTTTAGCATAGAATTAGTGAAAATTCAAAACTTGGAGATGGGCAGACATTAGACTTTACTGAGTCAGATGCCGCAAATGTAACGACGGCTTTGGGGCTGTGGCCCCCTTCCAAGGTAAGTTAATAGTTCGGCTGAGCCTCAGATGGTTTTCCAAGGGCGGGCTTTTCATTCTCGGCTGGTCGGCATTCTCGCCATCACTTTTTGGATGTCACCTTTCAAACAGGGCTTTTTATCCACATCAAGCCTAAATCAGTACAGCCCATATAATGTCTCGCTCATATCTTTTTGAAACTTCACAGCTGGCCTCAATCTTGGCAAGTTAATATGAATGAGACAAAAGCAGTTTTCCACATTTAATGACTGCAAAGAATCTGGACTAAATCTAGCGTGTGTACTTGTGCAAGGGCTCAGCCTCTTTTGAACATCTTAATTTGTAAGATTTGCACGTGACATGGGAAAGACGCTCAGACTTGGGCTCCAGTGAAGAATATTACTGAGCTATCAATGTTCCAAAATCCTGCCCGAAGTTGAATGCACATGCAAATAATAATAGTTGCCCATGGATTTCATCTTTCACTTATAGGCCCACATATGAGAAAAATGATGTCGGACACTTAAATTTTAACTACCATTTTAAACTTAATTTGAAACTTCAGCTGTGAATAGGGTGTCACCTGTGATAGAGTTACTAGTTTAAAAAAACAAATTTGGCTCATTGAATAAAAAAATAATAGTATCAAAAGGAATATTTTGGAAAGATGTTGGATAGTTCATAGAATAAACCGGCAGGCTAGAGAAACAAGCTTGGAGACTAGGTAGGAGCCAAGGGAAGCTTCCACCTGTGGACATGGCTGAGGTCCTACCTAGTTAGTTCCTGGTTAGTCCCTGGTTGAACTCTCAGTTTAGTTCATGGGTACTCATTGCTGCCTCCGCTGTTTTCTTGCTGCCGGGGAAAATTTCTAATTGTACGTCCTTACATCAACTCCAGCCATTGACACTCACACACTGGGAGATTGCCCCCAAACAGGAAGGAGGTTTCGATGCAGGGCAGGCCAAGTGAAGGTACATAACTTACCATATATTTGACCGTGATTTTTATGGGCCCCATAAATCCAGTTTAGGAGAAGTCAATTTGCACATGCCTTCACATCCAAGAGGATGAGATAATATTGAAAACAATGATATAGAAGTCTTATGGATTTCAATTATTCAGACTAATTAAGAATTACAGTAGAGTCATTTTGGCAAAAAACTTTTATTTGCCCCTAGAATGTATGATTATTTAAGGAAGCCCATTGGGACTTGCTATTTCCAATCTGTATATTCAAATGAGCATTCTGTAGTTACCTGGAAATTGGAACTATTTGCTATCTGAGTGGAAATATATTCACCACAATCATATACCAAAAAAGAAGATATGAAATATGAATATACTTCTAGAAATTTGAAGGTGTTTTTTTCCAGTAGAATTTTGAATTTTGTTTTCCCTTATTAATCAGGGACAGAAGAGAAATATAAAGTAACAGGAATCTTAGTCATTTAATTTTTGTGGGTAGAAACATGTTGTCAAGTTAACAAACATCTGGTTGAAAATATTTGAATTTAGTTTAGCATCGTGATGTTTTGGCTGTATCTGGAATATCAGCTAACTTTGGAAATGTGGACATCTAAGGCCATTTTGGGGGGAGTGTTTCCTTGCCTGTTCATTCTTAGGCACTCGGAGCCTCTCACACAAGTTCAGGCTCTGAGAAGCTCATTGCATTGGGGCCATAGTTCCTTCCTACCTACATCTGCTCTTGGGGGCATGAGGCATAGTCTCCTGGCAGGAAGATAAGAGACCGTAGATAGAAAACAATCATCTGAAAAACAGATAATGTCATAGCTAATCAAGAACTCATGATGATTCTTTTGTTACGAGGGCAGAGCCGTCCTGCTGGAATAAAGGCTGAGAGTCGTGAGTCTGAAGAGGTGTCCTTTTTCATAGACCACATATATGGATAAATGCTGGGCTTTTATATTTCTCCACTGTGCTTTCTGGCGAGGTCAAAAGGAAGATTTTTTTTTTTCCCTGAGTAAAAATTATGTGGGTCTGGTATTTCTCTCTGCAAAATAATTTATTTCTGGCTGCGTAGGATTAATTCTCAGGCTGTGAAAACTGGCTTTGGTTCCAAACAGATCTCTGGGAAAGAAGGAGCTTGAAGAATAGAGAAAATAACTCTGTAAGGAAGTATATTATTTCTTGGAAGGATACTGCTATAGATTTAAGTGGTTTCTTCCAACTTGCACATCCAAGAAAAATGTTATCCGTATATAATTTTTATCCGTATGTAGTTTTGAGGATCAAAGTCACAGTGAAGTTTATGTAGACAGTTCTGTCTCCCTCATCTTTTGCCTTGCAATGTCCCTATAATAATAGCCATCATAAAATAAAGCACAAGATAGTACTTTTGTAAACTAGAAAGTGCCCCTGAAATGGTAGTTCATTGTAACCACAGCAGCCACGAGAGGAAGACTAGCTGCCTGGTGCTGCGTGTTGACTCCGAGAAAGAGGAAAGCACAGATTTTTATCTCCCGAGCTACTCACGTGCACGGTACGAGCTGTAAGTAGTTTCCTCACTACACACATTTTACAAAGGAGGGAACTGAGTTAAAGTAACTGATTCGGGCCACCAGGGAAGCTACGGTTCTGGTCGTAAATCCGGGTCTGTCCACCTGCAGCCTTGTGACCTCAGTCTCCGTGCCATGCGCATGTCTACAGGGCACTTGTAGGTACCGAGCTCAGCTGGGACCTTGCCAGAGCCACAGAGACATGCAGTAGACATATCGAGTCTCCAGATTGAAGATTAACTGCTTGTAGAGCTCAATATCATGGGGAAACAAACAACAAGACCTCACTCTGTTATCCTTATAGGAAATTCAAGAAAGCTAATTATGGGAATCTCAATCACATCTTTTTTATCTGGCTCAGTGACTTAATTGCATTTGTGAACTTGGGCAAATTACCTATCACTGTGGCTCAGTTTCCTTTTCTCTAAAATGGGGATAATAATAGTGCTTATCTCATAGTATTGTTTCAATGATTAGAAAAATAAAAATATGTGATATAGTCACCAAGTAATCACTAAGTGTATGATATTACATATATAAAAAAGGTAATCTAATTTAGCAATATAGTAGCATAATAATCACTGAATACATGTTAGCTATTATTAGCTTTAGTATTGTTCTTATTTCCTCTGCTCTGTATTTAGTGGCAAAATCCTACTCAAGGAATTTGGAACCATGTGCTTTCCATCATCAATTATGGGCCGTTAGCTTTTACACCTGCAGGAAGAGATGTAATGCATGGGAGCACAGAACAATCGCTGAACTGTGTTCATTTATAAATATTTTCAATTCTATTCACAGTTTGGGAGTTTTGTAGCTGCTAAGAAAGCTTAAGTGCTACAGTCGTGTCACGAGATTCTGAATTTCTCAGTGAAGTATTTATGGGTGGAGCCATGTCCCCTGGAGGGAAGCCAACTGTGTTGTTTTATTAAGTCTATTTCAGGCAGCATGTTTTGAAGATAGGACAAGGGCCTCTTCAGCTGATAAAATTAGTTACGTGTTTGCCAAAGTGAGTCTCATCCCACAGCCTTCTTGAATAAAAAATATTTTATGAGCAAATAAATTTTGAACACTCCCCTGCTATAACCTTCACTGGGAAATTGACAGTGATAATGTACATGAGTATATTAAGAGCTCCTGAAATGTGTATAGTTTCCTACACACCCAAAACAAAACAAAGCTCTGTCTTTGTTCAAATATATATGCCTTTGATCACAGAATCCTTTTATTCCTTTTTTTTTTTTTTTAGCATAATGCCACTAATATTCTGAGGAGGAGCTTGTGTTCTCTTAATCTCGTTTTGGGAAATACTGGTTCTCCACTCAGCTGGTATATTTTATTGTTATAAAAATACCTTGGCAATTCAGAGTGTCCAGTCATAAGTTTCTAATTGCCATTTTTATGTTGCACGTTGCAGGAGAATGAGTCAGGAGGCCGAAGTTGTTATATCAAATCCTTTCAACTGGGGACTAGTTGCTGAAACTTCCCAGACTTTATTTTCTCATCTTTTAATCATATAAGTAGACCAATTAATCTCTGAAGTGCTTTCCATCTCTGTAAGTTACTAGTTTAATTAAGACGTAAATAATACTTGCAGAATCTCAAAATGCTTTTACGAACCCCGTCGTAGTTGTCCTAGATGCCTCTTGGGAAGCTGCCAGCAGAGCTCAGCAGCTCTCTGACCCTGCAAACTGCCTTGTGAGTTCACCGAGCAGTAAGAGTCCGTACCTTCAGCACATACGGTGCCTGGCTTCCTAGCTGCCGGGCCGGCATGGCCTGCAGCCTCTCCCAGCCATGACAGGAGCCTTGTGCACGGCCCACCTGCTGGGAGGACAGAGCTAGGTGGCTGATGGGATTTGAAGTAGGTTGGCTACACCTGCTGAAAGAGAATGTCCACAGCTGAAAAATACTTGGGCAGCAAGAGCAACGGAAAATGTACCGCCAGGCAGACCTGCGGTGTCCTGGAGCATGCATGCTCCCTGTTTGAAGGCATATCGAAGTGGCCAGTGAAGCATTTAATAATCCAGGCCTAAATTATTAGTTGAATAGAGGGGTCATAGTCTCTAAACAAGGGAAAGCACAAATGTATATGGAAAAGAGCATTTAATGGAGAGGAGAAACTGCTGCCCAAACACAGGCCCCGAAGACACACTGCTCAGAGCTGTGGAGAGGCGGCCTGGCGTGGTGGCTGAGGGCATGGGTTTGGATGTCAGATGCATTTGTCCTTCCGTTTCTGGTTCTGGTATGCACATCTGTGCGACTGACGATTTATTTAGCTTCCTAAGCCTAGTGTCCTGATTTATAAAGGAGGGGCTAGTCATACTGACCGAAGGTGGTTGTGCAGATTAAGTGACATGATGGCTGGAAAACACTGCATAAACTCCCGACAGGCACTAAAAAAGAATAGAGGACAGATGAAGCTTGGATGTTGGCATCCAGAGGTGTGTGTGGGCATGTGTTTGTAGGCATAAACAGGGCCATGCAGATCTTATCTGCACCAAGGAAGAGCAATAATACAGAAAAACGTGGCATTATGACAGTTCCTGGCCCCCACAACTCTGACTTGCTGTGTGTTCTTTGAAGCGAAACACCTCTGAAATCACTTGTGAATTTTGTTGCATTTTCTACCAGAATCTACCTGCTCTCAAACATAACCTCTAAAAGCCCCGCTGCCTCAGCCCTGACGGTTCTCTCTCCGTTTCCCCTGGATCTGGGCACTTTGTGCTGTCTGCTGCACGGAGCGCTTCACCTGTGGCTGGTGGGACCCAGGACCTGAATGTTCATTTTATTCAGTTTAAGTTTCAATTTAAAAAGCCACATGTGGCTATAGTTTGGGACAACACATAGATTATAGCAAACCACCTGGCTGTAAGAATTTTGCAATGGCTAAAAATCCTTTCTCTAAAGTACTGAACTTCTTTTTGCAAATTCTGCAGTTTAAAAATTGGTTCTGATTCTTTTAGATAAAGAATACCAGGTGCTCTTCTCTAGTGATAAATCATCAGCCACACATTACTCGAAAACCTTCTATTCAGGGAGCTGCGGAAAGTTTCAAGTTTTGACTCTATGGAAGACAAAATACTCCGTAGAAACCTTAGGGATACTGTTGAAATTATCGTGTATGTCTAACCAATTATCTGGTCATTTAAACAAAAAATGTCCAGGAAAACAAAAGAAGAATATACATTCCCCATTTATGTGACACAAAACTGTATCCAGCTTTTAAAGCAAGCTTTTTGATTAGGTTCTTACTTGTTTTTTGTGCACTTACTCTGTCCAGTTTGAAAAGATCTGTTTTATAATCATAATTTTTTCTTGCATTTCAGAAGTTGATGCTCTTTCTATTTCCCTATAGTTTTTAGAATATAAACTCTATATCCTTTTAATGGACTGTAATTTTTAACACTATAAAACATCTTTATTTGGCTCAGTTAATGGTTTTGTCCTTGAATTCCACTTTGATCTGTTATTTCTTATTGCATCTTTTGCTTTGATTTTGATTTTCCCTGACTTTTCTTTGCCTTTCATTTATTTCAGATTTTTGTCATTTTATGTTGTTTCTATTATACATCAAGTGGAGCTGAATTTTGTTTTTTAGATCAGAGCTACAAATGTCTTTTTTGTTTGTTTGATTATGTACAAATGTCACATAATCATATGTGTTGTGATTTCATTTATTTGGTTTCATTCCCATCATTTTATTTTCTGTATACAAGTCATTATATTGTGTTACTTTTCTCTTTGTACCTCTGTTATCTATTTTGGATTAATCAATTATATTTCCTTCTATTTTACCACCCTACTCCCTTTAATTCAGAAGTTCTACTGTGTTTTTCATTAAACTAGTGGTTACCTACCATCATATTTAAACCTCTGTTCCTGTCTTACTGGGACAGTTGTTCCCTATTCCTTTTACCCCAAGACATTTAATATTCCTTCTTGTCACAAACTGAGATTTTAAGAATAATGTATTTTCCAGTCCTCATTACAGAAAATCCCTCCCCTGTTCCCCAATTCCTGAGGTTGTTATTCTAGGCTGTTATTATGTTTGATGCTTATGTATGGCTCTTCTGTTTCAGGAATCCTTTCTTAGAATTTATAAATTAACCTATAAGTTTTGTTTCACTGTTTCACTTAACTTTCAGTCTGCAAATAAGAAAACTGATGCCAGTCTGTTTCGTCTTCCTTGAAGGTAGCCTGTTCTTTTTCTCTGGAAGTGGAAAGACATTTTTCCATTTAGTTAAGAGATTTCTTAGAGTTCAGAAATTTCATGAGGTTCTTTGTTTCTTTTCCATTTTTCCTGACTAGAACATCATGAGCCATTTTAATTTGAAGATGCAAGGCTGTATTTTTTTTTTTTATTTAAAGCTCAGGAGTTTTTTCTATTATCTCTTTATTACTTCTCTATTTTTGTAATCCCATTTTGGAATTCAGTATGATCATATTTAGGCCTCTGGGCTGGGTGCCTCAGTCTCATCTTTTACTTATGTTATTCATTTCTTAGAAATTCTGCTCTGTTGTGAGTTTTCTTCTATCTGATCTTCCAGACAACTGCATTAGCTTGAAGAAATGACTAATCCCTTTTTCAGTTCTGTTGGGTCTTAGTATTGAAAGTGTTTACTTTCCTGAACCAAAGAAAAACTTCTGTCTTTAAATTTTCTGGGTCTGTGCATGGAGCGGGTTTCTCCATACCAACCCCAGGCAGGCCACTGGGTTTCTCCAGCAGCCACCAGCTTGTCAGCAGGGTAAGACGTGGTCGTTTTCATTTCCTCTCAGCTGGTGTCCGAGTCCCAGGACCTCCTACCAAGGGCCGGGAGAGGTTCCCTGTTCTCAGTGCCCTCCTGGTGCCCGTGCGTGAGGAGCAGGTACAAGGCTGCAGCTCTAGGACCAGGCAGAGGTCACCTCTCTAGTGTGGACCCCTCCCGCCCTGCCCAGCACCTCAGGCTCAGGCAACCTTCTCCCCCTAGGCCGCCTCTCCCCCCACCCTGCAGGCTCAGGCCGCTTCTCCCCCATTCCTGCAGGCTCAGGCCGCCTCTCCCCCCTTCCTGCAGGCTCAGGCCGCCTCTCCCCCCTTCCTGCAGGCTCAGGCCACCTCTCCCCCCATCCTGCAGGCTCAGGCCGCCTCTCCCCCAACTCCCGCAGGCTTAGGCCACCTCTCCCCCAACTCCCGCAGGCTTAGGCCGCCTCTCCCCCCACTCCGGCAGGCTCAGGCCACATCTCCCCCCACTCCCACAGGCTCAGGCCGCCTCTCCCCCCACTCCCACAGGCTCAGGCCGCCTCTGCCCCCCTTCCTGCAGGCTCAGGCCACATCTCCCCCCACTCCCACAGGCTCAGGCCGCCTCTCCCCCAACTCCGGCAGGCTCAGGCCACATCTACCCCCACTCCCACAGGCTCAGGCCGCCTCTCCCCCCACTCCTGCAGGCTTAGGCCGCCTCTCCCCCCACTCCCACAAGCTCAGGCCGCCTCTCCCCCCACTGCCGCAGGCTCAGGCCGCCTCTCCCCCCATCCTGCAGGCTCAGGCTGCCTCTCCCCCCAAGGGGGCCTCTCCCCCTTTCCTGCAGGTTGAATGGCTCTGGGGGTTGGGGGGGGTCCCCTTGGAAGGTTGTATATCTGCTTTTCTTCCTCACTGTTCAGCATTTCCGTAAAACTCCCAAATAATAAAACCCCCCAAAATGAGTTCTAGGGCTTTTGCTCTCTCCTCAGGAGAAATCCCCGGCCCTCTACTTCAGTGTTTACGCTGGAAGTGATGTTAGGACAGAATCACAGAGCAGGGCTTTTCTTTTTCCATCCTTTACATCATGTCTCCTGGGAAGGTCGTGGCTCATTAGGCTTGATGGGCTCGGTAGCATGCCCTTGGCTGCCTGTGTGACTCAGGAGGACTTGATTTGGGCAGAAATTTCAAACGGAAATTAGTATCTTGAATTCACACTATTACACAAAGACTCTTAGCAAATTGTGTGATATCTTATTCACAGCCACCATACATAATCCAGTTTTGTGAGATCATCATGTGTGCATCAGTTTATACACTCTGTTTCCACTGATTCTGTTTCTGACTTTATTAAAAAATGGATAAATGTTTTGTGAGCACAAATTGTTTCCCTGAAGTAAGTACATTCAGACCTACTTAATTATATTCTAGCTTTCTCTTAGTTGCCATAAAATTTGGCCCTTTGATTTGACTTGCACCTTTTGTGTTAATCCTTCACATTCTCTGACGAACTCATGACAAAATATTTTTGTTTCTTTATTTCTTCTTCAAAAGAGAATATCCTTCTGCATAAATAATGCTTTTAGTTTTTATCTCCAGAATGTTTTTTTTGTCCTCAAAGTAAATTAATTGGCTTTGTTCTTGGGAGAGTGCACATTTTAAGTTCATAGGTCATGAATTTTAGGACCACATCTTTGATGGCCTTCATCCTTATGAAATGTGACATCAAAGATAGCAATTTTGTTTGCATCGTTGGCCAGCTCCTAATTATCTTTCCCGCCTCTTCATTCCTAGAGTACCCTTTGATGTCAGCAGAAGCTTTGTGCTTTGAAAGCCGCACAGAAATGGTGAAAGGGGTCCTTCTTTTACAGAGTCCCTTTTCCACTGAAATATTACATAATGGTTTTACGTTAGAGAGAAAATGCAATGGTAATTAAAATAATTGCTCATCTATTTACAGAAGCAAATGTCTTTGTTTGTCTCAAAGCATCAGGAGAAAACCTCTCCCTGATATAACATGGTTAGACAGAGACTCATCTGTAGGAGAAATGAGAAGCAAAGCATGTCTGGGTTTGTTTATTGTGAGCTAGGAAATTATAGAGAGGGGGGCATCTGTGGGGTTGAAACTACTCATTGGAATGGTGCAGGGCTTTGGTCTTTTAGCAGCATGCAAAGCCCAGAAAGCAGGTCTTCCTCATCTGTGCTTAATAAGCACAGCATTCATGGTGTTGGGGTTAAAGGGCACAAGCATTTTGGAGTGAGGTGGGGCTCAAAGTTAAATCTTAGCTCCTGTTTTTTCTGGCTCCTTGATTGTCCACACATTACTTAGCCTCTGGCTCGTAATTTCTTCATTTGCAAAGCAAAATATTTTTTAACACTTCAGGATAAAAGGAGATAGTTTGATAGAAAGAGTAACTGCAAAGTGCCTGCCACAGAGTTAATTTTCTTCCCTTGATTTTCAATACTTAGGGGCAGTGAGTTGCTGTCATGATTCAAGAATGGGATCCCATTTTTCATTCATCAAATGAATAAAAGCTGAGCCGTTTGCCTCTGCTTGGTGTTAGCGAAAGGTTGAGGAAGCAGATTCTCTCTTGCACTGCTGATGCGAATGTGAATTGGTTCCACCTATTCACAGAAAGCAGAGCTGCAGTATCTTTCTTACTGAGCGTATCACCCAGTCGTTCCAGTGTTAGAAAAACTTGTCGAAGTCTGTGGTCCATGAGTATGTCTGAGGATGTGCACTGAGCAGCCTGAGCCCTCGGAGATAACATAGCTACCCACCACAAGGGGATGGTCAGCATTGCACGTGGATACTGCATCCCCGTCTGTGGTGCCTCTATGTACAAAAAAGACTCACCATTCATTTTGGTTTTTAGCAATCAAGGCTTGCTTTATTAAACTATAATTTCAAAAACCGAGTTATTCCTTGAGCTTTTAAGTTCAGCTTATGAAAATCATTATTCCATTAAGTCTAGCAGGTTTTGATAGACTCCTTCAGGGGCCTTCATATAATATTTTGTTCTATTTTCGTATTTAGTTAATGAAACACCTCCAGCACTCGTGCTCTGGCCAGTGACACTACACTCCCCTGGGCTTTCTCCCATCTCTCTGGCTGTCCACTCCCGATCTCCTCATTGGAGTCCCCTTCCTCTACCCCACCATTAATTGCTGGGACCCCTCAAGCCTCTCTCCTAGCCTGCTGTTCTCTTATCTGTCTTCTCTTACCCCAAGGGATTTTTATCCACACCCATTAATTTTAAAACTACCTAAGATGACTCATAAGCATGTATCTCTAATCTGCTGGTTGACTCGGAGTTCTATATGTGCCATTAGGCAGCTCCATTGGGATGTATTAAAAGCACCTCACACCCAAGGATGGATTGTCTTCCATTGCCGGTATCCCGGGAAATGCCACCATCGGCCTCTTAGGTCAGCTGACAACCTGCACTGCTCCGATGCCTTCTCCCGCATTGTCTGCATTTAATCACGCCACCGCATCTGCCTGTTTACCTGTCGAGTCCAAGCACTTCTGCTTCAGCCCCACCTCACTTCTGGTGTTTCCTCTCCTGTCTCCATGATCCCCTTCCTCAAAGACTTCCCAACATCTTCTTTTAGCCTCTTTTTAGTCTGTCCTC
Source organism: Tamandua tetradactyla (assembly GCF_023851605.1). NCBI lineage: Eukaryota > Metazoa > Chordata > Mammalia > Pilosa > Myrmecophagidae > Tamandua > Tamandua tetradactyla. Next base: position 6,842,489 of record NC_135346.1, on the reverse strand, counting down.
CACACAGTATGTAGAGCCATCTTTTCAGTATTCAAGTATAATCATGCCACTCCATGCCTCAAAGAATCGTGTCCCGTTTATCCTCAGCAGACCCAAATCCGTCCCGTGGCCTGGAACGCATTGTTCCTGAAACAGCTCCTCCAAACGCTCCAGCCTCGTGCTTCTCCTGGAGCCCTTCTCCCTGCTCAGCAGCCCTTGCCCTGGGTGCCCCTTGCTGTCCCACCTCTCCGCAAAGGGCCTCTGAACTTTCTGCTCCCCCCGACCGTGTCTGCTCCCCCAGCAGACTGTGGCTGAAGGGCTGGGGGCCTTGGCTAAGACCTTTCTCTTCTTCTCCCACCTCCCACTCCCTCTCCCTCCTTCTTTTCCCTTCACTGTCAGACACCCAGAGCCTACCGGCCGATGAAGTCAGTCACTAAGCGTGGTGGTGTGACTCAACTCCAAGTTTCATAATTGGGAGAAAAGTCAGGAGTCAGAACACCGTATAGAAATAACCTCATTTGTACAAATTTTAAAAATCACGGTAATGATCGAGGAAACTGTTACTTGTGTTTTCCTAAGGGAAAAGGATCATAGAAAGTGGGCTAAAAATTTATTTTTTAATTTGATTTTTTTCTGTATGGTTTGAATTTTACCAAGCCTATTATATTATATTTAAGAAATTGTTAATATTCTAAAAATGTATCCTCTGTATAATGATGCTCGACTCTAGTTTTCTAACATCGTTTAACATTCCAGTTACATTAAGAGGACTTGTAAAATTACAGTGAAATCCCCCAGTGAAATCAGTTGTATCTATTTTAAGTAAAATGCTGACATAAGCTATAATCAAAAAGTCAGAAAGTGAACAAATGTTGGGAAGGATTTGGAGAAACTGGAACCTTCGTACATTGCTGGTAGGAATACAAAATGGTTCAGCCATTTGAGAAAACAGTTTGGCAGTTTATTTAAAATTTAAACATAAATTTACCGTACAAACCAGCAATTACGCTCTTAGTAACTAGCAGAGAGAAAGAAAAACACACATGCACACAGAAATGTGCACGCAGATGTTCCTAGCAGCATTACTCATAATATTGCAAAAATGAAAACAATCCAAATGCCCATTGACTTGTTAATAGATAAATAAATGTAGTCTATCCGTAAAATGTATAAAAAGGATTAATACATGCTACAATGGATGATCCCCATGTGAGTGAAGGAGGCCAAACACGAAAGACCATGTATTATATGATTCCATTTATACGAATTTTCCAGAAAAGGCAAATTTACACTGACAGAAGATTAGCAGTTTCATGGGGATGGGGCTGAGAATGGAAGGAGGATAGTTTGGGGATGCTGAGAATGTTCTAAAACTGAATCGTGGAGATGGTTGCACAATTCAGTAAATTTCCTAAAAATTCATTGACTTGTACATTTAAAACAGGTGAATTTATGGTATGTAAATTAGACTTCAACAAAGTAGCACGATCAAAGCAGGAATGCGCAGCCAATGCATTTGATGAGCTTGTTAATTGCACTGCTTACTTCATGTGAATAAGAGTGAAATTATACAGAACAAATTAGCATATTATATTGCACTTAGATACTAAAAAATAAAAATGATATTTATGTTTCGCAGTCTAGTTTTTTTTTTTTCCTTTTGCATGAATAGGCACCGGAAATTGAACCCGGGTCTCCAGCATGGCAGGCCAGAACTCTGCCACTGAGCCACCGTGGTCTGCCCTCACAGGCGAATTTTTACCCAGATTTTCTTACTTGTGTAGTAACAAATATGATTGATAGTTCCGGCATACCAGTTGATAAGTAGTTGTCTTTTTCATACTTCTCTAGTGCAGTGAAAGTACCTCCCTGCCTCTGAATGATTGTGCTGTGTATAATAATGTTTTTCCGGTGATGCATGACACGTGTATAAACTTTCATGAAGAAGATTGCACAGTCGGTAACCAATAAATTCAGGTGGTTCATAAGCCTTTTTTTGCCCATAATTAAAATGCAAAAAGAGTTTGTGACAGTGTGTTTATCTGCACCCCAAATTTAAATCCCTCTCCAATATCCAGTATTTGTTCATACTTTACACGCTAGTAATTCTTGAACAAGTTGGTGCCATTGAAAATTTCAATTTTAAAGTAATCAGTCGCCAACCAGAAAGCAAAATTTCATCAGAAAAGAGAGTCAGCATGCTTTGTCAGAGAAGGAGAATGTAAGCAAAGGGAACGAATGGTGAACCTATTCCAGACTTCTCTACAGGAAGCCTGGGGGTGCTAGCTTGATGAGAGTGTTCAACATGAAATGACATTTGCAGAAGACAAAAAAGCTGTTCTGATCCTGAAACTCCTCTTCTCCAAAGAGACCAGAGTTAGAGGGCATGATCTTCAAAAGGTGTTGTATTTAGAAGAAAGAATGAAGTTCCCCATGAGTTGGTTTACTTAACGATGGGTGTATGAGGGAGGCTGTAGGATCCTGAAAATGATACAGAAAGTGAACATGGGGACATATGCATAAATTTACCAAAAAAATAAGTATATTTTTGAAACCATAGTTTTTTTCCTACTTGCTCAGAATTTGTTACTATTTATTGTAAGTCTTAAGATTTACTTAAAATGCCAATCTGTGTATTTTCTGAAGGGCAGAATAGATTTAAAAATTTACAACCTGGCAATTTGTTTGTGGGAATTGTGCTTATTTACAAGGTTGACATATCTGCACGTATACTCTAAAGATTGTCCTTTTCAAAAATGTAATTTGCAGCCAGCACATCTGTTGTTCTTATGCAGGGGATTAAAATGAGCTATTTTTGTGGAAATTCAGCTGCAGAGTAACAGAACTTTAAGCTAGCTTGCCAAAAAAATTACCTATTCTAGATTTTGTTTCTTTATGTTAAATATTTAAAATGCTATTTTCCTCTATATGAGAAAACTCATTCTTCATTTAAAACAGGAAGTTTTTGTGGTTTTAAGTATGATTTTTGTGGTTCTGCAGTGTTTATATGATATCTAAACCATCTTTGCTTGGCATTTTGAATTTTTAATTATATCTAAGTTTTATTTTCTCCAGTAACAACTCTTCATAAAAATTTTACCTAGAGTATTGACTTTTTCTCCTTTGAATATGAGATGTTCTGTTTACTGCTCATGAAAACCTAAATTAGACCTGTTCTACCTTGCCCTTTTCAAACGGCATATCTCATTTTTGCTAGGTCTTACTGGAAAAGCCTGACTGTCATCTTGCCATTTCTAAGAGTTAAATTCGGTATATACAGTCTGTGTGAAAAGGGGCGGAGGGACCTTTTTTCACATACTTCTGTTGTAATTTTATAGCAAATGTGAATCATTGACTGGCTGAGTCCTCAGGAAACTGACCTTTCTCCAATTTCCTGTCTTAGTACACAACAACAACAACACAACTCAAATTAAAACCATTTGGTTATGACTAAATTCTGCTTATGAGAGACTCCAAGGAGTTCATTGCAATAAATCCTCCCAGAGAGAAGGCTAGAATAGAAACACCCAGCACCAGTTTTCAAGTTTCCTGTAGTCATAATCGGCCCTGAATAAACTTTAAGGTGCCTCGTGATCCTCTGAGTACCTTGTTACAATGCTGATTCTGAGTCGGGGGGTCTGGGGTGGGGCCTGAGAACCTGCATTCTGACTGGCTCTCAGGTGATGCGGACACTGCTGGCTCATGGGCACTTCAAGAGGCAAGTCTCTGAATGGGTGGCTGTCCTCAGGATTCACAGAAGAATCTGCCTCCCGTCATGGAGGACATTCAGACACTTGTTAAGATTTTTAGCATCACAGCAGAGCTGGGCAGTGGGTCAGTCACCCACCAGAGGGCAGAGATCACGTCAGAGTCACGTATGTATCGAGGATCCCTGCGTATGGGCTTTTTTAGCGCTCCCGTTCTAATTGCCCTACCCAGAGGACTAGGCTGGCGCAGGCAGAACTCAGATTGCTGGGACTAAGTATCGGAGGCCATCTAGGCTCCCCCAATATTTCTGATATGGAAGGTGTGTGCCTTTGTGTCCCTTTCTGGTCTTCTGAACCTCATTCATCTGGTTGGAAAAGAACATTTTTTTTCCTAGGTAAAGAAGGGTCATAAAGGCAGGTGCCTTCGTGGGACTGAGAAAGCTTTCTTGACCAAAAGGGGGAAGAGAGAAATGAGACAAGATAAAGTGTCAGTGGCTGAGAGACAAACCGAGTCGAGAGGTGATCAGGAGGTTATTCTTATCATATCCCTTTTTAGTTTATGGTGTTTTGGAGAGGCGGGAGGAAAGTCCCTGAAACTGTTGAGCTGTGTTCCAGTAGCCTTGGTTCTTGAAGACGATTGTATTACTATGTGGCCTTTACAGTGTGACTGTGTGATTGTGAAATGCTTGTGTCTGGTGCTCCTTTTATCCAGGGTATGGACAGATAAAAAAAAAATGGATGAAAAATAAATGTTATAGGGGAGTAAGGGATAAAATAAATTGTGTAGAGGAAAATACTCGTGGTCAATGAGAGGGAGGCTAAGGGGTTTGGTACGTATGATATTTTTCTTTTTCCTTTTTATCTTTTTCTGGAGTGATGCAAAGGTTCTGAAAAGGCTCATGGTGAAGAAGACACAACTACGTGATGATGTTGTGAGCCATTGATTGCTCACCATGTATGGACTGTATGTGTGGGAAGGTTTCTCAATAAAAATATTTTAAAAAGAAAAGAAAAAGCAGGTGCCTGAGGAGCTGGGGTCTCAGGCTGAGTGAAGGCGGCTTGGGAGCGAGGGGCCGGGCGGTGGCTGCTGCAAGGATGCACTTCAGGCTCTCACTGCAGGCCCTCGACTTCCAACTTTTCAAGAAAAGCCAGAAACACGAGTCTGATGAGAAATTTCCCAATGGCAAAATGTTGACTATTCACTTAAATTCTTTTAAAACCTTGCGCGGGCCCAGACAACACGATGTCAAGATCATAAAGCAAGTCTCTTCTTATCCTCTCCCGTTGCAGATTACAGGACAGGCCCGTGCTTCACGCAGGTCAGCAACCAGATGTGCCAGGGCCAGCTGAGCGGCATCGTCTGCACCAAGACCCTGTGCTGCGCCACCATCGGGCGGGCCTGGGGCCACCCCTGCGAGGTGTGCCCCGCGCAGCCCCCGCCCTGCAGGAGGGGCTTCATCCCCAACATCCGCACCGGGGCCTGCCAGGGTGAGTCGGGGCCGAGCAGGGCTCGCGGACACTCCTGTCCCTGCCCCTGGGGTCCCGGCCCAGAGGAGGGTGGGCTGGTCTCCAGCACAGCTCCCATTTCCAAAGAGGCACCTGATCAAAAGTCTCAGGGAAGATGGTGGGTCTTTTAGCCACCTGACAAGTCATGCTGGTTAATGCTTACGACGTTGATCAGGAAGAAAAAGATGGGGCCAACTTGAAAAACGAAATTTGAAATATTTCCGACGACCCGAGGGTGAAACTCTGAGGCTCTTTGTGCAGATCCGGTCCACCCCAGCGCACCCCCCAGCCTGCCCGCTCTGCGCTGCGCACGTGCAGATAGCCCAGGCGGAACATTTTCTCTCTCTTCTCCTCTTACTCAAATTATGAGAAACTGAGCCCAGAGAACAGGGATGAGGGAGCCTACATCCTAACCCTATGTCATCGGTAGTGTCTTCAAAGTCAGGGCTTTGTGACGGCAGTCGTTTCAGAGTTTGCAACCTGGATTGGTGACGGTCTCCTCTCCAGATGGTCTCATAGGACCCCCCACCCACATCCTTTCCAGGACTCCCCATCAGGGCCAGATCCGGGCCGGGAGGCCACTGCAACCATAGCCTCCCAGCAAGTTCTCCAGATGCTTGTGCATTCCCTGGTTAATGGTGTCAATTTATTTTACATCCGCCACAATCTTTACCTCTTTTGTCTACTTCTCTGATGTCACAGGTGTCATGTCCATTTTTAGAGCTTGGAAACATGCTTTCTGAGGTGCTCGCAAATGGCAGTTCCCAAGTTATATACTGAAAGGATTTTTTATATTTGAGACCTGGAGAGTTAGATGTATTTGTTGTATTTAAATTGTACATGAGATTAGATCTGAAGTCCTTCATGCTGATGACCACACTGTAAGCAGTGTCTGAGGCAGAGACTTCATCTCCCCATCCCCAACAGAAAGGACATAATGTAGGAAACCAGCCCCATGTCCTCAGATCCTAAGGAGAGTTATGGTTTGGAAGCCTGCACGTAGCCTCAATTCATTGGTTAATAAAATACTGGCTCCCTGGATAATTTGACAAATGCATTCCTCAAAGTAGCCTTCAAAGATTTTTGGTAGTTTTGTTTTTATAAAAGGTGATATTTAAAAAAATCATTTATATCTAAACTTTTTAGAGTCAGAACTGTAGGGATGCTCAGGAGATGATTTGATAACTCATCTTTTAACAACTTTATATTTAATCACATAAAGCCATGTCAGTTGTAGACGTAGATTGGTTTTTGAGTATTTTGTCTCTTGGGATTACTAATTATCACAGGTCAGATGATATAAATGATGAATTTTGGACTAAATGCCATTTTTAATCTGTTGTTTACCATGGACAATGAATTTCTTTATCTTTCACATGAATACCAGTGTCATTGCATAGGTTCCTTCCGGATACAACAGCAATTTCTTCTGTAGAAGATATATCATATACACATTAGATATTATTTTCTATACTATATAGATTTGCTAGATAGTATATAGCTTATCATATACTCAATATAATCTATACAGATTATATTAAACTGTATAGCTTTACTGGATTAAAACTGGCTAGCCTAACAAGTTTAGCTTTTTTTTTCTTCTATAGCACTTATCACCTCCTAAAATATTTGGTTACTTGTCATCTTGATTGTTTTTATTCTCCCTCAGTAAAGATGTAAGCTCTATGAGGACAGAAATCAGTTGTATTCACTGCTATCTCTGTACCAGAAGAGGGCCTGGTACAGTAAATATCTTTTGAATTGATAAATGGGATTAAGATTAGACTACTCCCAAACACCACTATTTTCATAGCAAGAAACAGTCCAAGTTGAGAAAAGTCCTTAATTTAACCAAAACATCTCAAGTTATTGACTCTCCTCATCTTCTCTGTTTAGTTTTTGTTGGGATATTTTGCCAGAGAAGCCTCGTTTTTCAGAAAATAATTTTAAAAATGTATGATCTGATCTCAGACTTTTTCAGCGGCCTTGGGTATTTAGTATCGTCTGAAAGTTTAATTATTTAATTTCATTCACGCAGCAACGATAAGCGCTGGCTCCATTTGCCCCCAAATCTAATGGACTGGGACAGCAATAGTTGCAAAATGAAATTTGCCACATGGTTAAAGTGTCTGGAAAAGCAAGTTAAATAAGATCTGCTTTATTTCAGACTCATGGCACGGTCAGAACATTCTCAATTAGATCCTAATCCTCAGTTCAAGCTATTTTAAGACTACATCTTACCATGATTTCATTTTTCCTTTTAAATTCCCAGACTATTTCTCAAATACTTGTGCCAAATTAATTTGGAAGAGATGGGATGTGAAAAAAATAACTTCAAACACAGTGGACACATGCCATGCTTTTTAATAATAGTGATCTTTTCGTCATAGAATTAAAAAGTTGTATAAAGCTAAAACTAAATTTCACCTGTTTAAATAACTGTAAAGAGCTTAATATTGGTTCTGAAGCATGGTTCACATTCGCCCACGGAGGATCTCTTTGGAGTTCAGAGCATGATGCCATCCTGTAGTTGTTGTCATTAGTTAATTATCTTATCTGTGTCTTAAGAGGGAAAAAACCCAATCTTGTAAAAGACAGGATAGCTTTGTTGAAGAGCAGAGTCAACGAAAAGTTAAGATGTTGTTTTTTTTAAAAAATTAAGCTGCTGGGAAATCAGTAATATTCATTATTTTTCACTGTTGCGATGATGACACTCCAGACTTAACTGGTCAGTGTGATAAAGGTGTTCATTCCTGGGGTGCTCTGGAGCATAAAGTTAGAAGTCAGCCACACAGTTCTTAACCACACCGACAGCCATTTGAGTCTTCCTTGTTGCCAACTCCAATTCATGTTGAGTCTTGTACTTTCTTCCATTTTAGTTACCATTAAAGAAACAAATTTAACTAGCATAGGCCTTCAAATTTAAACTATCACAAAACTAGTGAATTCAATAATCTAAGAATATTTACAGACTTTAAACATGTCATAAACTACCACATGTATATGCTGTATCATTTTCTAACAAATAGTTTATTCTTCTTTAATCTTTCTGGTCTTATAGAACTACTCTAACTAGAAGTGACACTTTGAGATTAGTACTTGGCTTTGGGTCTTCTAGTTTCTCCAGTTAACAGTGTCCACTTAAAAAATGTTTTTAACTGTTTCAATTGTGCATAATTATGAAGGTAAGTTTTTGGATATTTGGGAATTGGGCTTTTATGCTATTTCCAACATCTTCAAACTCATCATCTTGAAAATTACGACAAAATAAATTTGCTCCTTCAGTTCATTCCCTTGCTTTATCATCAGCAGTGACAGACCGATACTGAGCCTCTGCTCTCTTTCAGGCATTGTGAACTGAATTTTCAGACACATGGGACAAAGTCAGGCTCTTGGGAAATGTAATGTCTAGCTCGTGTACAAGTCAAAGACTTATATAAAGAAATAGCAGTACAAACCCTAAATCCAACCCCACAAAACAAATGCTGGTTGTGTTCTTTTCATACGTGATTAGTGTGAAGAAATACATAGTTCCTTTACTCTTAACTATGGATTGAAAAAATAAGAGTTTAAGAGCAGTGAAACCAGGCAGACATGGCTCGTAGACTGAGAGGAAGATGCCCAGAGTAACTAATTATTTCTAAGTCATCTATGCAGTACAAAGTGAAAAGGAGATTTGGCAATTATCTGGTTAATTGATTAGTATAAATTATTGAAAATAGTTACAGCCGAAATTAGTTTATGTTGGATTCTACATTGATCAGGTTTATCAGATCACAGCAAAGTTTATCTTTTAATTTTATGTTGTGTGAGCATAATCCATGCCTTCACAATCCCAAAGAAAAATTTACTTAAAACATGCACAATTGTAGAAACTTCGATTTGAAGATAGCATAATAAAGGCATTTTTACTTTATTCCCCTTCTTTTAACCCCCCAAAACCTAACATGAATGTTGATAATAGAACAAAGGCATTCTAAAATAAAGTTCTACACCCCCCCGCTAAAGGCAGTGATGGACACGTGCAGTTCTGGGGAAGTCACTGGGACCGGGAAAATTTTCTAGACATTTCCTCTGGGGCTTGGCATCCTGACAGGCTACTCGGTACTTGTTGGAATCTCTGAGAGCAGAATGATGGTTGTAGATTTCTGTTGGAGAGGAGGAAACGTCCCTCTAAGAGACCGAGTTCAGACCCTAACTGTAAAAGAGATGAGGAGAAGACCCTAGAGGCATGCCATCTCTGTATGTTCTCCCCAAATTTCCAGTCCCAAGACACTCTTGGAGATAATGCAGAAGGAAAGGAAAGAGGCAAGGAGCAACTCAGAGTCAAAATCTACTGGTTAGTTTCCTAGAGCTTCCATAACAAATACCACAAACTGGATGGCTCAATACAGCAGAAGTATATTTTCTCACAGTTTTGGAGGCTAGGATTTGAAAGCAAACTGTCATCCTCCCTCTAAAACTTGTAGGGAAGAATCCTTCCTTGCTTCCTCCAGTTTCTGGCATTTGCTGACAGTCCTTGGGGTTCCTTGGTTTGTAGTGGTGTCACTCCTATCTTTGCCTCTGTCCTTGCATCACTTTCTCCCCTGGGCTTTTGCAACTGAAAGAGCAGAAGATGGGAGCCGCACCACTGCCTAAAAGCTGAGAACTGGTTCCTAAGCGCCCCCCCCCCCCAATTTTTTTTCAGAGGAGCAGGAATTTGGTGAGGAGCTGTTTGAGGTATGCCCAGTGGAAGTTTTCAAACTCCCACATTTCCTTTTGTTCCACCATCTCCCAAACCTGTCTGTATTTTAGCAGGAAATGGTCCTATTTACATATGAGTAATTACGAGAAAAAGAAATAAGGGTCTGTGATGGTTAGGTTGTGGTGTCAAGTGACCATGCCCAGTTGTCTGGTTAGACGAGCACTAGCCTGATCATTGAGTCAAGGACATTTCGTGGCTGGTTGATAAACCAGAAGGCTGGTATATGAAATCATCAGTAAGTCGATTGCTTCTGTGGCTAATTACATCAGCAGTCAACTAAGGCAGGACTCCCACAATGAGATAACCCAATCAGTTGAAGACTTTTAAGGAGGAAGAGAGACCCTTTCACTGCTTCTTCAGCCAGAGAGCTTCTCCTGTGGCGTTCATCCCGGCCCTTCATCAGAGCCACCAGCTTCACAGCCTGCTTCGCAGATTTTGGACTCTTCCATTCCCACGGTTGCATGAAACACCTTTACAAATCTCACATTTAACAAACAGATCTCTCCTGTTGGTTCTGTTTTTCTAGAGAACCCTGACTAACACAGGGTCCAACATATAAAAACTGAAAAAATAAGAGACGAAAAAGTACGTAAGAAAATGTCTGATGAAAGACTTGCGTCAAAAAGAATTACCCAAATAAATACAAAGTCCAAATACTTCTGTCTTATGTCAAAGAAATTAGAAACAATAAGGACCTTCTTTTAAAAGGCACTCAAAGGAGAGTTATGAGAGTTCAAAAAAATCTATCAAATATAAAAAGAAAGAAATCCATGGAACAGCACAACACAAACTGTGAACCCTAAGCTAAACCATGGACTCTAATTAATAGTACAATTATAAAAATGTGCTCTCATTAATCGTAGCAAATGCACCACACCAACGGAAGGTGTTAGCAGTAGGGTAGTATGTGGGAATCCTGTATTTTAAACATGGTTGTCCTGTAAACCCACCACTTCTCTAATAAATGATGAAGGATAATCAAATGAAATAAGAAAGGAATTGGTAGTACTCAAGAAAGAAACAAGAGAGGCATGAAAGTTTGCCTAAATGAAAACAGATAGTATATAAATACCTTGAAACAATAAATTAAGGAACCAGTGACACAGGCTTTAAATTGAAGGAAGTCATACAAATCAAGATGAAAGAGAACAACTAAGCAGTGATTAGTGAGAAGCTGATACATACTAAAGCCAGATGTTGGAGAACTTATGAATGGAACTGAAATTTGTGCAAAGATAAAACAGAAGAAAACTTTTCTAAAATAGAGGCTTTAATCGGCAGATTAGAAAGAACAAAACTGCAATGAAGTGAGAACATAATGATGATCCAGTAGGTATATATGTACAGGGCGAGCATGTTTTTTCTGAGGGGTATTCCATCTTGCCTGAGACCTCTCCAAGCAACCTTTGATACCAGTAAACAATGCGGCAGTGTCTAAAAACTTCTGAGTTAGTAACATGTGCCTTGATTTGATTTACATTTAAATAGGATTATTTTGGTTGCTCTCTAGAGAAATAAATTATGGAAGGGGCAGAGTGGAAGCAGAGAAATCAGTGAGAAGGTTCCTACAATAAGACTGACGATATATGATGGAGGCTGAGACTAGAGTAGTGGCAGAGGGACAAATCTGAGATCTATCTGGCAAGCAGGCCCTAGCTGCTGATGGAGTGACGTGAGATGAGTAACAGGGAGAAGCTACGTTTATCTCCCAGTTTTCTGACTTTGACAACTGGATAAATGATGTTGACGTTTTCTGAGCTAAGGAAGACAGAGACTGAACCATATTCTATTTTACGTTTATCACATATTGAGTCCCACAGGTAGTAAATGATCAAAATGCGTCCATTGTGATGACCATCTGTTCACCATTTTACTTTTGTGCATTCATACAAATAAGTACCTTGGCTAATATCAGTCCATATAATTCTGAGATTACACATGCAGACAGACCTCTTCTTCAATTGTGTTCCTTAAACACCAACATTCGTTTTTATAGCAACAAAAGTGTGTACATGGCTATCTATGGAATATAGAAATAAGACCTTCAGCTATAAAAATGGATCTAGTTTAGTGAGAAGCAAAGCAGGGAATCTACTATTAAAGATAGGAATGGGAGTTGGTTCCTTATTTCCCCACAGATGTAAATTAAATAAAACATTTTCCTATGCCTTTACCAGTGTTCATGTTTTCCATGTTTGGAAGTAGACTAAAAGTAATGTACCATCTAATATTACTGCATTTCATAATATACATTTAGTCTTACAGAGCAAGTTTACTTGGAGAAGTTGGAGAATGACTGGATTCATAAACTAGGGTATTTTTGCTTTATTACATTATTTATAACCTTAATAGACATGGCCTGAATGATTATATAAGGTTTAAATTTCAAAAGATTGCATTAAAATCCTTACATAATGATTTTAAAGTGATTCAACATTTAAAGAAATAATACGTTTGGGCCTGAATTGAAGGAATGACTCAGAATATATCTGTACAATCTAGACAGTGGAAAAATAATCAGACATTGATCGTTTGCTTGTGCTAAAACTTTGAAGATGTAGAAACCTTTGCACGGTTGAAAGGGCTGAGGCTGGCTCTTTGTGTTTGTATGCAGAACGTGAAAGATTTCTATAAGATTTTTTCTGAGAGATTATTTCTGTAAGATGTCTTTAAAACTTCCTTTTTTGTTTTGACTACTAACTTGAATCTAAAATTAATTCTATTCAGCTGGGTAGCCTGGGATATTTTTAAAATAAAGGTTTTCTTTTTCCTTCTAGGAAAGTAGTTTGTCAGGCAATTACAGAACAAACCCTATAATACAGGATTGCTTTTCCCTTTGAAAAATTACTGATTCTACTAAATACATAGTCTAAGATTTTTATGAATAGTACCGAGGGATTTATAGGTTTGGCCTCATTTTTCAACTTACATCGTGATATTCATTCTTTGCCAGAAAATGAGGTTTCTGGGGATGTTTTACACAGGAGAGTAATAAGGGTGAGCATTTTGGATGTTTTAAAATAATGCAGTTTGAAATGTTCTGAACGAAACTATTCTAAATATATATATATATATATATATACATTTCTTGACATTTACTTCTGGTTGATTTTTGTTTGGCTCAGATATTCTTTAATAGGACCATGAACTCAATTTATTTCATTTCAGTATAAATATACTTTGTACTGTCATGATTTTATAGACAGATAGCTCATGCAAGGGAGATATAACGTGGATGCTAAGCTCTTTCATAGCTGAGTTTTTTAATTTATTCACTAAGAGACACCAAATTTGTGAATTTACCAAGAAATAATGAGGCAAATCTGACTCAAAATATATACAAAATGTCTAGATATCATGATCTTGTTCATGAAATGGGCTACCACCCTGAACGTGTGTGGGTGAGTAAAAGCCTACATCTTTAACATTTGCTATAACGAGCATGTATTATTGTAATTAATAATATAAAATTAATGTGTCTTATGTTAGCCGAATTGTCAGTTGAATTGATGATAGCATAAATTTTCCTGCTTATATATTAAATATATTTTATATACAATGTTTGTCACAACCATCCGTTAGATTGTAGCTGATTACTTCCTACAGATAAGAAAATTAAAGACAAATTTGTGTAACTATAAAGTGACAGATTGAAAACCTAGAGCCAAGGGCTTTTTTCCCCCCCTCAAATCCATTATTATGTTGTCTGTAGATTCTCTTTATCAGATGGAGGAAGTTTCCTTGTATTCCTAGTTTACTAAGAATTTTTTGTTTGTTTTTTAAATTTTTGTCATGAATGGATGTTGAATTCGGACACTTGCTTTTTCCACATCTATTAAGTTGATCCTGTTTTCTCTTATTTAGTCTATTAAAATGGTTTTGTTTTCTCACAGTTTTTGTCTGGTTTTGGTATCAGGATGATGTTAGACTAATAAACTCAATAGAGAAATGTTCCTGTCTCTCTTTTCTGGAAGGATTTGTGTAAAAGCAGTGTCATTCCAACCTTAAATATCTGAAATAATTAAACAGTAAAACCATCGGGGCCTGAAAATTTCCTTTTGCGAAGGTTCTTAAATATGAATTAAATCACTTTCATAGATATAGATATAGTCAGCTTATTTGTTCATGAGTGAGCCTTGATTTTGTCTTTTAAGGAATTTGTACATTTCATCTTAATTGTTGAATTTATTGCCATAGAGTTGCTTAGGAACATTTGCTTATAATTCCTTTAATCTCTGTAGAATTGGTAGTGATGTCCTACTCTTATTCCTGAGATTGGTGATTCATGTCATCTTTTCTTTTTCTTGATCTGTCTTGATAGCAGTCTATCAATTGTTCTGATATTTCATGGGAACCGGGTTTTGGATCCATTGGTATCTCTATTGTCTCTTTTTCTATTTTACTGATTTCTACTCCTACCATTATTATCTTGTCTGTCTACTTTAGGTTTAATTTGCTGTTCTCTTTAAAAATTTCCTTATATGGAAACTTAGATCACTTATTTTACATCTTGCACTTTTTGTAAAATAAGCATTTAATGCTATAAATTTACCTCTTCATACTGATTTTGTTGCATGCCACAAATTTTGTTAGGTTGTGTTTCATTTTCATTTAGTTAAAAAAGATTTCTAGTTTTCTTTGTGATTTCTTTACCCATAGATTATTTCAAAATATGTTGTTTAAATTCCAAATATTTAGAAATACTCCAGATGTCTTGTTATCCTAGTTTAATTCTCCTGTGTTCAGAGAACATATTCTGTTTGATTTTAATCCTTTTATATTTAATGAGCCTTGTTATATTGCCTCACAGTATAGTCTGTTTTGGTAAACATTCCATGTGCACTGGAAAATAATGAGCATTCTGCTCAAATTTGGTGTTCTTTAATTATCATACATGTCAGGTTGGTCAAAAGTGGTGTTCACATTATCTGCAGCCTTATTGATTTTCAGTGTACCAGTTCTGTCAGTCACTAAGAAAAGAGTGTGGAAGTTTCCAACTGTAATTGTGAATTTGCCTGTGTTTCCATTCAGTTCTGTCACTTTTTGCTCCAGATGCTATGAAGTGCTATAAACAGTGCATATGCATTCTGTATTATTATGTACTCTTAATGAGTTGGACTCTATCATTATCAATTTCCATCCTTGTTCATGGTAATATTCCTTGTTCTGATGAATACTTTGTCTAATATTAACACAGCTACGCCAGCCTTCCTGTGATTGATAAGTGCATGATATATCCTTTTCATATTTTTGCTTGTAATTTATCTGTGCCAAAGTGGATTTTTGCAGGTAGCATAAAGCCAGATCTTGTTTTTTATAAATCCAGTCTGACACTCTCAGTCTTTTTAATTGGGTTGTTTTATATCATTTGCATTTCATGTAATTATCAAAGTTATTGGGTTTGAGCCATATATTGCTATTTATCTGTTTGTCTACCTATTCTTTTTTTCTCTTTTCATGCCTCTATTAAATTCCATATATTTTAGTATTCCATTTTCTCCCACAATTTGATTCAGATATACCTTTGTTTTCCTTTTAGCGTTTGTCTATACATTTTAAACTTGCCACAGTCTATTTTGAAATAACATTATACAACTTCATGAATAATGAAATAACTTTACAATAGTGTTCTTCCATTTTCCCCTTCCATCCTCAGCTCATGCACGCTATACTTTTTATGCCTATGTATATTAGAGCCTCCAAAATACATTATTTTCAACAATCAATTTTAGGTTAACTAAAGATAAGAAAAATACATTCTATGCATGTCAACCTATCTACTATTTCTAATGCTTTTCAGTTTTTGTGTGTACCCAAATTTCCATCTCATTTTTCTTTTGCCTGAAAAACATCCTTTAACATCTCCTGTAGCATCTCAGCTTTTATTCACCCGAGAAGTCTTTATTATACTTATTGAATTTCATTATGCCAGTATTAAGGAATTCTGTCCCTCAGTGGATAAAGGTAATGGATTAAAGGATGAGGAAGATAAATATTATGTCTAAAACTGAAAAGGTTTTATATTTAGAATAAGAAGATAGTAGCCCTAATGTAACAGTACTTAAAGATGTCAGTAGCTTCCTGGTGAGAAAAAAACTGACACACATAGCAATGAGAAATTAGAGAAATGGAAACTAAAATAACTATTACTATCCCGTTATAGCTAGTAGACTGCAGACAGTTCAGTTTTGGGGAGTTCTCCTGGGCATGGTCAGGAAGAGGACATGGGGCTCGCCTGGGGAGCGGGCATGTGTAGGCAGCTGCAGGGTGGTCTGCGGGAAACCTGGGGGCTGCTGGGCACTTGAAGAACCATCTGGAACTCTTCGCACGAGTATGCGCATGCACTGAGACCTGCTCTCTGGGTCTCCAGGCAGGGGGTAAAGAGGGCGTGAATACACCACAGAGCGTGCTGCTGCACGCGGAAGTTTCGTAGTCCACATGGTATGCATGGCTCTTGAGTCAAATCTCAAATGAAAAAAGAACAGAATGGAGTCACACCATTTACATAAAACCTACCATTTAAGGTGGGGTGGGGTGGGGTGCAAGGACAGCTGAGTGGTAAAATTCTCCCCTGCCATGTGGGAGACCCTGCTTCAATTCCCAGCCCATGCTCTTCCCAAACAAACAAAATCAAGCAAGCAAGCAAGCAAACAAACGAAAAACCAACCAAACAAAAATTCAACAGGTGGTGCTGCAATAAGAGGGTACTCACATGGAAAAAGAATGAAATGTGATCCCTGCCATACGGCATACAAAAACAAAAAAAAAAACAACAAAATAAAAAGCATAGAATTTGTATAAAAGAAATGCATGCAAAGGGCATCCCGTCTCTCCATTCTCTTGGGAGCAACTGAACTTCTGTACCTCAAAGAAATACATAGAGAGAGATTGTAAAAATTAATCGTATGAATGCCCCATCTGCTTTCATCTCGCAGATGTTGATGAATGCCAAGCGATTCCTGGGGTATGCCAGGGCGGAAGCTGCCTCAATACCGTGGGCTCCTTCGAGTGCAGATGTCCTGCTGGTCACAAGCAGAGTGAGACGACGCAGAAGTGTGAAGGTACTGGTCTTTATTTGGGGAGATAGACCAGATGGTGGCTTTTTGATACCAGTAAAACATAACTTCATTTTGGATTTTGAAGCCTATTCATCTCAGTTATAGCTCTTTATTTCAACGTGAAAGTGTGGGCATAGAACCTAGCAGTTCCATTTTGGTCTGTCTACTGTATAGGCTTTGTGGGTTTGACTTGGAAAGGGTCAAGTGGCAGTTTGCATCTGGTATGTTATTTCCTTGCTGCGTTGTTTCAAGAATGGTAGTGATCCAGCCATTTTTCCCCCCTCAAATAGTTTTTCATTTTACTTATGAAATCATATTAAAAAACTAAAATGGGAATAAATACAAGTCCAAACGAAACACAGTATGTTAGTAATTAGCACCGTGTTGTATATGACAAAATAAAGTATCTAATTTGTATTGAATTTTGTTGCTTCATTGACCACCAAATTAAGAAACAATAGTTTACGTTCATTTAAATAAAGTATTGATAGCCGAAGTCTGCCTGTGGAGGAAAGTTTAAGAAAAATAATTGGAAGATGGGTCAATTATTTAAATTTGCATAGGAGGGCGGGCCGCGGTGGCTCAGCGGGCAAGAGTGCTTGCCTGCTATGCCGGAGGACCCCGGTTCGATTCCCGGCCCCAGCCCATGTAAGAAACAAACAAACAAACAAAATATAATAAAACAAGAAAATGTTTAAAGATGTTTCCCTTTCTTCCTCCCTTCCTTCCTTCCATCCTTCCTTCCTTCTCTCTGTCTTTCCTTCCCTTCCTCCCTCAAAAAAAAAAAAAAAAAAAAAAAAAAAAAAAAATTTGCATAGGAATGGACCAGAAAGTTCTCCGTATTCACGCAGCTCTTTTCCCTATTGTCTTTTTTTTTTTTTTTAATTAATTCCATTGTCTTCCTTTTGTTACTTCCTTCTCACTTTTTACTTTTGGAATAGTATATAAGCCAAATCAACGGGTGGTGTACTTGGGAAGGAAGGTGGTGGTTATTATGAGTGAGAAGCTGGAACCACTTCTCAGGGGCTGTGGCATTTCCACTGCACAAAGACAATGTATTTCTTATGTAAGAATGGAGTAAACCTTTTACACATCACGATTCGTTAAGACAACATACAGAGCCAACCCAGAGTTTGGGGAAAGACAGTGCAACTCTTTGTGTGCCCCTTGTCTGTGTTCCTTCCTAAAGGCGTGTAACAGAAGCACTGCCAGTGCTGACTCAGTCGTCTCTTCC
This sequence comes from Tamandua tetradactyla, assembly GCF_023851605.1. NCBI lineage: Eukaryota > Metazoa > Chordata > Mammalia > Pilosa > Myrmecophagidae > Tamandua > Tamandua tetradactyla. The sequence continues at coordinate 6,824,261 of NC_135346.1, read as the reverse complement.
CTTATTTCCTGCCCCGCAGCCAAAAAGATTTGACCATTGCCCAGAAAAAATTATGTGATTGAATATTTGAGATTGGTGGGGAATGACAGAATAAGGAGTAGTGATTAGCATTTGAAATATAAAGGTTTTATGAAGCCTTGGTTTTGTGTATAAAGCATACTTATTTGGTTATGTCTTAAAAGAGACTATTATCTGTTTTTGTCGGGTAATGTTGTTCCTTGGTATAAAGAAATCAACTGATATTAATTCATATAAAATGATTAAATGTGACTTGTGGCATAACGTAGCTGGTAAGGTTGTAAACTATTGCTGCAAACTATTGAACCGATTTTGAACTGTAGTCAGTTTATGCACAGTTTATATAGTATCAAAGTAAAAGTGTTACCATAAGTTTAAAATTAATATTACTCTAAGCAAAATTTTAACAATAATGATTGTTTTGACCAACTGCTAAAGGTAAGGCATTGTAAATATTTATGAGCATTGCAATGTGAATATGAAATATAGTAGTACTGGTAGATTTATTTTTAGGTGCTGCCTTTTCTGTTTCTGTGATAGCACGTTTCATATTTCTGTTCACATATTGTACTCTTCTCTAAACTTTTGTTAAAGTCATTGAGTTACTACGTTGCGTCAGAAATAAGAAAGTTCACTCCAGAATTTTGAACCAGAGGTTCAAAATTTCACTAGGGAAATGGTGGCATCATTAACAAAAAACAGTGAAGTTCGCATAATAATTTCTAAAGCTTATGTTACTTTTCTGTGTGTACTTGTTTATTGAGCTCTCACTCCAGCCCTTGAGTAGTCCTTGAGGAAAGAGACTCTGTCATGGGTAGTTCTGTATTTCGGCACTTAGACCAGTGCTGGCCTGGCGCCGGCTCCAAACAAATACATGCGTAATAAGTTAATTTATTGGACGTGGTAAAGTGTGCCAAAATGTGGGGTTGGGGTTAACATTGTATTTGGAAAGAGGCCAGCCATCTTCACCAAGGGACTTTTCCCTTCATCTTACTATTTTTCATTTTCTTAAAAATTTGATTTTGCTTTGGTTGCTATCAAGAGCCCAAAAGCCTACATGTGCAGTGCAATTTGGCATCTTTGTATCTTCTGTGTTATAGCTCCTCTTTGGTAAGCTGCAGGTGATACCTCTGAGTTCAGGACCTTTGTTCTCTATCTAAAAGAAAGTGTCTTCCGCTGCTCATTGGGATGTCTTCTTAACAGGAGTCTTACCTTGAAGACTTTCTCTGCTGAGCATATACAGTTTATTATTGAAATGAAAGGCAAAAAAACCCAGCGGGGGCCGGCATTCATCTCCTAACTTACCATCTGAATGCCCTGACTTCCTCTTCCTCTATGTTCAGTGAATCAAGGCTGAAAATAGACCCTCCGTGTCTGGTGGATTTTCCTATGAACTTCTTATTTCTCGCATTCGTAGACTTCTGTTCACGCTTTGTATCTGAGCCCAAAGTAGAAAGAAATTTGGGTGTCTGTATGTGTGTGTGTGTCTAGAGAAGAATTGGTTAATTTTTCCCTCCACTCATTTCGGATCTCGAGTCCATAAAGCTTCTCATGATGCCCACTGGAACCATGGCTTATTTCTTCTGGATCAGATCAGTTCCAAAATCTAATTTCCTAGCTCTGTCATAGAGTGGGCAGAATGTTTCTTTGGTGGAGTAAACCATTTCATCACATTCAAAGAGAAGTTTGTTTCAGTTACTCTATTCAAAGATTCATTAATCTAGCTATCGGTTTAATTCAAATGAAGGAGGAAAGCAAAACACATCAGTAATATGAAATGGTATATAGGAAGACTGTCTAGCATTTTTCTTTGTTAAAATAAAATATAGATTATTTTGAATTTCATTCCACATTGATAAAACACAAGTAGTTGCCAGATGTCCTTGTGTGATCCCCTCTCCCGAGCTATACCTTCTCTGACATTCCTTGTGCCAGTTGTGCTTTTCCTGGCTTCACTGGGAGGCAGGAAAAAAGCATCATTGTCTTGGAAAGTTTCCCTCCAATGGCTCTGTATGTGTCAAATAGTTGTTTTCAATTTATTCTGAAGAGTCCTCAGCGTTGGTCCATTACCACAGCATTTTGTTGTTTGAGATTTGTGACAAGAAATATATTTATTTATGCTCATGCAACTTGTTGGCACAGTCTTTTTTCCGCTGTTCCAACTGCTTTGATAATGCATGGAAAATAAACTTTCCTTCTAAACGGAAAAGTACTTCCTTTTACTGATATTCCCCAAAGTATATTAACTTTAACGTAAATAATAAATAGATCCACTGACTATTTCTTAAAGGAAAAACAACACATTAAAATGGAGAGTGAAGTAAGGATACCACAAACATTGGAAACATAAAGCTTTTTAATTCATCAATTTAAAAGCCATGAAAATTTCTGTCTTTAAAATCTTTTTTAAAAAAAATCTACAACTTCCAGGAAGATGGCCAAATGGAGTAGCTTGAGATTAACCCTGCTCCATGGAAAAGTTAGAGAAGGGACAGGAGGGCAACTGAGGCGGCAATTCGGGAGTGCAGCTGACCTGGGAGAGTCTTTTGTACCACATGCAGCAGCCCTGGTTGCAGAGGCTGAGGAACTGAGAGTCAGGAAGCTGCACGGACGGGAACACGGGACTAGGAAGTCAAGGCCACATCCCTTGGGTGCAGTACCCTCACTAGTGCAGGCCTGTGACCAGCAACTCACCCCACACCCCTTGTATCCAAACCCCATCACCCACTCCCATTCTCTGTGCTCCAGGAGTCCCCACCCCGCCAGCACCCAGTGCATGTACCTGCCCCCCACCCCCACCCCGAGTGCAGCCCAATCCACTTTCCTGCACCCCTCTGTGCACTTCCTCCCCCTCTCTGTTCCCTGCAGGCTGTTACAAGTGCATAAAGGTCGCGGGCACGAACCTCCACACCTAGGATACCCCCCACCCACCCATAGTGTCGCCCAGCCTCACCCCACCCCACCCCTGCCCCAAGTTCTGTGTGTCAGTTTATGGCACTCCTTGGCATGTGTGTGGCCCTCAGTCACGTCCTTCAGCTCTGGGAACTTCAGTTTATGGCAGTCCTGGAACCGCTTATGTGCATGGCCCTCAGCCACACTTTCCAGCTCTGAGAAAGCGCTGACTTGCACAGCCAGGTCACATCTGCCTCCAACAAATGAAGGTGTGACACTGATCTGCTTCCACAGCTCTACGCATGCACAGAAAGGGCCCCGTGCCTTAGATCAGTGCACACCAGGGTTACGCCCCCAGACTGGTGCACCGCACAGCTACGTCCTCCCTGGCCCCTGGGCACCCACGTTCGCTAGCACCTGCGTAACATCCCCAACCTGTGCCCATACCTGACCTGAAATGAATTACTGCACTGTTGTGCCCTGCTCCCTCCTGCACATCCATCCTGCAAACACAAGGCCTTGGACAACTGAAAGAAATCAAGTCCCAAAGTAAATCAATCAAGATATTTACATACCATGGAAACAACAGAAGATCACTAAGGATATCACAATGCAGACAGATACAGCCCTGCCTAATGACCAAATTAAAACACCAGAGGAGACACAGACTTAGGAACAACTAATCAAAGATGTTCGTATAGCTCTACTTATAAAATCAATGGGATAGCAAATGACATAAAGGAAATCAAGAAGACAGTGAAAGAGCACAATGAGGAATTTGAAAGAATAAATAGAAAAATAGCAGATATCATAGAGATTAAAGACTCTGTTGACCAAATAAAAAACACTGAGGCACACAACAGCAGATTTGAAGAGACAAAGAAAGAATAAGCGATATAGAGGACAGAATAACTGACTTCAAGGACTCAAAACAGCAAATGGCAAAAAAGATGGAAAAATTTGAATTGAATCTCAGGGAAATGATAGAACAAAGCACACAAATATAAAAATCATTGGTGTCCCAGAAGGAGAAGAGAGGAGTAAAGGGCTAGGAAGAGTAGTTGAGGATATAATAGGGGAAAACTTCCCAACCTTCATAAAGGACATAAATATGCAAGTCAAAGAAGCCCAATGAACTTCAAACAAAATAAATCCAAACAAGCCTTCCCCAAGACACATACTAATCCATCTGTCAAATGTTGAAGAGAAGCAGAAAATCCTAAAAGCAGCAAGAGAAATACAATCTGCTGCATACAAGGAAAACCAAATAAGACTGAGTTTAGGCTACTCAACTAGCACCCTGAAGGTGAGAAGGGAGTGGTATGATATATTCAAGATCCTGAAAGAGAAAGACTTTGAGCCAAGAATTCTATACCCAGCCAAATTGTCCTTTAAAACCAAGGGAGAGATTAAGGTTTTCACAGACTAAGAAGTTCTGGAAGAATTTGTCAACAAATGACTGGCCCTATAAGAAGTACTAAAAGGAGTTCTGCCAGCTGAAAAAAATGACAGGAGAGGGAGGTCTGGAGGAGGGCACAGAATTGAAGAGTACCAGTAAGGGTAACTTAAAGGATAAAAAGAGAAAGGCAGGAAAATAGATCTGGCAAATAAAAAAGATAAGATGTTGGATTCAAGAAATGCCTTTTTGATAATAACTTTGAATATTAACAGAGATTCAAGAAATGCCTTTTTGGTAATAACTTTGAATATTAACAGACTAAATTTACCTATTAAAAGATACAGATTGGCAGAAGGGATTAAGAAACATAATTCAGCTATATGCTGTTTACAAGAGACTCATCTTAGACACAAGGACACATATAGATTGAAAGTGAAAGGATGGAAGAAAGTTTTCCACTCAAGTTGTAACCAAAAGAAAACAAGAGTAGCTATACTAACATCTGACAAAATAGACTTTAAATGTAAAGACCTCGTAAGAGACAAAGAAGGACACTATATACCATTGAAAGGGTCAATTTCACCAAGAAGTTGACAATCATAAATGTTTACGCTCCTATTAAAGGAGCTCTAAAGTACATGATCCAGACATTGTCAAAACTGAAGGGAGTGATAGATGTTTCAACAGTAATAGTAGGAAACTTCAATACACCACTCTCCTCTATAGATAGAACAACCAGACAGAAGATCAACAAGGAAATAGAGAAGTTAAATAACTTGATAAATGAATTGGACCTAACAGACATACATAGATCATTTCACCCCAAAGCACAAGCATATACATTCTTCTGTAGTGCTCATGGAACATTCTCCAGGATAGATCATATGTTGGTCTTTATAAATTTAAAACATGGAGATTATTCAGTACGCTCTCTCTGATCACAGTGGGGTGAAGCTGAATCTCAATAACCACCAAAGAACGAGAGCATTCACAAATATATGGAGATTAAATAACACACTCTTAAACAACCAGTCAGTCAAAGAAGAAATTGCTAGAGAAATCAGTAGCTAGCTGGAGGTGAATGGAAATGAGAATACAGTTTATCAGAACTTATGGGATGCGGCAAAGGCTGTGAGAGAGGGAAATTTATTGCCCTAAATGCCTATATCAAAAAGCAAGAAAGAGCAAAAATCGTCAACTTAACAGCAAGCCTGGAAGAACTTGGAATATAACAGCAAACTAACCCCAAAGCAAATAGAAGAAGAGAACTAACAAAGGTTAAAGCAGAGGTAAATGAATGGGAGAACAAAAGAACAATAGAAAGAATCAATAAAACCAAAAGTTGGTTCTTTGAGAAAACCAATAAAATTGATGGGCCGCTAGCAAGACTGACAAAAAAGAAGTCTACAGCATTATAACTAAAACGTAATTGCATGATGGGCAGTCCAGTGGTGGCTCAGTGGCAGAATTCTCGTGTGCCATGCCAGAGACCTGGGTTCATTTCCCAGAGCCTGCCCACATTAAAGAAAAAAAAAATTGCATGATATATCCATTCTCCGTTGATTAAGGAAGCCATGAGTACTAAACTCAAGCCTGCTTTTTGCCCCCATAATACTTTATTCCTCTATCATGTTATCATTCCTCTAACTTACCACATTGTATTGTAATTCTTTCTCTTATATGAGTCACCAACAGACTATAACTACCAAAATTCTATTAATGATAGCTAATATTTATTGAGCACCTAGCATGTTTAAGACAATACTTACTTAAACTTCCCTACACAGGTTATCTTAGTAAATTATCACAATAATGCTGTGAGGTTGGTGAGTATTATTAACTCGCTTTCCAGATAAAGAAATGGAGACATGGAGAGGCCAAGTAAGTTTCTCAAGGTTATGCAGGTAGGAAGCCATAAAGCCAGAATTCTACCCTGCTAGATTCACTCCAGAGCCTGTGCTCTCAGCCAGTACTGCTGAGCCACCATGGGTGAGCGCCCAGCGGGCAGAGCCCCCAGCCCAGGGACTGTATTTAAGAACTGGAGGAGCAGAAGCAGGAGTGCAGTTTTCTGGTTGCTCCCAGAATTTTGTGGTCCTGCCCTAGGGTCCAGCAGGACACGCCGGTTACTACCTGGGGGGTTGCCAGCTGCCTGGCTGGAAAGTTCTGCCCTCCCCCCATAAGATGAAGGCTGAAGGAACGTGGGACCTTGAACCCAGCCCTGTGTCTTCACCTCCCCCTTCATGGTTGGGGGCAGAGTTCCCTGCATGTCATCAGTGTTTAGGGGTCCACGCCTTCTGATCACCACTATCTGGCCTGGCAGTCGAGGGGCTCCCGGCTAGCCATAGTTCTCTCAGCTCTGTGAGCCTTGCCCTCAGGGCACAAGCCTTGAAAACCCTACTCTTTCCCTCTACACTCCCTCTTTGTGGCTGATGTGGTTGGTACTTGGTGGATTTTTGTTACATTTTTTGTTCACTAAAATGAAAATTTATTCTTTATCATTATCAAAATAGTCCACTCAGTATGACTTTAGAATTGAAATTGCAGATTGAGGAGAACCGACTAGAAGTTAGGAAGTGAAAATGGACTTCTTTTTTCATACAAGGGAGTCAGTGCAATGTTCTAAAGAAATAGCTTTAGAATGACAAGTACATTCTTTCTATGGAAAAGTAAAACAGCAAGGTTTAAAAGAAAGTAGAGATCTAGCCCGTCTAAAATCTAAAATGTTTAAAAAGCTAAAATATTTTAAGAAATATACTGTGGTAAAAGCATCCAAATAGACAGCCCAATGGAACACAATGGAAATTCCATTAAATGAACTCTATCTATAGCATTTAAATCTATGGGACAAGGAAGATAGATGATGCAATGAAAGGTGTTAAGATGTCTAATATCATTTGAGAAAAAAATTAGGTCCACATGTCATGCATTTGAAATGGGTCAGGGTTATAAATTTCAACAAAAGAAACATAGTGATGTTAAGTAATCATGGGGGAATTTTTAAATAGTCTTACACAAGAGAAAACAAATAGGTTGGTAAATTCAAGTACATAAAATACATTGCATGTCAGTAAAAGAAAAAAACCACTGCAAATGAGAGGAGGTAAATAGTAAACTGAGAAAGATATTTGCAACTCCTCATGCAGATACAGACACGTTTTCTAATATATAAGGAAATTATGCATACATCAGTAAAGAAATAGTTGATAACCATGATCAAGGATATTAGTTGGCTATTAACACTAAATTAAATGTAGTAAAACATGCTTATCCTTACTTAGAATAAAGTACAAAGTAAAACTATGGCATTATCATTTCTTCTCTGCAAGTTTATAGCCACTTGTAAATTACTAAGAGTGTAAAATTGGAACCATTTCCAGGGAGGTAAACTTAGAGATATCTTTCACAATTACAGAGGCCCATTAACATCTGATCCATTATTTCTAAGAGTTTACCCTATCTATATTCATAATTTTTTTTAAAAAGTGGTGAAACTACAAAGTTATGCTTTCTGGTTTTCTTTTGTAATAGCAAAACATATGAACCACCTCCTCCACGATAATAGATGGAACAGACACAGCAGCGGACTTCACCTTAAAAGAAGAATATAGACATTTTATATATAAAAGCATGTTCAGGATATATTGTTATATTACAAAAGCCTAAGAAAGGGCGGGTGACGGTGGTGCAGTGGCAGAGTTCTCTCCTGCTGTGCCGGAGACCCAGATTCGATTCCCAGTGCCTGCTCATGCAAAAAAAAAAAAAAAAAAAAAAAAAAGGTGCATAAGGAAGAAAAGGATAGTAAGTGTACATTTTTGTTTATGCACAAAATGTCTGTGGAAGGACACGCAGGAAATCTGTCATTGGATATTGTAGGCAACAGAAATCGGTGCTCTTGGAGAAAGAGATGGAAGGGAGACTTCTCATTGGGTACTCTTACAAGAGCTTCTAACTCTGAACCACGTAAACGCATTACCTATTTAAAAAATGAAATTGAAGACAGAGATTAAGCTAGGGAAGGGGACCCATTCATTGATCACTGTTTTTATTACGCTCTTAAGGAATTCCTGTAGCCAAAGCCTGGCTCCCTCCTGGTGGCCTGGGTCAGTGTGTGCAAACCTCCCTTGGCCCTCTGTCTTCCCCAGGACACGAAGTCGGCACCTTGGCACGTGACATGCTGCCAAGTGGACCGTGATGCAATCCTAATGCCCATCAAATGCAGAAGGAAAACACGGGCCTCAGCTGATGTCAGTTAATCTTCAAGTTATTACTTTCATCTATCAGTACAATGTTAAAAACATCAAATAAAATGTGTTGAACTTTAATGATCCTCTCATTAATTGTGGTCAGGAGAAATATCTCAGTAAAATGTGTTTGTTAACTTGAAGTAGAAATAAAATGCATAATAAGGAAGAGCTCAGAGGTGATCATTGCAGTGAAGCTGATTAGATATGCTTTTGGAGGAGATGTGGGAAATTACAAGGATATGTGTATTAGTAGATAAGTTGTGAAAAAAGGAGATGTTAACTCATCTTTAAACAAAAAGCTAGCAAAATCCTTGTTGCCATCTGTAAATAAGCTGCATGGCCCAGGGAAAATAGAACTGATGTAAGAGTCAAAAAATGTACTGCTCTTTTCCAGTTAGGTTGGGACTTTCCAAGTAGAAAAAGAGACCAATTTTTTCTTTGCTTTATGGCATTTACATTGATTTATTTTAGGGTTTCTCCTCTCTATATAGTATTTCCTCTCTCCCTCAGGTACATAAAATTGTATTAATCACTGTATTTGTTTATGACATAATGTCATTATTGTCCCACCCATAGCAGCTTTCATTTATTTGTTTAAAATAATGTATTAAGTACACATGAAACCCCCAAAACAAAAGCCAGGACATAGCAGTAACCTACTACTACCCACAGTATGCCTCTACCCTGCATAAATATCACTTTGTAGCTGAGATTCCACAGTTCCTTGCTTTTTTTTTTAGATAGTGCTATTACATCTATGGATATTCCATTTATTAATATTATTACTATTTTTTTTATTTTACTCAAAGTGTGTGATATTTTATGGAATGTAACTTTATTCAATTAATATTATTATTATTTTTGCGTGGACAGGCTCTGGGATTCAAACCCAGGTCTCTGGCATGGCAGGCGAGAACTCTGCCGCTGAGCCACATTGCACCACCACACTTCATATTATTGTGATACAATTCATGCACATCATCGCAGGTTGCTCTAGTTCTTTTTAGAAAGGGAAATAATATTCTGTTGTGGGTACATACCATAGTATGTTCACCCACTTTCTCATTGACGGCCGTTTGAGTTGTCTCATGCTATATCTGTCCCATTGTCAATGGTTGTGTCTCCTCCTACAAGGATTTCTCTTAGGCACGTATCTTGGATGTTTAGTTTTAGGATATAATATCAAGTCATCTTCCACAGTGGCTGCACACAGTGTATATTTCCGTCATAAACACGTAAGAGGTGCTGTGGATCACCTCTTCTCCAGTGCTTGGTGCTGTGGATGAATGGATATACAGAAGGCTGTGCACGGGGTTATACAGGGGATATACAGAAGGAGGGTGTGGAGCAGGGGGTGGGGGTGTTGGCGCTGAATCTTGAGAATCGGAAGTGTTAACATGTTTTGCTGAGGGAGGGGCAGGCTAGGGGGAGACAGTCACACTAGCAGAACTAGAATCAGAGATGCACAGAGCATGCAGGGAACAGTTTATTTTGCATGAAAAGTCCTTCCTGCCCTCCCCCCTCAAAAATGTTTAGTGAATATTTACCATATTAAATTCTAACAAAAACCTTATGAGGGGGGTTCTCTTATTATCTGCATCTTATAATGAGGACTCTGAAGCACAGAGAAGTGTTTTGCCCAAGAGATTCAAACCCACGTCAGTCTGGTTCCAGTGCTTGGCCAGTCTACTCTGTCTACTCCTAAAGGTAGCCTGATGGTTATTAAATGGTTCCAAAGAAGGGAGCGTTTAAATAGGGTTGCACTTTGGAAATTAGTCTGAGGGCGCCAAATGAAATAGTTTACTAAGGAAAAGGAAATGGAAATGGTGACACAGTACTTGGGGTGGTCCAGCTGAGGACTCTTGCATGCCACTGTGGTTTTATAATGGCTAAATGGTTGTCCCGGAGAAATGCAGTAACCCAGAGATCCAAGAGTTCAATAATAACAGTTTAAGTCTCAGTTTTACATCTACAAGAAGCTTTAAAGATCTAACCTAGTGCCCTTGTTTTTTCAAAAATGTATCATGGAGCAGTTATTTGTGCAGGGTCACTTAGCCATAGGGTATAGACTGGGGATCAGAAGCTCTGTCTCCTAGGCAGCTGTTTACTCTCCTTCTACTGTATCACAGTGTCTCATCACAGGAGACCCTCTGTGGGGTCTACCAGATGTACAGTTCTTCATTTGTCCCTTCAGACACAGCCGCTCTGCAGCTGAGACTACACTGTACCTGAGGTTACTGTTGAAACATCTGTCATCAACCCCTTGCAGCATATTTTCTTATCCTGACTGTGTCATCTAGGTGCTGTCTCTTCTCCTTCATCCAAAGAACCGTGGTTTTGCTTGGGAGCTGGGGGCTAGATATTCCCTGTTTGACTGGTTTTCAGCACCCTTGCAGACATATCTACTCTGTGCAGCATTGAATCAGGTGACCTCTTCAACACAGAACCAGCTACACCCTAGTGGAAGGATCACTTTGATTTCCCAGAGGGATATTTATTTAACCATGGAGTTAGCATGCTTGTGCCTTCTTTTGGCTTCCCTTTGCTTGGTCCCTGATCAGTAAACAAAAAGTCTGATATTTTCTGCAGTTTGGGTGATATAGGTATAGCCTCACCCAAGGCCAGTGTGTTAGCATTCTCTAGAGAAACAGAACCAACAGGAGAGATCTGTCAATGTGAGATTTAGAACGGTGTCTCACACAACCATGGCAATGGAAGAGGCCCAGATCCATAGGGTAGGCTGTGAAGCTGGCGGCTCCAATGAAGGGTCTGGATGAACTCCAAAGGGGAGGCTCGCTGGCTGAAGAAGCAATAAACGAATCCTCTTCCTTACTGTCAGCTGATTGGATTATCTCTTTGGAGGGAGGCATGCCTTAGTTAATCGCAGGTGTGATCAGCCACAGATGCAATCAGCTGACTGATGATTTAATACTTCGGCCTTCTGGCTTATCCACCTTTCATGATATATCCTTGCAGCAATGGTCAGGCCAGTGCTCTCCTGACCAGACAGCTGGGCCCCATCACTTGCCCAAGCTGACACCAGAACCTCACCATCACAGCTGGTATGTCCGCCCAAGCCCATTGCCCAGATTTGTACACAGGCATCTGATGATCCTACCCGGCTAAAAGAGCTAAATAAATCTGGGTTACTCTTTAAGTCACTTCTATGAGGCATTGGGTTCATTATTTGGATTATGAAATAATGCAGGAGAAACCAAGATCCTGCAAAACTTCTATACTTTTTTCCCTTCAGTGGAACTATTGTCTTTGAGAACCAAAATCAGTTTCAACTTGCTGCACTTACCTAAGTGTGCTAAGCAAAAATGACATCCAGCAGGGTCACTTTTTTGCTTTCGCATATAAAATACATAATTGCTTATAATCAGATGAATTAATAGTAAAAGGTCTTTAAGGTTTCAGCCTTTCATGATATATCTATCTTAGGAGGCAGAGCACTGGGTAGCTTAGAAATGTAATTCAAATTAGGGGAATGCTTATTAAGGGTTAAAATCTGAACTGGAAATCTATCATTTTGTTGCCTTCGTGGACCATGTGGGAAAGGCATACTGGCCCCAGGCCAGGCAGTAGTGATGCTTCAGCCCCACTTTGAGAACGCTTCACCACGCCCACCCCACCCCTGCCTTGGCTCATGAATGGAAACACCACATCCAAGAAGGTGAGACAGGGGAAGAAAGAATGATGGGCATTCCAGAGAGGCAGCTGAGCAGCAGCCCAGAACTACTACTACACAAACAAAAGTTATCCCGTCTCACTTCCTAGCGTATTTATCAGAAGTTTCCAACCTAACATTTGTGTTGTTTTCTTCCTACAAATGACTTTGACTGTTACAGTGTATGTTCGGTAATGTGGAGGCTCCCCTGGCAGCATCAGCCCTAGTGGCAGGGTTTCCTGGGGAGTTCCCAAAGTGACATCACTCCTTAAAAAATTCCAACCCAAACAAAATGGTTTACACAGTGAGTTACAGACATGGTTTTCATTGAAAGCTCAGAGGAGAAGGTCTTATCTGAGGCACGGTGGGTATCATCATCATCATGAACACAAAGTCTATTAAAAATCATATTCCAAAAGGAAATCATTCAACAAAATCACTTTCTTTAGGATGTGAAGAAAAGGTATTGATCCAGATGGCGGATCAGAATTTGAAATACCCAAATCACATTTTAACTTTCTTTTATAACAAAAAATTTGCTTTTTGTGTGTGTGCTGTATGGTGGGGGTCACAGTTCATTCTTTTTCTCTGTGACTATCCGATTACTGCAGCACCATTTGTTGAATTTTGGGGGGTGAGGGGGGGCTGCATGGACCAGGAATCGAACCTGGGTCTCCCGCATGGCAGGCGAGAATTCTACTACTGAACTACCGTTGCACCCTGAAATTAAAGTTTTTAGCCCAGTAACAGGAATGATATAATAGTAGCACAAAATGACAATTTTAGTTCTAAGTGCAATGCAGAAAATAAACGTGGAGAGGGAAGAGAGCATCATGGCTAATAGATGTGGGATTCAAATGCCAGCTTCTGTCTTCCAGTTCTTCCACTGGCAAACAGTGTAAACTTGAGCAAATGAGTGCTTTCGTCTTTATTTAGGGATGATAGTTTATTCCCACTTACAGTTTTTATGAGTATCTTGTAAGGCCAAGCCTTTGGCACATTAGGCCTTTGTTAAAGAGAGGCAGGTATAGGACAGACAAAATGTAAAGAATTCTGATAGATTATTTCAATTATGGCTTTTAGTTCAGTTTCCAAAGAAGTAAGTTCTTTTTACCTAAAAAAATAATAAAATAAAGTTGATCTGCTGGGATTTATATTTGCCTAGTCAGATGAAAATACTAACTAGGCAATGAAATGGCCCAAAACCCATCTCTATGATGAGGGAATGCGGAACCAGGGGTTTAGATTATCCACTCATTCCTGTCTAGATTCAGTTGCTATTTTGACTCCTCCTGCCTCACTACTACCCAAGCACTAAGAAATGGACCTTGAGATCAGAAGGTTTGATCCATTTGATTCCTTCAGCATAACAGTGGACAGGAAATTGTGTTTTCCTGGATTCAAAGAAGTGTTCCTAAATCTTAGCATCCGATGTTGTTTCCCCAGTATCACTGAAATTTTTTGCATGTGTGAAATATGAAAGAAGCATGGTAAAGTAATGCACGTGAATCTTGCCATACAGTTTCTGCCTGAAATCATTGGAAAAATTAAGAGACTCCCAAGCACCTTTCTCAGAGACATTAAGTTAGATGTGTGTTAATGATCAAAAAACCCACCCCACCGTGCAATGAAAGGGTCCGATGAATGTTTTAAACTTCACCATTAGAGGACATAAAAGGCATGTACTGAAATGCACCTCATTATTTCTTCATTTTGATTACCAAATAATTGCTGCTTTATAGTGGAAAGAGAAAAATCCTTGGCAAAATAGAATAACAAAATAAAATGCTAGTTGAATCATTTTCTCCATATGTATCTGTAGCTTCTATTGACTTTGAAAGAGAGAGAGAAAGAAAGAAAGAAAACTATCTCACCAATTACCATGGCTCGGTGCCTGAAGGAAATTAGTCTAATCCAAACAAATATCCTGCTGTCAAGTAAAAATGTAACAAAACTTGAAACATAATACCCGGATTCAGGACTGCATTTCTTGAGAGTACTGTCGCTGTTGGACTTGTACATACCTCATTTACTACCCAGCATTGAATAATGTGCGAAAGGCTGGTGAAAATATTCATGGGCTGCTAGTTTATTTTAGAGTCATCCTTGGGGTATAGAAAAGCAATTTAGTAAAGATATGAATAAACCAAGCTGTGATAGTGCTGGAGTTATCTTTTTTTTTCTTAGTCCTAGGCAAGGAATCTCTCCCTTTCTGAAGGAGATCCTCTCATGTTTCATTGTACAGTACTTCTCATCCACGCTTTGCCTTTTCTAGATTTTGGTGTAATTTCTTATGTTATAAAGATAACATGAATGATTTTGAAAACTTGAACTGTAGACACCTCCTGTGTTAGTTGCGTGATCAGGTAAATTATACCTGCATGGTTGTTTTCTTACTTCAGAAGGCAACTACTTCAAATAGTTCTGATTTCAGAGGGCATGAACTTGAAAACCAGCAAATAGATGAATAAACGAACAATGAATAAAAGTTATAATATGAGCAAATATATTTTCTTACCATCACACAGATATTAGTTGAGCGACTGTGTTTTTATGTGAGTTTTGCTTTTGCTAGTGGGTTTTGGCTTCAGCGTTTGCATCCTACCCTGTCTCTGTCGGTTGAGCTATGGCAGCTCTGTGAGCTCTATTTCTGCCCCGGTCTGCCAGCCGCTGGGCCACGCAGGGCTAAGGCAGGGCTAAGGCAGGGCTAAGGCAGGGCTAAGGCAGGGCTTTGGCAGGGCTTTACTGCTGCTTTATGTCATCCAACCTGGCTGCAATTCTGGGGAGTGGCAGAAGACAATCCAGGCACTATTTACCAACAGCTGTATGTCATCACGCTGCATTTAGTAGGACTTGATTTAACAGGTTTTACCTGATGCTGCTCTGAAGCATTTGCTACTCTAATGAGCTAAATCTTGCAAAGTCTTGGGAACCTTATCAAGACTGTGCGACTATAAAGCAAAACTTTCCTTTTCCCATTTGTCCTAGAATACCATCCTAGTTCTATTACATAGAAATAAAACAGCTTTTCCTTTTGGTCATTTCTGTGCTGAGCATTGTAATAAATGAATTTTTATCTAGCAAAAATCTTCCCTAGGTTACTCAAGAAACTAGCAAAATAGAGAGTTATAAAACGATAATATCGTTTAACATTTCAGTTTAGCTTAAAACACATATGTCCACCTTCATTTTCCAAACTTCTGATAAAGGGATGAGGACATCTTTTTGAAGGTGGGTTCTGGTAATAGTACCTTAAAACTCCACTGCATAAATCTCACCTAAATGCTGTGATTTCCAGTTTCATTTTCTTAAAAAGGGAGAAAATGTCTCAAGATACTTGCAGGACAGATTCATCCTAGCTCAGGTACCAGCAAACTTTTTCTGGTAAAGCACTAGATAGTCAATATTTTAGCCTTGGCAGGTCATAGAGTCCCTGTCACGTGTATTCACCTCTGCCACTGCCATGCAGCCGCAGGCAGGAGGGGATTATAGGGGCAGACAAATGAGGGTGACTGTGACCTCACGGGACTTTACTTACAGTGACAGGTGTTAGGCTCCAGTTTTACTAACACCTGTCTTATCACCATCACTGTTCTTTCTCATTCACATATCTCACCTCTAGCTCATTCTACAGCCATTTTCTTAAGTGACCAGCTAGATGCTTTTAAATGGGCCCTGGAGAAACAAGCTTTATTTTAATAATTATAATTTAACTATTTAAATGTTTAATAGTTACAATTTTTCATAACTCGTGCATAGTGAAAAAACCTAACTCGTGCATCGGACTTGGTGTTTGATTAAACAGAGTTCACATTAAATTTAATAAATTCTAAAAATTAGGCATGTTTGGGCATATATTAAGTAAAAAAGTAGTGTAGTTGAGTCAAGGATATGGCATGGAGGTAGATTCTTCAGTGACTAAAGTTTGGGAGATGGTACTAGAAGCTTTGTTATTATTATAGCTACCAATACTTTTATCATCATTATTCTTATTATTAGGAAATTTTATAATATAATTACTCAACTTCTAAAAATAAGCATCTCCAAATTGGAAATCAGTATGCCAGCCAGAGAATTCCAAAGGCAAAGAAATGGCTGCTAAAATCACTATAACTTTAACTCCAGTGTCATACTTTCTAGGTCTGCTCAGCTCCTGTTATCACCTCCTTTTCTTTTACTCTTGCTTGTGGTTCTGCTCTTTTTCCATTCTACTGTTACGTAGACCACAATTGGAAACCCGGCCATTCCTGCAAGAAGAAGAGAGAGAATGCTCTTAGCATCTTAAAATCATTCCAGGTTGTTCTATCTTTATGCATCTACCAGTATACTCAGTGGGATGTGAATCAGTGTGGCATCTGAAAAGAAGAGATGTGCATACTATTGGCGTCAGTAATATATTTTAGTTTTAAAACATAAATTTGCATTAGAAAAATATAAGCAAACCCTTTTCAAAACTACTGCGATTGGCTTGGCATAAATAGGTTCTGTTCAAAACATGAAAGACTATACCAAAGGAAGGGCTTTAAATGATATTTGGGGAAAAAATGTCAGAGGTTGCTTTCTTGTTTTGTTGGGTTCTAAGCACAACAGATTTGAAGCCCTTGAAGATATTTTATAATAGAAAACATTTGAAGTTCGCTAAAAAATTTCTCATCCAGTACTTTAGTGAAACCATATTGTGAGTATTCAGTTGTAGGCTTGGAAAATTAATGCAAGTTAATAAACTCATAGAATATTGCTATTCAAAAATTAGATTATCATAATTTTTCCACCCACATGGAATATTTTTCCTTAATTTACCATGATAGAAAAAATATTTTTTCATATTTAACTAGTAAAGAAAAACAAGAAGTATAGCATTCTGGCATTTATTTGAAATTTGATTTTACATTTTAAAATATTTCTTGTATGTTTTTAGTTTCTCTATAGCTTCAAGATGGAAGATTGTTATTTTTGGTGTGTTTTTCCCCCCACAAAGTATAATGTTGCATTCTGTAGAAATCTTGTGTATTTATGTATACAACCACTAATGTATTTGCAGTGGCTACCTAATTAAATATTAATGTTTCTATTTGGAAGCAAGAAAGCATGTGGCTCTCAGGAATAAAATATATTATAGATTCAGCTCTTTCTGAGAAGGTAATTAAAATTTTGTTACGGTTTTCTCTTTAGAAATATTAAATATGTAACGACTCTCGGGTGAGCATTCATAGAGGATGAGGAAGGAAAGAGAAGTGGAGCAAGGAAGGGGAGACTCTTGTGCCCTCCATGGCTTATCATTTCCTTCCAAGCAGTGTAAAAAACAAACAGAAAGAATAATCCTCAAAGAGCTTAAAGGAAATTGTAGTGAAGCTTTTTTTTCTTGGAAAGCGTTGTAGTGAACTAGAATGTGGGAAGAGGGAGTGAAGGGACCAGAGCCCCACCTACACTTGACAGATCTCAAGTTGTGCATTTGCAGAGTTTGTGAGGCAAACGAGATGCATGTTGGCCATCTGCCAGGTGTGGTGCTCCCATAGGGAGGTAGCTTAGCTGGCCATTGGGCTACCTGGAAGGACAGGTGACCTCGTACTGGAAGAGACCAGCAGGAGCTGCACCAGGTGGGGAGTGGTGGGTGGGCAGCTCGAGGAGTATCCCTGAAATCAATGAGGGAGACGAAAGAAACCTCAGTATTAGGAATTTTCTGGGGAAAAAAAATCTATAAAAACAATAAGCTTTGGAACCACCACACCCAGAGAGCACAGGTGCCAAAATCATTCATTCAGGAAATGGTTCTTGATTTCCTGACACTCTGCTAAACCCGGGAGACACAATAAAGAGCAAAACAGATAAAAATCCCTTCTCTCATGGAGTTTACATTGTGAAGACAAGGATGGACAACAAACAGATCCGTCAGCAAAATGAAGTAGGGTGAGGGCCTATAAGATGCAAATGAGGCAGAAGGGTGCATGACATTTTAATTAGGGTGGCCAGAGAAAACCTCAGCAGCACAATTGGAACAAAAAGTTGATGTAGCTGAGGGAACAGACCGTGGCTCTGTGTGACAGGTGAGAGGTTTCTTGATGGAGAGGCCAGCAAGAGGCCCCAGGCAGGGGTGTGCCTGCAGCGAGGAGAGGACCTGCTGTGGCTGAGCAGACCCGTACGCAGGAGTCTAGCACAAGGTGAGTTTAGAGACGCTGTCTGCTCCAGGTGGTGTGGGATTTTGCAGGAAATGAGGAGTCATTAGAGGGTTTTGAGTAGAGGAATGAAATATCTGACCTTCGTTTTATAAGATTTACTCCGACCGCTGGGTGGGACAAGTATGGCAGCAGCGAAACCAGTTAGGAGGCTGTTGCAGTTTTCTAAGTGAGAATTGATGATGGCTTGCTTGAGGGACTATTGGTAGAAGTGATGAAAAGTGGCTGGATTCCAGAGGTGTGTTGAAGACTGAGTCAGCAGATTTGTTGGTAGGAGAGGAAAAGGATTGAGTTATGCCAAGGGTTTTGGAACTGAAAGGCTGGTTATTGTTAATGGAGATGGAGAATGTGTGTGGGCAGAATGTGTTGTAGAAGGAAGATATCCAGAGCTCAGCTTTAGCTGGGTTGAGACAACTGCTAGACATTCAAGTGGACATTTGTACTTGGTTAAGTGAGCCAAGTTCAAGGGAGAAGTTGAGGCTGGAGATAGATATTTGGGAGCCATCAGCTTACAGTTGATTTCTTAAGCTACAGGATGGGACAAGCTCACACAGGAGCCTTTTTGATAGAGAAGAAGTCCAAAAGGCAGAGCCCTAGAACACTCCGAAATTTAGAGGTCCAGGAGATGTGGAAGAACGAAAAGAGGAGCCTGAGCAGGAACGTCCGTTAGGATGCAACTGTTCCAACCAAGAGCTGTGTTACCAGACCTGTTCTCCCCACTCCCAGCCGCAGCCTTGGAAAGGGTCCTACTAGCTAATGGCTAGTGCAGGAAGGAGAAGAAAGAGAGAGAGAGAGTCCATGCTTTCTCCCTCCCTACAGGCTTCTAAGCCTAGAGTAGCCTCAAGCTAAGGAAAAAGAGAAGCTTTCAACTGAGTAAGAGTTCAGAGTTGTGTGTTGTTAGATCAGGTGGACTTTTGTTCATCTGAAAGGGGCCTGAAAACCCATGGGGATTGCCTAGGTTCAGGAAAGAACTGTTTAAGAGGGAATGTGTGAAACAGCAGTGGGAGAAAGAAATACTGTGTTTTCTGCTTGTACCCTAGAGGTTTCAAATACTTCTTACCATGTCTTCTCTCAGTTAATGTGAAAGCATTGAGAATGTTTCCATTGTCCTGATTTATGGTCCTGAGTCTAGAGGCAAAAGTTTAATTTGCACATAAATCATCAAACAGGTGCTCTGAAGTAACGTAAGGAGAGGAATTCCTGAGGTGTTTCTGGTGCCCTTGAGAATTGTCCAGGTTACTTCTTACTGATAAATGACAATTGTGTCCTGTGTCATAACGCAGTCGTTTGTGGGTACAGTACTGGTAAGTGCGGCTGCCGTAGCCCAGTAGGTGTGTGGTTCCAATGAGCTTGCCCAGGCTTGGTGAGCCTCCAGTGCTCCGCGGTCTGTCTGACCTCAGTTAGTGATTTTGAATTGAAGTCGTTTTGCACAGAGAATGACTGTGGTTGGATTTATGTAACCCCAGCACCCCTTGAAGGAGCTCAAACTGTGTCCTTTACAGGCGGAGCCTTCTGAGTGACCGCTCCATCCTCGCGCGCCCGCACCCACACAGCTCACGTATGCGCATACATGGCAGGTCTGTGTAGTTCAGGGCGTGTGGACTTATGTATTATAAATGAATTCAAACTGATATATATACATGTGTGTGTGTGTGTGTATATGTGTGTGTGTGTGTGTGTGTGTGTGTGTGTATGTATGTATGTATGCATGTATGTATATGCATGTGGACCTGTCAGGAAGAAAAAAATATCAACCCGAACCAATCTGAAGACTAACTTTCTTTGTAAGAATTGCACATACCTTGTGTCTTACTGACCGAGTGTACCGCTTTCATTTACTTTATTTCCTCTTACGGCAATAAGTATGAAAAGAACAGTGGTTAATGCATATTAAAAAAAAATAATTCCATAATGGAACACAGGAAAGATATCTTTTTCACTTGATACCATTAATTTAGAAAATACAAAATAAATGAATAACAAAAATAAAAGATCAGTACTTTCTAAAGGAAGATTCTTACTGTGTTATGCCACAATGCATTCAAAAATCCTCAGGGTTTTAGGATTATACCTTAATGTACTGATAACTTAAGAAAAATGAGAGCAGAACATTCTTGCAGCTTTGCTAAGCCCAAATGGGCATAATAAGCTTAACTTTAGAATTTCCTGACTTGTGTGCTGCAGAAATTTTAGTTTTTCCTAGTTTTAAAAGAGCGTTTCAATTCAGCTTCTCCGTATCTTAAAGTTTTAAGGCAGCTGTAGAAGGCAGGGAGAATTGGAGGAAAGCTTCTGGAGGACATAGTTTTAATAGCTTATTATTCAGTTGTGTAAAGTATCCTCTTGCAGAAGCTCGGTTATCATTTTAAATCTTCAGTGTTTTAAAACTGGTAAATGATTTGGACATTTACCTTCAAAGTCCATTTTCTAAGATTTGTCCTTGTGTGTCCTAAATTTAGAAGAATAAAGATAATAATGTTTTCACTCTGAGTAAATTTTTCCCCTCTTTCTCTCCCTCCCTCCCTCCCTCCCTCCCTCTCTCTCTCTCTCTCTCTCTGTCTCTCTCTCTCTCTCTCTCTCTCTCTCTCTCACACACACACACACACACACACACACACAAGAAAAGAAAAGTGAAAACACTCTAGGTAAATGGCTACACTTCCCGGGAAAAACCATTTTGGGATACAGACCAGAAATTTAAGCTCATGTTGTTTGACTTTCTTATCAGTAACTTTTGTGTATTTTGAAATAAACATAGCCTTCCAGCTGTTGTATGCTAAAAGCACCGTGATGGCATTGCCTCTTACCACTGTTATTTTCTGTCTGAGTTACTCAAAACTACTGTTTATAAAGTTGCAGCAAGGATTTCAGGCCGAAAGAGAACGATTCATTACATTGCTATAATAGTAGCCTTGTAAAAATGCCATTATTCTGGTTAAGTAGAAAAAAATCTCTTAATTAAAATGTTCCCTTAGTGTCCATTAATGTTACATAAAGAGACTATTTGAAATGTACTTACTTCCTTGGATCAATAAAGATGGGAAATACCTTCTATTGATATTTCTTCTATGGATGGAAGGAATAAATAAATATACTATAGTAGAACTCAGAAATAGCACAGAAACTCTGAAATAACACAAAACTTTTGATTTAACATGATAGGTGGCAGGCTTCCATCATTTGGCCAGCCCCTGGTCTTTTCAACATCATCCTAAAAAAAAAAAAGTATCTTTCCCTTTTGATCTTCCTCTTGAAACACTGTCCTCTCTCTTCCTTCCTCTTTGTGTCAGACTTGTTCTGGAACTTTCTGCAGTCAATCTCTGCTTTCTTTCTTCTGACTTAACTCTAGAACCCGCTGTCATGTAACACTATTCTTACCAGCCAAAAGAAACCAATTTCACCAAGGTCACCAGGTGGAATTTTCTCGTTTCTTATCCCGCCTGACTCCATGTACAATATCTCATATACAGACACGTGTCTCCCCAAACTGGAGCTCAGCTCTCTCCCCAGAGCTTCCTACACGTGTGCGCAGCTCCCTACCAAGCTTTACACTCTGGATGTCCCAGAAGTGTCTCAAACTCAAATGTCCCAGACTGAGTCTTCAGCTCCCTTGCTCCCACCTCATCTTCGTTCCCGTGGGCCTGAGTTCAGGGATTGCCACAACCGTGCATTCTCCTGACCAGTACAGAAGTCTGAGTTCCACTCTGGACACCTCCTTTTTCCAACACAGCCATTTTATCACTGAGACCTTGGGCGGATTCTATTTCCTAGATATTTATTTAATTCACCCACTTCGCTGTCCTCACTGCTGTCAGTTCTCTTTGGAACTCATGTGCTGGTCTTTCTTAATTGAGGCCTCTCTAACTGCTCCTTGTTCTTCAGTCCTTCCTTCACACTGCAGCCACCGTGATCTCTCTAGAACAAAAATGTGGCTGCAGCCCTCCCTATTGTGGTACCCTGTTCTCAAGATGATCCCCGCACAGCCATCCTCCGCTCACCTCTCTTGCCTCATTTCTTCCTGCGTGCTCTCATTCAGACACACTAACGTTTGTGTAGATCCCCAGCGACTCCACGTCTTTGCAGCGCTCCCCCCCGCCCCCACACCCGGACTCAGTGTTCCTTCCCATTTCCCTAGTCTGTTTCAGGTCTGTCTGTTAGGTTCTGCAGTGATTGTCACTGTCGCCTGGAGGCCTGTCCTGACCCATTTGTCCTCTGTGCTTGCCCTGCACCCTGAACTTGCCCTGTTTTAGCTTTTATCACACCAGTTTGTGATCAGGTGCACTTCCAAACGCCTGGCCACCTCGCCGGCTTCTGTGAGAGGAGTCCAGCAAACCCATGTCTTCTGCCCCGCTCACTGCTTTGCAATTTGTTTCTGGTCCAAGGAAATGTTTATTTTCTGTTTTAAAACACACTGGGTCTTGTGGTGTTTTTTTTTTTCTTTTTCCTCTTTTTTGTATGTCTTCTGTTAGGGTTATGTGTCTGAACAGAGGGAAAGTACCGAAACATGGTGCCTGCAAGTCAAAATCTGCGTGTTTAAAAAGCTGTCCAGGTGATTTGTATGCAAATGGAAATTTTCTAATTTTATGCTATCGTGTAGGCTAAAGATATCTGACCTGGACTTATTCTACCTCAGAGTCTCTATACTACTGCATCCTCGTCTTCCATTTTCCCTGCCTTGAATGAAGTTCCAGTCTTTCCAGTGTTCCAATCAGGCACTTAAATTCCATCACATTTCCATAGTCGTCCTAACTCCTGTAACTGCTTATTTCATTTTCTAGCTCATATCTCATCTTTTTCCCGACTCTTCCTCTTTACCTACAATCAGGGCCAATCTAGGAGTAGAAAAAATAAACACAAGGGACATCCTGAAAGTAAAAGCAAGAGTAAGGGATAGGGACAGTAAGGTTTCAACACTGAGCTGATAGTAGTAAAAGTAGTTCCTCATTAGCGGGAACTTAGACTGTGTCATCACTCCACTGTCCCCAACGCCATCTTAGCCCTGCCCTGGTCTCCTCTCAATTGATATCCCTGCCAAGAGTGAAATACTCCTCACTCTCTTTCCCTCATTAGTGATCTTAATGGCTCCATCGCCTAGAGATACAGGGCAGATTCCTGAGGATGGAGTTCTAGGCATCTCTCTTAGCTTTCTGGTTGTGTCTTCTCCTGCTGTCGCATAAATGCCCTGAGCTCATGAAAACCTCCTGCTCACTCCTTATCTGTGCCTTTTAATTGGCCACTTCCCTACGTTAGCTCATGTTGTTTTCTCCATCTAGAAGGACCTTCCTTATTTGAACTGCATGTTGAAAGTTCTGCCCTGTTCTTGAGTGTCCTTTGTGAGCTACCATGTCGTCCAAAAACTTTTCTTGAATTTCATAACTGAATTTGTATAGAATATTGTTGAATCTATTTCTGAGCTTCTCCTTTGGAATCAATTATATCATGCCTTGTCTTATAATTATCCGCTTGCAGATTATGCATTCCTGGAGGTAAGAGATCATATGTAATTAGTACATGGTATATGGTGAATCCAGGCCATCAGTCAAATGATTATTCAATGTATTCATGAATGAATAATAGTAGATTCCCAATTATTTGGGATCTGTTTATTTGATCATTTAAGGAAGAGGATTTGAATTTTAGAACATGAATAGCATTTCATTAATTGTTCTTTTATTTCAAACAAATTATTTATGTGTTTAAGACATTTTTAAAGGATTCATTATTTATTATCACCAGATAAATTTTCTGTGTTTGTTTAAATTTCAGTCTGTTTCAACCTTTTCCCATAGAATATAACCAAAACAAATATATTTACACCCAGAAATAAAGGTTAAACAGAATGATAATTGAGAAATTTGATAATATACTCCCCAATTTTGACTTATACATTTATACTTTACAGAAAAAAACTCAAAAGACAGTTCTAGGATTGCTATTTGCCTACCTCCCTACAAAAGAATTGTATATGAGAGAGAAATCATGGCGTGCTAACTGATTGGCCTTTAGATGTTGATATACTAGCTTTCTTGGTTATAATAATTATGTAATAAGTAAGATCTGCTCCAGTGTTTGATAGTCCATATAATTAAGAAAATCTGAATTTAGGTTAAAAAAACCATATAGCATTTCAGCACAGGACTTCTAGAATTAGCAAACACAATAGACTCTTTGTCCAGCAAAACAATGATTTACTTTGTGAATGATATTTTAAAATGGAGGGAGGAAAGCAGAGAAAAAAAAACAAAAAGCACACATTTAAAGTCTCTGGAAATTCTGATGGCATCCAACAAATGGAGAGACATAGAAACATTAATTCTAAAAAATTCTACTAAAACTTAGGAAGAACAGCTAGAATGTGTGACATTTGTGCCACAATCTGCCCACTTACCGCTCCCATTTCTTGATTACAGAAGCTCTGCCTGGGTCTTCCGCCCCGGGCAGGTCTAGCCAAGAAGCAGGGAGCTCCCTCTCCCCGCAGTTGCCAATCTGGGCTAATGGATCCACTCCTGGAGGGGCAGGCTCCCTGTGCTTCTCATCCCACTCTCCTGAGCCTGAGTTGTAAAAGCTCAAAACCAGGCAGATCCAACAGAGAAGACGGGTCTTCCTTCCTTACCTAGCTCCCACTTGGAGGGTGAAAGCACTACAGATGCAGCAGGCTGAGAATAGTGGGGCCCCAAATGCCCCCAACCTCATCTTGCTCAAAGGGGGAGGTTCTGTGCAGGGAGAAGCAAGCCAAGTACACCAGGGACTGCCAAGCTCCCTCCCCCTGTACCTGCTGGAAAAGTGAATCCCTGATGCCAGCTTCCATTCAGGATCATAGGGGAAAATTTATACCATATGGTCTATGAGTCCCAGAGCTCTCCTTGAGGGGACTGGCTTCATCTGGAGAGAAAAACAGAGAGGTCCATGCTTAAGAGAGATTGGGGTCTTAGTGGGGAAGGATGGTTATAGCCAGAAGTTTTCAATAGAGAGAATTTGAGAAAGAGACAGCCCAGAAGAGCCTGGGATGGTAGTCAACTCTGGGATTTGGAGAGGTAGTACATTTGTGCTTGGCAGCACTCACGCAGGAGCAATCAGAAAACAAAGTGTGGCAGATTTGAAAGTAATTCCCAAGCCACATACAGACCCATCAAAACAAAGCTGAAGCATCACCCACAAAAGGGGCTGAAACACAACCTCCAGCCAAACGCTGACCGAACAATTAGCTAGTCTGATGCAGGGGAAACTCCTAGCAATCCAGACTTTAAGATACTAGCACAGTCATGGCTGGCAGTCTGAAGCTGTGTGCATGCCCAGCTGTGCTCTCAGGAGAGATCGGAGAGGGAACCTCTAAGCTATTAGCTCCTGGCTGAACATGAGGCAAAAAGCCTTAAACTCGTTGAACTGTGATTGCAGGCCACAAAGATCTCCAGCAGTAAAGGGTGAAAAAAATTAACCCAGCTAATGGCTTGAGCTTAACGTTTTGACCAGTAAGTGCCTTGTGCTGTCTATAGGAGACATCCTTTAAAAACCAAAAAATATACACAAGTTGAAGGTTAAAGGATAGAAAAAGATGCATTGTGCACACAGCAACCATAAAAGAGCTGGAATGGCTAAACTAATATCAGACAAAATATGCTTTTAGCAAAAAAAAAATGTTGCAGGATATAGAAAGGGATATTTCATACAATAAAAGGGTTAATCCATCATGAACTTGTAACAATTACAAGCATACATATTCACCTTTCAACAGGGCCCCAAATGCATGCAGCAAAACTGAAAGAATTGAAGGTAGAAATGGACATGTCAACAATAATAGTTGGTGAATTCATTGTCCCACTTTCAATAATAGATATAAGTAGGCAGAAAATCAAAAAAGAAATAGAACACTGAGTAACACTATAAGCTAACCACCTAACATACACCCGTGTAACACTTCGCCCAACAACAGCAGAATGTACATTCTTTTCAAGTGCATGTGGGACATTCTTCACTATAAACCATATTCTAGTCTATAAAACAAGCTTCAACAAATATAAAAGTATTGATACCACACAAAAGTTATTCTCAAACGGCAGTGAAATAAAATGAAATCAACAGCAGAAGGAAATTTATGTTCTAAAAAGACACAAACTGTCAAAACTGACTCCAGAAGAAATAGAAATCTGAGTAGACTATAACAATAGAATATAAAATGTAAAGAGATCAAATTAGTAATTAAAAAAAACTTTCCACAAAATAAAAACAGGCTCAAATGACTTCAATGGTAAATTCTAGCAAACAATTAAATAACTAATACCAAGATTTTACAGACTTTTCTGAATTCATTCTACAAAGAGAGTATCTCCATGATACTAAAACCATACAAGCACAACACAGCATAAGAAAACTACTGGCTAATATCCTTTAGGAAAATAGATGTAAAAATATTCAAGAAAGTATCAGCACACTGATTCCAGCAACATATAAAAATGATCACACATCATCACCAAGTGAGATTTTATCCCAGAAACGTAAGTCGATTTGACATCTGAAAATCAATTAATGTAATACACCATTTTAAGTAAACTAAAGGCCAGAGGCCATAAGATCATGTCAGTAAATGCAGAAAAAGCATTTGAGAAAATCCAACACACTTTTTTGATAACAATTCCCTAACTAGGAAGGGAAGGGGACTTCTTCAGCCTAATAAGGGACATATATAAAAAACCACAACTAACATTGAGAAAATACAGAATGCTTCCCCTAAGATCTGGAACCAGACAAATACGTTCACTCTTGCTGCTTCTATGCAACCTTGTACTAAAAGTTTCACCTTGTGTAATTAGGCAGGAAACAGCTGTAAATGGTATCTAGATTGGAAAGGAATGAGTAAAATTCCCTATTTCAAGGTGACATGATTTTAGTGGGTAATATATCCCCTGAAGTGGATAAGATATTCACCAAAAAAACATTAGAACCAATAAGCAAAGTCAACAAAGTGGCTGATTATGAGATCAATATACTAAAATCAACTCTATTTCTATATACTCTTAGTGAATATTCTGAAAGTGAAATTAAAAAAAAATAATTCCATTTGCAAGAAGAACAAAAAGAATAAAATATTTAGAAATAAATTTAACAAAGGAAGTGTAAGACTTGTACAGTAAAAACTACAAGCCATAATTGAAAGAAATTAAAGAAGATCCAAGTAATGGAAAGATGTGTCATATTTACGGAGCAGAAGACTTGATATTGTTAAGGTGGAAGGATACCCCAATTGATCTATAGGTGCAGTGCAATCTCTCTCAAATTCCCAACTTAACTTTCTTGCAGAAATTGGCAAGCTGATCCTAAAAATCTTATGGAAATTCATATGCAAATCATGTATCTGACATAGGACAAATGTAAGGAACACTTACAATCAATAATTAAAAGACAACTCAATTTTTAAAATAAGCAAAAAGCTTGAATAGATATTTCTCCAAAAAATGTTGTACAAAAGGCTGTAAGCTTATAAAATGATGTCCAGTATCATTAGTCGTTTGGGAAATGCAAACAAGATTACAATGCGATTTTACTTCCCACTGGCTGCGATATAAAAGATAGATAATAACAAGTGTTGGCAAAGATGTGGAAAGATTAGAATGCTCAGACAATATTAAGATGAATGTAAAATGTTAGAGCTGCTTTGGAAAACAGCATGGTAGCACCTCAAGAAGTTAAATAAGTAGCATGTGACCCAAGTGGGATGAAAACGTGGTCATACAAAACTTGCATATAAATGTTCATAGCAGCTTCATTCTTAAGAGCAAAAATGGAAACAACCCAAATATTCATTAACTGATGAATGTATAAATAATGTGCCATATCCGCACAGTGGACTATTATTGGCAATAAGAAGGAATGCGATACTAATATGTGATATAACTGAACCTTGAAAACATTATGCTAAGTGAAAGAAGTCGGCCATGAAAGACCACATAGTTTACGATTCTGTTTATAAGGGATATCCAGAATAGTCAAACCTGTAGAGTCAGAGATAAGCTTAGTGGTTGCCTAGCAGTGGAGGAGAATAGGGGGAATGACTGCTAATGGGATGAAATTTATTTTGGGGGAGATGAAAATGTTCTAAAATTCGGCTGTAGTGATGATTGCGCAACCCTGTAGGAATATACTAAAAACCATTGAATTGTACACTTAAGTTAAGGGTGAATTGTATGGTATGTGAATTTTATCTCAAAAATTAAAAAAAATATAATAACTATCTAAGCCTAGTTGATACACATCATGCTTTCAAAATCTGAAAAGGGGAAGCAATCTCCATTAAAATTTATTTTGTCATATTGCTTATGTCTGTTATCTTTATAAAAACTTAAAATAGGTGGCAATTTCTTGCATTCAATGCCTTATTTATAGGTTTTCCTTATGCTGAACAGTATACTAATAAATAGAAATTTAATATATAATAGAAATCTGTCTACTTCGTCTTATCTTTTTCTGTACCAAAAAAAAATGTACAGAATAAGCCAAATACATATATTTCCTTGGGACTGATAGAAAGTATTCTAAGAACACTTTTTTAAAACAAATTTTCTTGTTTCAAGTGTGCTAAGCCCTCCCTAGCATAATTGTTGCATGGGCTGTTTGCATGTATGATGTCAGCATATTAAAATTGACACTACCTCTAGGGCAGTGTGCCCTGAATTCATGATCTCTGAAAATCACTGTTACCTGAGAGCACACCTAGAACTCTTAACAAATTATTCATTACATTCTACTTAGGGTAAGTTTTACAGTAGATTTTGTAAATGATGTTCGACAGGTAGGAGGTTACATGGTTTGGCAATCAGAAATTTGTCCAATGGTTTTGTTTCGATCTAATTTTCTTTCTTGAAAAACCAGTGCTCAGTTTCCTGTTATCACCAGACACTTTCCAGTGCTGCTCCTCCGTTACTGTTCCATGGCCCACTTGACAGCCCCTTCCTTTTTTGGCAGCATGGTTTCTCAGCGTCTGTCCATTATGTTCTTCCTCTTACCCAACTGAGCTTGCCTTCCCAGTCTCCTACACCAACGCTTTTCTTCCAACTTCCTTCCCCTGACTCTCCTTTCAATATTGGTGCTTCTCCGGGTTCCCATCTTAAACCCAACTCTCCGTTTATGGGTCTTCTTTGGAAATCTCGTCTTTTGTTGCAACTTCGAATGCAACCCATAAACTTGGTGAGGAGCCACAAATGTACATCTTCAGCATTTACCTCCTTGCTGACTTTCAGGGCCAACACCTCCAAATTGGTAAATAAAGGTAAAAATAAAACTCAAGAGGAGGTGAGTGGAGCTGCATGAGGTATGCAGAGCACAAATGGAACAAATTCCCATTGTTAAGACTTTACCTTTTCCCACTACTAGCCGTGTAGTTGGGATTTCTGCCAGTTTGTCTCGAACATTTCCTGTTCAAAATGTCTAAAACTCCGCTTCAAAATACGTTTCCCCTTCTGTATACCACTCTCTGTTAAGAATACTGCAGTCATCTATGTTGTCACTCAAGGGAGAAGCCTGAGATGCCCATTCCGTGACAAAGTCCTATTGATCGCCTTCTAAATATTTCTTGAATATGTGTTTTCTTTCTCATCATTAAGCTTCAACTCTCCTTGATTATCACCGGGCCATTGTAATTTCTGCCACATTGAATATAGGAATCGTCTTTCTAAAGGATTGTTTAGCTTTTGTACTTTCCTGTTTAACTTGTACTCCTTCCTGGATGCCCTCCCATTTCCATAACCTTCAGAATGAAAGCCCAGGTGGCTTTCCAGGATTTGCTGAATGCTGGCTTGTTAAGCTCATCTCCCGTCGGTTTCCTGGCCATTTTCATACACCTTCCATTCTTCACCTGTGCCGCGTTTCCGCACCCAGGAGCCTGTGCTGGTTTTTCCTTCCCTTGCCTCCTGATGAACCTTTCCTCAGCCCTCCGTGAAGCCTTCTGCCCTCTTCCCCTGCTCTCCCACAAGGCGTAGTTGATCCTGCCTTCCGTCCCTCCCTGGCACTTTGGCCTTTTATCTTATTGTGTTACAATTATCTGCTCATGCTCATTTTCCCACAAGAATTCAAACTCTTGAGAATCACGGTCTTCCTTGTGTCCATACAACTTTGGACATTGATTGCCACAGAGTAGGCAAGTAGGGGTGGAAATAACAGCCTTAAGGCGCTATGGAGTGAACAGCGCACGCTTTTTACAACCACTGTCCTCAGCTGTCGTGCGAAGTGATAATTTTCCTTACAGAAAATGGAGGCTCAGAGGGGTAGATGACCTGCTGGACTCACAGGGCCTGTGATGCAGGATGAAGGGAGGATTCAAATCCGGATCTCCTTGATGACAAAGCTCCATTTCCTTTACTGGAGCAGGTCTCAGAATTTTGGGTCTCAAAACTTTGATACTCATAAAAATGATTGAAGATCCCAGTGTGTCTTTGTTTATGTGGGTCATAGCTATCTATACCTATCATAATAAAATTGAAACTGAAAAATTTTACCACATAAGAATAGAATTACTTGTCAAAGGGATGATGTCTTCACATGCAGCCTCTGGAAAATTCCATGGTACACCAGTGACATACTCAGAGTGAAGAAGACAGATAATGTCTCAATAGTATTTTGTTGATAGTTTTCATGTCACAAGAACCTCTAAAAGGGTCTTGGGTTTGGACCCCAGGAGTCCCAGGAACACTTTGAGAACTGCTGCTATTGGCAGATGCATAGAATTTGGGGTCCTCATTAAAATGATGGTCAGGTGCTTTGGAATATATAATGTTGTTAGAAGAGGGTGGGAGAAAATTCAGTCCCCATGAGGCACCCATTCTGTATTGACTGATTGCAGATCCAGGAGTGCTCTATCCTTTGCAGGACTCCCAGTTTGGAAAATAAGGTTGGTGCTGCTAGGTCCCTATGCAGCGTGCCTTCCGCCCTCCTCCCTTTGCTGAATAACAGATCGGAAAAAACAGCGTGACTTGGGTATTGCTGTCGGTAGTGAGTTTTTTGGGTAAACTCACGGGCATCCAGCCCTCCAATCTTTTGTGGCGAGGCATACAGGGTAGGGAGAGACTTGGGCATATGCTGCTGCGCCATGTGCCCCAGGAGAGGAACCTCTTCTCTCTGGTTGAGTTTTAAAGGATTGTATGACAGTGAGGGCATGAGAGGGTCTTCCAGTATGGTTTGGTTGGGGGAAATGGTTGGAGGGAAAGGTGAGGGAGAACTGGCTGAACTTGACTCTGACATTCGCCGCCTGGCACTATCTCTCTTCATGGCCCTGCTTTCCCAGAGGGAGGGTGTCTGTCAGGGCCATGGGCATGCTTTGTGTCTCCTCATCCTTCCTAAGTGCTCCTTAATTTTCTTTTGGATTTCTACACACACCACCTGCAATTGCCTGGCCGTGCGGGGGAAAGCTGACCAGGAGAGGGCCTGTGTAAAGCTAACTGCATTACTCCTGCCACTGGCAAAGGCTCAGGATTCCAGGCCCGTGCCAGTCAGCACATTCTCCTGCCTCAGGTCATTAGGGGAAAGCGGAGGTTTGCTGGAGGCTTCTGGGAAACAGCTTTTCTCTTTCTAGGAGAGAGCAATTGATATCCCAGTCAGATGTCTAGCCTGGAACCACGACAGCCGTTTCGCCCTCATGGGAGAAGGCAGCCTGAGGATAAAGTTAGAACACAGGGGAGGGCTCAGCCAAACATCTCTTTGAGGAACTAAGCAGGAGACATTGTCCTGGACCAATCCTGAATTCCATGATGCTTCAGGACTTCCACATAAGTGAGCTGTTGCATTTTTGGTTTAAATTGGTTTGGAACACGTTTTCTGGCATTTTCAGGCCAACACCTCCAAATTGGTAAATGAAGTTAAAAATAAAATCAAGAGGAGGTGAGTGGAGCTGCATGAGGTATGCAGAGCACGAGTGGAACAAATTTCCATTGTTGAGACTTTGCCTTTTGCCACTACTAGACTTGTCACCGCTAATAAACACTGCTTGTTAATTCCTGTGCTAAGTGCACTGTATATTTGTGTAGATGCTACATCTAAATCCGATTTTGACACATGGTCTTAAAGAACTATTATTACAAACCAGCTAAATTTATGCATTCTTCTAAACATAAACCTTAATTCTAAAGTTTAAATTGATACATAAATATTGGGCAGGACTGTATCAAAACGCAGTGTTTTGATTGTTTACTAAGAAACCTAATTTTTTCTGTTTTTAAATTGTGATGGGGGTCTAGCTCAAAAAAAAAGTAACGTATTCCTCTTTTTTCACATAGAATCTTTAAATACATTACTGGGCACCTTTCCATGCAATTATTTTGAAATTATTCTTTTCAGATTCCCTATCTAATTATAAGGAGAATTGTTAAACACATGGAATTTTTGTACAGTGAAATAATTTTTAAAGCCCACTAATTTAATATCACTCTGTCCCAGATTATTGTGTCTCCCCTACCCCACCCTGCCAAAAAGAAAAAACGTGAAACATCTTTTAATACTCTCTTTTTGTTGTCAGAAGAGTATTTGGAAGTCAAGCATAGAAAATTTCTTTATCATGAAAGGAAATGCCTGGAAATAAGCATTTATGCTTAAATGAAAGAGTTGAGAATCCTAACTTTTAAAACTTCGAGTTAATCCTGGATTCCATAAGTGCCTTAGTTATTGGTAGAAAACTGTTTTAGTTTGCTAAAGCTGCTGGAACGCAATATATCAGAAACAGAATGGCTTTTAAAAAGGAAATTTAATAGTTACAAGTTTACAGTTCTAAGGCTGTGAAAGTGTCCAAATTAAGGCACCAAGAAGAGGTTACCTTCACTCAAGAACGGCTAATGCCGTCTGAGACACCTCTGTCAGTGGGAAAGGCACGTGGCTGGCATCTGCTGGTCCTCATTCCTGATTCAGTCGATTCCAGTTTCTGATGCCAGTGGTTTCTCTCTAAGCATCTGAAGGCCTTCACTTAGCTCCTTCGGGACACATCTCTGGGTTCTGGCTTGCTTAGCATCTCATGGGAAGGCACATGCTTAGGCATCTGCTCTCTCTGTCAGCCCTCCAAACATCCACAGACATCCATGTCTCTGTCGGCTCTGAAGCAGCTGTTCTCCAGGCATCTGCATCTGAGGTTTCTTCAAAATGTTTCCCCTCTTAAAGGGCTCTAGTAAACTAATCAAGACCAATCAAAAGGTCACACCCTCTGCTGGGTGTGCCACGTTTCTGTGGCAATAATCTAATCAATATTTCCACCCTACACTGTTGAATCAGGATTAAGTGAAATGGCTACCCCCACAAGATTGGGCCAAGATTAAAACGTGGCTTTTGTGGGGTACATGATACGGCACATTAACTATAGATATAAGAGGATCCAAAGGCAAGTTTTGTTCTTTCACTTTTGTACGGCTTGCTGCTCGACTTTGGGCTGTTTTTCCCTTCCTTATCCAGAGGAGATTGATCAATTTATTTGGTGGTTGAAGTGTAGCTTTTCAAGTTTCATCTCTCTTCTGAATCCATGTGCGGTTTTATTAAGATGCATTGCACAGAGATAGCAACACAGGATGCAACAGGTCCTAATTTTGCACACATGGTTTCATTTTTCTGAACTAAGGCTGCTGGCAACCCTTTCACCACATTATATAGTTGCTCCTTATGTAGCCAATTCATTTTAGAATTCTCATGTCTCTTGGGGAACTGGTACATTTCGATTTGTACCACTATGCCTTCAGCAGCTAACTGTTAAGCCTCAAATGAAGATATTATTTCAGAAAATGTCTGAATCTGGTAAATTTTTAAATAAGAACATACCAGGGGACTCACAAGCATAGAGTTATTTCATGATACAGCCTGAAGGCAAAACTGACTTGTCAGAATAAATGGGTGGAGGGGGGAAGCCATGAGTAGACCACTGTAGGAATGGAAGGAAGCATTCCAGTCATTTTTTTTAATTGTGGGTTTTTAAAAATATTTTCGTTGTCCTTACAATAGAGATATAATTTTTTCTGTCTTTTTTTTTCTTGACACCTTATTTTTAAAAATCCAACTTTGAAGAATAAAAGCTTAGGTTGACTTAGACTTTTCAATAATTGTCTGTGTTTTGGGCTCTTATAATTTGTTGTCTGTATTCATTGGCTTTTTTTAGTCCTTTTCCTTAAAAGAGGACCACCGATTCCCAGGCATCAGTGGCTAGATTTTCTTCGCTATGGCCCATTTCCTTTTAAGTTATTAGCACTTAGTTCCCAGTGCACCTCATTGCAACTTTGTCTGTCTTTCCACCTTTCTCTGCTTATTGAGCTAGAGGAGAATCACATTTAAATGTGTATGTACGTTGCCATGTTCTCTGCTTTACAATCAAAATACATTTAAATGTATATACATTGTCATGTTGTTTTCTGCTTTAGGAAAAATTTAAAAGAAAGCAGAGACTTTGGTAATGTAAAAGAGAATAAAATATTGTCAGCACTGAGTTGGTTGAGTGGATAAGGGAGGTACAGCAGGAAAACTGGATACTTCCCAAAGCCACCTGAATGTATCCTTTGCCATGTTCCTGTAGTATTTTAGACTGATGTTAATTTCCAGAACATTAAATACACCCATATCCAAATGCGTGTACAAGAGCATATCCCAAAGCCAAACAGAAACCAAATGATCATTTGCTACCCTCCACTGGTTCCAGTAATTAGTGAGAAAAATAGTTCTACATTTTCTAATATTTTATAGAGTTTTTAAAAAATATTTTAGAAAGTAATCTGTGTATGTTTTTTAAAAGGCTCTAGTAGAGTAATTCCCTCGCTGATGTAGACTGGAAACTAAAACATTGACATCTTATTTCCAATTTAAATTGCATTAAAAAGAAAGATATAGAGTTTTGCTTTAGTTGGCCTTGTCTTACTGTCATGGGAGTTTACTTTCGTCTCAGTTCCCATCGATATGTGTGAGAAATTTGTT
The DNA here is from genome assembly GCF_023851605.1 of Tamandua tetradactyla. NCBI lineage: Eukaryota > Metazoa > Chordata > Mammalia > Pilosa > Myrmecophagidae > Tamandua > Tamandua tetradactyla. The sequence continues at coordinate 6,788,951 of NC_135346.1, read as the reverse complement.
GGGGCCTGAAACCAGAGTGTCTTCAGGGTTATATGATCTGACCTAATCAACCATGAGTGCTCTCCTGCTCTTTTTAAAAAAAGTCCCTTTGAAAAGCTATTTACTGAAGGGTCTCTCAATCATGTTCTCCTTCCTTCCTGATTAGACATCGATGAGTGCAGCGTCATTCCTGGGATATGTGAAACTGGTGAATGTTCCAACACCGTGGGAAGCTATTTCTGCATTTGTCCACGTGGCTATGTAACCTCAACAGATGGCTCTCTGTGCATCGGTAAGCAGCGGATTTTGCAGGTACAACACACTGCTTCCCTCTAACAGAACAGCCCAAACAGGTATGGAGATGGGCACGATTAGAAAACCAGTGGGGATATGCCCGAAAGGGTGGTTGAAACTAAATGGCGCCACTGCCGGAGGCTTGAGAGACCAGATGCTGTTAGCAAAGAAGGCTTCGGTGTCCGAAGCCGTCTGGGTTTGTTTTATGTTGTCAAAGTCATTTCTGAAAAGAAGAAAGACTTCCTCAAGACACCGATCTTGCCCGGTTTGGGAGATTAGGAAGACTTTTTAAAAACCTTCTCTGGGAGACAGAATGTAGTAATTAAAGGTTCCTTTTTTGCTAGGACTCCTGCACGTAGCCAGCACGTATTTACTGAGAACTTGTTTCTTCTGGGAAGAATAGTTATAAGCAGAGAAATTGGCACCTTAATTTTGTGTTTGAAGCATATTCAAATTAAAGCCAGACTTACTTGTGAGCTCTGGTGTGTTTGTTTAGGAAGATGAAGCCAGAGCGTCTCCATCTGGCGTTGTTCGCCCATCATCAAGCATCTCGGAGTTCTGGCTTGTGAGGAGAATGGTTATAAAATTTCCATGCATGCCCGCCACGGCGCAGTAAGCCACCTTTACGTTTCTCTTCTTAAGCCTTGAACCTAGTCAATTCCAACTTCAGCTAACTGAAGCTAGGAAGGGGAAGAAGTTGCCCCATTCTCTTTAGGGTCACTAAAGAGCCATGTAGTGCAGGAGTTAGGGAAGTTAACTCAGCACCCAGAGAGTAGAGTTACCTGGTCCAGCGTCTCTTCAGTGATGACCCCCATCCCCACAAGGGGGCAGGTCAGCCCCTGGTGCCGGGGCCTCGGTGGGTCCTGAGGACCCAGGTGACCTGGCCTGAGGCGATGGAAACAGGGAGCCAGGGATGAGGGCTAGATGTCCTCTGCCACCAGCGGAGGGCCCGTCGCCTGACTCCATTCGGTAGGTTTTACTGATATGCCAGGCGCTGTGCTGTGCCACCCAGCCGTGAACACGAGATGTTGAGCCTGCCTTCGGAACATGGTACCGTTATCATAAGTGACAGTAAAAGGGTAGTGATATTGGTCATAAGAAGCCATGGTATCAGCAGGAAAAACGACAGCTACCACTTACGGAATGCATTCATGGAGGAGACCCTGGATGTGTGTATTTGTTCCTGATCTCATAGCTGTGGGGCCTTGACCTTTCTGTGCTTCCATTTCTTCTAGTGTCAGTAGCACAGTCTTCATTATTGTAGCAGTAGTGGAGTGAGATGCCAGGCGCAGGTTATGTGTTGTCCTACTCACGACAAGCCCAGTGTATTTCTTGTTTACAGATGAAGGAGAGGCGGTTGAGAGAGGGTAAGTGAGTTGCACAGTTTTCCATGGCCAATGAATGGAGCCAAGTTCAGACCCCAGGCCCGTTTGCCCGCTGCAGCTGTGCTGCTCACGTACCACACTGCTGGCCTTCACGCGACAGTGATCCCTTGCCTGGACCTTCGGCCAAATGTCCCGCATTTGTCCCTGAAAAGCCGACTCCCGGCCTGAGTGGTTTCTCCACCCCCATGCTCTCAGTCTGCTTTGAGAGCCAAGGGGTCCATTCGGAGCCTCCCTTTCTGCCTTTGGATAAAAATATCTGTTCTGTGTTCTATCTTGCATTTGGTAAATCCTTTTTTCATGAAATAGGAGGTCTGTAAAACTGAGCAAATGAACTGTTTGGAGAATCGATGTTACCAGTGGGCTCACTGCATATTGAATCTGATTCAGTCAGCGAAGCTGTGCAGTCAGCCAGGACGAGCATTGAAAAATAGTAGAATGCTTACATTCGGCCTGATTTTCTTAATTGGTATAGGAAAAGAATGTACGTGCACCAAGCACAGTTATCAGCTTGGAACAGGCCTAGACTTGGTTCTGCAGGAGAAATTTCACTTTTGGAGTCATCTTTGAGCATCTGGAAACCGGATGCAATGGACCATGGCTTTGGGAAGCTTGTGTTCTAGAACTAGAGATATGGCTGGGTGTGTTGGTGAGGCTATTACCATGAAGTTCTGGAAATACCATATGATACACATGACTGCTGAGAAGGTGTGTGTGTGTGCTTTAGTAGGCAGCAGGAGTAACTGGAGACCTTTGAGAATGAATTGGAATGGGCGGTGAGAAGAGACTGAATTAAGACTTTGCCCTTATAAGTTATTTTATATTTCAGAATTATTTCCTTCCATTTGATTTCTTGAATTTCTCAATCTTTCTCCCATCAAACAAAACTTTTGCTGTTGTTGTTGTTTTGCTTTTGTATTGAAATGAAAGACTTTTCTTATATTTGACTAATCAGACTCAAGATTCCCAGTGGTTTACTGAGGTAGTTCTTCTCAGTGATAGATATTTGGTTTATCATTAAATTATGAGAAACTCTCTTTATTTCTTGCCTTTTATAAAGTCCTAAACCTTTTCCTGGATGCTCACTTTTCTCTCACTGCCCCACACAACCATATGCCATGTATTTCCCATACTAGCCTCTTTGTCTGGAGCATTTTGGTTTCACCTTCTAATGCTGGCTAAATCTTACCTGTCCTTTAAATCCCAAATCAAACACCACCTTTTCTTCTTAGCCAGCCCTACATAACCCACATTGTTTCCTTGCACAAAATTAATCAGCCCTTCCCCAAATATTTTCCATTTCCCTCATTTCAGGGTTTATCCATTGTCGCAGGTACTTGTGTCTTCCTTGCTGGCTGGACTGTAGCTCTGCCGGGTCCTGCTGGTGGGGCTTCAGATGCCCTGAGCCTTACAAAGAACCTCACATAAAAGTTCATGCTTGGTAAATCTTTTCTAAATAAGTAAGCAACCCAACAAATGAACATAGGCGATGCTTGTGACCGTGCCAGCTCCGTGTTGGTCAGGGACGGCTTTGTCTTGTCTACCGTGCTGTTGGCTGGGTGGTAGGGAATTGTGTCCCTGGCTGCCCAGGGGGGAGCCTGCTGGTGCTGCAGAGAGCTGGACGACAGCGAGTGCCGCCCCCCAGGGGTCCTCTTTCCTTACTGGAATCCTACAAACAGAGGAGAGCCCCTCAGGAGAGGAGAATGACTCTACAAAATTACAAAACCGCTGTTAAAACCAAGTAAGCAGTTTTTTGAATAACTATGTTACATTTGGACTAAGTATGCATTTTCCATATATGAGAAAAAATATATTTTACATTTTAATGTGTAAGAGATCTTTGACTTTGATTTTCAGAAAAACGGAGTCTATGTTTTCTTAGATGGAATTTATTTATGATTGAATTATATATGTCATGGATATTTCCATGCTATTTATTTTGTAATTATATATATGTTAACAATAATGAGTTGGGTGAATTCAGAACTTTTCGTGCAGAACTGTTATCCTGCAGCTTTATTCTGAGAATGGCATAGTTGAAGATTGACCCAACTCCCTACTTTAGTACATGCAGATATCCTGATGCATCAATAAACTGCCTTTTTCTTTTATGTCTGGGAAAATAGTTTCATATGGCAGGAGAGTTTGGCTTGGCATTTTAATTATAAAAATAAAATAGATTTTCCCCTTCCATTATACGTTAAATCTAAAAGTCAAATTCCTAATTTAATTTTATCTAGTTTGTTTAATCAAGTTTTTAAAAATATCCAGAAAGGAGCTTTTTTTTTTAACATTGAGTACTCTTGTGTATGTGAATTCTAAAAGGAGATGAAATACATCTAATAATCTTTTTTCCTTAAAGCATTTTTAATAGCACCACTTAATGTACCTTATGACATTTTGGAATTCACTGTCATTGTAATATCCATGGCATTAGCCAAACCTAATTTCTACATTATAATATACGCTCAGAAGAATGATTAGCAGCCCCAATGAGTAAATAAGGACTTGACAAGCAGCATTTAGCAAATTCTGTATATAAGGTGTTAGGCCTGCTGCTTCTTTGGGCAGAGAGCTGATAGGGACCTTTGCAAGTCCAAACACTGAGCAAGCACTTGAAATTCATATGGTAAAATGACAGTCCTACAACATCCCAGTGCATTTTCCTGTATTTTACAAAAGTTTCCTTCTACAACATTGCCTTGAGGCAGTCTTGAGAAAGCAAAATTTGAACATATAATGTGAAAGTATTTATACGCATATAAGAGAAGCTTGAGGCAGACGGTGGTTAATTGCCAGCTAATTTTTTTAGACAGTACATGTCATAAACCCAAAAGGAAAGGTCTGATTATTGTGGTTGAAATTCATGGGGAGTTGGGCAGTGAGGTAGACTGTGATAAGTGGGGGTGAATGAGAGCGCCCCACCCAAGCAGAATGGCCAAGCAGGGTTACAGATGCTGGGAATGTCTGAGCGGGCTCAGGAGTGAGGACAAGAGTAACTGCGAAAGAGAGTATTTGGAAATAAAATGAGCAAGATGGGTTGAGATTAAGAATTCTATTGCTAAGTGTTCTTAGCTGCTACTCTAAGGAACTTATGTTGGTTCCGAGGACAATAAAAGCCCACCGAGTTTTTTGAGCAGGACAGAGGCAAAATGAGTGAGAGAAAAAAAAAATTGTTTAAAAAAACGAAGATCTTCATACAGTTACATAGAGTGATGGTTAGATTGGTTTATTAAAAAAGAAAGCAAGGGGAGGGCCGTGGTGGCTAAGCAGGCAGAGTTCTCGCCTGCCATGCCAGAAACCCAGGTTCGATTCCCGGTGCCTGCCCATGCAAAAGAAAGAAGAAAGCAAGGTGCAGAATAGTTTATATATTACTCAGCACTCTGTGTCATGGGTATTGATTGTGTGCACGCCTGTGCAGTTGCAACTAAACAATTGAAGGATAACCCCAAAACTCCAGATAGTTCTTCATTTAAGGAGTAGGGAGATGGGGATGAGAAAGTATAGGGAACAGAATTTTCAGAATCCTGTAAGGGGTGACTGAGGTGCCAGGAGTATCAGTTTGGGTTCAGAACAAAATAGTATTCTCAAAAGAGTTGGTTAAACAGCGAGGAAGAAAGCGTCACACCTTTACCAGGAAGCAGCAGACCTAGAACCACATGACTCTGTCCTCCTTTGCTCCTGGGTGCTCTAGTGGAAGGGAAAGCTGGAAGCATATGTGACAAAGCATATGTGACAGCATTTCAATCTTAGGAGCGGCAGGAATCTGCAGAAGTAATCCCGGGGCCCCAGGCTGGTGGCAGCCGTCCGAGTGCAGGTGACACCTCCAGGCTGCAGAGAGGGGAGCTGAGACAGGAGCTAAACTGCTCATCAAACTCCTCCTCTCACTGGGATTCTGATCTGGCCGGCCGTGTCTGCCTGAACCTTTGCTTCTTTTTAATACTTTATTTTGAAAAAATTTAAAACTTACAGCACAGTTGCAAAAAGAACCCCAACGTCCAAACAACGAACTTCAACATTCCCCCAGTTTCCCTCATATGAAGATTCACCAGTTTTAACATTTTGCCGCTTTATGGAGTGGCCATCTCACTCCAGCCATCCATCCAGCTCTGTGTATCTGTTTGTGAATCTGTCCGTCATCTGTTTTCTGAACATTTGTGAGCAGGTAGCAAACGCCCTGCTCCTTGAACATGTAATGCTTCCAAGTACATTTTCTACAAACAACGGTATTTGCTTATGTCATCACCTCAAGTACAGTTTCACATTGAAGACATTTAACAAGGACATAAAACTTACATTCTCTATTCAAGTTTTTTCTTCGGTCTCAGTAATGTCCTTTGGAGTCATTTTTAGACCCCATCTGGTATCGTGTATTGCATTTCATTGTCATCATCTCTTTAGTTTCTCTTTCTCTCCTTTTTTTTTTTTTAAATTATGGACAAATAAATACACCCAAGTCTTCTCCCAAGCCCACCACTGAGTAGGATTAATCATATCCACAATGTCGCATTACCCCCATCACCATCCATTGCCAGAACTTTCCCTCTACCCCAAACAGAAGCCCTGCGCTCCTTTTGTGTTAACTCCCCATTGCCTTTGCTTCACGCCTCTGGTCACCTGTTCTCTACTTTTTGACTCTGTAGGTTTGCATATCCTCTGATATAAACTTCCTGTGTGGTTATCATGGGGCTTCTTTTAACATCCTAAATGTATAACAGTCTTGTTTGCTTTGATACCAACCAAACAACTTGAGGAACATACATAACTATGTTTCTATAGCCCTCTGTCCTGCCACCTTTATATAGTTCTTGTCACAGGTTACATATTTATACACTGTGAGTCTGAAACCATTGATTTATCATTTTATTTTATGCTTTTGCCTTGTAAATCCTATAGGATGCCCTTTCTTTTCAACCTGCAGATCTTCAGCATGCTTAGTGGTAATGAAGTCCCTCAGGTTTTGGTATTTGGAAATGTCTTTATTCCTCATTTTTGAAAGACAGTTTGGCTGAATATATGATTCTTGGTTGGCAGTCCTTTGCTTTTGGAACTTTGAATATGTCATTCCATTGCCTCCATTGTTTCCAACTAGAAATTGACGCTTCTTGCAGCTCCCTTGTACGTGACATGTTGCTTCTCTCTCGCAACTATCAGGATTCTTTCTTTATCTTTGGCACATGACATTTTGAAGATGACAGAGTGTACTGTGGGTCTGCTTGGGTTTATCCTATGTGGTGTTTGTTGAGCATCTTGGATATGTATAAGTATATCTTTTGTTAAATTTGGGAAGTTCTCTGCCATTATTTCTCTGAGTACTCTCCCTGCCCCTTTCCCTGTCCCTTCTTTTTCTGGCCTCCCACGTGCATAGATTGTATGCCTCATGGTGACCACAGTTTCCTCAGGCTCTGTTCACTTTTCTTTGTCCTTTCTTCTTTTTTCTCCTCAGACTGGATAGTTTAAATAATAATAATATATTCACGTTCCCTGATTCTTTCTTCTGCCAGCCTCAATCTTCTGTTGAATCCCTTTAGGTTATTTTAAATATCTGTGACTATTAGGCTTCAGCTCTGTTTGGTCCCTTTTCATAATTTACATCTCTCTACCAATATGTTCCTCTATCGATAATTTTCCTGATTTCTTTTAGTTCTTCGAGCATATTTAGGACTATTTTTTAAAAGTCTTTGGAATATCCCAGGTCTGACCCTCCTCACTGGTGATTTCTAAAGCTTTAATGTGCTCCTTTGCCTGCGCTGTCACTTTCTGTTTCCTTGTGTGCTTTGTAATATTTCATTGAAACCTGGACATTTTATATTTTAATGTCTTATCACTGACTTTCGACTCAGAGGCATCTCTTCCTTAAGCTTCTGTTCAGCTAGTATATGAAAGAGCTTTCCTTAAATGCCAGGAGCTAACCAGAAAAAGAGGAGGATGAGGGGAAAAAGAAGATCCCCTTCGCAGTCTGCAGACTGACCTTTATCTTCAGGGCTCATCCACTTGCTGAACTTGTAAGATGACTCCAGGCCAGAGCGCTTTCCTCATCTGCTCTGCTCATGCCTCTTGTCCTGGACGTGCACACGTGGCTTTAGGAAGTCCCCCATTTACCTGGATCTGAGTGCCCCTCTTTCCCTAGGAAACAGATTCCTCACAGTCCTGGGCTCTGTACGTCCTAGAGCCGCAGTCCCTTGCCCCCTGCAACACAACTTGATTGCTGTCCCACAGCAGTGCATGGGGGAGCTCTGTGAGCCTCCTAGCGGACAGAAAAGTCCTGGGCCCATGCCACCTGGAGATCGGTTGAGCCAGGCATGCATGCTTCCGGCGTGTGCCCGAGGGTTACTCTGCTCTCCCCAGGAACAGGCCAGAGATCCGCCCTGGGAGTGTGAGTGTCTCTTTGCAGAGATGATGAGGGGTGGGGTAGGAGCCAGCCAGGCCACAAGGAGAGCCTACCACTTCTAAGGAACCTTTTGCTGGATTCAGCACTCTCCCTATTACTGCGTTCCTTTATCTGTTTTCTGGAGTTTTAGAAAGATGCTTCTACCATGCTTTGCTGGTTGTTCAAAACTTCTGTTGGGGCACAAAGCCTTGAAACATCTCGCTCACCCCCCCACCCTTGACCAGGGAGGTGCCTCTCTGACCCTGCATTTTTAATGAGCAAATCTCATCCACAGGAATCTTATTTATTCTAAGGTGCAATTTTGAACTTCTACCAAGATTTCATCACATTGTAATTAACCATTCTCTTAAATCAAATTTAAACTGAATGTCAACCCATGGAACAAATGCTGATAAAATTATTTTGTTTCAAGGTAGATTTATGTTTTAGAGGAGATGAATTGCTTCCTCTTTCTCAGTGTGACTGTAACTAAGTCTCCATGTAAAGCTTATTCAAGGAATATGCTAAGGTTGATAGGACAATATTAGAGGAACAGACTTGTGTTCATGACTTATGACATATCAGTCCTACAGTTAAACATGTACCAAGCATTAGAAAAATTTGTCCTTAGGATATAATAAATATGCCTCATCTTCCTTGACCTCAGTGATTCCTTTTTTCTTGGGATGGTGTGCATGGACAGGTCCTAATTAGTTCTGCCAGGAGTCCCATTTTTATTCCAGATATTCTTCCATATGACACATTTTTAACAGAGTGTTTTTAAGGCCGTGAAATTTCAGACACAAATTAAAAAGCCCAGGTGATAGATGGCCTCCGGTTTGCTTTGAAGTATGCCTTTTTGGGAATCTTAACTATGCCCAGATAGTTTCTGGGCATACAGTCTGTATCTCATCCCAGTATGTTTTTGACTCAAAGGATTGAAAGTACATTGCTGCCTCCCTCTTCTTATTAGAAGAGACTAATTGTAGAATTTATGAAGTTAAGGTTTATTTTCCAGTACTCTCTTTCTGTCTCTCTGCCCTCTCACCCAGGACTTGATTTCCTCCAATACATTATATAGGACTGGCCAGAGGTTTGAAAACTGTACTGAACAGTGGTTATAAATACTTTCCAAACTTGAAGACCTCTGTTTAACATCAAAAGTGCTTTTCAGATCCCCTCATGATAGTAACATAATAGCTTTGAGAAAATACATAATGAAAAAGCTGCTGAGTATTTAGTAGTGATTTTAAATTCATTTTCATTTTATTAATCACCACGGAGTCTCCATAAATGTGAGTGTAGAAGTGCATACATATTGTGAAGTGTTTTTTTTTTGTTCACACTCCAGATAATGTTCAGTGTAAATATGCATCTGCGGACCCTTAAATGTATCATTTGCAGACACCACAGTCTGAGGGCTTATAGAATGGATTCCTGGTTATTATCTGCTATATTGTGCTTGGCATTTTTATACATATTACTTTACTCCACAGTTATATTTGACCCAGGAGTTATTTAGAAGCATATGGGGCTTTCCTGGTTCTTTTTGTCATTGATTTCTAACTTAATTACATAGACAGTGGTCAAAGAATATAGTTAGGTGTTGCCTATCCATGGAGAGTTTGTAAATCTTCCATGTGGGCTTGAAACAATGTTTTCTCCAATTGTTGGATGCAACATTCTAGATACATCCATTAGATCAAACTTGCTAACTGTAGTAGCTCAGATTTTCTCTATACCTACTGAATTTTGTCTACTGTGTCAGTTACTGAAAGCCTTGTTGAAATATCCCACTACAGTGGCAGGTTTCTCAGCTTTTCCACGTGGCTCTGACAGTTTTTGTTTTATGTAATATGAGACTGTTGTAAGGTAATAAGTCTATTTTCCTGAGGAGTTGAAACATTTTTGTCAGTACGTAATGACTTTAATTATTTATTTTTCTTTTCCTCTTGATGGATTTCTAAATCTTTTTCTCTTGATCTGTTTTATCTCATTATTTTTCATCACACTTTGAGAGTTGTAGGGGGAGGTTTAAATAGTTTCCTGCTGTGTATTTTTTCTTCTCCCTAATGTTTGAAATCTTTCTCCAGTAAACAGCCTAAAGCTGGAGTTTTTGTTGTTTGTGCCCATCTGAAAATCTTTTTCTTTTAAATTGAGATATAAGTCTATTTGTGTGTATTATACTTACTAACAGATTCGTTTTTATTTCTACAATCATTGTGCTTCCTATTTATCTTGCTTTTTCTGTTCCTTTTTCCCCCTCCTTCTTTGTTTCTTATGGATTTATTCCACGTCCTTTTTTCTATCCTCCATTCTTTATCCTCTACTTTTTTATAAGTCATGTCGTTTGGGTTTTTTTGTGATTATCCCAGCTATTTTAAGAGGCGTATCTAAAGTCTAAAATCAACCTGTGTTCGTACCCACATCCAATCGATTAAAGAATATTGAAATGGTTTTTATTTTGATGGTTTCGTGAGGTACAGAATTTTTGGTTGACAGCAGTTTTAGTCAATGGTCAGAAGATATTATTCTATTGTACTCTGACATCCATTGATGCTCTTAAGAAGTCAGCAATTGGTCTAAATACCATTCCTTAAAAAACTAGGTTTTTTTTTTCTCAGATGCTTTATGGATTTCTTTTTATTTACACTACTTTGGAGTTATTGAGCTTCCTACATCTGAATTTGTCTTACAACATTGATAGAAAGTTCTAAGCTGATGTCTATTGAATATTGCTTCTTTCTCATTCTGGTTATTACCTCATTAGAGTACTCCTATTAGATATATTTCCTTTTTTCTCATGTGTCTATGTTTCTTAGCTTCTTTTTAACATTTTCCAACTATGAATTTCAGGAAATGTATTGAAGGTTATTATTAGCGTATATCTTTTAATTGACGATTCTCCCTTCATCTGTGTGTAATATGCTATATAATGTGTTCACTAAATATTTTATTTCAGTTATTGTAGTTCTTCAATTATAGAAATTCCCTTCAGTTCTTTTAGTCTGCCCTTCCATCATTGGTGGGTTCTTTATCCCTGTTTATATTTTCAAACGCTTATTGTCTTAAATATATTGAATATATTTTGCTATTTATCAATGTTTTATCAATCGATTGTTAATACACCTAATTAACAATTGTCCAAGATTTTCTGACCACCCCAGTAACGGACATCTGCTATGATTTTAACTAGTTTTTGTTCACTGCGTTTTGTTTCTGTTTTTGTCTTTTCTCGTGTGTGTGTGTGTCGTGTCTACTATAAATTATTTCTCTTGAAACTTTCAATATAGCAATTTTTTGTGACCTGAGTTAATACTGGTTTTTTTTGACATGGGCAGGCACCGGGAATCGAACCCGGGTTCTCGGGCATGGCAGGCAAGCATTCTTACCTGCTGAGCCACCGTGGCCCGCCCTTAATACTGTTTTTTGCCGATTGTTCATGTTATCTATAATTCAGGACCCCTTTATATTTATTCTCCCTTTGAAGTTTTTCACCCCACAAAACTACTGTGAATTAAGACTCAGAAGCTATCTGTATGAGGAAAAGGCTTGTAAGGTAATAACTATCTGTGCATTTACCTCCCAAGATTCCTGTTCTCGCTTCATTTTTTTTTTTTTTTTTTAACAGGGCAGCCAACAGGAATCGAACCCGGGTCTCTGGCATGGCAGGCGAGAACTCTGCCTGCTGAGCCACCATGGCCTTCCCTGAATGATGTAGTTTTAAATATTCTTAATATTTTACTCAAGATGTTCCTGGAAATATCCTGAATGGTTTCCACTGTTCTGCTGGAAATAGAACACATATTGTTTTATTCTAATTCTGGCTTGTGAAATCAGTTAATAATACTTGGACACAAATCTAGGTTTTTGATTCAAGGCCATGTTTGTTTTTTCCAACTTTATGCTGCAGCCTCCTTCTTGCAGAAGGTTTGAAGAGAGGAGTATTTCAACCTCCTTTGTAACACTTATTGTGTATCGTGATATCAAGATTATTGTTAAGCATCTGAGGTCTTAATTTATATCGTGTAGCAAACAATAAAACCTAAGAATATGCTACTATGGGTTCTTGGAATGAATAGTCCAAAAATTATTTTCCTGGTTCATTCTCAGAAATAGAAACCAGCCTATGACATTTTTTCCCAGTGGCATTCTATCCAAGCCCAACCTCTGAAGTTTTAAAAACATCTGTAGCATCTTTAAGTATGCATACATTAAATATTTTGCTTTGCTTGTAGGCATATGGGATGGGTTTCTTTTGGAAAATGAGAGGAGGTGTTCTGAGTCTTATATGGAGTATGTTAAACCCAATTCACTCATTTAATGACAGCTAAAAAGTGACCAGATGTATGCTATGGACCACAGAAGGAAATAATGTATTCGTCTTAATCTGTGTAGCCAGTACAAAAAAAAAAGAAATTAAGGCTTTACCTAATAATGGAACTATTTGTGATGATAGTTCCATCTGTGTTGTTGATATGCAGCTTCTGATTTTTGTAGTACATCTTTCTTCTTGTGATCCCAGATAAGACTTCTTTCTTGATAAAAGTTGAACAATAGATCACTAACAAGGCTCACGATATTTTTTCATTGGTTAATAAAAAGTGATTTCAGTGGGAAACCCGTTAAGTTTACAGATGATATTATTTTATCCTTATGCAACTTTGTGTTTTCCTCAGTCTTGCATAATCATCATAACTTGTCTTCTAGTCTCCATTTCATGGCATTCTGATCCATTCTCTAATCTGCTGCCAGAGAGACCTTTATCCCAGTCAGAGTGGATCGTGTCACTTTCCTACCCACCCCAAACCTGCAGGTTAATGCACAAAACCCTCACTGTGCCATGCCAGTGGATACTCTTGAGTCCTCAACTTATTTCACCTCATTATCGCTTGATATCATCAGTCGTCCCTAGTTCTTAAAAATATCTTCTTCTAGCTTTCAGGATATCACACTTTTTCCTCCAGTATCATTGGTCATGCTTTTCAATCTCTGTAGCTTAATCCTGTCCCACTTTCCTCCCTCAGAATTTTGTAGTGCTTAGGGCCTCTTGCTCAGCCCTCTTCTTCTCTTTTTCTGTCTACATATTACCCTGCCACGTGACATAGGAAACCGTAGATAGGCTAAGAACACACAGCTGTGCACATCCCCCTCAACCTTTCCTCTGGGCTCCAGGCTTATTCAGTAAGTCTAGATCAGACCCTCCAGTCCTGGTACCTCCTTGGTCAGTGCCGTCTTTTGAGCTTCTAGGATCAAAACTTAGGAAATTTCTGTCTCTCTTTCCCTCACACCCCATATTCAAACAGGCTCTCATTTTGTCTTTTGTCTAAAACACCGATCTCTCACCGAGACTTCTCGAGGAGACTTTTCTTGAATTTCCTGCTCTCCCTACAGTCAGTTCTACTCACAGAAGCCAAAGAGATCTTTTTAAAAAATGCAAAACACCCTCTCCTCTACTTGAAGCCATCCAGTGATCTCATTAAATTCAGAATAAAATCCAGAGTCCTCCCCTAATGACATACGGGGCCAGGTATGAGCCTACCCTACCTCTCTGAGCTCATATCAACTCTCCCTTTTCCATGCTTTCACTTGAGCACATTGGCCCTTTTCACTTCGCGCCTGTCAGGCATACCACCTTCTTTCTTTTGAAAATGCTCTTCCCTTAGATAACTGCATGGCTCGTGCTCTCACTTCGCTCAAGTCTTTTTCTCAGATGCAACTCTTGAAAGGAGTTGTATTTGTCCTCCCTTTCTAAAATAGCCTCTGTTGCAATCCGACATTGCTGCCTAAACAGCGACTTCAAGGCATTCAGCAGTGCACATCTGCAGGTCAGCTGCGGACTGGCTGATCTAGGCTGGGACTGAGCAGATGCTTTCCTCTGTGCTCGGGTTGTTCCTGGGCCTGCCCTCTTGCTGCTCTGTGTGCTCACAGTGCCGCATCTTTAAACCGTGTGCCCCCAGCATCCGACACGGAATGGGTAGGTGCTCAGTGCATGTTTGCTGGATAAGTGAATAGAGGATTGAATAAATGCAATCGAAATTAAGTGGCTAAAGGTATGAATAAATATAATGTTGATTAAGTCAAATAACTCATTTTACCTAGATGTCTCTGATGTGGGAAATGACTGATGTAAGAGCCTGCGGCCATCCGCCGCATCTTCTGTTTCGTTTCAGATCAGAGAACAGGCACCTGCTTCTCTGGCCTGGTGAACGGTCGCTGTGCACAAGAGCTCCCGGGCAGGATGACCAAAATGCAGTGCTGCTGCGAGCCCGGCCGCTGCTGGGGCGTCGGGACCCTTCCCGAGGCCTGTCCCGTCAGGGGCGCCGGTGAGAAACAACTCACTATGGGGCATTGTCCTGTTAATGTCATAACAAATCACTATAGATAAATATCTATTATTCATAAAAAATAAATGTCATGAAAAATAATTTAACTTTTTGAAATATGGTTATGAAGACATGTACCTGTATCTACTATTATGGAAAGAAAACTCCAGGCACCTTATTTCAAAATCCCTAAGCCTTAAGATACCAAAATCGGAAAATTAAAAAAAAAAGCAGAGTTCATGCACAGTAAATAATTTGGAATCTCCTGGTTCCACCAATAATGTATCATAATGATATTAATACTGAAATAATTTCTTGAATTAATTAACTTTCATTTCTTCTGGTATACTGCCCCAATTCTGAGAATAATTAAGGAATTAGAGCAATCGCTATGTTCTTTCTTCCCTTCTCATAGCTTTTTTACTTGAACAGATAATGAGCAGATTTAAATTTTACTGATGATGGTCTGCAATTAAAATCCACATTAGAAACAATATTATTCTGAAGCCATGTTCATATCTAACCCCTTAAATACCAGAAAGGAGAAAGGAAAAAATACATGCATAAGTGATGAGGACTCAAGTGAAGCCAAATAAACAGACTGAATTCCCTGAAGGTTTCATTTTTATCCATTCAAGTAATTTCTTTCATCCCCAATTGCATGTCTGGAATTTTATGAGTCACACTTCGGGGCATAAAATCAAAGTGTGCATATAGACAATTCTTTAGTTATACAACTTGGTTAAAAGAATGTGGCACGTAGGTTTAATTTTTTTGCTGAAACTATAACTTTCCCTGCTACTGCCAGTACAGGCATACCTCAGATGTATTGTGGGTTCCAGACACCACAATAAAGCAAATATCACCATAAAATGAGTCACAAATTTATTGGTTTCCCAATGCATATAAAAGTTATGTTTACACTATACTGTAGTCTAATGTTAAGTGTGCAGAAGCATTATGCCTGAAAAAACAATATGCATACTTTAATTAAAATGTGACATGAAGACATGAAGTGAGAACATGCTGTTGGGAAAATGGCACCAATAGACTTGCTCAGCGCGGTGTTGCTGCAAACCATCAATCTTTGAAAAAAAAAAAAAGGACAACATCTGCAAAGTGCAGTTAAATGAAGTCCCCCTGTGTTGCTTTTCCTGCTACAGTTTATAGAAATGAAAAACCTACAGCTTCATATTGTGTACTATCGATGAGATAAACCAACCTGTAACAGTGTACATGTTGCTTCTGTTGTGCAGAAATCCATTGTCTATGTTTAACGGAACTTCCTTTTCTTGCAGAAGAGTATCGCAGGCTTTGCATGGATGGACTGCCAATAGGAGGGGTCCCAGGGAGTCCCGGTTCCAGATCTGGGGGCCCTGGAGGGAATGGCTTCGCCCCAAGCGTCCATGGCAACGGCTACGGCCCCGGAGGAGCGGGCTTCCACCCCGTCCCTGCGGGCAATGGCTTTTCTCCCGGAGTCGGGGGAGCCGGTGCGGGGGCTGGGGGACAGGGCCCCATCATCACTGGGCTGAGTGAGTGCTCACTTAGTGCATCGGATGCTTTCGTTTTCTGCCTAAGTGCTGTTCTGTTGTCTAACGTCTTTTTACTTTTTCAAAGCTCTGTGTGTGTGTGTGTGTGTGTGTGTGTGTGTGTGTGTGTGTGTAAAAACCTATTTCAGAGCCTTTGGAAAATGCTATTTTCCTAAGTTATACAGAATTCTTAGGAAAATATTATTTTTCTGTTTCATAAACTTTCTGCTAAACTGGGGGAAAGCATGAGTGACCCAGGCTGTCTTTAAAGTAGAGATGAAAGCCCTGGCATGTTCCATCCAGGGGATGCCACCACGAAGTGCGTTTTGGGTCCCACCGTGTTTGGTTTGACCTGACGCAGCTGCCCTGTGCATGCATTCCTTGAATTATTTTCTGGAATAATTTCTCAACTACAGTAAACTAAATAAGGCTTGCTCTGTGCCTATACAAATAATATAATGCAAATATCTTTTTTTTTTCACCCTTTTTTGTTAACTAACTTAAGAACTCGAGAACTGTGGGCCTCAGCCCAGCACTGGCATTGGTGTACTTGACATTTGAGTTCATTGTTTTAAAAACTCGCTCTTGCTCATGGTATTTAATGATATCCCACAGTGTTATGTTTTTTTTCTTTTTGGCACATTGCCTATTTTACTATAGCTGAATATTCAGCAGAGTTACAAAGAAGGAAATGGAAAGTATTTAAATGTATAGAACATTCCTGAAACTTAAAAAAATGACATCATTATGGGCTGGGTTTCCAGACGTGCAGCTTCACAAATGCAAGTTAAACCATGTGTCCCAAGAATAGTTTTTAACTCTCCTACATCAAAATGTTAATAATATAGAATAATGGGGGTTTTTGATATATACCTGCTTAATTTGCCTCTTAAATATCGCATTAAAAAGTCAGTTCTAAGAAATGTGATACATATTTTAGAGATTAAATGTTATTTGTGCTTTAATTTTTCCTAGCAATTCTGAACCAGACAATAGATGTCTGCAAGCACCATGCAAATCTTTGCTTAAACGGCCGCTGCATACCTACTGTTTCTAGCTACCGATGTGAATGTAACATGGGCTATAAGCAGGATGCAAACGGGGATTGCATAGGTAAGTCCCTGAGTCTTGAACTCATCTTAGTTTGTGCATAGCTATTAGACTATAGAAACAAATCCGCCTGGCTTTTTATTGTCAAAAGATGATAAAAGTCTTGAAGTCAAGCTTCTCTCCTGGGTCTTTCCTATAGACAAGCTCTTCCGTGTATCTCTTTACCCCCTACTACTGAGCTACATGGCTTCAAGGACCCCCACCCTTTCAGGTCCGGAATATTGTGATTTCTCTCTCTTATCTCTCCTTTCCCTTCCTTCTCAGAATCCTTCTTAGAATAAGCTGCTAAAATCTGAACTCTAGAGCAACAAGTTTCTCAAATGCTTTGATTGCAGGACCCATTGAAACTCTTAAAAAAATTGTTGTGTGTTTTATCCATCAATAATTAGAAATCAAAGATGAAAATTTAAAAATAATTACGGATTTATTCATTTAAAATGACAGTAATTAAGCCCTTTGCATGCTACCATAAATAACATGTGATGAAAAAACTAGATTTCTCTTAAGCAAGAAAGTATTGGAAAGAATGCCATTGTTTTTCATTTTTGAAAACCTCTTTAATATCTGTCCTAATAGAAGACTGCTAGATTCTCATATCTGCATTCCACGAAAAAAACTTACTAGTTTAGTACATAACTCAAAGAACTGTGCGAATGCTTTTACTTCATTCAACAGCAATGTGCAATGCTAAATTCGTCACAGAAATATTTTTAAAATGTGTACTCACAAATCAAGATTTAATTTAATTAATAATCTTAACTGAGTCATCAACGATACTATTAAGTGAAAATTGCATTTTTAAAGTATACTGTAAGTAGTGAAGAATCTGATGACTGCTGGGACAGGTTGGTGTCGCTTACTTAATTTGTACTAAATCACTGCCATTGCTTTTGTACCATCAGTGCAAATTATGGTTTAAAAGGCAAATAACATCTCAATTTTATTAAGAAAAAGGTTTTATGAAAATAGTTTTGCTCCTCCCTACTTCCCGCTAGTGTGGTCTCTGTGGCCTCCAGGATCTACAGACCATACTTTGAGAACCGCTGCTATAGAGAGGTCCAGCCTTCTTCTAGATCATACTCCAGAAGTTCGTCTGTAAGAAATTTGTGTGAAATGCAGAAGACATTTAGGCTGAGAAGTTCTGACTCCCCTAATTCGGCGTTTGTTGATCATCACTCGTAGACCATGCCCTGTGCAGTGAGGGCAGGATGGGAGGAGGGGGCCGCTAGGGACATCTAAGCAAGCAGCTGGGTCTGCAGTAGTTAGGGGTCACTTGAGCATCTGGGTGGAGTCAGGGTCCCCCTGCAACTTTGAAAAGTCAGTAAGTAACTCTGTCTTCTTCCAGTCCTGAGCTCTGAACCATTCGAGAGGCAAAGAGCCCCGTCCCTGTGGCATGCTAAAAATTTTGAAAGGAAGCTACAGCTGTACGTTCTGTTTAGGCTCCCCAACCATGCTTGCTTTGTTTGAAATCTTCAAGATATTGGTCCTAACTCTAAGGTGTGCCCCGTTGTCTGTAGGCACCAGTTAAAGCTGCAGGTAATTCTCCCAGCTTGGGACCCAGGGCTGGTAAAGGCCAACTTCGCCAAGAGCCTGGGTGTTTCCAAGTGGAGTTTTGGTCCCCAGATGCCACTCCTTGGATATTTCCTTAAGCATTTCCACCTCATGCAACATCTGTTAGAGAATAAAGAGATTCTAAGCAATTATTTCTGAAAACATGCAGGGAAATAAAGCTGGAGAGGTAAGCTGAGAAGTGTCACAAAGGGCCTTAGAGGCTCTGCCTTACATTGAAGGCACTGGTGAGTCCTGCAGGGAAAGACAGGGCCAGATTGTTCTTTAAGTTAATTGCAGTTGGAACAGTGCAAAAACTGGTAAAACAGCTTTATTGAATTTAACTGACATACAATAAATTGTGTGTATTTAAAGTGCACGAATGTGATCGGTTTTGCTTTGTGTGTACGCTAGTGAATCATGACTAAATCCAGATGATAACCTGCCCTTCAGCTCCAGAGCACCCTCTTGCCTTCTGTAATCCCTCCATCCTCACCCTCCTCTTCTCTGCCCCCAATCCCTTCTCCCATGCAGCCCAGCTCTGCTTTCGATCATGATACATCAATTTGCGTATCCTAGGATTTTATAGAAATGATGTCATACTGTATGTACTCTTTTTGTCTGACTTATTCCAGTCAGCATAATTATTTTGAGACACATCCATGTTGTAGTATGTATAATAATTTCTTTCTTTTTGTGACTGAGTAGAATTCCATTGTAGGTCTATAATGCATTCCCTGATTGACAGGCATTTGGATTGTTTCTAATAATAAAGATGCTATGAGATTCATGTAGAAGTCTTACCATGGGCACTTTCTTCCTCTTGGGCAAAAAATGCCTAGGAGTTGAGTGGCAGGACCATATGGCAGGAGTATACTTAACTATTTAAGAAACTACTAAAATGGGTTCCAAATGGTTGTACTATTTTACATTTCCACTTCAGTTCTATCACATCCTTGCCAACACTTGGTAAGGTCAAGTTTTTAAATTTTTGCAATTTTGATAGGTGTGCAGTGGTTTCTCATAGTGGTTTTAATTCCCTTTCTCGAAGAGTCACTGTTAAAAGATGTCTTCCATTCTTCACGCGGTTCTTTGCCATCCTTGTCCATTCTTTATTGGACTGTTTTCTTACTGTGGAGTTTTGAGGGTTCTTTATATATTCTGAATACAAGTTCTTTATCAAATGTATAATTTGCAAGTATTTTCTCACACTCTGGCTTGTCTTTTCATCTCTTAGCATATCTCTGTGAGAACAGAATTTTTAAACTTTGAGGTTCCATTTGTTGTTTAGTGGTTCATGCTTTCGATGTTCTTTTCTTTCACTCAGAAATGTTTTGTAGCTTTCAGTGTATGGGTCCTTCATGTTTTTTGTCACATTATAATAAATTTTTCATATTTTTTATGTTACCCTAAATGGTATTGTATTTCTTTTTTTCAGTTTCCAACAATTTTATCTCTTCCTTTCAAATATAAATATCTTCTCTTTCTTCCTTGCCTTTTTTCACTGGTTAAAAGTCCCAGAAGCCTGTTGGACAGAAGCAGTAGATATCTGTGTCTTGTCTTTTATCTAATGGAGAACACACTCAGTGTTTTACGTTTAAGTGTGATGTTAGCTGTAGATTTTCTGAAGATGCTTTTATCAGATTAAGGAAGTTTTCTTATATTCTGAATCTGCTGAAACATTTTATCCAGAATGTATGTTAGATTCTGTCAGATGCTTTTTCTGCTTCTATTGAGATTTGCATTTTTGTTCATTAGTATGTTAATATGGTTAATTATTTGCATGCCTGGAGAAAACTATCTTGTTAATGATGTAGTATCTGTTTCATATGTTGGTGGATTTCATTAGCTAAAATCTTGTTTAGAACTTTTGCATCTGAATGTAGAAAAGAAAACTTGTAATGTTTTTTTCTGCTTTTGGACTTAATACTGGCCTCACAAAATGAGTTAGAAATTATTCCTACCATTTCAAATTTCTGGGAGAGTTTGTATAGAATTCATATTACTTCTGCCTTAAAAATTGGGTAGAATTCACCAGTGAAGCCATCTGGACCTGGAAGTTGTCTTCTGGGAAGGTTTCAAGTACAATTTCAATTTTTAAGATATGTATAGGGCTGTTCAGGTTATCTGTTTCATAAGTGGGCTTTGGTGATTTATGTCTTTAAAAGAATTGTGCATTTTGCCTAAGTTG
Organism: Tamandua tetradactyla; assembly: GCF_023851605.1. Taxonomy (NCBI): domain Eukaryota; kingdom Metazoa; phylum Chordata; class Mammalia; order Pilosa; family Myrmecophagidae; genus Tamandua; species Tamandua tetradactyla. Next base: position 6,768,222 of record NC_135346.1, on the reverse strand, counting down.
TTGAATTTACTGGCATAAAGTTGTTCATAATATTCCCCTGTTGTCCATTTTATATTGATCGTATCTGTAGTAATGTCACACCCAGTATTGTTAATTTAGACTTCTCTCTCTTTATCCCCCCATCAAAGGTTTATCAATTTTAATGCTCTTCCCAGAGCTTCTAAGTTTCATTCTCTCTCTCTCTCTTTTTTCTATTTCATTGATTTCCACTCTAATCCTTATTATTTTCTTTGTTTTACTTACTTTGAGTTTCATTGTTCTTTTTTTATTTGCCTGATTTCTTAGGGTAGAAGTGAGGCCATTGAGTAGAGACCATTGTTTGCTAATATAGACCTATAGAGCTATAAATTTTCCCATAAGTACTGCTTTGGCTACTTCCTACAAATGTTGATACGTTGCATTTTAATTTTCCTTCATTTCTAAATCTTTTTCTTTTTTTTTTTTCTTTTTTTTTTAACCCGTGAGTGATTTGAAAGTGTGTTATTTAGTTTGCAAGTGTTGGGGGATTTTCCAGATATTTTTCTGTTACTAATTTCTAATTTCATCTGTTATGGTCAGAGAACATAATCTGTATTGCCGGAATGATTGTACATTTATTAAGACCTAAGTTCAGAATGTGGTCTGTCTTGGTAAATATTCCACATCGACTTGAAAAAGAATGTTGTTTTATCTTCTGTTGTGGAGCGGGGTGCTCTACAGATGGCAAATAGTGCAAGTAAGTTGATAGTGTTGTGCAATTCTTCTGTATCCTCACTGATTTTCTACTGCCATCAATCATTGAGAGATGGGTACTGAAATCCCCAACTGTAAGTGTGCATTTGTATGTTACTCCTTCATGTGTGTTGAGGCATAAATATGTACGTTTCCTTTATTTTGAAATGACTTTCTTTATCCCTTGTAATATTACTTGATCTGAAATCTGCTTTGTCTGATATCAGTGTTATCACTCTAGCTTCTTTTGATTTGTGGCCACACAGTAAAACATTTCTCATCCTTTTCTTTTTGACCTTATTGTGTCTTTATGTTTAAGGTGTGCTTCCTGTAAGCAGCAGATTGTGAGGTGTTGCTTTTTAATCCAGTCTGACAATCTGCCTTTTAATTGGGGTATTTAGGCAATTTACTTTTAATATGGGTATTGATATAGTTAGGTTTAAATTTATCATACTCATTTTATTTTTCCCCATCTCATCTATATTCTTTTTCCTCTTTTTCTATCATTTTTGGATTAATTAACTATTTTTATATCACGTGGTATCTCCTTTGTTGACTTCAAATTTGATGTTATCATCAAACATTCACAAAGAGCATAGATAATAAGAAAGGATCATATATTTACCCTTATAGGTACTAATTCTGCTGCTTATTCATTTCTTTGTGTAGAGGTATGTTTCCATCTGTTACCATTTTTCCTGAATTCTTTCAGCTTTTGTATATCTCAAGTAGTCTGTATTTCCCCCGTTTTTTTGTAGATTTGTAGGTTGACAGCTTACTTTCCTTTCAGTACTTTAAAAATATTTTCCCACTGTGTTCTTCCTTACATTGCTTCAGACAGAATTCTGCTGTCATACTTTACTTTGCTCTCTTTAGATGATATGATTTTTTTTACTCTGGGTATTTTTGAGAATTTCTCTGGAACACTGGTTAAACATTTTGATTATGATGTGTCTTGATGTAGTTTTCTTCATGCCTCTTGCAATGGGAATTTGTGGAGCCTCCTGGATCTGAGGGCTTATAGGTTTTGCCATATTTGGAGATTTTTCTACTGTTATCTTTTCAATAGTTTTTCAGTCCCCCTCTCTTTCCTCTCTTTAAATAACTCTAATTATACATAATAGTTTGTTTGAAGTTGTCTCACAGTTCACTGATGCTCTTGTTTGTAAACTCTCTTCTGTCTGTTTCATTTTGGGTTGTTTTTAATACTTTGTTTTCAAGTTCACTAATCTTTTCTTGTATTTCTTATGTAATTTTTATATAATATCTAATGTGTTAATGCCATCCTGTGTATTTCTCATCTGAAACATTGCAGTTTTCATCTTTAGAAGTTCACTTGGGTATTTTTTATATTTCCCATGTTGCTAATGTTTTCCATCTTTTCTCTAGCTTTTCTATATAATTGTAATATATGGAATACAATTATAATAATTGTTTCAGTGTCTCTGTCTGCTAACTCTAATATCTATGTCAGTCCTGGGATGGGTTCAGTTGTTTGATTTGTCTTTTCAGTATGTATCATAGTTTTCTGCCTTTTTTATTTTGCATGCCTGGTAACCTTTGATTGGATCTGACTATAAATTTTATCTTGTTTAGTACTGTCTATTTTTGTATTCTATAAATATTCTTGAGCTTTGTTCTGAGATACATTTGTGTTACTTAGAGACAGTTTGTTCCTTTCTGGTCTTTTAATATTTGTTAGGTGGGACGGGCACAGCCCCTCCCCTAGGAATCATTATTTCCCACTGGTGAGGCATGACCCCTCTGTGTACCATTTCCCACACCAGAGGCTCTCGGAAACTGGCATGTGATGACAATGAGGACAGAAGTGTCAGATTGGTAATCAGAAGGGCTTTGATGAGCTTTTGAGAGTGATTTTGGGGATGATGAGATTTCAGCCATTCTGAGGCTACTTTTCTTTTATTTATTCATCATATTTAGAAAATGATCATCTATATGTTGAATAACAGCCTAACTCTATATGCCAGATTTGGGGTTAGGTCTTCTGTTGTACAGAAGAGACAAGAGATCATGTACAGAGAGAGACTATCATAATTTTGACAAACTGAACTGAAGAAATCTCTGGGTAACATGATTATAAAAGAAAACGTGGAATCCGTGAGCCTGTACCACACAGTGAACCTAAGCTAACCCATGGGCCTGTGTTAATAGTACAGTTATAAAATGTGCTCTCGTCAGCTGTTACAAATGTTCCACACCAGTGCAAGGTGTTCACGTGGGGTGGTATTTTTTAATCCTGTATTTTATGCATGAATGTTCTGCAAACCCACATCTCTAATAAAAGGGAAGAAAAGGAAATGTGAACCAAATACAGTAAATTTTGGAAAAAACCATAATTGTGTAAACTATGTACAGAGCTACAAGATCAGGGTGATTAAATCAGGCTTAGCTCCAGGTTTGTAGGTACAGTTGCACAGGTTCTGCACAGGACAGACCTATGTAGGTTGGCATTCACGTGAGTAGTGTAATTAAGTTTACGCAGTGCATAACTGTACGCAACACCCTGGCTTAGCTGGCGCTACTCGATGCTAGCTTAAGTGGCAAAACACTTTCTTTTAGCTCATGCATTGCCTGTACTCTGAGGAAGGATATTTACCCACCATTGGTATAAAAATGAACCATCTCTGAGGCTCAAAGCTCCTTCCTGCAGCCATGCTGCTCCCCAGATTCCCTAGCAGGGGTCTGCTAGAGAAGGTAAGCCCTGCAGAAATGATGTGAAGGAAGGTTTTCTCAGTTCTCTGAAGGGTGAGACATAGTTTGTACCGTCTAGATGCAATGGATTCTTAAACAATTGGTGCCTAAGTTTTCATAGAACCCAGTTAAAAAGGGACACCGTCACTGTTTATGTAAATTCCATTTAATGTCATGTTGGGATTGCATATCTGCACAGTTATTATGTTACTATGAATCTCAAACTTCTGCATTTCACCCAAACTCTGTTACAAATAGTTCATTCTAGATTGGTCTGATAATACAGCCACACAAATTTAAAATCCTAGCAGGTTATGTTGTTAACTCTAATTTATAGGGACACAGCTTAGTATTGGGACACATTTTCAGAAAAATGTGTTTTCTTAAAAATATTGTAATCCTCTTCTCTTTCTAATGTCAGCTTTTAATCAGTTTGATCTCATAAACAGGTTGCGATATCAGAAAAGACTGAGAGGATATAAATCAGTGTTTTAAATTATAGTGATAGATACCTTAGTTGTAGCAGTAAGGAATAACAAACTGCCATTGCAGTTTGGAGCTTTTATTATGTACCTGATGAGGCAATATAACTGGAAGACAATAACTGTATTAAAAAGACCATAGACAAGAGAAAAAGAATTGACTTCTATTTCACTGTCATGAGAATGACCCCTGAGGCCTGGAAAAGTTACTTTGACTCATGTCATTTTCTCTCCTTTTCCTGAGATATCTACTCTAAAATGAGATTGTGCCTCTCCTAGCTTCTGTATAAGTCACACTGCTGTTGACAATGATATGGGCTCATTCACAGTATTTAACTTAGAAGAAGGTGATTGCTGTTTTAGTTGAGCCACAGGTATTCTTAGAACCCTCACAAATTAAAAAGTCTTTTCTAAACTGGAATATGAACTGTTTTTCAAGGGCAAATATTCCTTATCCCATTAGTATTTGAGAGCTTAACCATTCTGATAATCAGCATTTTGGGCTGCTTTCATTGATTTTCAGAATATAAAACTATAAAAGAATATAAAGTTCCACAAACTTTACTTTAAAATTACTCAGTCCCCAGTGAAGACCTGGGGAGTACACAGACAGAAATTTTGGGGTACTCTTGCTCCTCTAAACAAGGCAAAATAAGGATCTCACAATAAAGAGGCAAAAAAACTTACATTTCAGAATATGGCAGTGATCGTTTGTGATTAGTTAAAAGAGTACTTAAAAATCTTACAATAATCCTGGGGCTGGGGGGGACACGAAATAATTACTGGAGATTTTAAAGTCATATGGATTTGTAAAGTCATAGCTTTTGGTTTTCACTTCCAAAGAAGAAATAAATAGATGAACAGTTACACAGGCTATGTCTGCCACTGGACCCTCAGTGAGGCCCCTGAGAGTGGAGCGGGGCGGGGTGGGGCCGGGGGGAGATGGTAAGGAGACAGACCGAATCAGTGCTCTAATGGCAGAACAGCTGGCAGGGTTGTCATGGCAACGAGGGGCCCCTGGATCAGCTTCTGGAGGGGAGAGGTAGGTCCCCAGGAGCAACCTGGCTTCCCGGGAGACCTTACTTGCCAACTGGGTGGCTTCCATGTGCTTCCCTGGAACAAAGCTTCACATGCAAGCTTCTGTCTGTGCAGCTTCAATGCATTTGCAATTATGTTTCAATATGAGGTACCTGCAGAGAACTAAGTGACCTTCAATGCTGCAAACTAAAGGGGATCTTTTGTGATTCCACCCTGTATGCTTGCTAACAGGCTACATTCTCTCTTTCCTCATTTTGCTTCATTCCTCTGGCTCAATAGGATTGATGCTATCAACCAAAAGTCTAAATGTAAGTGTGTCTTAATGGGCTAAAGCGATCCTCAGATGGATTAAGAAAGCATTTAATCCTGTTATTCTTTGTTGTTTTCATTTTATTCTGAGTCCCTTCCCCACCCCCACCCCCACTTTTACCAGAGAGGCTTTAATTGCCTTCAGCCTTCATGTTTGTATAAATGAGGTTGGTGAGCCTGATGGAGCGCAGTTCCCCCTTTCAGAACATCTGTGGAAGGAGAAATCTGTTTATTAAAATGGGAAACCTGTGAACTGATTTTATTGTTGTGCCTCTCCAATTTAGCTGCAACTGTATATGTTAATGGCTTATACGTATATATAATGGCAAGTCATTATATCCCACCAGCTGGCCAAGTTTTTAATTTGCCAGCCTTCAAATTACCATTTAGCAGGCATTGCTGAGAGAAGACGAACTTCTGACACGTTGAGTGGCCCATCGCCGGGATTTGACCAGTCCAGATTGTTCAGTCTGGTTTTGCAGCCCCTGAATTCTGTACTGGGGTCACATATAATCAAACCTTAGGAGGATTTGAATGAAAAGCTTTGACTTTTCTTGCATTTAAGATCAGAACTGGTGTTTTCACAAAACTTGCTTTTGTGTAAAACCTACCCGTGCCAATTTTAAGATCTTGAAGAAACCTGAAACTACTGAAATGAACAGGCTTTGTTTTAATTGATTTCCATTTTCTACCCCACCCTGTGTGTGTTACTACAAAATATCATCAAAGCCTCAAAATTTTGCATTTGTAGTTATGTTCACAAAAGAAAGTAATGGCAAAGAAATTCCATAATCTGTTTATTTTTTCTTTAAAACTAATAGCAGTGACCACATGTCATGCGAACATATATGTATCATCAAAACCTTAAATTTTCTTCAGATGCTGTACTAAGTCTTAGAAGGCTATTGCCCAAATTCCTGTAGATAATAACTATCTCAGCTTATTAGAACTCATGCCTGTCTTTCAGAGTCAGGTTTTAATCATCATCCAATACTCAAATTGGAAAATTATGTCTTGATTAAAGTAAATTCCCTTATAATTTCCCATAGACAATATATATGTATATAAAAATTTTTTGTAAATCCCTAGACTAACCTCTGTATGTAGAAATTCTCATTCATTTACAAATCATTCTCCTATTTAGATTATTAAGCATTGCCTGGCCTTCTCTCAAATCTGGGAGGGCTAAATGTACTTTAAACAAGCATGTCTACAAATGGACTGAAGTCCATAATGGTTTCTTTTGCTGCTCACAGATGTTGATGAATGTACATCAAATCCCTGCACTAATGGAGATTGTGTCAACACACCTGGATCCTATTACTGTAAATGCCATGCCGGATTTCAGAGGACCCCAACCAAGCAGGCGTGCATCGGTAAGGCTGTTTGCTCTCACATGTGAGAAGGTTCCACGGAACAAAATGGCCGAGGTTATTGAAGTTAAAAGCAAATTCAGTAAAGTAGCACGTGGAATGCAACAAATGCTGTTACATTATTCTAAAGCGTCTACTACCCTAAAAGGCGCTGCCTCTAAGCCTAAAGACTGTTTGTGTCGATAACCTAGGCAACATAGTATCAGGCTTCACAAAAATTCGGGTTCTCTTCTTTCCCTGGATACCAGCATTCTTTCCCAGGTGGTATCGGGCGTTACTGTTGTCTCATTAACCAGGCTAAGGTTTATAGTCATTTTCAGCTACCGTTTCCTTTGCACCACACCGGGTCTGACCCCCAGTCATGCCTGCGCTGCCGTCCACACCCTCTGCCTCACTGCTCCCTCATCTCAGAGTCCTGGGAGCCGGTGACGCTTCTTCTTATGTTTGTTTCCCATTCATCCGCGGGTAGCTGCTTGAATCAACTTTCTTCAGTCATTTCCATCCTGTTACTCTTAACCACAAATGGTGTAGACGCCTTGCGCTGCCTTTTAAGGTCTTCAGCCACTACGTCAATAACAGCTGCACCAGCCCTTCCAGCCCCATCACCCACCCCTCTCTTAGCTCATTACACATCCTATTTCATTTTGCTCTTTCTTTCCCTTTCCAGCTGCTCTAAGTCAGGGCTGTAAAATTGCCTACAGCTACAGAAAGAAACTAGCTAGTGAGAGACTGAAATTTTGCTGAAGAGGCAACATGAGCTTGGATATGACGTGTAAAAACAATGTGGACGTTTACATTTACATTTATCGTCTTACTCCTTCTATGTGTATTTGTAAAAAGAGTAATGCCCGGCCATTTTTCATCTGCCCAGATATCGACGAGTGCATCCAGAATGGGGTTCTCTGTAAAAACGGCCGATGCGTGAACACAGATGGAAGTTTCCAGTGCATTTGCAACGCCGGCTTTGAATTAACCACAGATGGAAAAAACTGTGTTGGTATGGAAATTGCCTCCTCCCTTGCAGAGGATTTTTAAAGGATATGCATTTTTATTTAGAACCATATATACTATTTCCATGAGAGCGCGCACATCACATATGTGAGAGCTCTTCCAGTGACTTCCGTGGGTAAAATATAAATGCATTTAACATTAGATTATTAAAGGAAAAGGTAGACTTTAAAAAATGTTATAACGATGAAGAATTTACTGTTTCTGTGCGGTATATGTTTATTAATAAGTAACAGTTACTTTTCGTACGTCCAGACAATCATTTGATACCTGCTTGTATTTTAGATGTTGAGGTTATAACACCGACAAAATAGAAACGATCTTTACCCCTGTAGGGTTGGGGGTGGGTATTAAAATGTTTGGCGTATGTGATAATCTAAATTTGTGGTCCTGGAGATGTCTCAGCAGAGCCAAAGTTACCAACAACTCACAGAAATATTGTACGCACACAGCAACATGTCGTCCACGGACAACATGCTAGCTCATTTCACTTGTGATATGGTTTGTCATTGCTTTATTCTCAGTAACAAAAGCGACACCCAGGCAGTATTCAAAATGAAACACTCTGGATTCTGTGGTTTTAATAGCAGCTCAGCACAATAGTTATTTATTCTCTTACATGTTCCTTGTGCTAAAAGTGGTCCTCATTCTTCACACTAGTTTGTCTGACTCAGTTGACATTCATTCATCGTTTTAAACAATCCTTGAGTACAGGACTCATTTGCATAGTAGGAGTTGACTGGGGATTGTTGGTGGAAGGAGAGGGAGCTGGTCCTCGCAGAGCCAGTGGTCTACGTCTCTCTCTCTCTCCCCTTCTTGCAGATCATGATGAATGTACAACAACCAACATGTGTTTAAATGGGATGTGCATTAATGAAGATGGCAGCTTCAAGTGCATCTGCAAACCAGGATTTGTCTTGGCTCCAAATGGGCGTTACTGTACTGGTATGTGTGGCTTTGATATAGGGCAGTTACTATGATTGAAACCGTCTTTTCTATTTAAATGAATCATGCAAGAATCACTTCAGTTTCTTTGTGAGGAGTGTCATATTATTCACTCTCCTGCTAATTTAGTAAGGCAGGTGTTTAATGTTTCTTAGACGCATTAGAGTATAGGTGCAAAAATACCTGTGCACAAAATAATAATGGACTAGGAAAGATTAAGGGATGACAGAGTGGTGTTGGCAGGCCTTGGGGAAGACACTGGAATTGATTTCTCTCTGCTCCTTGCCCGAATAAAAAAGAGGGGAAAAAAAATCCTGAAAGGTCTTAATTTTTATGTGTTAAATCTTATCAGAACTAGGTTTTTCTACTATTATTCATTACTGATCTAGAATTAAATATTTTCTATAAGACTAATCCATTGATCTCTAGAAACTGTATTGGTATTATCTGAAAACTTTACATTGGCTTGGTGAAGAAATAATCTAAATATTTGTATCAATTATTTTATATGTAAAGCTATTTTGAAGATCACGGTCTAGGCATAACTTTAGTAAGCAGTAGATTTGACTCTTAGGAATAAATGAACCTATGTTTATACTCGCAGTTGAAATTAAGTAAAATGGAATATATTTTGCAGTTCTTGCTGAGAAGCAAGTTGGTTTTTTTTTCAGTTTTCTCATTTTATATATTAACTCAATGAATGCTTTCTGTCTTCAATGGCACAAACTTAACAGAATACCAAATAAGTCTCAGAAGCAATCTCTACAATTTCAGTGAATTTCCACTGACGGTGGAGAGAGAAAATTGAGACCAATTCTCATGTTTCTCAATAAGAAATAGCCTCTTGACTTTCCAGGAAAAGAGAGTACAGGATTAAATAGAAATACTGTAGCTTTGCTGGTCGAACTGGAATGTCAGCTCAAGGTTAGCTAACTTGGATTGAACACAGGATATGAGATTAGCATTATGTTTCAGTGTGTGACTTTATTTCAGCGTTTCTTTAAAAGCAAGCTTCTAAAGTGACCTAGATCTCACGGGTTTCTGTTTTCTTAATAATTTAATGTTTATTAATTTTCTTATTGCAAGTGTGATCAGGAAATCTTGAGATTTTCTTCCTGATGTGTCAGCACTCTGTTGTGAACTCCGTTTCCTCTTTTGCAGACACCACTTAATGTTGGCTTTCATTGGCAAATGCAGGTGGATTAAAAATTAGAAGTAGTACCCCAAATTATTTTATTGTAAACCGATCAAATTAATCTCAAACAGCGCCCACCTGTATTTTTTGTGCATTAAACTTAAGAATAATTATAGAAGTCTGCTTTAGTGTTTTAACAATTAATTCCTTTTACTTAGCTAATTCAAATAAGCCATTATTTCATGGTAAATAGGATTATCAAATAACCCATAATGAAATAGGCGTTGGTGAGGTTTTTTTTCCCCCTTGACCGGTACGACAAGGCAACTTCCTGTTAGTCAGTCTTCCTGCAAGTGTGGCTGAAAAGGTTGCGTTTAGATAAAAAATTTGTCATTGCATCTGCGTATTCTTTTGCCAATCATGAAGTTAGATAGGAAAGGCCGGTGGTGTAGAGCTGGAATCCCCATGGCCAGGTCAAAGAGAAATTTCCACCTTAACAGCCCTGGCTTCTTTCTCCCCTCTGGGCAGATGTGGACGAATGCCAGACCCCTGGCATCTGCATGAACGGGCGCTGCATCAACAGCGAAGGGTCCTTCCAGTGCGACTGCCCCCCCGGCCTGGCAGTGGGCGTGGACGGCCGGGTGTGTGTGGGTGAGTGAGTGCCCTGCCGTGGCCCCCGTGTACCAATGCTCCCTTAAAAACAGACAGAGAGCCTGGGCCGCTCTTGCAGCGGGCTCGGAGGAGATGCAAGTCAAAACTGTTGGAGAAGGAAACATTTTCTTCAACCAGCCTCCTTGATTGTATTCGATCACTGAGTTTCTAAAGGCAGTGCCTTTAGATTTTGGAATTAATAATAAGTAAGACACACAAAAAAGGAGATCAGAGGTGTAAGTCAACACTTGTCTTCCCCCGAACAGAATTTGGAGCGTCAATAGCTTATGCCCTGGAACATAAACGTTTATTAAAAGCTTGCAATGTTTTAAAATAGATATTCTTCATCATTGTACCACTGACTGTAGGAGCACATGAAGAAGACGAGAGAGAATGTATGTTTTATTCTAAGTCATTCGCAATTCCTCCTAGATACTTTTGTCAGATTGACTCAATTAAAATCAAACAGCATTACCGTGCATCAGTTTTAAAGAATCAAGCACAACAGAAATGTCATTGACAATCGCTCCTGATGACAGCGGTATCATAGAGAGTGGGAAAACACATCTAATGCCCTTTTCTCTCTGCAGCACTTCTCTCTGAGACCTTTAGGGTGGAGTGCCTGCTGGGCACCACAGTTTTATACAGGAAAATGCAGACATAATTATTGATTGAAAAGTGTATTTTAGAGAAATGAAATTCCTTCTCAGGCGCAGCTGATAGCTGTGATCTTACACTTGAGAACCAAAACATTTGGAGCCCAAAGGGGAAAAAAAAAAAAAGCCAGGTGAAAATAATCTGTTCACTCAAGTTCATCTGCTCTATCCAGTGTAGGATTTATGTCAGCCCATCAAGCTGTCAGCAGTCTGCTCAGGCACGTTTCAAATACGCCAGCTAGAAGAAGGCAGCGTCTTCCTGCTTGCAGAACTAAAATACTTGCATTTGCTTTAATATACGTAATTGCTTTTTCCTTTACTTCAGTGATTCTGCTGATATCTACAGTGAATGCAAAGACAGTCGTGGAGGGAGGAGGTATTTTTCTTTTAAGCAACCAACATATGAATAGTTGTGAGAAATCTAGTTTCAAGCACAAACATTCATTCTCTTGTTCAGATGTGGAAAAATTAGAAATTGTTGGATGAACGTTTTCTCCTGCTTTTTGTGAATGTGTGAAAATTTTTTAAATAAAACGCCATCTGTTGTGTGTGTAAAAGTTATGTATTGTTCGTTCTGTAATGTGCTAGATGTGTTTTCTGTGTGTCTTTTTCCTTTGGTAAAGCTTTTGAAGGCCATTAATGAAGTTATAAATAAATCACTATTGGGAATTATTGTTGATATTAGCACTTTAATTGTAGATTTATTCTGTACTCGTTCATTTGCTCTTTTGTTTTGGGTTTTTTGCTTCCCTAGGTATTGAAATGTGTTTTTAATTTTTGGAAAATTTAGCTATTACTATAATGTGTTGAGGAAGCATGACTTATAGTCAGGGTATAAAACAAAGGGCAACTTTATGTGTCTCCCCCGGTCCTTTAAGATTTATTCGACGGGGGCTGCGCATCTACTAAGTAAAGAAGAAATCTCAGGCCATCCCATAATTTTACTAAATATCTTTAGATAATGAAATGTTTTATGACCACTTCATATAGCAAAAACTGTCTCAGCTTAGAATTAGGGTGTCTAGTACCCCAGAATAATCAGTATTCTGAACTTGATTTTAAGCAAAAACGTATCTGTCCCCAGCTCAGGCCTTTCCCAGTGAGGAGATTTCTGAGCCCGCCGAGCTCCTGGAAGAGGAGAGGTTAGGGATGGGGATGCTCTTACAGTACTGATCCTGTCCTACCTGGCTTCGAGATTCTGGGACTCTCGGATTCGTTCCTTGTGGGTGGTTTGACGCCTTCTTCACAGAAGCTCCTGTGACCCCCGTGAGCTATGTCACTGCCAGCCTTTGCCCACCCAGCCGCTCTTTCCGCAGTTGGTCATCTAGACTCTCTCGGATGGTGTCTCTCCACCCCTCTCAGCGCTCTTCTCCGGACCAGGGCTCATCATGTCCCACGGAGCCCATAGGACACACGGCCCTGTCCCCCGTTCCATGGTGTGAATAGAGGCCGCTCCCAGACTCGCCTCCCACCTTTGTCCCTTGGCTTCCATGTGCCCCAGACAGGGTGGGTGCAGAGCTCCCCACACACTCCCTGTGAGCCCCTTCTCTCCTGACCTGAGGGGAGGAGGGAAGTACCCCCAGCTCATCACCAGGTCTTGCCCCAAAATATATGTTCCTCAAAAAAAGAAAAAAAGCCTCTCCATCAGCGCTCTCTTGAACTTTTTATATCCTCAATGTTAGGGAGAGGTTTAAGAGTCACAAAACCAATTTTCCTATCTCCACTTCTTTTGAGATGATGTGTGAAAATTCCGCTTGGCATTTGCTATCGAGTGCAATAGGATTTCTTCTTAAAGCTCCTTTGTAGCACCTGTCACATTAGCTTTAGAATACAGGCATTCCTTGGAGATACTGCAGATTCACATTTAAACACAGTAAAGGAAGTTACACCACTTTTTTTGGTTTTCCAGTACATATAAAAGTTATGTTTACACTGTACTGTAGCCTGGTAAGTGTGCCACAGCATTGTGTCTCAAAAACAATATGTATACATTGATTTTAAAATGCCTTATCGCTTAAAAGTGCTAATCACCATGCAAGCCCTCAGTGAGTCATAATCCTTTTGGCAATGGAGGGTCTCTCCGTGATACCACTGGCGGGTGACTGTTCTGGCTGGGGGTGACTGAAGGGTGGGCTGGCTGCGGCCATTTCTTAAAATATGACGGCACTGAAGTGTGTCGCGTCCGTGACTCTTCCTTTCGTGAAAAGATTTCTCCATAACATGTGATGCTATTTAATGTTAGTTTACCCACAACAGAACTTCTTTCAAAATTGGAATCCATTCTTTCACAACATGCTTTATAAACTATATTTCTGCAAGATTCTAAATCCTTTGTTGTCATTTCAATAGCATTCACAGCTCTTCACCAGGAGTAGATTCCATCTGAATAAAAGCGCACTCTTTCCTCATCACAAGAAGCAATTCCTCATCGATTAAGGTTAAATCATGAGACTGCAACAATACAGTCACATCTTAAGGCTCCACTTCTAATTCCCTTGCTTATTTCTACTGCCTCTGAACCCCTCAAAATCATCCATGAGGGCTGGAATCAACGTCTTCCAAACTCCTGTTGATGTTGATGTTTTTACCTCCTCCCATGAATGTTCTCAATGGCATATGGAATGGGGAAACCTTTCCAGAAGGTTTTCAATTGTTTTGCCTAGATCCATTCGAGGAATCACCATCTATGGCAGCTATATAGCCCTAAGAAGTGCTTTTCTTCCAAAAGAAGACTTGAAAGTCAAAATGATTCCTTGATCCATAAGCTGCAGAATGGGCGTTGTATCAGCAGGCAGGAAAACTACCTTCGTCTCATTGTGCATCTCCATAGGAGATCCTGAGTGACCCGGTACATTGTCAGTGTACAGTGGTATTTTGAAAGGAATCTCTTTTTCGGAGCAGTAGTCTCCATGTTGGGCTTGTGTAATATTCTGTAAACCATGTTGTAAACTTATGTTCTGTTATCCAAGCTTTGTTTTTCCATTTATTTAGCACAGGCAGAGTAGACGTAGCATAATTTTAAGGGCCCTAGGGTTTTATGAATGTTGAGTGAGCATTAGCTTCAAGTCAAAGACACCTGCTGCTTTAGTCCCTAGCAGGAGAATCTACCTGTCCTTTGAAGCTTGGAGCCATGCATTGACTAGCGTCTTCTTCCAGTGGAAGGCTGTCTCGTCTCCCTTGAAGATTTGTTGTTTGGTGTAGCCACCTTCTTCGGTTGTCTTAGCTAGATTTTCTGGATAATATGATGCGGCTTCTTCATCAGCTGTTGGTGTTTCACCTTGTGCGTTTACATTGTGGAGATGACTACCTCCCTTACACCTCATGAACCAACCTCCTCTAGCTTCAGACTTTTCTTCTGCAAATTCCTTACCTCTCTCGGCCTTCTAAAATTGAAGAGCCTTAGGGCCTTGTGCTGGATCAGGCTTTGGCATAAAGGAATGTTGTGGCTGGTTTCATCTTCCATCCAGACCAGTAAAACTTTCTCCATATCTTTTCTAACACTGTTTCACTTTCTTATCATTTTGTATTCGCTGGGGTAGGGTAGCACTTTAATTTCTTTCAAGAACTTTTCCTTTGCATTCACAACTTGGCTGACTTTTGGCACAAGAAGCCTAGTTTTTAGCCTGTCTTGGCTTTTGTCATGCCTTCCTCACGAAACTTAATCATCTCTAGCTTTTGATTTAAAGTAAGAGATGTGCGACTTTTCCTTTGAACGCTCGGAAGCCATCATTAACGTTATCAATTGGCCTAATTTCAGTATTGTTGTGTCTCAGGGAATAGGGAGGCCCTAGGAAGGGGAGAGAAAAGGAGAACTGCTGGTGGGTGGTGCAGTCAGAACACACACATCAATTAAGTTTGCTGTCTTATGTGGGTGCAGTTTGTGATGCCCCAGACAATTACAATAGCATCATCAAAGATCACTGCCATAGATATAATTATGAGAAAGTCCAAAACATTGCGAGGATTACCAAAATGTGACATACAGACTCGAAGTGAGCACTCGCTGCTGAGACAATGGCACCAATAGACTTACTTTGCACAGTGTTTCCCCAGACCTTCAATTTGTAAAAAACGTGTTAGCTGCAAAGCACAATAAAACGAGGTAGCCTGAATTTCAGCATCTTCTTGAACACTGCTGGGCACTTCTGTCAGCAAGAAGATTGATCTCTTTTATCCCAGTTCTGCAGATCCCTAGCTCTCCGGCTTTGGGATGGCTATGTAATCACTCAGTGCTTCCTTTCCTCTTCAGTTTTGAGGATTAAAAGCTAGTAACAGGTTAAGTGATAAACCTAGACTTCCAGTTGACCAAGGTGGTGGTGTAGGAAACGGTGCAGTCCCCACAGAGGCTTTAAGCAAAAGCCTCTACCTTTTTTCTTTTGCTTTAAGCAAAAGCTCCCTCCCCCCGTGGGTCCCTATCCCTGTGGGTCCCTCCCCCCTTGGGTCCCTGGCCTGTGGGTCCCTCCCCCCGTGGGTCCCTGGCCTGTGGGTTCCTCCCCCCGTGGGTCCCTGGCCTGTGGGTCCCTCCCCCCGTGGGTCCCTGGCCTGTGGGTCCCTCCCCCCGTGGGTCCCTGGCCTGTGGGTCCCTCCCCCCGTGGGTCCCTGGCCTGTGGGTCCCTCCCCCCGTGGGTCCCTGGCCTGTGGGTCCCTCCCCCCGTGGGTCCCTGTCCCTGTGGCTCCCTCCCCCCGTGGGTCCCTGACCTGTGGGTCCCTCCCCCCGTGGGTCCCTGGTCTGTGGGTCCCTCCCCCCTTGGGTCCCTGGCCTGTGGGTCCTTACCCTCATAGGTCCCTGGCCTGTGGGTCCCTCCCCCCGTGGGTCCCTGTCCCTGTGGCTCCCTCCCCCCGTGGGTCCCTGACCTGTGGGTCCCTCCCCCCGTGGGTCCCTGTCCCTGTGGCTCCCTCCCCCCTTGGGTCCCTGGCCTGTGGGTCCCTCCCCCCGTGGGTCCCTCCCCCCGTGGGTCCCTGACCTGTGGGTCCCTCCCCCCGTGGGTCCCTGGCCGGTGGGTCCCTCCCCCCGTGGGTCCCTGTCCCTGTGGCTCCCTCCCCCCTTGGGTCCCTGGCCTGTGGGTCCCTCCCCCCGTGGGTCCCTGTCCCTGTGGCTCCCTCCCCCCGTGGGTCCCTGACCTGTGGGCCCCTCCCCCCGTGGGTCCCTGGCCTGTGGGTCCCTCCCCCCGTGGGTCCCTGGCCTGTGGGCCCCTCCCCCCGTGGGTCCCTGGCCTGTGGGCCCCTCCCCCCGTGGGTCCCTGGCCTGTGGGCCCCTCCCCCCGTGGGTCCCTGGCCTGTGGGCCCCTCCCCCCGTGGGTCCCTGGCCTGTGGGCCCCTCCCCCCGTGGGTCCCTGGCCTGTGGGTCCTACCCTCATAGGTCCCTGGCCTTGTCCCAAGGGAGCAGGACAGCCTCTCGGGTGTGCTGGGCACGTGGACACGTGGAGCTGTAAGAGTGAGTGGGGACGCTCTTCTCTGGCTCCGCTCCCAGGACTTGCCCTGCAGGCAGAGAAGCAGCTGACAGTTAGGGACAGAGGGGAGATTTTTATCATGTTGAGAAAAATAAGCCAAACATGAAAGGTCAAGTATTGCATGAACTCAGCGATGTGAAGCCGTTAGAATAAGCAAATTCGTAGAGTCAGAAACCAGAATTGTGGTTACTAGGGGACGGGAATGGGGTAGGAAATGGGAGTTAAAGCTTAATTGGGACAGTGTTCCTGTTTGGGCTGATGGAAAAATTGGGGTAATTGATGGTAGTGATGGTAGCAAAATATTGTGAATAGAATCGCCACAGAATTTTATATTTGAATGTGGTTAAAAGGGGGAAGTTTTAGGTTGTAAATATGTTATTAGAATAAAATTTTTTTAAAAAGCCACAGTACCGTACCATGCAACTACGTGGACTATAGCTATATAATTATAATACTTTTGTTTTAGCAATGGTAACACAGTTCCCAGACTAATGCAGAGTACAGGAAAATGGCATATGTGAAGGGATTATATGGGAACTCTGTTCTCTGCATGATTTTACTACAAACCTACAAATTTGTAATTAAAAAATAAATCTGTGCGTGGCACATAGCAGCTGCTCAATAAGGTAGCTATTGTTTTATTGAATTGGGTTAGTGGCATCACGTATAGGGCATAATCAGGGAGTTTTTGCGTAAAGCAGTATAGAAGAACTGATACTAAAGGAATGAGAAATCAATACAACTAGCACTTTGCATCTCTTCATATTTTACCAACGGTATGCAGAATCTGCTAACTACCTGAGGACGTACTAAAAAAGAATCCCAATTTTTAAAAAAGCAAAGAGATGACAAAGTTTGATAAAACATGAAAAGGATTCGGCTTAATATTTAGGATCAGTCCCTAAATATTATTTGTGAGGGCAAGTTCTGCTGTGCTGTGGCATTGGCACCTCTTAGGCTCGTGAGCAGAGCCTTCACGGCGTTAAGATAAGACTGTCTGAGCTACAGCCCCACTCTGATGCCCTTGATCAGGAAAAGCTTGACTGTCATCCGTAAAGATAGAGGAGGAAAGTAAGGCCATGACTGATTTTTCTTTTTTTTTATCTTTTACTGAGTGTTCTCTTGTCCTGTGCATACTGTTTAGTTATCACTCTCTTGTTTATCATGTGAGCTCCGTGGCATAGGAATCATCATCCTCATTTAATGAACGAGGAAGAGGTTAAGTAATGTACTCAAGACACCCCCTGGGCCTCTGAACCTGGGAAAATTCATGTCCCCAAAACCCGCATAGAGGTTATGCTGCTTTCTTTTTCCTGGAACTTCTGATATTGGGTGCCAGTTAACCTGGATCCCAAACGAGTATGTAAGCTGTCTCACTTCCAGTGAATTCCACAGACTTTTTTTTTTTTTACTTTTTATTGTCTAATATAACATATATACAAAGCAAAGAAAGAAAAAAGCTATAGTTTTCAAAGCACCTTCAACAAGTAGTTACAGGACAGATCCAGAGTTTGTCATACCATCCTCTCAGATTTTCCCTTCTAGCTGCTCCAGGATATTCGAGCCTAGAAGGAATAAATACTTTTTTTTATCATCGTAATTGACTTTTTTCCATCTTTTTTTTTGTGTGAAAAATGACATATATACATAAAAGCAAAACATTTCAAATAACAGCACAACAATTAGTTGTAGAACAGACTTCAGAGTTTGACATGGGTTACAATTCCACAATTTCAGGTTTTTACTTCTAGCTGCTCTGAGATACTGAAGACCAAAAGAGATATCAATTTAATGATTCAGCATTCATATTCTTTTGTTAAATCCTAACTTCTCTCTCTAACTCCACCATCACCTTTGATCTTTCTTACCTGCTCTTTAGGGGTATTTGGGCTATGGCCATTCTAATTTTTTAATGTTGGAAGGAGCTGTCAATAATATGAGGTAGGAAGATGGAAATATCTGATGTTCTGGAGAGGCTGGGCCCTCTAGGTTTCAGGACTTATCTGGACCAGGAACCCATCTGGAGGTTGTAGGTGTCTGGAAAGTGACTCTAGTGCATGGAACCTTTGTAGACTCTTACATATTGCCCTAGGTGTTTTTTGTTTATTTGTTTGTTTTTTGTATGCTGAATGGTAGGGGGCACATTTCATTCTTTTTCCATGTGAGTATCCCCTTACTGCAGCACCATTTGTTGATTTTTTTCTTTTTCAGTTTGGTTTTTCATTTGTTTGTTTTTGCTTGTTTGTTTGGGAAGTACATGGGCTGAGAACTGAACCCAGGCATCCCACATGCTGGGCGAGAATTCTACCACCTTTGCACCGCCTGCCATCATCTTTATTTATTTTTTCACTTTTTTTATTGTATAGTATAACATATATACACAGCAAAGAAATTAAAAAAACAATAGTTTTCAAAGCATACTTCAATAAGTAGTTACAGGACTGATACCAGAGTTTGTCATGGGCTACTACATGATCCTCTCATATTTTTCCTTCTAGCTGCTCCAGAATATAGGAGGCTAGAGGGCTTAAATATTTTTTTATTATCACAATCGACTTTTTTCCTTTTTTTGTGAAAAATAACATATATACAGAAAAGCAATACATTTCAAAGTACAGCACCACAATTAGTTGTAAAGTGAAATTTCAGAGTTTGACATGGGTTACAATTCCACAATTTTAGGTTTTTCTTGCTGCTCTAAAATACTGGAGACTAAGAGAGATACCAATTTAATGATTCAGCATTTGTATTCATTTGCTTCATTGTATAACTCTACCATCTCCTTTGATCTTTCCATCCCTCTCTTTAGAGTTGTCTGGGCTGTGGCCATTCTAAATTTCTCATATTGGAAGGGTTTGTCACCAATATGGGGTAGGGAGATGGAACTATCTGATGTTCTGGAGAGGCTGGGCTAGGTTTCAGGACTTATCTGGACCACGGACCCAACTGGAGGTTGTAGGTTTCTGGCAAGTTACTCTAGGGCCTGGAACCCTTGTGGAATCTTATAAATTGCCCTAGGTGTTCTTGAGGATTGGCTGGAATGGTCCTGGTTGGGGGTTGGCAAGTTATGATGGGTAGCAATGTCTAACTGAAGCTTGCATAAGAGTGACCTCCAGAGTAGCCTCTCAACTCTATTTGAACTCTCTCTGCCACTGGTACTTTATTAATTACACTTCTTTTCCCCCTTTTGGTCAGGATGGAATTGTTAATCCCACAGTGTGAGGTCTGGATTCATGGCAGGGAGTCCTCTCCCACGTCTCCAGGGAGACTTTCACCCCGGGATATCTTGTCCCACGTAGGGGGTAGGGCAATGATTTCACTTGCAGAGTAGGGCTTAGAGAGACTGAGGCCACATCTGAACAACAGCAGAGGTTCTCCCGAAGCAACTCTTAGGCATGCCTATAGGTAGTCTAAGCTTCTATGCTACTTACATAAGCTTCACAAGAGTAAGCTTATGATCAAGGGCATGGCCTATTGATTTGGGTGTCCCTAAAGTTTGACACAGTATCAGGGGATTCCCTGATGGTAAGGTTTAATAGTTCTATGTTCTTTCTCCCCTCCCTCAGGAAACTTTGCCAATACTTTTTGATTATCTGCTTAATATAATCTGGGGTGTTCCCAGGCATTACAATAATCTATACAGGATTAAAGGACCTCTTTCTTATTCTGTGCTTCCTGTGTTTCAGCTGTTCAAATGAGCTATACAGATAGGTTGAATTAGATTATGCCCTACAGAAAATTTCAGTTCCCGACGAAATAAACCTTTCTTCCATTGGCCTCAAAGAGTACGTGTGCTTCTAAAATATAGACTTTGTCTTCCTTACTCCTATGCTCTGAATTACTTTAACCCCAACCTGTTCAGCTTTATTCTTATGTCTAAATATCAGGTTATATATATGAAACAATCTCTCAACTTCCAGAAATAATAATCACCACTCTGGACTTAATGTGTCTGCTCTAAAAGCCTATAATCTAGGCCCCTGTTTTCTTACAGCATTTTCTAGAGGTGACCACACCATTGTTGTTCTGTGTTTCTGGTTTATTTTGGCTGGCCAAATGTCCCACATTTCCACAGACTTTTTATCTACGTGCTTTGAAAAAAATTGAACATATCATGTATTTATAAAGCGCAAATGACCTTGACCATTTTTGTGATACCTCTTGAGGTAACAGGTATCGCCCTAAACGCTCTCAAAAATCCTCTTAGGAACCACCAGCTGTGTTGCATTTATGCACATTCACCTTTGCATCAAGTGCTCCCCGATGTGTGGCTCAGTCGGCTCGCCAGCATCAGCCACAGCGGGCGAGGGAAGGGGCGACACATCGCCACAGTAAAGCTCGTGGCCCGCACCCAGGGCGGTCCCATCCCACTTGGGTGTACATCCATCCGGTTTAAATGCAACCATGAATTTCATTCTTTTCATAAGAAACACCCCTAGGTCATAATCATTAGATGATGCACTTTGTACAACAGTCAGATAAAATAGTTTCTAACAAGTTTTGAATAATTGTAGATATTTCGTAATAGGGGTTGTCTTTTTAATGGAGTTATCATGTCAGTATGTTGGTCAGAGGTTAAACTGCTTCTCTGCCTTTATGACGGTCTGAGATGTTCTAGTTCACCATTCACTGTCTCATGCATTCGCAGCATTTCGCACCAGGATTTAGGGCCAGAGAACTAAGGTTATGCTTCTTTGGGACTTAGCATGACACAGTGGAAAGAGCCATGTGGGGCACGTAACCTGAGCCTGAATCCCATCCCAGGCTCTGAACAGCTTTAGACCTTTGAGCTGCTTTGTGAAATCTTTCTGAGCCTCATTTTCTCATGTATAAAGTGAGGATAAAAGCAACTAGCACAATGCCCCGGAGACATAGCAATTGCTTTTATTTTTAGAGCTGAATTTCCTGGGAGCCTAGAATTCAGGCACTCACTGATCAGTGCTCTGGGCGTTGAAAAGATAGGCTGTGACTCAGCCATCTGGAGAGAGGAATCTCCCTGCCAAGCAGTGTCACTCAGGGCAGTTTAACTTCACGGTTCTTGAGGAGTTCTAAAATAGAAATAATAATAAGTATCATTTTGAGACTAGGTAGCCCATGATTACAGCTCAGAGTGCTGTTTATAACTCTACTCAGTTCAATGAAAGGCCTATGAGGATAAGTGGGTAATAGATACTTAGTATATAACACTTACTTCTCGGAGAAAACAAATTAGTTGTAGGTAGGCCTTCATGATTTCCCCGATTCAACCAATGCTTGTTCTCCAAGCATCATTCTGGACTAATGATAAGAAAAAAAGAAAAGAAAAATAGCAGCTTCCCTCCAGGAGCTTCTGCAGAAGTCTCGCAGGTTGCTGAAATGAAAAGAAAGCCTTCAGTTCTGAGCTCTTTCTGTCTCTGAAATCCTTGTTTCCTGCCTCCTTTAGATACCCACATGCGCAGCACGTGCTATGGTGGAATCAAGAAGGGGGCGTGTGTCCGTCCCTTCCCCGGGGCCGTGACCAAGTCCGAGTGCTGCTGCGCCGACCCAGACTACGGCTTTGGGGAGCCCTGCCAGCCGTGCCCGGCGAAGAGCTCAGGTAGCCCCCCTGCAGGCCCGCTCCGCGTGCAGCTCAGAAAAGCGTAGCTAGATGTGACATGGGCTTCAGCCCTAGTTTTCAGCTGGAGGGAAGAAATCCAGTTCTGGAAAAGTGCGTGAGGCACAGGATGAGTGTGGATTCACCTGTCACTCCTGGGCAGAGAGCACACGGAGAATCGAAACATCTATCTACTAATAGAATTTTGAGACTTACAAAAGATATTTTACTTGAAGACATTAGCCTCCGGTTCCTTGATCTGTGATGTCATTGGGAAGAGAAATCGCATAAAATTTAGTTAGCACTTTTCAAGATTATAAATGCAGAAAGAGCCTGCTTGTCTGTCTGTCTGGGTCTCGACACTGGCTGGTCTCTTGTTCTCTCTCACTGTTTGCAGGCTCAGGTCCATAAGAGTGACTCTTGTGTACTCACCTATTCACTAAACCTTATTAAATATGTGTGAATACAGCAGGCAATCAAAAATAAACACAACTTGGTTTTTTTTTCCCTTAGAGTTGGGAAATATTGGGGTATAGGCAGCAAACCTGTAAATGGCAATTTAATATGATTAATGCCTTAAAAGAGACATAAGCAAAGAACTGTAAGAGCCCAAAGGAGGGAGCAATTTGTTGCCTGGGGAAGACTTCACAGAGGGGGCAGGTGTAGCTTGGTCCTGAAAACCCAATAGGGACTTCCCAGGATGAAGATGGAAGACAGGCATTGCAGGCAAAGGAAATGACTTGCAGTTCAGTTAAAAATTCTCAATGATCTGGTTGAAACTTGACAAAATGAAGAAAATTATCTTTAAGAATTACTGAGTATAGCCTTTTTAAAAAAGAAGGGTAATGAAGGGAGTCTTGTCTTGAAATATATTAAACTGAATTGTGCATATTATAAAACAAGTACAGAACTAGATAAAAAGATCAGTGAACTGATGGAACGAATCTAGAAGTAGACCTGAATATACATGAGAACATAGGATATGATAAAGACTCCATTTTAAATCAGGAAAAAAATGAACTATGGAATGAATATTGTTGATATCTATTGGGCAAAATATGAAGTGAAGTCCTACATTACACTTTAAAATAAATAACTTTCATATGGAATATATAAATGTTATTTTGTAATGGTTAAGGACTCTCAAAGCAGATGTCAAAGAATAAACAAGTACATTGGAAAAATATTTTCATATATCATTCCTTAATTTATAAGGAATTTACATTAACCAATAAAGTTGAAATCCTCTATAGAGAAAAGTACAAAGTACACAAACAGGATTTCAAAAAGTACAAATGCAAATAGTAGATTACTGTATAAAAAAGATGCCCGATCTCCCTAAAATTTCAAAAACAAGATGCCATTTTTGATTATCAAATTGGTAAAGAGGATTGACTTTTCCCAGTGATGGAAAAGATGCACCAAAATGGCGCTCATTCATCCCTCTGATGGACGGCAAATTGGTCATTTAGAGAGAGGGGTGGGTTATCAAAAGTCTTGAAAGGAGCATAAATTTTGAGCAGTTTTACTTCCAAGAGAGCATCTTAGTGATGCCAATGAACTTCATGTTATTTATTTTAGTTTCTAAAAGTTGAGAAAACCTCTAATTTCCATCAGTAGGAGAGTGGTTGAGTAAAAGTGGTCTATCCATCTAGCTATGAAAAGACACTAGGTGAGCCAACACGGTCTTATGGTTTTCTGCTCCCCCACTTGTGAGCCACTAACGGGCCCAGGGAAGTCACTCACTTCTCTCTGCTCCAATTCCTACAGCCATAAAATGGGGGAAATGATAGTATCTCAAGTGTGGCATTGCAAGGATTAAATAGAATACAAGACCAGGGCCACGCATGTGTTAATCCGTACTATATAAGTGTTGACTGTTACTATTTTATTTATTGTAAGAAGAAAGGAAGTTACAATGCAATTCTATAATAACGTTTGGTTTGATTTTATGAAGTTTCCGTATGGAGAAAGGAATTGGGATATTTATCAACATGGTAATAGTATTCAGGGCGGTGACTACAGGTGATTTTTATTTACTTTTTTGTATTTACCTACAATTTTTGGATTCTCATGGTAATTGTGTGCTAGAAAATGGTCCTTTTCTTATTTTAGAAATGAATGCACATAATTCTTCCTATTAGAAGTTTAGGAGTTATCTCAGAAACTTGTGTGTGGAACAGGTGTAATTTAGCATCTTTAATTTCTCTGTTTTCATTAAACAGCTGAATTCCACGGCCTTTGTAGTAGTGGAGTAGGAATCACTGTAGACGGAAGAGGTAACTATTCGGTTCTCAGCCTTATCATCATAGTACTGGTATTTCATAATTTTACAACTATATTACTATATAATAAGATTATGAAAATAATGATGATAACTGCTGTTGTGGAAATGTGTTGGAATAAAATGGTAAGATAAATCATCTCCTAGCATACAAACTATATGCTGAATGATTCCGGGTGGTATGTAGATGCACACCTTCCATCTTGGATAGACATTTAGCTGTTAACCGTCATTAACAGTGTCACGGACACATTATACTCATGATTTCATGGATACAGTTGCTTAAGAAGAGGCCAAGTTGGTATTTTAATTAAAAAATAATAATCTGTTTCAAGAGAAAATATTAAATGATGGTGCAAGTATGATTTAAAAAATAGTCTTTAGAAGAGTTGATGTAGATCAAGTTCAGGAGACACTGCCCAAAGAATAAATGTTCAGACTGTGTATGTCCACCGTAGCGCTGAACTTTTTTCACTACACACCCAGTTCTCATCCTCCGTTTATGCAGTTAAAGTGCCCTACCTGCATTAGTGCTAACCGAGTATCAAAGGGGTGCTTTCTGCCTTACCACTTCTCCAATCTAATATCGCCAGCTGAACCGCAGAGAAACCCCCAATAGCAGCTATGCTAAAACTGAATTGTGAAGGTGTTACCCCTAAAAAGAATGAGTGCTCTGGTCTTGGGGGACTCCGCAATCAGAACATTAAAAAAACATTTTTTTAAAGACTGTATATGCTAAAAATACTAAGATGTTTCTAGGCAGTCAAAGAATTAAATTCATTAAGATTTTCTTATTTTAAAATTTGTAGTTATAGTTAACAAACTATAACGTGAAATCTTGAAGATTTAACTACGTGTGTTCATAATTTTAAAGTCCTTTTATATTTCAATATGTAAATAGGTTTATTTTTTTAAACAAAACTGTGGGGTGCTGTCTTCACATTACATATGTAAATTTCTAATTCCATGTTTGAGAAGAGGTTAGACCAATTATAAATTAGTTGGTAGTAATACGGGATCATAACAAGTATTAGAAACCAGAGTAAAGAAGCAAATAATCTTTATGAGGATGATCTGCCAAGAGTAAAATGGAAAGGCTAACATTTCTATAGTATTTTAAGAAGGCCTTCCAAATTCTTGAAAACCTCAATATTTGAGACCAGTAACCAAAATTTGATTTTTGCTTTTTCTGTTTCTTGCATGCACTGCCACGTGGCCTTCCTGCAGAACTAGCTGCCTGTCGGAAACTACTGGCCGCTCATACAAAACCACGGTTACCAAGCCTCACTCCCATGGGGACAGAGCTGGTCAATTCCATGGCTTGTGTAAATCACCCTCTGAAGCGTCCATTTTGTAACTGTCCTCCATTAATACCAGTTCATCCACAAGGAATAACATTTATTAAGTATCATATTACTTAGTTGACTGCTAAAAAAGATAATGAAATAGAAATATCCCTTGCCTTCAGGGATCATAAAATTATATAGGACACGCTAATAAATCTCTGTCTTTTTTAGATCATTACAATAGCTGAGTTTTCCTTTGGATTTTGTGCCAACAGCCTATAAACTTTCTTCATTAATTTTATCATAAATATAGTCATTCTAAGTGGCTTAATTCCTCAAGTTTCTGCCAGTTCCCTTCATTTTTCCTGTGACTTACCAATGAAGTGTCCTGTTTCTCTGAGTTCTGTTCTCTCACTCCTTGTTTTCATGTCTTTTTCTTGCATATTGTGGGCTTGCGAAGTGAGATACGCACTTCATTTGTCGAGTTGTCTTTATTAGACCTGAATGTACCGACAAGTGATAAAATGTATGTGTGAGCATTGAACTTTCGACATTTAATGCAGATATCAATGAGTGTGCTTTGGATCCCGACATATGTGCCAACGGAATTTGTGAAAACCTACGTGGTAGTTACCGTTGTAACTGCAACAGTGGCTACGAACCAGATGCCTCTGGAAGAAACTGTGTGGGTAAGTTACCTGTTCGGTTGATCAAGCGATTTCATTTTGTTTCCTGCGGGGGAATACAGGGAAAGTCAAAATACTTAAAATCGTCAAGTACTTGTTTTATTCTGATTGCACAGAAATATAAAAATATTGGAAACCAAATAAATATTCATTACACCATAACACACTTCTTAATTATACAATTTAATATTGAAATGATTATTTTCCAAAATGAACTGACACATAATTTCAATTATTGGCCCGTTGTTTTCATGCATACTCTTAATCTTCTAAGTTTCCACTAAGAAATTGACTTCAGAAATTAATGGGGGGGTAGGGGGCAGTGCAATGGTGGTTCAGTGGCAGAGTTCTTGCCTGTGATGCAGGAGACCCGGCTTCGATTCCCAGTGCCTGCCCATGCAGGGGTGGTGGGGGGAGAGTTAATGGGGGCAGGCAACAGTGGCCCAGTGGTAGAATTCTCGCCTGCCATGCCAGAGACCTGGGTTCAATTCCCGGAGCCTGCCCATGCCAAAAAGGAAAAAAAAAAAAAAATGAGGCAATAAGGATAATAGTAAGTCAAGAAAATAAAGTGTTAAAGGGTTGCAGTTGAGAAAACTTGACTTCATAAAGAAAACAGCCAGCTGCTACTACATACATAAACAAGATAACTGAATTGGAGAGCTTCCTTTGTGTAATTTATAAAAGAATGTTTGAAAAAAGTCATGTGATTTATGTTTAACAAAAGGAAGCAGAGGAGGATACTGGAGGAGGTTTGACAATGAATGCTTCATTGTTTTCTGTTCTTATAAATTTTAAAAAATGAAGTTGCTTAATTTGCAAAGAATCTAGATTTTCTCACAGAGTGAGTTCTTTTTTATAGAACTAGTGTTATCTGATCCATCATTATGCACAATATTTTTTACAATCACTGATGTTACAAGCATGTGTAAATTATTAGTTAGAAAGAAATACATTTCTCTAGAAAGTCTTGATAAAGTACTGGTTTTTGTTAATTAATTTCATTTGATTTTGAATGGAAGACATACATACAGAAGGATGTATAAAGCTCTACTAATAGTATGTATTTGCAATATAATAGATTTTGATACGAGCCACACATTATTAAACATTTCTAAAAATCTACAGAATAGGCCAGCTTTAAGTTATTGAAAGCTAAAGTGTTTGTAGTGTAGCTTACAAGACAGTAGGGAACAAAGGTAAGTATGGAGATAAGTTTACACTCTGAGCACAGCTCATGGAGCTATTTAACTCTAAAGTGGGTGCATTCATGAATTTGATGGAAATGGAAACTAGGTTTAAAATATAAAAATGAAGCCACATTCTGGTAATGGAGAAATGTTTAAGCAAATTGTGATGAAATCACTTTATGCAACATTATACGAACATGGGGGAAAGGAAAGTAATGATTAAAATATGTTATAATTTTAAAAAATCAGGACTCAGATTTGGAGAAAAAATATCACATTTAGAGGGAAAAAACTCATAAGATACGAGTCAACAGTGGTTGCTTGGAGGTCATGGAATTATAGAAGATGCTTTTCCAATCTGTTTTCCAAATGCTCATAATGTCATTATATCGTTTGATAAGGGATCAATTTGATATCCACATGACTAAAATACAAACTTAAATAAGGCAAACTCTTCACCCCAAACTGCAAATTTTATTTCTTTCTGTCACTGACTACATTTGCAAAAGATGAGTGTGACTGTGAAGATAAAATTCAACGTAAACTTCTTAACCTTGAGGTATAGATGATATTCTCTAGAATGCAAAAGGAAAATACAAAATACATCATACTTTTCCACTAATAGCTAAACGTTACTGAGAGTAAAAACATGCTGGAATGTTATGTTCTGTGACTACCTTGTAATTGCCATTTAAGGCAGTCTTTACTAGAATTTTAATCAGAAAAAAGTAAAAAGAAATACCATCTGCCTTCAGGGTCTGTTACTTGCATTATATATAAACAAGCCTGTATTATTACAGGCAAATGAGTGAAAACTTTTAATACATTTCATCAGTGCTTTGAAATGTATCTAATATAATATCAGTACAGGACTATAAGCAAATGAAGAACGAAAGAGTAACCTGCCTTCCTGAACTATCCATACTTCCCAGGGACTTCAGAACCTCTTAGAAGTAGCCACCAACTTAAGAATCTCCCATATGAATAAAACCTAATATCTGTATCTTTCCTGCAATAAGAGGAATGTAATGCAGATAGAGAGAGACTAACTGCTAAGGGTCAGAGAGAGGGATAAGGGAGAAAACGAACATCAAAAATAAAGCATTGCCAGGCACCGTAATCTGCATTTAGACATGAAGATCTGCTCTCTTCTGATGGTTTGTTTCAGACATTGATGAGTGCCTGGTCAACAGACTGCTTTGTGACAACGGACTGTGCAGGAACACGCCTGGAAGCTACAGCTGCACGTGCCCCCCTGGCTATGTGTTCAGGACTGAGACAGAGACGTGTGAAGGTGAGAGCTGCTCTGTCGCCTTAGTTTGTAGATGGTAACCCCTCAGATAGGCATCCGGGCCATTTCCACTGACGGAACAGTACTGTCAGAAGAGTGACCATTTGAATAGTCTCCTGATTTTGTGATCTCTTCTGGCTAATCTGCAGTTTTGGAAATAGCTTGCACCTAGTCCAGTTGACAGGCACCATCAACTTTGATCCGCTCAGATAAAAACATCAGCAGACATTGGAGCATATATTCTGAAGTTAAAAAAGAAAGGGGAAGAAACCATATCACTTCCCTTACTAAAATAAAATGTCATGGTGCAACCGTGGCTCAGGGGCAAGAGTTCTCGCCTGCTGAGCTGGAGACCGGGGTTCAATTCCCAGAGCCTACCCATGCAAAAATAAATAAATAAATAGATTAAATGTCAGGATTTTGTTTGTTCGTTTTGTTTTCCCTCTTTGTAAAATCGCCGACTGTTGGGCTCCCACAGTAATCACAGAATCAGCTCCTTAGCATTTTATTTCTATGACCCACAAAATATTTTGGGTCTGAAAAGGGTGCTCACTTTATTCAAATTCAAAGTCTAAGAAAATTGTCATTTCCACTTGATGATCTAAAACTCATCATTTGGATTTATAGGTTATAGGCCAGCATTGAAAACACCACCACCAAACTCCTCTTTCTTCTCTTTTTACCAGGTTTTTCTGCAGTGAAAGTTACTTGAACAAGTTAGGTGCTTAGGGAAGTTTTCATGGTCAGTGAGATGCAGCTATGGGATGATTGAATCCAATTAAGTTTTTATATTTTGATCTAATTGCTGTGTTTTGGAGTAGTCTGTTCTGATTCCTAGTCATTGGGCCCGTTTAAGTTTGGAGAGGGTTTAGACAGACTTGAATTTCCTATTTGGAGGGGGCTATAGATGTGTCCCGTGACATTCTGAAATCTAGTAACTCCTTTTGGGTAGTAATTATATAAAGATTTCATGTTTACTTATAGTGAAAAGCTGCTTCCTTATCTGTCAAGACATGTGTTTCTTTGTAAACCTGCAGCCGAAAGAACACTGCACTAATATTATGCAGAGATTTCAGCATTCTCTCTGCATCTTGCTGTTTAACTTCAAAGCATCCCTGAAATGCGCTGAGACCAGTGAACACAAATGGTTCAGTTGAAGTTGGTGAAATGAAAACTGTGTTTCCGTTTGCATGGAATTGGAAGGACCACTGAAAAACAGTAGTTAGCTGGAAGGAAAAGAAAATTAAAAAGAAAGGAAAGAAAAAACCTCTACCTAAAACCCAGGTTTTTCTAAACCTTGCTGTGTTCCCTGCTCACCCCCGGCCCACCGCCTTTGCTAGAACTCCCCAGAGAGGAGTGTGAACTGGCAACCCAGTTAGAGCACTTGAGGCTCTTCTAGGTAGACGGGCCACGGGCACACACTAGAGTTTGCAATAGTTTTGTGTTTAGGGAATGAGGGCTCTCGTTATCATCCACCTTAAGCTTCTCAAGTGCATCCAACTCAGTTTTCTAGCAAGCTCTTCCAGCCCCACCTCCCACACCTGTTACTCATCAGCATTGCTCTGAGAAACGAACTTTGTGGAAACCTGTTTGTATGAGTTAGGGTTCTCTAGAGAAGCAGAATCAGCAAGATATATTCGTAAATATAAAATTTATAAAAGTGTCTCACATGATCATGGGAACGTAGAGTCCAAAATCTGCAGGGCAGGCTGTGAAGCCAACGATTCCGATGGAGGGTCTGGACGAACCTACAGGAGAGGCTCGCCAGCCGAAGCAGGAATAGAACCTGCCTCTTCTGAGTCCTCCTTAAAGTCTTCCAGTGATTAGATTAAGCATCACTTATTGCAGAAGACTCTCCCCTTGGCTGATCACAAATGGAATCAGCTGTGGATGCAGCTGACGTGATCATGATTTAATTCCATGAAATGTCCTCATCTCAACAGACAGGCCAGCACTTGCCCAACCAGATAAACAGGTACCACCACCTGGCCAAGTTGACACATGAACCTGGCCATGACAGTGCTCTACCCATGTTTTTTCTGTAATTTGGGGGGAGAGAAAGGGTTTCAAGAGTTGATTCTTTTCCCTTATTCCCAACTTTCTGTTATCTGCTGGCGGATAAGCTTCTATTAGCTTTCAGGAAACTGACAGAACAAACAGCTTAGGCTCTCACTGGGCTTGATGCAAAGCTGAGACTGAGGACTGGTGTCCCCTTCGCAGTGACAGTGACTCTGGCCCTGTTGTTGCGAGAACACTCAGATGGGAAGCTGAGTCTTGGGCTCAGTCTGGTTGCATGCTGAGCTGTCAGTGATTGTGTATAGCATGCCTCTCCATTTTGACAACTAAGATTGGAGTTAAAAGATACTGAAAGCCAGAGTACTATGACAAGGGCTCACGCGCTGAAGTGAACACAGGAAGAGGAGCAGGAGTGAATCGTATTCAAAGGTATAAATATGACTCCATAGGCATCGTGATTTTATAAGAATCCAGGACCAAGGACAAAGGCACATAAATACCAAATCAGGCGACAGGGCTAGAAAGCATGACCTGCACCAATTTTGTCAAAAAGTGATAAATTTGAGCCTCCCCCCTTTTTTTTCAATACAAAAAAATATTTTCTAGCTGTCATTCTTAGGGAAGAGTCTCAAGTTATATAAATAAAGAATTGATATAAAAATATCTTGGCACCAGCCTCCCGATACTGGTG
This sequence comes from Tamandua tetradactyla, assembly GCF_023851605.1. Classification (NCBI taxonomy): domain Eukaryota; kingdom Metazoa; phylum Chordata; class Mammalia; order Pilosa; family Myrmecophagidae; genus Tamandua; species Tamandua tetradactyla. The sequence continues at coordinate 6,736,739 of NC_135346.1, read as the reverse complement.
GAAATACAAATGGTTTATCCTGGGAAACCTAACCAAATAACTATTGTTTCTACATTTTCTTCCCACTGTTAAATTATTTGCACTTTCTCAAGTGTTTTACAAAAAGATACACCCAAAGCCACGAAACTTTTTTTCCTGGAGTGTCTTCCTTATTTCCCCCACTGCATTCATACATAAATTTTTCTGCCTCTTCCGAGGCAGTTGTTCTCTTCATCCTATTCTCTATAAACTAATTTCCAGAGACAAGACAGGGAATTATTAGCAGATTCGTTGCAAACTCTCTCTGTTTTTTTGCTATATTCACTGAGTTTGTTATTCATGTTTCCAAAGGGCTATTTTTAAATATCTAATAAATAGCAGTAATAATAAAGTTCCTCTGATATTTCAGACTGAAGTTACAAAGAACTTAGTTTACTTCTTTTGTTTGAGCCCTGAGAGTCTGTGAAAGTTGAAATTTTTACAGCAAGCAGTGTGGTTTAGAGTGTGTTTCCAGTGACATAAGTAGTTAAATGTAAACCAGATGTGCTTTGAAGTTTATTTCCAGGAATGTACAGTGAACTGTTTCAATTCCTGGTTCCATGACATTATAACATAAAAACATTGTATTTAAAGAAAAACTAAACAGTTGATATTTATAGCTGTCATTGCCTGAGTTTATAGCTTTTGAATTCATAATTCCTTAATTTGAAATAGGGGTTTTAAAATATACTTACATAATGTTAATTAACATCTTTCTTTTATTGGGCTTCTTACAAATGAAATAAATAGGGGAATGTTATACAGTCTGTCCTCAAATTAGTTATCTGCTTCCCTTTTTGACTGTGTTTTTATTGTAAGAATTGGAATGCTCTGGAATAAACGTTTTCATTCCAAATCTGTGCTATATTTACAAAACCTGTGCTTAATCTTTTTTTCTTTGAAGAGGCCTTCTTGCTACATCAACTGGAGAGAGAGATGCACCCATATTCCTCAAACAATTTCTATTTCAATAGTTAAATTAGTACCTGGCTCCTTCCTTAGTAATTTTGAAATGCCAAAGAAAGAACAGACTTGTTTCCCCCAGCAATTTTTACATTTGCATTTCAAGTTCACTGACTTAAAAATCTACCCCGCCTGCCCTTTCAGGACCACTTCAGTTTATGTTTGACTTAAAGGCATTGCAGAGTAATCATTAGTCTTCCAGTTAATTGTTTGTCTGCACGCCTTTCTTCAGTATAGTAAGGTGTTTTATATTAGAATCAAAGAAACGTTTAGAAAAAAAGTATTCTGGTGAACTTAGAAAGCCCAGTGTTCAACATAAAGTGTTTTGAAGTATGTTGACCTGTTTCAGATAATTAGCCAAGTAGAAAAAGAAATCTGTATGCTACTTCTTTAAACCAAGTGGTTGAATTTATATTGAAAGTCCTTCTTTGATATTGTTGCTAGTAGTTTAACTGACACTTATATTTATTTTTAATTAGCTCATGTGTTAAACTATTTGACTTTACAAGCTTGCCATTTTTCTTTAGCCACCGCTTGAGAACACATGCATGCACTAATTCTGTTTACTTCTGACTGTCACAGGAAGTATTTGGATTGTGGTATATGATTCAATTTAGGACCCAAACCAGATTAATGATTGTTGTGAGCTATTTAACTACTTTAAAAAACTCGCTAGATTCAACATGTAAAAATGAACAGGCTAAAGAGCGGTGCAGTGGTGGCACAGTAGCAGAAGTCTTGCCTGCCATGCCAGAGACCCGGGTTCGATTCCCAGAACCTGCCCATGCCAAAAAAAAACAGGCTTGAGAAAAAGGATAGGAGATAGGGACTGGAGAAGAATGCTGTACCTGTTAAGTATTAAGGTTTCAGTCCTTATTTTCTGATTTGTATCCAGGACTTTGCAATTAAAGCCAGCATTGTGATATTTTGTTTCTAACAAGGCTTTCTTAATTCCTCCAAAGCATCACCCAGCCATAAATGACAGTCAACCTTTGTTTGTGTACAGCATTTGGAGCCTGGGAATATTTTGCTTTCCATGGAATCACAATTTGAACTTCCCATGGGACAATTACATCTTATTATGGGGGGGATTAATCCAATTTACGTAGAGTTATAGTAACGTATTGAAGGTTCACGTGCTGACCTCTTTCAGCATCAACTGATTCCGTCGTCCTCCTGAGTCACCAGCTGCATGATGTATTTCCACTCTGTGAAACGCACGTCTCCATTCCCCATTCACTTCATGCCTCATGGATCCATGTTAAAATTCCAAGAGCCAAGTTGCCAAGACATTCTGGCATAGCTTGGCTTGCTGAAATAATATTTTCCAGAAAGGCATGGAAGTTCTAACAGGATCTTTTCCTTCTGGATCGTAGATGTGAATGAATGTGAGAGCAACCCATGTGTCAACGGAGCCTGCAGAAACAACCTTGGGTCTTTCCACTGTGAATGTTCGCCTGGCAGCAAGCTCAGCTCAACAGGGCTGATCTGCATTGGTAAGACTCAGACACAGTGCTAAGGTTGCCCGAAACTAATCATTAGGAGCTGCATTCTTTTTCTCTCGCTCTCAAGATCAGAGTAAAACACGACAGCACAAATTAGGCAGCCTCTTGAATTTTGCTGGATTCTAGAAAGTGTTTCTTGCGTATAAGTAGATAGAGTATGGTATAAGTTATATGCATTTCCATGCCACACACACATGGATATCCGTTTGTATAAGGCATTCAAATACGATGAAACACCAGCTGCCTAGTTCTTACAAACAACCCTGCTCTGGTAAACAAAAATGGAGTGGAATTTGGATTCACTTAAGACAAGAATTTGAAGATCTTAAACTTAAAGCATATAGAGGAAATGTATTACTTTTTTTCTTTCACCCAGCTATCATAAATCAATAAGCTCCAAGGAAGAGATGTAATTGTTTCCTTGCTCTCAGGAATCTCTTGGGAGAAAGATTTCAAAACTTCCATGCTAACATCTTTCAATAGGTCTCAAAACATTCAGGGTCAGTTCTTGAAATGACAATAGGACAGATATGACGAGAGAGTCCGAGCGATCATTTTACTGTGTTCAGCACGTGTAAAGGGAAAAACTGTCCCTGTGGTTTTTTCCTGCTTCTAGTGTCTGTGATTCCATTGCCTGGGTATATTCTATAGCTCATATCATTAGCTAGTACCCCTCTCTAAGGTGAACTCAATATGTTTTTCAGACAGTTATGAAGATATTTCAGTTTTACACAATGCCAAATCAATAGGCAGTTTTTGTTTGTTTTCTAAACCAAAATGCATTTTCAGTTTAATAGCTGCCCAAGACGATAGTATTTTCAGTTTTATGCCTGGTGTTACTCATATTAAACTGGATGCGAAAGTACTGTTTGTTATATGGCGAGAAATGACCAAATCGGAGTTATCAATGAAAACCTTGTCTTTGGAAATGCCAGCCCTTCATCTCCCAGTGAGCTCCATACAGCTGGTGAAATCTGAGCCCTGCTCAGTTCTCCGTATTAGGAAAGAAACTGAGCATTACTTTTTTTCTTATAGAATCCCAGAGGAGGTGGGGGGGTGGAGGGGTGGATTGGATTGGGCAAGGCAGAAATATTCCTGCTAAGCCACAATTTCCAGCTGAGATGGAGTCACTTTATTATGCAAAGGACATGAATTCAGCATTAGTCGATCAGCATCTCAGAAAACTAAATCTGTGTGCCACTCGGGCACTAAAGATGGCTTCATTTTAGCTTCATCATAGACGCCTATTATTTTGGCCTTTATGAGTAAAAAATTAACAGAGACCTGTTACCCCCAAATCATTGTGTTAGGCAACTAAACATCACCATATTTTTCTCAGCCAGAGTGTTAAGTGTTTTTCATTCATTATGATCAATTTTGAATATCCTAGCCTAGAGTTCCTCAGAGAGAAACTTACCTAACATTTAAAATTGTTTAAACATATCTGCTTTTTTCATTAAAAAATCATAGTTTTTAATGAAAAAAGCAGATACAATATTTAAACAATTTTTAATCCTAAAACACAGATAGGAAGAAATTATGAATGTATTTTTTTAGGTGGGACTTCCAGTGACTCTGATCAGTGGCTAGCCTGCAAAATGCTCTTGCACGGGGTCCAACTGAATAAATTCAGAACTGAATAAAAATTCCCTGATGTGATTACTAATTTTAAATGGTTAGATCATATGTGAGGGGGTTTTTTTGATACTAAGAACATTTAGGGATTGAGAATCTATTCTTCAAACTTCCAAAGCATAAATTAACCTTAAACTGTTTACAAACTGCCTTAAAAGACTACTGTACTCTGATTGAAAAATGGCTACATATGATAGAAAAGTAAGTTTGGTTGACCTCCCCTGCCTTGCACCGCTCTGGCCAGCTGATGCTGCCTTCTGCAGAGCGCGCTCCCTGGGGCTTGGGGCTGCACCCCCCATGGTGTGTGAGCTCGCACAGGAACCAGTGACCTCCCTGCCAGACCAGGGTCTCGCCTCACTCCTCCTGTCAGCCTGGTAGCGCTGCAAGGCATTGTCCATCACACTCCCTTTCTCAGGTCTTCATTTCAGCCCTCCCAGCACAGCCATCTTCTTCTCCTATTATTTTTCTGGACCCTCTTCTTGGTTTTCTTTGCCAGGCCTTTCTTATCCTCCTACCTTCCAACAAGAAGCGCCCCAGGCATCAGTCCTCAACCCCTTTGCTTCTCTGCCCACATTTGCTTGTTGGGTGAGCTCCAACACTCGCACTCCATCTTTATCTTCTTCCCCAATTCCAGACTTGTCTTTCCAGTTCTTTGCTCACTGTTTCTAATGCAGTGTCTGATAGACGTCTCAGATGTCCCGTGTCTAAAACCAATTTTCCATCTTCCCTCATTAACCCCAGTGTTCTGGTGTCATTTCCATCCTAGCCAGTGGCAATGCCGTTCTGCCACTTCCAGAATCCCTGGAGTCATCCTGGATCCCTTTCTCTCGAGCTCCACCTTCGGTGTATCAGCACATCCTTTTGATTCTGCTTGCAGGTCATCATCTTCAACCACTGTTCACCACCACCAGTAACCCCCAATCCAAGCTCCCATTATATCTTTTCTTGATTATCTCAGTAGCCTTTATCTTAACTTTTTTTTTCCATACTTGCCACACAACGTTCTGTTTTTCCACATTCTCACCAAGTAATCCCTTGAAATTGGAAGTCAGTGCATGTCGTTCCTTGTCTAAAAGACCTTGGCTTCTGAACTCACTGGGGGTAAAAGCTGAAGTCCTTTCCAAGACCTCTGTGACCCACTGCTGTAGCTCTGGCTTGATCCTTGTCTGCTGCTGTTCTGTCTCCCACTCACTGCCCTCGAGCCGGTCTGGCCTACTTCTTGCTCATTCATATCAAGCACGTGATTATCTCAGGTCCTTTGTACTTGATCTCTTTGGCTGGAAATGTTCTTCACTTGGGTTTCCTTGTTTCATTCCCCTAAGGTCTCTCCTCACCTGTCACTTTAGCTGATAATATAAATCTCCCATCGGTCAGGCTCATAATACAGCCCTTCCCCAGCCCCCCCACTCCCCAGTCCTAGTGGTGGGTAGTGATGGCCAGATAATGTTTGGGTATGGATATGTGTGTGACCCACGCATGTATCAGTGGACTTTGTAAAGTTTAAGTGTTGCTACATTACCCTCCTAGAGAAGCCTGGCATCAGGGAGGGTGAGGGCCCTGGAACCCGGCTACATGGGTTCGAATCTTGATTCTGACCCCATACTTGCTGGGTGACCTTGGGTCAATTAGTTGACCTTTATGTGCCTCAGTTTTCTCATCTGCAAACCATACATAACCCACAGGCTCATTCTGACAAGTAAATAAATTAGTACACAGATAATTCAACCTACCATAAATATATTTGTATATCTACCAGTATTTTGCAAGCTATCAGGAAACCATGACCTACAGCCAAGCAGAGATGGGAAATTGCTTCTGTTGAGGCAGGATGCGGAGTGTTGGTTGTGAACACTCTTGAGCGTAGGAAGTTCTCTGAAGTCAGGTATATTTGGAGGCATTTAGCTGCAAGTAACAAAATATTCAACTAAAAGTGTTTTAAATAAGGGTATTTAATTCTTGCACAAAACAAAGCCTGGAGAGAGGCCAACAGCCGTTAAAGGCCTGGCTCTCCGCAGGTCTTCTTCTCGTTTTCCCTTTAAAGCCCCGAGCACCAAGTCCTCACCGCTGGAGGGAGAAAGGAGTGGCTGTCTCTTTGAGTCTCTCTTTTCTCAGGGAGGGAAATCCTGCCCTAAAGTTTGGCCCACTCCTCTGCCCCAGATTTCCTTACATTGCACAGGCCAGAGCTGGTCATCTGCCTGTCCCCAACACTGATAAGGAAGGAGGATGACGTGATGAATTTAGACCCTTATGATCCATTTCCTGGAGCTGGGCACACGGTCACTCTGTCGAACAAGATTGGGACTTCTGGCTAGGAAAATGGGATGGTGGTGGTGGCAGTGTGAGATGGTCATGGGTAAGCAGTCAGTGTAGTGTTTGTGATATTTAGAGGCAATAGTAGAAAAAAATGGGACATTGGTACTGATGCCTGAGTTGGTTACTACTATTAAAATAATGCATTAAAAATAAAAAATAATGAGTGTTCAGAAAGCCTTTAGAATCTTTTCTGCATTACCTGAATCGTATCAGCAATTACTGTTATAGTTTCTATCATGCAAAATGACTATAACCACCGTGACAAATTGTTGATTAGTCAGAATCCTTGAAAGACCATTTAAATCCACAGAAACCTTATGTAAACATCTCTTTGTTTCCTCCTTCTGTGAACTTACAGATTTTAGCCTATAAAGCCTGTAATTTGAGGCCTGATAGAACAGCCTTTTCATTGCCATGTAGTTTTTACTCAAACTGAATCTCAAAACAGAAAATGCCAGTCCAACTCATTTCCACACTCCTTCCTATAACGTTTAGTGTTCAGTCAAGGACAGAGTTGTTTTGTTTTAACCTCGTTTGCAGGGGTAAATATTTGTGAGTCAGGCTGTAATGGCTTCCTCTTACCTGCTGCTGCATCCCCCTGGGAAGCCGAGCCTGCACCTTCTCCCAGCCTGGATGTGACAGTTTTCACTGAAACGCCCCCTCTGTGTTGTGCTTTGGTTTCATTTTTATTGTTGGATTTAGCAGCAACGGTTTATCTGCAGTTATCATTAAATGAGTTTTAAAATTAATACCATAGCAAGTTGCCTTTTCTTTATTGCTATGTAGGTCTGTGGACCAAAATCTGCTGTTAAGGTTTGTTAAATTGTGTTTCACTGAACCTCTGCATCAGGAATGCCTGAGGAGCTTGTAAAATGCATATTCCTGGGCCATACGTCCAGAGACTCAGGTTACCCCCTGGGTGATACTATACACCGGACAATTCTGCAGGGGAAATGCCTGTCAGTGTTACAAAATCAGTTGACAGTCATTAACTCATTTTGTTTATTTGAAAAACTTGGTACTATGTTGCCAAGAGATGTAAGTAACTGCTCATTATTCCCTTTAAGTCACATGGAGTAAAATTGTTACAGTGCCTGGTACTTTTACTGGCTACTCTACTACTCAAAAGGAAGAACTTAAATTTGTTGTGGAGACATACTCAGGATAACTAGGAACAGGTGTGTGCAGGTGTCTGCATTACAGGTGATTTCTTGTACCTGTTGTTAAGCCTTTCCCTAGTCCTCTGGCTGCAGAACTACAGGTAATTTTTGTATCTTCTTGGTGCTTCTCTAAATGTAGTTTATTATAAGCATGGGTTACTTTTTAAAGATAAACATATGCATATATATGCATAGGCAAATGTCTGAAAAGAATATACATCAAAATATTAACACTGTGGTTTTATAGATAATTCTTATTTCCTTCTTTGATTTTTAGGGTCTTTTTCAAATCTCATCGAATAATTATCTTCAGTTGAAGAAATACTAGTTTCTCTATAATTGAGTAGAAATTGTGTCTGGTTTATTTGGCGGAGAGGTGATTATTTGGAGGAATTTACTTGCTAAAATTTTAAATATCAAAGCATTTATGAAAAGAGAGAGACCTTTGAGTATTTTCCCACATAAGTGATAGTTATTTCACTGTACCGCACCAACTTATTTTTTGTAACAAGTTTCAGAGTACCAGCAGAAATCTCGAGCAGTAGCGTGGGCACCCAGCGTATCTAATGGGCGCAGTGCTAGCAGTGTGAATCGCCGCGCCCAGTTGGGTGTCTGTGGAATTACACTGAGTTGACATCTGTGTAGATGCCGCATTCAGGTGTGTGAACGTGTAACTGCATTCAGTGGTAAAAACCAGCCTTTTCGTTTCTTTTGTACCACGACACATGCCTCGGGCCACCACAGCCGAGTGGAATTGTCCCCAGCGATGCAAGCTCCCCCACCCCTCTGTTCCCTTCCAGACAGCCTGAAAGGGACCTGCTGGCTCAACATCCAGGACAACCGCTGCGAAGTGAATATCAACGGGGCCACCCTGAAGTCTGAGTGCTGCGCGACCCTGGGGGCGGCCTGGGGGAGCCCCTGCGAACGCTGCGAGCTGGGTAGGAGCCGGGCTGGGGCCGTCCCCCGGGTACCCGTGTCACCGTGCGTTCCCACGGTGGCCACAGGCTCACTCGGCCCGTGCAAGGTTGTGTGCATTCGTTCAACCCAAGTCACGCCTTGAGTTGCACACTTAGCTGGTCTCGTTACTCTAAGTGGAGCTGCTGAAGGTTTTCCCCACGAGCATACTCCGGAGTCCTTGTCCGGATATGTCTCAGTACGACACAATGGCTCTCTTCCCTGCAGACCTTTCATTTGATTACATGTAATTCAGCTGCTAACGTGAGCCCAAAAAGGAACGATCAAGGGGGAAATATGAAAATCTCCATAAGCACCGAGGGAATTCCCATAGCATGTCCTGTACGATGCTGAATTTAAAGGGAGCCAACTGACATCCCTACCCCCAGCTGTCCATTGTTCTTTAATTCAGTTGAGATTCCATTTTGGGGGATGCAGGGGCTTTTTAAGACAGGTGCATTTTATCTGACAATGGAGCAAAACACTTCCTTTTGTCCTCACAGATACTGCTTGCCCAAGAGGGTTTGCCAGGATTAAAGGTGTTACATGTGAAGGTGAGTATATTTGTAAATCTTTAGGACAATGTATCAATGACCTACCCTCATTCTGAAACTTTGAGGATATTTAGCATTTAAAAAAAAAATCTTGAAATTTCAAAACCTCATTATAATAATAAAACAAAAGCCTTAGAACAATACTCTTTGGAAGCAGCTGGGAGCTTCCCACTTCCGGTCTTCCCCCAGTTGGGTAAGCTGCCATGGGACGTCGCTGGCTGTGACGGCCCCGGACAGCTGGCAGAGGCGCCGGCCGGCCTGGTCTTAGGGATGCACAAGGCCACAGTCATTCTAGTGGCCGAGGCTTAGGGACACTGGTGGCCGGTGGTTGCCCGGTCCTGCCTCTTAACTCAAATTGCAAATCCACGCGGGGTTGCAGGTTGCCTGTGCTATAGAGGGAGTAGGATGGCGCTGGTTTCCCCATGTGTAACGTCTTTACCCTCTGGTGCCCTGCGTCCCCACAGACGTGAACGAGTGTGAGGTGTTCCCCGGCGTCTGCCCGAACGGGCGCTGTGTCAACAGCAAAGGATCCTTTCGCTGCGAGTGTCCCGAGGGCCTGACGCTGGACGGCTCAGGCCGCGTGTGTCTGGGTAAGAGCTGCGCCCCCCACCCCTGCAGCCGGGGCCGAAGCCACCCAAAGCCTTTTCTTGTCCTTTGGGTCGTCTCCAAACCGAAGCCACTGGGTCTGCAGCCCGGGAGACTTGCTTCAAAAGAGACCTTTGGGGGGAAATGCTGGAGGATATTTTTAAAGTAAATGTGTTTAAATGAAGTAGTTTCTGTTTCATACTGAAAATTGGTGCCACGTAAGAATTTACCTCAAACGTGGCAATTTGTTTCATCAGATGCATTAGGCAGAGACAGCGTTTCACACCAGGCGAATGGAATAAGGGAAGGAAGGGAACTCTGTTTTTAACGTGTAAGAGAAGCTGAAGACTAGTTCGTGAGAAGTTAACATTTACCAGCCATAATAGCTGGAACACCCTGGGCAGAGGGCTTGCTGGATTTCTGTTTGCAAATGCTGACTAAGCCTGGTCTTCTGTAAGCTCTGTAGAGTTTGTTTTCTTAATTCTTTATTTTCTAAAGATCAAAAATGAGGACGCTTTTCCCCTTAGCAGTGTATTACAGGAATGGCAAGTCATAGAAATGTTCTTTATCAGGGCTGTGTTTGACTGAACTTGAATGTCATGATTGAAAAAGGAACTTCTATTAATTCTATTTTGTACCTAAAGAACATTTTTTTCATTTACTTAAGAGATGCATTTTTCCAGTATGGCATGAAGCAGTAAACGTTTAGTTTGCAGAAGCGTGCATTTAAATTTAAATTTGTAAACAAAGTGTGAGCAATGTTAGTTATTCACTCAGATATCTTTAAAGCATTTGAATATATTAGTGTTCTTTAAAAGCGTGGGTACGAAGAAAAAGTTTGAAACACCATACAGTTCGGTTATGTGATAACGAGATTTCTTAGTTGTCGCACCTCACACTGGCAAGGAATGTGACTTCTGGGGTTGGGTTAATGCAGATACGTAGCCCAGGTGACCCGCTGTGGAGCCCTGTAGTCAGTCTACCAAGCCAAATGCAAATTTAATGCAGTTATTTAAAAAAAAAAAAAAAACTGAATTTTTAAATTATGCTACTTGGCAACATGTAACTAGGCTGAAAGCAGTTGCTGAACTAGATCTTAGTTTTGAGAACTTGAAAGAGTTAGGATTAGCAGTAACTAAAATAATCATATTAATTTGTTTATATTTACATTTTCCATTAAGGACCGCTTTTCCTCTCTTAAATAGATATCAGCTTGAGGAAGGGATGTCACATTCTAAAGAGTTCTTGCCAAAAGAAACTTTGGCTGTTTGATTAAGGAAAGCCTTTTCTGAACTCATTGTCCATGTTTTTGACTAAACAGCTAAGTGTGTGACTGTAGTTTGACCAAAAACGGTTTTAGCTGACAGGTGAGCCTGTGGGTTATAGAACGCCCTTTTTTTACGTTACTTTGTGACTGTGGTCACTCCTCGAAGGCCCGGGCTCGCCTGGGCTGTGCACTGAACCCAGATGGTATGTTTCAAAGTCCCAGGAGAAATGGGACATTTAAACATATAGTTTTGCCCCTGAAGGGGGAGAGTTTAAATAACCCAGGACAGAAGCCGCGATGCGAAAGGTAAATATGGCGGGGGGGAGGGGGGAGTAGAAAACCTTGGAGTCAGGAATGACATCTTCTTTTGCCGAGCGATTTAGTAGTTACACCACGCTGGCAAATAGGTGACAGCTGGGCCTTTCCTGTTGGCGTCTAAGAGCTGCCTCCGACTTCTAGGCAACTCTGGACAATCGGAGTCTTTGCCTAAAACCACTGACCAGAAAGCAATATCGAAATCACAGTACAAGGAGAAATCGGTCATCTATGAGAGCCATGTTTCTCCCTGGAGGCTTCGTGTGAGAACGAGGCCACCTGGGGCCCCCTTGTCCTCCTCAGACAACTCGGCTCCAGCAGGCCTGCCCCCTCCGGCCTGCCCTCCCACCCTGCCCCACCCCCTCCAGCCTGCCCCCCTCCCTCCAGCCTGTCCCCTCCCCCATCCCACCCCCCCTCCCCCCCTCCTTCCGGCCTGCCCCCTCCCCTGCCCCACACCCCCTGCCCCCCTCCCTCTGGTCTGCCCCCTCCAGCCTGCCCCCCTACCCTGCCCCACTCCCTCCGGCCTGCCCCCCACCCTGCCCCACCCCCTCCAGCCTGCCCCCCTCCCTCCAGCCTGTCCCCTCCCCCACCCCACCCCCCTTCCCCCCTCCCTCCGGCCTGCCCCCTCCCCTGCCCCACACCCCCCGCCCCCCTCCCTCTGGTCTGCCCCCTCCAGCCTGCCCCCCCACCCTGCCCTACTCCCTCCAGCCTGCCCCCCCACCCTGCCCCACTCCCTCCACCCTGCCTCCCTACCCTGCCCCACTCCCTCCAGCCTGCCCCTCCCCCGCCCCACCCCCCTGCCCCCCTCCCTCTGGTCTGCCCCCTCCAGCCTGCCCCCCCACCCTGCCCCACCCCCTCCAGCCTGCCCCCTCCCTCCAGCCTGTCCCCTCCCCCACCCCACCCCCTGACCCCTTCCCTCCAGCCCCTCCCCCCTCCAGTCTGCCCCCCTCCTCCGCCCCCCCTGCCCCCCTCCCTCGGGCTTGCCCCCATTCCCCCCCCTTCCGCCCACCCTGCCCCCCTCTGACCTGCACCCCTACCCTGTCCCCAGCGCCGACCAGCCCCTTGGTTTCCGGGCTACCCGAGTGTTTCCCCTTGAGCTCAGCTGTGCTTTTGCTCCCGGGCCAGACATCCGCATGGAGCAGTGTTACCTGAAGTGGGATGAAGACGAATGCGTCCACCCTGTGCCCGGGAAGTTCCGCATGGACGCCTGCTGCTGCGCCGTCGGGGCAGCCTGGGGCACCGAGTGCGAGGAGTGCCCCAGGCCTGGCACCAAGGAGCACGAGGCCCTGTGCCCCCGGGGGCCCGGCTTCGCTAACCGAGGGGACGTGCTCACCGGACGCCCGTTTTACAAAGGTGCTGTCAGCGGCTCGGCCCTCCGCACGTCTGCCCTCCGCACGTCTGCCCTCCGCACGTCTGCCCTCCGCGCGCTCTGAGAATTGGCTTTGCCTTTACTTTTCTACTCTTTCTTGGTTCCGTGTGGTTTACAGCCAGCCTTTCCGCCCACGCAAGAGAGGATTCGCGAGGACACGTGGGTGGAGCAGACTGCTAATGCAGCAGGGTCCCCGCGTCCCTGCACTGCCGTTTGCTCTCTAGTGCAGCCTGGCCAGGTGCAGCCCCATTTAGCAAAATGGTCTCCATCCCAGCTAAACTTGCAAAACAGGCTATCAAAAGGAAAGGGAGTGGGGTGCACGGGGGTTCAGTGCTGGAATGCTCGCCCGCCATGCCGGAGACCCCAGTTCAATTCCCAACCCAGTCACCCAAGAAAAAGTAAAAGGATCAGAACTTTTCATTTAGAATATAGACTCGTGGTCACAGATGAAGCTTTTTATGTGGCATGAGTGTCATTATTGAAAAATTTTCCCCCATTTTACTTGATAGATTTTTAAAAAATATTTTATTGACAGATCTCCGGACGTATACAGTCTATCCATGATGTACAATCAGTGGCTCACAGTATCAATACGTAGTTGTATGTTCATCACTGTGATCATTTTTAGAACATTCGCATCACTCCAGAAAAAACATAAAAAGAAAAAACTCATACTGCCTATCCTCCTTGCCCTCCCTCTCATCGACCACTAATATTTCAATATTTGATAGATTTTTGACTTAAAGGGATATCAGTTTTATCACTGTGGAATCAACCACCCTCTACCTTCTGGCCTTACTCTCCTTTTAGATATCAATGAATGCAAATCATTCCCTGGGATGTGCACCCATGGAAAGTGCAGAAATACAATCGGAAGTTTCAAATGCCGTTGCAACAGCGGCTTTGCGCTCGACATGGAAGAAAGAAATTGCACAGGTAAGACTGTTCTTTCTTCAGTAAACCATGATCTCCCTTGCTGGTCAAAGCCACCCTCTCCTGAGAACGTGTAAATGTTTGTTTCTTTCCCCCCTACTTAAAGGAGTTCTCCAAATAACTTCTTTGTGAGAGCTACAAAATAACATGATGATGTATTTGTTTTATGTACAGGAACGTCATAAAACCATGATTTTCAAATATATACATATTGAGGAATATAGCCATTAAATCAATGTAAAACTGTATAACGATATACTATTAAAATGTTGAAATCGAGGGGGGGGACGAGGGTGAATTGTAACTTGTTTTCCTCATGTATGAAGAGTGTACTTGATAATTCCATCCATTTCCATAGGTGTTTCGTGCAGATTCAAAAGGCGTGAAATTCCAAATTTTCTATTAAAAGATATAACAAAATATTCCAGATGTTTGAAATGGATCTCCAAGCTCTTATTTTCAGAACTCTCTTTATTCATCTCCTCTTCGGCATCTTCCCTTTTTGGGCCCTAAGCTTTCGGGACCTCCAGCGAAGTGTGTCTGGGCTCCTTCCCAAGCTTTCTGTTCCACGTGGTACCCAGCCTAGACCCAGAGGTACCTCCCAGCTGTCCATCTGAGCATCAGATGTGCCGCAGTCTTGTCGTGCTGCTGTGCCACTCCCCAGCTCCTAACGTGCCCACGGCACTGCTTGCCTCACGCCCCTGCTGCTGGGGTTTGCTGGGTTCAGGAGAGCCAGCTTGGATCCCGGCGTTGGTCTTGAAGCTGCTTCCCCCACATCGCTTCCTGAATGCCTCTCGGCACTGGCTTGGAAACCTCCTCTGACCTTCGCTCCCTTCCTTTTCTTCATCCCTCTCCTTCCTTTTCATTAGGACTCCCAAACCTGGTTGCCAGTGCCCTTCTCTTATACCCTCTACTCAGATGATAAGATTTCCTTTTCCTCATGATCGAGTCTCATTTCTTCTCCAGCTACAAAGAATAAGACATGATATGCATCTTTGATTTCGCAGTTAACTCCTCTGCTTTCAGACTTCTTGGATCTTCCTGACCTAGCCCCTTCTTCTCAGTAGGGTTCATGCCTCTCTCTAGCATTGTCCCCTCTTCACTGTTTTCTTCCCTTAGAAAGTCCAGGGAAATGCATCCAAAACATTTCTCAGCCCTTTATTTCTGTCAAGCCACCATCTTGTTTTCCACTTTGACCTCTCAACCCTCTCACTTAAAAGCATTTGCTTTTTAACTTTTATTTTGGCTTTTATTCTTCCTGTTCAGGCAAACATACATAACTGTTGAAAAACGTGCTTGAGTTAAAACAAGCTTTTTCTCTCCATAATTCTCTTGACCTCTCTAATGTCCAAACCCTCCCTGAGGTTTTCTTCTTTTGGTTTCGACCATGCTTCTCTGTCCCAATTGTCCTTCCATGCATAAAATACTTGTTCTCTAACCTTCAAAGCTTCTTACCTTTCCCACCTGTTGGATGTTTGTCAAAATTCTCTGCTGTCGGGTACATGGGTAGTTCAGTGATTAGAATGCCTGCCTTACAGGTGGGAGGCCCGGGTTCGATTCCCGGACCATGCACCCCCTCCCCCCCCCTAAAAAAAATTCTCTGCTCTCTGGACACTCTACCTGTCAGGGTTTCACCTGCTCTCATGGCTTCGGGATGGGCATCCTCACTCCTACATTTCTAACTACCAACTGCACAGTTTCTCTTTGTTTTGGGGTCCCTTTGTCCCATCCCTGCCATTTCCTTGCCCTGGGCAGTTCCCTGTATGTAAATGTATGTGTACCTGTGTGTGTGCTCTGTGATTAATAGTACAATTCACTCAGGAGTGAACACTCAAACTTGGTTTTGGCATCTCTCTCCTGGTGGGCAAGTGAAAAAAATTCTGTGAATCAAAATCGCCATTTCAAGTTTAGAACGTTCTTTCCGTTGCAGGTTGAGCTCCTCAGGACAGGTTCTCTGGGACAGGAATGAGTGTGTAGGAACTTAATCAGGGCATCCTCTTGGGATCAGTGACGAGGAAAGTGACAGCAGCAGAAGTGGCAGTAGCAGAAGTGGGGCTGTGATGCGGCTCCAACAAAACCCTTAGCAGTGATGCAGTTCCCTTGAAAAGAAGTTGCTTACTTTTGGTATTGCTTGTAAAATTGGGAGAATAAATAGGGAAAGACCCAAAGCTGGTGGGAAGCAGACCCTGAACCCCACAGAGAGCCCGGGAGCCGCTGGGATGAGCTCAGAGGGTGTTGCGCCGGGGTGAGGTGTCTGCTTTCATTTCACCGTTTGATGAGGCTTTGTAGACAGCTGCCCAGGGAAGGCGTGTGACAGGGGGCACGTGGCCCTCTTCAGCCGAGGCAGTTCTTTGAACGAGTTTATAAAGTCTGAGGCTTTCTCCAGCAGTACCTCTAACGGTGGGGCGGGGGAGTAAGTCCACCTTCCTGCGGGGGTCCGGCCCGGTACCTGCTTCCTGGCCAACTGCTCAGAGGCCCTCCGACCTCTCCTCTCCCGCGGTCAGAGCCCCCATTTTCACAGCCCCCAGGTGTGCCATCCTGAATCAGGGCTCGCTTAACCACACAGTTTCCTGCAAAACAGCGCCCACCGTCTCCGCACCACGCGTGAAGGTCAAACAATCCTGGGCCTGGATTGTAAGGAGCCCCGGGTCCCTCTCCCTCTTGCCTTCCCTCTTATTTTTGATGTGAAATCAGCCAAGTAGCTTAATGTCTCTGACCCTCGCCTTCTTTAACTATGCAAGAGAGAGTTGCTGAGAACGCTGCGTTGTTCTCGGATCAATGTGGAAGCACGGCTCCCGCTGTTTGACCGCGTTGCCCGCCAGCCTTCTCCTGTGCGCGCACACCCTCAGTCTCCAGGCCATCCTGCCCGCCCCTGCACGGCAGTCTGCCTCCGAGCCCAGCCACGCCGACGTCACCTTCTCCTCGCTTGTGGCGCCTTGTCTCTTGCCTCCCTGTTCTCCGTCTTTAAAGTTAGAGTTTCTGTACATCGCTCAAGGTCCGCTTCAGAAGCCAACGCTTCCGAAATACTTCCTTCTTACCACGGAATGACATATGTACAGCACTTTCTGCGAGACGAGTGCTGTTCTTGGTACTTAACAAATATTGATTGGCCTAATCCTATGAAGTGGTTCCACTTATTTTCCACATTTTACAGACAGGGAAAGGGGGCATGGATAAAGGAAATGACTTTCCCAAAGTCCCACACAAATGACAGAACTGGGCTTTGTTCCCGAACCAGCTGGTCCCAGAGTCCACTCTCCTTGCAGCCCAGTTTCCATAACCTATCAGCCGCAGTTGTTCCTTCCTGGATATTGATAGACAAAAAAAAGTCAGAGAACTGAGATGGATAGTCTCGTGGCTTAATCAAATCAATGAATGTTGTTGAAAATTTAGCTGGAAGGAAATTGCTTATATTTTTGGGCTGGCCTGTCACTAGGGAAATAACTAGGGAGAGACCCAAAGCTGGTGGGAAGCAGGCACTGAAACCCCGAGAGAGAATGTCCCCGTTACCTACTGACTAAATCCTATGCCGTGAAAACCTCAACATGGGAAGTCATCGCCATAAGGCGAAGCTAGCAGAAGCATTTTCCCCACTGTGACAGACCTTTGGAAGACAGGTCATGTTTCCTTCACCGTCTATTCCAGACCTGGCTTCCCTGTTGAAAAGCCCTGTAGGTCTTAGGTGGAGGCGTGGGGAACCTGTTTCTGAGAGCAGGGCGCTGGGTCCTGCACGCCCGCTGCTGCTTCCCCTTTCCCTGGTCAGCCCACCCTGCAGAGGCTTCGTTCACCCGCCAGACTGTTCCAGGTGGAGGGCAGCGTCCACCCGTTGGCTGGGGCAGCTGGGGAGGGCACTTGCCCCCTGATGGCCTCTTCACCCCGATTCCTCCAGTGTGGCCTCCGAGCCTCCCCTTCACCCCAACAGCCAGTCCCTGCCCCTGGCCTGTAAGCCTTCTCACCTTGTTCTGTTGCATTTTTTTGTTTCTTTTTTTATTTTTCAAAACCCCCGCGAATCAGACATCGACGAGTGCCGGATCTCCCCGGACCTCTGTGGAAGTGGCGTCTGCGTCAACACGCCGGGTGGCTTCGAGTGCGAGTGCTTCGAGGGCTACGAGAGCGGGTTCATGATGATGAAGAACTGCATGGGTGAGTGGGGTGCAGGCCCCTTGCCGGGGTGGACCCTGTCGCTCATGGGATCTGACACCAGGCTGCCAGGTGCACACTCACCGCCTGGGAGGCTGCGGGGCAAGCCCGGGGCTTATTCCCAGCCAGGCTCCTGCCCTGTGGTTCCCCTTTCCGGGTGTGTCCTCACGAACCCCTCGGGTGGGACCAGCCTTTCAGCCCACTCTGCTTTCCCGTGACCGCCGAGGACCATCCCCCGGGTTCACCCGGAGGCCCGAAATGCCCCTTCGCTTGGATTAGAGAAATAAGCACCAGGAGAGCAGACAGCAATGGATAGTGACTTGAATTTAGCTTTGATAGAAGGCAAATATTGTTTCGATTTTTTCTTTCTGCCTCTTCTGACCCTACTCATTTTATACAACTAAGTTGCTTTTCTCCTTTTCATTTTCCTTCTGTTGGCACGAAACGAGTGCATCTCTTGCTAGCAACCTGTTGTTAAGGGTAGAGCCTTACCGTCTCCCCGCTGGAGGTGGGAAAGGGGGGGCGCGTCCTGGGCCCCTGTTGAGCGCCCCATCCCTCCCACCGAGCACCCCTTCCCCGCAGAGAACACACCCCGGCCTCAGCTGCTCACGCGACTGGTGCATCCTCCAGGTTCTTTAACGGCTCTCACGTTTTTACCTTTCAGACATTGACGAGTGTGAACGTAACCCTCTCCTTTGTAGGGGTGGCACGTGCGTGAACACTGAGGGCAGCTTTCAGTGTGACTGCCCCCTGGGGCACGAGCTGGCCCCGTCCCGTGAGGACTGCGTGGGTGAGTGGTCTCGTGCCCGGCCGCCCTCCTGCCGACGGGGCCTGTAGCATGTAGCTGCCACATTAAGTGACACACACGGGCGGATGCCCTCCTGTCCTCACACGCACGTGGCAGTGACCCCATGCAAGGGCCTGTTTTTGTTGCACACCTGCCCGGTGTGTGGGGGGGGGAGGGGTCCCTGCATGTACCGCCCCCCGTGTCCATCCCCGTGGGATCTGCTGGCGTGGCTGTGGGCTCCCGTGGGCTCCATCACCCCACTTCTCCCAGAACCCCGCGGTCTCTTCAGCATGTGGGGCTCACTCTGAGCACCCATCCATGCTCCTGTCGGTAAACGCAGACCTCGGGGCTTACCGTGTCCTAGCAGGCTGGCTGCCACATGCGCTGCAGCCACGGAAGACTCTCCTCTTGGGAAATCTTTCCCTAAAGTATAAGCGGAGAAACCGGTTTAAAATAGATCCAATCACATACCCCATTTAAAAAAAATAATCACACCTCCCCGCTGCACATGTGTTTATATATAAGTAGCTATGCTGATATAGTTTGTGACTCTTAAGACTTTTATATATTTAAAAGATATTTTAAAACGGTACATTTTAAAGTTTTAAATGTTTTAATAGTGTGCAGGAAAGTTTTCTCCCACTGATAATTACACAGTGTTTATTCATGGTTGAACATACGAATATATACAGTGATTCAAAGATCTTTTCTAAATTCAATTCATTTCTTATTTAGCTTTCATGGATCTTCTGGCCAAAAATATGTACCTCAAAAGCACAACAAAAGAATGTAAAATATACTTCTATGTACAATATAAAACATACACTTAATGATCATGGGCATAAATCCATGCAATGTCTTCTTGGTAATTTTGGAATTTGGGACCAATTTCTTGCTATATCTGAGCAGATTATCATTACTTCTACCTTGTATTATGTCTGACAGGTGGCTTTCCCAAGGAAAAGTTGTCACGCCATGGTTTTCTTTCTGTTCCCTGGTGGTTGGATTTTTAGTGTTCTTTTTTACTCCACAGTTATTTGTGGGAGATCTTTCAGGTACCTGACCACTGTATGGGGGTTAGGTTATTTTAAAATAGGAATCTGATCTGTAGCTCCACCTGTCCAAGCACACTGAAACCAGTACAATGGAAAAAACTACAAAAAAGGGTCCTTGTGGCGACCTTTCCACGTGTGGAGCCAGGCGCCTCTCCGCAGGGTCCTGCACGGCAGGCAAGTGACACGCCTTGCAGAGCCACGAGCTTCACACCTGGCCCGAGCTAGGCTGTGCCTTCTCGGGTGTTGCTTTTAGGTGGCTACTTAAATTTAACTAAAATCAAATGACATGAAAGATCCGGTTCCTCCGCCATCCTAGCCATACTGCAGACACTCAGCACGTGGCTGCTTACCGGACAATGCAGTAAACATTTCCACCATCATGGAACATTCTGGACAGCAGTGTGCTAGGTAGATATAAATGGAAATAAAGATTTTAGCAGTTCATTCCCGCTCCCCAGGAGCTCTTCCTCCTGCAGTGCACAGCCCCTTTGCAGACCACCGTTCCAGCAAAGCACATTCTTGAGGGTTTTAGTGACGCGGTTGTTGCATCAAACATTAATTCTCTGTATCTCTTACAGATATTAATGAATGTTCTCTGAGCAACAACCTCTGCAGAAATGGAAAGTGTGTGAACATGATTGGAACCTATCAGTGCTCCTGCAACCCTGGATACCAGGCCACGCCAGACCGGCAGGGCTGCACAGGTGAGGGTGGGCGGGGCTGGGCAGGGCAGGTGAGAGTGGGGGGGGGGCAAATGAGGGCAGGCAGGGTGGGGCAGGTGAGGGTGGGTCAAGCAGACCTGAAACTTGAATTTCTCAAGTGCGCTCTTGGCATGGCATAATAAAGGCGATGGGAGTCCTGTGCCTTAAAATTCAATCTAAGACTGAGTGCAGCTCTCTAAGACGCTGTGGTTTGGTGGTTTTGGAGAGGAGTCCCTGGCTTCTCCTGGCCATAGAAGGTTTTCTAAACCCCACACAACTTTCATATTTCTGCATTCTTTCATCGGAGGGTTCCGGAACTAACACCAAATGGAATGCTGTCTAAAAGGAAGCACAGAGAACTAAGAAAGACTAATGGTCTAATAATAAATCAACCCAAATAGTCGGGGGGTGGGGGGGGATGCAAAGTCACTTCAGCATTATCTGTTGAAGGAAAAAAGACTGCCTTTTTTTTGTCGTTGCTAAAGGGAGTGGATCTGGCGAGTAAACTGTTTGGAATATTGTTTTCGCAGACATCGACGAGTGCATGATAATGAACGGGGGCTGTGACACCCAGTGCACCAACTCGGAGGGCAGCTACGAGTGCAGCTGCGGCGAAGGCTACGCCCTGATGCCGGATGGGAGATTGTGTGCAGGTACAGAAAGGAAAACTCCGCACGTTTGATTAATTTTATTTTCCTAATCTGGCTGCAGATACGGTTGAGTGGAACTGGACAGAAAATATACAAGATGTGATTAAAAATTAAAACTGTCCTTGTTTTCATTTGATGTTAATCAGATATCGATGAGTGTGAAAATAACCCTGACATCTGTGACGGCGGCCAGTGCACCAACATCCCTGGAGAGTACCGCTGTCTCTGCTACGACGGCTTCATGGCCTCAGCAGACATGAAAACGTGCATCGGTGGGTATCGCACCACAGGACATAGGTCTGGTGACACACACACGTAAACCTGAGAAGCAGGAGACTTTTTTTAAGGTTATTTTAAAAGTTCGGTCCTTGTCTAGAAGCTACAGAAGCTAAAGAGGAAGCATTAACTGAAAACAGTTATTTGAACCTAAATACAGATCGTGTCTGCCCAACTGTGTCTTGCAAAAGAGCTCTGTATTGCATTTTATTCTTGTATTTCGTGTTACGCTGTTCAGTCGAAAAGAGCGCTTGCAAGTGATGATGGAAAAATAGTAACCAAGATATTGCAAATACTTTTTTTCCAGATGTGAATGAGTGCGACCTCAACTCGAACATCTGCATGTTTGGGGAGTGCGAGAACACCAAGGGGTCCTTCATATGCCACTGTCAGCTGGGCTATTCGGTGAAGAAGGGGACCACAGGATGCACAGGTGGGGTTCCCACGCGTCTCCTCTCGCGTCCTGTCTCATACTTCAGACACTGGCTGTGCGGCAGGTGTCCCCTTGCACGCGTGAGGCGGGCTGGCCGGCGCGTGCGGTGAAGCGCTGACCCGTGGCATGCGCAGAGGATACCCCGCCGTCGTCACCCCTCACCCAGCCCTGCGGAGCTGGCCTGCTGCGTGCAGCTGCAGAGAGGAGCACCAGGACTGCTGGAGGGATCACGGGTGGTTTGTCGGTTTGGGTAGTTCTGAGCTAGCACCAATCCCTCTGGGGCCCTTTCTCTTCTTTCCTTCCACCTTACTTTCCTCTTGCTCCTTTTCGTCCTTCTCCCTCCGTTCTCTCTCTCTCCCTCTCCCTCTCCCTCCGTTCTCTCCCTCTCCCTCTCCCTCTCCCCCTCCCCCTCCCCCTCCCCCTCCCCCTCCCCCTCCCCCTCCCCCCTCCCCCTCCCCCTCCCCCTCCCCCTCCCCCTCCCCCTCCCCCTCCCCCTCCCCCTCCCCCTCCCCCTCCCCCTCCCCCTCCCCCCCCAGGAAAGGGCAGGCAAGGACAAGGGTCCTCCCCAGCAGGGGTGACGGGGCACCTATGGAAACCCTCTGCTTGTGTGTGTGAGCGCACATGCATGTGCATGATTTTAGCATCTACAACGTGGAATAATTAAACGAATGGAACTCACTATTTTTTCTATAAAAAACTTCAGGGAACTAAGTCTCCATATATAATAATGTATATTAACGTATGTAGGGAACAGGCAGACAGTCACACACACACACACACACACACACACACACACTCACTCACTCGTAAAAGCATCTGGTCCTTCTCCAGATGACCCTCTGGTGAATATCTTTCTACCTTCTCAAGTGTAAATGCCAAAAATGGCTACCAAAATGATAGTTTTCAAAAACCATAAAGATTTTGATTTTCGAAAAATGATGTGACCATATAATTTTAGAAAGAAAAGCTTTTGTTAATAATAGGATGGTATGTGGGAGGAAAATGCAGTTAATGTAAACTAAGGTCTGTAGTTACGAGTAACACTGCAGAATTCCTTTAGTGAGTGTAGCAAAGGCCCCATACCAAAGCTTTCGTGCCGATAATAGGGGATATAAGGGGCATGGGGAATGGCATTTTTTAATTTTTTGTTTACGTGTGTGTGTACGTATGTATGTGTGTGTCTTTTTTTGGAAGAAATGAGAATGTTCTCCTGTTGATTGTGTTAGTGAATGCATGGCTACGTGATTACACCAGGAGCCGTTGATTTTACACGTGGGATGGATTGTATGGTGGGGGCGGGAAGGACCCTTTTTTTTTAAAGAACAGCCAGGCTTGCCCTTGTCCTCATGAAAAATAAGCAGTACACATTAATAGGAGGGAACAGCAGAGTATCTTTTTGCAATCAGGTTGCTCTTGGTGTCTCTAATCTGATGCCTGACCTGGGCGGGGAAGCAAGGCCCATGAGGTTATAAAGTTGTAGGAATTTTCATACTTCTACTAAAATGTGATCAACACAGAAATATACTCAGGAGTAGAATGGGTGAGTTTGTGTTTTGGCTCTTTCATCCTGTCGTTTCTTAGATGTGGACGAGTGTGAAATTGGTGCCCACAACTGCGACATGCACGGCTCCTGTCTGAACATCCCTGGAAGCTTCAAATGCAGCTGCAGAGAAGGCTGGGTTGGAAACGGCATCAAGTGTATTGGTGAGCGTGCAGACATAAATACCCCTAAGGACGCAGATTCTCAAAGGCACTGCTTCTGCCTCGCTGTCCGTCGCATACTTGACCAGGACCACGCTCTTCGTTCTCATTTATTTCCCTCTAAGTCAAAGACTGTCTTTAGCCACAAGATAATTCCAGCCTAAGAGTTTCCTTTCACCTTAGTATAAATGATCAAATTACAGCAGGATGCCTTGGCATCTGTTTTTTATGGGTTGTTGTTCAGTAAGAATTACTTGTTGTGCAGCCGGTACTTCAAACAACTGCACAATGGAAAATGACTAGTGTATTTTCCCAGTCTTTTCACAGAGTTATCACTGAGATTTAAACCCAGTGAAATAAGTGGAGGCAATGAAAAAGCTTTGTCAGATAACCTGAGTCAGTGGTAAGTGAGCCATGCCAGCCTCCTACTGGAAAATGCAATTGTTACAGGCAAATCTAAATGTTTTGTTAGACTCCCAGAGGCCTGATTAGAAGAAAGGAGAATGGGAAGGCAGTTGCCATTCTCCCAGCTTTACACTTAATGACCCAAAGTCTTATTAATTACCCTTTTAGAGAGACGAAGCCAGGGGCTGGGGTATGCAGTTGGGGTCACTCACAGCACTCCTTAATGTGCTCAGTGGTTTGCAGACCCGAACAACAAAGCATTTGTCCAACTAGGGAGAACTATTTAGGTCAATTTAAACTAGAAAAGGAAACAAGCTGAACTGACCTCCCTGTGATAACTCATTAAAAGCTTATAGGCTGGGCGGGCCACGGTGGCTCAGTGGCAGAGTTCTTGCCTGCCATGCCAGAGACCCAGGTTTGATTCCCAGTGCCTGCCCATGCCAAAAAGAAAAAGGCTTATAGGTCCAAAATACGGATTAAAGAATAGTGTTAAGATCCCTTCCCAGTAATATAATTTGCATATATTCTCTCTGTATGCAAGCTGTATTTCCTATCACAATTATATTTGTCGAATATTTGTGTGCTAACTATAGAATTTAAATTACTGTAATCTCCAAATAACTTAGCTAAGTTCAGTTTTGTGATAGCTCCACTAAGTTCACTGCCTACCCACTTCTAGTCTCGGCATCTCTTTATTGTTAGTCTCACACATTTTCAGCCATATCCTCAAATCCCATTTTTCTTGTCTCATTTGTTTGCTATTTTTCTCTCGTATCCAACTTGGCATTTTTTTTCTCCCTTCTAAAACCTCCCTTTTTGTGTGGTTCTAGCCTGTTTATCCTTGGGCCAAGATTTCCTGCTTCTAAGAGAAGAAATTCAGCAGTGTCCAGTCCCCTCTACTTCAAAATACTGTCCAAATCCAACTACCTCTTTCCCTCTCCATTCCCCTGGCTCTCAGCTCAAACCACCACCCCCCTTCCTGGTCCTGCAGTCTGTTGTCTACCCAGAAGCCAAAGCAACCTTTGAAGCCATGGACCTGATCTCCTCACTATCCTCATTTAACCCATCAAACTGAGGATTCAATCCAGCCTCCTTCCCATGACTCGTAAAATCCGACAGCATCCATCCACGGACCATCTTTCCAGCTTCATCTTCTGTTGCCCTCTTTCTCATGCATTATACTTTGCCCTTCGGGCTTCGTTTCATTTGTGTTGGTACACCAAGCTCTTTCCCTCCTCAGTATCTATAGATATGCTTTTCCGTCTCCAAGGAACAGCCTTCCCTGGCCCCCATTCATTGGGCTAACTCTTCCCCATCCTTCAGGTCTGAGCATAATTAAAACTACTTCCTTGGTGGGGCATTTCTTGTTCCTCAGTCCAAATAAGATCCCGCTCTTATTCTCTCATTGCATCTTGCAACTTTTCTTCATGGCACATGTCACAGTATTTATCTAGTCATACTGTTTTTCTGTGTTTTATTTGCATTGTTGGCCCTGGACTGTGGGCAACACAAGGTCAAGGCTCGTATCTGGTTTCCTCCACTATAAAATGAGCTTGAAATTTATACGATAATTTTTCTGCTTTGAAATTCAGAAATATCTTAGAAATTGGTCTTTTTGTGATAAGAGAACTGGCAATGAAGTCCACCATCCGTAAATGTCCGACAGAAACCGAATGCAGGCTTTCTTTTAACCATTAAAATTCTACCGGATTACATAGCTCACAGAATGCTTGCAAGTCATCATTTTGACCCATCTTTGTGACATGAAAACCTTGGAATTTGGGCCTGAGATCTTAGAGAATTACAGTTGTAATCCTATAGATGAACACATTCTGTTGGGCCAGTTTACATTTAAACTAAGATAAATGAAAGCCTTTGTCTCAGCATCCCATCTTCCTTTCTAAGTTGTGTCGTTCTGTTCTCTGCAGACCTGGACGAGTGTTCTAACGGCACCCATCAGTGCAGCATCAACGCTCAGTGTGTCAACACCCCCGGCTCGTACCGGTGCACCTGCTCCGAGGGCTTCACTGGAGACGGCTTCACCTGCTCAGGTGGGTCAGAGTCCCGAGATCTGTGCTCACGGGATTTTTATGGAACCCTGTGCTTTCCTCATTTGAAGAAAACTGTAAAGGACGCTGCAAACCATCTCTGTTTTTCTACTCGACTTAGAAATGCAGATGAACCTTTCTCTTTCATTAAACACAAAACTTGAAAAAAAATTTCCAAAATATAAATGGAAGTGTTGAAATAATGACACTTATTACCAGTATGTATTGTTAGTAACCCTCGTTTTCTCTTATTCAAGTCACCTTAAGCCAACTGCTGACCTTGGCTGGCCTCAGTTTCCCCACTTAAAAAATGAACGCAGTTATAACAATACCGTTTCTTTTTATACTTTTACTTTTATCCCTGAATGAATGACCTGTGGAAACCCTGTCCAGCTTTTCAAGATGTTTTATGACCTATCACAGTCACTGCTATTTTATGTGTTTAGCTCACAGTATTGAAAGGATTAAGTGAAGGTAATACAAGGGTTTAAAAAGTACACTTAGAGCTGAATAATGTTAACTGCTAATTAGTGTTTGCTATTAAATCCACATTCCTTGAGGGTAAACCATCCCCCTCTTTATACACTCAGATAAAACTGGATCATTTTGCTGGACATAAAGTGGGAACTTTCCAGTTCATAAATAGTTGTGTCAGTTAATTTCAGTACACTGGTTAAACCCATAAAAAAGATGGACTCTTAATTTCTTCTAATTATTGACATCCAGAAAATACAAACTCATTTTGAAATGCCTTTTTGAAAAGATGTTTGTTGGGTTTCAAAGCTTTATTGCCTTTGAACTTTGGATGGTGCATGTTTCCTGTCACTGCCCTATACCATATGTGACGGACAGGACGTGGCTTGGCTGGAAACGTGTGTGGGCAGTTCCTGGCCTTGGGACTTGGCCAGCTCACATGAGTGCTCTTAGCCTCACATCTTCTGCTATGAAGATTAAACATCATAGGGTTGGTAAACTCAATGGCAAAACTCATGTCAGACAACTACTTCGCAAATATTCAGCCTTCAGTAAGCATTAGCTTCTCCCCCACCCCTTACTATTAAATACCCCACCTTCAAAGTCTATGGGAAATGCTTATTTGCATACTTAGGAGTATTTTAATAAGGTTGTAATGCCGTTAAAGGAACTTTCCCTTTTCCCATATGGTGTCTGTAATTTGCTTAAAATACTTGAAAGGATGAGTTGTCTCTTCTAGCACTAGCAGGGTTTCAAATGAAGGAACACCATTTTAAGGTGACCTCTCCTATTCCTTGATGGTATCTGAACAATGTTGGCATGAGGCAGATGCATCAGAGTGGCGTGGAAAGAACCCAGAACAAGTGTGAGAGACCCTGGCATCTGTCTGTCCTGTTAACATCACAGCTGAGTGTAGGGTGTAGGTTAGATAGCTCCATGTCAGGCTGTCACCCTTGTTTAGATGAACATGAGTAACTGCTGCTGTATTAACTCCAGCCCTGAAAATCAGTTCAGCGATAGAGCAAGGGAAGAGCAGGTGGCGTGAACTTTGGGCCCTAGTGAAGGTGTGCATTGCTTCTCCTGCAGATGTGGATGAGTGTGCAGAGAACGTCAACCTCTGTGAGAACGGACAGTGCCTCAACGTCCCGGGCGCCTACCGCTGCGAGTGTGAGATGGGCTTCACCCCATCTGCAGACAGCAGGTCCTGCCAAGGTGGGTCGCCGGCACCCCAGAGCCTTGTCCCCTCGGCTCTGCCGCCGTGAATGAAACCGCAGCATGCGCTGGGACGGGCTCCACCTGGAAGCAGGGTACACGGCACATGCTGCACAACTAAAAGTCCTCCATTGAAGCACAGGTTATTTTGCCCAATGAATAATGATGAAGGCAGCTTTCATCTCATGAAGTTTTCCTGGCCGAGAGCCACTAGCTGCAAGTTCAGCTCATTCTCTTTTTCAACCATTCCTTTTTTCTTTTTCTTGCTTACCACTAAATGAACATGTGGAAAAAGTATTCCACTGTTTAAGATAGGATATGTGACGTGCCCCTTTACTGCTATGGAGTGTGTTTATCAAAATCTCGGTAGCTTGTTTTTGGCATATACGCCCATGTTTTTGTCTGCTGTCTGTGAATGGGACTGGCAGGCATCCTCAGAAACTCATCAAGAACTTCAGGGTTTGCCTAATAATGTCTCCTTTACATTGCAATGTCATCCTCCATTTCCTAGAAATGGAGCTTTGTGCCTGGTGTGAGCTCTTTCCAAGGAAAAAATGTCGATTTCTTTTTTTTAAATTACAGACTCAATTTACATAGAGTTTGAGTCACTGTTGTGTCCATGAGAGCTCCATGAAAACATTAATGAGGAAAGGAAGCAAGTTGAAAATGATTGGATTTTTCTTGTTTATGTTGTTTTTTCTTTCTCAACATTCATGGCATTTACTGTAATTTCCACAGTGTTTATATTAATTCTTTTCTTACAAGAGCTCAGCAGTGTCTCCATTTCTTGACTGGCTATGTTTCACTGCTGATAAGTGCGTTTTTCATTTTTCAAGAAGGTTAATGCTTGTTTCCTCTCTCAATTATTTCATGCAGGAGAACCCATTGCCGTTTAACCCTTATAAGTACTGTTCTGTCTTCTGCTGTCGAATGTTTTCTGTATGACGGGTTGGTTTGTTTGTTTCTATCTGGCATCTTAAAGAATCTTTCTCAGTTGACAAGTAAGGTTCAGTCTTTGCCTTAAAATTTGACCTTTTTCTGGCGAGTTCATTTCTTCGAATTCAGTGAAATGTTTGGTTAACACTTTCTATTCAAGTATTTTGGTCTAATTCAAAGACCCCAGCCACATTGCATTTATGATCTTGGTCTGTACTCTATAGATAATCTTTAATCTAATAGTGCTCGTTTCTTTTTTTTTTTTTTTTTGCCTTTTTTGTTCACTGTGATTATTATCTCTGTGTTCGTAGTTACATTTTCAGTGTCTCTTCTGTCCCTCACTCTTTCAATTTAATTGTAATTCCCTCATTTGATTGTATTGTTCCTCAGTTTCTCTGTCTTTTGAATCTACAATCCCTCTCTTTGCCTTATTCTCTCATTTCTGTAAGCTCTCTAGACTTTTTCAGTCATAGTCCTGTTGTCATGAAGATAAGCCGGGGCATAGAGAACTTGTAGGGAAATCTGCTTTTGTTCCTTGGGGAGTTCTCTCCCCACCCTGGGTCCCTCCTCTGCTCTGTGTGTGTTCTCTTTTGTTTTCTACAGGATGCCTGCATAGTTGTCACTGTTTATTCTGTTTGTTTACTCTTATTTACTTGACTTAGCTTTCAAGAGCTTCTGTTTACTTTGATGCAATACAGACGGACTCTGCTGACGTCCTTCCTTCTGTAGCTGGGGATAGTGTCCACCTTTTAGAAGATGGTTTGGGCTCTGGGTCTCATTTCCGCTGCCGCTCTGTAGCCCAGTTTCCTCAGTTGGGTGAGGGGACGTGGCACCCCCTGGTACCTGGGTGGTCTTTGTGGGTGAACCTGAGTTGTGCTCTCTCTTCAGACAGTGCGCCAAATGGTCACGATGCCCAGTGGAGGCCCAGCCTCACCATGTGGCAACCCTACCAGGTTTTGTATTCCCTTAGTTTCGTGTAGAATGCTGGAAAGTGGCCAACCCTGGCACACGTTTCTTTGACTGTATGGAAATTCTGAGAACCTGTAGTGAGAAGAAGATGCTGAGTGGAAAATGATAATGAGAGGGTCAGTTTAGAGGGGGAGTATATTTATAAGCAGATGAGAAGACATCGAGGAGTTACGTTAGTAAATTCAGGAGAAATTGTCCAGATGAGTCAGACAGATGTGCGAAGTGACAAAAACAAGTAGAAACAGGCAAGAACGTAAAACAGTTCCATTCTTGGGATCACAAATGTTGACTGTCAGCCAAATGGAGCAGAGCATCCAACTGGAGGTGCACTGCTTGTGTGACACACTCAGTTGCCCTGGCAATTGGGATTTCTCACCATGACAATGACTTGATTATTATGGGAAAACCATATGGGAAGTAAAGAGTAACTATTTAGCGCCACCTTGGGGCAGGGTTTGGGGAGAGGTTTAGTAAGACCTACACCCTGGAAGAGAGAAGCACTAAAGGGACTTTCTGGTTTATGTATTGAGAATTGACATGAGATTTATGCTGGAGAAGGCGTCAGGCTACCACGGACTCGTTCCTTTCCCTAATAAGTCTTGTCATGTTGATGTTGGTAATGCATCATGTCATCCCATCTCCACCATGACTCACTATGAATTGGCTTCTGTGAGTAGAAGGAGGCAGGATTGGGGGGACTGAAGCCGTCTGTCCAAGTTGCCTTTTGTGCGGTGGTTAGATTCTGCAGAGATAGGGTCCATGCCCCCCACCTGGGCTGGGCCAGCGCCTCAGGTTTTAATGTCTTCCCCAGGACCTACTCCTCACCTCCTTTGTTGCTGTTCTCTCCAAAAACAGTACAAGACTTCTTCAGTGCCACTTCTGGAGACTTTCGGTACTTTCCATCATTTCCTAACACTAGAACATGTTTTTAGAAACTGTCAAGACAAAGAAAAATTGATCTGACATAGAATAATGGTTTTCATTTCCTCATCATTCTGTTTTTGAATATGTATAAAGAAAATACCTGGAAATACCTCAATGATAATTCTGTCTGGGTAGAAATGTTTTTCAGTGATTTTTTTTCCTTTTTTTGCTGTCCTTCTATTTTTCTAATTTCCATTTGAATATATTTAGTATATCAGTTTTATAAAAAGACAGTATTTTTTAAAATACCTTACATATTACTTTTCATTATTTAAAAGAAAGGTATTTCTAATAAAGGTCATTTAAAAGAGTAAAATGCATACTCAAGGGCAAATAATGGACCTTTCTATTTTTCACATACAGATGGACACAATTATAATATAGTCTGAGTGTTCTTTTATATAGAGAGTAACTCTGTTTACTACTGCAACACAAGACAAGTCCTTTGCACATTAGTTGAACCTTTAAATGCAATTTGAACCACTCCTTAAATTGTGTGTGGTTGAAACTCATTATTTTAACTTTTTTTCTATTGTGAATGACCAGGACATCCTTTTGACTTAAAATATGACTGTCTCAAGATAGTAGTTTCAAAGGGCTTGTCTAGTCTAGCCTGAGATGATATGTCTGATGTGCATTCTCAGAATATTAGGTCATTTGTATTCAGAAATGTCCAGCCTCTTCCTGTAAGCACAAATGCAGATTATTTCTGCAGCTGCACACACGCACAGAAATTCACATTTATTGACCTTGATTTAAAGCCTCGTGGAAGAGTTTCATAAACACAATTTCTCACTTCAATTCAATGTTAATGACATTTGTGAGCATGTTGAGCTGTTGGCAATCTTATTATATACATGGTATTAGGGAAGAAAAATTCCTTGCTTATTTATAACTGACTATATGATAAATTAGAATATAGAATAAAAAGGAACTTAAAAAACCTTAAAATAATTTTAATGATGCATTTGTTATTAAAAAGAGTATGTTGTATGTTTTGTTAATTTTGCAAAAAAAGTTTAAAATATCTGCACTATTAGAAGCTTTGAATTTTTATCTGTAGCTTTTTATAGTTTCATTCCTTTAACGTGTTTTGTATTTAATTGTTGTATTCTTTATTTTATGCCTTTGGCCAACTCTTTGTTGTTTAAGTATTTTCTAACTCTGACAGATAAAATACTGGATGTTCGTTTTACCAGTAAAATAATATTTATTTTACTTAGTTAAATAAAGCCCCACAGATGAACATCAGTTGCTTGTTGTGTAAGTGACCTCTACCTAGCCCCCCCACCAAAATTTTACTGCAAGGAAACGACTGAAGAGATAGAAACGTTCATTAATTTTTATACCTTATATCAAATTTTAAAAATTATCTCTTGTAAAGAAATTATCCCTTTTTTTTTTTTTCAGATATCGATGAATGTTCCTTCCAAAATATTTGTGTCTTTGGAACATGTAACAATTTGCCTGGAATGTTCCATTGCATTTGCGATGATGGTTATGAACTGGACAGAACAGGAGGAAACTGTACAGGTATGGCCAGTTAAAGGCTTGATTGTTTTCTGATAAGCAGAAATGAAAATTCCTCAAACTTGTGCTCTGTTAAAGTATGTGTTAAGTTATGTGTTTTTATGAAAAAGAAAATTGCTTCCTGGTATATTTATTTTTAACCATGGAGTTGAGCTTAATTGACTTTGAACCCATTTTTATGAAAGAATGTACTAGTAAATATCTAAAATGAAACTAGGAAATTATCTCTAATCTATGTCTATTTGTGCATATACATATGTACGTATATACATTGATACATATATCTATAACTTCAGTAAAAGGTGACATAACTTTTTCCTTCTGCGGAATTCTAACAATTATCTATTAAGCATATTAAATAACAATTTAAGTACCATGTGCTTGATCTCTGAGAACTATTAGGGTTTAAGCTCTTTATTCCATTTTGCTTGTGCCTGGTTCTTCCTAATGATCGTTAATCCACTCAGCTGGTCAAAAGAGCACCAGCTCCTCCAGGCAGCAGTATGTGTCCATATCATTGAAGTTGGTAACATGGGCGTTTCAATCGTTTGGCCTAGACATCGACGAGTGTGCAGATCCCATAAACTGTGTGAACGGTCTGTGTGTCAACACGCCCGGTCGCTATGAGTGTAACTGCCCGCCCGATTTCCAGCTGAACCCTACCGGCGTGGGTTGCGTTGGTGAGTAACAGATGGATAAACAAGGAAGTGGAGTCCGAGTGATTAGCTAGCAAACTCACTGAGAAGTGAACTGGGGAAAGTTCTTGCCACAGTTAATTTGAAAACAGAGTAGTTGTTCTCCTTAGAAAATTCTAGATTACCAAATATTATCTGATCACTTGTATTGTGCTCATCTTCCAAGTTGTGTTTTTGGATCAGTAATTTTGGAGATGCCTCCTCCAGCCTCCTGCTCCCACAAACCTGGAGACCCAGGCTGGGTGCAGCCACCTGGTCAGGGTCACAGGGTCCATGGAACTGATGGACTGTCCCTTTCTCCTGCCTGTGGGAAGGGTCAGCTAGGAGTGAGGTAAATGAAATGCTGAGAAGAGAAGGATTAGAGCAGGCATTTCATGGAATGAGAGAAGATGAGAGGTGGGGGTAGTGGGGCAGGTGGTAATAAAAGTCTTAGAATCTTGCATCAGCATTCCTATGACATGTCTTATCTTTAGAGAATTATTACCCGCTTTTTCCATCTGCCCTATTCCTGCACCTTTGCCTAATGGAGTAAATGGTCTGGAGATGTTACTGAGTAAATGCAAAAAAAAAAAAAGAAAGAAAAAAAAATTCCTTGCTTCAGGAAAAATTTGCCTGCTGCCTTCATTGTCACTTTTTCTTTGGACCTGCAGTAAACTCAGGGAATGATTTGCTGCTGTGGTTTATGCGTAAT
Organism: Tamandua tetradactyla; assembly: GCF_023851605.1. Taxonomy (NCBI): domain Eukaryota; kingdom Metazoa; phylum Chordata; class Mammalia; order Pilosa; family Myrmecophagidae; genus Tamandua; species Tamandua tetradactyla. The sequence continues at coordinate 6,703,541 of NC_135346.1, read as the reverse complement.
ATATATATTGTTTTCCAATTGCAGAGACTATATTCAGTCAAGATTTATGGCTACTCAACCTCAGGCCCTGACTCTCTTTGTTCACGGCCCTCATGCAGTAAATATGGAGAACCTTCTTCCATCCTAGGGCTGTAGCTACAGCAGTGAGCAGAACAGGCAAATTCCCTGCTTTGGCTGAGTTTATGTTGTGGTGGGAAGGAGATGGAGAAAGCGAAAGAAAGCAAACAAATTCCAGGTTAAAGCATTCAGATTCTGGCACTTGGGTAGGTCAGAATGGAGCGCTTTGTTTTCTGAGCGAGTCAGAGCCTTAACGAGGGAGCAAGCCAGGGGCAGCACTGAGCAAAACCTGCAGATAGCAGTGACAGCAGGTGCAAAGGCCCTGTGGTAGGATAACAGTGGTGTTGGGCATGCAGTGAGGAGCCTGTGTAGAGGACTAGTCCAGTGAGTTGGGGCAGAGAATGAGGAGAGGGATCAGAGAAGGAGCAGGAACCCAGGTTACTAAGTGAGTCATTCTCAGCCGTAGCAGCTCATTAAAATCACACTTGGAAGCTTAAAAAATTATGCTGATGCCTGCCTGACCCTGAGAAATTCTGATTCAGCCAGGCCTTGTTATTTCTTAAGAGGTTTCTTGGAGCAAAAGCTGTGAACAGGCAGCTCATGAAAGGGAGGTTTCACAAATATTAACAAGCATTTTTTAAGTGTCCCAAGTAATTAGTAATAAGAACAAAGCAAATTAAAACCATATAATTAGCATTGTATACCTTTAAGACTGCAAACAGTTAGGAAACCTGGATGACGGTGCACGGTGGAGGGGATGTGAGCCTCAGGAACCCTCTGTCCTGCTGTGGAGTGGACACCAGAGGCCCCGGGCTAGAGAAGACTTTGGCACTGCAGTTCTCAGATTGACTGTTGGCTTACAACCCATTTTGGTTTTTATTTAATTTTTTTTTTTGGGGGGGGGAGCAATTCTTTTCTATGGATTGAAATTCATGACTTTCATTCTTTCTGAGTTTTTCCAAAGAACAAAGTCTCTTGCTCTCTTACAGTTACCTTAAGTGTCCACTGGACCCTCTTGTAAGTCTAAGACACATGATGGTCTTACTTTAATCTTGAACGTTTTGCTCTTTCTCCGTCCCTGGCTTTTAGGTCATCATTACTTTTCAGTTATGCCCAATGATGCTGGAAAAAAAAAGATTAAAATAATAAGAAACTGGAAAATGATGAACTCTCTTTAAAAACAATATAAGAGTAAGAAAGCATCACTGTTGCATCTACTTTCAGTTTTGTTATTGTGTTGTCCAAAAGAAAGTATAGGAGAAGCCCCATGTTTGGGATTTTCTTTTACTTGTTATTAAACACAGTTGAGAATTCAGAATATTTCACTTTCTGGCCATAATGGCCAACAGATGAAAATTGACACTGGAAAACACTTCAAGTTATTAGATGAGTTAGAAGACAACTGCAAAGAGAGAAAGAACTGCACTCTGCTTCAGTCTCAAGACGAAGGTGAGACTGATGTGTGCAAAATCCCAAGCCATGAGTCTTTCAGAAACCAAATCCTAGGTGAATATGCTCAAACTCATTGAGTGAGTGAACAGTGAATTTCTGTAGACAAAACGAGGTATTCTCATCCACTTAGTCTGAAGAACCTCAGCGTGTGATGTTTAGCAAGACGTACCTGGATCATCCCATTTTACTAAAGCAATGTCTGGCGGTCTCTCTTACCTTCTATAGTGTTTGCATGCCAAAATTTAGTTGACGTGATTCGTAAGTGGACAGACAATGGAGGACAGACAATGTGCACATACAAAGGTTAGCGGAAAGAAATAGGTGATGTAGAAATAAAAGAAAATAATTGGACTGATCATTCTAATTGGTGGTTGATAAATCTAAAAATGAAGACATTTTCCATTTCGTGGACAAAGAAGTTGGGCAATCTTCTCTTGAACAAGATTATGGACCATAGAAGTTCTCAAAAAATTCTTTCAGTATTGTGTTTTCCTGATGCAAGTAGAAGGAGAAACAGAAGTAATGATGAGCTAGAACGCCTAGAGACGTGTTTGAAGTCTGGAATCAGTTTTTACAGTGTGAGCGTGTTCCAGATGCTTGCTCACGCATGGCAGCTGATGAGTCCATTGCACTCACAGAACCATTGTGGGTATCTAGCCTTCAAAGCCAGGAACACTTGAAATAAAAACTGGGATTAGCTGTGTTTTTATCAGTTGTTTTTACTATACCTTTATTTTTACTTTGTAAAATATCTGCAAACTGACTTAAAAAGATAAAAAATGAAAAGCTTCAGTACTAGAAGCTTTGCTGTCTTCATATTCATTTGAATATTCATTGGATGAAGACAGCAAATGAATATGACTGTTTTTCTAGTACTAAGGACTGATGACATACAAACTGTGAGCCAGCAATTCCTCTCCTGGGTCTATATACCAAAGATGTGACATCACAGGCCCAAACAGAGACATGGTGAGGCTGTTTGTTGCAGCATTATTTGTGGAAATTTAGAAACTATCTTTGCAGAATGGATAGGCAAGTTAGCACTTACCAGCCATGGAGTTGAGAGATTGGATGTTCCCAAAGCAGCAGGTCTGAAAGAAGTTATAAAACTAGAATGAAATAAATGATGAAATACCATTTTTGTACATTAAAAAAAGAATACATGAAAACAAAAATCCTCATTGTGCGAGAACATATGCTCAGGTAGGGGAGATGGGATGGAGGGATAAAAGAAATAAAAGAGCTAAGAAGTGTAATTAAAATCTCTGCGTCTGAGATTCACCAACACCAAAATGGAAAAAAATTAAAATAAAAGCCCAGGTGATTTGGAGTGTGCAGCCAGGAATGAAAACCACTCTGTAGTGGTGAGAGCTCTGAATTTTACTCTGACTGAGATGGGAAACCATTGGAGGTGGCTTGACCTATAAGCAATGCTCTTGCTTCTGTGGGGAAGATAGGTTACAGTTAGATCAAAGATGGAAGCTGAGACATGAATTAGGTGGCTAATGGGGAAGTCCAAGTAAGGGACAGTGGTGGCTTGAACTCGGGTAGTTGTGTTAGATGTGGAAGTGACTAGTCAAATGCTGGATCTATTTTGAAGGTCAATTTGACAGCCATTGTGCCAGATTCGCTATAGAATGATAGTAAGGATTCAAAAATGTCCCCAAACTTTGGAGCCTAAGCAACTGAGAAAAGGGGGAGTTTCTGTTTATTGAAGTTGCAAAAGACTGGGGGAGGATAGGATTTTGGACGGGAAGGGAAGAGTAATCAAGAGTTTTGTTTTAGATGTGTTCACTTCAAAATAGCTATTAGATACCAAAGAGGAGAAATCAGACATGCAGTTGGCAGAAGGGTCAGGGAGAGGTCAGAGGTGGCACTGTAAATTTCAATGTTTTTAGCAAAAAGAATATTTAAAGCCATGAACTAAATGAAGTCTTCTAGGTAGTAATTACAGCTAGAAACAAGGGAGAGTGTGACATTCAATGATACCTTCACTTCTCTTTCCAATCTTGTGGGAGATTCCTCCCCAGACCTGCAGCCCTCACCGTGCGAATCCAAACGAAGCTGTGGGAAATGGAGATCCCAGGCAGAGGAGAAAGACGATGGGGTTGTCAATGTTCCTTGAAATGATTTGGCTTCAGCTCAGCTTTAATTTACCCTTGATTTTTTTCTATTTCAAAACCTCTGTTACTGAAAGATGACAGAAAGTTCTCAAATCTAAACTGAAGGTGCAGAATGTTGCAAATGAGTCATTTTTTGGTATTTTGTTCATCCCACTAATATATGGAAGCCCAATCTGTATGAATCTCTGGGAATAGGAACGTCCATCTTAATTTTTTCCTTTGTACACCTTAAATCTTACACCAGTTTCCAGCCATAGATTGTTTCATGCTGAGGATTCAGATGAGCCTTTCATAGTAACGTACGGCGTTTGAAAGCCGTCTTCTGAGTGGCAGTTGCAAGGGTGATGACACCTCCTGTGTTTTTCTGCAGACAACCGCGTGGGCAACTGCTACCTCAAGTTCGGACCCCGAGGAGATGGGAGTCTGTCTTGCAATACAGAGATCGGGGTGGGCGTGAGCCGCTCCTCCTGCTGCTGCTCTCTGGGGAAGGCCTGGGGGAACCCCTGCGAGACCTGCCCCCCTGTCAATAGTAGTAAGTGCCGAGTGGAAGAAGCGGAAGGGAGCACAGTCTGGTGGCTGCCATTTCAGTCGTGTGCTGGGGGGACAGGGGAATAGTGAAGGCGAACACTCCCGTTTGGTTCATTCTCGGCGATTGTGCTTGAAGCCACTCAGGGGTGCCGAGTGTGCATTGTCCCAGGTGCTCAGTCGCAGGTATCTGATGTCTAATTCTCCATTGTTTTTCAGCTGAGTACTACACCCTGTGTCCTGGAGGTGAAGGCTTCAGACCTAACCCCATCACAATCATCCTAGAAGGTGAGTTCATCTCTAATTGTCGGCCACACGTAGACAAGGTAAAGGGCTTTGCTTGGGAGAAAACCTGTCAGAAAAGTTCATTGAGCAGAATTGCAGATGGGCCATCAGTTACCAGGATCCCAAATAACCACTTTTTGTCAAGAAGTGTAGCAGCCTGATTCTGATGGTTCTGCAGAGAAGCTCTCTTCATCATCATCCCCCAAGCTGAATTGCCTCTGGTATGCTTTAACGATTCTTCTCAGATTATGGCATAGTTCCACAACAAAGCCAATTCATGGTCACAATAAACTTGCCATCTAAGTGTGCATTCACTCGTCTGTCAGGAAGTGTGCAGTCTTACGGAATCCCTGCTTGAGAGCTCTCATGCTAACGCATCTCTTTCATGATGGCCTTCATTGTGAGCGTGCTCATTTCTCCCTTTGCAGACATTGACGAATGTCAGGAGCTGCCAGGTCTCTGCCAGGGTGGAAACTGCATCAACACCTTCGGAAGCTTCCAGTGTGAGTGTCCACAAGGCTACTACCTCAGCGAGGAAACCCGGATCTGTGAAGGTGAGGCGAGTTTATACCTAAAATGTATTAGTACTTTTTAAAATAGAACCACTGGACAGGCCTGGGGCAAAAAAAGGGCCCGGTTCTATCAAAGGATCACGTTAAGACTGTCTCATGACCTTTCCATATCAGCATTATCATATCAAAGCTGTGTGATGGTGATGACCTGACTACAGCTCACTTGCTCTAAATTACCATTCTTTTCCTCTCAGTAGATTGGTTGATTAAAAATGGGAAATGTTTCTGGTCAACCAAGATGGTGGTGTAAGATGCTCCAGAGTCCTGTTCTTTCACAGTATGTTTGAAACTAGCAACAAAATAAGACAAAAGTCTGGGAAGCAGTAAAGATTGCAGTAATTGGGCAAATATCAAATGAAAAAAAAACGTAACTTAAAAAAATAGTAGGAGAAGTTTGTAGAGCGTTTACACGCCTGCCCCCCATCCCCTCCCCGCTGTAGTGTGGACCCAGCCGTGCTCCCATTGTCCCTGGCCCTTCTCTGGAAGTAGCAGAGAAACCCTGTGTCACAGTGTGGTGTCTAGCCGGTGTCAGCCTGAAAGACTGAACCAGGGTGCTCATCTCTGGCTCACCCTCCAAGAACTTGTCCTGCAGGAAAAAACAGCTTATGGACAGCTAATGCAGTATAAGAAAGAATTAAGGCAGGGCAGCACCAGGCAAAGGATTATCTACTTGAAGATATACCATAGAGCACCCAGGAGTCAGGGGAGTCTATTTTATAGGGTGTGAAGGAGGCTTTTGAATTCCTGTAAAGGGGGGATTTCCTAATGCCAAGAGCAAAAGGCCAAAAGAAGACACAGGCTCAGATAGGACAGAGAGGACCTTGCACTTTCTCCTCGAGCTGATCTTATGATCTTAGTGAGAGAGGACTAAGCACAGAAGGAGAGTATCAGCCAGCACCAAGTTAATTTGGAAAGACTGTGAAAGGTGTTTCCTATGGTGGTATGTTCAGTTTTTAAAGTTCCTGGCATTCAAGGAAATCTCTGTCATATCATTGGTGGATACAAACTTAAGGAACAGACAACTCAGGGATAAGTGTGAGAATTGACACATTAAAATATTAAAATACATAGTGTGCAAAAAAAAGATTAAAAGACAGAGAGGAAATGATAGCATATGTAAAAGAGCAAGGTAAAAAGTTAGAAAAGTATCAAGGAAAAAGACCAGACTTTGCACATAACAGACAAGGACTTTAAAAAAAAAAAAAAGAGGTCTTCAGTATACTCAAAGAGATAAAGGGAAATACAGAGAAAGAACTAAAGGATATCAGAAAATAATGCGTGAACAATATGAGTCTCAACAGAGATATGAATCTTTAATAAATAACCAAACAGAAATATTGGAGTTGAAAAACATAACGGAAATGAAAAACTTCCTAGAACATTTTAACAGAGATTAGAGATGGCAGAAGAAAGAATTAGTGAACTTGAGGATAAGACAGTTGAAATGATTCAGGCTGAGGAGCAGAAAAGAAGAAAGAATGAAAAAAGTGAATAGAGTTAAAGAGACTTATATAACACACTCCAGAATAAAAATACACACATATATTGGAGTCCCAGAGATAAAGGAGCAAAAGTAATATTCAAAGAAATAATTGCGGAAAACTTCCTAAATTTAATGAAAGGCATGAATATACATTTTCAGGAGGCCCAATGAAACCAAAACAGGATGAACTCAAAGAGAACCATTGTAGATACAAAGTAGTCAAACTGGCAAGTACCAAAGACAAGGACAGAATTCTGAAAGCTGCAAGAGAAAATCAACATGCAGTGTTAAGTACACCCTGATAAGCTTTAAGTGCCAATTCATCATCAGAAATTATGTCAGCAGGAAGACAATGGGATGAACATGTAATGTGCTATGAGAAGACTGCCAACCAACAATGTTGTATCTGGTACGATTTTCTTTCAAAAATGGGGCATTCCCAAATGAACAAAAGCTGAGGGAGTTTGTCAAAACTAGATCTTCCCTGCAAGCAATACTAAGTTATTCAAACTGAAAGAAAATGATAACAAGTGGTAAATCAAAACAGCATAAAAGAATAAAAATGTCCCATAAAGATAACCATACTGAAAATTATAAATGCCAGTACTATTGTATTGTACTTTTTGGTATGTAACTCCACTTTTTACTCTTAAAGATTTTAAAATGTAAGTGCATTAAAAATAATACTTAATCTATGGTTTTTCACATAAAATGTCTAAAGATATATTTGTAGCAAGTAAAACAGAAAGCTGGGGGACAGATAAGCATAGGAACAGTTTTACTGTATGCTGTTGAAGTTAAACTGGTATCAAATTAAACATGCTTTTTATAGATTCAGGATATTAATCAAGGCCCATAGTAACCATAAAGAAAATATCTGAAAAATATATGCAGAAACAAATGAGAAAGGGGCTCAAAATGCCACACTTCAAAAAAATCAAATAACTCTGAAATTAGGCTTTTATGGAAATACTGAGGATCAAAAAAAAGCTGTAATAATACTTACAAAAAATAGCAAAATGTCAGAAGAAATTCTTGCATTGTCAAGAGTTACTTTGAATGCAAATGGATTGAACTGTCTAGTCAAGTTTCAGAAATTGGCAAAATGAATAAAAAAGCACGACCCAGCTAAATGCTGTTTGCAAGAGACTCACCTTAGGTTAAAAAAAATAAGTAGGTGTAGAGTGAAGTGTTGGAAAAATATAAAACAAATAGTAATCAAAAACCTGGGGTAGCTCTACTAATATCAGATAAAACAGACTTTATGGCAATAACTGTTGCAAGGAGCAAAGAAGGACCTTCTGTATTGATATAGTGATCAATTCAATAACACAAAGCTATTACATATGCACCTGATAGCAGAGTCCTAAAATATATGAAGTGAATATTGACAGATTTGAAGGTAGAAATGAATGGTTCTATTTTAATAGTAGGAAATTTCAGTACAAAACCTTCAATAAAATAGATAGAACATCTATACAGAAGCCCAATAAGTTTGAGACTTCAGTGATATAATAAACCAAATGGACCTAACAGACATGTATAGAACATTTTTACTAACAGCAGCAGAACACACATTATTCTCCAGTGGACATGGGTTATTCTCCAGGATAGACCACATGTTCAGTCACAAGACAAGTTTCAATACATTTAAAAATATTGAAGGCATATAATATATTTTCACCAAACATGTTGAATGAAGCTGGAAATCAATAGCAGAGGGAGAAATGGAAAATTCTTAAATATATGGAAATTAAACAACATACTCCCTACCAATGAGTCAAAGAAGAAATCACAAAGGAAATCAGGAAATTTCTTAAGGCATATGAAAATGAGAACACAAGATACCAAACTTGGGCAGGCCACGGTGGCTCAGCAGGCAAGGACGCTTGCCTGCCATGCCAGAGGACCCGGGTTCGATTCCCAGTGCCTGCCCATGTAAAAAAAAAAAAAAAGATACCAAACTTATGGGATGCAGCAAAGAGAGAAGTTTATGGCTCTAAATGTCTACATTAAAAAATAAGAAAGATCTCAAATAAGATACCTAACTTTGCTGCTGGAGGATCTAGAAAAATAATAACAAACTAATCCCAAAGCAAGTAGAAAGAAATAACAAAGGATAGAGCAGAGATAAATGAAATATAGAACAAAAATCAATAGACCTGAAAACACTAAAAGTTGGTACTTTCAAAATATCAATGAAATAAACCTTTAAGTAGCTGACAAAGAAAAAAGAGTATGCAAATAACCAAAATCAGAAATGAAAGGCAGCCATCACTACCAACCCCATAGAAATAAAAACAATCATAAAGGAATACCATGAACAACTGTATACTTACAGATTAGACAGCCTAGATGAAACGCAAGAATTTCTAGAAATACACATATATGCAAAAATTAACCAGAAATATTGGGAAGCATATTCAGGACCTTGCATGAAGCAATCAAATCTTAGACTTTATACCAAAAGCATGAGTAGCAAAAGAAAAAATAATGGATTTCATCAAAATTGACAGCTTTTATACATCAGTGGACTTGATCATGAAATTAAAAGGGCAACTTACAGGACAGAAGAAATACTTTGAAACCTCATATCTGATAAGGGTTTGATACCCAAAGATATATAAAGAAATCCTACAACTCAACAACAAAAAGACAACCCAAATAGAAAATGGGCAAAAATTCGAACAGACAGTTCTCCAAAGAAGATATGCAAATAGCTAAAAAGCATGAGAAGATGTTCAAATCATTAATCATTAGGAAAGTGCAAATTGAAACCACAGTGAGATACCATTTCATACTTGCTGGAATAACTACTACCAAAAAAATATAGAAAGTAGCTAGTGTTGGAGAAGATGTGGAAAAATAGGGACACTCATTGACTGCTGGTTGGAACGTAAAATGGTACAGCCACTGTGGAAAACAGTTGGGCAGTTCCTCATAAAGTTAAGAATAGAATCACCATATGAGCTGATAATCCCACTTGTAAATAGGTATATAACCAAAAGAATTGAGAGCAGGACTAGAACAGTTATTTGTACATCAATGTACATAGCGCCATTATTCACAATTACTGAAAGTAGGAAGCAACCCAAGTGTCCATCATCAGCTGATTAATGGATAAAGCAAAATGTGGTGTGTGCTTACCGTAAGTATTCAGCCGTGAAAAGGAGTGAAGTTCTGATGTATCATGTGGAATGAAATAAGCCAGACACAAAAGGACAAATGTCGTTTGATCTCAATAATAGGAAATAATTAGAATATGCAAATTCATAGAGTCAGAAAGCAGAAGACAAGTTACTGGGGGCTAGAATGGGTGTAGGGAATGATGACATAATGCTTAATTGGTCCAGTTTCCATTTGGGGTGATGGAGAAGTTTTGGTGTGGATTGTGGTGATGGTAGCACAGCATTGTGAAGCTGCACTAAATTGTGTATGTGTTGTGCTTAAATGGTGACATATAAGTTCATCAAAAAATCTGTATTATTAGTTAATGGATATCCTTGCCTACTCTAGATATTGATGAATGTTTTGCACATCCTGGTGTGTGTGGGCCTGGGACCTGTTACAACACCCTAGGAAATTACACCTGCATTTGCCCACCTGAATACATGCAGGTCAACGGCGGCCACAACTGCATGGGTAGGTCAAGTTCTCCGAGGCTGATTAGGTTAGACTTAATGAGCTGCAGTTAAAGACTTTAATGTCTTACAATTATTATTCAGGAAGTTTGGATATTAAGTCACAAATGATGAGGTATACAAGTCTCATTATGTATCGTTCTTTTGAACCTTGGCTATGCTGTTATTACATTTTAAAAAGCTGGCATCTCAAAATGTCATCAAATATTACAATTATTTATTAAATAATTTCCATTCAGATAAAATGACAATTATTATACAAATGAGAGAACATTTAAAATTTACTACTTAATACTTTTTAAATTAAATAACTGCTTTCAAGGACAGAGATGTGTATTGGGTTTATTTACCACAAAAATTATCTAAAAATGGGAGAGAGTTAACCTGAAAATGATTTATGTTTAACTTTAAAAATTATTTTTGAGATACCTCCAAATGGCTCAGAAACTTTGCAGAATTATGTTTCCTGAGAAAGTTTCATGCCTGTAGGTGTCTGTGTTTCATTGTTTGCTGCTCGCTGGAATGGGTGGTTAGCTTATTTGTTTTCCTACACGCAGACATGAGAAAAAGCTTTTGCTACAGAAGCTATAACGGAACCACTTGTGAGAACGAGTTGCCTTTTAATGTGACGAAGCGGATGTGCTGCTGCACATACAATGTGGGTAAAGCCTGGAATAAACCTTGTGAGCCATGCCCAACCCCTGGGACAGGTAAGCACACAGTTCACACCGCTGCTACTGGCCGAGTCAGCGCTCCACACGTGTGTGTAACAGTGTAGACGCCAACGTGAGCTGCTCAAGTGGGAAAATAGCCAAGAGCATCATAATGGCTCTGTATCCCACACAGTTCTGTATGAACTCAGTAGCTCGAACAATGCTGGACGATTACTCATGCATACATTGGACACATATTTACGGATTAACTGCTGTGTACAGGACATAGTGCTATGGACGGTGTAATATTTTTATAAAACTTGCTGTGATTTAAAAGGCCAGCCTCAATAAATTTCATTGTTTTAGTTCAAGCCTTAGAAATTTGCAAACACATATGGCACATGCACTTGATGAGCAGACTTCATGCAAAACAAACATGTACGTCAGGGTGTTGTGTAAGCTTTCTCCCCCTCAGGCTCATTGGAAATTTCTTGACCGAAAGCAGAGCTTGTATTTACAGGGTCACATTTTCCTCTCAGTCACAGATTCCTTTGAAAGAAAAGTGAAAGATAATAGAGACAAGAACAAAATCTATCTGCCTTATATTTGTCACCCACACAGATTATTTTATGACCAGGAGAATGGTAATTTTTAGTAGCTGTGATGCCACAAGTTGAATCAATAGGACATGGTAAAATAATGAATTGTGCATTTGGTGCAAAATATGAGTTAGGGAATATATATTTACATTGCTTATCGCCAGGCAATTTTAGAAGCCATTAAGCTGGCCTACAAGTATTTATTGAGCGCTGATTATGTGCCCATCTTTCTGTTCTGGATGGTGGGGTGTATTGATGAGTGACGTACAAGACCCTGTGCAGATACAGTATGCCGTATACCTTCTAGCCAACACTGCTTTCAGGCATTTTACTCACTTGCATTAAAGTAGGCATCAGAAGCTAGTACTTTGTTTCTTAAAAACTGGAATTTTTAAAAACTTGTATTGGTTTGGTGAGTCATGTTTAGGCAGCAGCTCTTACATTCTGTGTTTTATTCAGTAACGTGTTTCAGTTTCCTGTTTGCTGCTCAAGCAAACACCATGCAAAGGGTTGGCTCAAGCCCTGGGAATTTATTAGCTCTCAGGTGTGAGGCTGGAAAATAGTACAAATCAAGGCGACATGAAGGTGGTGGTTTCTCCTCAGAGCCGGCACCCTGGGGCTGGCAGCTGAAGCTCCCGGGTCCTGGGCTTCTCGGCCACATCACCATGCAGGTGGTGGGCCTCCCAGCTGGCCTTTCTCTTACAGGTTCTACTGATTTCAGTTTCCTGCATCCCTTGGCACTCTCTCATTCGCTCTCTGAATTTCCTTTTGCTGATAAAGGACTGTAGCAATAGGACTGAGAGCCGTCCTGATTGGTTGGGCACGCCCCAACTGAGGTTACCTCCTCAAAGGGTCCTACGTTTTCACACCCAGGAATGAATTCGGTTTCAGGATGTTTTTCTTTGCTCCAGTGGTGCCTCAGATTCCTGTTCCCACTAACAGATAGACGTTTGCCGTAAAGACAGGCAGAATTCACATCACACTTGTAATCCATTGTTAACTTGTTCTGCCATTGTGAAATCGTATTTATATGCCTATTCCCTGTGTAATCCATAATCCCTTTTCCACTTTGTACTCTAGTCTGTCTTTTCAGTCTACTTAGGTTGTATCATTAAAAGTTCCACATACCAAAAGGTAAAGAGAATTTAAATGTTTAAGTAGATCTTGAAATCTTGCTGTGACTTACTTATCTTCAAATGTCAGAGCAGTAAAAAGATAAAACAACAACAATGAATAATGCCTAAATTCACTCCCTGCAGAAGCAGGCATTATTATCAAATAAATTCGGATGTCTGGCTGTGAATCATATAAAATATATCTGCCAGCAAAAGGGTTATTATATAAAATGTCATTTTGAAACAGTTTGAGAATTATAAGAGTACATTTTCTGTGTTTATATCTTTAAGCTGATTTTAAAACCATATGTGGAAATATTCCTGGATTCACCTTTGACATTCACACGGGAAAAGCTGTTGGTGAGTTTTTCCAGATTGTGTTTATTTTAATCCATAATGGTAGTGTTTTGTAAAATCTATTCAGTGTTTTTAAATTACAAGAGGGCCACCAAAAATAATCATCTGGATTCCAATCTAATAGAATTAGAGAAAGGAGAGATTAGACAAGTGGTCACGGCATTTTCCATTCAGCGCAGTCTGGTAACTGGGTTCTGACAGTTACTTGACTATCTCAAGGTGTCATATATACCAAGCTTAAATTTTAATTTTCTTTTTCATGCATATTACATTATATGGCTTTATTTTAACCTCCAATTGTTATTTTCATTAATATATGTTTGTTTGGGTGTGTGTGTTTTCTTGCAGGGGGGGTGTGGTTTGTAGTATCCCTTTCTAATGGTTTAATGATGAGCTTTCAGACTTATTTTTTTATAAATATGAGCTTTCAGAATTATTTTTTACACAAGTTATCACTCTCTACTTGTTTATTCATTCTACTTGCTTCTTCCACAAAGATTCAGTAAGCAATTTAATTTTAAGTCTCCATTTTTCAATGCATAAATGAGAAAGCACTTAAAATGAAGAGAGGCGTCCTATTTAAGTGAGTAGCCGTGTGATGATAGCCTGACACATGCACTGAAGAGCTGTGATCCCCTTGGAGGTTCCTTGGTTATACACGCACTAAAATCGCTGGATATTTTTTGTCAGCCATATAAATTTTTCCATCCCTGTTGGAAAATAAGCCACAGTTCATGTATGCGGGTGGACAGCTAAATGTGACACCAGACGTGTGTTCTCATTCCATGGGACACACAGTGTTGGGCAGTTGTATGGTAAGCGCGTTAAGCAGAACCACGTACGTCTGACCGAATCCGTTCGATTTTAGACATCGATGAATGCAAAGAGATCCCAGGCATCTGTGCCAACGGTGTGTGCATTAACCAGATCGGCAGTTTCCGCTGCGAGTGCCCCACAGGCTTCAGCTACAACGACCTGCTGCTGGTCTGTGAAGGTAGTCCAAATAACACGCTTCTTACCCAAAACCACCTGGCGGACTCACGTGGGTCTGAGACGGTTTGCGGGCTTCTACGAATTCTTCTAAAGCGATTATAGAGCGGGTAAGGGACTGTGATTCTTGACGCGCTCATGAGAGACCCTTGAGAATTTCACTGTCGTGCTTTCAGATATCGACGAGTGCAGCAACGGGGACAACCTCTGCCAGCGGAACGCAGACTGCATCAACAGTCCCGGCAGCTACCGCTGCGAGTGCGCCGCGGGCTTCAAGCTGTCCCCCAACGGGGCCTGCGTGGGTAAGGAGGACGCGGCCCCGTTCCTTGGCACGGAACACGAAACTCTTTGGGTTTCCTACCCTAAAATGACTGTCAAAAGATGCTTTCAAAATTTCTTTTGAAAAGATTTTCAAACCAACTCTATTCGGCGGCATTGAGCCCATTTTGTCTTATCTCTTGGATTATTTTAAGAAAAGAGGATTCTTTGACCTATTTCTTTAGGATTTGGACCTAAAATGCAATCTCCTTGAGATAGGAATCAACACATAAAAACGGCATATTTTTTTTTTTAAAAAAAAGAGGCTTGGATGCTTTAAGGCCTTGCTATTTAGACTCCACTGTCGTTAAGGTTCATTTTCAGCCTGTGTGTAATAATTAATAGCAGATTACAGAAAACACATCGATGAGAAAATGAAGGAACCTTAATAAAACTCAGATACGCGTAACATGTGTTTTATTTTCTGTTTTAGATCGCAACGAGTGTTTGGAAATTCCTAACGTTTGCAGTCATGGCCTGTGTGTCGACTTGCAGGGCAGTTACCAGTGCATCTGCCACAACGGGTTTAAGGCCTCCCAGGACCAAACCATGTGCATGGGTAAGAGAAGGACGCCCAGCCCCAGGGACCGAAAGGGAGCTGAGGCCCCGCAAGAGATGACCATTCAGCCGTGTGTCCCGAGTCAAAACCGGCCTTGCAAAAAAGCAAACTGGGTTAAACTGCACAAGGTTTGATTCAGTGTGCGATGTGCGAGCAGGGACATGCCATGGCATGTTCTCCAGTTCAGCAAGTCACAAGCTTCTTGCCCAGGTGACTTGCACGTCCTGGTGATGCTGTCAGCCACTCAGTTACGTGGTCTTTACCGCAGTACCCGGTCCCTGTAGCTATCCGTGCTCCCTCTCAGGAAAGCATCTCAGAATGCAAGGAAGTAAAGCGACATGAAACGAATATCGTGCATGTGTGTGTGTATATGTGTGCGCTTGTGAGTAGAGTCATGACACTGATGTGTTTGTCACATCATTGAACACCTGGGATTTATCTGCGTGTTTTGTGTTTCAGCTCTTAAAAATAATTTTAGAAGCCAAACTCTAAAAATTCACAACCGCTAATGGAATGATTAGTTACATGTGTTGCTCAGAACATACTTGCTGAGCTGTTGAGTAACTTTTAATTGTTGATTAATTGTTGTTGATTAAGAATATTTCAGAGAAATTCATTCACTTATTCTTCTCTTCCCTTCAGCTAACACGTTATGCTTAGAAACCAGAACAAATACTAATTTTAAAAAAAAAAGCATGAAAATGACACGTAGTATTTGGGGTTTGACATGCTTATAGTTCACTGAACAGCCAGGATTATATGTGTGCAAATACAGTTTATATGGAAAATCCGTAATATGCTAGGATTTCAAAACTCCAGCTAACCAAAGCAGAAGGCTTCTGATTGAAAATCTAACTGACCTAGAGACCTAAATCCAAACTCACGGAAGAGTAGATATTAGAATTTAAATGTTCTTCTTTATCCAACTGTTAATTGCCTATTTCCTTAAAGCCCTTGCAAGGAGAATGCAAATTATAATCAAGCTCCCATCTGCATAAACATTCAAGTCATATTTCAGTACTGCAGAACTAGTTTCATCCAGCTCCCACCCATATACACTGAAGTCATATTTCTACTGCATCCTAAGAGCTCCGCTTTGCCCTCTGCCATGAAGGCAGGATAAGTTCTCTAGGTAGTATTTATACAAAGGAACAAAACAGAGAATCTGGCCCGAATCACAAGAACTTTCTGAGGATGGCCACTTACACACTTCTGTCTGTACTCCCTGGAATAGAGTATGATTTGGCAAAAAAAAAAAAAAGTCTGTGCCATTTAGGATTCAGAAATTCATATAGAGAAAATCCACTCAAAATCATAACAGTTCTTCCCATCAGACTCTGTGGTGATACCCCCTGAGCAGGAGCTTCCTTCCGAAGGCACATTACCTGTGTTTTGCACAGTAGAGTTGCAGCAGCCCGGAAAACTTGGTTTGGGGAGTCTGCTCTGAGATGTGACAGCGCATCTGCTAAATATTTTCTTCATTCATTCTCTTGGAAGCCTATTAATACTGGGTTCTAGTTGACTCATTCAGTTTGGATTCCACTAATTCATAAATGAAGGAAACTAAAATGTACCTTTGTTTTGCTGATGAAATGAAGCTGTGTGAATTTCTGGGGGAGTATTCCTAATGTTTAATGGAACGACTTAATATTCCTAAGATGAGTTTATCTGTAATTGACAAGCACATCTGTTCATTAGAACTTCTCCCTTAAGAAGATGCTGCTTAGCTGAGTTCTGAGTGAGTGCTGTGTGTGCTTGTAAATAAACTGCACTTCTTTTCTTATAGTCTTCAATTTGGACGTTTCACTCCCTGATATGTGTTTTCCTCAAATAAATATGGATTTTTACTATTCGACAAGGAAAACCTAAGTAATTTAGTAGCCAAAAAATATGTGAAAAGTGAATGGGCTGGGGCAGGCCACATGGCTCAGCAGGCAGAGTTCTCGCCTGCCATGCCGGGGACCTGGGTTCGATTCCTGGTGCCTGCCCATGCGGGGAAAAAAAAAAGTTACTGGACTGTTTAATTTCTGGTTGAAAGTATAATTACTTCGAGCTGATGTTTCTTTGTAGATGTTGATGAGTGTGAGAGACATCCGTGTGGGAATGGAACGTGCAAAAACACTGTGGGCTCCTATAACTGTCTCTGCTACCCAGGATTCGAACTCACCCATAACAACGACTGCCTGGGTAAGTAATTTCAGGCAGTTCTTTTTAGCTCTGGTTGCATTTTCCCAGATTGTACTGAAATTAAAAATAAAACCAAGGAATAAAAAATATTTTGTTCCTAAAATTGCAAATCTGTTCCAAAAAGGTATGTAGGAACTGGTTATTTCAAGCATAGTATGGTCCTAAGTAATCCAAAAGAGTTTGCTCTCTTGAACACTTTTGTCAGTCAGTCAGTCATTGTAGGGCAGAAGGTCAATCAGAAGATAATTAAATGTATTAAAATTGCTTTGTAGTTTGATATATTTTTATCTCTAAGACGAGATTAAAAATGTCATTGTTTCATTATCGTTGCAGTTACTTCATAAGGATCTTTCTTGTTTTATATTCAAAATACTGGTAGTCTCCAACTTCTAATCATGTTATGTCTTAAAATCTCATTTTAAGTCTTCTTTGGTAGCCAGCGATGCCTTTTCCCTCAGAAGCAATGCATGCCAGAAGATTTCTAGGGCAGCCTTCAGAAACCTGTTTCATATGTTTGTGAAAAACTGCACATTGGCAGTGGAAAATAACACTGTCTTCTGGGAATGATATGCAGTTTTAGCCTTTGCTCCACACAAATATACGAATGACTGAAATAAGAATTGATGATGAGTGGGAGAGGTTCCTCAGGTTAGTGGAGATAGTAAGAGAAATAGGCATGCACAGTCACTTTTGCTTCCCACATGCCAGACACCGGGCACGTGCCTTACAGTGGAACCGCATCTAATTCACGTGGCCCCGTGAGGGGTATGAGAGCAACTCAGGTTTCCTACTAATAGGGGACCATCCCAGCCCATCCCCGCCTCCTGAGTTAACCCAACATACGTTCTTCTCAATTTTATTTTTCAAAAAAAATCTGCAATTGTGGACATTTTTCAGAGCTAGTTTTATTACACTCTCACCTTCACAACTATAGCTTCTCAGACCTGTACAGCCAGGGAGAGCTGAAAGGTAGAGTTCTGATCAAAGTGAATCTTCATACAATCCAAGAAATCACTCAAATACAATTAAACCTAAGCATCATTGAAAGCCCAACTCTTGGTGTGCTCTTTTCAAATTTTGTATCATGTCAGCAAAATATATTTCTAGCGCTATTCTATCATTGGTTTTCCTGTATTTAATAGTCTCAGTTATTTGTTCTTTGGCTGTGTTCAGCAGATCTCCAAGTAAATAATCTAGAAGCCAGGCAGACAAGTTAAATCCCATATATCCCCTTGCCTCTGTGAAAAGAAATAGTTCTCATTTGGAAGGCGTGGAAAGTCTCATCGTAAACCTAAGACTCTTACCTGGTGATGAGTTTATGTGTTACATCCATAGCAGATATGCCCCTGGGGCTGAGGTCCTGGGGATGCCTGCATTTAGGATGAGCAATTATAATGTAGGGTTTGGTAAATAGATGCCAATAAACATGTTTTATGTTGCAGCTGGTGAAGCCATCCACGTGTAAGAGAGAGCTCTCTATAAGATGCTGACTCTTGTCTTCTTGCAGATATAGATGAGTGCAGTTCCTTTTTTGGCCAGGTGTGCAGAAATGGACGGTGTTTTAATGAAATTGGCTCCTTCAAGTGTCTGTGTAATGAAGGTTATGAACTTACTCCAGATGGCAAAAACTGCATAGGTAAGCATACAAGCCACAAGCAGTATTGTCTGGAAAAATCAGTAGGTGTGTTTATGGTGCTTTGTTTTATTTTATAAAATCAATGACGTGCCTCCCCATCTGCGACCTGTTTGCACATCATTTGATAGGCTGATCACATGACTGAGATAAGAAATGAGGGGAAATTTTAGTAGAAGAAATGACAACAATTTGGAAAGACTGATAGGTAATGGTTTTCTTGGCAACACAGTTTGAGGCTTTTCCTTCCTCAGTAAAAGTAGGCAAAGGAAACAAATTAAGAAACATTAACTTCTTCCCGAAGGGGAAATATCCAAGATATCAGAAGAGTATTTCTGGGCAGATCAGAGGTTCTGAGTTGAATTCATGTTAATTTCATTTGATGGGCAAATAAACCTATGCAACAGTTAGCTCATAGTTGAAGTCATTTTTTTTCCTTCTCTCTCTGTAAAGATACTAATGAATGTGTGGCCCTTCCTGGCTCCTGTTCCCCGGGCACCTGTCAGAATCTGGAAGGGTCCTTCAGGTGCATCTGCCCGCCAGGGTACGAAGTAAAAAGTGAGCGCTGCATTGGTAAGACTCGCATTGATTCTGAACTCTGGGAGCTCTTTGGTACCGGAAAAAACTAAACCCCAGCCACCGCAGGCGTGCTGCTCCAAGGAATTAAACCTGCAACTGCCTCTTTCTGTTTTATTGAGTCATCAGAAATGATTTAAAGGTGGGCTGGTGGGAATAAAAAAACTGAAGGATGTGGGATTTTTCATTAACAGAAGTCTTATGCTAGGCCGAGAATTTTCAGTATCCTCTAATCTTTTTTCCAAATGTCAACAGAGACTTTCTACTGAACTTCAAGAGTGTCTACAAAAATTGTAATCTTTGGCAACCAGTTTTGAAACAGCTATGAAACGTTTCTAGAGTCCTAGAAAAGCGAAGCAGAAATTCTTGACAATGCTGTCGAGACTTTTTTTTTCCTTGGGAAGGCCTCATGTCAAAACAGAAAATATTAGTCCATTTGTCAGAACAGATGTTTTTCTGCTGAAACTTTTCCAGCCCGCAGAACACGGAAACCACATCAAAAGTGGGTCCCAGAACCGCGCGGTGGACATGACGAAGGCGGGACTTTTCACAGTTCGCTTTATTTCAGTTTTAGACAAATTGTTTTTTACAGCTTTGTTGAAATTCAGAAGCACCAGCATCTTAGTGTGGTTTTTCTAATAGGAAAGGATTGCTGAGGGTGTGCCTCTGAGTTCTGCAGTGTTTTTTTAACACCATGCCTCTCGGCCAGATTTCCACCCAGAGACCCGTGCAGCTTCTGCCTCTCACGTCATATGAAAGGACTGAGGGTAACAGCTGACTTTACAGGATTTCATAATTTTCAGATCAGAACGTAATATGTTGTGGGTGTCTCTAGTCATTTTGCTTTGGTATTTATTTCTTCCTTTTTCTGTTTTGTTTAGTTTGTTATAAGATTATCTAGTGTTTTTGATACTCAAAAAATAACAAATAATAGTACTAGATTCATCTTTGGGCAGTGTTTCATGGAGAGCTCGAGATCTTTTCTTTCTTCCATTTTCTTTCTACTTAATGTCAATTATTCGTCATTCCTGTGATCATCCCTGTATGACTGCATCAGCCACCAGCAGGGAAGGCACAGTACAAATGCTGCTTGGAATCGGATAGGCACCCCTGCCTTTTTTCTTAGTGAAAGAGTCTGTCTGTGGATTTAGTTAGGGGTTACAATGTCAGGCTTGTTCTGCTTTCCTTACCCGTTGTCAGCAAAGCCACTGTTTTGTTCCTCTTAATATCAGACTCTGATTAACTCACTTCATGGGAACATTTCCTTCCAGCGGGAATCCCTTCTGTCAGGTCTTCTTGGGTCAAAGGCTCCCTGGCATACCCATGCCCACACTGACACACAGATTCACATGTGCCCACGAGCCTGCACACCGTGTCCATGCACCCTTGCACATGCCACACACGCATGCACCATGCCCGCACACGCATGCACCGTGCCTGCACACCCACACACCCATGCACCGTGCCTACACATCCATGCACTGTGCCCACACACCCATGCACCAAGACCACACACCCACACCCATGCACCATGCCCACACACCCATGCACCGTGCCCGCACAACCATGCACTGAACCCACACACCCACACATCCATGCACTGTGTCCGCACACCCATGCACCGTGCCCACACACCCATGCACCGTGCCCGCGCACCCATGCACCAAACCCACACACCCATGCACCGTGCCCGCGCACCCATGCACCATGCCCGTGCACCCATGCACCAAGCCCACACAACCACATACCCACACACCCATGCACCGTGCCCACGCACCATGCCCGTGCACCCATGCACCAAGCCCACACAACCACATACCCACACACCCATGCACCGTGCCCACGCACCCACATACCGTGCCCACGTGTGCATCCACCTTCATGCCACCTCCGTGGACACAGCCATGAGCCCTTGGCGCCTTCCTGAGGCCTGGGAACAGGAAACGCAGCCCCTCCCACTGGGTAACGCAGGTTTGCTAAGGAGATGCGCTTCCTGAAGATTTTAACGGAAGCAGCGGACCCTGTCGTGGAGGCGGGCCAGACGCTCGGGCGCTGGTGACAGGGTCGCGTGTCGGGGAGGGCCGTCAGTCACGGAGGATTCATGAGGTTCTGGATTGCTCTCATCAGAAGCAGAGGCCCCAGGGGGACCACGTGAAAAGGCAGGAAGCATGAGCACGTGGGGCGCTGAATGGGGGCTCCACTTGTAAGTTGAACCTACGGGCAGCGCAGGCGCAGCGGCATTTCCTCTCTTCTTTTTTTAAGAAGATGTGTGCGGTGACGCATTCATTAAGAGACTCTGCACATACAAATGGAAGATTGAGTCTGCTTAAATTCTAGACACTCTCGTAGAGCCTAGTGGAGTCTCTATTCAGTTCATTCAAATGACCCATAAAGTAGGCACTTTTCATGAAAAATGGCCAAAAAAGACTCGGGAAGGAGTTCTTATTTATTTTAAGGGACCTTTTTTTTTTTCTTTAATGGATGAATGGTAACATTCTCACAATAAATCCTCCTTCCTCTAGTTCTTTAGGCACTGATTTTCAAATCTGATTTTCCAATACCTGTTCTCGAAGACAGGCGAGGTGGCGACGGGACGAGGCGCGGGGAGGGGAGATGCAGCGGTCAGTTACCGCAGGGGCCTGCAGTACCCCGTGGCAGATGCACATGGGTTCTGGGTGTCTTAAAGAGGTGGGACAAAGCTGCACTGCTCCATGGGTAGGGAGGGGGGCACGGTAGAAAGTAGGGGTGACTCCAGGGTCCCAACTTGAATTGCTGAGAGTGAGACCAGTGAGGGTGGACATTTTGGCCATGCTGACATTGTGATTTGTGGTGGCATTGACCTCTTATGCCCAGTAGGCAAGTGGTCGTATGCTACCAGGGATCAAGCACGAAGAACTGTTGATGGACTTGGGAGATTCCAACATACATAATTTTAACACAATTGGTTAAAAGTAGTTGCAATCTTTGAAGCTTGAAACATATAATAGTTTACTTTGATGAATAAGTCAAACATTCATAACATAATTATTTCATATTAAATATTTACAGTGAGTTATTTTTAAATATCAGATCATTGAGTTGATTAAATTAACAAGTTTCCCTGCTCTTCTTCAGATATAAATGAGTGTGATGAAGACCCTAACATCTGCCTCTTTGGTTCCTGCACCAATACCCCAGGGGGATTCCAGTGCATCTGCCCCCCTGGCTTTGTACTGTCTGATAATGGACGGAGATGCTTTGGTAAGCCTTGGAGTGACAGTTCCCTGTCATCGTCGGCCCTTAGAAACTTCAGGGTTGCAAAGGAAATCATGACATTAGTGTTTGCCGCCACAAAGTGAATGTCTATAGTAAACACACCGTATATGAGTTTAAAATATACGTCTCGAGTATACATATGCACCAGATGATTTTTAAGGTACTTTGAACTGTTGAGGCTGTTTTTACACTTTTTTAAAATTTTATCTAGCAGAAAACTTATCCTCATTCACCATTTTCATTTTATTGATGGGGTTTATATAAGATTTTCACATATTGGCATATGGGTTGGCTTCGGTGTGATTTAACTTCCTCAAAGTTGGATTTTTGTTTTTGCTAGACCATAATGAAACAGTGAAAAAGAAAGGTTCTTTGAGGAAATCATTTTGGTGTTGAGCATAGTTTTTCCTAATTTTCCTAAGCACATTAATAGAAATATTTTTAGCATTTTAATAATCAAATGCAATTTCATAGGCAGGTAGGTTTAAATTGGCGCATAGAATCAGCAATTGGGGATTTCCAGACCTGTCTTTTAACTGCTAATCTAATCGGCGTCTTGTGTTTTGCCTATGAGGAGTTTTCTGCTGGGAGCATAGTTATGTACAAATTATTCCATCTTCTCAAA
Organism: Tamandua tetradactyla; assembly: GCF_023851605.1. Lineage (NCBI taxonomy): Eukaryota > Metazoa > Chordata > Mammalia > Pilosa > Myrmecophagidae > Tamandua > Tamandua tetradactyla. The sequence continues at coordinate 6,680,536 of NC_135346.1, read as the reverse complement.
AGCCCTGTAAGGAGCCCTGTAATGTCTGCTGTCTTGTTTAGATACTCGCCAGAGCTTCTGCTTCACAAATTTTGAAAATGGAAAGTGTTCCGTGCCCAAGGCATTCAACACCACAAAAGCCAAATGCTGCTGTAGTAAGATGCCAGGAGAGGGTTGGGGGGACCCCTGTGAACTGTGCCCCAAAGACGACGAAGGTAAGGTCATGACCTAAGACGCTACTCAGCACCAGTTTTAAGTGTTTGCCTGAAGACAGCTAGACCATGTGACTTCTGAATATTTATGAGCATGAAATGATCCCCTCAAGTATAAGCTTTGATGGTCCAGTGAGCAACCTAGGTTGTGGGGCTTCTTTCAGCCTTTAACTAGAACATGTGCAAGGTCAGGTAGAGTTACCCCGTGAGTCCGTATTTCCCCAAGGTTAGTATTTATTGTTTTATTCTCTCGGTTGCAAAAGAATGAATTTTGAGAGGTGCAGGGCAGGAGATGCAAGGAGGGAATAAAAATTATGTCCCACATTCCTGCGTGAGTCCCCTACGCACATCACAGGCTGAAGCTCTCAGAATGACATGTAAAATTCTGAGATGCTGGGTCAGCATGGTGGCTAATTTCAGGAAGAGAACCATATCCTCCCACAGTGTGTGTGGGGTGGGGAGTAGGGGGTTGTAGGTCTGTTCCCAGCAAGCTCAGAGCTGGTCTGAGCGCTAGGTTTGGGGTGGCCTGTGTGTGTGTCGGGCAGGGGGTGCTGGCCGGCTGCTCAGGAGGAAGCACCTGGCAGGGCAAACACAGGCTGTCTTCTCCAGACATGCCCACTGTTGCTAAAGACCACTTTGTAGATGAAAAACATAATTCAATATAAATCCATGTATATTATGAAGCAGTTCTTAAATTCTCTGATAGTTAAGACTCGTCAGTAACAGAAGGTTTGTATTTTACCCTGTAGTTGCATTCCAGGATTTGTGTCCTTATGGCCACGGAACAGTCCCGAGTCTCCATGACACGCGTGAAGGTGTGGTTGGGTATCATTTATTCCTCTTCTCTTATGTGAATGTCATCATAGATCTCTTTTATAAATCCTGCTGATATGACTGCATCACACATTACAATATTTCATGACATATATGCTGTGTTTATCATTAGATTATGTTGTGATATATGAAATACATTCTACATATCTCTGGCAGAGACATATTTATGTGTGTCAAGAGCTTTAAGCCTGTTGACTATGCAGTGGTGGCTGCCTATTGATAAGAGACACTCCGTGGAAAATTCCATTTTTCAGATGTCAACGAATGTCTTGAGAGCCCGGGCATTTGCTCAAATGGTCAGTGTATCAACACCGATGGCTCTTTTCGCTGTGAATGCCCCATGGGTTACAACCTGGACTACACTGGAGTGCGCTGTGTGGGTGAGTGCTGCCTCCACAGCACCCAACTTTAAAGTCCTGTTCTCGTGTTTCACTTTTGGCCAGAGGTCTCCCGGGCTCCCTGGGTGCCGACAGGATTTACGAAGCCAGGGTGAGTGGGCGGTGATGGCTGTGTCCTCTCCACGCCTCCACTTTCCAGTCCAGCCTGGTTTATGTGAAGACAGAAGGGGCGGCCGCCTCTCTGCCTTCAACCAGATAAACAAGCTGATGCATCCAGGTTGTACAGTGGTGAAAACCCACTAACTGGGGAGAGACAAGTTTTACTTGATGACTTTCACCACCTGCCCTTGTGCCCAGGGGCTCCGGGCATGGCAGCCTCCATCCTTCTCACCGTACCCCCCTCCACTGCCTTGTGCAAGGGCCAGCCAAGATGGGGAGCTTATACGACTCACAGGTGCCCCTCACAGACCCTGGAAATGGGGGGGGGGGGGCTGTGAGTGTGTGACTCCTGGGCACACACCTGTTACAGCAAAACTTCCTTTTTCTTTTCCAGATACCGACGAATGTTCCATTGGCAACCCATGTGGGAATGGCACTTGCACCAACGTTATTGGGAGTTTTGAATGCAACTGCAATGAGGGCTTCGAGCCGGGCCCCATGATGAACTGTGAAGGCAAGTGGTGTCCTTTCCTTAAGCATGATTTTGTGGCACAGACGGTGTCCTCTCGTATCTGAGTCTTTATGTTGTCCTGGCGTTCTGCTGACGAGCGCATTTATTACAGGTGTATCTTCCTTTACCTAAGTAAACGTAGTACCGTAACTCCGTTAAAGCCCCTGTCTGATAATTCCAGCTTTTGGGCCACCCTGGAGTTGGCGTGTGTTAAATATCTTTCCCATGAAACTGGGTCACATTTTCCTGGCTCCTCAGTACATCAATTACTTTTGGATTATGACCCTAGGTATTGAGAAATATACATTCTGGATTCAGTTATGTTCCTCCAAAGAATACTGAAGCTCTGTTTTTAACAGGTCATTAACGAGGGTAGACCCGATAGCAGTTTGTCACATGTGTGGTGGGAGGTGGCTCAGATTGTAGCTCTGTTGTTTAAACCCTAATTGCCAGCCTCTTGGTTTTGCCCCATACATGCATTGTTCAAGCAACAACTTGGGCTTAGTTTATGCACACATACACAAATTAGTGTTTCTCTTTCTCTGGTCCTCTCTGGAGTGTTTGTCACCCCAGATTCCCTGGTCATCCCAAGATCCCCTCTCTGCTATCCTCTGGACAGAAGGTAAGGAAGTTTTCTGTTGGAGACTTAGCAGCCAGATGCTGCTACTGCCAGGACTGTGGCTGGCTGCCCTCAGGGTAATTAAAAAAAAAAAAAAGGGAAACTTGACACTGGTTGCTTGCCCTGAATTTCAAACTCAAAAAAAAAACACTGCTTACTTTTGGCTCAGCCTCCAGATCCCTCAGGCACCTGTATTTTGTTTAGAGTTTATAGCTGCTATTTGTGGGAGGATGGGTTTATTTCAGTCCTCCATGCCAGCATGACTGCTAAGTAAAGACATCAGCACCTATTTAGCAGCTGCCCGTTTCTCTGAGCAGACATCAACGAGTGTGCCCAGAACCCACTGCTGTGTGCTTTCCGCTGCATGAACACCTTTGGCTCCTATGAATGCACGTGCCCCATTGGCTATGCCCTCAGGGAGGACCAGAAGATGTGCAAAGGTAAGGGAAAGTTCCCGCTGCCTCCGGCACCTGGGGGTTATGTGAATGCCTGCACAGTCAGCTGCTGTCTTCTTCTAGAACTTTAGAGAAATACAACATGACAGCATTATGCCAGTCGGTTTCTACACCCAGGCGTCACGCCCCACCCCCCATCGTGACACTCCTGGGCTCTCTTTAAGATTGCCCCTTCCCCAACTTCTTGTCGTTAGGACCAAGGCTGAAACTGTCACAGAACTGGAAATAACGCCAGCCGTTGTGAAAGACGGGGCTCCCCCTTGCCCTGCCACACAAATAGATTTCATCTTAAGAGCAAGAAGACTGAAAGACTTCAAAGTGCTAGGCCTCAGCCTGCTCCTGACTTTCCTGTTTTTGTTTTTTTCCTCTTGAAAACTCTGCGCAGATGTGGATGAGTGTGCGGAGGAACTGCACGACTGCGAGTCTAGAGGCATGGTGTGCAAGAACCTGATCGGCACCTTCATGTGCATTTGCCCACCTGGGATGGTGCGCAGGCCCGATGGGGAGGGCTGTGCAGGTGAGGCGCTGGGGGCGGGGGGGGGGGGCTGTGCAGGTGAGGCGCTGGGGGCCCGGGGGGGGGCTGTGCAGGTGAGGCACTGGGGGCCCGGGCGGGGGGGGGGGCTATGCAGGTGGGGCGCTGGGGGCCCGGGGGGGGGAGGGCTGTGCAGGTGGGGCGCTGGGGGCCCGGGCGGGGGGGGGGGGCTGTGCAGATGGGGCGCTGGGGGTGGGGGGGGCTGTGCAGGTGAGGCGCTGGGGGCAGGGGGGGTTGTGCAGGTGAGGCGCTGGGGGCCCGGGGGGGGCCGCACAGGTGGGGCGCTGGGGGCAGGGGGGTGAGGGATGCACAGGTGGGGCGCTGAGGGCTGCGGGGAGGGCTGTGCAGGTGAGGCGCTGGGGGCCGCAGGGAGGGCCGCGCAGGTGGGGCGCTGGGGGTGGGGGGTGAGGGATGCACAGGTGGGGTGCTGGGGGCCGCCGGGAGGGCTGCGGTCTCCGTTACCTTGGCCATAATTTTTAAAACATATTGGGACCTTAGTTAATTGATCTGTAAGGGGGAAGGGAGGGCTAGATCCCTAAGGTGACTGGGTATGTTAAAATGCTGTGATTTTATAACACGTGCCGAATGCTCATACCATGTAAGCAGGTGACAGCTGCTGCTTTTCATTTCCCAGAGCTTCCCTCGAGAAGTGCTGTCACTGGGAGTCTCCACGCCCTGCCCTGTCTTCCTTCCTGAAGACAGATGACCGCCCTCACTTAATTAACAATCTGTCTCTCCTGCCCTCACCTCCAGTCCCTACACAGTTTTTTAAAGGGTTTTGAATATGACTAATCATCTCTCATTTGGGGAAAAATTCCAAAAGAAGAATATGACTTTATAAAAATTAATCTACAGTTACCTGGGACTGGCAGTGGGAGGGGTGTGTCACCATGACGGGATCTTTGGGGGTATGAAAAGGGTCTGAAACTGGACTGTGGTTGGTTGCATGGCTCTACAATTTACCGTCACCGAGCTGTGCAGTTACAACAAGGGGATTTCATGGCATGTAAATTACACCTCAGTAAAGCTGTTTTTAAAAATGTAAATCTACACAAGAAGAGAAAAACAGAGTTGTTCACTATAATTTGTCTGTAGTAACAATGACAACAAAATTAGGTGACAGTCTAAATGTTCGCCAGGAGGATGGCTTCATAAAGTGTGGCACGTTCGTGCTCTAAAACATGATACAACAGTTACCAGGGTGTGTATGCACGAGCTGGCACTGATACAGAGACGCTAAGCATCTATCTACAGAAAAATATATACAATAAGTCATTATGTTTGAAATACAATTATAAATAATACCATATGCTTGCTTTAGGTACATATGCAAGCAAGTAAATACATAGGGAACGGTTTAGAAGGATAAACTCCGATTCAGAGGAGGGATTATCTCCAGGGAAGATGATTGAGATTAGAGGTTAGTGGTCTATAATGAATTTAACCTTATCTGTCAATTTTAATTTTTTACAAAAGAGTGAATTCCTAATTCCAGATGCAGTTAAAAAAAAATAGCCTAAAAATGTATCCAACAACTCATCAGATTCTGATTGGATTTTCATAGTTTCTTCCAACCTATTATTAGATATTTCATTCAGATACACTGCTTATTAAAGTTAAAGCTAGACCCTGTCAGAGGTTTGGTTACATAGTACTTACAAAAATGCTATTCTTCCAGGGTCTCTCTGTAAAGCAAAACGTTCACCTGGACTCCTAAGCCATGCGCAGAGAATAATGGCCGTTCCTCAAAATCTAGCACAGGACAGGTGTGAGCATGGATGGAAGGGTAGAAATAGAACTTGGTCACTAGACTGTCTTCTTACTATACAGGAGATTCATGTGCATTCCTCTCTTTTATCTGAGTATATATAGGTGTTTGAATTTAATCTGGCTAAAATATTCACATAGAAATGTGTTTGAATTTTTGGCCTGAAAAGATTCTTATTTTTGTAACTAGCTGAATTTTACGTTGCACTGAATTTCCTGGGAAGAAGAATAGCTATTGTGATCAGGTTAAGAGCTCAGTTTTCTGGTGCTTTGTTTGCCATAAATGACCTGGATAACTGGAAAATGGCTTAAATTCTCCATGCCTCGGTTTCCTCCTCTATACAGTTAGAAACTTAATCTAAGTCTATGTGATTTTGTGCCGGACAGGGGGGGAATGGACTAGCTCTAATATTCTCTGACCCTGTAAACTTAGGCCTTCAGAGAAGATACCCAGGGCAGCATTATACATCTGTAATTTTTCTTTTTAAAAAATGTTACAAAAGTTGCAGGTTCTGAAACTTTTTTGATCCTCAAGCTTTTCATTATGCTATGTTCTTAACTGAAACTTCTGCAGAATTTGTTTTGATAGGACATTTTGTAGGCAAGTTTCACTTTTTGTAGGCAACATGTTTTTACAATTAGAAAATCCATAATAAACAGACAAAATAATATTATGAATAAAAAGTGTTTGCAAATGTGAGGATGAAAGATAAAATCACAAATCAATAAAAATGCTGAACACATGAAATTGGAATATTACAAAATTACCACAAAATGTCATTTGCAATAGAAGCTAAAAGTATTGTAGGCTAGGGAATTAAAGAAAAGCTAAAATCTCTGTAAAGAAAACAGTGAACTTAATCAGAGATGGAAACCTGACCATGTAACATATTGTGGCCTGGCAATTATTTCTTAAATGAATAAATAAAAGAATGGAGAAATCTACTGAATAGAAGAATTTTACCTCTATCTTATATTTTAATGAAAATGCCAAGAGAATACATTTTGAAAAGGAGCTGAAGAGACAAGAGCTTTATTTTTTAAGATAATGAAGGGGCATGGCTAGTTCAGTGGTAGAATTCTCACCTGCTATGCAGGAGACCAGGGTTCAAGTCCCAGCGCATGTACTCCAAAAGAAAAAATAACAATTTTCCAAACAAAATTCCTTTTAATGTCCATATCACGTATCTGCCTCTGTGTATGTATGTATGTATAGATGTAGATACACATATACATAAATGGAGGGAGATATTTAAAAATAATTAATAAATGAGATTATGGAATAAAATGTGTTACCTTACTCCATTCCCTAGAAGATTTAAGATATGTGGGTGGAGTGTCTTAAACTACCGTAGTTTAAAGAAGGATATAGCCACAACTGCAAATTCTAAAGTGTATGGTTCAAATACTATAACATTTCAACCAAAAATGCAGAAGATGCTGAGGGAATAGCATTCTTTATAGACTTTGGCAGGGTACAGATTTCTCTAAAGGTAACTGTCCCATTTTAGAAAGATTGTATTAGGTACCTGAGAGGGGTAGGGAATGTTTTTGTAGAAATCTAGTTCAATGTTGCAGTGTCAGGATAGGTAGAATTTAAAGGGGAAAACAAAGTGGCATGCTCTTTAGGTCTTTATAATAAACTTTTCTCCTAGACATGGAGGCTGCTAGAGGTCAGTCAGGAAAAGAAGGGAAGAAGCAGCCACTAGATCTCAAGACTTAAAGAGCTTTACTCAGAGCCACACTGAACCTAAATTACCTGAAAATTAAAAATAAATAAATAAATCATTGGGAAACCAGCAGGAGGAAAGATCCCTAAGGCAGGAATGATGGGCAGTGCAGCCGGAGCTTGTGCCAGCACGAGCGTGGTCTAAAGTGAGTCCCAGGGGCAGCCAAGGGCTATGTAGGCAGGTTGGGTGTAAGCTTTGTGCATTTTGGCAGGTGTTCTAGTTTGCTAGCTGCTGGAATGCAACACAGCAGAGATGGACTGACTTTCAGTAAAAGAGGATTTATTTACTTGATGTATTGTTCTTCAGAGGAAAGGCAGCTAACTTTCAACTGAGGTTCTTTCTTCCATGAGAAGGCACAGGGCAATCTCTGCTGGCCTTCTCTCCAGGCCTCTGGGTTCCAACAACTTTCCCCGGGGTGACTCCTTTCTGCATCTCCAAAGGCCTGGGCTGAGCTGCGAGTGCGGAGATGAGGTATGCTGAGCTCCTTGGGCTGTGCTACATTGAGTCTCTCATTGAAGCATCCAGTCAATGAAATCAAACATCATTCATTGCGTCAGTTACCTCCTAGCTGACTGCAGATGTGATCAGCAACAGATGAGGTCCCCATGCCATTGGCTTATATCCACAGCGATAGAACTAGGTGCCTTCACCAACCAAGTTGACACCTGAATCTGACTACCACAGCAGGTGCCTCTGAGTGTGGGCCGTGGAGTGAACTATGAATATGAGAAATCCAGTTTCGTATCTACTAGCTTTGTGACCTAAGACTGGTTGGTTTAACTCTGTGCCTCAAATTCCTCATCCAAAAACAAGTAGGAATAACAAGAACCCTTACCTCATAGAGTTGTGAGAAGTAAAATTAGTGAGTTTATGTAAAGCCCTTAAAATAACACTTGGCATAAAGTAAAATTTCAGTTAGTGTCAGTTGTTGTTATTACCTAATTGATGCTGTTAAAGGTGCCTGGCTGCTGTGTTGGTGGTGCATTTTAGATGTGCAGAAGCAGGCGTTTCCTTTGGGTGGTGGTTGTGATTATCTAGGTGAGAAGCCAAGGAGACTCAGATTCGGGCCAGAGCAGTGGAGAAGAGGAGTGAAGAATTCAGAATATATTTTACAGAAAATCAATAGAACTTGCTCTGGTGGATTGCCTGGAAATGACAGATGAAAGAAGGAAGGTATGCAAGCTAATTCCTGGGGTTTTTACCTGAATATCTGATTACATTATGATACTATTGACTGCTATGGAAAAGCCTGGAAGAAGGAGGTTTGGTTAAGGGAGCAGAAAAATAAGAGTTCTGTTTGAAATACATTTGGATCACATATATTAGCTTTCTAAGTGGTAGATCTGCTGGAGCTTTATAGTTGCTGGCAAATAAGGTATCTGTAAAATCATAGGCTTGGCTAGAAGAGAAGACTGACAAGTAGAAGCAGCAGTTACTTCCATATTTAGAGTAACTAAAAATATTTAGGAGACTGAAAAAGGGTAGCCAGCCAAACAATGTTATACAGGTGGATGTGATATCATAAAAGTTGAAAGAGCAGGTTGTTGAAGAAATTTAAGGTATGGTTGGTTGTGTTCAGTGCTCCTGAGATACAGCATAAGGTAAAGACTGATAAGTAAATTTGTTGACCTTCTCAGAAGCAATTTCAGATGAGGGGAATAAATGGATTAAGAAAGAATCAGATGCTCCAATATATCCCAGAGTAATCTGGGCAGAGAATAAAAAAGTATTTGCCAAGTCCCTTTTGAGAGCCTGGAGAGAAAGAAGGAAATATTCAGCTTCCTCACCTGGGGAATTCCTGATTGTCTCATAAGCAGTGGGGACAACCAATTCAATAGGCTGAGCCCTTGATCTTGGGGCTCGCCCCTATGAAGCTTATTCCTGCAAAGAAGCTAAGCCTACTTATAATAATGCCTAAGAGTCAGCCCCAGAGAACCTCTTTTGTTGCTCAGATGTGGCCTCTCTAAGCCAACTCACAGGTGAACTCACTGCCCTCCCCCCTACGTGGAACATGACTCCCAGGGGTGTAAATCTCTCTGGCAATGTGGAACAGGGCTCCTGGGATGAGCCTGGACCTGGCATCATGGGATTGAGAAAGATTTCTTGACCAAAAGGGGGAAGAGAGAAATGAAACAAAGTTTCAGTGGCTTAGAAATTTCAAATAGAGTTTGAGAGGTCATTTTGGGTATTATTCTTATGCATTATATAGATGTCCCTTTTTAGTTTATGGTGTATTGGAGTAGCTGGAGGGAAGCACCTGACCTGTAGAGCTGTGTTCCAGAAGCCTTGTTTCTTGAAGATGATTGTACAGTGATACAGCTATTACAGTGTGACTGTGTGATGGTGAAAACCTTGTGTCTGATGCTCTTTTATCCAGGGTATGGACAGATGAGTAAAAAAAAAAAAATAAGGATAAAAATAAATAAGTAATTGGGGGAGGGGGATAAGGGATAAAAAAATTGGGTAGATTGAAATACTAGTGGTCAGTGAGAAGGAGAAGTAAGTAGCATAGAATGTATAGTTTTTTCTTTTTACTTCTTTTTCTGGAGTGATGCATATGTCCTAAAAATGATCGTGGTGAAGAATACACAAGTATGTGATGATGTTGTGAGCCACTGATTTTATAATACGATTGGACTCTATGTATGTGATTATTGCTCCATAAAAATAATCCTTTAAAAAAAGAATCAGAGGTGAGAAAGTGAAAATGGCAACTGGAGATTTATCTTTCAATAAATTTTACCCTGAAGGGGAGCAAAGAATTGTGCAGTAGCTGCAGGGTAATATGCGAATGGGAGAGGAGATTGTTTTGTAAGATGGAAGTTAATAGAGATTGTATGCTGTGGAGAAGGGTGCGTTGAAAAGGGATCGAGAGCGGTAAGGGATAATCGTGAAATCCTGGAAGCGCATCCAGAGTACAAGTTGGAAGGGCTGCTTTTAAGAAAAAACAAAGATAGTTCATCCATTATAAAAGGATGAAAGGTTGAAAGTGAGAGCACAGGCTGATGAGAGGGAGTTATCTTCCCAGCGCATAGGGGCCGGCTTGGAAATGCGGGCATGGACATGATAGGAAGTAGAGTGGGATGGGTAGGGAAGTAGAAGGTATCCATTGGAGATTTGAGTCCCATATTAAAATGAGACCTGTCCAGGTTGTATAGTTTCTGGCTAGCATGTCGCCTTGCTCAGGAATAGGCGTGGAGTAGGCAGAGGGAAGCAAGCATCTGACAGTTGTCTTATTGACAGTGAAGGGGTAAATGATTGGCAATCATGCAGTCCACGAGGCATCAAAGGATAGAAAGGGGAAACAGAATTAGATAGGCGGTGCAACATCCCAGTAAGATATACCCCAGTGCAGTTACAGATTTCAACAGCAGCCAGAAAACGTAAAACAGAAAAGGAGGGTGAAAAAATCTATAGGTATTCAAGAAGAAAAAGAAAGCTACCTATGAAGTAGAAAGACATCAGGCTCTTTTTTCCAGTTTCTCTTAGTTATTCTCTGAGCCAAGGGCAGTAAAGCGAAAGTAATCTAAGATAAAAGCTCCATTATACATCATAAAATGTAGAGGCGCTCAGGCAGCCTGAGCCCTTCTCTAGAAAAATAACAACCGAATTGAGACAAATAAAATGCAAATCAAAATAAAGGCAAGCGACGTTAATTAGGGTTAGAGTCAAACTAAAGTGGCAGACCTTGTAGCCTCAGATTCTAGAAACAACAGAAATGACTGTTTTAAAAAATCTACAATTTAGCTCGCTAGTTTTGTGTATGCTTAACAATTTCGTAAGTTTTTTTCCTAAAAAGGGGGAAATATCTACACCAAGGCACATAATGATGAATTTCAGAACATTAAGAGCAGCAGAAAAATAAGATTTCCTACAAATGAACAGCAACCAAGGAAGAGATAACAACAGCGCGATACTTTTAAAACATTGTAAGGGAAATAGTTTTGAACTGAAATTCTATACCCAATCGAGTGTGAAAACAAGCAAAAGAAAGGCATTGTCAGAAATGAAAGCATTTAGCTTACTTACCATCCACATACCTTCTGAAATAATTACTAAACTCCATCCTCTATTTTTTTAATTAATGTGACAGTAGGTAATAGTATACATCAAGCGATGGTAAAGGAAAAAAAAACAACAGTAAATCTCATTACGTAGTCTAAGTAGATGTTTATCGCAGATGTGAAAAAATATTTCTAGCAAACAAAAATTCCTCAATGAGACAAACATGGAAGGTAGCATGGGGAGAGAGCAAATTAAATTCATTCCAGGGGTATTTTGGCCAAGACCAGAAGCTTTAAAAACACGTACTTCTTGATACTAATGGAGAAGTTGTCATTAAGAGTGTGTATCAAAATTATTTAATAGAATTATTTAATTCTATTCCACTAAAGGAATAGAAAGAGGGTGGACAGCTTTACAAACATGAATTGGGGGGAAGTAGAGCCTAGAAAACTAGACTGATCTAAAAAAAAAAAATCAAGACATGGGGGGAAATGACCTGGCACATGTAATTAAAACACAATTTAAAATGACAGGCAAGGAGATCCAGATCTGTCAGTAGTCATGATATAAACAATTAAATTTCCGGTGAAAAGTTAAACTTTTCTTAAAATATTTTAAGAACTTCTTTGTAAATCCTCTGGTGTGCTTTTTCCAAGAAATGCACCTACGTGACAATGTGAGACAGACTGAAAGAAAGGGAGTCGGCAGATGCTATGAAAAAGCAAGGACGTAGCAAAAGAAATATCAGGAAAATTTAAGATTCAAACAGAAAAAGTGCTAAGATGAAAGGAACAATTTATCAAAAAGATACAATCACTAGAGCTCTCATAGGTTTCCAACAAAATAACTGCAAAACCTCAAGAAAATGTACAATATATCAGATGGGCGTGATGAGTAGGATATGGGGAATTCTAGGGAAGTGTGTTTGTTGTAATGCGCTGATTTACTCCTCACCAGCCTGGCACCACCGCAGCTGCTCCTGGGCCTCTGCTGGAAGCCTGTCAGGGGCATGTCCTTTGTCCCTGGCCCGAGCAGCTTTGCATTCCGCTGCCCCCACCAGTGTCCCACACCCGCCTCGCACTCTGGTCACATAGACTGAGCCCCAACACCGCCCTTTTGCATACAGATTTTCCAACTCGCCATCAAACGCCACCCCATCCCCACAGGGAAAAAAAAAAAAAGGAGAAAAAGCACTGCGTTCCGAAAGAGCCCATCTGAAAGGTTAAGAGTGAATCAGTATCCGCGTGTGGCTCGTTCTTATCCCATCCCAGGAGTGTCCTGGTGGGGTCGTTTTAGACAGGAGGCGGCCCGATAGGCGCGAGTCTTAGCTCTGACTGTGCCCGTCCCTCCTCTGCAGATGAGAACGAGTGCCGGGCCAGGCCAGCGATCTGTGAGAACGGGCGCTGCGTCAACATGATCGGGAGCTACAGATGCGAGTGCAACGAAGGCTTCCAGTCGAGTTCGTCGGGCACCGAATGCCTGGGTCAGTGGACATACAAGTATATTTTATTTCGTTTTTAAGGCATTTCTTCCATGACGTCGTTATCATAGAAGAGCTCTCTCTACCCATGTCCTTGTCCGCTAAATAGATTCCTCAGCCTGAGTAACCCACATCCCTCTTTCTGAAGTCACACGTCTGTTAAAGTGACATATCTGTGCATGTGTGTGTGTCATATGATTCCCTATGTGTAATGTAAAATAGAATCTCTCAGGGCAGAATCCAAAAATTAAGATTAATTAAGTTCTGTGGAAAATGGGACGTCAGTGAGTCAGTAAAACTGACATCAGGGGATGATTTAATTCCAAGAGAAAACATTTATGATGTGAGGTAAGCTCCACTGATATTAATGCAAAGTAAATGCCACATTTCGAAAATGCAGTGGAGGTTAATTTTTATTTTATGACACAGGAAAATGTTTTACAAACCCTTTTCATGTGGCAAATAAAAATCTCAGGTGTTATTTGATTTTAATGTTAAAATATATATTCTACAAACTTTTTAGTTAATTATGAACAAGTATAAAATAATGGGATAAAATTAAGGCAAACAACAAAAAGGAATGCTTCGTAAGCTGTTAGACTCATTTGATTTGGCACAAAAGAACAGGTTTTGCAAGGTACCCTGGACTTGACTTAGAGAAGATAACCCACATAGAAAGTATATTTTTCTATTCATTTTATTAACAGTCTAACTGTATGGGTCTAAATCCACATTTAAGATGCATTTGCCTTACTTTTACCAGGAAATCCCTTTATTTTTATTAATGAAATCTCTCCTTAGTTCACATGGTGGAACACTTTTTTAGAGGTAACAAACAAGAGATTAGGTTGACAATGTAACAAGCTCATAACATAGTGTAGAATTTGCTTTTTTAAAACAAATCATGATACTGGTTTATTTATTTAAAGAAAAATCATTTGATTTCCCATTCATTTGGATTCTACAGGATGATAATGAACTATCATTTAATTACTGATGGATTGAAGAAACATCCCCCCCCCAAAAAAAATATTTTTCTAAAGTAGTAGCATCACTTTCTGCCAAATTTATAAGCTATATAAAGTGAAGGCGTGCTCTATGAACTTACCTCCAACAAAATCTTCAAATCATCACACTGTCTTAAGCAGTGTGTCCATCTCTATGAAGGAATACTTCTCTTTTAAAAAATAATTGCTAAGAAGGGAGAAGTGTTGATTGCCCTGTTTAATTTGAAAACCAAGAAAATGAAAAGCATCCATCCCCAGACACTTCGGCTCATTTTCTGTTCCGTCGTTTCAGACAATCGCCAGGGACTCTGCTTCGCAGAGGTCCTGCAAACCATGTGTCAGATGGCATCCAGCAGCCGCAACCTGGTGACAAAGTCAGAGTGCTGCTGTGACGGTGGCCGAGGCTGGGGACACCAGTGTGAGCTCTGCCCGCTTCCCGGAACTGCCCAGTACAAGAAGCTCTGTCCGCACGGTCCAGGCTACACCACCGACGGGAGAGGTGAGAGATTCATGCGTGTCAGCAGCTTCCCTGATTCCGATTAATTTAAAGGAAAAGTGGGGGGGGGGGGGGGGGGGGGGAAGGCAAAATGGTTGAAATATCTGTGTGTCTGTTTATATGGAGAGAATGCTTTTTGTCGTGCTTTAGTGACTTTGAAAGATTTGATCTTCACGTAGAACCTGAGAGAGAGGATTTATTCCCATGTTAGCAAATCAGGAAAGTGGGTCACAAACCTAAGGCTGGAATAAGTAATTTGCCCAGAATCACACCCTTTTTAAGGGATGGGCTCAGGAATGGAACATGTCTGTCGGTCTATCTGTCCCCAAAGGCCACTATGCTTGCTTTATTTAAATAAATACTGTTTGTTTTGAGTATGCACAGGTACTCGTTCTGTTTGCAACATATTTATAGATTAGCAAGTCTCATAATTGAGTAGGACTTTTCATTTTTATATAATAAATTAATATACCAGTGTCCTAAAAGATACCAGTTTCCTCCATTGTTGTACAGATTTCATTAACAAAGAAATCACGCTTTCTTTGCTAATGAAACTCTTTCTTCACAGTCTAATACAGTGAGAAGTCGAGGCTAATCCATGGAAAACTATCACCCATTCCATTTAGTTGAACTTCAAAAAAGTAACTTTCTGTATTCCATCGCCCCCCCCAAAAAAAAATTCATACTTAGATGACAAAATGAATAGTCTTAAGGCTTTCAACCTAGTCTTCATTATTTATGTTTTCCCACAACTTCAGATTATTTCTCTCTCCTTCCCATGCTGTCCACTCATCTGACCGACGAGCAGGTATCCCAGCGCGATTCTGAAGACTGGTCCCTAGCTGCCTCATCTCGGTTCCTTCCTTTCCCTTGGTTTCTAACCAGTGGTTCTCTGCTGCATGTGCACTAACGTCCATTTGGTCTGTCTGTCCGGCCCGCAGATATTGACGAGTGCAAGGTCCTGCCAAACCTCTGCACGCACGGCCAGTGCGTCAACACGGTGGGCTCGTTCCGCTGCTTCTGCAAGGTGGGCTACGGCGCGGACCTCAGCGGGACCGCGTGCGCAGGTAAGGCGGGCACCCACCCCGCGGCCCCACAGCGCCGTTCCCCCGCCAAGTCGCTTGCTGTCCGCAGAGCTCCTTTACTCTGGGCCCTGGGAATGTGCATTTAGGGCAGAGATGCCACTGCTCCTACTAAGAGGATGCTCAGCATCATCGGGACTGTCCTCTTGTCCCGCTCTGGGGGAGCCACATTGTGCCGCTCGCAGACGTCTCTCCTATCAGGGAAATGCAAAAATGAGAAAACTATACTCTCAGCATTTTATACTGCAGTGTTAAACATATAAATGCATGTTTGGTCCTTGTTTTGATAAAGCCTTTTGATTGTGGATTTGCGGTTGTGCACACACAGAGAGAATGCGTTTCGCTTGCTCCTCAACCTTTGTTTGCATAAAGTATACTTATTCAACATAATCTGCAATTTCCAGTCGCAAACCATGTCAGCACAAAAACCTACATTTGTACAATTTCCTTTGCTAATGTAATGTTTTTTCATATCCACACTATTCTGTGGCAGTTTATTGAAGTCTTTCCAGAGCCTTCAACTTAGTTTGCGTTAAAGAAAACGAGCCTCCCTTCTCCTTCACATTTTATCAGCCAGAAGGTTTTCCTTTCAGTTATATAATGTCAATAACCAGTTCACCTGACACAAAAAGTGAGAACCACCAAACTGACTGCCAGAGGGGCTCCAGTCACCTGGCAGGGACGACAGGGCATGGAGGTAAATGCACCTAGTGTGCCGGTCAGGAGCTTCCCCCTGCCGTGGGCACCAGCCGGTTTATCTTTTTTTTTTTTTTTTTCCAATTTTATTGATCTTTTCAAAGAACCAGATTAGGGTTCACTGGTATTCTCTATTCTTTTTAAAATTTCATTTATATCTGCCCTCTATTTTTTTCTTCTTCTTGCTTTGGATTTATCTTTGCCTCTCCTTTTCTAGTTTCCTGTGGTAGGAGCTTAGATTATTGAAACCCTTCTCTTTTTTAACATAAGCATTAAAGAAAATGCATAAATTTTCCTCTAAATGCTTCTGTATCTGACAACTTTTGGAATACATTTAAATTTTTGTCCAATGAAAAATATTTTTTAATTTCCTGAAGATGATTTAGAACATCCTTCGATTGCCAAGTGGAGATTTACAGTTATCTTCTGGTTATTGACCTTTAGTTTAATTCCATTATGATCAGAGAATATGCTTCGTATGATTTCAACCCTTTTAAATTCGTTGGGGTTTGGTTAGTCGGTATATCTTAACAGAGGAAATGGCGACGTTGCTCCCAGTCAGAGCTGTCGCAGGGAGATGGCACATCCCCCGGGGGACGACTCACAGGATGGGCGGGGGCTGCCTCCGAGGCGGGGGCAGGGAGTGAGAGCCACAGGGCTGGCTGCACCCCGGCTCTGGGACCAGCTCTGGACTGAAGGAAGTGGGGAGGCTGCGGGCAGGGGCTGCCTTGAGAGGAGCTCTGCGTTCTGGTCAAGTGGCACAGCCAGCCTGTCCCGTCGTCACAGAGGGGTTGAGGGGATAAAGGCCAACCCAAAGAAGAAGGCCACGGCCTGAGCCAGAGAACAAGGGGCAGGCACGTGGGAGGGTCCGGGAGGATCAGCATGGATGTGCAACCGTCCACGCTCAGTGAGCACCAGTTAAGGGAACCTCTAACATCCCATCCATGTGTCCAAAACAAAACCATTCTGGTTTTAAGTTGATCTGGGTAATCTAAGTTGCCAACCAAAGAACACTAATATAAAGAATTTGGTGGATTATTTTGAACCCCGGCAGTTATTTGGCTACTGCCGCCTTCATCCAAGGACTGTAAACAGATCGACAAAGTAAACCAATGTGTAACTTGAGGGAAAAATAGTCCGTGCATTGTCTCTCTGATTGTTTTCCATTTTAAGTTGCGGAAGTAAAGGGAAAAGGATGAAGTGACAATAGGGAGGGAAGGAAGAGGCGACAATAGGGAGGGAGGGAAGAGGCTGGTTCTGTCTTTGAATGGGGGCATTAACCTTCACGCCCCTTCCGTGTAGATCTTGATGAGTGCTCCCAGTCCCCGAAGCCCTGCAGCTTCATCTGCAAGAACACGGAGGGCAGCTACCGCTGCTCCTGCCCGCGTGGGTACGTCCTGCAGGATGACGGCAAGACCTGCAAAGGTGAGGGTGGCCGCCACAGCATGGCCTTGTCCTCAAATGCTGGAATATAGGGAGTTCACCATTTGCATCACTTTCGTTAAGATGCACCTTCCTATTGGCCATTTTATTATTCATTTTATTACCAAAGGACTCATGATGGAGGCAGAGAGAATTAACCCCTCAAAGATGATATTGTGCTTGTTATGGCAAGCAACATACCTTTAAAAAAATGCAATTATGGTAAGGTGTAAGAGATTGGAACAAATAAATGAAATTTTTTTTTTTGCTTGCCTCTCCGAAATTTCATTGGTCTAAGCTATCTTTATTACATATTAACTGCTCAGGGTTGAAAGTGAATGGGTAGAACAGATGGTTTGCTTATGCAATTATTTACCAAGCTAAATTAGATAATAAACTAGTTGTCCTACACTACTCATATTCAGGTTTATGATAGTCTCATCACTATGAAATTAATGGACTGAGCAAGTCCTGTCCTGTTAAGGTTTGAAATATAGATTATTCTCAATGAAATGGGGCTTTATTTCCAAGAAATACATAAAATTAAAATAATAGCAAGTGGAGCTATTCTCTTGGACATGTCTAGTGAACAAAAAATAGAGGTCAGTTTAATTTTAGACATGGTTTATAAGTGAGTGGCATTAAACCGTGTGTTTTTAAGCTATTAAATAATAAATTAGTCCTGTTTACATCCTATATTGCTTGGTAAATTAATTTTGATTACATTTTCCCAATTTAAGTGTCAGTGTAACCTGACACTTAAATACATCAAATTTCGAGTTTTCTATTAGTAGAGGCTATAGCTTATCATTTATGACTGGCATTATAGAGGCTACAGCTTTGCTTCCTCTAGTATTAATAATGGTGTTTTCATTTCAATCTGGAAAATCTGACTCCATGTTTGTCTTAGAACCTTCATCAAGTTCCAGATTCTGTTTGATTTTTATTGTATCTCATCTTTAATAGGAACAAGTAACCAGCCATGGACAAAATTGCATTAAATGTAAAAACCATAATCTTTGAGAACAGCTCATAGGAACCACTGTGACTTAGATATTCGCTTTCTTATTTTAAGAAAACCTTGTGTAATGCAATGCAGACCCTTAACCAGTCTATCGTAGTAGCCCATGCTATTTTTGCTGTTTAAGTATGCGAAGAGCTACTGCTTTCCAAATGCATATGGAAGTCTATAAAACTTCCTGCAAAAATCCAGACAAAACACGTGTGAGAGAGCCCGTGGGCTGTGAGACTGGATGCATGGCCAGACAACCGCTCTGCTTGTTGACAGCCTCTCTTTATTTTCAGATCTCGATGAATGTCAAACCAAACAACATAACTGCCAGTTCCTCTGCGTTAACACCCTCGGCGGTTTCACCTGTAAATGCCCCCCAGGCTTCACGCAGCATCACACTGCTTGTATTGGTAAGACTGAGTCACAGGTTGTACAGGTTTTGGGTAGATGAAGAAAAATTGTACTCAAAGTGATAAATACTGGGCCATTATTCCCGCTATGTTTAGAACCAATGCCTCCTAGTGAGGGGTCCAAAAAGTTGCTAATGATATAGATTATTAGGAATGTTTCAGAGATTTCGACTTTTTATTTTTCACATGGTCAGTAAGCAAAGGGAAAAAGGCGTCTGTAACCCAAGCATGTGCAGTCGCTATGTTCTAAGCGCTGCCTTTTGGTTGCATTCTAAATATGATCAGGTACATGCAGATAAAATACACTTAAAGGCTCACTATAATTGAGATCATGGTAATATACTGGAGTTGTTTCATGTAAGAAGACATATATGTTAAGAGCCTTTCAGCCTATATATATATATTACCTAAAATCATGTCCAGATTTGCCCCAAAATGTATTCTAATGTGCAGTCTCTTAACATTTTCTTTCCACGTTTACTCTTTTTTTAAAATTTATTTATTAGTTAAATAAGAAACAAAATAAAACATCAACAAACATAATCAGTAATTCAAAATATCATCACTTAGTTGCATACTCATCATTTCTTAGAACGTTTGCATTAATTCAGAAAAAGAAATAAAAAGACAATAGAAAAAGAAATAAAACGAACACAGGAAAGAAAAAAAAAGATTATACCTATCGTACCCCTTATCCACATTTACTCTTAATGCGACAGTCAATTCTGGCATAAATTCCCCTCAAATGCTACTTTTAAATCATGAACATCAGACTGCTACACATCATGTAGTGGTGAAGTTAAAATCGCAGAATAATTAGAAAGCTTGACACTCCCCTTTCTTTGTGCTTCCCTAGACAACAACGAGTGTGGGTCTCAGCCTTCGCTTTGTGGAGCCAAAGGGATCTGTCAGAACACCCCTGGAAGCTTCAGCTGCGAATGCCAAAGGGGCTTCTCTCTTGATGCCACTGGATTGAACTGTGAAGGTGAGTTTATTTGCTTGAAAGCCCTTCATCAGCATAAAGAAGCATGTATTCTTTTTTTAATTGCTCAGCCAAAACAAAAATATTCAGTGAAATACAACCCTGTTCTCCATTATGCATAAATTTTCGTATGTCATTCTGGGGCAGTGGGAAACTTTAATTTGAGGAAACAGAAATCCTCAGGTTGTCAACTTCTTTAAAAAATAACTGAACTGTTGACCTAATCATTGATCTGAAAAACAACGTGTCTAATATGGTTTACATCAGTTTACAAGAATATTAGGAAAAAAATGAACTTTTGTTTCATCGTACCTAAATGAGTAAAGGTCATTTCATTTCCTTTGTAAAAGGAAAGCGTATCATTAGGGAGTTGGAGAAATGTACTGAAAACGCTGATGAAAATAACTGTTTCCTTCTTACACGGGCTGAGACTCTTGTCATTCTCTTCCCTACAATGACTATTTCCCATGAAGCCAAATCCTGCTATAGCTATTTCCTATAAAGACCAAAGGAACAATTAAGTGACAACAAAATAAGAATCTGCCCAAGATCAGTAACACATCATATGATACTTCAGTATTTCACAGCAAATATTTGCATAAAAGTATTAGATGAGTAATTTTTACAAGATACGCATGCCAGAGATTGTCAGACTATATTCTCCTCTTTTGTATATTTTTATATAACATTGCAAGATATGCTTTTCTGCTGTTTTTGCTATCCTTTCATCTTAAATCAATTCTAAAAACTATTCAGATTTTAACATGTTCTTTGTTAGAATTCTTGGACTTTTTGTGTATATCTGTTTTTCAACCAAAAATTTTTATTTTAAACCTTTCACTTTTATATCATCTTTATTGGATGCCATTGAGACTTTGAAAGTGTTCTGAACCCACAACTGCTTGCCACTTGTGAGTCCAGCTCATACCACCCACAAAATATGCCATTTATTAGTTATCCATATAAATTTTTCAGACATACAACAGATGTGCCAATTTTATTTTGCTACTTCTGGCTAGATTTTAAAGCCTTAGCTTCATTCCAAAAGAGTATACTGATCTGAACAACAAAATTATTCCATTTGTGTAATAACGCCACATCTTATCTAAGAATAATATATTCAAATACTTAAAAGGGGGCTCATCCAATTCATCTTGAACGTTAATGAAAACATTTTGCATGCAAAATGATCATACTTTTTAGGTGTCTCTATAGTGCTTGTTAGCATCCTAAAGTGGGGAGTATGTGTCAGGGACTTTTGAATCCACTGTTGGAATATGTGATGCAAATATATTTATAATTTCGTTGGTAGGTTATAAATAAAGCTTAGGTAGGTTGTTGATCTCCCAAAATGTACGCTATTTGTGGTTGCCACGACTGGTCAGCTGAAATTAGACGAGATGAGATGTGGAACATGGACGTGGCATGGGCTGGTGGACAGCACAGGCACCAGGTGTTTCTTGTCTCAGAATAAGTCAAGAATCACTACCTTCCAGTCACCGTGTGACTGGGGTGTGGCCCAGCCTGTGCACGGATCCCTTGGGGGCACCCAGCCTTGGCGTGGCTCCCTTGGGGGCACCCAGCCTCGGAGCGGTTTGCTTGCTCATTCACCCCGGCAGCACCAGCTATCTGGAGGACATGGAGGCTGGAGGCACAGCAGAGCGGACGGCATGTACAGATTCTGCCGGGATTGTTTTTGTAGATGTCGACGAGTGTGACGGGAACCACAGGTGCCAGCACGGCTGCCAGAACATCCTGGGGGGCTACCGCTGTGGGTGTCCCCAAGGATACATCCAGCACTACCAGTGGAACCAGTGTGTGGGTGAGTGCCCCTCATGAAGTGCCTGATTCCCCGCAGCTCGAAGGGTCTCTGAGTAGAAGGAATGACTAATAAAGGTGAAGCTGTCCACATAGCCGTTGGATTCTGGAACTTAAAAACCCGTGCTTAACAGTGATGCATGGGGGTTCAGGATACAAGATGCTTGTTTGAAAATACCCATAATAGTCATCTAACATCTAAAAGGTAACTCTCTAGAGCTTCTGTAATTTTCAGTTTCTGCTAGATGTAAAGTTTCTGAAGATAGTGACAAGCATCTCCTTCATTTGCCAAAGTGAGCGCTTTTTATCAGTAACATAACATTGTCAACTTTGGACTTACAGGAGTGAGTACCCAGCCAGCCCTCATACAAATCTGAAAGGAACTCGGGTGGATTTACTGAGGACAGTCCATCTCTGCGCTCCAGTAACGCGGGTTTAGTGGAGGAGGCACAGAGTATTTTAAGGTTGCAAAAAGTACCTAGTTACAGCAAATACCCTTGACAGCTGCAGACAGAAAGTCATACATGCAAAGTAACATGCATACGTATTCTGCTCTGTTCTTGTGTTGGTAATAATCAGGGAAATTCTCCTTTTGAGGAGAGATTGATCAGAGAGAATGTAAGTCTGTATTTGAATAGCCAGCTGCCTTATTTAGCGTAAAAAGCCTAATTTCTCAGCTCTATCCCACTGCACTTCCTGGACACACCACCCACCACAATTTGATGTTACACGCTGGCAGAGCTGAGCAAAGAGGGAACAGTGGACCTGCAGGGAAATGGCAGGGTGCTTCCTGTTTCTCCCTAGTGGAAACCGTCCCCCATGCTGGAATCTGACTGTGAGTGAGCCACTAAGTAAATTAATCTGATTTTATCCTCTGTGGCCTTCTTGAAAGAAATTTCTAGTGACAGTTTAGTGAATTAGGAAGAAAATCAAGTTTAATTTCAAATAACATCGTGGTACCAAGATTGTACATGCATAGGCAACTTTCTCAACTAGGACATTTAAAGAAAAACTGTCTTCATCTATGAAGCTTTTGTTAGTTAGGAACTTCCAATTGCCTCTGTGGCCTTTTGAACATAATTTGAACATAGCTTAGTAAAGCTTGAGTCTGTGAAAAGTATGTCTCCTACAAGCACATATTTTCCAAGTGAAATGACTAAGTCTGCTCAGCTTTACCATGATGTACATTTATAGCATACAAAATACGAATTATATCATGGTGCCTACAAAAATTGTACGTCTTTTAAGATATATGTATATGTGGTATGTTTGAAAGAAATTTACCCAATTAATTGCATTTGCCTGGTAATTTGTCTGCCCGACACAGTGTCTGGTGTTATTTTCACGGTGGGATCATTTTGTTAAAGTGTGATCTAATTTAGATTCCCTGTTAGTGTAAAAACACTGCATATAAATGTCAGATCTAATTATAAAAGCAGATGAGCTTTTGTGGCAGAAATCCAAGTCTATTGTATATGGAAATTAACCAGCAGTTACATTTATGTCATATGAAACCAAGTAACCAAGAATTTATTAGCATACTCTCTCCCTATATATCGAAAGCTAAGAATTTTCACATATTAGGTAATTACGGCAGATTTTATATGCAGTGATTAAGAATTCTGTGTTTGGCAGATCTGATTTCATTCTGAAATACTTATCATGATAAAAAAAATGGACCTAATAACATCTACCCTACAGTAACCTCTACCCTGGGAATTTAATTTCCCGTCAGGGAGGCGTCTCCCCCGAGACCCCATTGGCAGCTTCCATATCTCCCTGAGCTCCTGCAGATATGCACTCCCCAATCACTGCTGCGTCCCAGCCGCACACCTCGCTGCAAATGGACACCCTGCCCCACAGACATTTGTCATATATTAGGTAAACAGACATTCTGTGCGCCACATGGAATCACAGGAATCTGAAAGAATTCCGTGGAACAGATGTGATGTGTGCCCAGAGTGAAAGCTGGGTTATAGTCAAGGCCTTGGGAGTCAAGTCACAGGCTCCATATCAACAGACAGGAGCAAAACTGTACTTTCCAAAGCTGAAGGCACGGCCGGGCTTCGAATTTATGAAAACATAAAATGATGTGCCCACCTGCTGCCTGGCATTTACAGCAGCATGCCCATCACTAATGCCCGTCAGGTGTCCGCGCAGAGGGAGCCTGGCATTTACAGCAGCATGTCCGTCGCATGTCAGCGCAGAGGGAGCATGGCATTTACAGCAGCATGTCCGTCACATGTCAGCGAAGAGGGAGCCGGCCGGCACCACTCGTGTGCTGTGCTTGCTTAACAGCAGATTGAGTTAACTGAGGTTCATTTCAGTTTGCTTCATTCAGGGGTTTAGATTTTTTATGTACTTTCTCCCCATGTATAATGAAGGCTTTGGGAACTGCTGGGGGAATGGGTACAAAGAGAGATACAGGCTTTGAGATAGAATTCACATTCCACATCATTTACCCTTTAAAAATGTACAGTAACTGGCTTTTAGTATATTCTCCCAAAATCGTGCAACCATCGCCACTAACTACTGCCAGAGCATTTTCATCATCCCGGAAAGAATCCCTGTGCCTGTTAAGCAACCATTCCCTCGCCCTTGACAACCCCTTTCTGCCTCTCTGGGTTTTGCCTGCAGTGTCGGCGTTGAAAGTAACCTTGTTTCTAAGAGAATAGGCGAGTTATTCCGTAGACAGATTGCAAACGTCTGTCCCCAGAAGGCTGCCCGTGTATTCAGAAACCTCGTTTACATGAAGACTAGAAGGGCAGGCCCAGGCATTTTTTAAAGCCGTGATGCAGGAGGCCTTGCTGTTCTGTTTAATTGCATTTGCTTTGCAAATCAGTGTCAACCTGGAGTTCCTGTGTCCCCGATGTCACGCGCCCCCGCGCCTCTGGTGCCCCTGCGAGTGTGCCCCTCTGTCTCGACAGATGAGAACGAGTGCTCGGACCCCAGCGCCTGCGGCTCCGCCTCCTGCTATAACACCCTGGGGAGCTACAAGTGCGCCTGCCCCTCGGGCTTCTCCTTCGACCAGTTCTCCAGCGCCTGCCACGACGTGAACGAGTGCTCGTCCTCCAAGAACCCATGCACTTACGGGTGCTCCAACACGGAGGGGGGCTACCTGTGCCGCTGCCCACCCGGCTACTACCGGGTCGGACAAGGGTGAGGTCGCCTGCTGCCCATGCACACA
This sequence comes from Tamandua tetradactyla, assembly GCF_023851605.1. Taxonomy (NCBI): domain Eukaryota; kingdom Metazoa; phylum Chordata; class Mammalia; order Pilosa; family Myrmecophagidae; genus Tamandua; species Tamandua tetradactyla. The sequence goes on along the minus strand of NC_135346.1, from coordinate 6,655,803 downwards.
TACACACACACACACACACACACACAAAATCAGCAGCCTCGCAGCCAGGACGAGGAGCGGGTGTGTTGAAGGGGCAGCTCGCTTGTTGGGAGCTGGGAGTGGAGACAGGCTTCTTCAGGCTCTCCCCCTGCCCATTTTGGCAGGTGTCAGTCCAGCATCCTCAGGAAGGCACCTGCCCCTCTCTCTCTGCTTATCTGCCTCCTCCCTCTTCCATTGCCCCGTCGGTGTCACTCTGCTGGGGACTCCCGTGTCGCTGAGCCCGGGTTCCTGTTGGCTGGTCACTGTCGCAGTGCAGCTGTCTCAGGGACGCTGGGGGCGGCACACCCTGAGGCCCCTGCCCACCCCATTCAGTGACCAGCCCTGCACATGGTGTGACTTAAAACAGAAGGTCACTTAGACCAGAGCCTCGCTTCACTCAGTGACAGTTTCTCGGGCAGGGGCCTTTGTGGCTAGCAGCAACAGGACTCGAGCTCAAGGACTGGAGAACCTCCTCCAACTTTCCCTTTGGAAATCAATCCTCCCCTTTTATCTCCTTCGGTTAAGTCCACCCCAGGGGCTCAGCAGCCCTAGGAATGAAAGGTGGAGAAGTCCAGGGCTCACCCTCAGATGAATTTTGCCGTTTCTAAGTAAGGGCAGATCTCCTATGTTGAATGTTAAGAGAAAGTCACTTTAAGCTTGGGGGGCTTAGAGTTGGCAGAGTTGGCTTATTTCTGAGTCGCCTGCCCTAACACTGGAAAACTGTAGTCAGGGTTAATGAGGTAGCCCACTAACATTGCTTCTCGCTGCCCACAGCCACTGTGTCTCAGGAATGGGATTTAACAAAGGACAGTATCTGTCCCTGGACACGGAGGTGGATGAGGAAAATGCGCTGTCCCCGGAAGCATGCTACGAGTGCAAAATCAACGGCTATGCCAAGAAGGACGGCAGGCAGAGGAGAAGCCTCGGGGGGCCTGCAGCTGTGAGTGAGCCCCACCCCGCGTGGAACCGCGTTTCCCAGGCGGGACACCCGTGTGTAGTTTCAGGCCCCAGCAGAGTTCAAACGCTCCTGAAATCCCACAGATACACTGATGGCCATCAGTGGTCAAGACCAGCAAACGGAAAGTAAAGAGTTAACTCAGGGCACAAGGGCTGAGAAGGGCTTTAGGAGTCCCAGTTTCAAATCCTTTATGTTTTCGTTTTTTTTGAGTTTGGCCACCACTGTTTTATAAATGGACAGTAGACGAGGCTGATTATTGTTTGCAGAAGCTAAGCCAGCTCAGGGTCTCATAGTTTGTGACTCATTTCCAAGATCAGTGTTCTGCCCATAAAAATTTTGTCTTTGGATAACTCATGTTTTATAAGGAATGGAAGACCTGACTTGCCTGCCATGAGTGTTTGCTTTGAGTTAATGTTAGCTCAGCAGACTGGTTGCACGGCTGTGCTGCAGGCTGCCTCATTTTTTATACATTCCCTGGTTCCCCCACCCACCCGCCCACTTCTGAGCAGTGTAACTTTAGGGTGTGCTTACTTAAGCACGATCTCAATATCTTCACTGGTAAAATGCAAGTTATAAAACTTACACTGGAGTGCCTGGAGCAGGGTACCTGGCATGGACAGGGCAGGTGTGCAGGGCCATCTGAGCTCTTCCAGCGTCCAGTACCCAGAGAGGTTAAATCATTTCCCCAAAGATGAGGAAAATCATGAGCTAGCCACTCCCCACCCTCTTCCATTAATATACCGAGAACCCCCCCCCCCCCCGAAGCCTGATCAAAGCTGCTTTTGCAACAGGCTGGGCAAGTGAGGCAGCTTACATCAATTTTCTGAGCCTGAGTTCCCTTATTTATGAAATGAGACTTCTCTAGCCACAAAGTCAATGATTCTATTTTAAAACAATAAAAAGCCAGTGTTATATTTACATTAAGCAGACAGGGGTATAAAGTGATGTTCAAATATGAAAATTGAGATGCCAAGTCAATTCCTGCCCCTAAAACACTGAGGGATACTTGTGGGCCACCCTAGCCAAGCTTTTCCTCAACAGGAACCCAGAGCATTGTTTCTCGCCTGCCTTGGCGGGGCTGGGCCCTCCCGCCCTGGCTCTTACCAAGGCTGGGTCACAACTGGAGCCTCGGCATGCTGTGCAGATCATCCCCTCTGTGACAGCACTGATGGCACTTCTTGTTTGACTCCAGCAAAGAAATGGGGGTCTTTTCCTAAATTGTTTTTTTTTTTTACATTATGAGAGTGACATTGCACACACCCATCAGCCAAACCTGAAATGTGAGCCATTTCTGTAGGCTCAGACCTGTAACCTGAATCGCCTCGTTAAGACCGACTAAAAAGTCATCATAAAGATTTACAGGGCAGCCTGGGCGAGACTGAACTTCTGTCCCAGCTGACACGAGTGCACAACAGCCCCTTTCACAGCCTCAGCCTGTAGGGGACACGCAGGGAGCCGCAGCCCTGGACCCCCAGCCCCCACCCCACCCGTGGAAGCCCCTCACACGTGTTTCCCCTTCCCCTCCAGGCGGAGCCCGGCAGCCTGGAGAGCGTGGCCATGGACAGCCCGGTCCAGATGCACTTCAACCTCTCGGGCCTCGGGGCAGCGCTGCATATCCTGGAGCTCGTGCCCGCCCTCGAGGCGCTGCGCAACCACGTGCGCTACATCGTGGCCCGGGGCAGCGGCGCGGGCGCCTTCCGCATCCGCCAGCGGGACGGGCTCAGCTACCTGCACACGGCCGGGAGGAAGCTCGCGCCCGGCACGTACACGCTGGAGGTCACCAGCGTCCCGCTGTACAAGAAGAGGGAGCTCAGGCAGCTGGAGGACAGCAAGGAGGCCAACTACCTCCTGGGGGAGCTCGGGGAGGCCCTGAGAATGCGGCTGCAGATTCAGCTCTACTAGCCCCTCCCTCAGGGTGCGGCTCCTGCCTCGAGTCCCTGCACCAGCTCCGGGAGGGCTGGGGGATTCGGTGACTGATTTAAAGAGGGGAAAAAAGAGAAAGACTTGTTTCTCTCCTCCCAGTCCCAGACTTTGGAACGCCGACCTCACGGGAAGGAATGATTTAAACTCTGAGATGGCCAAAGATCTGAGTACGAAGGCAGCCATGGTTCCTGTATTGTTATATAACTCCATTTTAGAATATATATATATTAAAAAAAAAACTAAATGTTCAAGAGATCAGCATATGGCACTAAATGCACAAAAATAATGTGAGCTTTTTGTTGTTCCTGTTAGCAGTCTGTAACACTTTGGGTATTTTGCTATAGTTGCTAAGTAAGAAGAAAAGATATAGATGTTTATTTATTTTTAATGCAGTAATATATGGAGAAATGAACAAACTATGTAAACAAAAAGAAAGGGAAACTCGCTTGTTTTTCTTTAGATTTATAAATTTGAGCTATTTCTTTTTTAGAGGTGCTTTTTCCAAAAAAAGAAAAAAGAAAAAAAAATCAGCAGATTCAAGAGATGTTGCCTTCGGTTTCCTGCCAGCGGCCCAACTGGCCCCCATCTGATTACTGAAAGGAAGCCGCACAGAGCTGAATGGGTAGTGTCGTGGCTGCTTTAAAAGAGACGCAGAAGTCACGAGGTCCTCTGTCGAGGAGCTCAAAGCCATGGCAGCTCAGTGTGACACTGTCTCACCTCGCCAGGCATGACAGGCCCCGCAAGGTGCGCACAACCGCTGTAGCAAAATACCTTGACTGCTAGTGAGACCCTGAAGGTCGCAGGCCAGACTGTACTGTACTTCCTTCCCGTCGTAACCTCAAGGAGCCACGTGTGCCGCCCGCCACCCCCGTCCTCAGCACAGGGCGCGCTGCCTGCTCGTGGCTCAGCAGGCAGCCGCGGGAAGGGTGTTCCTTGGGAAAGGAACCCCTGGGCCCTGTAGCATTTGGTGCTCTCTTAGACCAACGGTGCATTTATTATGTTCCAGCTGTTTCAGGATTGCCATATGTGCAGACAAATCAGGCCGTGCAGCCGAGGAATATCTGTCGTCGTTTTTTGTAGAATTTCCATTAATACTGTAGTTATCCACCATATGCCTTGTTTTATCATAGCCTATTGTGTATGAGAGATGTTTTGTACAATGAATTGACGCGTAGTTTGCTGTAGTCATTTTAAACGATTTGGCGCCTGGGCCTGCTGAGGACGGCGCATCTCCAGGCGCCTCACCCCAGCACCTGTCCCTGGACCTGAGACCAAACTCCCCATGCGAGATGGCCGAAGCGCACCCCCGGTCCCGCTGGTTCCCCTCACAGCCTTGCTGACCAAAGATTCGTAACCAGTTATGCCCCGGCTTTCGGGGCCTTTTGTTTTTGTTGCATTTTGTTCTGATAATAACAAGAAAAGAAAAGCAGTGTAAATTTGTAATCAAGTGTTTGTGAGGAAAAACGTATGGGTTTTGGTTTTGTTTGTTTTTGTAGGTCTATGTATCAGATATGACACTTTTCTCGCAATAAAGCTTATTTTGGGGTAGTTTTCTGGCTGTGAGTGTTATGGGGCCACGACCCTGTTGTGTCTGGGTGGGTGAGACTGGGCCCTAGCTTGCAGGGACCTGGACACAGACCGAGGTGGAGGGTGGGGCACGCTGACAGGGAAACGAGAATGTTGTGAGGTCCGGGAGCAGAGTAGGGGATGAGTGCACCTCGAAGGTACATTCAAGTGGAAGGGCGTGTGTAAGGCAGCGAGTTCACTCCTGCGTAGATTCTGGGCCTCTGGAAGGTTCACCTTTCCAAAAACATTCAAGAACTTCTTGGGTTCACCCACATAGACATTGGAGTGCATCGTGTTAAGGTACCACAAGGAAGTGAAACCTTTTCTTTTAGACAATCTCCCTTCTTTACTCTAGAAATATCCCCAAAACCCGAGTTTTAAGTACAAGTGCATAACAGGCATAGCTTATGGGCCAAATGCATCTTCCCCAAAATAAGCCAAGGCTTCTTATCTCTTGCAGTGTTACACGCGTTCCTCAGTGGAGAGGTGAGTAGATGGGATGAGTTCTTTAACATGAACTCTCTCCATACCCTACTCAAGTGAGCACAGAAATGTTTCCAAGAGTCTAGGAAGTTAATTCAATATAAGGTTTGAAAATGCGTGGGCTTGAATTTTTGCATCCCAGGAATAAGAAAACAAGGCCACGGGACTGACCTGAATGCTGTTATTTGCCAATCAGAAATTAGCTGCTTGGACTAAGAAAAGTACGTGCCTTAGGGCATCCTTTAAAACTTAGCATGCGTATTAAGTTTCATCTGGCATCTATTATGGGTACAGCATGCGCATTGTAATATGAAATTACCTGGAACCAAATCCGATGCTAACTGAATGCTGAGCAACAAGTCTCGGTTTAGTTTTACCTGCTTTGGAGGAAGTTTGAGAATCTACCAGTGAAGATAAAAAATCATTAGGAGCTTTCTAGAGAAGAGTTTGAACTAGAAGGAGATGGTCATGTCAACAGACTGCTTCCAGAGGGAACCTGTTCTGATGTCCCAGGTAGCGTTACCGCGGCTCTCCTTACAGCATGGGTTAATTCGCAACTCTCTGATAACTTATTTTCTGTACCATTTTGTCATTCCCATTAACCATTCCCTCAGAAAGTGCCTTGGCTAAATTATAAAACACCTTGTAGAAGGTTGACATGTAATTAATGGAAGCCCAGTCATGGAAACCAAGCCCAGGGAGTACATTTATTAATAATAACGAGCAATAATTTGGCCTTCAGCAGTCATGAATGCCCTCTTCCCACTTGCATTTAGATTTGGCTTTTTTTTTTTTAATTTAGTCCTAATTTTGCTGCTCAGTTGCAGGAGGCGAAATGTGGTCATGTTTGCACGTATACATTAAAATTAACATTTTTAAGAACTCAGTGACACAACAAGAGTTTTACATAAAACTCAGACATCTGCCCTTTTAAATCATCTAGGAATATCAAACAGGACCAAACAACCTTTCCCTTCTAAACAAGGTTTTAGTTTGTTTTAATTGCCTTGTTTCACAGAACAAATGCTTGGAGTGGGGGGTTAGGAAATACGACTAAAAGTTATAGGGCATCTGTCCATTTGAGTCTTATAAATCTCTAAGTTCATATTGTCAGTGCTTCAAGGGAAACAAGTGAATTCTTATATTAAGTTGAACCATGTGAAATTACCAGTATTTAACCAGGTTGGACCTACAAAGTGGCAGCTTCACGTGGTTCGAGCTAACGCGGGAATATTCTTCATATACCTCCATTATAGACTGGAAATTTAAAAAACCTCCTTCCAAAGACAACGAATTCCATTCATTCCTTTCCATGCCGCTTGTGGCCCATTTGTACTCCTAATTCACAATAGTCCACAAGAGAATACACATAATTTATTCCAACGGTCACGTTCTTTCATGCTTCAAAGATGTTGGAAAGAGTCTAAATCACGTTTTTCAAGGCCAGATGGGGTTACTAGAAGCTGTTTAAAGACAAATCCATTGGGAAAAGCTGGAATATAGCACGATGTTTTTAAAAAAAAAAAGCAAGAAAGAAAAAGTAGAAGCTTTAAGAACTTTGGCTTCTAAAGAGATGGGAAAGATGGCTATTCCCTGCCAGCCCGCAGGGATGGGGGAGGCAGCCGAGCCTGCACCCCCCCACCCAGACTGCCTACAGAGGATGGCTGGCTTTCCCCCATTGCTTAGCAGTCTTGCTTTCACAAATAAATCTAAAGCCATGGTTTTCTGACCTTAATTCCTGAAAATCTCTTCACTGTGGAGAACAGGGGTGTCCTGAAATGCAACGTACAGCTCGCTGACTTCTGCGGTTCAACCATTGAGGCAGCCCCGGCTTGCAATTAGAAGAAATAAGCCCTCAAATCAGACACACCAAAATTTGAGTTCCAGCTCCTTGGATAAGTTATACCACATCTCGGAGCCTCAGTTCCTGGGCTAGGGTATTTCCCCACGGCGTGGTTGAGAGGATCGAGTGAGGTAGGTAGTAGAGGCCACACACTTAGCACAGGGCCCGGCACACAGCACGCCCTTAGAGACCTCAGCTGCCCCCTCTCCCCCCCATGAGTATGTCCCCACCATCAGGAGAATGAGTCGGTATGGTATGCAAAACTCATTCATCACGCCTTCCCTACGGACGGCAAGGCCACATTCGGATAAGTGGCACCTGGAACGTGTTTTCTAAGTGCTTTCCACCTCCGGGAAATCTCTAGAAACCCTGGGGAGGGCCATGTGAATTCCCACACTGCTCCTCACGTGGCAGAATCCCGGACTGCGGCCCCGGGAGGAAGCCCACGTCAGCCCAGGTCAGGCGCAGACTGCAGCCCCAGTATGCCACTTACACAGGAGGTCATGGACCTAACATGGTCCCTTTGAGGATGACTCAGCACCATAGGTGTCAGCTCTGGAGAGGCCTTTGGAGACCTACTCATATTTACAAGTGAGGAGACTGAGGCCAGGGTTGTAACACAGCTAGTTGCTGCTGGTTTCCAGCGAGCTGAGACCAACCAGGAACTGGACTGCCTGGGTGCAGTCTGGGGCTATTCATATCTCCATGGCATGGTGAGCCTATTTGGATCTCTGTTAAACCCTGAAGATATAGGCCAGTTCCCATGGTTTTGGCTCATGCCAGTCCAAAAACATTGTCTAAGCACGATTCAAGCACTGCTTTCTGTTTGCCTGCCCCACCCTGTGTGGAAGTGCTCCCAACCTCTTCTCGACCAGAGACTTGTGTACCCACGGGAATGCCAAGCTGCTGCCACCACAGAGTGGACCCCACCCAAATCCTGCACTTCTCTAAACACACACCAGAGCCTCAGGTATCAAAGGGTTAAATGTTTTATTTAAACCAGACCTTCAACTTGAAAAACACATACACATTTGTTTTCTGAGAATGCTTAAAGAAAGTACACTAGTTGCTTGTATGGCTTAATTGTCCACACACACCCCCCCCACACCTCCACTCTTTTTCCTGTGAGCCTAAAACCTACTAGACTAAGTTGGCTTACTTTGGAAAAAGCCAAGAACCAACAACTCCTATTAGTCACCCCCATTAGAGCTGCAGATTAAATGTCAGGATGTAGTAGAGACATTTTCCAAAGGAAAACTCTACATGACTTTTAGTACAAACTATAGGGAAAGTTGCCATTAACAGCCTTCCCCAGACAACTTCCGTTACGTGTGTGAGTTCCATTAATGAAATAATAGTAGGAGCTATGAATGGCCAATACCTGAAGACATGTCAAAAAGACGGCCCCTTGGCCCATAAAAGCTGCCTGGGTTCCTGCTCCTGCTTGTGCCTCCTACTCCCACTCTGCCCAACCCCAGCACCTCTGCACTGAGGGGTCCTTACGCAGGGGTGGATTGAGAGCCCCGGGGCTATACTTGAGGGTGCATCAGGCAGGACCCTAAGACCCATGGCTGTGCACTGCCTGGAAACTCATCCTGGGATGAGCCTGTGTCTCAGTCATGCAGGATTAGCCAACAGAGCCAAGGCCATTTGTTCACTGAATGAATGAAAGGGGGGGGAACATCCTCAGACGTGCCACAGGCAGACTTTTGGCCCACCAAGAGGAGTTGGGACTAAGTCCAAGGAGTGGGAGGTTTCCAAAGGAATGATTTTACCAGGAGCTCTCTAAACACATCCCTAGGGTTCGTTTTAGACATAGCTCTCCTTCTTTATGGGGCGCTTTCTTGATTTGTTCTGCTTTTCTGTGCCTTTCTAGGGAGTTCACCCAGGATGAGAGCAGACTGAAGAGGGGAAAGCTGCCTGGATGCAATGTGGATGTGTCCCAAGAGGAAACCCCAGGTCTATGCCTAGAATGAGGGTGCTGCTGCTTCTGTGGGTCTGTGAATGAGGATGTGCTGGTTTGAAGCTGTAGGCATCCCCGAAAAACATGTTCTAAAATCTCAGTCTTTCCTCTGGGTGTGAATCCACTGTAAGTAGGGACTTTTGATGAGGCAACTTCAGCTAAGGTGTGGCCCATCTCAGTCAGGATGGGTGTACTCCAGACTTACTGGAGTCTTTAGAATGAAATTCAGACAAGGAGAAAGAAAGCTGGTGACGCAAGAAGCTGAAATCAATGAAACATGGAAGAGCTGGGAGGGAACAGCGGATGTACCTTGCCACGTGATAGGATCATTGGCAGCCAATCTTTGGGAAGAAAGCATCACCTTGATGATGCTTGATTTGTGCATTTTCCCAGCCTCAAAACTATGAGTGAATAAATTCTCATTGTTTAATCCGACCCATTTCATGGTATTGGCTTTGAGCAGTCTAAGACACAAAACAGGGGGAAAGACCCAATAAAACCTTCTTCCTAGAGATAGGTTACACAGTTTTTGTTGTTGTTGTTTGGAACAAGTTGATTAAATAAATGTTTGCTGGGTATCGCTTACCCAGTCATAAGAAGATTTACCCTTCAAAAGCTTACAAGCACTTCAGAAAAACAATATAAACCCATAAAGGTAAAATAAAACAAAATGGCACATGATAAAGGGCCCCAGTGAAGGGCTTAGCCAGAAGGCCTGGTCTCGTAGAAAAGGAAGTGGTTGGTGAAATGTAAAGCTCCTGGAGAAGGCCTTCTGGAAATGGTGGGAATAAAGCTGGACCTTATAGGATGAAGCAGATTTGGATACCTGATAGTGAGTGGGCAGGGACTTCCTGGAAAGGAGAATAGCATGGACAAATGATGGAAGTCATAACATTGGTAGATGTTGGAAAACAAGAAAGATAGGACAGTGGGCCTTGAATGATGGTGCCGGGAACTGACAAAGCTACATCTACATAGTTACAGCTTCCATTATTTGTCCATGCTATTCTCCTTTTCAGGACCTAGGTCTCTACTCTTCCCAAAGGACCAAGGAAAACTCCAATGAAAGGAGCCATTCATGATCCCTGAGGATTATGCCTGACTGCCCCAAGAAGTGAAGAAATCATCCAGCTGAGTAGGAAAGAAATAAATCAAATGCTGTCATTTTCTGTCAGCCACATTAATTAATTGGGTTTCTTTCCATGCTGTCATGCTTTACTTTTTCTGCAATAGTCTGCAAAACCATTCCATAGACTGATTGAGTTCATGTATGTGAAGCTTTGTGTAGAATAAATAATTACACAAGGCATTTTTGAAAGAATAAATGCATTTGGCCTAACAGAACCAGTTCACTTCTAAAAAAGACCCAGCTTCTCCATATGCCACTTATGTCAGCTAATTATTTATCCAGCAACCTACAAGTTTAATTCACCTTGGATTCCAGGGCCATGTTACATATATGTGATTTTCTGAGAAGAAACAAAATGCTTGCTGGTGACTGTTTTAAATTTGTTTTTATCTGCTTTGTGTTTCTGTTGGGGATTGAATTATGTCCCCCACAGATGGCATTTTCAAGTCCCAACCACTGTCCTGTGGGTATGACCCAAGGGCCTTTGAAGCTGTCACTAGTTAAGGTGCGCCTGTGCTGATGAGGGGGGCCTCCATATGCTGTGGGTGCCGAATGAGGGTGGGTCTCCATACCCTGTGGCTGGCGTCCTTATATGCAAAGGAGACTGAACACCAAAGGAGAAGCCACGCTGAGCAGCGGGAAGTCAACAGAACCCAGGAGGGAAAGATGGCGTCGCCACGTGCACTGCCCTGTAAGCAAAGCCAAGGAGCCCGGGGTCTGCCAGCTAGCAGGAAGGCGCCCACGCTGCAGGAAAGAAGCCTTCTGGCCTCTGACACTGCAAGCCAATACGTTCATCTCATTAAGCCTACTCAATGGAAAGCGTTTGTTTTAGCAGCTGGGAAACTAAAACAGTGTCTAACTCAGCCTTTGAATTTGTTTTACAGCAAAAGCAAAACAGAGGAAAGATAACCAGGTTCCTGAAGTTTGTCTATCTGTAAATTCCCTTTCTCTGTTGATCGTAAAAACAGTTCTATTTTATAGCATAGATCTTGTCCAGAAACTACAAACACCCGCTTTTCTCACCTCCTGTAAGTCTCTTTCTAGAACTGCAGAGGGGACAGCCAGTGACACAGGAGTCCAGAGTCCTCTGAGACCAGCCATTTCCATGACCTGTGGTGAGGTCGTGCATTCTGTCTATGGGGCGAGGGAGACCCAGTTGTCCACTCACGGTAGCATTAGAAAGAGCCCAGGTGAACATTTGTGTTACCTGGCCCCAGTTCCTGACTCCTTTCAATAGCTGCCACCTGACAAGTGCCCAAACAAATCATGCCACCAAATATAACATATACGCCTGAAATGAGATAACCTTAAATTTAAGATAAGCTCCCATATTCCCATTTGACACTTAAAAAGAGAAAGACTGGGTATGGGTCCAAACTGAATATATTAACTTAGGAATGGGTATAAAATAATACTCCTTTTTAAGTTATATATAATGTTTTATTCATCAATTTAACAACATTCACATTTTCAATTTCTTCTTATCTAAAATAACAGTGATTTAAACTAATTTATTTTTCCACACCTACATTTTAAAAAGCAATTTTATGTAAATTCCTTCTATGTATCTTGAGGCTATGTATGTTCTACATTTTGTAAATCATTTAAAATAGATTCCTCTGTGTTAAGCATGCTCTCTCCACCATCACCTGAATTATTTGAGATACAGCACTTTTCAAGTGAGCCTGTCATTTCAAACTTTTCTCCAAGCTACAAGTTCTAATTTGCATGACATTAGAATATTTTATTATTTTCATTCATCAGATTATATATATATATATATTTCAAGTTCTTCCCAAATAAACCACTCATTATATTGTTTTTTTAAATGATCAGTGAAAAAGATGATCCTGGATTTGCAATTTTAAAACTACAGGCCAATATTCCTTAGGAACATAAATGCAAAAATCATCAACAAAATACTAGCAAACCAAATCCAACACAACATCAAAAGAAGTATACACTGTACTCAGTGGGATTTATCCCAAGTATTCAAAGGTGGTTCAACATAAGAAAATCAATAAATGTGATATAATGCATTAGCAGAACAAGGGAGAAAAAAAGCAAATGATCATCTCATTTGATGCAGAAAAGGCATGTGACAAAATCCAGCACCGCTTCTTGATAAAAACACTCAGAAAATGAGGAATAGAAGAAAACTTCCGCAACATGAGAAAAGGCATATATGAAAAACACAAAGTTAACATCCTACTCAATGGTGAAAGAATAACAACTTTCCTTCTGAGATCAAGAAAACAAAGTTGCCCACTGTCACCATTATTATTCAGCATTGAACTGGAAGTTCTAGCCAGAGCAGTTAGTTAAGATAAAGAAATAAAAGGCTTCCACACTGAAGGAGAAGGAAAACTTTCACTGTTTGCACGTAACATGATCCTATGTATACAAAGTCCCAAAAAATCAGCAACAAAGCTCCTGGAACTAATAAATGAGTCCTGAAAAAGTGGTGGGGTTCAAGATCAGTGTGAAAATATCAGTAGTTTATACTGTTAATGAATAATATGAACAAGAAATGAAGAAAAATCTATTTACAATAGCAACTAAAAAGTGAAATATCTAGGAATAAATATATCTAACCAGGTATGTAAAGGACTTGTACACAGAAAACTGCAAGACTGCAAAAGTCTGCTAAAAATAAATCAAAGAAGGCCTAAATAAATTGAAAGATATTCCATGTCCATGGATTGGAAGGCTAAATATTGTTAAGATGCCAAGTCTACCAAAAGTGACTTTACAGATTCAATGCAACCCCAATCAAAATCCCAATAGCCTCCTTTGCAAAAAAAGGAGAAGCCAATCATCAAATTTATTTGGAAACAGAAAGGGCCCCAAATAGTCAAAGCCATCTTGAAAAAGAAGAACAAATTTTGAAGACTCATACCTCTTAATGTTAAAACATGTTACAAAGCCACAGTAAACATGGTACAGGCACAAGGAGAGACATATAGAACAATGGAATCAAACAGAGGGTTCAGAAATCAACCTACAGTTTATAGCCAACTAATTTTTACAGAATGCAAAGTCGACTCAATGGTAAAGAATAGTCTTTTCAACAAACAGTACTGGGAAAACTGGATGTCCATGCACAAAAGAATGAGCAAAAAAATGAAGGTAAGACCCCTACCTCACACCATATACAAAAATCAACTCAAAATGGATCATAGACCTAAATATAAGAATCAGAACTACAAAATTCCTGAAAGAAATCATAGGGAAACATCTTCAGGACCTTGTGTTAGGCAAGGGTTTCTTAGAATTTACACCATAAGCACAAGCAACTCCAACAACAAAAATAGATAAACGCAACCTCATCAAAATTTTTTTAATTGTGCATCAAAGAGCTTTATCAAGAAAGTAAAAAGTGGGAGAAAATATTTGCAAGCACATATCGAATAAAAAGGTAGTGTCTAGAATATATTTTTATATATTCTGCAATACAACAATAAAAAGAAATGACCCATTTTAGAAATGGGAAAAATATTTGAACAGGACATTTCTCCAAAGATGATATAAAAGTGGCCAAAAAGTATATGAAAAGATGCTCAACATCATAGCTGATTTAGTTTCCTAGACTGCTTAAAGTAGATACCATATAATGTGCTGGCTTAAGCAATGCAGATTTATTAGCTTATGTTTTGAGGCTGTAAAAATGTCTAAATCAAGGCAATGCTTTCTCTTCTTTTACCAGCTACTGGTGATCCTTGGCTTCTCTGCCACATGGCAAGGTACATGGCAATGTCTGCTGTCTCTCCCTTTACTTCTGCTTTCTTGCTTCCATGGTGCCCTCTCCCTGCCCCCCACTCCCTGCAGAAGAGAATTAAGACCCCTTCTGAATGAGGTTTGTCATACTATAAATGAAGTAACATCATGAACAGATCCTACACCCATAGGAATGGATTACATTTAAGAACATGTTTTTCTGGAATACATACAGCTTCAAAACACCACACTAACTATTAGGAAATGCAATGCAAAACCACAATGAAATACCATTTCACACTCACTAGAATTGCCACCATTTAAAACAAAGAAACAGAAAAAAATAAGTGTGGGAGGGGATGTGGAAAATAGAAACACTAATTCATTGTTGGTGGGAATGTAAAGTGGTGTGACCACTGTGGAAAACAGTTTAACAGCTCCTAGGAAAATTTAGTATAGGATTGCCACATGACCCAGCCGTCCCTACTAGGTGTAAACTCAAAAGATTTTAAAGCTGGGACCTGAATAGATATTGGCACACCAAATGCTCAGAGCAGCATTATTCACAATTACCAAAAGACGGAAGCAAGTCAAGTGTCTATCAATCAATGAATGGATAAGTAAAATGGAGTATATACACACAATGCAGTATTATTCATCATAAAAAGGAATGAAGTTCTGATAAATGCAACAACATAGATGAACACTGAAGACATTCTTCTGAGTGAAATAAGCTGGACACAAAAGGACAAATAGTGTATGACCTTACTGATATGAAATAATTAGAATAAGCAAACTCGTAGAGTTAGAATTTAGAAAATAAGTTACCAGGGGCTGAATAGGGTATAGAGAATGGGGAGTTGATGCCTTGATATGTACAGAATTTCTATTTAGGTTGATTGTGAAGTATTGGTCATAGAGGGTAGTGATGGTGGTACAACAGTATGAATTAACAGCACTGAATTATACATTTTAAAGTGGTTTAAGATGAAATTTTAGGTTGTATATATGTTACTATAATAAAAAAATTTTTAAAAACATAGGACTGTACATCACAGTGAGCCATATTGTAAATGATAAACTATAGTTAATAGTACAATGATAAAAATGTTCTTTCATGAATTGTTACAAATGTACCACACTAATGCAAGGTGCTGATAGGGTGATTTATGGTAGCTCTGTATTTCAGGCACTATATTTTCCTGAAAACTTACAACTTCTATAATTTAAAAATTATCAAAAATAAAATGTTCAAAAAAGCAAGTCTTCCATATATGCTTGGAAAAATATGGTCTGATAAATTTTAAAGTTGCATACCTTAAAAATATTTTAAAAGACTGAAATTATACAAAGTATTTTCTCTGACCATAATGGAATGAAGCTGGAAATCAACAACAGGATGAGAACTGGAAAATCCACAACACTCTAAGATCTGAAGAAAACATTTTGGAGAGAGCCAGGAAATCCAGCAGAACAATGAGAGAGGAAAGAATCAGTAGAATCCACACATCCAGAGACTTTTGGAGATGAAGAAGGAAAATGCCCCTGGGGAGCTTCATGAGACCTGGAGAGAAAGTTAGCAGACATGTTCACCATGTGCCTTTCCTGTTGCGAGAGAAACTGTGGACTTCATCGGCCTTTCTTGAGTGAAGATAACTTCATGTAAGTGCCTTAATTTGGACATTATTATAAATTTTCTTTAATTGGGACATTTTCATGGCCTTAGAACTGTAAAGTTGCAACTTATTAAATTTCCCTTTTTAAAAGCTGTTCCAGTTTTGGTATATTGCATTCCAGCAGCTGGCAAACTAAAACACTAGCTAACTCATTTTACAAAGCTAACATCACTTGAGTACCAAAACCAGGTAAAGATGCTATAAGAAAGGAAAACTACAGACCAATCTTCCTAATGAACATAGATACAAAAATTCTCAACAAAATACTAGCAAATTGAATCCAACAATACATTAAAAGAATTAGACACCATAATCAAGTGGGGTTTATGCCAGCAATGTAAGGATGGTTCAACACAAGAAAATCAATTAATGTAATACAGCCCATTAACAAATCTAAAGGGAAAAATCACATGATCATCTCAAGTGATGCTGAAAAGCATTTGACAAAATTAAACATTCTTTTCTAACAAAAACATTTCTACAGGTAGGAATTAAAGGTAACTTCCTAAATATGATAAAGAGCATATATTACAAATCCATAACCAGCATAATACTCAATAGAGAGAGACTGAAAGCTTTCCCCCTAAGATCAGGAACAAAACAAGGATGTCCACTGCACCACTATTAGTCAACATTGTACTAGAAGTTCTCAGCTAGAACAATCAGAGAGGACAAAGAAATAAAAGGCATCCAAATTGGAAAGGAAAAAG
Source organism: Tamandua tetradactyla (assembly GCF_023851605.1). Lineage (NCBI taxonomy): Eukaryota > Metazoa > Chordata > Mammalia > Pilosa > Myrmecophagidae > Tamandua > Tamandua tetradactyla. Next base: position 6,639,817 of record NC_135346.1, on the reverse strand, counting down.
TAAAGCTTTCTTAATTGAAGATGGCATGATACTATACTTGGAAAATCTGGAGAAATCTATAGCAAAGTTACCTGAACTAATAAACAGATTCAGCAAGGTGGCAGGATATAAAATTAATGTGCAAAAATAAGTAATATTTCTATTTGGAAAATAGACAAACTCAAGTCAATTGAGAAAATAATCCATTCAAAATAGCAACTAGAAGAATCAAGTATCTAGGAATGAACTTAACTAGGGATGTAAAGGACTTGTACACAGAAAACTATACAACATTGTTAAAAGAAATCAAAGATCTAAATAGGTGGAAAGACATTCCATGCTCATGGATAGGAAGGTTAAATGTAGTTAAAATGTCAATTCTACCCAAATTGATCCACAGATTTAATGCAGTACTAATCAAAGTTCCAACAACCTACTCTGAAGACTTGGAAAAGCTAGTTACCAAATTCATCTGGAAGGGAAAGAGACCCCGAATAGCTAAAAGCATCCTAAAACAGAAGAACAAAGTGACAAAGTGGGAGGATTAATACTGCCTGACTTTAAAACTTATTATAAAGCCACAGTGGTCAAAACAGGGTGGTACTGGCACAAAAATAGAAGTAGTGACCAATGGAATCAAATTCAGAATGCAGAAATAGACCACCAAATCTACAGTCAACTGATATTCAACAAGGCACCCAAATCCACTGAACTGGGACAAAATAGTCTTTTCAATAAATGGGCATGGGAAAACTGGATGTCAATCGCCAAAAGAATGAAATAGAACCTTTACCTTACACCCTATAGAAAAATTAACTCAAAGTAGACCAGACACCTAAATATAAGATCCAGTACCATAAAGCTCCTAGAAGAAAATTTAGGGAAACATCTTCAAGACCTAGTAATAAGAGATAGCTTTCTAAACTTTATACCCAAAGCACAAGCAACAAAAGAAAAAATAGGTAAATGGGAACTCTTCATAATCAAATGCTATTGTGCCTCAAAAGACTTTGTCAAATAGATGAAGAGGCAGCCAATCAATGGGAGAAAATATTTGGAAATCACACATTAGATAATTTCTATATGCATAAAGAAATCATACACCTCAACAACAAAGAAAGAATAAACAACCCAATTATAAAATGGGCTAAAGATATGAATAGGCATTTTTCCAAAGAGCAGATTCATATAATTCATAACAGCACATGAAGAAAAAAAAAGCACAAGGAAAAAAAAAGTGCATGAAAAGATGCCCATTTTCATTAGCTATAAGGGAAACGCAGATCAAAACTACAATGAGATACCACTTCACACCTATAAGAATGGCTGCTATTAAACTAACAGAAAACTACAAATGTTGGAGAAGACGTGGAGAAACTGGGACAGTTGTGCACTGCTGGTCGAAATGTATAATGGTACAGCATCTATGGAAGACAGTTCGGTGGTTCCTTAGGAAACTAAATATCAAGCTGCCCTATGACCCAGCATTAGCACTACTTGGTATATACCCAGAAGAGCTGAAAGCAATGACACAAACACGCATTTGCACACCGATGTTCATAGCAGCATTATTCACAATCACCAAAAGATAGAAACAAACCAAATGCCCATCAACAGACAAGTGGATCAACAAAATGTGGTATATACATACGATGGAATGTTATGCAGTAAGACAAAATGACATCCTGAAGCACATGACAAGATGGATGAGCCTGAGGACATAATGCTGAGTGAAATAAGCCAGACACAAAAGGATATGGTATGACTCCACTTTTATGACCATGGTAAAAGTAAAATCAGAGGTTATAATCCAGAATATAGGGGACCTAGAGATACATGGAAGAAGAGATGGGTGAACGGTTAGCTAATGAGGTTGAACTATAATGTAAGGCAATAGACAGAAGTGAAGGTGGTTCTCTAGTCAGTTTGTAATTTACATTACTGTATTGAAGGGGAACATGATTGAAAGGGGTTATATAAACTTATGTGTTCCACTGATTAACACTACAAATATGAATCAGTTCTTGCATGAACTACTGCAAAGGTATGAATCTTGCATAAAGATTTATAAGTTCGGGGGATGGGGGAAAACTGCTATTGCAGGCTATGGGCTATGTTTAACAGGAAAACACAGCACTACCACAGCAACAGCAGCGGTACATAAAGGGGGGAGGGAGTTAAGATGTAAGGGGAGGTTTAGATTTTCTGTTTGGTGAAGATGTGTTTACTGGTTATTGTTCACTTGGGAACAATGAAATTATCTAAAATTGAGAATGTTGATGGACTGTTGACTTTGGACATTATACGTGATGCCTAATGAATGCAGGTGGCTGAAGGATGCACTGACTGAGAAGTAGATTGGCAAACAATGGCATGTGCATATGAATGAATAGTGGTCTGTGACAAGAAGGAATGAAATTGTGGAGCATGCAACACTGTGAATGAACCTGTGGGACATTTGGTGAGGCAAAATAAGCCAGAAACAAAACAAAAGAGCAAATATTGTATGGTCTCATTTATAAAATACATATAAGAAAACAAAGGCCTTCATTGTAAGCTCTTATAGAAGTCACATTTAGTCCTGAGTGGTAATTATTTCTGGATTTGGGGAGGTTGTTTTATATATGTATAACCTGGTATTTAGAGATAAGAACAAAACTGATCAGGTCGGGTTAAGGTAATTCAGAATACAGCGGTTTCAAAATACCTTCCCCGGGGGCGTTTACTTTTCTTTATCTCCAAAGGTCTCTATCTGTGTCAATTCTGAAGCTTTTTCCAATGTGTTTCCCTCTTCAACAACTCCAGTAAGCAAACCCAACTTGAATGGGTAGAGACACACTCCACTGAAACCACCTAATCAAAAGATCCTACCACAATTGGGTGGGCCACATCTCTATGCAAATAACTTAATCAAAAAAGATGCCACCCAACAATACTGAATCAGGGTTAAAGGGCATGGCTTTTCTAGGGTACACAACAGTTTCAAACCAGCACACACCCTGAGGTTCATCGCAGCATTTTTCACAGTTACCAAAAGACGGAAGCAACCCCCAAGTGTCCATTGACTGATGAATGAATAAACAAAAAATGTAGCATATACATGCTATGGAATATTATTCAGCCTCAAAAAGGAATTAAGTTTTGATGCATGCAACCCTGTATGTATCATTTTCATGTATGAACTTTGAAGGCATTAGGCTGAGTAAAAGAAGCCAGACACAAAAGGACAAATATCCTACAACCTCACTGATAGGAAATAATTAGAATAAGCAAACTCACCGAGTTAGAATCTAGAATACAGGTTACCAGGGGCTGGACTGGGGGTAGAGAATGGAGAATTAATGCTTACATTGTTCAGAATGTCTAGGTTGATTATAAAATGTTAGAAATGGATGTTAGTAATGGTAGCACAATATCATGAGTGTAATTAACAGCACTGAATTACATATGTGACTGTGGTTAAAAGGGGAAATGTCAGGTCACCTATAAATTACTAGAATAAAAATGAAAAGATAAAATATAGGCATGTATAACAATGAACCCTGTTGTAAACAATGGACTATAGTTAACAGCACAAGCATAAAAATATTTATTCGTGAATTATAACAAATATGTCACACTAATAGGATAAGTATATGGGAAAAAGTAAACCTAATATAAACTATGAATTTGTAGTTCTTTCATCAGTTGTAACAAAGTGAGCACACCAATGCAAGGTGTCAACCAAAGGGAGGTACAGGGGAAACTGTTTATGATTTTTCTATAAACCTATATCTTTAACTAAAAAAATGTTTAAGTAAATTAGATAGCATTTCTCATCTCTCTCCTAGAACTCTCCATGAGCTACTCTTAAATATAAATAGATAGATAAAATAAAGGTTTGCTGTTCTGATGAGAAGGTGACGAGTATTTTTTCCTCAATACCCAAGTATTTTTGTGGCCATGGTTTGACCTGCCCCGCTCTGACCCAAATCCTGCCAATTTTTGTACAATAGGTTTACTCTGTGCATGTATATCAGAATGCATTTCTTTTATATATTTAGAAAAAGCTCTTTTCAGCAGGCCCCATGACCAGAGAAACCAACTGAGTATTTGGGCAGCTGTTCTTTAACCAAACAGTAGCTGTCTTGGAATTTGACTTGGTAGTTAGAGGTAAGGAGATATAGCAAGAAGAAACCCTCAAGAAACCTGATCCTGACATATTTTCCAGCTGGTGAGGCTATCACTGTTCGTTTTTAAAACGGGATCTATTTCAATCACCAGTTACCTTGGCAGAAGAAGCAAAGAATGTGTTTCTTCCTAAATCCTCTAATTCTGTAGCTCTCATTTCTCTCCAGCAAATGGGTCTCAAGGTCCATCAAATCATCCATTCTATTCATATGTTCTCAACGAAACTAGAATAGAGAGCACCTACAGTGCACACTGGGGTAACATTTCCTGTGGTTTGTCCCTCTTTCCTATGTCTTCTCACTGAAAGAAGATGGAGGAAGTCTCTGGAGAGAGTACTAGCCAGGTACAGACAGACAGATATTAGCTACTTCAAATATCTAACTAATGCTGAGTTTCTACGGCGCTTTGAAGTACTACAGAAATTCATACAAAACTAGGGACAAAGTTCTAACAGTGCATCCCAGATACCAAGGTAAGCAATTCAATTATGAGTTATAATATGGTATAATAAATACCAATATTAAGTCATTTCACAATGTATATGAAGGAAAGCAAGCTAAATCAGGAGTGTGGAAAGGTAAAAGAAAATGCAAACATGCATAAAGGCATGCAAAGGAGCCAAGAGTGAAGCCAATACAAAATTTGCATGAGCAATTCCTACATACTTGCTCTGAACCACAGAATGTGCATGCAGTAGATGAAGCTGGGCACAAATTCATTTGTGTAGCTCCTCCCATCAAGAAGAATTTAGGGGACTGCCTTGTGATTTATTAAACAATGAAAGGCAGCAGAAGCAGCACTGCACCTGTTCCGATGCCTCATGTTACCTTAGAGCCTCTGCTCTCTCCCTCTCTTGGAACCCAGTGTCCCTGGGAAACATCTCTCACCTGTAGCTGACTGGAATCATCTTAGACCAGCCAGTTCAGGTGAGCCCCCCACATGACTGTCACCACACAAGTAACCCAGCATGACCAGGAAGAAACATCCAGCTGAGCCCAGCACACATTTCCGATCCACCAAACTGAGTAATAAGATGTGTGTTGCATAAGACACCAAGTTTGGGGGCAATCTGATCTGTAACTGGCTAAATGCAGCATTAAGCTCTTCAACAGCCAACGCAAAAAGGGCCATCTTTTCATTTATCCAATTCAAAGTGTCCATGTGATAAAGCAAAGCAATTGAATCACCTCACCAAATTAGATGATTCTACAAGAGTGTGACCTCTTGTGCTTCTCAGGCTCCTGCAGTGCAGATGGACAGCTCGGCCACATATCCTGATGCCCACTGCATTTCTCATGAGTCCTTGCCATGCTGACATCTCAACTACAGAACAACCACCTGCTGTTTATTCCTATCGCACATCAAGGGCAAATGGCACCTTTGGGCTGGATGGGACCTCTAGGAACATCCAGCCCAAAAGCCATGCATCATCCCGACTCCTCTCCTGCCACACGCAACCTCAAATCCTGTGGACGCTGCTCTGTAAATAAGAGCATGTCCCCACTTGTCACCCCTGCCACCACCAACCCCTTGGCTAAAACCACTGTCACCTCTCGCAAAAATTCTTACAATAGTTTCCCTGAATCACCCTCCCGGCACCCACCGTGTGTCCACCACGCTGTCGCCAAAGTTGTCCTTTAAAATGTAAGTCTGGTCACTTCTCTGTGCAAAACCTTCTAGCAGATTCCTCCGCCCCTCAGAGTAAAAACCAACGCGCTTGCAACGACCCATAAAGTCCTTGGCATGATGTGTCCCCATCCACAGGCTTCCGCTGCTCTTTCTTATCTTCTTCCCCTCATTCAGTCCTCTTCTGCCACTGCTGGCCCTGCCTGTTGTCCTTCGAAAAATGCCAGAGGGACTTCTGCCTGAGGCCTGTGGGCTCATGCTGGCCTGGACTCCCTGCCCAGGGACAGCCACTGCCTCCTGCTCAAATGTGAGCCTCCCGGTAGCTCTCCGGATAAGCCTTTATTTTTAAAATTGCAAATCCTCCCATCTGCCCAGACATGTTCTCTTCTCATCTACTTGACTGCTCTCCATTGCACCTGTGTCTATCCAACACCTTGTCTATTTACCACCTGGATCCCTCCACTCAGCTGTTAAGGTCACGGGCAAGGACTATGTGTGGTTTCGGCTCCGTTTGCATGACCTAGAACAGGGCCTCGTACAGAATAAGCAGGTAAATAATTCTTCAATGAATAAGTGAAGGAAGGTGGGAGACAAAATGCAGCTTAAGGCTTCAATACGTACTACTGAATATGTACTCTTTTTTTGCTTTCTTTATTCATTCAAAAATATTTACTATATTAAGAATGTGAAATGTGCAAGCATTTAAATTCTGAGGGTCCTGCTGGAAATGGAAACATTGTATAACATATATGCTAGAGAAGAGGCATAAAATGAAAAGTAAATAAATAGGAATAGATCAGATAGCGACAAGAACTATGAAGACTATAAATGCAGTGAAGAAACTCAAGGAGAATGACTGGGGCAGGGCTACCCTACAACTTCCGAGGAGCTAGCACCGAGTTGCTAAAAACTAGCAATGCAAAACTCTGCAGGCAGGGGAGGGGGCAGAAAGTGCAGGCAGAGAGACGGCAAGTGCAGAGGACTCAAACTGATACCGCACTTGGAATGTTCATGGGGGGAAAAGTGTAATATAGTGAAACGCAGTGAAAATGGAAGGTTAGAAAGAGGTCCTAGAGAGGTGGAGGGTGAAGAGGCTTAAGGCCTTGGGAAAGAGATTGAGATGATTGGCGTTAAGTCACAGCCTGGGAGAAACAGGATGCACCACAGGTAATGGAGTGATTGAACCTAGATGGTTCAGGTCTCCTCCAGCTGGAGGCTGTTGGACCGAGCCGTGAAGGAAGGGCAAAAAGCTGGGTGCCAGCCAGGAGGCAGAGGCAAGACCCAGGAGATGCAGCAGAGGTGGTAGAAAGGGTTGCTTCTGGATATATGCACGGTAGAGCCAACAATGCTGATGGAACTGATATGGAATATAAAAGTGGGGGAAGGAATAATGGATGATCTTCGGATAAGGAGCTTCCCGAGTCTACCAAGACAGCCATCTAAGGGGACAGCCCTTACTGCCATTTAACAGTGAGGCTGTGGCAATACCACACAATTTCAGTGTGTCCCTTTCGAGGCAGGATAGGGAAGGAGGGAGGGGGAAGTGACCCTAAACTCCATAACAAGAAGTTCCTTTTGGCGCATACCCAGCCCTCACTCAGGGCAGTGCCTGAAGAGGGCCAGTGAAAAGGTGCAGCTCATTCACCCCTATTAGCACAGCCAGAGGGGGAAGGGCCCCGCCAAGTCCTTATAGTGCAGGATCCCGACCTCAGAGGGCTTCTCCTCCTGTGGAGAGTGCCCGCGCTCACCCCTTCCAGCGTGTACTCCCACCATGCACTAAAGTTTTGAGCTGGGCACACCGCTGGTCTTTGGCCGTGCACACTGACTAGTCTTCCAGTCCTTTCCTGGGGCTGACTTTCCTGCAGCTGAATTAGGACCCTTCACGGCACCAGTCAGCCCCAGGTCAGGTCTAGACTTCTCCAAGAATTCCCAAGGCTCTCTGTCCAGCATCCAACCAAGAATTCCCGGGGCTCTCCAGCTAAAAGCTCCCCACATGGAGCTTATTAAACTATTTGGCCATGACACTGACTAGTCCTTGAATTCTTTCCTGAGACTAAATCAAGCACCCTCACGGCACCAGCCCTTGGCTCAGGTCTCGATTTCTCCAACAACTCCTGAGGCAGTCCAGCTTCACTTTGTAGCTGCCCTGATAGGAGCTCTGCAAAGGGAAAGCGTCTACTGGGATGAATTATTTGAAACCACCATACTGTTTTTTCCAAGCAGGAGACTTAATTGCCCCTTCCACCAGGTTGACATGAATCCCATTAGGATACTTTTGCTTACCAGGAAGCTGTTGCCCCGAAATATAGCCTGGTTTATCATCAGTATTATCTCATAAATGGACAGAAAAGAATATTTTCTCCAATTGCCATGTCCAGGGAGGATTCCATAATATTTGAAAGTTGCATGAGCATTAAAGAGCAAAGAAAATCTAAGACAAACAAAGTCCAACCGCAAGCTTCACCCAGGGGCCACTTTGCTCTCAGAATCCGGCTCTGCTCTACACATCCATTCCACATATGGAGCAGGAAGCAGGTCCTTGGAAATAAGAAACCACAACTCAACTGGTGCCCCACATCCTAAGAAAATGTAAAAGAAGAAAGAGCATTCAAGAAATTTGGATCAGTAAAACATCACCATCATGTGGATAATCCTTTCCCAAAGGAAATGAAGGGGGGAAAAAAAGGCAAATAGAAAGATCTGGCGATATACCAATAATATGAGGAAGAAGGAAGACACGCATTAGAAAGCAAATTAATAATTCAGCAATTAGCAAATCCCTTAGAGCCTCCAATTCCCATTATATTTCTCTTCTCCAAATGTGGTTCTTAAAATAGCAGGAAAATGGACCCTCTCCCACCAACCTGTTCCCTAAATGAAGAAGAATTTCTTCCCAATTAGATGGTGAGAAATTCACTCTACTTTGGATAGTCATGAATCAGACCTGCCACAAGGGTGGTTCAAAATGCAAAGATTTTAAAACCTTCCCCAGGGGAGATGCTGAATGAAACAACTGAATCCCCAAACTTTGCTTGAAAATCTACCACTCCCCACAAACATGATTTATTCACAGACCTAGCCCAGGGCCAAGCAGCACTTAAACTCAAACAGTCAGGTTAATTACCCAAACAACCCCCCATTAAAAGCATACTGCTGAGAGAAGTTTGGTGAAAACTGGTGGAAAACTGCAAGAGCCCTGAAGCCATAAAACCAAGGCTCTAAAAATAAAACCGCACCTATCAAAATGAAGGATGAGAAACAGATAAGAAAATAATGAGAAACAGATGACAAAGCTATTTTCCATTGTGGTGTTGCTCTTTTTTATTTTCTTTTAAGTTTTGAGTTTTTGTTCTGAAAAGAGTTTTAGATGGGGGTTCTGAAGATTGCTTCATGCATTGCCTTCCATCCCTGCAAAAGGAGAGCAGGAATCACTGAGAAACTCAAAGAGAAACCCTTGGTTTCTGTGTCTTAGAAGACCTGGAGGACCCAACTACATTCAGAAGCTCATCAATGAGGGATTCCTCCAAAGGCATAGGGAAGCTGCTTTGGGGAAGGGGTGGGGTAGGGGGTGGGAAAATTGTGGGAGGTGGCCTGCTGCTGAACCCATGAATGGTTTTTATGATTCTCTTCCGGTCACTCTCCCCACCCACAGCTAACCATTGAAAAACCAATGCAAAATGATATTAACTCCTCAGCAATTCCAAGAAGAGTCTCTGACTAAAATAAAATACCACTCCCCCCTTAGTCCATCTCAAGGTCTAAAAGAACATTCTCTCCTGGTTGGCAGAGGATGGGAAAGTGCATTTTATGTCCCTTTGGTGGAGAGGGGAGTCTTCATCATTGTTTCTAATGATGAAAATTTCTTCTGAAATTTGTCTTTTAATGTGAGGAACAATCTATTTGAAATTACAGGCTTCGTTTGGATAAATTCTGGGCCTCTTTGAAAAAATTTTTCTTTATCACTCAATAAAGAAGTTACTATCAACCATGAAGACACCTTTTGTGGTTGACCTCTGGGCTCACCTAGACAGTATAAAGAAGTACAGAGACAACTGTCTTCAAAATTAGACAACAAGGATCTAAGGTCCAATTCCGACAAGTACTAGCTCCATGACCTCGGCAAATGTTTTTCCTTTTTTTTTTTTTTTGCATGGGCAGGCACCGGGAAGTGAACCCGGGTCCCCAGCTTGGCAGGTAAGAACTCTGCCACTGAGCCACGGTGGCCCACCCTTGACAAATTATTTTACCATAGTAAGCCCCAAATTCCTCAGTGGCAAAGTCAGGCTGGTAAATTGATTTCTTTGTCCCAATAAAAGACATGTTCTTAATCTTAATCCATGTTCCTGGGGTTGTGAACTCATTTGTGAATAGCTGAATTACCAGTTAAGGTATGGACTTCTTTGTGACTAGGATCTTCTAAAACTCTATTTAGGTGTGGTTCAGCTGAATCAGGGGGACCGTAAGCTGCCTAACTAGAGGCTTTATAAAGAGAAAGCCATAGGAGAAGGTCAAGAACATCAACATGTGACAAGAGTCCAAGTTACAAACCAAGAAACCCCAAGGATTGTGGCAAGCCAATGCCAGAATGCTGCAGAATTTGAGGAGAAAGTATGGTCTTGCCAAATCCTTGATTGTGGACCTCTGGCCTCTGAAACCATGAGCCAATGAATTCTTGTTGTTCAAGCCAACCCTTTGTGTGGTATTGGTCACAGCAGTCCTGGCCAGCTAAGACAATTGGGATCATATTATTTACATCCACAATTTGCTGCAGGGATTAAATTAAATAGGTATTTGGAAGTCCATGGACAGGGTGAGGCATAGAGAAAGTCCTTGGCATCTGTCCATTTCTCTCTCATGCAGGTTCTCCTCTAGGTGAGGCTCCATGCTAAGATCAGGATACTCAAATGACCCATTGCTCCCTTCAGGTCTCGCCATGTGTAGAAATCTTGGTTAGAAGATGGGGAACAAATTCTTTTGGTGTGACCTTCAACTGTCTTTAGTGTTATGGGTCAAAATTAACCTACTCAATGATTTGGCAAAACTTTTTCTAGACCTCAGGTATCGGAAAGCTGTCAAACAGCACATAATCTCTGCCAACCGAAAAATGTCAGCACCTTTTTCTAGTTGTCAGTCCCTCTCTCCTTAAACCCCCTAGAAAAAGCAAGTTGCCTAGGGACCCCCCACTCAAATTATACCTTGATCAAAGAAAGCAAAGAATGAGCCCGGGGAGCATGTGGACCAGTCCTGACCAAGGTGGAACTGGGCTTCATTCTCCAAGACTTCATTTTGGGTAGCATTTAGGGAATCACTTTTTGTCTTCTTGTCATTCTTGGCACAGTGATAAAAGGCACATGCAACAAGAAGCTAAAGTACAATACCCGAGCAGCATCACTGCTTGGAAAGTGCAGCGTAATTGAGTGAAGCTAACCAGGAAAGAGAGTGTTGTGTTTAAGTATGAGCTGATTTCGGAAGGCAAAGGAGGTGTAAAAAACACCCTCTTTAATAAGGGGGTGGGGGTGGAGGAACCTGGGGACGGAGCTTTGCCTAAGTCACATTAACTTATAAAGGCACATCTTATAAAGACATTGTTGCTGAATTGTCAATATTGAGAAATATGATGCATTCTTTGTTGAATTTGGAAAGTATTTACTGTGAGTTCCAACAATAAACTGGAACAATGTGAGGTTTAAGCATGCAGCATTTCTGAGAATTATCTAATACTGCCCACAGGATAGGCCTGTCCTCATAGTCCCCACCTGCACCTCACATTCTCCGTGGGATTTGGGACACTGCCCTAAGTGTAATCCAGGGAGACCACCATGCCAGATTTAGAATACCCATTTTTGGTAGAGTTACCCTTCAGCTTTTACCCGGTTTCTAAGTGGGCCCAGAGGAAGCCAGGGGAGTTCAAGGAATCTTAGGAAACACTATTTGTTCTTGGGAAAGTTTAATTTGTTGATTAAGTGGGATTGGAGCAATGCCACTTACAACAGATGCTTTAGCAGAGAGGGACAGTAAAACAAACGATTGCTTGACCGTTTGGCATGTGCAGAGAATCTGGGTAAGAATTACTGGTGTTTAATGACCTAATGACAGCAAGGTCAGCCAATAGCACTGTTTGGAAAGAATCAAATGCCACTCCTTGGTGGAGCTCCAGCATAATCATGGTGCGGCACAGGGAGTCCCTGCATGTGTTAACTGTCCCAGGGGGGTATTAACACCTCTAACAAATAGCCATAGAAGAATTTTATAAACTATGATTTTAGAGTATAGGTAATATGTATTAACTAATAAGCTAGTTTTCACATCTGTCCACAAGGTGTCCGGCCGTGGAGGACACAAGACCCCAAAGATGGTGCCAAGCAAGGCCCATGATGAAAATGAGCTGGGTAAGACCAGGTCAGGTGTCCAGGGTGTCTGAGCGAGCATGTGGACAGCAGGGCTTCAGAGAAGCACAACCCTGTTCAGAGCAGGGATTTGCACGCTCACCAACCTCAAGGCCATATCTAATGCCTAGGTTCAGAGTCGGGGCAAGCCTGGGTCTCTCCTATCAACACCTAAGGGGCCAAAACTGTAGTAAGAATCAGTGACCTCCTCCAAGGAAGTGCACGACTCTCTAAGGTGACCAGCAGCTGGTGACCAATGGGTCAGCTGCAACAAAGGGCCAAAAAGAGCAGCTGCTGGTCTCTGTGTCCAGCGCCAGAACCAGGTGTGTACATCACACACAGACGGCACGTGTGATTCAGGAAGTCAGACAGCCCACCAGCAAGGCCGCGTGTGTGGGCCTGCTCCCACCCATCTCCCACCTCTTACACACGTGCAGCACATGCACGCACGCGCACACACACAGCTCAGTATGGCCCAAGTACCAAAACAGCCTGGTGAAGAAGACATCGTACTGAGTTAGCAACCACTAAGCATGGATTCTCGTTCAAGTTCTACTACTTTGGTCGTGTGACCAAGGCAAGGAGTTCTCCGTGGCGCCTTGTTTTGTTTTTCTAATCTGTAGAATAAAAGGACTGTGTCCAGATCATTCCCAGGGTCCCTTCCAATTTGACCAAACGTAGGGTCCGTTTTCCCTCCTGACCCGCTTCTTGCCTTCTGTTCCCTAACTCAAAAGCTCACCACTTCTGGGACCTTCCTTCACCAGGCTTGGCCTCCCACCACGGCGTCCAGAGTGAATACGGGAAGAAGGATGAAGAAGTTCCTAAGGTACGGGGTTATGACTTATGCTCAAGGAAAACCCGTGGGCAGAGGGGGACATCGGCAGCAGGCACAGGCCTGCCCCAGGCCGAGGACCCCAGCCCGCAGCACGCTTCACCACAGCCTCCAGGCCACTGGACACACCGGGGACAGTCTCGCCACCCGGGAAAGCAGAATCTTCCTGAACTCCTGAGTCCTGAGCCCGGCAGTCAGGGGCGAGGCATCTCCACCCTCTGGAATCCTGCGCCTTCCCCGCCCCATTTCCCTTCCCTTGATCTACCTCTTTCTTCCACCAGGCCAAAGCCAGACACTACAGTGTCTCTCTAGTCCCTTAGATGTCTGCAGGGGGCATTTAATAGCAGAGGATTATACCATATCCAACGGGCTGCAGGGAGGGGGGAGGCATCGTTTATGTTTCTCCTGATACACGCTCAGCTCTTTCTCAGTGACCCTCCCACGACCTCCCTGGGCTCCCCCTGTCTGTGGCATGGCCTTCTTTCAGTTAAAAAGCCTACATGTTTTCTCCACCTGAACTTCTCGACTCCCTTCATCCACACAGTTTACACGGTCTGGCACTGAGCCCGCTGAGGCTGTTGGGGAGCTCAGGGACTGGGAGACCTGGCAGAGCTCTGGGTCATGCAGCGACATACACTGGCTCCAAAGGGAAGTCAGGGGGCAATGGCTGGTGGGTGGCCCCCAGGCCCCTGGCTGCCTCTGCCGAGGTCTCTCATTACTCCTCTTGCCAGCAAACCCCAGAGCTTCCAAAAGGCTCAGATGTGTCTGTGCCACATTGTCTGGAGACTCCATGGAGCCGACACGTTCAATAAAGACCAGTGGACTTTTACAATAAGTAAAAGTGGAGCATTGTAGGGGTGCCAGGTGGCCCCTGCGGGGAGCAGAAGTCGTGAGCCCAAAGGCATTCTGTGGTCAGCCCTTCCTGGAATCCAACGTGAGGGTCGGGGACTGATGCTGTCACTTGACTCCATTACAATTCCCTGCCCCCGAGACTGCTTACCCCTTCTAGCGGCGTAAGCTGCACTTGTGCTCCAGGCAACAGCAAGCAGGCGTTCCAAAGAGCCTGAAACTGCTGTACAGATTGCAAGCAAATGGCGGTAGCTCTCCACTGTCTTCCTTCTGGATGGAGCAGGAGGGGCCTCAGGTTTTATGGAAGTGCAGTTAAAAGATGCTCTCAGGGGAAACGTGACGTTGGAACTTTATAACACTAACATTCTTTTTGTGGCCCTTTTCATAAAATGGGCTTCAAAGCCACATTATGTCATGCTGAGGATGAAAAGGGGCTGTGTTCAAAAAGGGAATTTCATTATTAACATCTCCACGGTTAACCCAAGTGCCAACACTAACAGACCAGCCTAACCCTCTGGCAATTCGCTGCCATTTAATATATATTTAGAGCCCACCCTCTGTGAAGAAATGTAGAGAACACACCGGGACCCCTTCCCAACTGGACTTTACAGCCCCAAAAATGCAAAGCCCACATCTGGCATATCCTTTGCATATGGATATAAAAATTCCACACAGGATGGCCCAATCGTTTTAGGGTCCTATAAACCTTAATATCTGATAGGTATACACTCTCTCTGTCTCTCTACTCCCCAATGAAACACTTTATGGAGATTCAGAAAGAACTAATAGTTTTCTTCTTCTTTCTGTTTCTCTGGTATTCAACCTAATGCTGTGCCCCAAAAGCCTGTCCTGTGACAGGAACTCTGCCAGGTACAGGAGCACAGAGCTGGGAAACTGACGGCACGTGCTCACAAATGCCTCGGACTAGAAAGAAAGATGGCAAGATGGCAGGCATGGCAGACGAGGGTGGTGGGGTATTCTCCAGAATATGAAAAATATCCAAGCTAAGGAGCTTGGATACTGTAAACAAAGAGGGTGTTGCGTTGTGGGGGGCGGGGGTGAGGTGTGGCAGTGAACTTTGCAAGTCAAGGTGGAAAGTGGTCGTTTGTCATTCAGAGAGATGAGCCTGGTGGCTGGGAGAAGGCAATCAGATGGGGCAGGATGAAGGCAGGGAAACTAGAGGACAAATCTGCGGAAATGGCCCAAGCAGAGATGATGACAGTGGAGCTCTAAGACCGTAGATGGCCGAGCCTTTCCAGGAGGTACGCAGGCAAATTCTCAAACTCCACGTGTACTTTCCCCAACCTGGTCAATCTGAGAACATGCCTGCAGTGACTGGTCCTGTTTCCAGTGGTTCTTCGTCCACAGTCACCCCTTTTTCACTCCAAAGAGAGAAAGGCAAGCCCCCCACCCACCGAGAATCTTGCTATGGTGTAACGTCGCAGGGTGACAACACCCTTAGGTGGGAAGGGAGGAGATACAACAAAGGGGCAATTCAAAACAAACACCCAAGACGCCCATTCATCTGATCAAGAGATATATGACCAAAAAATTTTTACTTTTTATATAAATGTGCTTTTTACATAAACGTATACTCATTAATTATCAAGATTTGTAATATGTTTGTGTGGTTTTGGTCAATATTGCACTAGTATTATTTATAGTAATAACACTAATCACATTTTTTTAATTACATGTGAACTTATTGACACAAAAAATTTGTTAATGTTTTAAATGTCAAGTTATCTATACTTTGTGGAAAGTAAATATACTGGGCGGATCACTAAAATACTTTCAAGTATAAAAATATATCACATTAGAATAAAGTTCTATTTTATGGAAAATAGAATTTAAAAAGGAAAAGGAATATCTTCATATACATGTAGACACAATTCATATTTTTAATTTATATACAATAAATTTCATTCTTTTTGGTTTATAGTTCCATGAACTTTGGAAAATGTATCTACCACCACAATCAAGATACCGAACAGCTCATTCACCCCCACAGTTCCCACATGCTGTCTCTCTGTAGTTATCTCTTCTGCCAATCCTGCCAGCAACCCCTGATTGCCTCTATATCATTCTGTCTTTTCCAAAATGCCATATAATTGGTGTCATACAACCTTTAGGGTCTGATTTCAACCCTTCTATTGCACTTGACAATACTTCCTTCCTTTTTATTGCTGAGCAGTATTCCCACCATGCAAATGTATTCCAGTTTATCTAGGGCATTTGGGCCGTCAAAGTTTTGGGCGACTAAGAGTAAAGCTGCTATAAACATCTGCATGCTGCCCTTTGTGTGAATTTGTGTTTTGATTTCATTTGGGTAACTACCCAGAAGTGAAACTGCTGGGTCATGAGGTAAATATATTTTTAACCTTATAAGAAACTGCCACACCACTTTCCAAAGTGTCTGTACCATTTTACATAAACACAGCAACATACGAGAGTTCCAGTTGCTTCATTACCACACCAGCACTTAGTATTGTCTATTCATTTTTTTCATGATTTTAATCATTCTAATAGATGTATAATGATATTGCCTTATAATTTTTAATATAGTTTTTATTGGAGAAGTTGTAGGTTTATTATTAAAGTTTTTAATTACTTTTCCCTAAAGACATTGAGCATCTTTTCAAGTGATTATTCACCATTCACTTACCATTCTGTGAAGGGTCCAGAAAATTTGCCCATTTTTTTATTGGGTTGTTTGTTTCTTATTATAGAGTTTTGAGAGTTCCTTATGTATTCTGTATATCTGTTTGCCAGATAAGTGATTTGAAAATATTTTCCCTCAATCAGTGGCTTGTTTTTCATCTTAATAGTCTTTTCATTGAGGAATTTTTAATTTTGAACAAGTCGAATTTATTAATTTTTCTTTTATGGATTATGCTTTTGGCATCACATCTAAAATCTTTGTCTAGTTCAAGATTGTGAAGATTTCCTTCTATATTTTCTCCAAGAAATTTGGGAGTTTAGGTTTTAAACTTAGGTCTATGGTCACATTTAGTAAATTTTTTGTGTAATGTGTGAGGTATATGCTGAAGTTCTTATTTTTGGCATATAGATGTCCGATTATTCCAACACCATTTGCAGAAATGTATTTTTAAATACACGGCCATTAATCACTAGCATTTAGACTTTATTGGATACATTTTAAAGAGTTACAATGGTAATGAAATGTTTATCTTTTAAAATGCCAGTATTCAAAATATGCTGTAAATGACATGCTCTGCAACTATTTGAAATCGTGACAAAACATTTCAGAGAGCAGCTTGATAATATATGTGGGCCATATAGGTTTTGTGTTTTTTTTTTTCAAAATTGTTCTAGGTGATATGCAAACAAAAAACATCTGAAAACTAACCTCAAACATTGACAGAAAAATTATATAGAAAAGGACTTATTGAGAAATATCCTGACTTCAAAGGACTAGTTGTTTGGCACATAGCAGAGGAGAGGATTAGCAGGAAGAAGTCAAAGATGACTCCCAGGTTTCTCGCTTAGGGGAAATCGTTTGGGTGGTATGACTGCTTGCCAAGGCCAGGGCTTAGAGACCAGTTTGGTGTGGGGCATTTATTTGTTGTCTGTGAATTAAAAATGGAAAGGGGCAGTTATTATTTGATGGGGTTTGAGTTCTGTTTTACCTGGAACTGGGTTGCGTGTGTGTGCACACGTGTGCTAAAAGGTGGTTCTATGTGGGATGATTTACTGAACTATAGCTTGCTGTCAGGCTCAGGTTAGTAGGTGCAGAGGTTGTGGGGCACGGTGGGAAAGCAAAGACTCAGGAAACATGCACACCTGAAGCTGGGCTCCTACCTCTGCCACCCCTTAGCTCTGTGAACTCCAGCAAGGTCCCTTGTTTCTCTGAACCTGTTTTCTTTTGGTAAAATGGTGATAACAACACCTACAGGGTGTTAAAGGGAACTTTTAGGGTTAGGGTTAGGGTTAGGATTAGGTGTTAAATGGAACTTTTCCTGTCTTGGAATTGCAATTAAGGACAAAGGGTGACAAGTACCCTCACACACATTCTAAAAAGAGGAGCCAGATAGATTAGGAGGATCTTTTTAACTTAAAAAAAATGTTAAGGTATAATTTCTGAAAAAATTATAAAGCAAACAAAAATATTAGAACATGAACAAGTGTCAAAGATCTTACTCAACTCAGAAATTAATTTTATGAGGGAATCAATAAGATGCTAAGAGGGTTCAAAGAGCACATGGGAAACTAGGTAATTTAATTTAAAAAATTAGGATAACAATGCTTATCCAGCACAAAATGGGTTAAAGTCCTACACACCCATAAATAAAAACCTTTGGGGTTATCCCCCTCCCACCCCACCCCCCCAAGACAAAATTAGTATTTGCATTTCTATCAGACAAAAATCTACATATTAGCCATTAAAGAGAAAGCCAGCCCAAGGTGCAAGCTTGCACTACAGAGAGGGCACACCCTGTGATCTCTTTTGCCTACTTCCAAACTTCAGATAATTTTTCTGAGAAGGGAAGAAGAAAAATGATCAGAACAGTTTGAGAAAAGTCAAAAGTGCTTTCTATGATTAAAAGCACAGTTCAAAATGCACTCAAGTATGCAAAAAATGATCCTGTTTTTCTTTAACTAAACTTACTTTCTCCCTTGGCGTATCATTCCGTGGGACAGGAAAAACAACATTATCCAGTAACTCTTGGGCAAAGTCAGCCACTTTTATGAGTTTTACATTTGAGGTTTAAACTTGGTCAAATACAAGATTGCACACATACAAAAGCAAGATTATCCACAGACTCATCTCCCAACCCCGGGAATGAGAAGGAGGAGAGCTTGGACGCATACCCAAGGCCATGGCAAGGAAGGAGGAGAGCAGTCCGCTTTCCCGTCTTGAGCTGTCCTCAGCTGACTGCCACTGCCACGGACACACCTGCCATCGCTGGGCCGGCTGCCACCACCCTTCCGCCCGTGGCGTGGCATCTCCTGGCACGGCCGGGCCGCCTGCCTCCATCTGTCAGGCCCAGGCAGTCTCCTGTGTATCCTCCCTAACCTGGCAGCCCCAGCACCCAGGGTTTGGACGCCCTCTCTTTCTGCTAATGCCTATGCCCTAATCCGAGGTCACAGGTACTTTGGGGTACTCTCCCTCACTATTTCGGGGGATGGGGTGGAGCTGCTGGAGACGCCATGAACTTCCCCTACTCTGGTTTGCCTCACAAGCGACACACTGGGCATGGGGTTTCTTGCTAAGTCTACTTTACTGGGTTGAACAGTCCCCCCAAAACACCCATGTCCACCCAGAACCTGGGAATATCGCCACATTCGGAAATAGAGTATCTGCAGATACGACTGAGTTAAGCTGGACTAGGGTGGGCCCTAGGTGCACCATCACTGGTGTCCTTATAAGAAGAGAGATGTGGACACGGGCATGGGGAAGCAGGGAGAGCTCATGGGACCATGAAGCGACTGGAGTGCCCACAGGCCAAGAGTTCCAAGGATGGCTGGACCCACCAGAAGCTGGGAGAAGAGCAGGGACCCGACACCCTCAGAGCCTCCAGAAAGAACCAACCCTCTCAACAACTCGACTCCAGCCTTCCAGCCTCCAGAATGTTGAGACAATACACCTCTTATTTCAAGTCACCCTGTGCGGCAGCCCCAGGAAGCTGAGATGGCCCACTCGGCCAATCAGGTCACAGGCACCCTGTGAGTTCCTCTCAGCCAAAGGCTCAGGGTGAGTCCTCCCGGCATCCCTTCTCCAACATCACTACAAGGACACTCCAGGGCAGACCACGTGGCTCAGTGGCAGAGTTCTCGCCTGCCATGCCGGAGACCCAGGTTCCATTCCCGTGCCTGCCCACGAAAATAAAATAAAATAAAAAAGAACACTCGAGTCTGTCTTAATTCCTTCCTCTCCTTAGCAACTCCCCCCAGCAGCCTGGGGCACCTTTTCCTGGGGGGGATAGGGACGCAAGTTGTGGCTGAAGGCTCTTACTTCCTAAAACACCCCTAAAATACCCAAAACCCAGTCTTTCGAAACTGTCAGGGCCACTGTCTGTTCTCTAGCTCCTTTCTGATACCCATCCCGAGGCTGGGAGACAACATCAGCCTCTGGTCCCAGCCCAGCTGGCAAGGGAAGGATGACAGGGGAGGGAGGGAACCCCCACAGCGCTGCCCATGTCCCCCACCCCGACTGCATTCGTTTTATGGGGCGTCGGCTCTGGGCCCTGGAATGACCTCTCGAGGCCTGGCAGGCCAAAGTGTTTGGGGATGGACGTGGGGGGGGAGAATTGCTGCCGCAGCCGGACATGCCCCCGTCCCCTGGGTGATGGGCATCACGTGGCCGAGCCGCACGCCCTGGGGAAGGCCTTGGGGCCTGCCACACCCAAAGCTACCCGCCCGGGGAAGAAAGCACAGGCTCCCGGGCTCAGGTGTTGCCCCGCGTTGCTGTAGGACATCTGCCAGCCGCCACCCCGACCAGGGCCTGGCGAGGCGCCCCGGGGTCAGCAGCGGCGCTGCACAGCCCGTCCCGGGCAGGCTTGTGTGCAGGAGGAGGAGGAGAGCCGAGGCCTGGAAGCAGGGCCAAGGGCCCAGGGTGTCCGCGGAGACCAGACTAGCAGCTCCGAGAGGCCCGGGGCCAGCGCAGGCGGCCGGAGGCCTGGGAGGGGTCCGCCACGTGGTTCCCCGACAGGTAACGGGGGGTCCCGACGTCTCTGGGGCTCACCACAGGAAAGAGGCTCCCGACTGCCACCAGTGGTTCCAGTAATCCAAATGCCACCCCCTGCGGCCGCAGCTTTCTGTTTTGTTTTGCAGTGGCAGTTCCAGGGGAGCACGTGCGCTTCCACCTTCCAAAACGCAGGGCGCCCAGCCCGGGCCCCAGGGGCCCTCCCGGCTCCCGTGCCCCGCGGCCTTCCCTGCCCTCTGCCTGCTTGTGCTCAGAAACCTTCTCTTGACCCTTTCCGGGCCTGCCTTCCCTACCTCCCCATCTCCTAGCTCCCGCCGTGACCTCCCTTTCCCCGGAGAAAGCGGGGCTTCCGCAGAAGCGTCGCCCTCCTGGGGAGCCCCGGACCCCTTGCGCAGCCGCGCTGTGCGCTCTGCCCCTCGGGGGCGCCCAGTCCGCGGGGCCC
Organism: Tamandua tetradactyla; assembly: GCF_023851605.1. Taxonomy (NCBI): domain Eukaryota; kingdom Metazoa; phylum Chordata; class Mammalia; order Pilosa; family Myrmecophagidae; genus Tamandua; species Tamandua tetradactyla. Next base: position 6,618,866 of record NC_135346.1, on the reverse strand, counting down.
AGGGCTCAGCCTCACTGAGTCCCCAGACGCGGCCCTGTCACTCACCTCTCCAGGGCCCAGCCAGCTCCCAAGGCCAGGCCTCTTCCCTGGGTCACACAGCCGGCGTGTCCACCCTACTTGGGGTGGAGCCCAAGGACAGAGTGTCTGCGCGCGTGGGGCCTGCTCCCCTGCGCCCATGTCCTGGACCTGAGCCTCAGGGCCCCGGGCCACGCAGGCTCCTTCCCGGTCGCAGAAAGGCCCCAGGGGGCTGGAGCACACCCGCAGGCTTGAGCTTGGCCGCGCTGAGATGTGAGTGTGGGGCCTGCGATGGCCTGGACACTTGCGTGCCTCCCCATGAAGACGCACTGACCTCCCTGAAATAAGTAAAAGGAGCTGGGCGAGCTGTCTGGTTGGCCCAGCTTCATATTAAAAAGCATAACTATGACACACGTTAAGTAGGGACCAGGTCTGAAGATTTTCTCTGCCTCTCCAATTCATCAAAGCCAAGTTCTCAAAGGGAAGCTATGCCAAAAGCAACTTTCACAGGACCTCTTCATGCTTTCATCATCATGCTTATCTAAAATGGAACTAACTTCACAAGTGCATGCTCAGAGAATTCTTTTCTATTGTGCTGATAGTTCAGATGACCTCAGTTACTTGATTTTTCACAAAGGAAATACAGATATTCTCTGTGGAGACTTCAGTGAGTTTTCCAGTACTGGCTAGGCGTTTATCTATTATTATTTTTAATCTCTGAGTAGAAGGAAAGCATGCTAGTATCTAATGTCATGCAACATTACAGGACTCACAATAAAACCCAATTTGCCAAAAGAAAAAGAGTGATTGCCTAGTGGGAAGGGTTGTTTGTGAAATGAATTTACACATGAAGGTAGAATGGTTTAGAGAGATTTTTATGGCATATGAGATGGAAGTTTGTGAAAATTGATTTCCATGCCACACAGCTCTTTTGGATTGGCAATAACATCACTGAAAGTCAAACAGAGAAAACACCACATCTCTATTGTACAGGTTTATGTATTTTATGTGTATGTGTGTGTGCATGTATGTGTTAATTTGATCTGATTATTTTGGGTAGGATATAGGCGGTTCTAAAAAAAAAAAAAAAGACGATTTCCTCTCACTCCAGAAGGATTTCTTCTTCTCCTACTTTTCTGAAATTTATCCTCACCTTATTAAAATTTGAACGTTCATTCTGAAAACAGTGAACTTGTCTTTATCAGTAGAGAAGTCAGAAACAGCTTTTTTACAGTTTTAAGGGAGCCAGTAAAAGTCAGTCAGGTTTGAAATAGAGTTCTTGCCAATCTGCTAGCTGTAAGACCTCAGGAAAATCACCTACACTTTCTGAAAGCCAGTGTCCTCATCTATAAAATGGGTTAATGGTATCTACCGTACAGGATTTCCTGAGAATCAAATAATAGCAGGCTTAAAATCATTCGGCACAGTGCCCGATTCATAGTAAACATTCAATAAATGGTGGCTAGCTCTAAGATCATTATTGTTATTGCATTTTTTTTTTTAATTCCTGGCCTCTGCTATCGGTAAAGTTTGCCAACCCTGCAATTCAACTACTGTTTCTTTCAAACAAATGCCCAGGGTACTTGTTTTGAAAACTGGTCATTTGATGGACTTTCATCTGCTGCTCCTGCTCCTTTTGGTGGGGCTATGGGGAGTCCAGAGCAAATGGCCTGTGGTCAGCAGGAATTCCCTTCCACCTCCACACCACTGGTCACACCTTGCATTGTAAGACCGAAACTCCAACACCGCTGAGAGGCACCAGAGACAAGAAGCTCCCGAAAAGTTGAGGGAATCTCTTTAGCTTCTGCTAGAATATAACGTGCACATTTCTAAGCCAACTGAAACAGCACATTAACCTCAGGTTTTCAACGTGCCTGCCTCACTCACTAGCTTCTTAGAAAAAACTGTTTTTTTCCCCTCAAGATAGGGGCAACACTGCCATCTACTGTTCCCATTTTGCAATCACTGAAGAGAAAATTGCTTGCTCTCTAAGTAGAGAATCTGCTGAAACATTCCCTTCTACCTTTTCGAAACTAATAATTCAGTTTCTATTTCAGCCTCCTGGATAAACCAAGCTACAGGGGTTTGCAGTTTTAAGACTTCTTGTTTGGGCAAAAGGGCTCAAGGTTGAATGTGACCTTTGATCACCTTGAGTCAAATTCCTTCTCCCAAATGGTGTACCATGTGCTTGTGACTCCATACCTTCACCCTCAGCCTAAATATACTTTAAATATCCTAATGGGTGGCCATTTGTTGCATATCTTGGTATCTTCATCCTGTATAAATTGGAGAATCGTGAGGAGGGGGTGCAGGGAGGTGGGGGTACAGGGAGGTAGGGAAAGAATGAGAAATGTCAAGAAGCCAAACTTTGCAGTTACTGCTCAAAGAAAGGGCTATGACACAAATGCATAAGACCCTGAAAGATGAAATCAGATTGTCTAGAAAGGTCCTGCAGTGCCCGGCATCAGGTCTTAAAGCTGTCCCCATTGCACAGACAGCTGACAGGTGTCTCATCTCCTAAGTGCAATTTTTTCCTCTGTCTCTGCTGTGATTTATTAACTGCACACTAACAAATGGCCAGCATGGTGCTTTTTATGAACTGTAAAGTGGTTTTGGAAGCAGTTTGTAGGAAAGGCACTTTGCAAAGGCAAGCTCTAAGCATTGCCTGAAGTTGGAGAGGAGGTACCCTTTCTACATCATTTTTGTGTACATACTTGTCTGGCTTTTTCTTTTTCCATCACCTCACTTGGCACCACGAAACATCTTTTCATCTTGGCGTTATTTCAGTCTCTAGTGAACTGTTCTGGCCTCTGGGTGTGTTCTTCAGATACTAAATAAAACCATAAGACTCCTAAGTAATAATCTGGGAGGTGACAGCTCATCTTGCACAGACAATAAAATAATATAAAATGCCTTTACCTCATACCAGAAACTGCACAACCCCTCATAGAGAACAAGGCCCCCTTTTCACATCCCAGGCAGGAAGCAAAATGACTTAGAACACGTGGGATTTTTCACATCTTTGGAAGCGTGTTTGTCTTGCCACAAGGCTGGAGGAGCCTTTAGATTCCAGTTCCTTGCAGGGGCACTTGCCTTCAGGAATCAGGATTAGAGCTGACAGAGCTCACAATCAGCTGCACTCTGCCAGGGGAGGCAGCTTGGTTTACTTTAAACTGCCACGAGGGGTTTCCAGAACCAAAGTTACTAGGAAAAGTACGAAGGAGAACACCTGGAGAAAGTGCTGCTAACCCCTGATCCCCTGCCCTCTTCTCCCTGTCTCTCTTCTGCCCCTGATCACTTACAAACTCAGAGATGTTTGGGCATCTCAACTTCTACAGCCATTCAGGAGAAAGGCCTGACCTCACTTCCTCTGTTTCTTGTTCAGTTGTAATGACAAGTTTAAATTTGGACCAAAAAAAGGTTTTAAAAGAAAAAACAAACATAACCTACCAGTATTTTCTTCTTTGCACATTCCCTTTCAGTTTTCTGTTCTTTCTATCAATTACAGAGAGAGATGTGTTAAATCTACTGCTATAATTTAGGGATTATCTATTTCTCCTGAGAGTCCTGGAAGTTTTTATTTGGTATATTTTGAGGCTATTACTGTGATCAATTTTCAGTTATTATATTTCCTTTGTATATTTTTTCATTCAATGGCAACCTGCTTTATTTTTTAGTGATGCTTTATGCCTGAAAGTTTCCTTTGTCTATATTAAGACAGCCACACAGTCTTCTTCTTTTCTTTAGAATTTACCCAGTGTACTCTTTTCTAACTTTTTACTTTCAACTGTTATTTAGCCTTATTATTAGTCTGTTCTAAACAGCATGTAGCATATTTTGTTTATCAAAGCAGGCATTCTTTTTCCTTTTAACTAGAGGATGTAATCCATTTAGGTTTAGTGTAATTATAATTGCATGTTTTCTGTTTGTTTATGCTATTCTATGTTTCGTTTTTCTCTCCATTATTGCCATTTTGGGGATTGCTTGAGTATCTTGCACATTTTATTTTTTCTCCATTTCTAACTTGGAAATTATCCAAGCTTTTCATTGTAGATGTTTATTTAAACTCTGTCTTGCTTTATTTTTTTTAAGCCATACAAGAAGTTATTGCTTTATAGGGAAAATGTTCATTAAGAAGTACCCATATACTAACCATTTTCTTTTCTCTTCACTTATTATGCTTAAACTATCCTTTCTGGATTCATTTTATTTTTATCTGATATACAATAGTTAGAATTTGTTTTTGTGAGGCTCACTGGTGGCAAACTCAATTTTTGTTAGTCTAAAAATGTCTTTATTTCACTTTTTCTCCAAAGATGTTCTGCTACATATGAAGTTCCAGTTAACACTTGTTTCTTCTCAAAATTCCATTACGTTCTAACCTCTATTGTTGATGTTGAGAAGCCAGCTGCAAAGCTATCATTCTCTTCAAGGTAATTTCTTTTTTCCTCTTGCTTCATTTTGTTTTTTATTTTCTACAGTTTTTCAATGAAATACCTCAGAGTTAATTTCTTTTTATGTATGTTGCTTCTCATTCTTTGGCATGTAGACTCTGTATTCTAATCTCAGCCATTACATTTTCAAGCATCATCTCATGTCATCCTCTTATTTTCTTTCAGAATTCCTAACGAATGTATTTTTCATCTTCTCACCCTATCTTCCGTGTTTCAGGCTTTCCATCTCTTCATCTCGCTGTTTCACATTCTAACTTTTTCTTTTCTATTCTCCAGCATACTACGTTCAGTTCTATTCAAACTGCTGTTAAATGTCTATATGATTTTCCAGTTTTTAAAATTTCAATGATTTTATTTCTTACTCAAATTCCAAATAGTTAATTTTCAACTGTTCAGTCATCCCTTATAGTTTTCTGTTCCTTGAAAATATTTTCCAGCTTGTCTTGACTTTCCTTCACTGCATGAAGCAAAGATTTTTCACAGGCTATGTCTAGAAATTCTAACAGGAAGCCTAGGGGTTCCTTGGTTTTTGTTCCTACGAGTTCCTGCTTATGGTGTGCTTAGTAATTTTTATTTTCTTGGGAAATAATTTTCAAGAATTCAGTGAGGCACAGGATAAAGGTACATATCACACACAAAACAAAGACTGGCAGTATCTTTTCTTCCTGGCACCTCAGGACATAACCAGTCTGGAATAAGCTCACTGGCTGAGTTTTTTTGACCATGTATCTAATGTAAATATGGGCTGCAAATTATTGTATAAATGAGATTCTGGTTATATGTTTTTTTATGGTTTGATTTTCTTTTCTCTGGTCAAATAGTTTTTACTGCATTCCCCTAAATTTGGAAGTTTAGACAGATTAACATTTTTTTTTTTTACATGGGCAACCACCAGGAACCGAACCCGGGTCTCCAGCATGGCAGGCAAGAACTCTGCCACTGAGCCACCGTGGCCTGCCCTTTTTTTTTTTTTTCCACAAGACAGATTAACTTTTGAATTTACCCTCACTGAAGAGTGCACCCCATTGAGGTCTCAGCATTTTGAGCTAGACTCCTGCCTGGAACTGTCTGCTGCCCCTGGGTCCTTTGAGGTGAACACCAGTGGAGGCTCATGCTGGGAAGACCCAGGGAGTGACAGTGACCTCAGGGCTCTCCTTACCCTTTTCAGTTCCCACCTCTGCCTACATATCCACCCAATAATTCCTTACTATTCCACAACGTGATGTTTTTGAGAAATCGGTTGTTTTTGGTTTGTTTGTTTTTAATATATTTTATCCTCTATTTTCACCTTTTATTTGCTCCACTGGGAGGCTTGACACAAATACCTAGCCAAGCTTGTTACCTGTCGGGAACTCAGGTCAATAGCAAATGTGAGTTTTAAAGTGTCAATTTCTTTGCTTAACAATAGATCATAAACATTTCACTTATTTTTACTCACAGGAAAAAGAAACAATAAATGCACTGCATCTGCGGTGCCCTCCGCAGTTCAGCATTCCTTCTTTGCCATTTCACCTCTGGGGACCTCCAATTTACAAAATTGAGATGATGCATGAGGAGGAGGAAAGAGAGGCTTTAGAGCGTGCTTGAGTGGTTTGTTTAGAAAGGGCTGGCTGAATGGTGGTAGAAAAATTAAGTAAATGCAGAATCTGAGTAAGAATGAATGAAAAGAGAGTCCATGGGGCAGGTTTTAGAGATGCATTAAAGAATGCAGAGGAAGGAGGGTCCCCAACCTTACCTGGGAGAAAATCAAAGTGAGAGACACAGAAAGATCATCTGATGACATTTGCCTGTGCTTGAAGAATGGAGAGGCTCCTGCTAAGTATTTGAGAGCTTTTAGAAAAGATTTATATGGATTTTCCAATAACTTGTTAGATTTCAGATGGACATATCTTTGAGTTGGTTCTCTCTGTGAAGATGTCACAAAACTTCCTAGCCTAACTCTGATTTACAAGTGGTCATGGAACTAGCAATAGGCCATATTGCTTATCTGTATTAATTGGCATTAAAATTTTTTTTCCTAAATAGCATCATACTGTACATATATTTTTTTGCTGACATCGTATTGCTGAAATTTATTCATGTTGAAACATGTAACTCATTTAAATATTTATGACATTTGATCTGTCATTCTAAGAAGTTTTCCTGTAATCTGTGATTTCATCAGCACTAGAAATCCTCACCACCTTCACACAGATAGTTTTTAACTTTTTTTGCATATGTCCTTCAGAAAAAAAGATCCCAGGAGTAAGGATTATGAGACAAAAATGCTAATGTGCAGGGTTATGTTTTACATTGTTGGATGTGTGCTCGCTGAGACCTTTGAGGAACGCTGCTCTAACGCTTCCCGAGCCAGCTGTGGAAATCCCTCCGTCTCACTGCAAACACAGCAGTATATATGGTTATTGTAATAAGTTTCCTAATTTAGTAATTGGAATTTGCACCTGAAATTTGCTTTAATTTGTATTTTTTTGAATCCATACCAGAGAGACATTTTTTTTCCCCTGGAAAAATATTTGTGTTTGCTTTCTTGTATAAATTGGCATTTAAAACTTACTGAGGAATCTTTACATTGATTCAGGCTTTAGAGATCTGTCAAGAAAATGGCTGTTTCTACTTGAGATGAACATTTATTTCCCAATGGCCAAATAAACATGTAATCAGCTCCTCAGGCCCTTGGAAGAGCAGGAAAGATATCATTGCTTCCTGATCTTCAAGAGCAAAAGCAGAGAGGTGGACATTTAAGTGGGAAAACACTGCATACTACCTCGCATTGTCAGTACTGTTGAGGTCAGGCAAACAGAAGCAGGAGTGTGGGAAGACTGACCGTGGATGTAGTTCATTTTAATAAAAGTCACTGAGGGTCAATGGTGTGCAAGGGACCGTCTTAAGGCTGCAGAGAAACAAGGAGCTTACACTCTTGGGCATGTGACAGGAAGCGGGGGACAGATTACAAAAGTGAAATAGAGATAGAAGCTTCTCTCTGGCTCTTCTCCCAGACCCATAAATCTAAAGGACAGAAGGAAGATAGAGAGGGAAAGGGAAAGCACAGAGCCTAAAACCAGGCATGTGCTCTAGTCAGGCTGGCCACCACACGCCCTGCACTGAGAGAAGGGAGACACCGTTGGTGGCAAGTCACGTCTGTGGTGTCCCAGGTCTTTGGACCCACCTGCAACATCAGAGTTGTCCACGGAACTCTCGGATGCGAGCAGGCTGGGAAAGCTCCCCATTTTAGGGGCTCTTTACCCACTCAGCTGGGTGTCATTGTCACATGTTAGGGTGACAGGTACAGAGTATCTACTATTGCAGCCAACTTGTGGCCCTCTTCTTGAGCATGGGCAACTTTTGTACCTCACCCCTCTGGCTCTCAATGCTGGACCTTGTCCCTTAGAAGATGGTTCCTGTCAATACTACAAATCATTACCCTCTGGTTGCCAGTCTGGCCTTCAACTTGTGTTTAACATTTTTAATCTAGACCCTTTCACTCCAATCACAGATGGCTTATAAAGGTGGATTCATGTGTGCGTATTTTCCAACTACTATAAAAATCTTCCTCCTTTACCGTCCTCACATGCAATAATCTACGCTCAAGAACAGATTTCTAGTTCCAAAATAGACAGTCAATACAAAATGTTGTCAGTTGAAACAGGTGAGGATTCTCTCAAAAAATTATTAGGAAATAGCTTACAGCCCTCTATCACATCATGATTTTTGGTGAATGTTCTAGTTTGCTAGCTGCCAGACTGCAACACACCAGAGATGGATTGGCTTTTAATAAAAGGGGATTTATGTCGTTAGTTCTTCAGAGGAAAGGCAGCTAACTTTCCACTGAGGTTCTTTCTTACGTGGGAAGGCACAGGATGGTCTCTGCTGGCCTTCTCTCCAGGCCTCTGGGTTCCAACAACTTTCCCTGGGGTGATTCCTTTCTGCACCTCCAAAGGCCTGGGCTGAGCTGCGAGTGCTGAGATGAGGTATGCTGAGCTGCTTGGGCTGTGCTACATTGAGCTCTCTCATTTAAGCACCAGCCAGTGAAGTCAAACATCATTCATTGCAGCAGGCCTGCCTCCTAGCTAACTGCAGATGTAATGAGCAACAGATGAGGTTCACGTACCATTGGCTCATGTCCACAGCAACAGAACTAGGCACCTTCACCTGGCCAAGTTGACACCTGAACCTAACTACCACAGTGAACCTCAAGAAGGCATTTGTTTCACAAAGGGAACTGGCATTGCAGTTGGGAACCAGAGCCTAAGTGGCGCTCCAACAGCAAAAAAAAGCCACGTGCCGTTGACACTGCTCCCTCACTTCCCATCACTATCCACTGCTGGCATGTGAATAAGATTATAAGAATATGCAATTTATCTTTTAAGATACAATTATGTCTATTCTTTTAAATGCAGTGCCAAACGGGCTTCTTAGCTTTAGCCACACGGTTGATGGCGTTTGTATAGCTCCTAAGAGAGTGTGAATTATCCCCCACACAACTCCAAACCCATTTTCCATACTTCTCACAATGAAGATTTTTTGAAGTTTCTCCAGTTAAGTATCCATTTCCCCATAGGGTGGGCACTGGAATTTAATCCTGTGAGTTTCAACACCCACCAGGCCTCGTCCTTGGGGACCTGCCTCCGCACCTCACCCGGGACACAGTTTCCCTGCACCTGCTCCAGGCACATCCTGACCACTCCGCCACACGTCTGAGCCCCCAGGAAGACACCACGCAAAGGGCCTTGGACTAGGCCTCAGAAGACCTGGGTTCCAGCTCTGCCACTTACTAAGCTGAGGCCTGCATTTGTCATTTAGCTTCTCTGAGCCTCAGTTTCCCCACCTTTGAAATGCAGATAAAAATACCCACTCTGCACACGTGTGAGGTGACTGAGGAGCAAATGAGAGCATGCATGCGACAGCTATTTGTGAACAGTGAGATGCATTTCTGTTCCTCTCCCCCTCGGGGGAAGCCAGTTGTTGCAGAGCCTAGAGACAATATTGGGTAGCACTCTTTCAGTTCCCAGGGCCAACGCATCCCGTCCAAGCAGGATTAAGATAAACGAAAACCTGTGGCTTACCTCCTGAAGAGTCCAGGGGTCCGGGCCTGCTGTTCTCGGTGCTGCTCCTCTCCACCTGCCCTCACGAGGTGGCAGTGCCGAGCAGGAGCTCCAGGCTGCCCTCCCAGGCTTCCGCCAGCCCAACCGAAAGCGCACGTCCCCCTGTCAGGGCCGCAGAGCCTGCAGTGCTGCCCTCAGCCTGACGTGCACCAAGGCGCTGAGCCCATTGCTTTGTGAGCCCTTCGCTTTGAGCAGGCCAGAGACACCTGTTCACCTAGAGCACGTGGGGTGGGCAGCCCCACCCAAACCAGAAAGGGCAAGCCTTGTCCTAAAGGAAAACTAGGCGCTCCTGTGCAAAAAAAAAAAAAAATCAGGGGCATGATGAGGCCAAACAACAAAAACCTGCCCCACAGCACAAGCTCTATAGTGCAGACCATGCATCCCAGGTGTGGCAGAGGCCGCTGTGCAAGCGAGGTGGAACCTCTCTAAACCTCCGGCAGCAGATGTGAGAGATCCCTTCTAAGAACCAGAACCCACAGGACTGAGGGGCAGAAGGGACCTTAGCAATCGCCACATCCCCTCCTCTTACAAGGTTTTTAACAGTGGTCTATAGCGGTGAGGAGAACTCGATATGAGAATCAAAATGGACTGCATGTGACGCAACCTGGGAAACTGTTCAGTTTGCTAGCTGTCATAATTTTAAGCATCTCCTTTGGCCTCACTTTATTTTATGAATACATTGTCAAAGATAATAATCTCATAGGACTGCTGTTAAGATTAAAAGTATACTCTACAAATGCTAGAGGTAGGGAGAGCCGGACTCACTGATAATCAGATGGGCCTTACAGATGGGAGGTGACTGGGCTTCCAACGTAAGGAACCTGCCCTAGAGTGTGGCTTCTCTAGGAAAGGAGGGAATTGCGCAGATGCCCCATCAGGGCAAAACGGGTTCACAGGCTGAATCTGGCTTCCTCAGTTTGTGACCTTTGGCCTCTGAGAACTCAATTTCCTCATCTGTATAATGGATGACTGGATTAATCCCAGTGAAGTGGACTACTGTAAGGTTACATGAGGTAGTGTCTGTAAAACACCTGCCATCTAGTGAATGTGCCACCTGTGTAGGTCTTTTCCAGCTCCTTTCCCTCATGTGCATGACAAGAGTCCACCCGGAACATTCTGCCATTTTTCTGCCCCAATTGTGGCAGGAGTTTGGTTCCTTGAAATTGGGCCTACTGACTTCCTCTGCTGAAGTCCAGTTGGCCTAAAAGTAGTTGGAAATTATTTCTATTCTGAGACAGAAACCCCCAAAGAGTATCCTCACCCTGAGCCTGAGCCGCCTGAACCCTGCTGTCCTCCATCCTAAAAGGAGAATCAAAGGAAATTCTCAAAACCCCTGCGTTCAACCCCCTGGCGCCATAGAGGGCCACCCCGGGCCCCGACTCAGCAGCCTGTTCCGACCCCCGGGCCCAAGCAGGGACCGTGCAGGCTCTGCCTGCAGGGGGGCTGCACCCCACGCAGGCCAGCTCCCCCCTCTGCTCCCTTCCCCACCCCAGCTTCCCCCCTCTGCTCCCTTCCCCACCCAAGCTCCACCCCCCCACCCCCGCTCCCTTCCCCACCCCAGCTCCCCCCCTGCTCCCTTCCCCACCCCAGCTCCCCCCCCACCCCCGCTCCCTTCCCCACCCCAGCTCCTCTCTAGCCCTGGTGCACTGGCAGGGAGGCTGGGGGGGGAAGGGAAGCTGGGGGCTTCAAGGCTGGGAGGGTGGAGGCCCCTCTTCACAGCCAGGCACTGCCGCCCACCCTCTCCCCCCTCCCCCGCCCCACTGGGCCCTGCCCTCGGGCCACCTGGAGCACCCCACCCAGAATTTTTCTCCGGGGTAAGGGCAAGGGCATCCCTTAATCTCCGGAAGCACCCTCCCCCCTTTTTTCTTGAGCAGACCAGGGAAAATATTGCCTTACTGGAGATTTGATATTTAATGAGGTGATACCTGGAAATGCTGGTGGCTGGACCATGAGCTGCTTCGCTTCAGCCACACAGCCCTAGCTTTTTTTTTTTTTTTTTATTAATTAAAGAAAAAAAAAAGAAATTAACCCAACATTTAGGAATCATTCCATGCTACATATGCAATCAGTAATTCTTAACATCATCACATAGATGCATGATCATCATTTCTTAGTACATTTGCATCGACTTAGGAAAAGAACTAGCAAAACAACAGAAAAAGATATAGAATGTTAATATAGAGAAAAAATAAAAATAATAATAATAGTAAAAAAAAAGAAAAGGAAAAAGAAAAAAAAAGACAAACAAACAAACAGACAGACAAAAAAAAACCAAAAAAAAAACCCTATAGCTCAGATGCAGCTTCATTCAGTATTTTAACATGATTACTTTACAATTAGGTATTATTGTGCTGTCCATTTTTGAGTTTTTGTATCTAGTCCTGTTGCACAATCTGTATCCCTTCAGCTCCAATTACCCATTTTCTTACCCTGTTTCTAACTCCTGTTGGACTCTGTTACCAATGACATATTCCAAGTTTATTCTCGAATGTCCGTTCACATCAGTGGGACCATACAGTATTTATCCTTTAGTTTTTGGCTGGACTCACTCAGCATAATGTTCTCTAGGTCCATCTATGTTATTACATGCTTCATAAGTTTATTCTGTCTTAAAGCTGCATAATATTCCATCGTATGTATATACCACAGTTTGTTTAGCCACTCGTCTGTTGATGGACATTTTGGCTGTTTCCATCTCTTTGCAATTGTAAATAACGCTGCAATAAACATTGGTGTGTAAAAGTCCGTTTGTGTCTTTGCCCTTAAGTCCTTTGAGTAGATACCTAGCAATGGTATTGCTGGGTCGTATGGCAATTCTATATTCAGCTTTTTGAGGAACCGCCAAACTGCCTTCCACAGTGGTTGCACCATTTGACATTCCCACCAACAGTGGATAAGTGTGCCTCTTTCACTGCATCCTCTCCAGCACTTGTCATTTTCTGTTTTGTTGATAATGGCCATTCTGGTGGGTATGAGATGATATCTCATTGTGGTTTTGATTTGCATTTCTCTAATGGCCAGGGACATTGAGCATCTCTTCATGTGCCTTTTGGCCATTTGCATTTCCTCTTCTGAGAGGTGTCTGTTCAAGTCTTTTTCCCATTTTGTAATTGGGTTGGCTGTCTTTTTGTTGTTGAGTTGGACAATCTCTTTATAAATTCTGGATACTAGACCTTTATCTGATATGTCATTTCCAAATATTGTCTCCCATTGTGTAGGCTGTCTTTCTACTTTCTTGATGAAGTTCTTTGATGCATAAAAGTGTTTAATTTTGAGGAGTTCCCATTTATTTATTTCCTTCTTCAGTGCTCTTGCTTTAGGTTTAAGGTCCATAAAACCGCCTCCAATTGTAAGTTTCATAAGATATCTCCCTACATTTTCCTCTAACTGTTTTATGGTCTTAGACCTAATGTTTAGATCTTTGATCCATTTTGAGTTAACTTTTGTATAGGGTGTGAGAGATGGGTCTTCTTTCATTCTTTTGCATATGGATATCCAGTTCTCTAGGCACCATTTATTGAAGAGACTGTTCTGTCCCAGGTGAGTTGGCTTGACTGCCTTATCAAAGATCAAATGTCCATAGATGAGAGGATCTATATCTGAGCACTCTATTCGATTCCATTGGTCGATATATCTATCTTTATGCCAATACCATGCTGTTTTGACCACTGTGGCTTCATAATATGCCTTAAAGTCAGGCAGCGCGAGACCTCCAGCTTCATTTTTTTTCCTCAAGATGTTTTTAGCAATTCGGGGCACCCTGCCCTTCCAGATAAATTTGCTTATTGGTTTTTCTATTTCTGAAAAATAAGTTGTTGGGATTTTATTGGTATTGCATTGAATCTGTAAATCAATTTAGGTAGGATTGACATCTTAACTATATTTAGTCTTCCAATCCATGAACACGGTATGCCCTTCCATCTATTTAGGTCTTCTGTGATTTCTTTTAACAGTTTTTTGTAGTTTTCTTTATATAGGTTTTTTGTCTCTTTAGTTAAATTTATTCCTAGGTATTTTATTCTTTTAGTTGCAATTGTAAATGGGATTCGTTTCTTGATTTCCCCCTCAGCTTGTTCATTACTAGTGTATAGAAATGCTACAGATTTTTGAATGTTGATCTTGTAACCAGCTACTTTGCTGTACTCATTTATTAGCTCTAGTAGTTTTGTTGTGGATTTTTCCGGGTTTTCGATGTATAGTATCATATCGTCTGCAAACAGTGATGGTTTTACTTCTTCCTTTCCAATTTTGATGCCTTGTATTTCTTTTTCTTGTCTAATTGCTCTGGCTAGAACCTCCAACACAATGTTGAATAATAGTGGTGATAGTGGACATCCTTGTCTTGTTCCTGATCTTAGGGGGAAAGTTTTCAATTTTTCCCCATTGAGGATGATATTAGCTGTGGGTTTTTCATATATTCCCTCTATCATTTTAAGGAAGTTCCCTTGTATTCCTATCTTTTGAAGTGTTTTCAACAGGAAAGGATGTTGAATCTTGTCAAATGCCTTCTCTGTGTCAATTGAGATGATCATGTGATTTTTCTGCTTTGATTTGTTGATATGGTGTATTACATTAATTGATTTTCTTATGTTGAACCATCCTTGCATACCTGGGATGAATCCTACTTGGTCATGATGTATAATTCTTTTAATGTGTTGTTGGATATGATTTGCTAGAATTTTATTGAGGATTTTTGCATCTATATTCATTAGAGATATTGGTCTGTAGTTTTCTTTTTTTGTAATATCTTTGCCTGGTTTTGGTATGAGGGTGATGTTGGCTTCATAGAATGAATTAGGTAGTTTTCCCTCCACTTCGATTATTTTGAAGAGTTTGAGGAGAGTTGGTACTAATTCTTTCTGGAATGTTTGATAGAATTCACATGTGAAGCCGTCTGGTCCTGGACTTTTCTTTTTAGGAAGCTTTTGAATGACTGATTCAATTTCTTTACTTGTGATTTGTTTGTTCAGGTCATCTATTTCTTCTTCAGTCAAAGTTGGTTGTTCATGTCTTTCCAGGAACCCGTCCATTTCCTCTAAATTGTTGTATTTATTAGCGTAAAGTTGTTCATAGTATCCTGTTATTACCTCCTTTATTTCTGTGAGGTCAGTAGTTATGTCTCCTCTTCCATTTCTGATCTTATTTATTTGCATCCTCTCTCTCCTTCTTTTTGTCAGTCTTGCTAAGGGCCCATCAATCTTATTGATTTTCTCATAGAACCAACTTCTGGTCTTATTGATTTTCTCTATTGTTTTCGTGTTTTCAATTTCATTTATTTCTGCTCTAATCTTTGTTATTTCTTTCCTTTTGCTTGCTTTGGGATTAGTTTGCTGTTCTTTCTCCAGTTCTTCCAAGTGGACAGTTAATTCCTGCATTTTTGCCTTTTCTTCTTTTCTGATATAAGCATTTAGGGCAATAAATTTCCCTCTTAGCACTGCCTTTGCTGCATCCCATAGTTTTGATATGTTGTGTTTTCATTTTCATTCGCCTCGAGGTATTTACTAATTTGTCTTGCAATTTCTTCTTTGACCCACTTGTTGTTTAAGAGTGTGTTGTTGAGCCTCCACGTATTTGTGAATTTTCTGGCACTCCGCCTATTATTGATTTCCAACTTCATTCCTTTATGATCCGAGAAAGTGTTGTGTATGATATCAATCTTTTTAAATTTGTTAAGACTTGCTTTGTGACCCAGCATATGGTCTATCTTTGAGAATGATCCATGAGCACTTGAGAAAAAGGTGTATCCTGCTGTTGTGGGATGTAATGTCCTATAAATGTCTGTTAAGTCTAGCTCATTTATAGTAATATTCAGATTCTCTATTTCTTTATTGATCCTCTGTCTAGATGTTCTGTCCACTGATGAGAGTGGTGAATTGAAGTCTCCAACTATTATGGTATATGTGTCTATTTCCCTTTTCAGTGTTTGCAGTGTATTCCTCACATATTTAGGGGCATTCCGGTTCAGTGCATAAATATTTATGATTGTTATGTCTTCTTGTTTAATTGTTCCTTTTATTAGTATATAGTGTCCTTCTTTGTCTCTTTTAACTGTTTTACATTTGAAGTCTAATTTGTTGGATATTAGTATAGCCACTCCTGCTCTTTTCTGGTTGTTATTTGCATGAAATATCTTTTCCCAACCTTTCACTTTCAACCTATGTTTATCTTTGGGTCTAAGATGTGTTTCCTGTAGACAACATATAGAAGGATCCTGTCTTTTAATCCATTCTGCCAGTCTATGTCTTTTGATTGGGGAATTCAGTCCATTAACATTTAGTGTTATTACGGTTTGGATAATATTTTCCTCTACCATTTTGTCTTTTGTATTATGTACATCATATCTGACTTTCCTTCTTTCTACACTCTTCTCCATACCTCTCTCTTCTGTCTTTTCGGTTCTGACTCTAGTGCTCCCTTTAGTATTTCTTGCAGAGCTGGTCTCTTGGTCACAAATTCTCTCAGTGACTTTTTGTCTGAGAATGTTTTAATTTCTCCCTCATTTTTGAAGGACAATTTTGCTGGATATAGGAGTCTTGGTTGGCATTTTTTCTCTTTTAGTAATTTAAATATATCATCCCACTGTCTTCTAGCTTCCATGGTTTCTGCTGAGAAATCTACACATAGTCTTATTGGGTTTCCCTTGTATGTGATGGATT
This sequence comes from Tamandua tetradactyla, assembly GCF_023851605.1. NCBI lineage: Eukaryota > Metazoa > Chordata > Mammalia > Pilosa > Myrmecophagidae > Tamandua > Tamandua tetradactyla. The sequence goes on along the minus strand of NC_135346.1, from coordinate 6,602,639 downwards.
GTTTTTCTCTTGCTGCTTTCAAGATCCTCTCTTTCTCTTTGACCTCTGACATTCTAACTAGTAAGTGTCTTGGAGAACGCCTATTTGGGTCTAATCTCTTTGGGGTGCGCTGCACTTCTTGGATCTGTAATTTTAGGTCTTTCATTAGAGTTGGGAAATTTTCAGTGATAATTTCTTCCATTAGTTTTTCTCCTCCTTTTCCCTTCTCTTCTCCTTCTGGGACACCCACAACACGTATATTTGTGCGCTTCATATTGTCCTTCAGTTCCCTGATCCCCTGTTCAAATTTTTCCATTCTTTTCCCAATAGTTTCTGTTTCTTTTTGGAATTCAGATGTTCCATATTCCAAATCACTAATTCTATCTTCTGTCTCTTTAAATCTACCATTGTAGGTATCCATTGTTTTTTCCATCTTTTCTACTTTATCCTTCACTTCCATAAGTTCTGTGATTTGTTTTTTCAGTTTTTCTCTTTCTTCTTTTTGTTCAGCCCATGTCTTCTTCTTGTCCTCCCTCAATTTATCGATTTCGTTTTTGAAGAGGTTTTCCATTTCTGTTCGTATATTCAGCATTAGTTGTCTCAGCTCCTGTATCTCATTTGAACTATTGGTTTGTTCCTTTGACTGGGCCATATTTTCAATTTTCTGAGTGTGATCCGTTATCTTCTGCTGGTGTCTGGGCATTTAGTCAGATTTCCCTGGGTGTTGGACCCAACAAGTTGAAAGATTTTTCTGTAAAATCTCAGGGGTTCTGTTTTTCTTATCCTGCCCAGTAGGTGGCGCTCGTGGCACTCGTTTTTCTGCGGGTCCCACCAGTAAAAGGTGCTCTGGGTCCTTTAACTCTGGAAAACTCTCGCCGTAGGGGAGGTTCGGCAGCCGAAGCATCTTGGAAGAGTGCCAACTGGCCCAGGGGTGCGAACGCTGGGAGGGTCGCAGGCCACCGTAGCCCGGGAGAGCGCCCGTCTGAATCTCCTAGCCGGCCCGGGGCGCCAAGTGTGGTGGGAGGGCGCCAACTGCCGCGGCCCGGGAGAGTGCACCGTTCCCAGCCGGACCAGGAAGCCACGTGTTTGTAAGGGACCCCGGTCACCGTTCTCCGCGGCCTGGAGATCTCCGATCCAATTCTCCCAGTTGGTCCGGGGGGCCGCACGTGGGGGGGGGGGCGCCAGCCACCTCAGCTTGAGGGGACCGCCTGTCCAATTCTCCCAGCTGGCCTGGGAAGGAGGAGGGAGGGACTCCGGCCGCTTGCCGTCCCAGCCCGGGGAAGCCCACGCCCCTTGGCGATGTCACCGGAGCGGGTTCTCCCAGCCAGTTAGCCATTCCAGAATGGGGTACGCTGTCTTCTTGATCTCTGTCGTGGCTCCGGGAGCTGTTCTGTATCGTTTCTACTCCCCTAGTAGCTGTTGTGGAGGAGGAACTAAGACCCGCGCGTCTTACTAAGCCGCCATCTTCTCCGGAAGTCCAGCCCTAGCTGTTTTCACATCCCTGGTCCCTGGGTCTTGTCATTGGAAATGTTAATCTGAATTCCTGAAACCCCTGTGCGACAGCCAATAGTTCTGATCTTTTCCTCCAGCCAGTGTTTTCCTAGAGTATTAAAAAGAAAAAGAAAAAAAGCGCTGACTGTCATGGATTTCACCATTTTCTTGCAATTATTTATATATAACTGGAGACTCTGAAATCCCCAAGGACAGAGCCAGTGTCTTTTTCCTATGTGTTTCCCCAGCACCCATCAGAGTGCCTGGGATGTGGTAGCACAATAAATGTTGGTAATATTAATTAAATTATTTGTCTTTTATCGGTCACTCAAATAGCCTAGAGCAGGCTGAAGAGTGAATGGGGCATGAAAAGCAGGCCCAGTGGCCCAGGCCCATCTCTTGGCTTCTCTGGCTCATTTTGTTTAACTGGAACTAGTGGGGAAGGTGCAGACTAGAACAGTGAGACTCTTCCAGGATGATTTTTAAATGAGTTGATTCTATTCATCCCCTCCATAAATAACGCACTGAGGACCTACTGTGTGCCAAGACTGTGCTAAGTATTACAGATGCACCAGCCACTGCATATTCATCGAATCAGTAAGCACTTTATTATATGGCCCTATCTTCAAGTAATGGTGTCTAGTCCTCAGCATGAAGGAACCACAACAAATGAGTGAATTGAAATAATGGTTATTGCAAGCAAGGTCTCAAGAGCTCAAGCATGCGGGACATTTATAACAGGCAAATCTTATCAGTCTGTAATTGTTACAACTAGGGTACTGGCCAAAAATCACTCACTTCAAAACCTTGGATGGTTATAAGGATCCATGTCTATAACCCCTTTCATCCATCCCCCTGTCATTATCAGCCTTTTCTTTATACAATCAATTTTTTAATTCTTCATTAAAAAGTCCTATATTGAAACCCTGTAGGTGCTTATGACTAAGATAAGCCACTGAGGATATGAAGGTGAATGGCAGTTACTCAACCTAATTGGGAAATTAAATAAACGACAATAGGCTGGTCCAGTAGAACAGTTCACAGGAGGACTGCAGAACTGCGGAAACCCAGGTGTCAGAAATTTCATAGAGAAGGTAATTTTTGAGCTGAGTCATAAAAAAAGGGCAGGATTTTCCAGGACTTTGAAAAAAGTCATGAGTAATATCTACATAGTGTTTCCTGACTCATAAAACATCTCTAAGAGCACAGGCTTTGAGAAAGACCGTTCCTACACACTCGACAAGGTAAGGCACTGATCACAGACGCTCATGTGGCTCTTGCACAATGGTAAAACAGTTTGTTTCTAAAAAAACTTGTACACTCTCACATAGTTGCAAAAATGTACTGATAGTATATTTGATGGTGAGGTTCTGATGTCAACTTGGCCAGGTGTTGATGCCCAGTTGTCTGGCCTGACCATTGCTACAAGGATATTTCATGGCTGGCTGGTTGCTAAGCCCAAAGGCTGGTGTAGTAAATCATCAGCCTGTTGATTGCATCTGTGGTTGATCACATCTGCGACCAACTAAGGCATGTCTCCCACAATGAGATAATTCAATCAGCTGAAGGCTTTTAAGGAAGAAGAGAGGGTCTTTCACTGCTTCTTCAGCCAGTGAGCCTCTCCTGTGGAGTCTGTCCATACACTTCATCGGAGCTGCCAGCTTGACAGCCTGCCCTGAAGATTCTGGACTCTACCATTCCCATGGTTGCATAAGACACCTTTATAAATCTCATATTTATAGATCTCTCCTGTTGGCTCTGTTTCTCTAGAGAACCCTAATACACTATAGCAGTGCAGTACGAATGAAGAAGCAGCAAGTAGGAGTAGGATTTGGGTAGGGGAGAGGAAGAAGGTGAGTTGAATAGCCAGGAGTTTTACTTAATTCCTTGAATATCTGCCATAAACTCCTGAGTCCTTCACCAGAATGGAAAATGTAACTCCAAGCATCCTGCCAGTCAAGGTTAAATGGTAAACAAAATATGTCGCAAGATGCATGGAGTTCATAAGATTAAAAAACAAACCAGTTCCCTGCTCACCCATCAATTCATTCACTTCTTACTTTTTTTTTTCCTTTTGCATGGGCAGGCACTGGGAATCAAACCCAGGTCTCTGGCATGGCAGGGGAGAACTCTGCCTGCTGAGCCACCATGGCCCGCCCTCATTCACTTCTTCACACATTCAACAACACTCAATGCCAACTGCGTTGTAAGCCATGCACAAGGTCACTATCCCCAGCGAGACGGTAACTCTGGTGCAGCATGCCGATGCTCAGAGAGGGGCAAGCAGATGAGCACGGAGGGCCCCTAGTGCAACCCGATGGCCTCAGAGAAGGCTTTCCCAGAGGAGGTGATTCTGGGCTGCCTCTCAGGGGGCAGGACAGACTGCTCAGAGAAAATCCTGGAAGCAAGGGAAATCATTGTCCCACTGGTTGGTCTGGCTAGAGTAAAGAATTCAAGGAATCGGAAAGTAGTGGCTAAAAATGAATCTAGAGTGAAGAGCAAAGGACTCAGAAGATGCTGAAGAGCTTGGAACACACACAGGAAGGAAACAGTGCAAAGGAGGCGCAGTGTAAGAACACGAGCTGGTGGACACAGCTCTGCGGTAGCCCCTCGTTCCTCACAGATATACCCACCACACTCAGGGCGGGTGGAAGGTAGCCCCTGTGGTTGGGGAAGAACCACCTTTTCCCTGGGAGGAGCCCAGACTCAAGGGTCTGCATTAGCACTCCAGGACCCCCTCTTTGTGGGGTAGGAATTTCTCTACTGCCCTGGATACGTATATCTGGACTCTGTTTTCCATCACTTTAGGTTTAGAGCAGGCCTGACATGGATAGGCTCAGTGTTGGAAACCTGAGTTGATATCAGAGCTAAAGGACTGGAGAGAGATAAAAAGATTCAAGATGTTTAGGAGGAAAACATCAATAGCATAGGATAATGGACTGTACCTGGGCTGTGTGCAAGAAGGAGTCACGTATGGTGCCCTAATGGCTTGAGTGTTGTCTTTTTCTTTTTCCTTCTAATTTAGAAAAGATGGGGGAGAAAAGAGAGCACGCTTCAATCGGATGCCCGATTTATGCCAGCCAGTTTTCATATTTTCACTTATTTCAATCTCACAACAACCCTCTAAAGTGGATAGTATTTTCTTCATCCTAGAGTTGAGGAACAAGGCTTAGAGGGGTAAGAAACTTCCATGATTATAGGAAGCAGCAGAGTCAGAATCAGAACCCAGGGCAGTCTCTCTAGAAAGCCACACTAAGTCTTCTGTTTTCTCCCATACGTGTGCCTTGGCTGTAGATATCAGTATTCATAATGCTCAATTTCTCTGAAAAAGCATGGTCTCCTGTAGTGTAAGCAGAAAATAATATTCCGTTCACTCAACTATATACTGTCAACTTTCTTGCTCATCACTTTTTTAAAGGTTCACGAGGTAGCTCTAGTTCACACTTTTTTAAAGGTTCACGAGGTAGCTCTAGTTCATCAGCTGTCCCAGGACATCACACACGTCCCACAGCACGTGCCCAGTTCTCTGTGCAGCCTGAGGTCATGTGCAGCATTCTGCCAAGGAGCTAACTTTCTGCCCTGGTTTTAGGAACAGGACAGTTACTTTATGTCTTGGAATAGGTAAGCCTGTTGGACATACAAACGTGACTTCCTTTATCTACAGATTGCCTTTGGCAACTGCTTTTGTTTGCTAAAGTTAAAGCTGCCAGAATGCAATGTACCAGAAGCGGGTTGGCTTTTATATAAAGGGGAATGATTAGCCTACAAATTTACAGACCACGAAATTTAAAAGACCATGAAAATGTCCAAATTAAGGCATCAACATAAGTATACCTTCTCTGAAGAAAGGCTGCTGCCATCTGGGACAGCTCTGTCACATGGGGAGGGACATGGCCAGCATCTACTGATACTTCTTCTTTCCTGGGTTTCATTGCTTTCAGCTTTTAGTTTCAGTGGCTTTGTCTCATCACCTCTGAGGACTTTTCCTCTCCAAATTTCTCTAGGTGTTTCTCTGTATATATGCTTCTGGGTCTTTTCTGTCTTTTATCCTCTCATCACAGACTCCAATGAAAGGATTAAGACCCATCTTGAATGGGCTGTATATTAGTTTGCAAGCTCCTGGAATGCAATATACCAGAACTGGAATAGATTTATAAAAGAGAATTTAATAAGGCATAAGTTTACAGTTCTGAGGAAGTGAAAGTGTCCACATTAAGGCACCAACAAGAGGTTACCTTCACTCAAGAAAGGCCAATGGGTCAGGAACACCTCTGTCAGCTGGGGAGACATGTGGCTGGCATCTGCTGGTCCCTTGCCCTGGGGCTCCATTGTTTTCAGCCTCTGTTCCTGTGGGGGTTCCTCGATTTGCTTCTCCAGGGCTGACTTTCATCTCTTGGCTTCCCTTGGCTCTCTCCAGGTTCTGGCTTGCTTAACATCTTATGGCAATGTCTGCTGGGCTCCAAGCGTCTCCAAACATCTGTGTCTCTGTTCTCTGAAGCACCTGTTCTCCAAGCATCTCCATCTGCTCTCTAACGGCTCTGAGGCTTCTGTCGTTTCTGTAGGCTCTATTGTTTCTCCAAAATATTTCCCCCTTTAAAGACTCTAGTAATATAGTCAAGGCCAACCTGGAATGGTGGCGCCGCATCTCCATCTAATCAAAAGTTAATACCCACAATTGGGTGTACCACATCTCTGCAGAGAAAATCTAATCAAGTTTTCAACCTACAGTGAAAATAGGGATTAAGAGAAATGCCTGCTCCCACATGATTGGATCAGAACTAAAACATGGCCTTTCTGGGGTACATAATACCTTCAAACCAGCACAGGCTGGGCCACATCTCAATTGAAATAACCTAAGGAAAAGGTCCCACCCACAACAGTTCTGCCCCCACAACAGTTCTGCCCCCCACGGGAATGGGTCAAAAGAACATGGCCCCTGCCAGAGACCCGGGTTCTATTTCCAGTGCCTGCCCATGCGAAGAAAAAAGAACATGGCCTTTTCTGGGGGACATACATAACAGCTCCAAACTGCCATAGCAAGATACTGGGGCCTTTTGGAAACCAATGAACAGCTACACAGATTTATATCTTTAATGTACTTTTCTCAGTATATGAAAAAAAAAACATTCTATTTGATATAGGTCATTTCCAGTAAGGGGGAAATGAAATTAGACCACTACTTCTCTGCATTTGTTTCTTTGGCAACCACACCTGGGAAAATTAATGGAAGTGATAAATAAATCCAGATGGTTTCTCTTCCAGGAAAGAGAAACAAATCCAATCAAAAAATAAAGAAAAAAGTAAAAAAAAATTCATTAGGTATATAACTCTTTGAAATTAAAAATCACTTTCTACTTAACTGCTGACTTTTTTTTTCAAATAGGAATTTACCCATAATGAAACATTATTAAGATTGACCCAGCAAGAAATGGAAAGCCTCAGCAAACAAATATGCATGGCGTGAACGGAACATAATTTAAGTACTGCTTCCAAGAAAGGCTCTAGTTCCAAATTTTTTATTGGTAAATTCTTTTACAAGTTCAATAGCTAATTGTCATGTCGAGCTCCAGTTGCTATGTCTTACCTTTAAGTCATGCTCTCTCCTCCCACGTTCACTGCTTCCCCAGACTTGCCTTACATCCTGTGCTATCAATTGCAGTTAACGTCAGCATCCAACCCTCGGCCCACGCAAGTAGCCTTGATGTCAACCTCATCTCATCCCTCAGTCCCTCCTCCTGTCTACATCACACCTTCTTGTCTTCTTCATTCTTAATATGTTTCTGAATCTAAACTCCTTCCATTCTTCTTGCTGCTCAATCAGTTGAAGCCCACAGCATCTCTCCTTTCAGCTGCAACCCCCTCTCTGGTATTTATGTCACCGCTGGCTCACACTCACATTAGTCTGGGGATTACTGAGTGATCTTCCCAAAGAGAAGCTAACCCAGCACTATGCGTCTCAATGCCTCTGTTGGGCCATGGCCTACGCACAGTATTCAAGGTAACAAGGTGAGTTGCTTACAGTTTGATGGAACATACTAGGAAAATTCAACCAGTTTGTTTTCAAAGCACAGCACCACAATTAGCTGTAGAACAGATTTCAGAGTTTGACATGGGTTAACAATTCCATAATTTTAGGTTTTTCCTTCTAGCTGCTCTAAGATACTGGAGACTAAAAGAGAAATCAATCTAATGATTCAGCAATCATATTCATTTGTTAAATTCTACCTTCTCTGTATAACTCCGCCATCACCTCTCATCTTTCTACCCCACTCTTTAGGGGTATTGGAGCTATGGCCATTCTAATTTTTTCATGTTGGAAGGGGCTGTCAATAATGTGGGGTAAGGAGATTCAACCGGATTGTTTTAAACTACTTAGGTAAAAACATGAACACACATTTTGGCTAGGGAAGACCTTGTGATTGCATTTCTAAATGCATTTCTAAATTGCTATTACATTTCTAGGTATTTTAGGAAAAACAGACACTGTTATGAGCTACAGCCTGCTAACTGAGCCCCATGAGCCATGACGAACTATTATCCAGGGAAAGGGAAGGGAGGGAGAGAAAAGCTAATTATTGTTCCACAGTTAGGGCAAGGCCACTGTCTGGAGTGAGTGGGGATGGGGTGGGAGGGAATTCTGGAGAGACTCCAGCCTAAGGAGAAAGGACAAGAGGGTTGCTGCAGTTGGAGTTGCTGCAAAGATGGGGGGCAGAACTTCTCTGCCATATGCCCCCCTAAACACACCTTGAGATGGGGATGGTTGTGTGAAACCTGGACGGGGCAGGGATGGGAGTCCTGGGGAGCTTTGGGAAGTGAATAATGGTGTCTGTAGGCCAGGTTTGGCCTGCAGAGCGCCTCACCTTTGGATCAACTGCTGGCAACTGGGCAAGGAGCCCTTGGCATGCAACAGCCACTATAGACTGAAGATGGTCTAGCTTTCTGGGCTACATATACCCCAGACTCCCAGTGCAAACCCAAGGGAGAGAGCATGGCTCCTGACAAGTGATGAGGCTATACTTGCTGCCAACTCTGTGGGTGAGGGCAGAGCTAGATGTAATTTGGTTTATAATATAGAAATGTGGCTTTTTGGCATCCAGGTGTCATGGACCAATTCTTACCTGTTAGATATACTCACTCATAATCTGACCCCAAGCTACCTTCAGATTTTTCTCCCAGTACGCATTTTACGCGCATACAATGTTAGCAATTACTCCTCTTCCTTCACATATGGCTGCCTCCTTCTCCCAGCATGTCCTTCCTCCTCCAGTTCCCTCTGGCTTCATGGCAGATTCCTATTCTGTCTATGAACCTGCAGTGTAAATGCTTCCTCAGGGGAGCCCTCTCTGCACATCCAGGTGGCCGTCTGCTCTCTGCCGTTAAATGTTTGACACATGGTGTTATTATTCAACTGCTCATTGGTCAACTTTTCCCACTATTCACTGGATGAAGAAGAAAGAAAAGGCTAGCATCTGTCCTGTCTCCCAGGCAGCTATGACAAACACTGCACACCGGGCTGGCTGAAAGCACAGAGATGTGTTGGCTCATGGTTTCAGAGGCTAGAAGGCTGGCTTCCTTCTGGGGTCAGTACGTCCTGTGAGCAGGCAGGATGTCAGAGACTTGCGGCCTAAGCCTGGCCGAAGCTGGTTGGGACAGACAGGCAGCTCCTCCCTGGAGACTGGGCTGCAACCTTAGCCCATCAATGGTGGGGTCAAGAGCCCTGCCGCCGAAGCCACCAGAAGGACCCACCAGTGGCCAAGCTTGCAGAAGGCAGGCATCCGCCCACGGCTCCCCTTCAATGGAGAAGACTGCTTGCCCACTGCTCCTTCTCCCTCTGCGAAGGCCTGGGGGAGAGGCCTGCTCTCTGCTTCTCTCTGGTCACCCTGCCAGCTTGAGGACCTTTGAGTAACAACCTCTTAAACGTTCTCATTGTGACTTTGTCATTGAAGCTGCGCCTGCAACCTGACCCACGGTGCTAAGGAAGTTCCCCAAGGAATCCCCTGGGAGGCCTTGCCTCTCAGGCCTCCTCCATAAAAGCTGAGCAAGTTATGTAATTACTAAGTGTTCTGCCCAGTGAAAGGGGAGAACATGGTAGCCTTCAGGTTGGCTGGCAATTCTTGGGTTCCTTGGCTTTCCATCACATAGCGGGGTCTCTCCTTTCTCTTCTGGGTTCCCTCTTCCTGGTTCCAGCTCTTCCCAGGGCTTTCCCTTTATAAGGTGCACCTCAGTGAAAACCACATCCTCAACAGGTCCTACTTAAAATGGTTTCACACCCACAGGAATGGGATTAAGAACACGTTTTTACAGGACACATACTTCAATCTACCATTTATCAAATTCACCCAATCAAGCATGCATAACCTCGATAACCAAAACCGATGGAGCAATCTCGTTTCATCATTAGTGCACATGATGTTTTCAAATGCTCAGTGTGTGCCAGGCGCTGTTGTGAATGCTTCAGTAAATAATCTCATTTAATCCTTACAGCAAGTGATACAGTAGCTACTTTACTGTCACCATTTTACTGGGAAGGACACTGAGGCACAGAAAAGTTCACCTGCACAATAAGTGAGCACCAGGACTGGACCCTAGGCTGTCTGCCTCAGAGCCCGTGACTCTGCTCTTCAATGCTAGAGACACACTCTGTCATCTACTTTAAGGGTAACCCAAGGAGGGTGTAGCCCATGAACGTCTGAGCAGTTCAGTAGCACATCAAATCCGCGGGTGCTGAGACACAGGGCAAGACCTCGGTCTTGATGAAAACAGGTTTAGCTTTCATTTTTTACCTACAGTGTTGCTCAAGGTTCTTGGGCATTTTGGTGATATGGCAACTAAAACAGAAGGAAAGCCCACACCTCCTTCCCCCAGCAATTTTAAAGTAACCTTATCCTCACAGCCTTGATCAAACCTTCAGGTCGGCTTAGGGCCTGGCTCCTATCTGATGACCAAGGCACAGGCACACCTGCTTGTCCTTTGGACACCTGCCCGCCTCCCCCATTTGGTGTGTTCCTGGGGACACAGCCCCAGCTCCCCCAGGTCCCGCAGTGGCACGGGTCCCAAGCTTTCTAGAAATCTGGATCTTTTATGGTTACACAGGGCTACAAGGCGTTTGGGGCTGACTTGACCACCAGCTCCTGGCACTCACCTTCCCAGACTCTGACTTCTTCCCGTGGGGCATCGAGGGCAGGGGAGGGGCTCCTCCTGCCCACTCCTGAGGAGCACTTCAGCACTGACACTGTTTGGAATCGCTGGAACATGGTGGTAAAAAAGCAGACCGACCTTCCGTCAGTTTTATTTTATTTTCTACAATGAATCCCCTCTTGCCTGCAACTAGGGGGGACTCGCTCCTGCCCCCACCCTTGCTACACCACTCCTCCTGTCCTTCCTGAAGCCTAATGGTTTGGTTCTTTCTTTGAATCTTTAACCCTTCAGTTTCATTTCAATAAAAGCCATCCCTTCCCACTGAGCCATACTGAAAATACCATCTAGAAATGGGGGGTACTGGAAATAAAACACTGTATAGAGCAAGAAGTGATCCTCTCACATCCAGCTGGAAAATTCTTGTCAGGTGATAGGGAAAACCTGAGCAGCTGTCACCACTTTTATGTTGCAGCTCAGATCATATGCCCACTGATCCTGGAGTTTTAGAGGACTTGGGGGAAAATTAGCAGGAGGCAATGCTTGTTAAAAAATATTTAAAACTTGGAACTAAGATGTCAAGGTGCAGTAATTCTCAAACATTTTGGTCTCAAGACCCTTTACATTCTTAAAAATGTAAAGATCTTTGTGTGTGAGGCATACCTGTTAACATTCATCACATCAGAAACTAAAACAGAGTTTGCAAAAGTTTATTTATTGTCATTTAAAAGCAACAACAATAAAGCTGTTATAGCTGAATGTACCATATCATTCAGAAAATATAACTATATTTTTCAAAAATATTAGTAATTACATAGGTAGCCCTCTAGATATCTGTAAGCCCCTTTCATGTCTGGAGTAGACGACAGCTGGGATCTTGTGTTGCTTCTCACACCCATTAGCTCTCATAGCAATACTGTCATCACCTAACCTCTGGGCAACTCCACCGGGCACTTGGGAGAATTAGAAAAGGCGGCTGACGTCTTAGTACTGATTATGAAAACAATCTCAACTCTGAAGGACCTAGGAAGGGACACAGGAACCCTCAGGGCTCCCCATGCCACACTTGAGGAACCACAGGTCTCGGGGCATGTGCCCAGGTTTTGACTCACTGTTTACTATTAATTAAGGGTTTAGGCTTCTCAGTGTTACGTATTTTACTTATAGATTTTTTTTGTTTAGAGATGTAAATATTTTCTGTCTAGAGAGAAAAAATAACCCTACAGGTTAGGGTTTGCCTCTAACTCAGCACACTTATTTCAAAATGCCTTTCCTATTCAATAAATCCTGTTCCTCAATTTTGCCTTTGAAGCTTTATCATCTTACTGGTTCTCATTAATGAGCTGAACATAATCTTTGACTTATTTATTCTACTTGTATGAGTCATGCTGTGCTGTTAGCTATTTCTGGAGGAGTTCAGCACATTTTCTGTGATAAGGCCAACTTTTCCTTCTGATCCAAAGGAATAAAGGGTGGACACTAAAAATATGGGTAGGATCAGAACCAAGGAGGAGCCGGAGAAGTGGGGGTCTCCTGGCCATCCCCTCCCATGCACCTCCTGCTCTATATACTCTTCTGGGACAAGAGTAACCCGGTTGCAACATACATGCATTCAATTCATAAGCCATGTTCTGTTCAAGGGTAGTGCTGATGGGGGAAACAAGGTTGAGATGAAAACAGCAATTAAAATACTCCAGTGATACCATTTGTCCTGGAGGAAGGGTAAGGTGGGGAGGTGAGTCTGCTGCTCCTATTAGTGTTCTTACTACAGCTCACTCTGCTAGTGCTTATTAATATATTATTTGAATGACTTGCTCCTAACTGCAAGCCAACGATTTCAGCTGGCACACAACTTAAGAAATGATTAAGAAAAACTTAGGCTGAGAACCAGTACTGTGCAGTTCTGGGGTGATTTAAATGTTTCTCAAGGGCAATACTGATTTCCTGAGCTGACTTAAAAATCTAACTTTGCCTAAAATACAACTCCACAGGATTGCCACCCTTGTAGAGCACCAGAACGGGATGCGTCAGGGGCAGGGAAAGATAAAGGCTTCCAGACCGCCGGGGCCGGTAAAGTTGACTACTAGACAATGGTGGTCTTGCTGCAGCTAGGGGGAGGGAAGTAGGAGTGGAGTTTGATCACGGATCAGACTTCCAAGGTTGCTGGAGCTGCTTACCAGCCCCAAATACTTGAAGTCAGATAGACTAACAGCTGGGAGAGGTTTGAGGCTGTTGATCACCAGAGGAACCCCTAGCCTGGGAACAGGGTTCTGAGACCCTCAGCCTCTAAAGTAATGCTAAGGTCCCTGGGCCCACACTTATAGCCACTGTGTAGTGAGTGGGGCAGTGCCCAGAGGGAGGGGAGACCCTCTTGCTGCAGCTGGAGACAATGCATGAGGGATGATCACAGAGCAGAGTGGGACACGGAGAGTGGCTGACTATGGAACTCACTGTAAGGCCAGGGCTGCTTCTTTTCCCCTCTTCCAAATGAATGTTTTCATAGTGACCACCCCGTTTTCACTCCAGAATTCCATGCAGGCTGGAAACCACATAGCTCAGTGGTTAAGAGCCTGGGGCTCAGTTATGCTCCCTGAGTCTGGATCCTGGCTTTGCACAGGTCACCTGGGTTCACAACTCTGCCCATTTGAAAAAACTGTACAGAGAATAGTTGTGAGTGTGGGTTAAATGATACAAAAACATGCCACACAGCACACAGAAGACATTCAAACAAGGTTAGTGCTTACTACATATATAAAGGATAGACGTATTTTTCAGTCATTCACAAGATGCTGGATCATGAGGAGGCAAAAGTGGACCTGAACCTCATAGATTTTGTGGACTTGGAAAACAAGTCTCTAAGACTGCAGACTGCAATCCTCTTTTTCTACGACAAATCCACGTTGAGTGGGCATAGGGTCCATGCCTAAATGAAGGACACAACTGAATCGAGGGGATCACATTTTCAAAGCTGAGCCCACTGGCGTCCTACTGGTCTTTTCTGTCACAGCTGATGGGGACATGCCACCTTCTTACAGAGATTGGTGCTAAGCTTCTGGAGTTGAGCACGTTCTTTTCCAAAAGCCACCGAGTGAGCTTTCGTAAATTAGAAAGGTACTTTACTACTTGGCAGTCTAGCTTTAGACCAAGTCAAGTCTAGAGGGCATACTAGACAGAAGGAGAGCAGAGGCAGAGCTCTAAGGACATTGCTCTGAGTCCCTACTTACACTGACTTGAGTCCCTGAATTCACCTGCCTTCCTGGACTTCCTTTTTCTGTTCACTTGCTTTGTGTTCTGTTCCTGTTTACTGACAGAACCTAATATGAAAGGAAAACACTGAGGAATCTGGAAGGGATGCAATTCTTTGAACTCACAAGTGGTGTACAGAGAGATGGGAATACTTTGTACTCTTCAAGAGAAATTAAACAGATTAGGCATGGGGGAAGGGCTGTACTGAGAAACAGCACTCTTAGAACAAAGACTGTTCAACAGGAGTAAAGTGTGTCTCAACAGGCCCTCCAGGCAACTCTGCATGCTACATAGACGAGAACCACAGTTGTCAACAATGTTTCAACACAAAATACACCTGTGCTTTTAAAGTTTTTGAAAAGATCCAAGTCTGAAATTTATTTCAACAATGCAGCACTCACAGGTGCTAGGGAAGTAAACAAAGGATTATATTTACTGATGGAAAAATCAGGGAAATGAACAGCAGACTGCCTGAATGATGAAGGTTACAGGTGCTGAGATTTATGTTGCCTACCTGATAGAGGGTGCTGATTGTAATCAACATATTTAAAATTCAGAAAAATAGCTGACTTCCATTCTTCACTATTTCCCAGAAGGAAATATATTGTAAGACATAACTAAATAGAGGCAAATCTTCCACAATCCATGAACCACTTTTTGGAGCAGATCTTTCCATGCTTCCCCCACCCCCATGCTCAAACAGGCCTTGTCATTTTTCTGAACTTCTTAACTTAGTACCACTTCTGAGGAGTTCAAAAGACAGTGCCATGGTTTTTGAGTAAAAATGTTATGGATTAAAATAACCTGTGGCTTACTGGTCACACAGAGAAACTCTTGTAGATGAGAGAGCCTTTTCAAATCGTGACTACTTCCTTTAAAAATGGCTTAATTTAATTGGAATGTCAAAGAGCAAGCATAATCATATCTTATAGTAGTAAAGTACCTTTATAATTTACAAAGACATTTATAAAAATAAACAATATAAATACCATGCCTGCTTTATTTTAAAACTGTATTTTTCTGGTACACCTGTTATTAGAGAGATATAAGAGCTGGTTTAAAATCATCCTGTAAACTGCTTCCTTTCTTTAGACTGAAAAGGTTAACTCTTCCAGGACACACTCACCATAATTCTCCACCCAATAAAGTGCTTCTGTGGTATTCTGATGAAATTCATTGAGTCAGGTACCTACAGTTTCTGCATTCACTTTTGCTATTTTGTGGATCAAAAAGGTAAGTCGATTTCATTTGTAGCTGTGTGCAGAATATCTCATTTCCGAGGATAGTGCTGCACAGGGTATGTAATGAAAAGATGCTATCATTTTTGGGTATGAGTTCCTGATGTGTAAAGATAGGAGCCACAAGTAAGGCTGTACAACAGCTGACAAATTCTGAACTTTCACATTTTCCCTAATACAATAGTTTATAACTCACATTGTCTAACACAAAATTCAATCTTAAATTCAAAGGGGAAAAAAAAGAGTTGAAGTTCTTAATGCTACTATTTGATAGCTTTTCTGAAATGCCTATCACAAATGTAAAAAGTTTTCAAACAAGTCTACTGACTATAATCATCAGATTCTATGAAAGGCAATGAGACTTAGATCCTTAGGTAATTTAATAGTGTTCAAAAAAAAGAAGTATTTCAAATTCGTTAACCCACCAACACATTCACATCCGCTGTCAGAACTAGCTAAATTAAAAAATGCTTTCTCTGCTAGGTGTCCATGACCTCACTCAAACATTAAATCACAATCTATTTCCACTGACCTTACTAAGAATCTATTAGTACATAAAAGGGGAAATTTATTAAATGCAATTATCATTTTGTATTGGTGAATAAACAAACAACTGCTTGCTTAAAGATGAATACCCTCCTCTGTTTTGACAACCGTTGGATGGTCTGATGTGTGGAAATATCACTCCCAATTGTCTCTGAATTCTCTTTTAGCTTTCCAAGTAAGTGAATGAAGTGGCCTGAATAGTGACATATTTGAGGATGAGCAAGAAGCAAAGAAAGATTATACAATAAACATTAGATCTATAAAGGTATTTGCAGTCAATGTGTATTGTATTTCCAACTGTAATCTGCATTACCTGAGAATAGTCTTGCTGGGCAGACAAGAACAAATAGTCTGGCAATGACCAATGTACTCTAGAGCTCTAATTACGGACGAGGCAGCGGGAATGCAGAATGAAGAAGTGCCTGGAGAGGAAAGGTCTGGGTTCTAGGCCTGAATCTTCCACTTATTTATCACATGACCTCGGGAAACTCCCTAACTGCTCCAAGCTACCATCTCAAAAAAGAAACAGAGATAAATAATTGTAGTGCACGTATAACACACCTATTATATTGGTGAGATGAGACAGTGGAAAATGCTTTTGTAAATTATAAATCATCAAATCATCTTACAAAAAAATCTTAGGAAGAAAAGAATCAGATTATAACTAGGGACTGTGAATCCATATTAATCTTACTAGTCTCCTCATTTATAAATAAGGGATTTAACCTAAATAAAAAGCAGAATTATAACAGCTACATCATTAAAAAAAAAAAATCAAAATGAGGTGCATCTTATCTGGCTTGGTCACACTATTGGCATCAATAGTGATTAATCCAAAGTTTAAGTTAGGGACAGTGAAAAATTTCAAACAATTTTTCCAAGGCATGAATATTAAAGGCAAAATCTATTAAAAAAGCTCAGACACCAATGAAGTAATAATAGTTACCTGAGATTAACTCACAAAACTAGCACAGATTTATAAACAGGGAAAGTATAAGAGTAGACAATAAATAGTTTTAATGAATTCACTTCCTTTATTGCAGTAACCTCTGTACAAAGCAGCAACTGCAATATTCAACGTTAAAACATTAGAAAAGCATTTGTGTGATAGTTATGGTACAGTATTATCAAAATATTACATTTTCAAACTTAAGTAATCATCCACCAGAGCTCAAATATTTAAATTATTTCCATAAACTTTAAAAATATGCAATATCAGAAAGCATATAAAAAGAATGTAAAAGGAAACCTAAAATACAAATAGGAAAAATGTAACAAATAAATACTTGATTTAATTAACTGTTAATAAATCAGTCTAACACCACCATTCTTTCTATATCCATTGAATTTTTACCTATAGAAATAATGAACTGTCAAATGCCACTGCATAATTATTTATTTCCAAGTTATCACCAATTATTGGAACTAAAAAAAAAAAATTTGGCATTAAAATAATCAAAATTCAGCATAAATAAAATAGAAAAGAATAACTTCAATACTAGGCTAACACCTCTAAGAATTGCTGAAATTTATTAGAGCACAACAACCTTGAAAATTTTTGACCTGGTATCTAGTGTTAAGTGAAAATAACGCATTTTTTTTTTAAGTGAAAAGCTTCTTAACATTATTTTACAGACAATATTACCCCCCATTATGCATATTTAGATATATTTTATGAACTTTATACACACAGGTATGCAGAGACGCATGACATTTGGTTCCTGCAGTACAGATCACAATATTTTCCTGAATGGGCAAAACATTAAAAAAAAACAAAAAGTGTACCTGTCCACATCAAGATAGCAGCACTCAGTTCATGCCCTATTATCCATTAAAATTTCAAACATGATATTAATTATATCTTTATTGAATAATACGACATTTCTACTGTCTTTCCCCGCAAGCATAGCAAAACCTGCAATAGATGAAACACCACTGTGGGTTATAATGTAGAAAAGGTTTTTCAAAAAAACACAATTACTTCATTTCCTTAGCATTATGAATTCAAAGTTGTTATCAGATCTTCATTTTCATATTATACTCATGCAGTAAAATTACTGCAATATTGAAAACAGTAATAATTTTTTAGATTTCTATCAAGATTCTTGAAAACTTGTAAAAATCCTCCACCACTGAAACTTATACCAATTAACCCAACAAACAGTGCTTTAGATGAAATGTTTTCTACTTTCTGAACTAATGATAACTGCATAAAAGTTACATGCCCTTTGGATGAAACCTGTATCTGTCAATCTAATTTTGAACTTATGCATACTAAGACAAAGAAAATTAATCTAATGAATCTTGATCACTTTAAATTCCAAAACCCAGCAACAAAAATGTCATTATATATACACACATATGCATCCGTGTATGCATATGCACACACACACACAGATATGCAGACATATATCCCTTGAAATGTTTTTAGGAAATCCTTCCTTGAATAAAATATAAAAAACTTCACATTAATAATTATGTATAAAGCTTTTAGTAACAGTACATTTGTACTGTCAAAATTGTACTAGTAGACTATGGTGTCAAAACAGACATTTCAGAAGCACAAACTGGCAGTTTTTTTAACACAAAAGTTTTAAAGTATTAAGAATGGATTAAATTTAAGTGTTCCAAAGAATCTGTTCAAACCTGAGTATATTAAGACTAAGTGTACTTGACATTTGAATGAATGAGCCTAAAAACATTTTGCTAAGAAATCAGTGATCCATTTAATCATTTGATGAAACATTAAATATTTTAGTGATTTATAAAGGATGGTACAGTATAGTGAAATTCCACATAGTGTTTTCTGAAATACTCTATTAATTGACATTGTTTTGTCTAAATTTCCTCCAGAAACATCTGTTAGCATTTCTTAAAAGTCCCTCAGATTTGAGGGAAACTCTAAATTAGGACAGATCTCTAATAAATCCAAATGATCTTATGGGTTTTTGTTTAAAGAATGACAGCACGTGATTTTTTAGCATGGTATACAGAAGTACTGGGTAACTCTTCAACCTTCCCTAAGGTTTTGAAAAATAATAATAACGATATAAGTAAGAGTCAGTCAGAGAAAAAAAGATATATTGGGCCTTTTTCCCTTAGATCTACATTTACATACTCATACAAACCTAACTTTGGGCCACTTTTTGGTTCCCTTTTTTAATTTTCATTTTTCATTAACCTGCCCTAATTCTCCTATCTTTCATATCTAACAGATACCTTTACAAATGTAATAGAAAACATACAGTACTCAATACTAATTGATCAATGGGAGAAGAAAAGCAGCGTCTGTTTTAAGGTAGAAGAGACTAGAAATAAAAATAGCTGAAGGCAAAGTTTAACATTCTATAAATTTATAAAAGAGGATAATATGGATGAAATTTGGTTAATTTCAGAAGGCACCTCAAGGCTAAAGGCTTTTTGTACTCCTTTCATCAATCAAAAAATAACACACTTTTATTGCTATTCAAGTAGCAAAGAAAACTTTACTCTCATGAGCTTTCAGTCCAACTACAAGGAATCATCATTCATTAAGACTGAGATAAGGAACTGACTAAAACTGAAGTCTCCATAAACATATCAATGGAGCAACTTCCCCATGTGCTTTCATGTCAAAGAAAATAGTAAAATAAAAGTCACAGTTCGCCGTTGTGATGTTAGGTCTCATTGTAGACTTCAGTGACTCCACTAGGCAGGGCAGTGCCGCTCTGCAGGGCTGTCCACCACATAGGACACTTAGGAATAGAAGGTCAGGACACTCTGATGATTCCCACGGACCAGCAGGATCGGGGGGAGGTCCTTTGACAGAACTTCCAACCACGCCATGTAGAGGGCACTGGACACAGCACCTTTACGTGCAACTGGGAGACTCCTGGTATGAAAAAAGAGAAAAGAAATGAGCACACTGTTAAGTTGAGCAGAATAAAATGTAAACAGAAAAAAAATCATTATAAAATAGGTCACAATAAAAGTAACTAAAAATTACCACAAGTTACGAATACGTTTGAGTGCAGGAAGTCTGCATACAGAAGAGAATCACTTTGCTCTCATATCACTACTTCATTACTTCAAGTTTGAAAAACATATTTTTAAATTTCTTCAGATTAGAAAAATCAACATTTCTATGAACCATAATACATTTGGGATCTAACACCAAACTCCAAATTTCCCCTTCCTCCATAAGGAAGACAAATAGATGGAGAAATGGAAATTTCTAATGAATTCAGGAAACGGAAGCTGTACACGGATAAATGAAATTCACAGCTGTTTTTACGTGTTGACTGTCATCTTCTCTCATCTGCCTGAGCTTTCTTCTCTGTAGGCGGCAGAGTAGTGGTCAGTTCACTCTGTACAAAATTTTCTCTCCAGATTCCTATGTTTTAGTTTTTTGCATTAGAGATACTTGACCATCACCAGCAAAAGTTGAAACCTTCTGGTGTATTAAATATTTGTGGTTAATCAAAATAATCCTTTGGTGTTATTATTTTTCTCTCTTTTTAAAATATTTTTATTGAGAAATCTTCAGAGTCCATCCAAACTATATAATATATAGTTTATAAACTATATAATGGCTCACAATATCATCACATAGTTGTGTGTTCAACACCATGATCTAATATTTTAGAACATTTGCATCACTCCAGAAAAATAAATAAAAAGAAAAATCTCATATATCCCATACCCCTTACTCCTCCCTCTCATTGACCGCTAGTATTTTCCATCTACCCCAATTTTTTTTAGCCCTTATCCCCCACTCCTATTTTTTATTTTTATCCTTATTTTTTTACTCATCTGTCCATACCCTGGATAAAAGGAACATCAGACACAAGGTTTTCACAATTTCATGGTCACACTGTAAAAGTTATATCTTTATACAATCGTCTTCAAGAATCAAGGCTACTGGAACACAGCTCAACAGTTTCAGCTACTTCCCTCTAGCCATTCCAATATACCATAAACTAAAAAGGCGTATCTATATAATGCATAAGAATAACCTCCAGGACAACCTCTCAAATGTGTTTGAAAACTCAGCCACTGAAATTTTATTTTGTCTTATTTCTCTTTTTCTTCTTTTGGTCAAGAAGGCTTTCTCAATCTCATGATGCCGGGTCTTGGCTCATCCCGGGGTTCCTGTCCTACACTGCAGGGAGACTTACACCCCTGGGAGCCTCATGTCCACATAGCAGAAAGGGCAGTGAGTTCACCTGCAGAGTTGGTTTAGAGAGAGAGGCCACATCTGAGCAACAAAAGAGATTCTCTGGGGTGACTCTTAGGCCTGATCATAAGTAGGCCTAGCTTCTCCTTTGCAGGAATAAGTTTCTAGGGGCGAGCCACAAGATTGAGGGCTCAGGTTACTGACTTTGTTACCCCGACTGCCTGCGAGAATCTTTGGTGTTACTTTTACTTCATTTGGCATGTTTTTGGAGGCCTAAGCTTTCCCTATCTAAGGACACAGGTTCCAAGGCTGAGAAAATGAAGGTTCAAATAGTATTCAGCTAACCTGGTTCAGCTGTGGAAAAACCAAAACTGGCACTGGCAGGCATATTCCATGCAAGGACAGTGTTTCTGTAGGTAAAGTTTATTTGGGGGAATTTGGGAGGTGGTGACAAGACAGCAACCACCTTTTACATTTTATACTCCAAATAATTTTATGGGGTTATTTTCATGAGGAAGTTGTTTGGGGTCCAAGTCCTCACACCCTGCACAAACATACGGGCTATGCTGCAATGTCTTCAAAGCTACAGAATTCCAGAACAGCCTATTATCATATACTTTGATTCATGGAGGCTTAAGGTTAAGGTTTTGTTTTTTCTTTCTTCCTATTTAAAATTATTTCTCCACATGCCTAAAGCAGACTCCGAAAAGTTCTTTTTTTCCTTCTTATAACCACTAGTTCATTAAAGTACATTGTTATAGTGAACAGCTAAGATAATCTTAGTACAGACATTACTTACATGACAATAATATTAGCTGTGCTTGAATGTTCCTTTAATAATTCATTTAACCTGATCTGACGGTATGTCTGAAATGAAACAGGACAAAGTCATTACTATACCATGTGAAAACGAAATTCTAGCATGGTTCATAATCTTAAAAGTAAGCAGAAAGAAACCAAAATGAATTTTGGTGTATTAAAAATATCTGTTCCTTATTTAAAAGAAAAATATACTGTCTACATATAAATCAAACTTAAAATTTTATAAATAAACTTAAAATTTACAAAACTTGTTACTGCAATATCAAACTGCAGTTCTTGTTACTTAGGACTTAAGTATTAAAAAAAGAATCACATGGAAGATTAAGAAAAGGAAGCAGAAGAGAAAGAATACCTTGGTCTTATAAAGTTCAAGCTCATTATCTGTGATTCGCCAAGGTTCATCTTCTTTCATTTTGTCTGCAATATCTTGTTCTTTATCATCTTCATGAAGTCTGTATGACTCAATCATTTCATCAAAAGCTACAATACTTGAAAAAATGGAAAGAATACTGGCAATTAACTTTATTTTAAATCACATACAGGAAGCTCTGAGTAATAAACAATACATTGAAAAGTTAGTGCTTTCATCTACCTCAATTATAACAATCACTTCAGCAATTTATCTAGACAACAGCAATCTCTGGCATCTCAAACTGATTAGGAATTTAGAACCATATTCCTAGTAACAGAAATGTAGTTTTAACTGCTGCGGCTTGTTTCTCTGGATCTATCTCTGCCTCTGTGCCCAACCCCTGAAACTAAATGAATTTTCATTACAAAGGCCAAAGCTTTATTTCGAGTTGAGCAATAAGCCAAATTGTGTTACTCCTATGTTTAAAACATCCCATAGGCTTGCCTAATTCAAGTACCAATCAACAAAAGAGTACAAAAAATGGACCAGAATATTTTGAAGGGATGAAAGAGCATATACTAAAAATTTGAGGAATTTCAGAACAAATCTCCAGATCTAGACAGATAATTACAGAAGACAGTAAAGAACACAAACATGAATGACCTTCTAAACCCCTGCACTAAACATAGTTTTCAGTATCAAGCTCCTGCTATCTAGTCTTTTTAAAGTGGAAACAACTTCTCTTTGATTAGAATATCACAAATTATATCTATTTTCTATTTTAAATGATTTTATGCTAGCTTTATCTTTAATTCAACATTTGTCTGAGATTTAAAATTATGTTGGATAAAATAAATATACATATTGTTGTAACAACCTCTTTACAACCATTTTCAGGTGAGATATTCCAAGAGTCTGCTTTGACTGGAAGAATTCTGAATTTATCTGTCATATGCAATTCTTATACTCTCTTATTTTAGTAATATAACAAAATGGTAAAAACTAATGGATATATGGGGTGGAGACTGAGTGGCCTTGATGGATGTGGGCACAGAAAGGCAAATTTAAAGAACCATCCAGTATTTCCGTGGCATTAAGGATTTTAAGAACCACTTTAAATACAGCAACGAAAACCCTCTCTGAAAAGTGAAAGCCCTTTAGACTTACTTCATTATCTGCTATATGCATGACAACTATCAGTGCTAAATAAAAAGAAAAAAAAGACTTCATACGTAACTAATAATTGTAAGCTGAATTATCTGTTATGGGAGTGTTTGAGTTGGTCACCCCATAAAAGGACCAGAAATCTGTAGGGAGTAGCTTATTCAATAACTTACTTTTCTTTCTTTGGTTTGGTGTTAATATCTCCTAGGACCATAATGTCGGAGAAGTCTATGCGGAACTTGCTCAGCAAAGTGGCCATCCTAGAACAAAAATGAACAGCACTGAGACACACGAAGGGCAGATGTAAATGTTCTCATTTTTCATTCTTCATGAGAAGCATGGTTTATGGGGAAAGTCTATCAGGTGCTAAACTAAGTCCATCTGAATTAAATCGCACTGTATAGTCACAACATAAGCTTTTAAATTCCCTGAATAGAGTACTTTCTAGGTAAGTAGGTGGATTTCAGTAAAAACTAGTAATCAGTTATTTAATTATTTTGCAATTATTCTTCTATCCAAGATGAATGTGTATCTCAAGGCTCAGATATAACTTTTGTGTTTGAACCAAACTAAGGATACAGAATATGGCAGAATATTCAGTTCACTATATAATTTTTTGGACCTGAGGTAGGCATGGAAGAGGAGTATGAAAAAGTATCTCTGACTTTTCAGTAGAATAAATTACCTTTCAGTAGCCATAGGTGGCAATGGAACATTGGTGACAACAATAGCAAAAATGAAACACACAAAAGAAAAGCAATTAAAACAGGATTTAATGTTTATAAGATGACAATATTCTCAATTAAGATATTAGATATTAGAAAACAGATAAAGCTCTGGATTTAACTTTTAATTCGTTAGTATGATTCCTTGCACAATTCAGTATTTGAAATGAATAACCACCTAGTTAAATCCTTGTGTCTATTAAGTGGCTGCTGTGTGCGTGGCAATGTGTGTAAGCATTATTGGGCCAACAACTCACATTTACCATAAAGAAATGAATATCACACAAGCCAGAAAGTAGTGAGTGGTAACAAGCATACTGTGATTCTAATAGGGAACAAGGAAGAAAAAATTTAGGGAAATTTGTATGAAGAACATGACAACTAAGTTGGGCTTTGAGAACGGAGTATTTTAATGGAAGAGAGGAAGAGAGTAAGTGAAGAGCTACTTATGTAGGTAGCAAGATTACAGTAGGCAAAGGAGTAAAAATCTGAAATAACATACATATTCAAGTCATGTGCAGAAGGATAAACTCAAGTACAGGGCGTGTCTGGGGAAAGAACAGGGCAGAGGACAGACTGTCAAGGCCTTGAATACCACATTACAGCAATGAGATTTTCTGTAGTAGGTAAGGAGGAGGAAGTTCTGGCAGAGAAATCACATAAGCAAACTCTGCTTTCCAAACAGGAACCTGGGAGCAATGTGTGGGATGTGCTGAGAAGGTAAGGCACAAGGCACAAGGGTTCTTGGAAGTACAGAAGAGAAACACTGTAACCAGAACCATAGTTGTGGCAGTACAGAGAGAAGCGGTGGATGACAATGACACCTTGCATTTCTGTTGACTAGACATCTACAAAATGCAGCCCATACATGAATATGAGATTTCTGTATATCTACCCAATTAAAAGAAAAATCAGCTTAAAGCTTTAATGCCACAAGTATTTAATACAGATTCTCTAAAATGCCAAAATGGTAAGAAAAATATATGAAAGAAGATAAAATTAAACAGATTGAAGTTTTATTTGAAAAACTGTAATTTTTAACTTAGGTATAGAATGGAACAACATGACTGACATTTTCTGGCTTGTCTTATTTTTATCCTATCAGATCTATATAGTAATAATGAAAACTACTGGATAAAAAAGTAACTAAAAATAAACTTACGCTCTCCGGTCATGGTCTATTCTGTTTATTTTTCCACCAATGAATACTCTGATCTTACAGTCTTTCCACTTTTTCTTTGTAGTAAGAAGATAAGGTATCAATAAGGTCAAACCTGAATCATAAAAACATACCAGATGACTTAATGCTAATTTCTCAATCAAGAATTTTTAATTCAGTTCAGTCTCTAAAAGCATGTTTTACTATACCTCAATAAAAAAAAAACAAAGTTCTTTCTGCCCTTCCCTAACAATCCAGTCAGAGAGTGTTGGCAAGCCATGCAGGAGGGCGGCCCAAGGAACCAGGGCCCATGTGAGGGGCATGCAGGTGGGCACGTGGCCTGCTGGCCCAGGGGTGAGCACACAGAGACGGGCCGAGGAGAAAGTCTACTCACTCAAGACACTGGCAGCTGCGTGTCTCGAAATGAGACACAGGAGAAAGCTAGACCGACCCCTGCAGTGTTAGGCTGGAATTGGGTTCCAATATAAAAAAACATACCCTGAAACTAGTTACTATCAAACACCAGATATCATTCCAAATTGAGTGACATTCCACAAAACGACCTATACTTATGAAAAATGCTAATTAAGGTTAAGAAGGCCAAGGCAGGACTGAGCAACTGCTCCAAGCAGAAGGACGAGGGACATTCAGGGCAACTAACTGCAACACTGACTCTGAAATGAATCCTTTTGCTTCTAGGAAAACGGGCAAAACCTGAATGGGGTCTCTGTGTGACCAGGAAATTCTTTAGCACTGCTCTCATTTAACTTCAGTAAATGTGAAATTACTGAAACAGGTTGTCAGTCTTACCTCCATCATCAAAAAGCCACCAGACATCAATAGTGTTCTTTCCTTGTTTCTTCTGAAACTGTGTACTAGCTTCAAGGAGCTTTTGGTCAGAGACATTTAAAGGCACAACAGGGCCTTTAGATTCTAAAGGATTAGGCAAACACATAACATGTAAGGGAAGTTAAGTATCAAAGCCCCTTTTAATGAATTCCTATAGTTTCCTAAATTTTGTGTATTCAAATATTTATATCATACACAATTGTATGTGATATCCTTCATAAGTTCTGAGTTGCCTATAATTTAAAATAGGCACAGATTAGTTTGTCTTTATAGTAGCTACACTTTTGAAAATCATCTTACCTAATTTTTATTATTTTGAATCTTTCTGAATAAATGTAAGAAAAACATAAATACCAATCAATAAAATTACACCTGACTGCCAGACTTTGTTTCTTGAAAAGTTGCTTTGGCAGACAGAATGTAACAAGTTTATACTTGGTTCTATGAACATACTTTTTTCATAATCTGACCTCTCAATAATATAAAGCTAAAAAAAAAACCTTTTAAACAAGAAGTTATCTGAAATATAACACAAGGAAGTAGAAAATTTGCCAGTACAATCTTAACTAATCTCACAGTAGAAACCTCTTAGGTCTAAGGAAAATCTCCATCATCCTTCCCTAACTTTTGTCCCCTCAAAATGTGATATTGAATTCCAAAGTCATAAAACCATATCTTTCCCTGAACCACAGAGAGAAGTTTCCCTTGAAGGGCACCCATCTGCTGCAGGTCTAATGAACACAAGTTTCCATTTACATATGCAGGATTTTGTTTTTTTAATCAGCACTAATTCTGTGAGCAAGCAAATGATTATTATATAGCTCCTACACCAAACGTGTAAAAGCAGAAATCCACAGGAGGAAATCTGACCACTTTGCAGAATGTCTATCATTCACTTTTCATGCTGCCATGAGGTACGCAAACATGATGAATGATTGTGCATGATGATATGGCTGCCAAACCACACTGCTCCGTAACTCTCACCTCTATTTCCTTCTCATAAAATTCATGTACGCTGACATGACTGTATCTCCCAAACGCAGCCGGACTGTGAGAAATATTGTAATTTTTGAAATGAAAAATACATTAGTACCAAAATTAAGGTCTTGGCTGGGTACAACTGATGGTAAAGAATGCAAGTGACACTGTAAATAAACCTAATTCAGTGCCCCTACTTATCCACACCATGCAGTTTAAATTTTTAAAAAGTTAATATTGACTTTCGGGGCTTGAATGTTTGGAAATGCTCTGATGTTTTAAAAGAATCTGTCACCTTCTCCTGGGAAAATTTACTCATTAGTTGGACTATTGATAATTTTTCTTATCTGCATTTATAAATAACTGTAACATCACCTCACCATGGAAATAACAACTAAGAAGATGAAAAAATAATAATAATAAAGTTGGGGTTAAAGAGTTAACAGTATGAAAAAGAGACTAAAATAAAATGATGAAAAATGCCTGCCTTTTTTCAACAGTGGTTGAGTTGGAGTCTTGCCATCCTCTTCCTCATCTAGATTATTTTTAAAAAACACAAAATATAGGTTAATTGCCTTTATATTAATAAAATAATGAAAATGTAAATAGAGCACATTTATGAATAAAACATAGTATGAAGCAACAGTCCATGAAAAATACTCAAGACTGAAGATTAGTATTTTCTACAGAGTATTCAGGATTTTAAAAAGCAAACATTTTAGACTCTTCCTACTGATTAACACTCAACCCTAAATATTATTCCTGTAAAATTGTAAAAAATTTTATTAGTTTTAAAAATTTCATACTTGAAATAAGTTGAAAAGATGAATATGGCTTCTCAGGTATAAAAAATTTTAAACATGCTACCTTCACTCTGCAAATGACTGAAAACTTATTTTAGAAACATTTGATGGATATCTGGTATTTGTAAAATGGAATCACCATTTGAAATATTGAGCAAAGTTATAAGAGACAGAAGCCTTTTGTTTTATATAAAATGCCAAGTCATAGTACAGAGATTTGTCCCAAATACATTAATTTATATATATAAATATGTATCTCTATCCATTTATATTTAAATACCTATAAATATTTTTCTGGGGTTTATAGTTTACGTAATCTCAATTTCTCAATCTTGATGTTACAGCACGCATCTATTGTTGGTTTCCTTTAGGCATGTAAAACTCTTGACAGGGATGGGAGGCAAACACAGTTAGAGCCTTTCTGGTGAGACTCTCAGGATTCCAGTACTACCTCTACCCCTTCCTCTAGCCACATTCCTCACTGCAAAAAGGCTGACAGTGCCTACCTCCTGAGGACGTTCTACTGCAAGCATCAATGTATTTGCTCAGTGATTAGCACAAGTACTCAGGGGTGCTCTTTCTTTTTTGTTCCCTTGCATTTTGTATGCTTCAATAATAACCAAGACAAACATAACTAAATATTCATGATTATATAATCACTACACCAGAATGTTTATACGTCTGAAAACTTTGAAAGTTCTTTACAATTTTTTCAGTTTCTATGCCAACTTTGAAAATAATTGGCTAATTAGAAAATAAACGCAAAATAAAGGTAATGTTAATTTTGAATGTTGTTAATTTATCAAGCCTGGTACGGAATGACTAACACTTCAGTTTTCCATTTAATTTTATTGTATTCAATATTATTGTTCTTATAAAGTGAATATTTGATAGTATTGATCACTGATGATATCAAAAATATTTATAATATAACCACGGACACTCTGCATTCATTAAAAGAGCTCAGAAATGTCAAGGAAATTCTGACATTTAAAAATCATTCCATCTAAGTCTAAGGGATTTAGATTTTCACGATGAAAAGAGGAGTAGACCCAGCTTCCTACCTTACAAAAATAATGACTTCATAGGCTTGTGACACGTTAATGAGCTAACATATGGAAAACATCTACTATAATGTGGGTATATATGGTAGATGCTTAATAAATAGTGCTTTTCCCCCTTCCACCATAACTGCACCTATAACTCCTAAAAGACTCTGTAGAGAAAGGGTCTGCTTTAGGTAAGAGAAAGGGTCTAAAAAGAAAAAAAGTAAAAGGAAATAAAAGAATGTGTATGATAAATTAAAAATAAACAAAGAAACATAAAAAATGACCAGAATATGCTTATAGTTTTGAGGTGAAACAGGAAAAAATATATAATCAATGCAGCAAAGAACTGAAAGGGGAAAAATAGTTTTTAACTAAACTTTCAAATACTACTCTAAGCAAACAAAGCAAATAAGAAGGAAAGAAATAAAAAGCAATATCAATACTTTTACATAACCTGGAAGAGATCAATTTCACAGAGTATGATTTAACATGATATGGTTTTATGATTTACAGTGCAGATTTTTTCCCATTGCAAATCAGTTGGGAACAGGACAGATGGAGATACCAGACTGAACAGAGGCAGGAGAGTGAAGGTGGGAGAGTAAGATTTGGAAGTCATACCTCTTTTCTTCCCATAAACATGACATATGTATTTGTAGATAAAATTATCTGAAAGTCCCTAAGGTTTTAAAATTGTTTAGTGGCCTATACGACATGAGCCACGAGGGGTATTATGTCAGTAAGTTTCCGCTTATAGTTTATGGTCTAATAAACTAGAAATGGAGTTTCTTCACAGAGGAACTAAATCAAGGAATAAATTTGACTTGATTTTTTTATTACACTGTTTTACCCATCTCCAGGTACAGTACATGTAAGGATGTTTTCAATACCTTGGCACATAAACAAAACCCCTGCTATTTAAACATCTTGACGTACACACACACAAAAATGTGTACATTAATTTTTAAAGTTTCATTCCTTTCAGTGTTATTATATACTATATGCAGGCTACTCTAGATTTACCATGTTTCTTTCCAAGTTAGCTTTAACCTATACTTCATATTGCTTTATTTAAAAACAAGCACAAATAAAAACATAAGAGCATATTTTAAATAGTTAATTGGCATTTCTGTTCAGTGATACTTTAAAATAGTTAGCCATTTTGTAAACATTTTTGAAAGCCATTAAAAATTTACCATACAAATGAACGGTACAATTTTAAGAGTTGGTTACCTTCTGAGACATGCTATATACTAAAAACCATTAAACATTACCATTAATAAAATTTCTTGTTTGAATGAAAAATTACCTTTATGTGTAACCGTTTTTTCACCAGATAGTTTGGGAGTATCTAAATCTGATGTTTTACTATACTCCATACTTAATACCACATCTTTGGCACCAGGAGATTTTTCTTGTGATGACAGTAATTCTTCTGTGGACACAAAAGTATTTAAAATTTTATAAATTTTATTTTAACTGTTAAAGAAAGCCTCATGGTTTAAGCACAAGTAAATGACATTTTTAAGCAAAGTTTCTTATGAGATAGTAAGTTTATTATAAACTGTTTCTCGTGTTAAAAAAAAATGACAATCTGTTTTGATATGAGTATTCACCTAAATAAGCCACAGCTAAGGGTCAGACGTGAATTAGGTGCTGGGGGTATCAGTAATGAGTGAAATTCATGGAACGGCAGAATGTGATAGACAAAGGAATGATTTATAAAATGTGAAAGAACTTTACTCTCAAAGTCATTTGCACATGTGAAAAATATAAAAAATGACAAATGTTCAGATACATGTTAGAAGATGGTAGAAATTTACATTCATGACTGCAAAGTCAAGACCAATGAACAAAGTCTTTTCCTAAACCTCTGGGGTAAACGATGTCATTCATCTTTAAAGCTCCTTCTCCATTTTTTGTCTTTTTTGGCAAGGAATCAGTATACACATAACTTCCAACAACAAAAAAATTATCATGAAAACAAATGAGGGTGAACAGGTAGTTAAGCGGTAGAATGCTCGCCTGCCATGCGGCAGGAAACCTGGGTTCAACTGCAACCACGCACCAAACAAACCCCCAAAAACACGAAAGACAAAATGTAACATGAAACTTGTGATCTGTTCATAATACTTTTTATACCAATTATGAGAAGTAGCAATGGGAACTATGTCAGCCCAGGTGCCAGCACTACTCTAAAGGCTTATCTTTTAGAATCCTCACAAAAATACTTTTGAGATAATTATGGTTTCACAAATGAGGAAACTGAGGTTCAGAAGCCAGCAAATTTGCCAGGTTACAAATCCACTAAGAAGAAAATCTGAGATTTTTAACCCAGATCCACTTGATTCCGAAATCTGTGCTTCTAATCTGTACTAAACCAAATTCCTGTCTCCAAATCTTAATGATGAATAAAAAGGCTTTCAAAATTTTTTTCATAATGATTACAAATGTATGAAAAAAATCTTCAGAGTTTCAACCACATACAAACCTCAATAAATTATAGAAGTATATAATTTATTAGTCAAACTGTGGCCCTTTTGAGGACGAATGGAAGCATTACTGCTATTTATGTAGAAGATAACAGGTATAAAATGGGCACCCAAACCTCAGTCACTGTCAGAGCAGGAGAGAATGAAATACACAGAATTCTGCAAGTCCCACTCTCCAGAGGCAGGAAACACATTTCAGCAAGCCGTATTTTTTGTGTTACATGGATACAAATCTCAAAGTGTTCCTTTCAGAACTGCGGAATACCCTTAAAGGGGTCAGGGAGAGGGTGGGTGCAGTGCAGCGGGAATAGAGGTGTTTAAATACGTAAATAGATGAAGTTCCATACACGACTCTTTCCCGACATATGGTTTGCACCTATTTTCTCCCATTCTGTAAGATGCTTTTCACTGTCTTTACTCTTCAATGGACATTGATGATGTCAAATGTGTATCATATTCTCTGGTTGCTTGTGCTTCTGGTGCTGAATCTAAGAATCTATTGCCGAATCCCAGGCCATGAAGTTTTTCCTCTGTGTTATCTTCTAAGAGTTTTTACTTTTTAGCTCTTTTATTTCAGTCCTTTGATCGATTTTGAGTTAATTTTTGTCTGTGGTGTGCAACGTTGGTGGGGGTTCTGTCTTCTGCATGTGGATCTCCAGTTTCCCAGCACCACCTGCTGAGCAGACTAGAGCCTGTTCTTTCCTGCTGCATGACTGGCACCCTTGTTGAAAATCAATCGGCCGTAGATGTGTGGGTCCTATTTCTGGACTTTCAATTCTATTCCATTAGTGTGTGTTTTTCTTTATGGCAGTACCACAGTGTTTTGATTACTATAGCTTTGTAGTACAATTTGAATTTGGGAAATGTGAGTCCTAAACTTTGTTCTTTATCAAAACCGGTTTGGCTATTAGGGACCCCTTGCAGATCCATATGAATTTGAGGATCTTCTTTTCCATTTTCGGAAAAAAGGATGCTGGGATTTTGATACGGTTTCACTGAATTTGTAGATCACTTTGGTTAATACTGACATCTTAACAGTATTAAGTTTTCCAATCCATGAAGATGGGATGTCTTGTTATTTACTTAGGTCTTCATTAACGTCCTTCAACAGTGTTCTGTAGTTTAAAGTGTGCAAGCGTTTTATATTGTTGGATAAATTAATCCTAGACATTTTATTCTTTTAGGTGCTATTGGAAATGGAACTGTTTTCTTAACTTCCTCTTCAGATTGTTCACTGCTAGTGTACAGAAAAACAAATGATTTTTGCATGCTGATCTTATAATCTGCCATTTCACTGAAATTGTGTTTGCTCTAGTAGCTTTCTTGTGGATTCTTCGAATCTTTCTGCCTATAAGATCATGTCATCTGCAAATGGAGATAGTCCTATTTCTTCTTTTCCAAGCTGGACACTTTTTCTTTTTCTTCCTTAATGGTTCTGGCTAGAAATTCTACTCTACTGAACAGCAGTGTTGAAAGTGGGCATTCTCGTCTTGTTCCCTGAGAATTATGGCAGCTGTGGGATTTTTATAAATGACCTTTACTATGTTGAAAAAGTTCCTTTTTATTTTTAATTTTGAGTGTTTTTAAGAAAAAAAGGGTGCTAAATTGGCCTGGTGCTATTTCTGAGCCTACTAAGAAAATCAGGTAGCTTTTTTCCTTTGTTCTTTTATGTGGTACATTACACTGATTTTTCTTATACTGAACTATCTTTTATTCCTAGGATGAATGCCACTTAGTCATAGTAAATAATCTTTTTATGGATCAAAGACCTAAACACTAGATCGAAGACCATAAAACTTTCAGAAGAAAATGTAGGGAAATATCTTATAAATCTTATAATAGGAGGCAGTTTCCTAGATCTTACACCCAAAGCACTGAATAAAGAAATAAATAAATGGAAATTCCTCAAAACTAAACACTTTTGTACATCAAAGAACTTTGTCAAGAAAGTAAAAAGACAGCTTACACAATGGGAGACAGTATTCGGAAATGATATATCAGATAAGGTCTAGTATCCAGAATATATAAAGAGATTGTTCAACTCAATGACAAAAAGACAAACAATCCAATTATAAAATGGGCAAAAGACATGAACAGACACTTCTCAGGAGAGGAAGTACAAATGGCTAAAAGGCACATGAAAAGATGCTCAACTGCCCTGGCTATTAGGGAAATGCAAATCAAAACCACAAGATATCTCACACCCACCAGAATGGCCATTATCAATAGAACAGAAACAACAAGTGCTGGAGAAAATGTATAGAAAGAGGCACACTTATCCACTGTTGGTAGGAACGTCAAATGGCACATCGCTGTGGAAGGCAGTTTGGCGGTTCCTCAGAAAGCTAAGTATAGAACTGCCATATGATCAGGCAATATCATTGCTAGGTATCTACTCAGAGGACATGAGGGCAAGGACACAAACAGACATTTGCACACCAATGTTTATAGCAGCATTATTTACAACTGCCAAAAGATGGAAACAATCAAAATGTCCATTAGACAAGTGGCTAAACAAGCTGTGGTATATACACACGATGGAATATTATGCAGCTGTAAGAATAAAGTTATGATGTATACAACAACATGGATGAACTTTGAGGACATTATGAGTGAGATTAGCCAGAAACAAAAGGACAAATACTGTATGGTCTCATTGATATGAACTAATATTAGTGAATGAACTTGGAGAATTTCAGTTAAGAACAAAGCCCATCAGGAGATAGAAATAGGGTAGATACTGGGAAACTGGAGCTGAAGGGATGCAGATTGTGCAAGAAGACTGATTTGTAAAAATTCAGAAATGGATAGCACAATATTACCTGACTGTAATACAACAATGTTAGTATACTTAATGAAGCTCAGTGTGAGAATGATAGAGGGAGGAGGGCTGGGGGCACAAATGAAAT
Organism: Tamandua tetradactyla; assembly: GCF_023851605.1. Lineage (NCBI taxonomy): Eukaryota > Metazoa > Chordata > Mammalia > Pilosa > Myrmecophagidae > Tamandua > Tamandua tetradactyla. The sequence goes on along the minus strand of NC_135346.1, from coordinate 6,568,547 downwards.
CAGAAGCAAAGATATACGGTAAAGATGAAATGGTATAAGTTAGGAATGCCTAGGGTGTACAATGATAGTGACTAAATGTACAAATTAAAAAATGTTTTTGCATGAGGAAGAATAAAGGAATGTCAATATTGCAGGGTTTTGAAAATAGATGGCAATTCATATTTTAAAACTTTAACTTATGTGTGAGACTAAAGCAAAAAATGTTTATTTGGTACAAAATTTATTTTTTGACTAGGGCATTTCCTAATATAACTTATGTGGACAGTTTAATTGAACACCATGAGTACATGGAACCTTGAGTAGGGCATGAGATTTTGTAGGTTTGTCCAGAGTGATGTCCCAATAAATCCCAGAGTGATGTGAACAGTGAATAAAGAAGTACTTGCAAAATCCCCTTGGGGGAATGGTGAGAAAGGGGGAAAATTCAACTTTCCCATGTGGAGAATTCCTGATATTCTCACAAACAGTGGGGACAACCAAAGCAATAAGCAGAGCCCTCAAGCTTAGGGTTTGTTCATATGAAACTTATCCCCACAAAGGATAGGCTAAGCCTACTTAACATAAGACCCAAGAGTCATGCCCAAGAGAGCCTCTTTTGTTGCTCAGATGTGGCCTCTCTCTCTCAGCCAACACAACAAGCAAACTCACTGCCCTCCTCTCTCCATGGGACATGACTCCCAGGGGTGTAAACCTTCCTGGAAATGTGGGACAGAAATTCTAGAATGAGCTGGGACTCAGCATCAAGGGATTGAGGAAACCTTCTTGACCAAAAGGGGGAAGAGAGAAATGAGACAAAATAAAGTGTCAACAGCTGAGAGATTTCAAACAGAGTTGAGAGGTTATCCTGGAGGTTATTCTCACACATTATATAGATTATCACCTTTTTAGTTACAGTATATTAGAAAGGCTGGAGGGAAATGCCTGAAAATGTAGAGCTGTGTTCCAGTAGCCATGTTTCTTGAAGATGATTGTATAATGATATAGCTTTCACAATGTGACTGTGTGATTGTGAAAACCTTGTGTGTGATACTTCTTATATCTACGGTATGGTCAGATGAGTAAAACATGGATTAAAAATAAATAAATAATAGGGGGAACAAATGTTAAAATAAATTTAGTAGATTGAAATGCTGGTGATCAATGAAAGGGAGCGGTAAGGGGGACAGAAAAAAATACGGGAAAGAAAGACTAAAATATACTGGGTAGATGGAAATACTAGTACTCAATGAGAGGGAGAGGCAAGGGGTATGGTATGTATGCGTTTTTTTCTTTTTATTTCTTGTTCTGAATTGATGCAAACATTCTAAGAAATTATAATAGTGATGATACTGTGAGTTTTTGATTATATACCAAGAATGAAATCATAGTATGGTAAGAATGTTCCTGTTTGTGTATTGTTATGTTCAAAAAAATGAAAAAAAAATTTTTTTTTAAATAGGCTGTTGGACTTGGTTTGCTAGTATTTTTTTTTTTTTTTTTGCATGGGCAGGCACCAGGAACAGAACCCGGCTCTCCGGCATGGTAGGCGACAGCTCTGCCTGCTGAGCCACCATGGCCCGCCCAGTTTGCTAGTATTTTAAGGACTTTTGTATCTATATTCAAAAATGAAAATTGGTCAGTAACTTTCTTTTCTTGTGATATCTTTATCAGGCTTTGGTATCAAAGTAAGGCTGAATCATAGAATGAATTGCAAAGTGTTCCCTCTTTTTTAATTCTTTGGAAGAGTGTGAGAAAGACTGCTATCAATTCTTCTTTAAATGTGTGGGAGAATTCACCAGCAAAGCTGGTCCTAGACTGTTGTTCAGGTGGGAGGTTTTGATTACTGATTCAAACTCTAATTGTTACAGGGGTGTTGAGGTTTTATATTTCTTCTCAAATCAATTTAAAAATTAAATTTTTTTTCTTTCAGATTCTTTTATCGTTTATTCTTTTATTTGTAGTTTTACAAATGTGGCCAATCTACAGTCATAATCAACATTTGTTTCTCTTAAATCTGTAATTTGGATTGAATTTGATTCTTTCTGTAACGATCAATAATTATCAACCATTGGTACACGAAAAAACAGAAACTTTAGTACAACAAAACAGATCTGATCTTAAAAATGCTATTCCGCAAGTTCATAAAACAGGATAAATGCAACTGTTAAAATTATTGAAGAACCTGTGAAAAATAATTTTCTAAAAAAAAAATATGTATACATATTTTTTAAATTAAATTTTTTTAAACAAAATATACCTTGTCCTTGGAGATGCGATATATCCAGACCCTCCTTTAAGCGGATAACCACTACACCATATTGTATGTCAAAGGCATCACTGTAAAAGGAGGAGAAAAAAAAACACAATAATTTGACTGTCCTCCCTCTTTAAAATGAACACAATAGTAGATGATCTCTAAACTTACTTTCTGCCTTAAATGTCTGATTTTTAAAATATGCATTAATAAGTAAAATTACCATTATTTGTTACAAATTCTGGATCATTCCCTTCCCTTGTATGGTAATATCCTTGAAAAGTATTTAAGTGCAGATACTGAAATTCTACCTATAGCAAACTATTTCAAGCAAACAGTATATTTTTATTTTATCAGAAACTAAAATTACGGGAAAACAATTTTTGGTAATTGTATCATATTTGTATTTAGACTTATGCCTTTAATGCCAACAAGAAACATATAAAAACATTGAAGACATATTCCACTGAAATGAGGGCAGGCTGTAGAATACGAAGAATATTCCAAAATATTTTTTATAACTTTACAAAATTGGTTTAAAAATAATCCAAAGTTTTTTTTATGCATTTGCAGGCATATATTCACGTCTCTTTTTAATATTTTTTAATGCAAGTGGGCGCATCTGACACCTACATAAAACACATTAGCACCTTATTCCTCCTACCGACAAATGGGAAAATGTGTTCATTTTTTATAAATCAAAGAATGTGTGTTGTCTTTTCTATTTTTTTCTTTAATAATGGGGGAGATAATTTTGATCTCATTCCTTAATTAAAATTAAGATTAAAAGAGATTCTCTGAAGAAATAAATTTAATAGATAAGTTAATTTTCTCCAGCTGAATCTGGAAAGAGCTAATATACTAGAGAAGAAATTAATTACAAGTATTTAAAAAAATAGTTAAATCAATTGAACAAAATCACTTTCTTAAAAGAAAAACCAGTGTATGTGACTCCCTGAGTTCACTTTGGATTAAAATAGCCTTATATTTTTGCTGTAAGCTCCATAAATTGATAAATAGTAGTTGGTTTTTATATACTCTTAAAAAAATAATAAGTAAAGCATACCTCAATTGCACAAGGTTTTACAACCATAACCAGGGTATTTACAACCACAACCACAACATTAAATGTCACAAGAAAAAATGATGAACACCTCATTGCTTTAAAACTGCAATAAATGTCTATGGCCCAAGAAATCAGACAGCAATATTTACCTACCCTTTAAAATTGCTGTCTGATGGACAATACTTGGAGTAATACTTGACTTTCAAGCAACTATTCACTTTAATCCCTACAAAATCAGATCAGAAAGATTCCTTCTTTCCAGTGCACCCATTAAAAGCAACTCCAACTAATAATGTGGCAGATGTAGGAAGGAATTGTTAGTAAAAATTTCACTTTTCCTATTTTCTAGGATAATTATTCCATCTCCCTGACCTTGAGAGAGAAAAGGCACACTTCATGACTCTCATGATGACACTTTCTTTCTTACTATCATTCTTTCCCTAATCCCCACATACACAGAGAGAATGAGAAAGCTAGAGTAAGAGTTTGCTTACAAAGAAATAATATACTCAAAGCCAAGTAGCAGTCAGAACATATGGTAAATCAGCAGAGCCTTAATTTTATTAAATGCATTTAACAATTAGCTAGAAAATCTTGTACACTATACATATTTACTAATCAATACCAAGAGATTTTTAAAAAGTAAAGTAGGAGATTTGATTACTTCTTCAAAGGTTCATTTTATTTAATTATTTTTAGTATTTATTATTCTTATTTCATTATAAAGGACAATTGTCTGTATATGAAGAAATACTTTACAGGAGGAAGTGAATAGTTCTGTTTCATCAGTGGCTTAAGAAAAAAAGCTACTCTTTAATCCAGCATGGTATAATGAGAGGGGATGCTTATTTGCTATAAAATAGTGTGAACATGACAAACAGACTTGATAAGCATGTCCAGAATACTCAGAAAAGGAAGGATTTTGAGGGTTAACAAGTAAACTGGAAAAAATAAAAAGTTTTATTCTTTGCATTAATTAACCCACTTAGTTCCAAAAAGCTATTACAGTAGAATAAACTAACCAGACACATAGGCCAAAAGCTGTAAACATAAACAGAATAGAATCAAAAAGAGAAAGTAATGAAAGAAAAAGAATAACTCTCTAGACAACTAATAAGAGGGAAGTTCAAATGACAAAACTAAGTTGTCTGATAAAGACCACTGGAAATAAGATTGAAATGCAAATAGTAAACTAAAAACTCACTATTTAAAGAGGGTAAAAAAGCAAAACATGTAAGTAAACTTTAAAAAATGTAAACCACTTAATGAAAATTTACTTCGAGTGAGAAACAAACCTAAACCTGTAAGGCTGATATCAGTGATGAAATAGCCTTCCCTTAGCATAAATAGCTATAATGAATAACTTAGAAGGTATTGGATCTGGAAACATTTGAGACTGCTCAGAAGCAGCTACAGAGATGGGAAAAAGATTCCTAACTTAAACGGGAAGTGGAAGTATATATATATATACGTATGTGCGTTTGTGAGTACATTTGTATGAATGTATGCATGTATGTATATTTGTGTATATATGTGTGTGTAGAGAATATTAAGACCAATCAAAAATTTTTACTAGATCATCAATTTAGAACCCAGATGACCACAGAGTCCTTTCACTCTTACACTTCCATTATTAAACAAATTAAAATTAACATTTTATGAACAACTAATGAAGTTACTGAATTAAAAAAGTACTTACTGAAACAAGTTGATATACATATCCACATCCCTCATATCTGTTTGCAACCAATCTTTCTTAAATCCAAGGACAAGTGTGTTTGGTTTCATACGACCAAGACCAGCGGCCTAAAATATAGGACAAACACAAATTTAAAGAACTACACCACAAGTGTTTTAAAAAGGACAAAATGCTCAAATGGGTGTTCCATAAACATTTAAAAATTATGTGCCCTTATCAGCAAAAACTTTTGAAAAATTACATGCAGTATGGTATTTATATTACTTATGATTAAACATACATAGAAAAACAGAAGTTAAAGATGAAATAACTGAAAAATTGTAAATTTATATTTTTATACTTTTATGATCTACCAAAATTTTCATACTTTTACTGAGAAATATGATGAAATATACTTCCATCATAATGATACAATGGTCTCCCTTCTAAGTTATAAATTTACGTCTAGGTTTTAATGGCTATTGCCAAAAGTCCAAATGGAAGAAATGCACCATTGCTTGCAGTTCTCAGTTACATCAATGCTAAATTTGCAATCCTCTCCTCTACTTATGTACAAGTTTTTGCTGAAATCTAACTAATTTGTTTCATCCTCAATTTTTTTCCATCTGTCAATTTTTCTTAAGTGCTCATCAGGAGTTGCAATTCAACATGCTTAACAAATGTGTTCAAAAGTCCAACTCATTTATTTCCTAAGATTTTAAAACATGCTGGAAAATACTATTTCCAAGACAGTGTGCATACATATATTTTTATAAAATGACACCGTTAATACATTTTTACAAAAGACTAAATTAGTTCAAATATTTATCAATGCTGACTACTAAGCACCTGGGATAATTAAGGAACAACATAAATACCCCTAACTTTGTATAAATGTTACATCTTCTACCCATGGCACAAGTTTCTTTAAAAAATAAGACTCCTTTTCATCTGGCATTAAAAATACCACCTTTACCTTGAAGGAACAGATAAAGAATATTTGCTTTATAAAATTTAAAAAACCCTACATGATTAAGTACCCAATAACTCCACAGCATATTTTGAAAGCTTGTTTTGATTTAAAAATAAGCAAACAAACAGGAAATTAAATCTGATGGCTTTTTAAAGAACTAGGCCATAAGTTAACCAGTAATTTGGGGGTACCAAATGCTGTAATGGTCACTCCCCTTCTCATTACAAAACTGTGGGAAACAGGACTACACGACACAGTGAACCCTGTAAATGATGGATTATAGTTAATAGTACAATTACAAATATGTTCTTTCATGAATTACAACAAATGCACCACAAAATTCAAGGTGTTAATAATAGGGTGTTATACTGGAAAAAATATATATACCCCAATGTAAACTATGGACTATAGTTAATAGTACAATTACAATATTCTTTCATTAATTTTAACAGTTAACACACTAATGCAAAGTTAAAATAGGGTGGTGGAGTATATGGGAATGCTGTATTTTTTACGATTTTTCTGTAATCCTACAACTTCTCTAATTAAAAAAATATAAAAATAAGTTAATGGATGAAGCTTGTTTTTATAAAAATCACAAACAACTGAAAGACACCAATGCATACATGCATTTTGTCACTTTATGTAAAAGGTTTCTGAAGTTAGAACCGAAAGATAAATACTCTCAGTGACCTCTCACACTAAAATTTCAATGATTGGTTCTGTAGAGGCAACTGGCTCTGTGTAACAGGGTATTTCGTACCATTTCTCAGCTAGTTTTGACATTTCAACAGTCACTCTCCCATGCATCTTTCTACAGCGGTTACACCTGCCAGGCTTACAGGACACTTACAAATTGATGCTGTTCTCTATTTATCCTAACTTTGCGTCACACTAGAGAAATACAATGACTCACTAGGGCGTGTACGTTAGGTGGAGGAGAACAAGTATATTTATAATATGGCCATTTATACTACAGAAACATTCTAGAGCAGTGTTATTTCCATTTATGTTACAGAAACATTCTAGAGCAGTGGTTCTCACGATGTAGTTCCTGGACTGGTCTAGAAACATCACTCTCACCTGAAAACCTGTTAGAAATACAAATTCTAGGCCCTACTCCAGAGCTGGAGCATGGCTGCCTAACAAGACCACCAGGTCACTCCGAGGCTTGCTGAAGTTTCAGAACCACTGCTCAAGGACCCGTTTTCCTTTGTTACATTTATTAAATATGTAATAATTATCAAAATGTTCAATGAACTGTAGGAAAGTGAGCAAGATTTACACAACAGAAACAACCTTATGACTGGGATAGTATTCCACATACACAAAGGAATAAAGGATAAATCAATCAATCAGCACTCATGTAAACCCATCATCCAGCTTTAGAAAACAGAAACCACAAACGTGAAACATGCTCTGCCTCACTTGCTAGCCCCGCTGTGCTCCCTGCCCCTCCAGAGGTGGCCACTGCTGGAGTGCAGGGTCCACCCTTCTCAGCCACTCTTCCTATTTTTACTAGGCATTCTATTATTTAGGAATACACACAGACAATTTTTCAATGCACATATTTTTCAAAAATTTATAATAGCTTCATACTGTTCATAGCCTTCATCTTATTTTTTTCTAAGCACTCTGAGACTTATCTATGTTAATACATGTAGTTCATTTTTACACTGCATAGCATTTCACTGTATGATTATATTACAGTCTTTCAATTTTTTTAAGGATGGTTGCTTCTCATTTTTCCCACTATTACAAATACATGTTGGTATGAACGTTCATATAGCCTTCTTCAAAAATACACCTAAGAATGGTAGGTCTGAGGGTAGTAACACCTTCAAATTTGCAAAACATTCCCAGGTTGCTGCCCAAAGTGGATATCCAATCTATAGTGACAGCAGTTCAAAGATTTCCAGTGGTTCTACATCCTTCCTAAGACCTAGTATTGGTATTTTATCAGTGAAAATTTCATTATAGTTTTAGTTTTATTTCTTTAAGTTTCTTGACCATTTGTATTTCCTCTTCTGACGTATCATTTTTTCTTTATTCTCTTATTGATTTATAGTTTTTTTTATAAATTATGGGCTTTTTTGCTGAATATATGTTATGATCATTACCTTCCTAGGTCTGTGCTTCCTTTTTCATGCTGTCTTTGAAGCACAAAGTTTTAAATTTTAAAAAATAAAATTTAATAATGACTTACCAAACTTTAAATAGTCCAATTTTTTTGCATCTCATTAAAAAAAAATTCTTCCCTAGCCCAGGGTCATAAAATTACTCTTCATATCCTTCTAAACAGTTGCCTTTCATATTTAATTCTTTAATTCACCTGGAAATGACTTCTGTTTCTCGTAAGGATCTAATTTTATTATATATTCACATGGAAAATGTTTCATGTGAATCAATTATTTCAGCTTACCCTTTTAACGCCACCTCTGCATAAATCACATTTCTATAAGAATGACTATTTCTACTCTGTTTTGTTTCAGTGGTCTAATTGCCTATCACTGCTTTAACATAGTCATATCTCAATTATTACAACTTTATGACAAGTCTTTGTATCTGGCAAAGCAAGTCCACCCCATCTACCCCTTATTCTTCCTGAAGACTGCTTTGGCTATTCTTAAACTTGAGCATTGTCAAGTTTCAAGAAACACGAAACAGAAAGGGTTGAGAGAACAACACTCTCAGCTTTCCACCTTTCCTGTCAAAGAGCAGATCCATAAATAACACATTGAACAGGACTCTGGTTAAGCTCTCTTTTAAAGAAAGGAGTTCCTCTAAAAATCAGTTGGTAAACACTGTCTCAATCCAGTCATTTGTCTTATAATGTTAGAATCTAGGGAAAGCTAGTAAGCAACTTGCTCCATCAAAAATCCACAATAAGCAAGTGACAATACTAGCATTTAAACTTAAGTATGATTCCAAATCCTGTGTTCTGGCTTCTCTACCATGCACAAAACTGAAACAGAAGTCTAAATGTAGTACTAGTAAATAGTGAGAAATAAAAAGGAACAGTAATTTTTAAAAAAATTAAAAATAAGGACTGCTATCATTTAACACTCTTACAAAAAAAATTGTGGCATATAGCAGGGAGTCCATAATACACAATAAGTTCTTCACTGTCAGCTAACAGCACATTATTTCTACGGTCCTGTCAGTTCCTGAATTTTATATATCATAGTCCTCTATTTTAATCAAAGACATTAAATAAGATTTCCCCTTTTGTGTTAATATGAAGAATGACAAAGTTTTAAAAAACTAATCAAAGCTAAAATGTAAAGCATGTCAAATATATATCAAATTTACCTGCATCAAATATTGTGCACCTTCTCTCAAGTCATCTGCATGAACCGGAGCATAAAAAGCCTTCATTTTGTTTTTAATAAGCCATCGCTGATATTTGGCTTGATCAATGGACATTTCTTTCATGGCTTGTCTCCGAGGGCCCTTTAAATAAAAATATTTATAGTACCTTTGATTGAAAGGTAATCTATTTTACATCTATAAAAACCATCCTGTTATAGTGGCTTGAAATAATGTCGGAGAAGGGGGGAGAAATATAATAGTATTTCATTTCTGCCTCAGTGAATTCTTCCTAATTCTTAGAATTACAAAAACAGAGTGTCAGTGGTATGACTGAATGCCAGAGGTGCTAGGAGAAGAGAAGAGGATGAAATGCAGACTTAAAAATAAATCATCCAGGCTGGTGCCTGCTGGGTGCGGGACACTGCTAGTTTTTCTGGTATTTGCCACGTCATGTTGCACCTCGATATGTGCATTCAAATCATTCTTCCATTTAAAAGAATGCCCTACATGTGGGAAGAGTACCCAGTAAAGTAACAAAAACCTATGTACCCACCTCCCAGCATGGCCAATTCTTAATGTTTTTCTAAATTAAAACAAAAGACGTTCCTGCTGATATCCTACCCATTCCCCGAAAAAAATAGATAGATGAATAAATAAATTAATCAGAAGCTTAGATATTAATGACAGAAATCAGGAGGTACTGAAAATGGAGAAGAGATTGTACAGAGCAAAGTAAAAGGCCTTTTATTTTTGTTTTTTTACAGAAAGTTTCCTAGCTTGTTTTTGTTTATCTCAAATGCTGAGTTATCAGTTCTCAGTAATTTAAAAATATTATTGAAATTCAAAGTCAGCTCTATAATATAAATGCCATTTTTCTTTATACCTATCTCTGTTAAAATGATAAAAGAAGAAAGGAAATGAGCTTTGTTATCTTGAAATCCTATCTTAATCCTTGCAAGCAACAAATAAAAATGTATACGTATATGGAGAAAAAATTTAAATATAAGCTTAAGAGTACAGCGTAAACATGACTAAGAAAATGGAAAATAAAGTTCTCTTTCCTAGTAGGAAAACTGCCCCATTTGTAATTTCTGGTGCTCAAGGCCCTGACTTGACTAGCTTGGAGAGAAACTGGAAAATTCCACAGATCCCAAATACGATCAGTATCTCATTGTATAATTTCACCACCTTCCACCCTCACACAACCTTGATTTTGTTACTACACAAATGGAAAAGCAACTCTATCAGAGGTCATGACATGGAGAATAAAGCGCACATTTCTAGCACCAAAACAGGATGTACAATGCAGTGTGGGAGAAAAGCTAATTGGACAAATAAATAACCAAACTTATGCAGAACAAGTGATCTATCATCCACTGAATAGCCTCAATAATGGCCAAGAGATTAAAAACAGAAAACCATTTTTCTTATTAAAAGATGAAGGTTTAACATTTTTAATACTCTTCTTAATCTCAATTTTTGAAAAAATGGACAATTAAAACTGTTTGAGTTTAGAAATTCAGCATTCACGCTGCTCCAGAAGTATTACTTCCTAATCTATGTATTTATCACATTTTGCTCACCTCCTCCAGACTTTTTTTTTCCTTCTAAATAAATGTTTCCAATATTCATAGGACTTAAGAAAAATATCAATAAGGAAAACAGAGTACTGAATTTCATTCAGGCTCCTTAGTTATCAAGAAGCCATTTTTCTTGGCCAAACTATTCTTAAGGGGCAATACAGTTAGCTTAAATTTACTCATAAGAAAAAAAACAAAGATAGTTCAACAGTTTGGGGACAAAAATTTCTGAGGAAAAATTTCATTCCTTACATTCAAAAATATCCCAGCAGATTTAGCTAGTCAGATTATTTTAGATCTAGTGAGCCCACAAATTTAAAATTATATGTATACAGTGAAAAATGTTTTAATAAAGGGCAAAAAATGAACACTTACCATATGTACATGACCACAGATCATCAAACCAACATTTTTTGTGAAATCATGAACAAGATGAAGTAAAGCTGGGCGTGAGTTTGGAGCACCTGTCATAACAAGACACTGTGGCCTAATTTAAGATTAAAAAGAAAATCAAAATTAGAGAAGTTAGGGGTTTTTAAAACAAGTTTAAGTTGTTTCTCTAAGAATTACACTAGAATTGTCCTCAAGACACAAGCCAAGGACACATAGAAGACGACTTAACCAAGCCTTCTTTGTACATGAGAATGCAGAAACATGGTCTACTTGGAATGAATATGAATGCAAATATCCTTTTTAAAATAACAGATAATATTATAAATCAAACTTGGGATATGCATTGTAGAGAAAGTCACTATACTGGTTTAAAAATATGGAATGACTTTTAGGCTTCTAAAGGTTATATTTAGTTCTTTCAGAGAACTTGCAAAACTTCTCGAGAGCATGGCCTTGACTTTTGTGACAAAGCAGGTCGCTTTACTTCTTGGCTTGATCTATCCTTATTATTTCTACTTTATGATACCAGCCCTCTCTAATCTAGCTTAATAATGTTGACTTTTCACCTGTGTAAAACCCTCTTTGGCGAAGAAAAGGCTTCTATTTAAAGTAAAATGTTTACTGCTAGTTAACAATGGTAGAAGCCAAACTGAATTCAGCTGCCTATACAAACACAGGACAGAGGCATGAATTTCATATATTCTTAACTGCACATTTTTGCTGACAAGAAGTGGCAATCAATCCTGTTTTACGAAAAAATATCCAGGTATCTTTAGTAAGTCCAAACAGATTATCAAAATTTCTTTAAAATGAGAATTTGGATAATAAAAATAAACTTTAACAGAAAGCAAATAGAATAGTAAAAGTTCTGGCTTAAACATTACATTAACCATTAGTATTACATTAATAATACTAATTAAATAAGCAAGAAAATCTGAATAAAGACTAAAAAAGAATACTAAATTATTCAGAATTTTAGAAAACTAGCTGAAAAACCAATTCTGTCTGGAAGTGATGCTTTCCAGCAAATAAATGTGAACTCACGCCATATGACTTAATATGAGTGAACTCATGCCATATGACTAGTATGATGGCAGGTTCTGATGTCAGCTTGGCCTGGTGATGTGTCCATGTGTCTGATAAGTTGAGCACTGGTCTGACCGTAGTTACAAGGGATATTTCGTGGCTGGTTGATAAATCAGAAGGCTGATGTTTGAAATCATCAGTCAGTTGACTGCATCTGTGGCTGATCACATCTACGATCAACTAAGGAGCATCTTCCACAGTGAGTAATCCAATCAGTTGAAAGCTTTTAGGAAGAGGAAGCTTCCACTGCTTCTTCGGTCAGTGAGCTTCTCCTGTGGAGTTCATCCAGACCCTTCATCAGAGCCACCAGCTTCACAGTCTGCCCTATGGTTTTTGGACTCTTCTAGTCCCAAGGTTGCATGAGACACCTTTATAAATCTCATATTTATAGAGCTCTCCTGTTGGTTCCAAGAGTACCCCTTGGCAACGGCCAAACGATGAGATAAAAGGAATGTGGGGTCTGAATGTCTAAGTGGCGCACGAGCACATCTGCCATGAACCATCCATCTGGTCTATCATGAGACAGATTTGTCTACCCTGTTTGAGCCACTGTATTTTTCACCCTTTCTGGTATAGTGGTTTTACCTATACCCTAACTAATATAACCCATTACTGTGGGAAATTAAGTTGTACTCCTTATCTTTACTAAATAGTAAACATATCATAAAGGCATAATTAGGCATAGTTTAGGTATAGAATAAAATACGTTAGGGATGACTCTGGGTAAAAATAGCAAAGTGAATATTTGCCTTGATTTTTAACCCATTCCTTAAAAATCTCCACGAATGGAATGGATTTTTTTTAAAAGCATGAAACCACAAAAGAAGAAGAGAAAGAGACACAATAGGATTGAAACAGTGAAAGCTAGAATGCAGATGGAAGAATGGTAGAGAATTTGGCAGATCAGGAAAGGGCAAAATCCTAAAAGAGATTAAGAGAATGGTGTGAAACTACCTGATTTTATGCCTAAAAGTCACCAAACTGCCAAGAAGTCAGTGGCAGGAGACCATTCTGGAAGTGGCAGCGATAGTATGTTAAAGAAGCTAAACTAAGAAGGAATGGTGGGAAATTCACATGGAAAGCAACTGGATATACCCAAATCATTTCCACTCTTATGCGAGGCAAATGTCCCTGTTCTTCCTCCAGCCTTGTTAGGCTGGGCATATTCACTAGAGGGTCTCCAGTCTGGCAGACACCAACAGTAGCTGAGGGCAGAAGCAAGCTACTTAAAATAGATGCATTAGGAGAGCATTTATACAATGGACCCTACAACCTCCAGTGTCCTCTCCACTTAGGTCTCAGAACTATAGTAGCCAGTAGTTTACCTACAAGCAGATAATTAGGGGATTTTTTTTCTGGAAAATTTAATTAGAACAAAAAATAGACTTTTATGAAGTCTTAAAATTCCTCAAAGAACCAGCATAATCAGATTAATACATATTAAAGGTTTTACTGAGAACCTCACCTACCCACACAGAGCTTCTATCACTTAGGATCACAGATATTTGAGAAAAGGCTAAATAAACTTTATCAAACTACAGAAGTAGAAAAGGGAAGGGTGGGAAAGAAACCTTAAGGAAATAAAACTAGGTAAGGTGAAGAATTAAAAAAAAAATCTTTTGGCATACAAAATCTTGTTGAAGGCTGAAATAGTGATAAATAGAAAGTTAAACAAAAGAAAGAATTTTTAACTCCAGGGAAAACACAAAAGCTGTGCAAGAAAACAATCATAAATTACTCTATGGCCCAGCAGTAAATCATATTTTAAAAATCATAAAACTATAAATACCAAATACTGATTTAATAAAAATCATGACATAAAAGTATGCTGGGAGGATAGAATAAAGGTAAGGGTGCATGATGTGGTAGGGGTGAGTGGGTGATAATGTTAGATAATGCCTAACATTAAAAACCATAAAGTTCAGCAAGACAAGATTACTTGGGAATATAAAGATACATAAAGGAATCAGTTGGTATTTGACTGAAAAATAGAAGGATGGGGCAATTATTGATTGTTTTGAGACTAGTTTTTCCTCTGTGAACTATATGCATGTAACTGACAAAAATTAAAAAGTCACAATGGAATAAAATGTGTTTTGTTGATAAGTCAAAGCAACAAGTTTTTACTGATGGCAAATTAACTTTGACTCTTGGCTCATGACCTCAGTTCTGGAATACAAGTTCTTACATAAAGGAATGATTTGTATTTTCTGTTATACTTGACATCAAATATTCAAACTGTGCTGAAACTAATGCTTTCTTCACAGGGCTCTCATCCTTCTTTCTTTTCTCTGTTTCCCTCTACCCCAAGGCTGAAGGTGTGTGGCTCTGTGAAATGAGGGAGAGTGGGACTTCACAAGAGAAACAAAAATAATACAAAGACGTCTTACTAGGAGAGATTCTGGTAGAGCAATTCTGTAATAGCATTAATCATCCTTTGGCGTTTCTTTGAAAAAACATTATTTCTCATTTACTGACAAACATGGAATAGATTTCTGAGTTTATAATGCAGAAGTCAATAAGACCATAAGAAAACCACCTGCTTACAGCCAGACTTAAGTTGAGCAATATAAGAAACACTGCCTAATGGTCTTTTTTTTTTTTTTTAATTACAAGCCTACTTTTAGCTTACTTTTAACCAGGTATAGATAATAATCTACAATTTCTAAGAATTTATATAGGCAAATAATATTTTGGGTTTTAGAGAGGTACATATCAACAGTGCCCCACTATTTCAATCTCATAAATTATTACAAGTATATCAGGCTAAGGCATAGTTTTTAAATTGATGACTAGAAATATATACAGGTCATTTGTTGAGAAAAAGATAATACTCTTTACTTGCAATTTAATTCCCTAAAACTAACTTAAGGCACTGATTCTTTATCACTATAACTGGTTTCCAGTCAACTATGATGAGAAGGAAGCAACTGACATGAAAAATCTAATGTCTTAGTAAAGTGACAAAATAAAGTCAAATTTTTATGA
This sequence comes from Tamandua tetradactyla, assembly GCF_023851605.1. Taxonomy (NCBI): domain Eukaryota; kingdom Metazoa; phylum Chordata; class Mammalia; order Pilosa; family Myrmecophagidae; genus Tamandua; species Tamandua tetradactyla. Next base: position 6,553,238 of record NC_135346.1, on the reverse strand, counting down.
ACTTCATATAGTAATTAAGTATATAGAGTATTTATGTAACTTCAATAGCCAAGGAATGAAAAAAACTGTTCACTTTATGGTGCCTAGCATTTAAAAATCTTCAAATGTAAGAATTTCAAAACATTCATAATACACTTCTAAGTTAAATGATAACCTCCTCTTTGTAAAATTTTGATAATTAAGAAACCTCAATCTTATTTTTAAATAGTTAAATTGATCAAGCTCAACCAAAATAAAAAGCACATTACATGCTTTTAGAGAATATTTTATGAAATATCAACATATTGAAATGTTACTGGACAATAAGAACTGATTACCATACTCCATTATTGCCTACCTAAAGTTTTTCACATGGTCTTCCACTCCAGAAAGACGAACTGAATGCTGTAGTGCATTCAGGTAAGTCAGGGCTTGTGTAGAGGACCCCCAATTCACATCTGTAGAAAGATGGTGTTCATATAGCATAACACCAATTATACAATCCATCAGTAACCAATCTGAGATATACAGAGAATTAAATATACTTTCATATTTAAAAAAATCAAATTCTAAACTAAAATACTGCACTTGAACTTTCAAAAGAATCTATAATGCTGTGCTAACTTTAATTATAATTGCATTTAAGGAAAAAGTATAATTTAGAAAAGGCTGAGATGATAAGGCTATAGACATGCCATGCATGAAATTCAAACGATTTTCACAAAAAAGAAAACACTTCCTTATTATTTTTTATAAATACAACCAAAGGTCTAAAGGGAAAGAGGCAGATCTCCACTGTTAGGAAGTACTAACTGCACTCAGCAGTTTTGTGAACAGGCAAATTTTATTTCTTATTAAGCAAACAACTTGGATACCTAATGATGACATTAGATAACTGTTACTTGAGAGACTTACTAGGTATGTTAGAGAAATAATTGCTTCTAAAGTGGTTAAAATAATAGCTTTTATGTCCATTCCATTTCTAGAGCTACCACTCTGATCCAAACCTCATCATTTCATATCTTGGTTACAAAATGTATCCTCACTGAAAACACTTTTGTAATGTATTCCTAATCTATTCTAATGTGCCAAAACTTTTCAAGCACTTCTCGTCGGGTCTTTCTTCTATTTTAGACTATGTCTGGTGTGGTAGATTCAATTATGTCCCCCACAAAACCCTGTTCTAGCCCTCATCCTGCGGGTGTAGACTCAACTGTACACAGGGTTTTTAAAGATCCTATTTAGAGGAGGCCAAACTGAATGGAGGTGGACCTTAATCCAACATGCCTGAAATCCTTACAAGGAGAGTGGGTCTAGACAGAGACTGTGCCAGAGAGCTGCACCAGCAGGCTCCAGACTTCAGAGAGGAAGCCGAGCCTGCCAATATTTGGATTTCCGATTTCTAGCCTACAAAACTGTGAAACAATAAACTCCCGTTGTTTGGGCCAACCAATGTGTGGTATTTGTCACAGGGACCCTGGCAAACCAGGACAACTGGTTATAATCCTGAACACTGGACTAATCCTAATACACTCCAACAACATCTGCCTACGTGGAAATACCCAACGTTTATCAATATGACATATACTAGGTAATCTTTCAGTATTTCCTAGTTAAAACATGTTCGTACAATTTTCCTCGCTACATGGAAAGTTAGCAGGCAGATACGATGTCTTCTAGTATTTTGTGAATTCCATGCCACTTGCAATAATTCTAAAACCACTGCAGGTAGGTGGCACATATGCTTATTAGGCTAACAGCAACTACAGAAGTACAGATCTGAATCCTTCAAAGAGTAATTTAAAAATATTTTAAATGCAACAGAACGTTAATTACACAAACTAATTTTTCTACAAATTGGATTAGATGAATTTAATTTATGGATAAAAATGTTAATTCCATAGGAATAAAAAGTTACAAAGTAATTGTTTCATTAAAACAACATGCATTTGGAAGTAAAGTATTTTAGGTTTTATATGATGAATAAATATACCTTTCAATTATACAAAAGGTAATGCTTAAATATTGAAAGTAACAAGTTCTAAAAGTTTTCTAGCCAGATATACTAAATAGGAAAAACAAAACTACTACTGACCTGGTTTTTTGTAGGTAACATAAATATACAGCCCAAGGACTATTACATATGTTAGCAATGCTGCCCACCAGTTAATGACGAACATCACTATACAACAAAGAACTGCTCCTATGAGTGAGATCCACATGTTGTAGTATTTGAATGCAGGACGCCATCCTATCAATAACAACAAAAAACATACATAAAAGCTCATTAGATACCTCATCTGCATCATACAGTGGTACAAATGCAAACAAAGAATAACTGTCCTGTTGCTGCCACACTGAGAGGGCTCTGGGCATTAAGCTTAAGTTATTAGATAACGGTAATGCCAACGACCATTCCTGATCACAATTAAATTTTAAGATTTTTGAATAGGGAGCATCTATTTATTTCCCCATTACTCTATCTTACTATCTCTGAATCCAATAAGCTCTACAAAAAAAAGTATAAATCAGCCAAATAGTGAATACTAAACACTAGCAAAGGTTTAAAAAAGAAAAGCCATTTCAAATTAAGTTCTTAGAGTGGCTTTATTTTTTTGGTTTTAGCATAAGACACATCCATATTCCAATGAATATACAACAGTTCACACAAAATATTAATGAAAGTAGTTAAAAATTCATCTACTTGCTAGACAAACTAAGAGTTGACTACAGGAACATACATTTGGTCAGGTATTTTTAAAGTATGTCTACTCTAAAAAATTGTTAAAGACTACGTTTTAAAATTTTCCTAAGAGGAAATAAGTATTCATATGCTTTCTACAATACTTTTAAGTTTTACCAAAAAACTCATCATATGTAGTTTCATAGTCAAAACTATTTTTAAATTATCACTTCAATAAAACTCCTTTTTTAAAGTAAAATGGTTTTGTGACCAAAGTTTCCATACTTTCATCTTTCCCATTCTGTGAGACTTTAGATCCTTAGAAGGAATAGTGCTTTCGTTCCTTCATTTCCTTCCCTGATTTCCAAATGCTGTCATTGTTCATAACAAATGGCTAACGTAATTTTTCAGTTGACAGTGAAACCTTGTATTAGAACTCCACAGAACTCATTTTGTACAAACATTTTTGGAAAGGTTAACTACATTGTAATAACATTCTTACTACTCAACTGAAAAAAATCAGCTAAATAAACAGTAAAAAGAAAAAAAAAGAAAAGCATTCTTTCAGTATCAGTGAGAATTAGAGATTAATGCTATCTTAAATGCTTTGAAGACAAGACACAGAACATGACCAGCAAACTTCACAATAAAGAGACCTTTAAAATGTTCAAAATTTGATTGAACAGCAAAGACTTAAAGCATTAATGAGCCAAATGTATATATACCATCTTTTAAAACTCATTCAAAGTTCTTCTTTCTCTGAATTCAGAGACATTAACACATTTTTTAACTTTTTAAAAACATAAAATCACCTGGAGATTTTGCAAGCGATGCATGGAATACTGAAAAATTGATCAACGCATATGATGCAAGGAAGAAGTTAGAGATAATTGGAGCGATAACATTGAGTTCCGCTGCAAAAGAAACATCAGGTCAATTTAGTGATGTATTAGGCATTTTTTAACTTTTCAGAAATAGCATAATGAACACCCTCATATTCACCTTTCAGGTTTTGCCATCTATGTTTCATATACTCGATTTTTCAGAAATCAAACCTTACATATACAGCTGAAACTCCCTTTATACCTATTTTGAAGCTGATGTATTCTTTTTAGTCATACCATCTAGTTTTTTTAATGAAAAATATTTTTTCTTTTTTTGTGAAAAATAACATATATACAAAAAAGCAATAAATTTCAAAGCACACTGCAACAATTAGTTGTAGAATTGATTTCACACCACATAGTTTTACTACACATGTATCTATAATTCATAAGCATTATGTGGTATTATTTTTGGTATTTAAAAAGTTACATAAATATCACACTATATGTATCATTTTGCACTTAGATTTTTTGCACTTTTTACATTTACAATTCTTCCATATTGAATAAGACCACATTCATTTAATTTTTTACTGCTGAATATTATCCAACCATTTCACTCTTCTATCAAGAAACAGGCTCCATCTCTATTATAATTAATGATACTAGAGACATTATTTGTATATGACTCTTTGGACATCTACGTCAGTGTTTCCGTAAGGTAAATACCTAGAAACAGAACTGCTGAATCAAGGGAAACTAGCTGTTGCCAAATTTTTCTCCAAGAGAAACTACACCAAATACATTATCTATCAGCATTACGAGAGTTTGTTCCCACACTACACACGATACTTTGCTTTACCAGATGTACTAATTTGAGGGGCTGGTCAGCAGTTTTAAAACCTAAAAGTCCAAAGTCTTCTCTAGCAGCAGAAAGTCCTTCAGCTCTCTTACAATCAGAGACATCAATGCTAAGAAGTAGATCAGGAGAGGCTCTACATTCATGGGGAACACTGGAATCATTTTACTTATCCTATTACCCTATCTGTTTTAGGGACAAGAACCTAGGAGTTTCCTTCAGCCCTAAATGGGACTTGGAGATGATAATAATATTGACAAATAGGTACTGAGCGCTATTTGCAGTTTTATATCAATAGTCTTCCATGTGAACAGAAAGAAACTTAGTATGTTAGGCAAAGCAACGCTTTGCTTATAATTTAATAATTCATTGTTTATAACTAATACTGTAAATGTATTAAAATCTATATTAGCACACTGTTTATGTAACTAACCAATTAAGATGAATCCAAGTGCAATTAAGAATGTTAAGATGTATCCACGAAGAGGTTCATTATTCTTTCCATAACCTTTAGCAAACATCTGGAAAGCTGGGTAGATGTTGTCCTTACACAGAGCCTAATGAAGAAATGTACACATTAAAATGAAATATATCAGAATCAGACAAATTTTCAGTTATAAGAGGTCAATCAGAAATTCAAGGTTCTAATTCCTGTTCTCTTCTATTTTTCATCCATCTCACGCTGCTTTACCTACATATTGTAAAGGAGATTTAAACACTCAAGCATCAGAAGGGTGACAGATCTAGAATATTGCTAGTTTTTTATCCTCCTCTCCCTCAATGCTGAAATACTTTAATATATGAAGAAGCAATTAGAAAAGCAGGCTCATAAACAAGAGAAATTTGGAAGCTTGTAAAGTATGACAGTATAGCGCGCTTTAAGAAAAAACCCAGTATAAATTCTAGACTTAGAGCAGATAAAAATTCTAATTACAAAGCATCAGTCACCACTGTTTAAAAAAAAAATAAATTCTACACCTTTACTACACTCATTAGCTACAACTACAACATTAAGAATAAGGATGCAGAATCAACATTTCGTTTGATTTAGATATTAACAGTATTCCCTGCTCAGTATCAACTGTTTGTTTCATGTTCATTAACAGGAAGCAATATCTATCTTATTCATCATTGTACTCTTTGTAGTTAACACGATGTGGGCACATATTAAGCATTCAAATATTCGCGAAACAACATTTAAGATGGAGTGAAGCTAACTAATTGGGACAAGATACCTTACTTCTTCTGAGTTTAGGTCTTGAAATGTACTCCTAAATCGTGGTAAGACATGTTGTAAATCTATGGTAACAGACTATGTCAAAAAAGCAAAAAATCCATCAGAAGTCCTTCAAAGGCAACTCAAAAAACACACCCTGATGGGGTCAGTGCACAACTGTTTATGTAAATATATATACTCACATTCTTTTGCATATAATTAAGTATGCCAGTCTCATGTGCATATAGTATACACAAATATGGGGTTGATAGAAGCAATACAACCCATAATTTGAAGATAATAACAATCCCAAATTTAAAAAAAACTATCTTGATTTCCCTCATTAAAATCTTATAATGTTAAAATAACTTACCTGAAATATTTTGGGAGCACTCACAAGGGATGCTAATGCAGAAGAAAGAGTGGCTGAAAAGATACCTGCAGAAATTAATGGTGCAAATCCTGACACCATGCTCATTACCTTAAAAAATAAAAAATGACAAAAAAATGGAAAAATAAGTTTTACAAACAATTAAAAAAAGAACATAACACTATGTGGTCACATCATAATTATTCTAATGAAGGAGACTAATATTGGGGATAAGCTGATAATGACAGTAATAAACAATGATAATGATGGTATGTGTATCAGGCATATTATCTAGTTCTCATCTTAAAAAAAAACTTTTTATTTTGTAAAATTTCAAACACACCCAATGGCAGAGAGAATAGTATAATGAACCATCATGTATCCCTCAACCAGCTTCAACAATGATAACTTCATGGCCAATTCCTGGATTATTATTAAAAATTCCCTTGAATTTTTACCAAATCCAGATATTATTTTATATATAAATGTTTCAATATGCATCTCTAAAGGTAAGGACTTTTTAAAAAACACAATTAAAATGCCATTGTTACATCTTAAAAACATAATAATTCTTTAATGGCCTCTTATCTAGTCAGCAAGTCAGCACCCAAATACTTGTCCCTCTTTTCTAGCTCTTCAACAGTCTGATCAAGTCTGTATCCAAAAAGTACACATTATATTTGGTTGATATGTTTTTTAGTCTTTTTGATTTACAGTTTCATCCTTTCTTTTCATTTTATTTATAATTTTTATGTTGAAGAAAACAGGTCATTTTCCTGTAGACTCCCCCTGTCCACGCACACATGCACACACACACGCGCGTATTCTCGCTCGCGCGCTCTCTCTCTCTCTGGATTTTGCTGACTACATCACATCTAACTGTGGTGTTAAACCCTGTACTCTAGATCAACAGGTAGGTAGAGCTAGACAGTCATCAAGTTAATGGCAAGTTACTCGTAAGAAAATGTCATAGGTGCTGTGATGTACTTCCATCACGAAACTCCTAATGTCTGGCTGTTTATGGAATGTTAATTTAGTAGAATGGTATTGTGATTATGTTATTTTTTTTTTTAAATAGCCTTTATTCGTTAGATCAACACATGGAAATATTTAAAGCTGAAAGAATATGATATAAAGGCTAAGATTTCACTTTAATCTGGGATGTGGGGAAACAAAATTGGCCATGTATTGCTAACAGATTAAGTTGGGCCATGTAATACATTAAGTTCATTTCATTACTGTCTCTATTTCAGTATATGTTCGAATACTTCCTTAAGAAGATTTTTTCTTTTTTTTTTTTCAAAAGGATTGATCACTTTGACATGAAAAGACAATCAGATAAATTCATCCAGAGGCTGCATTATGCAAAATAATTTCCCTGGATTCTTCAAAAGTGTCACTATCATAAAAGATGAGAACAGGTCCAGGTACTGCTCTCGATTAAAGGATTTTAAAATGACATGACAACTAAATGCCGTGTGGGATCCTTGATCGAATCCTGGGTCTGTAGAAAATAGCCATAAAAGACATTACTGTGTCAAGTGGGAAGATACGAATAAAGACTATAAATTTAAATAATATCTTATCAGCACTAAATCTTCACGGTGATAACTGGTTATGAAGAACGTTTTAAACTTCAAACTGTCATGCCACGATGTATACAACTATGATTGAGAAAAAGAATACACATATATATATACATAAAGATAAATCAAATGGCAAAATGTAAACAATTAGGAAATATAAGTGAAAGGTGGGTACTCAGGTGCTTATTGCACTGTTCTTTCTATCTGTTTAAAATCTGTCAAAATACAAAATTTATGTGGAGGAATTTTTGGGTGGGTTCAGGTACTGTCTGCTTGATCCATCCATTATAAACTTCAGCAGCAGCAAGTGATAATCACTATCTAACTTATTATTTCATTTAGAGGAGATTTACCTTTCATTTATATTGAATAAAAATAAGCCAGTGAGATCCTGCAGAAAAAGAAACAAAGTTTTAAGCTGTTTGTATCTATTTTACACCTGACTGTCATGTAGTACTTTAAACCAGATGTAAAGTTAGCCATGACATAACCCTGGCCATATGGAATAGCCTGATTCCATGTGTGCACGAACTGCCTTGTTTTTACTTAAATGTCTTCTCTTGACCGACACAGGTACGTTCCAGAAGACCAAGAGTTAAAAATGAAGATTAAATTTCTTAAGTGTTTTAAGAAACATTAGCAATGAAATCTGAGAATCCTGAGAGGAAAAAAATTCGAAAGATGATTTTCTGTTCAACTCTTTGATAATTTAGTAACTACATATATGCCGTTCATTTTCATAATCATTACTCTTCAGTTGCTAATCTTAGATTACGTAGCACTGCCAACCCTACCTTTAGGGAAGGAGGTTGTAAAGGACAGATAGGGTCTAAGACAAAAATGAACAGGCCTCGAAGGCACAAAAGTTTGTAACATATTTATCAGACCACAGAAAATCCCATGCCTGTGTATAGGGATCTATATAAGTTAAATGAAGTGCCAAGACAAAGATAAATGAGTAAGTGGGAAAGAGAATATGGTGCTCATTATAAAGTTTTAAGTAAAGTAAAACAGACCCTATCCTTACACTTAATTTTTCACTTTATACATTTTAAAGAAGAAATTAAATACTCCTTTGTTCACAGCAGTTCTGAATTAAGGTAGATAATGCTCATTGTTTAGTATCTGGAAACAGTAGGCTTGCAGGGCCTGCCAGGCATCCTGTATTTTAGTTAAATATTTACCTAACAAACTCTGCATTTTCCACTACTTAATGGTAAAAATACGAGCAGTAAGGATAACAATGATGTAAATAACCGTAATATCAGCACTGTCCACAATATATATAGCTGAAATAAAGCTGAGGAAAAAAAGTCCTGTCTCTAACAGCGGGAGGGTGGACAGAAATACAGGCCTAATGAAAGTGGAAAGTAAATGAAATGATCTGCAAGTCTTCAGGCAGAGGGTATGTTTGTGCTGATAGTTGAGGTTCAAGAAAATCTTCATGGAACTGTATCTCCAAGCAGGCAGGCAGATTAGACAAATAAAAATAAAAAGCAGGTGCATTTCAAACAGAGTGAAGCACTCAATAAGGGAACAGAGTAGAGCAGGCATGTGCGCGTGTGCACACACACAGACTGGAGTCCAGTAAGAACAGAAAGCAGCGGGACAACAACTGAACATGAAGAGCTCCAGCTGACAAGCCAAGAAAGTTCACATTCTGTTAGGCAACAATGACTCAAGGGTTTTGGAGGGCATTAAATGTAGACATATGGTAAAAATATAAAACTACTTATAAAATTAAAAATTTAAGACAAAAAGATAACCCAAAACATTTTTCTCCCTGAAGTAGGAAAAGCCAACTATAAATTATAAATGTGGATCAGTTTAGATTTCATGACAGACACTAATTTCCACGTTTTCAGTTATGTTCAATCTATTCTTTATTAAAAAAATAACAAGTGATTATATTTTTTAAGATTTTTTCCCATTACGCATCACTTTACAAAACATTTTTTAACATTTACTTACTTAATTTAGAGAAGCAGCTTTGCTTACACCAAACTTTTCTTTGCTTGAATGAGCCCCTACTAGACTTGATAAAGACAACACACTTTTTGTATTTTAAGACAACAACACAGAAATCTGATTGGCATTTGTAGTTACTGGACACAGCCCAATGTTTGTGTCTTTCATACACAGTATCAATGACAGGATTGGCCTGAATCATTAGCTGGGCATGAATACTTTCTTTCATTCCTACATTTATGCCTAGTCTTGTGATGAGAAAAAACAAACTTCTATTACAAAATTGGGTTCAATATTTCTCACCCACCACTGAAAGTGCAGTCAATTGCTTTTAATTATATAATAGAAAACAAAAGCAATTGCACTAAAAATTTAGTTTAGACATAAACTCTTTTCCTGATACTCCTGAATCTACACCTTTTGTGTTCTCCTCAATTGCGCGTCCTAGTACTGAGCAACTCTCAAGATCATCTTTCAAACTTGTGTTAGTAATTAATTCTTCGCCTCCTTAATTTTTTGTTTCTAAAAAAAACATAAATCTGATAGTTTAAAATCCGATTCTCCCTTCAGAATCTGACTTTGTCAAAATCAAAAACTTTTGCTCTGTGAAAGACTACTAAGAAGATGAAAAGACAGAGTGGGAGAACATATTTGCAATATATTTGCAAACTATATTTCCAAGAAAGGACTAGTATATAGAATATATAAACAACCCTAAAGCTCAACAGTAAAAAAACAAAAGAAGACAAAAATCCAATTAGAAAATGGGCAAAATACACGAAGAAACACAGCACAGAAGAGGATGTAGAGGCAAATAAGTACCTAAAGAGTTGTTCAACATCATTAGCCATTAGGGAAATACAAATTAAAACCCAGTGATACAAGATTGCAAACATATCAGAATGACCAAAATAAAAAACAGTGACAAAATCAAATGCTGATGAGCATATGGCAGAGAAAGTGGATCGCTCATACACTGCGGATGGGAATGTAAAATTCCATAACTACTCAGGAAAATAGATGGGCAGTTTCTGAAAACACTAAACATATAAATACATCTGACCTAGCAATTGTACTCCTGGGCATTTATACCAGAGAGATAAAGACCGATGGTCACACAAAAACCTATATACAATTATTTAATAACAGCTTTATTCTTAACAGCCCCAAACTGGAAACAACTCAGGTAAATGGTTAAACAAGCTATTATCCATCATCAGCAAAAGAAAAAAAAGTAACAACCTAGATGAATTTTCAGAAAATTATGCTCACACAAAAAAAGCCAACTACACAATTCAACTCACATTATACTTTTGAAATGACAAAAATTATAAATATGGGAACAGACTAGTGGTTGCCAGGCACTAAGGAGGGATGGGGGTTAGGGAAGTGGGTATGGGAATAAAATGGCAACACAGTGGATCCTTATGCTGATGAAAATGTGTGATTGTATTTATGTCAATATCCTGGTTGTGATATTCTGTTAGTTTTACAAGATGTTACCCTTGGAGGAAACTATATAAAAAGGTACATGGGACCCCTGCGTATTATTCTTACAACTGCAAGTGAATCTACAAGTATTTCAAAATAAAAAGTTTAATTTACAAAATCCACAAAACACTTGGAGCCTAATTTTGAAGTTTGCAACTAAAATTCATCAAAGAATATAATGTTGCATTTAGTCAATGCTACAGATAATAAATCTGTTCTTAAGTTAATTTTCCAGGTGATACTATAACAATAGCAATAACTAACACTTAAATGCTTGCTATGTGCCATTATCTTGTTAAATATTTCACATCTTTTTAAATCTCAAAATCTTATAAGCTAGGTATTAATAATTTTATTCCCTTCGATTTTTGTATTCCTTGTGTTTGGAAATGTCTCTGTTGCTATTTGCTTAAATGTAAATCTGAAATATGACTAAACAAGAATTAGAAATACTAATGAAAGATATAACAGATGATGTAAACAGCCCCTACTAAGCAAATAATCTCCAAACATAATACTGTGATATGTTCAGATGACTGAGCAGGAATAGACATCGAGTTCAAGGGCAGCGCATCTAAAGATCAGCAACATGAGCTTCTGAACAATTTTTTCAAACATTTGATGGAAATATGTTTAAAGTGTGCAAGACGATTCAATGCCTCTCTGCTTTCTGAAACAGTATTTGCAGTCCTGATGACTGAGGGCATAAATATTACACTATCAAGCTATATTATTAAAGTGTTACCCTCATTGCTCTGGAATGGCCCCAGATTTTACCCTTTCATATTTTTCTGTTTGCCCAATTGGTTTTCCATAGTCTTCTTAATGTATCTGGGTGTAAGGTGAGAATGGCCCTCTTTTCTAAGCCGCTGCTGTATTCTGAAAGGTCATACTTGATAGCAGTCTGCGCCACTGGAAAATACAGAATTCCCATATAATATAAACTCCATGCTCACCTGGAAGTTGTTCATTAGACCATAGGAACAAGGATTGCTTTCACAAGATGAAAAGTCAAAGTTTAATTTGCAGGCTGCAGAAGTACAATTTGTTAGCTCTGTTACAATAGTGTCATTAATGCTCCCAGTGGCATCTCGAACAACACAAGAACCTGAAGCACAAGCGACAAGGAGAACAAACGACATGGCTAACATTTATATTCATTTCAGAATCACATATACCCACACTGTGTAGATATAGTTGCCTATATAACAGCATAAACTGCATTTATAGTTAAGATAGCTTTATCTCTAACAGAATTTGTCCCCAACGTTTAAATAAGTGAAATGGAACCTTTTATTTATAAAGAATAGTATATATATACATATAAACTTAAAAACCTTGTAAATGTAGTTGTGGAGAATGGTATATAAGCAAAACTTTTTCTTAAACTATTGGTCAAGATTTCCTTAAGCAAATACAAAAACACTGTTGAAAGCGGTTCAAACAACAGAAACGGTTTCCTATACTCCAAATGGTTGATACTTGAAGTTCAGCCAAAGATCAGACTTCAGGTAATACTGATCTGCTGTGAGGGAAAACAACCTGAACATTAATTAATTATAACTCTGTTGAAACCTATGCTTCAAATAGGTCTACCTGACAGGAAGAAAATAAATGGTATGTGAGATTTGCTCAATATATAACCCATGGGCAGAGTGAACGGGTGTAGATGAAACAAGGTTAATCATGTACTGATAATTTTTGATAATATTTATAAAGTCAGCTAATGATTATATTTGACTCATTAGACTATATTTTCTACTTTTGTTTAAAATTGAAATCTTCCATAATAAAACATTTAAAAAGTTACTTAAACAAATACTTCATTATTGGGAATAACATATAGGAGCAACTAATAGGAATCAACATTCTTTAGATTTCTTTAGATATATATCTTTAGATATATATGTATTTTCTGAAGCTTCTTTAACAATATTTGTCCCATCACATGTAATGGGAATTTGTATAGGCACTACAGCAAAACTGGAACAATAAACAGAAAACTAAGCTTGATGGGGAGAATATTTTAATGACTAGACAGCCTACATACAGTTCTCTGCTCTTTACATTTCTTCACCTAACTTTTGTAGCAGTGTTTGCAAAACCACATTTCCACTAAAGATCCCTATAAAACTACTGGGAGGGGGTTAGGGGAAGATGAGGGCCCTGTGACTTCCACCAGCCCTAAAGCAGTTCCACTTGCATGTCTTTCGTATTTCAGTTTTCTGTATCTATAAGGGGGGAAGAGGGTTCTACTGCTTTGAACTGGTTACACAACCACTGGGATAGACAGAGTCTGTCTTAACTGGCCCAGCTACTGAACATCTGTTGGTGCAGAATGAAACGAATTATGAAGGCAAGCAGTTTTAGAGAGCTAGATAAAAACAGAAAACATTTACCTGCTGTAACAAATTATTTTCTAAATTGAAACAATCATTATACATTTCCTTGGCACTTCTAATTCTTGTTTAGTCATATTTCACAACTACATTTAATCAAATAGCAACAGAGATGGTAAAAAGAGTTCTGATATTACTTCCCAACATATCACTGACTATATGGCAAAAGTGAGATTCCTCACTGAAAATCAAAGGGAACCTCTTACTAGGTAGTCTATGAATTTGTAGTTTATATTCTTTAGATTAGTATTACACTAAGGTTAACTTTTGTAGTATGCCTGAGAAATTTAACTGTAAAAAGCTTGGCTTCACATGCTAGATATTAAAAACAATGCTTCCATTTCAAGAATATATGTTTTCTAGGTATTTCTAGGTATAGCCTTATAAACGTGAGATAATTTATCTACAGTCACTGCATGCAAACTAGATGTAAAATTCATAACTATTAATTTGCACAACAGAGCTCTCCGGATTAGAATGTTTCAATTAATTTAAAGAATGTCTTGTTGTAAAAAGCCTTTAAAGATGTATTCTCTCTATCATCAAAACAAGTCTTTAAATCAAGTGACAATTACCCTTAGTGACAACATCTCAACTTTGATTTTCTCATCTATAAATGGATTTAGAGGTTGGCTGACCATTTAATTTCTTTCAAATTCTAAAATGCTTTGATTTCATGAATGTAACAAAATAGTTTTAAAACCATTTTCATTCAATTTAGTTAGACTCGAACAACATTTTATGTCAATTTACAATTTAGAATGTCCTGTTAGTACAAACCAGTGTTTTTATGATAAAAAAAAATTCCAGACATTGCTTTTGAATAACCACCATAAACAAAAAATTCAGAAATTTCTAAAGATCAAAGAGTATAAAATGCATTTGTTTCTATAAACTAATTATGCTTTCTTAATAGCAGCTCAGCGAAACTTAAGATTTTTCAAGTATGATATTACTTGATCCTCTAGTTTACTATAATGAATAAAAATTCTGGCAGAGAAACAAGGAAGTTTTGGTGGTTTAGTACCAGTTGTTTTCTTAAAACTGTTTTGGGATTATAGTACGCAATACCACTTTTTTAAAATAAAATATTTCCAATTTCAAAAGTTAGGAATTAAAGCCATGAAAAGAAATACTTACTGTAATGTATATAATGAAATTTCTAAAACTGGTAAAGAAATTTAAGGCTATTTACCTACAGATACTGCAATTCCTATGTAAACCAATGTAGTAATTAAAATGGCCAAGAGCGTTCCTTTGGGTATGGCTGACTGAGGATCCTAGAAAACAAGAAGATCTTTCAAAGTCTATCTTTAGAAATAAATATACATATATATTTTGCTTCAAAATATATAAGCAATACTTATTTTATAATACTTACTGCAAGATCACCTGAGATATTTGCTCCAGCCAGAATACCAGTTGCAGCAGGAAAAAAGATGGCAAATACAGAAAAGAAAGTCTCTTCCTCTCGGAAGTCTGGTCCAAAGTTCTCGCTAAATATTTCAGCTGGAGAGAACAAAATATTTGGGGCAATTAAAACATAGTGTCTTGAAATCATAATGCTTTAGGTTAAGAAAATTGGTATATGACTCCTAACTCCTCTTCAGTTCAGTAAATGTATATTTCATAATTTGTGAACAGTAGATTTCTCGGCCAAATACTATAGTGTTGATCTTATAGGCCGATTTGGTTTAGGACCAAAATGATTATTTGATCTAGGTTCTGCCTCAATTTTTTTTTTAAATATCTTACTAATTATATTTCCAGCACCTCCAGCTTGATTGTTATCACCCATCTAAATGTAAGTCAAAGCAAGGATAAATCCCCTTAGTCTCAGAGATCAAAGAACCAGAAAGGAGGTAGAGAAAAGGTACACCATACATTTTTTTTTCGCAAAACGTCCAGCTTTCATTACACTCCATATAGATTTCTGTCCACAGCTTTCTCTACTTCCTAGTGATGACCTATTTTATTTCTGAGGCTATTCATCAGCTGCCAGATTATTTTACTAATGCACCCTGGGTAAATGTCATTTCCATCTGAATAATAATCACAGCTGCAACTAGTCCTACTGTTTTAATCTATTCTGAAAGATAGGCCCTGACACTGAATCAGCCAGCTGACAGTCACTTTCCACCCATTCATTCAATATTTGAGAGTCAGGTCCAGTACCAGAGGCATCTCATATCTCAGGGTGCTTAGAGACAATATGAACAAGACGGACATGGCTCTTGCCTTCATGGAACTTAAAAGTGTCCCACTGGGGCGCCACAAAATAAATAAATAGGCAATCACAAAGAATAGTATGGTCCTGATCGAAACAGACTGTAGTGATAAAATAATAAGCAAGGGGTAATCTAATTTAATATGGTTAGCAAAGATTTAAGAGATGTAACTAAGGAGATAATGCTTAAGCTGAGATTTCACTGAGCAAGAATTAGCCATGTGATGTTCAGAGAGAAAGACTGATTAATTCTGGTTAATCAACCGGGACTGAGAAACAATATGTATAAAGAGACATGTAAAAACATGAAAATAACCACATAACATAATGACGATATAATTTATATACATATATGTACGGAATAATAAAACAAAATTGGGCAAAAAATAGAATATAAAAATGTTAATCATTGATGAATCTAAGGAAAGGGTGTAAGGAGTTTATTATACTATTTTTTGCAAATTTTCTGTTAAGTTTGAAATTTTTTCAGAATAACAAGGAGTGAACAGGAGGTAAATGTTTGAAAAATGTGTCTATAAAAGGGAACTGGAAAGTGAAATAGGAACCAGAGAGGGAATAAAACACAAAAGGAAACTTTATCAAGGATGGGGATTAGTAGGGCAAGTATGTAAGTTAATGGAAATTATCCAGTAAAGAGTTTTCATGAAGGGGAACGATTAGATTATCAAAGCAAAGAGATATTTGAGAAGGGGAAAGAAATGGGAACCAGAACATAGCAGATGAAACTGTCTTTGACAAAGAGATCCTTCATCATATCAGAAAGGAAAGAGGAGAAAATGTATACAAATACCAGGTAGTTACCTGAACTAAGTTCATCCATATTACTTGTTTACTGGTAACACATTTCAAGTATAATGAATTATAGTAGAGCCAAGAAGTATTAAACACCAAAAAAGAGAAATCACATTACAAAGTATATTTAGATTTATTTACCTCATTTTTAAAATAAACCCTGATGTGTTATTTGAATAAAATATAAATTATTAATATACTATATATCACCTTCAGTGAACTGCTAGAACTGAAAAAAGGAATATGAAAAATGTGTCTATTCCTCAGTAGCAATGATTTTTTTCTACATTCTAACACCTTTTGCTGCTAAGAACAAAAAATAAAAAAAAACACTTTTAAGTAAAAGTGATTTTTTAATCTAATTCTACAACATACCTAAAGGGTACAAAACTAAATAGAATTTTGTATGAGTACAAGTCACCAGATCAAACGCAATTATATTTTCAAAATTCTAAAATATATACAAAATATTCTTTTTTACTTACATTTGTAACCAAAGAAACCTTTGGGCTTCTTGCTCTCCAATGGGATAAATGTTCCTATGACGAAATCAGCAATAGCGAGTAGCAGAATCACCAAAAGAACAATCTGAGCCTGGAATGTTAAACATTAAAACTCAAAACCAAGTATCTTGTGTCCATACATGGATTCAGTTCCCACAGAACAGGATTTCCTCGAGAGATAGTATTTCTGTCTGATCTCCCCTTCTTCCCCAGTGCCTCCAATAACACCAAACACAAAGTAAGTGTTCAACACATTTTTGTTAAATGAAACTACCCTAAAGTGTTCAATACACTGGAAAAAAATGGATAATCAAAGCAGGATCATACCACATATTTTTGAAATGATTTAAACAAGTGTATGCCCTCCCCAAACCAAACAGCAATGTAAATTACAAAACACTATAAATAAATGATTTAATTTTATATAACTAAGATGAAAATAAACAGCAAACTAGAAAAAGTATTCTTTCAGATAATCCTAATTTTTGTTTTGGTAAACATTATAGCTTACATAGAGCACAGACCTGTGACTTTTATGTTTACTCTAAAAGTAAACATGAAGACACTTGGGAAGGACTTGGAAGTTCTCACCAGCATCTTTGTGGGAATCGGTTACTCAGGAAACTAGAGCTGTGCTGTGGTATACTTTAACTCTCAAGAATACAGAAACAATTTGGGGGCTTTGCCTATAGTGATATAGTGTAACACTTCAGCAATTATTCCCAGAAACTGTGATATTTCGGTTTGGGCATCATGACTTCTGAGATTTCAATAGCAAAGAATAAGATTAGGTTCTCTAACCTTATACAGGCATTAACCTCCAGTTTACTGTTCCAGTATTTATTTTTGCACTAACATTTTAAATAAATGACAAAACCAGCAGTTTAATTTTGGATACCTTAAGTATCAACCAGAGAATTTCTGGATACGCAAATCAAGGTTGGAGAACAAGAGGGGAGGTGGGACATTCAAAACAGTACTGTGTTTAACTGGATCCTAGAGTGATATATCTTCAAATATTCTCTACCCTGTCAAATAGAAAATAACCTTATGCATAGACAACTGTGAAAATGACCACTTAGAAACAACCAAAACTGGAAAATATTACACTTCACAGCATTACCATGCTTAACTCTTTGAGCTCACATATTAGGTGTTTACGTGTCCCTGTCGGCACTCACTTTTGCTTCCCACTCCATCCCAGCGACCGAGATGCCCAAAAGGAGCACCACTGTAATGGCGCCAATAATGCGGATATCATTGATTTCATCTATCATGAGTATGGAATGCTCCTAGAAAAAGAGAATTATACATTTAAAATGTGCAATATTAGTTCATGTAAATCAACTCTTCAATTCTTTTTGAAACACTCTCGAGGTAGAACAGTCTCTAACGTGTAGAAGTTAAAAAAAGTGCTTATGTAGGGTGCGCAGGTGGTTCAGTGGTAGAATGCTCGCCTTCCACACGGGGGACCCGGGTTTGATTCCTGGACCAATCACTCCCCTGCCCCCACCCTCAAAACGCTTATCTAATGAATGAATTGGTAAATCTAAGAAAAAGGAGTGAATTGCCATTTACTATTGAGGTGTCATTCAAGTACCTGACAACATCAAAAATACCATCACATCAATACTGCTATATTTAAGGTAGACTCAACTAAACAAAACAAAAAGAATTATTAATAAGCACATGAAAAGAAAAATCAAAATTTGATTAAGCTGCACAGATAGGATTTTTAAGTTACACAGAAGAAAAAATATATTTTATATTCATTGTGATTAGTGAACTTATGTTTTTCATGGTCTTTTATGCTGCATAAGGAAAAGAGATGAACGCATGCTGTTGTTCTCAAAACAAACTGTTCACATTCTATGAGGAAACATTATTCATAGCAATAAATTAATGTCAATGACATTAAAAAAAGAAAATCCCCATTAGGTCAAAACAGTTAAGGATTGTAATCTGCCAGATAAATACCTATGCATGCATAAGTTACCATTTCAAGTAATGTAATAAAAAGCGCAACACAAACTATAAATAAATAATACAATTTAATATTTCTGATAACTCAGGATGACTGCACCTGAGTTATAACAGTACCTGTATTATAACCGAAGAAAGTACAGAAGATTACGACACCATGAAATTGCTTCTTTAAAAGAAAAAAGCAATCTTGATGGCTTTTAAAAAATTCATTCATAAAAGTCAATTACAGGGCAGGCAATGGTGGCTCAGTGGCAGAGTTCTCACCTGCCATGCCAGAGACCCGGGTTCAATTCCCAGAGCCTGTCCATGCCAAAAAAAAGGTCAATTATAAGGAAGAAAAATCTGCTTAAATTCCAGATAAATGAGCTTATTACTATAGAGAAAAAACAAATCCAAATCCCAAAATAATCTTGTTAAAATAAGGCATATCAGTGTTGATATTTAACCAATACAGTAGAAAAAGCCATATTCTAGTTTTCTGTTCCTATAGGATTCCACTTGATTTCATAAAGCAAACTCTACTTTTCCCTTTGCAAAAAATTTTTCTTAATTACTGATTTTGTTGAAATCAAATCTGACATCCCTTGAATTAATCTGTCATTCCCTATAGCATCTGTATAATCATACCAGAGAATTTCTTGCAGAAAAGCAAATAAACTGCAGTAGTTCAAATATACAGCTATTGATTGACACATAAATAATGATTATAGCTAGATATTATAGCTATTGCTCAATATTTTATATACTAAATCTAGTGTCAAATACTTATTTTGAATTGGGTTAGATCCCTCTAAATTTAATCTTCAATGAAACAAAAGCATTTCTAAACTCAAAATACTCTGCCAAGAGTTCACAAAATAAACCTTAAACTTCAAATCCCAAATAAAAATACATGTTACAGTAAACAATGAAAGAACATGAACGCTAAGGATTATATTGCTGATTTACTTACAGCCTATCCTGTCCACCCTTCTTTGGCCTATAGTAAAAGTCAAATACTAATGCAGGCGTCAGCCCTTTTCAGATCTTATACTTCCTAAGGTACCACATTCTACTGTGGAGGAAGTGTTACTACCTAACCTAGCCTCACCCAACAAACACAGGTGGTCACTCAAGTTTCCTCTCATCAGTCACAAGAAATCCTATTTCACTCCTATTACTTTAATTACACACATTCCAATAACTCTCAATTTTATCTCCTCAAACAAGTTCTCACCTGTATTCCAAAGCAGTATTAATAGTTGCCTAAGAGGCAGCTATACTTGGAACTTCCCTGGTGTCTCAAATCAGCAAAACTAAACCATACTGTGTTCTCTGTCTCACAGAGAATGTGAATAGCATTACCTTCCATTCGTCCAAGTCAAAATTGTGTATACACAATTAAAATCCTTTCTTTTCCCCTAATTTCCCAAATCCAACTGATCACCAAGTACCACTTCTTCAAAATCTCTCAAATTCACCCACACTCCTCCAGCCACACAGGTCAATGCTTTAACATAAGCCACCATCCTCTCCCAGGATAGTTACAACTATCCTGCTTTGTTTTGTTTTGTTTTGTTTTAACATGGGCAGGCATCAGGAATCAAACCTGGGTCTCCAGCATGGCAGGCGAGAATTCTGCCATTGAGCCACCGTCCACAGTCACACTGCCCTAGCCACATCGCACCACCCCAAAAATCTTCTAAGTGGTTTCTGCCTCCAGCTATGATCCCTTGAATCCTTTCTCTATTCTGTGGTCCAGTATTTGTCTGGAGTACAAATCTGATCAACTCCAATCAAGATAAGACCCAGCCTTAACTGCAAGCAAGACCATTCCTAACTTGACCTTTTTTTTCTCTGTTCAATCTTAAACCTCCTGTATTTTGTTTTCCAGCCATTCTGAAAAAATGAGTTTCCTTAGTGTACCATTCTCCACCCCTTTTAGGCATTTGTTTCCCTCTCTTCCCTCCAGCTTGGCCCACACCTCACCCCTCTTATTCACTTGCTAAATTCAGACTACCTTCCTGGGAGAACATTCCTTCATGCTCCCCCATCAGCCTGATTCCTGGATAACAAGTTAAGTGTTCCTTCTCTCGGTTGCCAAGGCCTCCTATACTTACCCACTTTTACATTCTATAAGAATTGTTTATCTTGCCCACAAAATTTCTTATTACTGCTTTCCTAGTATCTAACACAATGAATGGTACATAAGCTCGCAATAAAGGTTCGGTAAATGAAAGATTAAAAGAAAGGCGAATTACCTTCAGCAATTCCACCACAGTCTCTGCAAATCCAACCACATACATAGCAACTGCAACGGCGTTGGCAAAAGCGAAGATCAGGCCAATTGCTCCACCAAATTCTGGCCCTAGACTTCTAGAAATTAAATAATATGCTCCTCCTAAAGGAGAAAAAAAACACACAAGTAAAATCAGGATTTAAAATACCAAACTATCCTATTTTGAAATATTTAGTTCCTAAATAGTTCACAAAGCAGATGCCTCTAGTAAGCAGAATAGTTATATTAATAAGCAAGTATTATTATTAATTTTTCATATTTTCAGAAAGAAACATTCAACACAAAATTCTTATTAACCCACATCACTAAAGAGTTTTCAGCACCCAAAGAATTCTCCCCCATATCTTATATAAAGTTACCCTGAAATTTAGATTCCCTGCTTTCTCTTCTAAAGCTTAAAACGGGCAACAGTTAATCAACTGCACAATGATTTTTCTACATATTTTGAATTATAACTTTTAAAATCACAGTTGACATGATTTCAGTTACCTAAATTAGAATGGCAATTTGCAGTTAACGTGAATACTAGGAAAGACAAAGTATCCCAATGAAACTGCAAAGAACAACATAACTGGTATCCCCAAGGGAGCTAGTTTTTTGTTTGTATGCTGTATTGTGAGGTCACATTTCATTATTTTTCCATGTGAGTATCCCATTACTGCAGCACCATTTGTTGAATTTTTGTTTGTTAGTTTTGTCTTTGGGTAAGTGCATGGACCGGGAGGGTCTTCCACATGGCAGGCAAGAATTCTACCCTTGAACCACCCCCAGTGCAGATTTTACTCTTGCTAACTCCACTTACATGGTAAACTAAAAGTCATTAATGATCTATCATGAAGCAAATTTTTCCTAACTTAAAAAAAAATAATGTATCAGTATTATGATTTGGAGTTAACCTAATGATTAGCTGAAATCTCTTAACAGCTCTTCTGAAGTTGAATTTAAATCTGACCTTTAGGCCACGATCATAAGCCTGGTTCTTAGGACCAGATACTGAAATGCCATTAAACAGCTGAGTATTTTTATTTACTCTTTTCCCAGTATAAGGAAGACAAATGCAACAACAATTCTACAGTTTGAAAAAGTACTCAATATGAAAGCTTATTTTAGAAATACTTCAATAGGTTTATAGTTAATGTTATCAATTCTGTCAAAATATTCTATACTTTAAACCCATCCAATCTAAACTTTCTAAGTCACCCACTATACTAATTAATAATTTCCATTATCCTGGAAATTCTGAAGGAATTATTTTTGACTAATGGAATTACATAGTGATAACTTTGATGGTCAACACAGATCTTAGAGCTAAATTCTGAAGATGTTAAAATCTCATAATTAATCACAAGGAAAACTTCTGAAATACTGTAATTATCACAGCTTATGTTTAACACAAGCTTTCAAAGTTATTTCATTTAATCCCAATACCAACCACGAATTAAGTACTGTTTATACCAATTTTAAAGATGAGAAAATTAAACCACAAGGGTTAACTGAAATTAGTCAACCACTCGTGTATATTAACAGTTGACAATACAAACTTTACAATGAGAACTATCACCAATAGAAGTTAAATTAAAATCAAGGAATTAATTTATTTGTTATGTGCTATAAAATTTTGAGATTATGAAATCTGAAGTCTCCCTACTGTTAAAGAGAAAAGAAAAAAGATTCTAAGTTGCATTTAACACGGAGAAGGGGAACAGGAGGGAAAGCACACTGAGAACGACAGCGGAAGCAGGCCAATTCTGACATTTTCACAACTATTCAGAAAGCTTCCCCAAACAGGGAAGACTAAAATTTAACCTCAGTTTTGTTACTTTTCAAAAGATATTTATTTATTTCCAAAGAAAATAATGACATATTGATAATAAAGAATATGAAAACATCTCCTCATATTATCCTCCTCTAATTTCACTTCTCTATCTTAAACCAAATTGTAAAGATACGGTTCTCATTTCTCTCTTCTTCCCTCCTTTCAAGTGGAGGGAAAGGTAGAGAGGAACTGGCCCAATCCACGCTATCTGAATTGAATGAAACTTAGGTGTGTAGTCTCTTAAACTGGCTGAGGTATCAAATAAACAGACAGCAAACTAGCACACAATTATAAACACCTAATTCTTTACTATACTGGAGCCAAGCAAGAGGCTGATCTGCAAGCAATAGGCTGATATAATGATGGTATTAAAGAGTATTTAGAAACAGAGTATACAGGACAAGGGAAAATTTCATATTTCCTAGAAATCCCACACATTTTATACAAATTTTAAATAGGACAAAAAAATCAAATAGAAGATATTAGGACAAAAAGCAAAAGTTCCCTGCCCTATACATTCCTGCCTACAATCCTGCTTCCTAGAGAGAACCATTTTAAGGGAAAATCCCATAGGTTATTCCTTTTTTTAGACATCAGTATCACAGGGCGGTGCAATGGTGACTCAGTGGCAGAATTCTTGCCTGCCATGCCAGAGACCTGGGTTCAATTCCCAGTGCCTGCCTGTGGCAAAAAAAAAACAAACGTATCACAGATTCATCCCTTGGAAAGACTGTGGTATTTTACTAATCAGTTCTGAGTAGATATACATCTTAAACTAAAACTATTTTGTTAAAAATTCACATTTTACTTATTCTAACTAATGAAAGGACTATTACTGTCCCCATTTTATACCTGAGAAAACTAAGGTCAGAAGGTTAAATAACCAGCCCAAGGTCTTGCAAATAATTCTGACTCCAGTGCTCAAGTAGTACTACATGTATGAAGATGCTGGCAAGCATGATAAAGAATTATGAGATTAAAAGGAAAGAAACAAAATAACTAGCTTCTCTGAAAAAATTATACTGCTCAAGCAAACACAGAATTCAATAAGGAGAATAAAGCCTAATAGGATCTTATAACTTGGTCATAAATTACCCAAATCCCTGTGTAGAGAGTGTAAATAAATCAGATGCCAAAGACAGACAATACTATACTGGGTTCTATTATTACTACATACTGATTTTAAGAGGTGTGCCCTGGTAACTCTAACCAAATCCCAAATACCAACCAAAAACCAGACTAGATCAATCAAGGGCCTAAGATTTAAAACTGCTCACTGGCCATAAAATAAATCTCAATAAATTTCAAAGAACTGAAATGATATAGTGAATATTTCTGACCACAGCTGAATTAAAGCAGATGTATGGAAGATCCCAAAATATGTGTAAATTATCCAATATACTTCTAAATAATCCACTGGTTAAAGAATAAGTCATAAGAAAAATTAGAATGCATTTTATACTGAATGATAATAAAAATGCAAAATATTAAAATCAATGGAATATAGCCAAAGTAGGACTTAAGAGGAAAAATCAAAGCTTTAAATGCTTCTATTAATAAAGAAGCTATGAAAACAATGATCTAAGCTTTTAACTTAAGAAGTTAGAAAAAAAAAAGGACAAAGAAATAAATAAAGAACAGGAAAATCAATAATACAGAAAATAAAGAAATACCAATAAAACCAAAAGTTGTTTTTAAAAATATTTAGCACAGAATACAAGGTCAATATACCTATTGTATTTCTATATAAAAGCAACCAAGAAATGGAAAATAAAATTTAAAAATTCCATTTACACATGAAAAATATAAGATACTTAGGGTAAATTTAATTAACTACATGCTAGACCTCTCCAGAGAAAACTACAAAGCACTGCTGAGAGAAATGAAAGATGTAAGTAAATGGAGTGCACACATGTTCATGGATTGGATAATTTCATATTAATATGTACATTTTTCCCAAATTGATTCTTTTTCCTAGTTGATTTTTAAATTCAATGAAACTCCAAAGTCACAGCAGATTTTTAACAGAAACTGACATAACTAATTAAAATTTTATATGGAAATGTGAAATATCTAAAAGAGTCAAAACAATTTGGAAAAAGAACAAAGATGGAATGCTTAGGGCTTATTACAAAGCTAAGCATCAAGATAGGGTAATATTGGATCATTGGAACAACACAGATTTCAGACAACATACAGACAACTGATGATCTTCAACAATGATGCCAAAGTCAGTGGGGAATAGGTGGTCTTTTCAAGGAATGGTGCTGGTGTAAGTGATATGTGTTTGGGGTAGGGGAAACACAAATTACAACTCCCAGTTCACATTATACAGAAATGTTCATTTTAGACACAAATCTAAAAACAAAAACTATAAAGACTCTAGAAGAAAACATAGGAGAATACTTTCATGATTCTTGGAATTGGCAAAGATTTTAAGAAAAGTCAATAAAAGAACTACAAAACACTGAAAAACTGGACTTCATCAAAAGTGTAACTTTCTGGTCTTCAAAAGAAAATAACTCACAAACTGGGGAAAAATAAACACAACATGTAATGTCAGACATGACCTGTATCCAGAACATATAAACAACTCCTACAATCATAATAAAAGGACATACCAGTTTAAAAATTGGCAAAAGATTTGAATACTTCACAAAAGATACACAAATGACCAATAAGCATTTGAAAAGATCTAAATCATCAATCATTAGGGAAATGCAGTAAGATACCACAAAGCATCCTTAAGAATAGCTTTAATTAAAAAGACATGATACCAAATGTTGGTGAGAATTTCCAACAACTGGACTCAGGTGCCAGTTTGAATCTGGTGTGAACCCCAGAAAAGTCAAGTTCTTTAGTCCTCATTCAATATTGCTGGGTAGGAGCATTTTGACTGTTTCCATGGAGATAAGACCCACCCAATTGTGGTGGGTGATAGATGGTTTCTATGGAAATGTGTCTGTACCCGTTCTATGTCAGGTTGCTTACTGGAGCCCTTTAAGAGGGAACCGTTTTGGGAAAAAGCTTTAGAGCCCATGAAACCAAAGACCTTTGGAGATGAAGAAGGAAAATGCCTCCAGGGGAGCTTCATGAAACAGGAGCCTGCAGCAGGCAGACGTTCGCCACGTGCCTTTCTAGTAGAAATGCTGAATGTCACCGGCCTTCTTGAACCAAGGTATCTTTCACTGGATACCTTAGATTGGACATTTCTATAGCCTTCCTTTAATTTGGATATTTTCACAGCCTTAGAACTGTAAACTTTCAACTTACTAAATTCCCCTTCTTAAAAGCCATTCCATTTGTGGTATATAGCATTCAGCAGCTTTCAAACTAGAACACTCACATTTTGCTGACTGGAGTGTAAAATGATACGACTTTGGAAAATCATTTGGCAATATTTTATACAGTGAAACATATACACACCCTATGAATCAACAAATCCATTCCCAGTTATTTTCCAAAAATAAAAACATACAATCAGAAAACCTGCACAAGAATGTTCATGACAGCTTTGTCATAATAGCTCCAAACTAAAAATAATTCAAATGTTCATCAACAGATAAACAAATTGTGATATAGTCATAAAATGAAAGACTGAACAGATGAAAAAGGAACAAACAACCAATATATGGAACATGGATGAATTCCCAAAATATTATACTGAGTCAAAGAGGCAAGGCAAAATACATTCTGTATAATTTCAGACTGCCTAGAGGTGAGGGATTAATGGACTGCAAAGGAACACAGAAGAACTTTCTGATGCAAAAAAAAATCTGTATTTTGATTAAAGCAGAGATTATATAGGTTTATATGCTTATTAAAACTCACGGTACTATAAATGTAAAACCTATATATTTCATTGCATGTGGATTTTACTAAACTATTGCCAACAATTAGTATTTTAAAAATTGTACCCTATTCAAAATGAGAAAGCAAAAAATACTCTGGTATGTTGGACTTTAAGAGAAGATTAAACAAGTCCTAACTTACTTTGACAAGTTTATTAGCTTACTGCTTATAACAAAAGGAGTCAAAAGAAAATTTCAGTTAAAATTTAAAAAAAAAAAAAAAAAGACAAATCCACAGAGACATCTTTTTAAAAAATGAAAACAAAAATAACCAACCCTTGCTCAGGATCAATGCCTAACATCTGCAAAATGAAATAGACACAGCAGATACAGTTGTGACTTTTGTTTCTCATCACCACTTTTTCCCATACTCTTCAACTGTGATTCATATGCGCAACTTCAAAAAGTCTGATTCCTAGAAAGGATCTCAGAAATCATCAGGCCAAACTCCTGATTTTACACTTGAGTAAGCTGAGACTCAAAAAGGTCAGTAAGGGGGGCACAGGTGGTTCAGTGCTAGCAAGCCCGCCTTCCATGCAGGAGACCCTGGTTCGATTCCCAGACCATGTACCTCCCCCCACCCCCAAAAAAAAGGTCAGTAACTTTAAGAGGTTGGTCAGTGGCAAAGCCATGAAAAGACCCAAGTTATCTCTTAGTCTATATGACTAGAAACAAAATTAAAACGACTGCCTTAGCTATCTTCTATGGTAAGAATTAAAGAACTTAAGGCCCTATAGGAAAAAAAAGCTCTACTGCAATTCCATTATACACAATCAAAATACTAAAAATCTTTTCCTTGTGATTATCTAGACAAATACAGAATTTCAAAATGGTACAAGAAGAGCCAGAAAGTTTTCTCCAAAATACCCAGGTTAAAAAACCAAAACTTACCTACAGTTTTTTGTTTGTTTTTTAAATTGGAGCCCATCAATCTTTATGGAAACAGACACTATCAGGTACAGTTATTATGTACACCTAGATAATCTGACCTCAAATTAAATAGCATCTTCAAAACAAATATTCATAAAGATGAAAACTATAGGTATGAAGGCAGAAAAGTGCCTTTTACCAGGCACTCTGCACATCTGACCCATAACTCTGCCATGAGAAATTTCTTCTCTCACAGAAGTCCCAAACAAGGCATCAGCAGCCTAGCAACCCTAGGGAAGAATCCTTGGCCCCATTTCTCCCTAGGGATGAGGGTGGGAAGAAGGAGTGACTGTAAAGGCGCATGGAGAACTTTTTGGTGGTATGGAACTGTTCTGTCTTGATTGTGGTGGTTGTTACATGATTATTTATATCGGTCAAAACATGCAGAATTGTACAACTGTGAATTTAATTATACCTAAATTATACCTTAACTAAAAATAAAAAATAAATAATTGCATTTCTACACACTAGTAGTGAACAATCCAAAGAAGAAATTAAGAAAACAATTCCATTTACCATAGTATCTAAAAGAATAAAGTATCTAGCAATAAATTTAACCAAGAGTATAAAAAATGTACTTAATATTGGACAGAGAACAAAAAAGCATTTGCATTTGTCCCATTGTACTGAATTTGTAGATCACTCTGGGTAGTACTGATATCTTAACAATATTAAGTTTTACCAATCCATGATCATGGATGGATGTCTTGCCATTTATTTAGGTCTTCTTTAATTCCCCTCCACCCCACCCCATACCAGTATTTTACATTTTTCAGTGTACATCTTTTATACTCTTGGGAAGAAAGGAGGAAATATTAAACTTCCCCATCTGGGGAATTCCTGATATTCTTGCAAGCACTAGGGACAACCAATTTAGTAGGCTGAGCTCTCAGTCATGGGGCTTGCCCCTATGAAGCTTATGCCCTGCAACGGAGAAGCTAAGACTACTTATAATTATGCCTAAGGGTCACCCCCAGAGAACCTCTTTTGTTTCAGATGTAGCCTCTCTTTCTAAGCCAATTTAGCAGGTAAACTCACTGTCCTCCCCCCTACATGGGATATGACTCCCAGGATGAGCCAGGACCTGACATCAAGGGATTGAGAAAGCCTTCTTGACCAAAAGAGGGAAGAGAGAAATGAGACAAAATAAAGTTTCAGTGGCTGAGAGATTTCAAGCAGAGTCGAGGTTATCCCAGAAGCTATTTGTATGCATTATACAGATACTCCTTTTTAGTTTATGGTTTATTGGAGTGGCTAGAGGGAAATAGCTGAAACTGTTGAGCTGTGTTCCATTAGCCTTGATTCTTGAAGAAGATTGTATAACTATATAGCTTTTACAATATGATTGTATGATTGTGAAAACATTGTGTCTGATGCTCTTTCTATCCAGGATATGGGCAGATGAGTAAGAAAAAAAGGAAATGAAATAGATAATGTCGGGGAGGGATTAGGGGTCAAAAAAATATTGGGTAGATTGAAATACTAGTGGTCAATGAGAGGGAGGGATAAGGGTTTGAGTTTTTCCTTTTTTCTCCTTATTTCTTTTTCTGGAGTAATGTAAATGTTCTAAAAATGATCATGGTGATAAATACACAACTATGTGATGATATAGTGAGCCATTAATTGTATACTGTTGATGAACTGTGTGTGTGTGAAGATTTCTCAGTAAACATATTTAAAAAACAGTGCTACATACATGTAACGGGGAAAGAGAAGTTTCTTCCAGAAATCATAATGGGAAAATCCTATATACACATGCAAGAGAATGAAGTTAGACCCCTAACCTCACATATATACAAAAATTAACTCAAAATGGATCTAGGACCTAAATGTAAGAGCTAAAACAAAAAAACTCTTAGAAGGTAACAGAGCAAATCTTCATGATCTGGGATTCATGATGATTCTTAGATATGATACCAATAGCACAAGCAACTGAAGAAACAATAAATAAATTTGACTATCAAAACAGAAAACTTTTGTTCATCAAGGACCATATCAAGAAAGTAAAAAAACAACCTACAGAATGGGAGAAAACAGTTGGAAACAATATATCAGATAGGAGCTTAACAGTTAGAATATACATAAAGCACTCGTACAATGCGACAACAATTCAATAGCCACTTGTGGAAAGGAATATGGCAGTTCCACAAAAAGTTAAATAAAGAATTATCATATGACCTAGCAATTCCACTTCTAGGTACATATGCAAAGAAAATGAAAACAGGATCTGAAACAGATACTGTTAGGTTGGGGGAACAGGGAAGGTCACCATGACTCGAGCTGTGTAAAATGTGCCGCCCCTTCTAGACGTCACCTAACCCCCTTGCTTAAAAACCGCCCGCACCAGACTCAGCAGCAAGCTCACAACTCCCTACCTGGAGTTCTGTGAGCTCTGCCCAGGAGCACAGAAACAAACTCGCTCACTCTAAGGTTTCCTGGTCTGCCTCTTCTCTCTTTCGCCCCCTAAACCTTACGGAGAGTTGAACAGCAATGTTTATGACAGCACTATTCACAATAGCTGAACAGTGGGAACAACCCAATTGTCCATCAACAAATAAATGCACAAACAAAATGTGGTGCGTATATTATTCAATCATAAGAAAGAACAAAGTTGAGACATACTGCACTATGGAAAAACCTTAAAGACACTCTGCTCAGTGACATGAGTAAGACACCAAAGGACAAATACTGTACTATATCACTTAGATGTCTAGAAATAGCAAATCCACAGAGACAGAAAGTAGATTACAGGTTACCAGGGGATAAGGGAAGTAGAGAAAGGAGAGTGTATGCTTCCTGGATATAGAGGGTGTGCAAATTTAAAAAAAAAAAAGTAATGAAAAAAATCTGGGAAAATACACAACAAATAGGTTAATTAATGTTCTTTTATTTTTCTGGGATAAGTACAATGGTCTTTGAGTCTTTACTATTTAGGCTATTTTGAAATTTAATTTTTCATAATATGCCTGTACTATTTTTTTTTTTGCATGGGCAGACAATGGGAATCAAACTCGGGTCTCTGGCACAGCAGGCGAGAACTCTGTGCATGTACTAACTACTTTTATAAAAAAATGGTAGGCACTTAAAAATGACAGGCATTTTGGCTCAGGGTAACTGAGAGAATTATTGCCAGGTTTGTCTCAATTTATTTAAGGCGTTTCAATATTAATTATCAAAAGAGTCAAAATTTTTACTACTAAAAAGCCTCAAGGAGTTGTTAAATGACCCAACAAACAGGAAAAAGCAAAGTTCAGGTCTCAACATCTTAAAACATTCTATTCTTTGGATAAAATGATCAATATTCATTATAAAAAACATGCATATATATGTTCTGTAATATCTGAGGGAATTTCATAAAATGTTTTGTTGGTGTGTTGAGGAACAAATCAAAGGATAACTGTAACAAAAATATAATAAACTTATCAGTGGAGAAAGGCATTTAAAAAATTTCTATTCAGAGTCCATCTGGTATGATAAGCAAACACATCAAAATCCTTTATTCATCAGAGTAGCTACCTACTTCTTGACTATCACTAGACAATTTATCCAACATGTACAACTCTGTGGAACAACTTTGGGAATGCAACAGGGTTACAACGGAGCCAGATGGACCTGACACCCATTTTTATTTTTCTAGAAAATACATTCTAATATTCTGGTTTACAAATACACAATGACTTCTGGTTAATTTCTTCTACTTGTTGCCACTGTCAAGTCAAATAGGGAAAAGTAAAGAAATAAACATGGAATCTTCAAACCAGGATTGAATTCTACCTTATCATGTATGTATTTGTATGACTGCTCACACAAATAAATTGAACTTGAAGATATACAGACCAAAGATATATAGCCCTAACTCTGCAACAGATAAGTATAATATTTTTAATCATAAAAGACTGGCAAAATTGAAAGGGCATTTTCAGAAGAGAAAATCTAAGTAAAAAAAATATGATAATTACTTGTCAGATTCACATCTGAGCTACTTGTGGTATATAAGTAGTGTTTTTCTGAATTGAAAACATAGTGCTATGTTTAAGACTACTAAAGCCTCAATACAATTGTTATGACTGCCTTTTAAAGCTTCTTGATCTTATTTTAGATCATTTTATTGACTTAAAAATAAAACTTACAATTCCAAAGAAATCAGCTATCTGAAAGGAAAGAACTATGAAACTAAATTCTTAATATTATTCCTTGCTTGTTAATAATGTTATTAATTAAGTTATACAATGGATTGACCAAAAATGTTGACAATTAATGAAAATCTGATCTTAACCCATATAGAAGGTGCTTTCTATCATTACAACACCTGCAAAATATTAATTTTGCCTCTCTCCCAATGTATGGCTTTTGCCTAATACAAAGGTTAAGGAGGGCCTCGATTATTTCAGATAAAAGAAATGAGATATGAGCACTTAAAAGTAATTCTGGGGCGGTGCAACAGTGGCTCGGTGGCAGACTTATTGCCTGCCATGCCAGAGACCCAGGTTCGATTCCTGGAGCCTGCCAATGCCAAAAATAAAAGTAATTCCGACTTACTACGACACAGACATTTAAAAAAGTCATTCCGAGAATCTGCTTAAAACTTAACTTTGCTGAAAAATGGATATAATAGTTTCATTTGTCTCTCATTATCCATGCAAATTCATATATGTAACTCACAGCAATGTGGCATTAAATAATATACTGTATGTCAAGACCTAGGAGTCAAGCCTCAAAAAATACCTACTATTATCTGAATGTAAGCTCCATGAAGGTAAAATCTTGTCTGACTTTTTTGTTACATGCACCCAGTATCTGTCACAAAGTAGGAGCACAAGAATCATCTGTTTATTGACCAACATATAAATAATATAAAGCTTCATCTTGGTCACGGAATAGTGAGGTTTATATTAATCCTGGATTTCCAGAACGACTGGTCTGAAGTTGATGTATTTTGCATTCTTTTTTAAAAGACTATTGATCTGTGTGATTAAGTCACAGAGTTAAATGTCCCTTAACAAAAAGTGGTTGAGGACCCTTCCCCTTGTATTGTTCAGTTCACGTAACACAACATGATTCAAAAAACAGACTTCACACTGTTATCTCCTAAAAGGTTGCCTGTGGTTGTCCTCTATTCTGTGAGTCCATATTCACAGACTGATTATTTGAAGATGGGATAACTTTGGTTTGTGAAATCTAGAAAATGCTGGTCTGAGTGGGTGGCTGCTGGCCAGCTCCACGAAGCTACAGAACCTGCTGGATGCGGACCCTGTCAGTTCTGTGAAGCCCGAGCTTTCAAGAACACCGAGATGATTTGCAGAACAGGTGAAGGGCTCCAGAAGGCTGAAAAGCAGATTGGCAGGTATATGCCACAGAAGAAGGTAAAGAGGTGGAGGTTCTATCAGTTACTTGGTACTTTTCTTTTCTGTGGGAGTCAGAGAACTATGGGGATAAGTCTCTAACCTGCTGTCAGCAGTTTTAAATACAACCTGAATTTCATTAATAAAATCTAATGAAGCCTGAAATTAAAATCTTTACTTTCTACTTAAATTTTAACTCTTCATTATTTTCAGAAACTGCATGCTTCCAAAATATTTTTATTTTGGACTTCCTAACTGGACATTACATTTCTTTACAAGTGACAGTTAATGTACATTTAAGAAAAAACTACAACTCTTCCAGATTGATATCCATTTACTCTCTAAAATCTACTGTTAAAGCTGATGTTCAGGTTATTTAGTAATATTAAGTTTCTCCTAGGATAACAATAACTTTTAAGTCTAGACACACAGAACCAGGAAAATTATAAGTTCGCATTTTTCTAAAGAGGTGGAAAAATAAATCCTCAAAATGAGAATAAAACGTTATTCAATATTGATATAATATTAATAGCAAATGTTATAATTTAGTTAAGAATCAAGATAAACTATACAGCATTATCTCAAAATCTGTAATAATTTAAAAAGATAATCATGCACCAAGTTTTACAGGGAGCTCTTCAAATGAAATTTACTAAACAAGAGGCACACTGTTTCCCAATCTTTAAGTAATATTTTAGGTAAAATATTTCCTTATTAATTCCCTTAACAATCAACTTCCAACCCATAAAAAGTCAAGCTGAGATGGGTCCCTAGACATCGATATTCCCATAGTATCCCTCCATTTCCCCTACCTAAACCTTTGACATCCTGGCCCTACGGAAGGTTCTAGATCTATTTCTCTCCTCTCCAAGAAGCTCTTACAAGGGAGACGGTCAAAATCAAGTCCTCAGTTGTTGGGCTGGAGGAGAGCAAACCTAGTTATTCTTGGTTCAATCCTGAAGCAGTTTATAATAGTAGCCCGGGGAATTATGTACGAACAGGAAACAAAACTTACAACTATATACCGAGTCTCCTAAGTTTGTTTTGAACCAAAACCCTGTCTGATTTTTACTACTTGAAAATTTTTTTGAAGAAAGATTCCTTGTTCAATAGTGACTGTATCATTCACTTGTGTCACTGAACAAATTCCTTTCTCCCCTGCAAGGTTCATAAAATGCTACTTGGACATGGAAATTTGTGGCTTGATGCGATTCAGATTAAATTTGTTGGGAAATACTTCAAAGACATTTCTCCTTTGGTCTTCTATTCAATTATTTCTCATCTTCAGTCTCCTACTGAGTAAAGAGTTTACAAAGCTGTGATGTTCTAAGTCTCTTTTCTCCTTTATTTTTCATGTAGAATAATTATCTAAAGAACATTTAAGAAAAAACTACAATTAAGGTAACTTTGATTTCAGGTAGAGAAATTTTCAGCCAGGTGCAGATTCAACACTAGACTCTTTACCTTTATTATCGATTGTCATAATAAGTTAAGTTACCTGACATTTTTCAAAGGTACAAAACCAAGATTTTTGTGGTAGTTCATTGTGAGCCTATGGATTTTTACCATACAAATAAGTATGCATAGAAATCTTTGCATACAAATAAGTCATCATTGTTATCAGTGGTACTCAAATTGTCCAAATATTGGCCAATGTTAGCTTTTTCAAATTAGTTCCTAGGTTCTTTCTGACGTGAAACTGGTAGCTTCATGCCCCTTTTCTTACTTTCAGATGTAAAAAGATATCTAGGCTCCCTTAGCACATTTCCTGCTTAGACCTGGGCTCAACTGATCCAGGGTTCCCTGGTTTCTCTGAATGGAAATACACAAGGTGGGAACTAGCAATGCTCATTGCTACTGCACTGATCATTTGTTACAGTATATTTTAGTGGAGAGCGCTAAGAAAAAAGTATTTTAGGGGTAAAATTCATGGGTCAAACTGATACTTTCAATTTAGAATCATTAGTATAGGATGCTATGTAATCTCACCAGTTTTATATTGTTACCTACTTTCTCCCAAGCAGACAGTTTATTTTTTCATGATACCAAAGTAAATTCTATTATTGGTCTCCAAGTCCCTGAGAAAGATACAAAGAAGATAGAAGAGGTCTAAATTCATAAAAGAATCTCTAAGAGACATTGGCTATAGATAATGCAGTTTGCTTACATTCTATAAAGGTTCTGCCATGTCTCCAAAGTTGCCAGCTGAGAAGTGAAGAGCAAATGCCTTCTAGAAAAGCTTCATAGTTAGTGTTTGGCCATTTCTTTAAAGTAATGGCTGTCATTTTCCTTCTATGGGTTTCATTATTTGAGCAAACCTTCTTATTTCTCATTGTTATAAAAACCTGGTAATAACAGAAGAATTCTGAATTGTATCATCCCATTCTACCCCCACCACCTATGTTCTTCCTTTGTAGACAGATTATCTTTTTGAGTCTGTCACTCAAAAACTGGGCAAAAATCACAGCATATGATAACTGACTGGGATAGATCATGGGTTCCATATTCTCATAATTCCCTACAATCCCAGAGCAGAAGATTGGACATAAAGTCTCTGAGGTAGATGCATATACACACACAGGCATACCTCATTTTATTGCACTTCACTAACTGCACTTTGCAGATTTTGTAGGTTTTTTTGCAAACTGAAGGTTTATGGCAACCATGCATCAAGCGAGTCTATCGGTGCCATTTTAGTACAAAAGTCTCAGATGTTGGTTAGCATTTTTTAGCAATAAAGAATTTTTTAATTACGTTATGTTTATTGTGTTTTTAGATAAAATGCTATTACATACTTTAATACAGGTACAGTGTAAATACAACTTTTATATGTACTGGGAAACCAAAAAGTTCATGTGACTTGCTTTACTATAGTGATCTGGAATGATTCTGCAATACCTCCGAAGTATGCCTGCATGAAAACTATCAATAGTACCATAAAATAAAATGGCTTTCAGGTCACAATCCAGGAAAACCTGTAATTCCTATAAGTTTATATTTGTATGAAAAAACAGTCTAGTTTCATATTACCAGTGGATTATGTGCCACCCCTCCCCAGTCAGGCTCACAGTCTAGATTCTAAGGCCCAAGTCTATGGAGGAATTTAGTGATCCTGAGTAAGCACCTAACATGCTATACCATTTCTCATTCCACCTTCATCCCCAATAGCGACAGACAGAAATGAAGCATGGGATGCCTAGTACATAAGAAGTAAAGATGAATCTTTCAGTATTTTCTAATTAACTCTTAGAAACCTCCACATCTTATACCCCAACACAAATGAATCCAGACTTATAGACAAATAACATTTCAGGAAACAGTGACTCATGCTCAACTAGTTATAATTATACAGACAAGGGCGACTAGCTTTCCCA
The DNA here is from genome assembly GCF_023851605.1 of Tamandua tetradactyla. Classification (NCBI taxonomy): domain Eukaryota; kingdom Metazoa; phylum Chordata; class Mammalia; order Pilosa; family Myrmecophagidae; genus Tamandua; species Tamandua tetradactyla. Next base: position 6,516,743 of record NC_135346.1, on the reverse strand, counting down.
AGGCCATAGTGATATGGACTCTCTGGTGCCAGAGGGATATGAAAACAATGGGAAAAGTGAAAAACTCATGATGATTCTCTCCCTCTCCAAATAGCCAACACAGATAAAGCAGAAACTATATTTGTATAATGTCCAACGGGGATCTTCAAAATAGGTGGGACAGATGGAACAGGCTGATCATTTTCCCAGCTGATCTGCTATGGTAAATTTATAGGTGCTGGCAGACATTCTCTCTCCTTTCTCCAGGGATCTTTCTCTTACTCCAGCTGAATGATTAGTTTTGATCTGGAAAATGGAATTCTTTTCTTCTTGCTCTGAGGGGCCATGAGGCCATTCTCCTCGTCTCTTGGGCGCTCCCTCTGGGAAGAGTTAAGTTTCACAAGGCAGACCTTGTAGACTCAATGAAAAGAGGCCTCAGGGTACCCACAGAACAGCGCTCGAGTGGGAGCACGGATACAAAGCCTAGGGCACAACTCACACAATTCGATAAATCATGGGGAAGGCATTCTGCCTCTTCTAGTCTCAATCTCCGGTTTACCACAGGTACATAAGGTTACCTGTGCAATATTAAATTCAGAATGCATGTTACTGGTTCCAGGGTTGAAGTCCAGCAGGGGGCAACAAGGAGCAGTTCACAGGCCCAGTAAAGCATCTATCTCTATATATATATATATGGTGTATTAGTCAATACAAAATTTTATATTCAAATATACTAGTTTGGAGGTATTCAGTAGTGACTTCCTTGCCCACATGGACCTGAAATGTTGTTTCCATTAAGGTAAAAAAATTAATTAGAAATAAGATTTAAATCTCAGTTTATTTAATAACAGCAATCCAACCAAATGTACCTCCTCTTACAAATCCATTTGTAGCTATTGCTGAAGTAGACAATCCTGTGATAGTTGTCACAACTGTGGCCATCATTATTACAAGAACCGAGAGACCTTTAGGGAAAAAGGAAAAAGGTTAAGGATATTTATGCTCCTATTTATCACTGCCATATCTAGAACTGGTTTTTCTGAACATACCAAATTTACATAATAACTTACAAATCACCTTATTTTGATCCCATTTTATAAAAATCAAATCAGAAAATGAAAAACGTGACAATCTGATAAAAGAACATAATTGAGAATAATTTCAATTATCCAAATTTTATGGGGTTGAGAGGCCAGACAAGCACATAATTATTTGGCTTATTCATTATTCTCAAATGCATCAAGCAGTATGTAACTTCACTTACCTATTCCAGCTTGACCCACAATCCATGACAATCTAATGAAGAGCATCACACCCCAAATGTTTAACATGCAACGTACCTAGGAGGAAAAAAAAAAGAGGCTAAGTCACAGATGAAAAAAAGTGATCAAATATAATACAGTGGCAGATGCCAACCTAGTCAAAAGTTGGGGAACACTACATTTGAAACTACACAAATATTTTAAATCTACTTCCTAACCATACTCTTTACTTTAACAGTGTTTTAAAGAGCTTAATGTAAGATTAAATGTGAGCTATACTATAAAAAGATAAGTGTGAACTAATGTAAGTATAATTCACATGTGTATGTGGGTATGTATCTCCTGGTACTTGATAAGACAAAAAGGAAATTAAACTGTGCCCACAATTATTTGAGGCAGGAGAAACAACCAGAATAGAAAGATAGAAGGGACAGTTTATGACTTCAGCCCTAAAAAAAAAAAATAGTTGAGTTCATGTTCCCCTTTATCAATGCAAATGAGTAAAATTTTCCTTTATAACATCTTCATATGATATATAATTTCTATAGAACATTTAAGTATTACATAATATGTTGACACAAAATGCAAATCATTCACATATTTTTAAAAAATCAAAATCATTTGTGAGATAGTTTCTCTACATTTTGGCTTATACATAAGCATTTATCATGCTTATACATAGAACACAGCTTTATACTTAAAATTTAACAGGCAAAAAATACCACCTGGAGCTTCACATTTACCTGTTTTGATCAGGCAGTAAAATTACAACCAAAACTGAGATTTTTCTCTTCTTTGTCCCAAATGCCAATACAAACCCAATTAAGGGCTCCAAGATTCCAATGAGAGGTCAATTTAGCCTGTCTATTCTAGTAAGATCCTTAGCGTCTATTCAAACACAGAAAAACAGGTAAATCAGTACTTTAATTTTTTAAACCTGTCTACTAAAGTGAATTCAACCCTTAAGAAATAAAGATTTATCCTTTATTCTGTAGCCTGTTAATATCTAGATATTTCTCTTCAAAAAATAATGGGGCAGGCGGGCAATGGTGGCTCAGTGGCAGAGTTCCTGCCTGCCTGCCATGTCGGAGACCCAGGTTTGGTTCCCGGTGCCTGCCCATATGGAAAAAAAGGGGAGGGGGCAGCAGGAAAGGAATCAGTTACATTTCACCTGTCTTTCCTGATCACCTCCTTGATTTTGATGCCCCTGTCAATTTTTTTTTTTTATTAATTAACGAAAAAAAAGAAATTAACCCAACATTTAGAAATCATACCAATCTACATATGCAATCAGTAATTCTTAACATCATCACATAGATGCATGATCATCGTTACTTAGTACATTTGCATCGGTTTAGAAGAACTAGCAACACAACAGAAAAAAATAAAGAATGTTAATATAGAGAAAAAAATAAAAGTAATAATAATAGTAAAAAAAAAAAAGACAGACAACCAGACAGACAAAAACAAATCAAACAAACAAACAAAACAAAACAAAAACCTATAGCTCAGATGCAGCTTCATTCAGTATTTTAACATGATTACTTTACAATTAGGTATTATTGTGCTGTCCATTTTTGAGTTTTTGTATCTAGTCCTGTTGCACAGTCTGCACCCCTTCAGCTCCAATTACCCATTATCTTACCGTGTTTCTAACTCCTGCTGGACTCTGTTACCAACGACATATTCCAAGTTTATTCTCGAATGTCGGTTCACATCAGTGGGACCATACAGTATTTATCCTTCAGTTTTTGGCTAGACTTACTCAGCATAATGTTCTCTAGGTCCATCCATGTTATTACGTGCTTCATAAGTTTATCCTGTCTTAAAGCTACATAATATTCCATCGTATGTATATACCACAGTTTGTTTAGCCACTCGTCTGTTGATGGACATTTTGGCTGTTTCCATCTCTTTGCAATTGTAAATAACGCTGTTATAAACATTGGTGTGAAAATGTCCGTTTGTGTCTTTGCCCTTAAGTCCTTTGAGTATATACCCAGCAATGGTATTGCTGGGTCGTATGGCAATTCTATATTCAGCTTTTTGAGGAACCGCCAAACTGCCTTCCACAATGGTTGCACCATTTGACGTTCCCACCAACAGTGGATAAGTGTGCCTCTTTCTCCGCATCCTCTCCAGCACTTGTCATTTTCTGTTTTGTTGATAATGGCCATTCTGGTGGGTGTGAGATGATATCTCATTGTGGTTTTGATTTGCATTTCTCTAATGGCCACGGACATTGAGCATCTCTTCATTTGCCTTTTGGCCATTTGTATTTCCTCCTCTGAGAGGTGTCTGTTCAAGTCTTTTTCCCATTTTGTAATTGGGTTGGCTGTCTTTTTGTTGTTGTTGAGTTGAACAATCTCTTTATAAATTCTGGATACTAGACCTTTATCTGATATGTCATTTCCAAATATTGTTTCCCATTGTGTAGGCTGTCTTTCTACTTTCTCGATGAAGTTCTTTGATGCACAAAAGTGTTTAATTTTGAGGAGCTCCCATTTATTTATTTCCTTCTTCAGTGCTCTTGCTTTAGGTTTAAGGTCCATAAAACCGCCTCCAATTGTAAGTTTCATAAGATATCTCCCTACATTTTCCTCTAACTGTTTTATGGTCTTAGACCTAATGTTTAGATCTTCGATCCATTTGAGTTAACTTTTGTATAGGGTGTGAGATACATGTCTTCTTTCATTCTTTCGCATATGGATATCCAGTTCTCTAGGCACCATTTATTGAAGAGACTGTTCTGTCCCAGGTAAGTTGGCTTGACTGCCTTATCAAAGATCAAATGTCCATAGATGAGAGGATCTATATCTGAGCACTCTATTTGATTCCATTGGTCGATATATCTACCTTTATGCCAATACCATGCTGTTTTGACCACTGTGGCTTCATAATATGCCTTAAAGTCCGGCATCGCTAGACCTCCAGCTTCTTTTTTTTCCCTCAAGATGTTTTTAGCAATTCGGGGCACCCTGCCCTTCCAGATAAATTTGCTTATTGGTTTTTCTATTTCTGAAAAATAAGTTATTGGGATTTTTATTGGTATTGCATTGAATGTGTAAATCAGTTTAGGTAGGATTGACATCTTAACTATATTTAGTCTTCCAATCCATGAACACGGTATGCCCTTCCATCTATTTAGGTCTTCTGTGATTTCTTTTAACAGCTTTTTGTAGTTTTCTTTATATAGGTTTTTTGTCTCTTTAGTTAAATTTATTCCTAGGTATTTTATTCCTTTAGTTGCAATTGTAAATGGGATTCATTTCTTAATTTCCCCCTCAGCTTGTTCATTACTAGTGTATAGAAATGCTACAGATTTTTGAACGTTGATCTTGTAACCTGCTACTTTGCTGTACTCATTTATTAGCTCTAGTAGTTTTGTTGTGGATTTTTCCAGGTTTTCAATGTATAGTATCATATCGTCTGCAAACAGTGATAGTTTTACTTCTTCCTTTCCAATTTTGATGCCTTATATTTCTTTTTCTTCTCTAATTGCTCTGGCTAGAACCTCCAACACAATGTTGAATAATAGTGGTGATAGTGGACATCCTTGCCTTGTTCCTGATCTTAGGGGGAAAGTTTTCAATTTTTCCCCATTGAGGATGATATTAGCTGTGGGTTTTTCATATATTCCCTCTATCATTTTAAGGAAGTTCCCTTGTATTCCTATCTTTTGAAGTGTTTTCAACAGGAAAGGATGTTGAATCTTGTCAAATGCCTTCTCTGCATCAATTGAGATGATCATGTGATTTTTCTGCTTTGATTTGTTGATATGGTGTATTACATTAATTGATTTTCTTATGTTGAACCATCCTTGCATACCTGGGATGAATCCTACTTGGTCATGATGTATAATTCTTTTAATGTGTTGTTGGATACGATTTGCTAGAATTTTATTGAGGATTTTTGCATCTATATTCATTAGAGAGATTGGTCTGTAGTTTTCTTTTTTTGTAGTATCTTTGCCTGGTTTTGGTATGAGGGTGATGTTGGCTTCATAGAATGAATTAGGTAGTTTTCCCTCCACTTCGATTTTTTTGAAGAGTTTGAGGAATTGGTACTAATTCTTTCTGGAATGGTTGATAGAATTCACATGTGAAGCCGTCTGGTCCTGGACTTTTCTTTTTAGGAAGCTTTTGAATGACTAATTCAATTTCTTTACTTGTGATTGGTTTGTTCAGGTCATCTATTTCTTCTTCAGTCAAAGTTGGTTGTTCATGCCTTTCCAGGAACCCGTCCTTTTCATCTAAATTGTTGTATTTATTAGCGTAAAGTTGTTCATAGTATCCTGTTATTACCTCCTTTATTGCTGTGAGGTCAGTAGTTATGTCTCCTCTTCCATTTCTGATCTTATTTCTTTGCATCCTCTCTCTTCTTCTTTTTGTCAATCTTGCTAAGGGCCCATCTTATTGATTTTCTCAGCGAACCAACTTCTGGTCTTATTGATTTTCTCTATTGTTTTCATGTTTTCAATTTCATTTATTTCTGCTCTAATCTTTCTTATTTCTTTCCTTTTGCTTGCTTTGGGATTAGTTTGCTGTTCTTTCTCCAGTTCTTCCAAGTGGACAGTTAATTCCTGCATTTTTGCCTTTTCTTCTTTTCTGATATAGGCATTTAGGGCAATAAATTTCCCTCTTAGCACTGCCTTTGCTGCGTCCCATAAGTTTTGATATGTTGTGTTTTCATTTTCATTCGCCTCGAGGTATTTACTAATTTGTCTTGCAATTTCTTCTTTGACCCACTCGTTGTTTAAGAGTGTGTTGTTGAGCCTCCACGTATTAGTGAATTTTCTGGCACTCCGCCTATTATTGATTTCCAACTTCATTCCTTTATGATCCAAGAAAGTGCTGTGTATGATTTCAATCTTTTTAAATTTGTTGAGACTGCTTTTTGACCCAGCATATGGTCTATCTTTGAGAATGAGATCCATGAGCACTTGAGAAAAAGGTGTATCCTGCTGTTGTGGGATGTAATGTCCTATAAATGTCTGTTAAGTCTAGCTCATTTATGGTAATATTCAGATTCTCTATTTCTTTATCGATCCTCTGTCTAGATGTTCTGTCCATTGATGAGAGTGGGGAATTGAAGTCTCCAACTATTATGGTATATGAGTCTATTTCCCTTTTCAGTGTTTGCAGTGTATTCCTCACATATTTTGGGGCATTCTGGTTCGGTGTGTAAATATTTATGATTGTTATGTCTTCTTGTTTAATTGTTCCTTTTATTAGTAGTGTCCTTCTTTGTCTCTTTTAACTGTTTTACATTTGAAGTCTAATTTGTTGGATATTAGTATAGCCACTCCTGCTCTTTTCTGGTTGTTATTTGCATCAAATATCTTTTCCCAACCTTTCACTTTCAACCTATGTTTATCTTTGGGTCTAAGATGTGTTTCCTGTAGACAGCATATAGAAGGATCCTGTTTTTTAATCCATTCTGCCAGTCTATGTCTTTTGATTGGGGAATTCAGTCCATTAACATTTAGTGTTATTACGGTTTGGATAATATTTTCCTCTAACATTTTACCTTTTATATTATATATATCATATCTGACTTTCCTTCTTTCTTCACTCTTCTCCATACCTCTCTCTTCTGTCTTTTCGTATCTGACTCCAGTGCTCCCTTTAGTATTTCTTGCAGACCTGGTCTCTTGGTCACAAATTCTCTCAGTGACTTTTTGTCTGAGAATGTGTTAATTTCTCCCTCATTTTTGAAGGACAATTTTGCTGGATATAGGAGTCTTGGTTGGCAGTTTTTCTCTTTTAGTAATTTAAATATATCATCCCACTGTCTTCTAGCCTCCATGGTTTCTGCTGAGAAATCTACACATAGTCTTATTGGGTTTCCCTTGTATGTGATGGATTGTTTTTCTCTTGCTGCTTTCAAGATCCTCTCTTTCTCTTTGACCTCTGACATTCTAACTAGTAAGTGTCTTGGAGAACGCCTATTTGGGTCTAATCTCTTTGGGGTGCGCTGCACTTCTTGGATCTGTAATTTTAGGTCTTTCATAAGAGTTGGGAAATTTTCAGTGATAATTTCTTCCATTAGTTTTTCTCCTCCTTTTCCCTTCTCTTCTCCTTCTGGGACACCCACAACACGTATATTTGTGCACTTCATATTTTCCTTGAGTTCCCTGATCCGCTGTTCAAATTTTTCCATTCTTTTCCCGATAGTTTCTGTTTCTTTTTGGAATTCAGATGTTTCATCCTCCAAATCACTAATTCTATCTTCTGTCTCTTTAAATCTATCATTGTAGGTATCCATTGTTTTTTCCATCTTTTCTACTTTATCCTTCACTTCCATAAGTTCTGTGATTTGTTTTTTCAGTTTTTCTATTTCTTCTTTTTGTTCAGCCCATGTCTTCTTCATGTCCTCCCTCAATTTATCGATTTCGTTTTTGAAGAGGTTTTCCATTTCTGTTCGTATATTCAGCATTAGTTGTCTCAGCTCCTGTATCTCATTTGAGCTATTGGTTTGTTCCTTTGACTGGGCCATATTTTCAATTTTCTGAGCGTGATCCGTTATCTTCTGCTGGCGTCTGGGCATTTAGTCAGATTTCCCTGGGTGTTGGACCCAACAGGTTGAAAGATTTTTTGTGAAATCTCTGGGTTCTGTTTTTCTCATCCTGCCCAGTAGGTGGCGCTCGTGGCACATGTTTGTCTGCGTGTCCCACCAGTAAAAGGTGCTGTGGGTCCTTTAACTTTGGAAAACTCTCGCCGTGGGGGAAGTTCACCAGCCGAAGCGGCTTGGAAGAGTGCCAGTTGGCCCAGGGGTCCGAATGCGGGGTGGGTCGCCGGCCTCCGCAGCCCGGGATAGCGCCTGTCCGAATTTCCTAGTCGGCCCGGGGCGCCAAACGTGGCGGGAGGGCGCCAGCCGCCGCGGACCGGGATAGTGCACCGTTCTCAGCCGGACCGGGGAGTCACGTGTTTGGAAGGGACCCCCCCGGTCACCGTTCTCCGCGGCCTGGGGATTTCTGATCCAATTCTCTCAGTTGGTCCGGGGGGCCGCGCGTGGTGGGGGCGCCAGCCGCCGTGGCTTGAGGGGACCGCCTGCCCAATTCTGCCAGCTGGCCCGGGAAGGAGGAAGGGAGGGACTCCGGCCGCTTGCCGCCCCGCCCGGGGAAGCACGTGCCCCTCGGTGATCTCACCGGAGCGGGTTCTCTCAGCCAGTCAGCCGTTCCAGGATGGGGTACGCTGTCTTTTTGATCTCTGTCGTGGTTCTGGGAGCTGTTCTGTATCGTTTCTACTCCCCTAGTAGCTGTTCTGGAGGAGGAACTAAGATTCGCACGTCTTACTAAGCCGCCATCTTCTCCCGCCCCTGTCAATTTTAATAGCTTAATACTTTATATCTAAGTATTAAAATGAGAATGTGAGATTCACAAGTGGTAATAAAGTAGAGATGAGATAAGTATATAATTTGGTTGAATTAATAAACATATCATATTTCCATTATTGAATTTGGTATCCAAAAGCAAAGGAAGTACAAGCTATTAATCTGGTCTTGCACAGAACTCAGGTAAGAAAGTTAAAAAAGGGAAAGAAGAGTTCTCTTGAGAACTAATAAGAATATTATTTGAGATTTTACAATAAATAATAAAAAACCATAACTGTAAAATTAGGTCTATATATACTTACTAATACACCCTTGATCCAGCCAAATTTTACAACTCCTTTACTTTCTGCAGTATATGTAACCACAGCATCTCTAGTTGGAGTACTTTCTTCCCCATTTGCAAAGCCATCTTCAAAAGGTTCCTGGTTATAAAAGGAAATGAGAATTATGCTCAAGAATTATTTAAAATTTAAAATCACCTGATCAAAACAAACACACCTAAGTGTACTTACTCATATTTAGGAGGATTCAGTATAGATTTGTAAGAATCAAGGTTGCAGGTGATAGACGTTCTTAGATCTAGAATCATATCCCCCAAACTATTTCCAGAGTTCTTCCTTTACCTATTTCTTAATAGCAGAGAACAAAATGCAGCTATATTTCAAAGATTCTTTCCTCAAATGCAGAAACTGTCAACTAAATTATTATCTAATCCTAAAAACTGTAGTACAGAAAACGAATTTAAAATTTGATTTTGGTGATCCACATCCTTTAGTGCATTCTAAGAACATAACTTTCTTTTCATAGAAATGAGGTCAAAGTTCCTTGTTACCACAGAGTAAAATGTACCTAATAATCCAAATTTCTCTTTATCCCTTGGTCGATATCTATTAGCTAGTGGACTCACTTAATACAATTTTTCTATATGATTTTTCAAAGTGCTATCAACCTGGACTAGGTCCTTAGACTCCATATTCATATAGCTTAAAAGAAGAAACACTACAATAATAAGGATGCAATAATTTAAGGATAGTTTTTGAAAATTATTTGACCTAGGCTTTCTAAAGATTTCAAAAGAAAAATAATCAAATTTTAAATTAATTCCCATGTCTGCATGAATAAAAATAGCTATAACCTTAACAATTTGAAATATTTGGAAAATGAATCATCCTAAGATCACTAAGAACTAAAACATGAATGTTAATGTTACCACACTTGATAGTAGTGTACAAATCTCTTTTTAAAGATTCTAAGAAACAAATTTTAATAATCCTCTTTACAACCAACAGTTTCATAATTACTATCAGTGATTATTATACTGTACTATAATTCAGTGAGGGAGGCCACCAGGTTCTATGGTGTTTAGCACTAACCAATCCCACAACAATTTTCTGAAACTATCTCAATGTTAAACTTTTCTTTAACAGATTTATTAAGATATATACAAATTGTGCAGTCAGTTAATTTATAAAGGGAAACTTTATAATATGAAAATATAACATCTATAATATACACCAAAATGACATCTCTCTTCCTATCTCTAGAACACCAAAGATCTGTCTACCTAATGAGCTACTGTTTCTAAGACTAAGTATTGATGTACATGTCTTCTAAATCAATGCAGAAACATATGTAAGCACTCTAAAATTCTTGCTGTGGGTGTTTATCAGACTTTCACCTCAATGCAGAAGAGCTTACGACAATTATTACACTAATTTCTCCCAGACATGAACTATTTTCAGAAAACAAAGTAAGATTTTCCAGTGGGTATGAGGTAGTATTTTAAAATAAAGATGGGTCCACAGAAAATGGACAGCTCCACGTTAATAATTATTAATCTTTAAAGTGCAATTCAGATATTAAAATTAAATAAGTGTTTCTGGATGGGGCACAGTGGCTCAACAGGCAGAGTTCTTGCGTGCCAGGCTGAAGACCTGGGTTCAATTCCTGGTGCCTGCCCATGCAAAATATCAAAAATTAAAAAATATGTGTTTCTTATTAAAATTATTTGTAGTTCAATCAAAAGATTTAATATAATGAAATTGTTTTATAACTACATTAATTTCCTGAAGTGCCAAGAAACCAAACTGATTTTTTTTTTTTTAAACATACTAGTTTCAGGGAAATGAGGACATTGCTGGTATGGCATTTTGATCAAAAGGAAAAAATGTACAAAACCTTTATAATCAGAAAGAACTTCAATGTACAATTATGAACTATAACTTATACTAACACAATGAAATATTGAATCTATCTGCTATTTTCACAGAAATGATGGGATGTGGGGTTACTGAAACCGTTTTCCAAACTAATGGATCAAATGTAATAAATAACAGCATAATAAACGGTTTAATGGATAACACCACATTAAATGACGTGGACCAAATTAATCTGGGTTTATTTCAAGAAATCTTTCGAAAGGAACACTGTGGCTCTGAGTCCACCAACCTGGATTGGGGGTGAGAGTCAGACAGGATGGGGAAGAAAGGAGGATACAGGGGAAGCAATGGAAGATAGGATGGTTAGACCCTCAGTGAGCAGAAGGATTTCTTAGTAAAAGACATTGGGGTACCAATAAATTATGTCAGTTTCAAAAGAAGTGACTAATTCAGTTAGACATGCTAAATTTGAGGAGCCATGGACAGTAAGAATTCTATCAGGAAGTTAAAAATAAATGAACTTAGGAGAGAGGCCAGGGATAAAGAGCTAGGGTGAAGGCAATCAAGAGAAAAACTTACAGAGAGAAAGCACGGAGAGGTGAACATTTTTCTGATGATGACCAAAGGAACTTCGGGCTCCACGGTCATCATTTCTTTGCAGCGTATAGTTAAAAAGAGAATTTTTATGCTGTGGATAATCTCTTCTCTTATTTGGATATCCAAATCTCCCCTTTGACTTGACAATTTTTTCTTTTTTTAGCCATGGTTAACTTTTTACTGCCCCCTCACCAAGCCAAGCTTGCACAGGGAAAAAGACTTGAACAAAAAGTTTTCCAAAAAAGATACAAATATGGCCAATAAATACACGAAAATATGCTCAACATCATTAGCCATTAGGGAAATGCAAATCAAAACCACAATGAGATACTATCTCACACCCACTAGAATCATCACTATTTAAAAAACAACAGAAAATAAAAGTGTTGGAGAAGATGTGGATAAATAGGAATCTGTTCATTTTGGGTGGGAATGTAAAATGGTGCAGCCAATGTGGAAGACAAATGGTCTTCCTCAGAAAATTAAATATAGAATTAACATGTCTTGACAATCCCACTTGTAGGTATATACCCAAAAGAACTAACTGAAAGCAGGGACTTGGGCAGATAATTTGCAACTGATGTTCATAGTGGCATTATTCACAACTGCCAAAAGGTGGAAGCAACCCAAATGTCCCTTACCCAATGAATGGATAAACAAAATGAGGTTTATACATACAATGGAATATTATTTAGATGTTTGGAATGAAGCTCTGAAACATGTTACAACATGGATGAACCGTGAAGACATCATGTTGAGTGAAATAAGCCAAATATAAAAGGAAAAACTTTGTATGATCTCACTGACATATAATAAGCAGAATATGCAAATTCATGAAGTCAAAAACTAGAATACAGGTTACCAAGGCCAGGTAGAAAAGGGGAACAAAGAGTCAATGTTTAATGGGTACAAAATTTCTGTGTGGGCTGATGAAGTTTTAGCAATGGATGATGGTGGCAGAGACACAATTTTGCATACATAATTAACACTACTGAATTGTACACATGAAAAGGGATAAAAAAGATAAATTTTAGTTTGTATAAAAGTTGCCACACAGATGAAAAATCCAAAGGATCGTACAACACAAAAGGTGAACCCTAATGTAAACAGGAGACTAAAGTTAATGGCATAATTATAGCAGGTGTTACATCAATTGTAACAAAATAGGACGCTAGTGCAAAACATTAAAATAGGGGAAAATGCATATAAGAGGGGTTATATGGGAACTGTGTACTTTCTGCATGATTCTTCTAAAAACCTACAATTACTGTAAAAAAAAAAAAAAGGATCGTGTAGCATTGCACATTCTTCAACGCACACCAAACTGGCTCTGCCTCACCAAAACACCAAAAAGTTTAGCTAAGACATCCCATTATCTGTTTGGTGCCAAATCTAATGGACATTTTCAGTCCCTGTCTCACTTGAGGCAGCCTTTGGTACTGCTGACCACTCCCTTTTTTCTTGAAATATTTCTTGAAATACCACATATTCTCAGTCTCTTCTGCATAGCAATTAAATGGTAGAGTCCCTCAAAGTTTGGTCCAAGATCCTTCTCTTTTTCTCATTTTGTGGTTTCTTTCTATGGTTATCTCACCAGACCCATAGCTTTAAAGTGCATTTACATGTGTGGTAGGTCCTAAGGGATGGCTCATGTGCATTTCCAGACCGGACTTCATGTCTGAATTTCAGACTGTATGTGAATATGCCTATTTTACACTGGCCACTTGGATGTTTCATGTTTATTATTCTACTTTTTACCAAGGGTGATAATAAATTGTCCACATACTATCAACAGTGATTTCTCAGAATAAAAAATAAAAAGTATAAATATTTTTTTTATATTTAAATTATACAAATACACTTTCAGAGTTCCTGTATAATACAGAGTTTCTGTTTGAGGTGATCGAAAATCTTTGGTAATGGATGGTGGTGTTGATAGTATAACACTGTGGACATAATAAATAGCACTGAATTATATGTATGAATTCGGTTATAAAAAGGGAAATTCTAGGTTGTTATAGGTTACTAGAATAAAAATAAACAAGACTGTGCAACACAGTGAACCCTAATGTAAACCACGAGCTATACAGTTAACAGTACAACTACTAAAATGTTTCTTCATCTATTATAGCAAATATATCACACTAATGCAAAGTTTTAACAACAGGGTGGTATGGTATTAAGGGTCTTTGTATTTTATGCATGATTATTCTGTAAACCTACAATTTCTCGAATAAAAAAAGAGTATATTTGACTTGACCAGAAACCTTTGTAATGCTTTAGTATATAAATATGTAAATATATTTTAGATTTAGTCTTAGATACATATCTTAGAAATTTACAAATTTTTTCCCATTTTCCATTATCTAAAAACAACCGGCCTTTGGTTTACAGATCTAAATTATCTGTGAGATAGCAAATGTCATATTTCAATTCTGATTGACCTAAGATAAAACACTGCTTACAATACACTGACTTGGTTTAATAACGACTTCTCAGTGAAAAAATTCTTAAAACATAAAGTTATTAATTTCTTCTCTAACACTAGAATTTTCTTCAGTCTTTTAGAGACAACCTATGGTGAATCAGATTTCTTTTTAAAATATTAGTCAAAATCAAGCTTTAGGAAAAAACATTTATCTAACATTTAAAAAAAAAATGACAACGAAAAACCTTAACACACTTTAACTAGCTTTGTAACCTAGGGACATACAGTGATCAGAAGGAGATATGACTGCATGTCTTTTCCAGGGTAAGTTGATAAGGGTGTTTATCTCTGTGAAAACAAAAATGAAGCAGTGAAATTTCTGAGTACAGTGAAAATACCAACAAAACATATTTCTAGCAATGGTAATTGCCAATATATTCATTTTTAGTACATGTTTATAATGTTTTCACAGTTAAACTGGTAAAAGCTTAGCAAAAATGTCTTTGCTCAAAAAACAAAAGTCTTTGCTTAGTGATTTCAGGACACAGAGGACCAAAGACAATACAAAACCTGTATAATTTTTTTAATTTTTTAATTTTGGAGGAGGGGAAACAGTTGAGTTTTTATTTTGCTTTATTGGTGTTCTAAAAAAAGATAACTGAGCAGAGGTACTCCAAAGTGAAGGTGGCCTCTCTAAGCTTCTACAATATATAGTTTCTAGGTAGACTTAAGGAGGCTTTAAAGAAGGAAATGTTTCAATTCCTTAACTAATACATAGAAAGGCCTAAGGTAACTTCTGATGTTCTGTTATTTGAAGGCTCTGCATTTGCAAAAGCAGTTTCTGGGCATAATCTAGAATCACGCCCTTTCACTCATTCAGTCAACAAACATTTATTAACCACTTTAATCAAGCACCATACTAGGCACCTTCTGAACTCTTCTAGGACTAGAAATGAAAGGCAGATATTCTAACTTAATCCAGGGCACTGTGTACTCTATGAAGATATCTCTATTAATTAAATGCTTAATTAGTTAAGGGAAGGTTGCATGCCTTTTCAATAACATCCCACTTTTCTACTCACATCCCCTGAGCGCCAGTTTTCTCATCTGTAAAATGGAGATATTAGCCCTTACCCACAGACCTATCTTAGAAGAACTTCTCCAGTACCATCCCCTTAAGGGTCTTGAGGCTGTCTAAATAAAGATCAACTTGTAATAGACTACTATACTATTACAAGTAGTAGTCTCTTACTACTAAAACAGATAAGGCTTTCTATGCTTGGCAATAAACCGGCTGACACAATTTGATTAAAATATACCACACTTAAAGTGCCAGGGCTGAGTTTAGATGTGACAGTGTGACTAGCTTATAGCTATGTATTTAGAAGAAAGCACGGGAAGCTTATTCCTAGAGTGGCCTGGCTTTTCAACTCCCTGCCACTCTTCAACAAGAACAAGGAAGGCCCTGACCCGCCGACCCTATCAAGGAGAGCAGCAGCTCCCTGGCCTCCAGCTGCACTCAGCACCCATTCAGTCTATTCCTGCTGCACCTGTCGAGACGCTCTGACCCACCCCCGTATGGATGGACCAACAACCTTGCCAGGGAGCTGCTGCCATCCCTCCAGCTACGCTCTTGAAACTAGGGATCCTCCTCCTTTTTCTTAGGAAGTCTGAAACACACTCATGTTATATGGGCCCACTGTGAATCTACACTTCTGTGTAAATTTTCATTTACTTAGAAGAACAAAATTTGCTTTTAGTACCACCTATGGAAGTAGAAAGTGGTTCTTAAATTAATACCCTAACTTACAGGTCTTAATGTGAGGATGATGTATGGTATTTGTCTTTAAAAATAAGGCTATTATTGGGCAGGCAACAGTGGCTCAGTGGTAGAGTTTTCACCTGCCAGGCTGGAGACCTGGGTTTGATTTCCAGAGCCTGCCCACGCCAAAATAAAAAAATTAAAAAGTAAAAATAAGGCTATTACTTATTGAAGATAAAAAAATCTGAAAGGGAAGAAAAAGTCTGAATATAATACAAGAAATAATTTTAGTTTTTTTCATTAAAGACAAACGTGTATTATTAGCTTCTAATAATCATTTTCCTGCTGTTGCAAAATATGGGTCAAAGAATTTACTTTCCCTGCCAACTGAAGACTAGGAAACTATACTGAAAAAATTTTCTAGCATTTGATCCATAAAATAAAAATTGGATCCTAATTACAATCGATGCACCTTTTTCCATATATATCAAAATTTACCAAACACACAATTCAAAGTGATGGGGGAAAAAACATAAACAGAATGAATGGAGTGGGGTGGGATACAGAACTACAAAGTTTTTATTCATTTAACAATTACTTATTTAAGAGAATAAGTTCTGTCCCATATTGCCAGGGAGATTTATACCTCTGGGAGTCATGTCCCATGTAGGGGGGAGAGCAGTGAGTTCACCTGCTGAGTTGGCTTAGAGAGGCCACATCTGAGCAACAAAAGAGGTTCTCTGGGGGTGACTCGTAGGCATAATATAAGTAGGCTTAGCTTCTAGGATGTTAAATTTTAACTCCATGTTAATCAGAAGTGAAATTAGGAAATAACTTGAGATGAATAAATATGAAATATAAAAACTTATGGGATACAGTGAAGGCAGTACTGAGAAAGAAATTTATAGCTCTAAATGTTTATATAAAAAAGAAGACTTCAAATCAGACATCAAAAATCAAAACTGGAAGAACTAAAAAAAGAGCAAAATAAACCCAAAATGAACAGAAAGAAGGAAATAATAATGATTAGAACTGAGATAAACGAAATAGGAAACAAACACCACCACCACCAACAAAAAAAAAAACAGAGAATCAACAAAATCAACAGTTTATTCTATGAAGAGAGCAATAAAATTGGAAAATCTATAGCTAGACCCATAAGGAAACAATCAAAGATGATACAAATAAGGAAAATCAGTTTTGAAAAGGGGGACATTACTACCAACCACACTGAAATAAAAAGAACTATATGCCAATAAATTAACCTAGACGAAACGGACAAATTATTAGAAACACAACTCACACTGACTCAAGAATAGAAGATCTTAAACTAATCACTAGTAAACAGGGTGAATCAGTGATCGAAAACCTCCCAACAAAGAAAAGCCCAGGAAAAGACGGCTTCAAGGGGAATTCTACCAAACATTCCAAGAAAACTTAATTCCAATACTAATCAACCTTTCCAAAAAACTGAAGAGGATGGAACACTCACAAACTCATTTTAGATAACACAAGAAAACTACAGACCAATATCTCTTAAGAATATAGGTGTAAAAATCCTCAGTGAAATGTTAGCAAACTGAATCCAAAAGTATATTGAAAGAATCATATACCATGATCAAGTGAGATTTATCTGATATATAAGGATGGCTCAATATAACAAAATGAATTAATGTAGTACATCACATTAAACAAATGAAGGGAAAAAACATGATCATCTCAATTAATACAGAAAAGGTATTTTTCAAAATATAGCTCCCTCTCTTGATAAAAACACTTCAAAACATAGAAATAATAGAAATAGAAGGAAACTTTCTCAACATGATAAAGGGCACATAGAAAAGCCCACTAACATCCAATTTAATGGTAAAAGACAGAAAGGTTTCCTTCTGACATCAAGAACAAGATAAGGATGGTATTCAAAATTGTACTGAATTTTCCTGCCAGAGCAATTAGGCAAGAAAAAGAAATAAAAGGCATTCTGATTGAAAAGGCAGAAATAACTTTCCCCATTTGCAAATGATTACCCTATATATAGAAAAACCCTGAAAAAGCCACAAGAAAGCTCCTAGAGCTAACAAATGAATTCAGAAAAGTGGCACCATACAAGAGCAATACCCAAAAATCAGTAGTGTTTCTATACATAGGCAATGAACAACTGGAAGAAATAAAAAAAAAAATCCAATCACAATAGCTTCTAAAAGAATCAAATATCTAAGAATAAATTTAACCAAGGACATAAAGGACCTATACACAGAAAACTATAAAACACTGCTAAAATAAATTAAAGACTATAATAAATTTAAGGATAGCCTGTGTCCATGTACTGGAAAACTAAGTATCATTAAGATATCAATACTACCCAAAGCAATATATAGTCAATGCAATCCTAATTAAAATTCCAACAACTTTCTTTCAGAAATGGAAAAGTCAAAATTCAAATTTATCTGGAAGGGAAGGGACCCCAGATTGCTAAAAAGGAAGAATGAAGTCAGAGGATGCACTCTTCCTGATCTTAAAACTTATTACAAAGCCAGAGTAGTCAAAACAGCATGGTACTGGTACAAGGACAGACATACAGACCAATGGAATGGAACCAAGAGGTCTGATATCAATCCCCACATTTTTGGCCAAATCATTTCTGACAGGTGGCAAAGACCACTCAATTGGAAAAGAATGAATAGATGTACAACATCATTAGCAATCAGGGAAATGAAAATCAAACAGTGAGATACCATTTCACATTCACCAGAATGGCTGCTATTAAAAAAATGTAACATAACAAGTGTCGGAGAGGATGTGAAGAAAAAGGAACATTTACATTGTTGATGGCAATGTAAAATGGTGCAGCCACTGTGGAAGAGTGTGGTGATTCCTCAAAAAGCTAAGCAGAGAACTACTACGTGATCTGATAATCCCACTACTAGCATGTATTCAAAAAATACTGAAAGCAGGGATTCAAACAGGTAGTTGCATACCAATGTTCACAGTGGTGTTATACACAATTGCCTAAATATGGAAGCAACCCAAGTGTCCATCAACTGATGAAAGTATAAAACATGCAATGGAATATTATTCCATTTGAAGGAATGAAGTCCTGACACATGACAACATGGATGAAATTTAAAGACATCATGTTATATGAAATAAACCAGACACCAAAGGACAAATATTTTAAGATATCACTGTTTTGAAACAATTAGAATAAGAACACTCATAGATCAGAAACTAGAATACAGCTTTGTCAACATTATGGGGTGGAGATAGGGAATGGGAAGTTAAAATGTACAAGGTTCCTATTTGGAATGAAAAACATATTTTGGTAATGGATGGTGGTAATGGAGCACAACAATGCGAATACAATTAACGGCTCCTAAATACATATATGATTGAAACGGAAAATGTGAAGATTGTGTATATTGTAAGAGAACAAAAATATTAAAAATAATCCATGAACTACACTGCACCAATGGTGAACCCTCAGTTAAGCCACGGACTTTAATTAGCAGTACAGTTATAAAAATGTTCTATCACAAATAGTAACAAATGTTTCACATCAATGCAAGATCATGTTCTTTCAAACCATTCCTGTGGGCACAGATCTACTGTAGGTGGGAACTTGTGACTAGTTACTTCAATTGAGACATGACCCACTTCATTCAAGGTGGCTCTTAATCCTCCTACTGGAGTCCTTTATGAAAGGATGAGACACAGAAGCTAAGAGACAAAATGAAGAGAAGCTCACAGGAAAAGAACCGAGAAGCTGAGAGACAAGGACATAACTACAGAAGCTGAGAGGATGTCACCGTGGCTCGAGGCTGTGGCAACAAAACCCAGGCGAGAAGGAGCAGCAGAGGTTGCCGGGGGCCTTGCTGTGTGCAGAGGGGCACAAGCCCACAGGTGACCACACAGCCCTCAAACAAGGGGCGTCCTGCTGACATCTTAACTGGGACATTTTGATGGACTTCGACTGGAAGTTTGTAAGCTAATAAATTCCCATTGTTAAAAGCCAATCCATTTCTGGTATACTGCATTCCAGCAGGTGGTATATGATAATCCTGTATTGTATTCATGATTGTTCTGTAAACCTACAACTTCTCTCTTAACAACAACAAAACCTTTTTTACTCATCTACACAGAATTCTTTGGATTTGTTGTCAATGTTTTTATTATCATACATAGTATGATTAAAAACAGGTAAATATTAATGGTAGTGTTTTAAAAGTGAAGTTCCGACATTTTTCCAATTATATACAGCTTTCCTATGTTTTTTAATTTTCCTTAAAGCTTTTTGCATCCCAGAATATCACTCCTCAAAACTTCTATCTTTAAATTAGAAAATTACTCAAAGATTTCTAACCAAAAGATTTAATTTGAAATAATACCTCCTTTTTGCTGAAATACTGATTTAAAATTATTTTCCTCTGAAAAACTTTATCTTGCTGTTCCCTCTGCCTGTAACGCACTATGAAGGTGGCTGGCACCTTCCTATTCTTTACATTTTAGCTTAAATGTAGTCCCCCTTCTTCCTAAACCATCTAACATAGTGTTTCCTCTCATCAGTGCCCCTTTTATTTTGTTCATAGCACATTTTTTTGTTTACATTGTTTTTCTGTAATCTATACATCCACCTCCATTCCTTCAACATGCAATAAAAATGTAAGTTCCCAAAGCACAGACTCTACCTACCATTTTCATCAAAGAAACAGTTAATGAATATTTAACAGTAGAATAAAATGGAAATCATCTGATCCCAAGTAAGAGCCTAGTTCAAACCCCAGCTATGTGAACTTTGGCAAGTTATTTAACCTTTCTGGTCTTCAGTTCCCATATCAGTAAAATGGGGGTGACAATGTTACCGAACCTGCATTATTTGGAAAGATGAAGTGAAAAAATATGTTTGAACGATGAACTGAGAAAATAAGATTTTGTAGAATGTAAAAACTCTTATGCATTGCTCATGGGAATATAAATTGGTAAACACTTTAGTAAAGTTTGGCCATCATCTTCTCAAGGTAAAAATATACATACCCTTTTAACCCCCCAATCCTACTCCAGGTATAATCCTAGATATACATACAATACTTATATGAGTCATGATACATGTATAAAAAGATCCCTATCGGCACTGTTTAAAATCAACAAAAACTAGAAGTTGAAAAGGCACGTGGTCATACCATCCATTTTTATCTGCGGCACTTGAGTGTTGAGCTTTGCATTAATGCCTTTGGATATTAATAGGGCATTGTTAACCAGAGTGGGCTGGATTCCTGTAAAATGATACTTTGTTTAAAACAACAGTCTGTATGAAGCAGCATTACACTGAATACAGAGATCACTGATGGCACGGATAGGAAATACTGGTAGTTATGGGATGATACAATTGGCTAGTACTTGAACAAAATCTGAAATCTATACTTTGGCATCTAAATTGACATATCTAAATTTACATATACACATTTTTAGTTGTTAAATTGGCTGTTTTATGGCATTAATTTAACATTTTGGTTTAGTATTAAGCGGATGCTATTAAAAACTATATGAGATTTTGATCTTCAAGGTTTCTATTGATATTTTAGTTCAAAAATTTTGTTAGGATTTAAATGCCATTTTGTTGGTGAACTTTAACATTTTTGAAGCATACTTCTGGGTTTATTTAAATCAATAAATAAGTGGCTTCTAAACAAAGTAGTACATTATTGCATATTAACAGTGCCCTGAAATAAAGTTTCCCCACCCTTCTGGCTTTCATTTACAGGAATTTACTTTGCTCAAATAAAGCAGTGCCCAAAAGTTTTCAGGGCACTATTCAGACCACGCAATCGAGCCTTAATCCTAGCTAGTAGCCATACTGAAAAGTACACGTCATTTGCCACGAAGGAAATGTTGAAGGAAGGAACTTACCATTTTTAAAGCATATTCTTAGTGCCAAAGACATCCAGAAACATTTCTAGTAGTGTGACCATGAGTCTTCAAAGCCACATTCTTTGGACTGTACCCTATTTACATCCTGATGTTTTCTGGTTGGTAAATTTTTCCCATCACTGTACAGTGCAGAATGTCAACAATGTCGAATTTGTATGGGAAGGCCAGTGTTTTATTATTCTGGAGATAGTCTCAAACTCTGCCAATATTAGGCCATGAGAATCTATGTAGGAGAGTCTAAATTAATGATATTTTACAGTATTTGCATGCATTCAGTATCTGGTTATTTAAATTTATGATATGGCATGGGCAATTGTAATACGAGATTGCTTTTTTACAATAATAGCCAAAGTGTACTGAACACTGTTAGACAGAATGCTATTTAACACATTTTCTCACTTAATCTTGTAAAAATCCCTGAATCAATCAGAACTGCTGATGTACTTAAAAAAAAAAATCAGTCCTTTACCTAGCCTATCATATTCTTTATTAACCATTCAAGATTGAATTAGAAAAGAATTTAAGCATCACTTCAAATACCACAACTTGCTAATGTCAACAAACTAATAGCTTGAAAACATTCAAATTCAAAATCTGAAAAATTCACACCTTCCTTTATCAATGGTGGTTTACCATCCTGTATCCCAGAAAAACATAATCTTAACCCATTCCTATGGGTGTGAAACCATTATAAACAGACCCTTCTGAGGAGATTACTTCAGAAAAGGTATGGCCCTAATGATTCAGGATGGGTCTTTTTTTTTCCCCATGGGCAGGCACTGGGAAACAAAGCCGGGTCCTCTGGCACGGCAGGCGAGAACTCTGCCTGCTGAGCCACCAGGGCCCGTCCTCAGGATGGGTCTTAACCTTATTATATGAGGTTTTATACAGAAAGCCACAGAGAAGGAAGCCAGGGGGAGCAACAGAAGCTGGAAATCAACTGAACTCAGAAGAGAAAGATGCTGTTGTGCCATGTGGCAGAAAAGCCAAGGGATGCCAAAGATTTTCATCCAGCCAGAAGGTACTGACCCTAGGAGGAAGCAAGCCTTCTAGCCTCTGAAACCATGAGCCAATGAATTCCTCTTGCTAAGTCAACCTGTTGGGTGGTATTTGTTTTAGCAG
Source organism: Tamandua tetradactyla (assembly GCF_023851605.1). Classification (NCBI taxonomy): domain Eukaryota; kingdom Metazoa; phylum Chordata; class Mammalia; order Pilosa; family Myrmecophagidae; genus Tamandua; species Tamandua tetradactyla. The sequence continues at coordinate 6,494,174 of NC_135346.1, read as the reverse complement.
TTAGCAAACTAAAACAGTCAGCTATATAACCCTGTAATTTACATTTCAAATGGTTTTAATTTAAGAATTAGGAGAAATAAATGGTGACAAAGATATAGAGAAACATATTACCTGTGGAAATGAGTAAAGCACTGGAAAATCAGTACACTTTACTCATGAAAATCTGCAATTGAGCTGCATCTGAGCTACAGTTTTTTTTTGTTTTTTTTAATTTTTTATATTTTTTTATATTTTTTATTTTTATTTTTTTCTCTATATTATTTTATTTCTTTTTCTGTTGTCTTGCTATTTCTTTTTCTAAATTGATGCAAATGTACTAAGAAATGATGATCATACATCTGTGATGATATTAAGAATTACTGATTGCATATGTAGAATGGAATGATTTCTAAATGTTGTGTTAGTTAATTTTTTTTAATTAATAAAAAAAAAGAAAGAAAAGAAAATCTGCAATTGGAAGTAGTTAGAATGTAGGACTGTGGCTTTCTGGACTGAAGGTGCCCTACAACCCCCACAGTCAAGGTGCCAGAAAACAGAGTTCGAGGACGAAAAAGCAGCTGAAAATGTAAAGGGGGAAAACCTGACAGGAAGAGAACTGCAAAAGGAATGAGACCCAAAATCTAAGTAAAAATTCACTCTGGATGGCAGCCAAATTATATATATATATACATGGAAAAGATCCCAGGGAAAATGGAGAAGAAGCAAAAGAGAACCTAAGAAAGAATGTAGAAACGAAATCCTCTTTATAGCTTCATTGTACTGGGTAAAATCCACGTGTTTCCTCCTTTTTAACAGAGAGCATTCCCCAACTAGGGGCAGCCTTGAACGTTTAAAATTAAGGCTTGAAATAGCAGAGAACAGAGTCTAAAGTCAGCAGAGAAACTGGAAATGAAATGGAAACTTCTAGGAAAAAAACCTGAGCAACAACAAGGATAAGCTCCCCAGTCTTAGCTGATCCACAAATTACACGGGTGTCGGGGAGGCTCCCAGAGAGCCAGGCTAGAAAAGGAGCAGTGGGAAGCCAGAAAACAGAGCAGAGATAGCCAGTCTGCATGTCACGTTAGCAGAAAGAACCCACTTGGGAGTATCAGACTAGGCCAACTGCCTTTTAGAACCAAAAAACACCAATCCTCAAAGTACAAAAGAACCCAAACTCACTACAATATATTCTGTTCAATGACAGTTTTTAACCAAAAAAATTACTAGTCATGCAAAATAACAGGACAATGTAACCCATATTCAAGTAAAAACCAGCAGTCATTAGAAATGGAATCCTAGTAGGCATAGACACAGGATTTAGGAGGAAAAAAAATTCAAAATACCTACAATAAATGTGTTCAAAAATTAAAGGAAAAAATAAATGAGTAACAGAGAAGAAATCTCAAAAGAGAAATGGAAGCTATAATTAAAAATTAGAAATTCTAAAACTGAAAAAAAAAAAGAAAAATTCACTACATGAACTCAAAAGCATAATAAAAATGGCAGAAGGAAGCAGTGAAAAGCATTAACTACAGATATAAGCTTTTGAGCTTAATAAACTCAAAAGAAAAATACTCTTAGGTACAAACTGCCAAAAACCAAAGATAAAGAGAAAATCTTGAAAGCAGCCAGGTAAACACAGCATAGGATGTGGTGAACAATAACATGATAAAATGACTGACATTATCTGAAACAAGAAGTCAGAAAGCATTATTAACAACATATACAAAGTACTGGGGACAGGTGTGGCTGGGTGGGTGCGGGGCGACAAAAACCTTTTCTATATCCAGCAAAACTATCCTTCAAAAGTGAAATGAGACGCCCTGCAGCAGCCGACCCGCCCGCCCTCCTTCTCCCCTCTCTTTCTCCGCCGGCCCGCCGCGCGGCGCCCACGCCCCGCAGCAGCCGACCCGCCCGCCCTCCTTCTCCCCACTCTTTCTCCGCCGGCCCGCCGCGCGGCGCCCACGCCCCGCAGCAGCCGACCCGCCCGCCCTCCTTCTCCCCTCTCTTTCTCCGCCGGCCCGCCGCGCGGCGCCCACGCCCCGCAGCAGCCGACCCGCCCGCCCTCCTTCTCCCCACTCTTTCTCCGCCGGCCCGCCGCGCGGCGCCCACGCCCCGCAGCAGCCGACCCGCCCGCCCTCCTTCTCCCCCCTCTTTCCCCTCCTGCTCCGGCAGCTCTCCAATCACCACGGTGCCCTCTTCCCCTGCCTTCACCGGCTCCTCCGCCACCAGCCTCGACAGCCTTGCCGCCCTCACCTTTCCTCCTCCAGAACAGCTACTGGGGGAGTGGAGATAATACAGAGCAGCTCCCGGAGCCACGAGGGAGATCAAAGGGACGGCGTACCCCATCCTGAAACGGCTGACTATCTGGGAGAACCAGCTCCGGTGAGATCACCAAGGGGCACGGGCTTTCCTGGGTGGGACGGCAAGCGACCGGAGTCCCTCCCTTCCACCTTCCCAGGCCAGCTGGTAGAATTGGACAGGCGGTCCCCTTAGGCCGCGGTGGCTGGTGCCCCCACCACGCGAGGCCCCCCGGACCAACTGAGATAGTTGGGTCGGAAATCCCCAGACTGCGGAGAACAGTGACCGGGGGATCCCTTCCAAACACGTGACTCCCCCATCCGGCTGGGAAGAGTGCACTCTCCCGGGCTGCGACAGCTGGCGCCCTCCCGCCACGCTTGGCGCCCCGGGCCGACTAGCTAATTCGGCCGGACGCTCTCCCGTGCTGCGGCGGCCGGCGACCCACCCCGCATTCGGAACCCCAGGCCGGCTGGTATTCTTCCAAGACGCTACGGCTGCCGAACCTCCCCTACGGCGAGAATTTTCCAGAGTTAAAGGACCCACAGCAACTTTCACTGGTGGAACCCGTAGACAAACGTGTGCCACGAGCACCACCTACTGGGCAGGATAAGAAAAACAGAACCCAGAGATTGCACAGAAAAATCTTTCAACCTGTGGGGTCGAACACCCAGGGAAATCTGACTAAATGCCCAGACACCAGCAGAAGATAACGGATCACGCTCAGAAAATTGAACATATGGCCCAGTCAAACGAAGAAACCAATAGTTCAAATGAGATACAGGAGCTGAAAAAACTAATGCTGAATATACGAACAGAAATGGAAAACCTCTTCAAAAACGAAATCGATAAATTGAGGGAGGACATGAAGAAGACATGGGCTGAACATAAAGAAGAAATAGAAAAACTGAAAAAACAAATCACAGAACTTATGGAAGTGAAAGATAAAGTAGAAAAGATGGAAAAAACAATGGATACCTACAATGACAGATTTAAAGAGACAGAAGATAGAATTAGTGATTTGGAGGATGAAACATCTGAATTCCAAAAAGAAACAGAAACTATCCGGAAAAGAATGGAAAAATTTGAACAGCGGATCAGGGAACTCAAGGAAAATATGAACCGTACAAATATACGTGTAGTGGGTGTCCCAGAAGGAGAAGAGAAGGGAAAAGGAGGAAAAAAACCAATGGAAGAAATTATCACTGAAAATTTCCCAACTCTTATGAAAGACCTAAAATTACAGATCCAAGAAGTGCAGCGCACCCCAAAGAGATTAGACACAAATAGGCGTTCCCCAAGACACTTACTAGTTAGAATGTCAGAGGTCAAAGAGAAAGAGAGGATCTTGAAAGCAGCGAGAGAGAAGCAATCCATCACATACAAGGGAAACCCAATAAGACTATGTGTAGATTTCTCAGCAGAAACCATGGAAGCTAGAAGACAGTGGGATGATATATTTAAGTTACAAAAAGAGAAAAACTGCCAGCCAAGACTCCTATATCCAGCAAAATTGTCCTTCAAAAATGAGGGAGAAATTAACACATTCTCAGACAAAAAGTCACTGAGAGAATTTGTGACCAAGAGACCAGCTCTGCAAGAAATACTAAAGGAAGCACTAGAGTCAGATACAAAAAGACAGAAGAGAGAGGCATGGAGAAAAGTGTAGAAAGAAGGAAAGTCAGATATGATATATATAATACAAAAGGCAAAATGGTAGAGGAAAATATTATCCAAACAGTAATAACTCTAAATGTCAATGGACTGAATTCCCCAATCAAAAGACATAGACTGGCAGAATGGATTAAAAAACAGGATCCTTCTATATGCTGTCTACAGGAAACACATCTTAGACCCAAAGATAAATATAGGTTGAAAGTGAAAGGTTGGGAAAAGATATTTCATGCAAATAACAACCAGAAAAGAGCAGGAGTGGCTATACTAATATCCAACAAATTAGACTTCAAATGTAAAACAGTTAAAAGAGACAAAGAAGGACACTATATACTATTAAAAGGAACAATTAAGCAAGAAGACATAACAATCATAAATATTTACGCACTGAACCAGAATGCCCCAAAATATGTGAGGAATACACTGCAAACACTGAAAAGGGAAATAGACACATATACCATAATAGTTGGAGACTTCAAAACCACTCTCATCAATGGACAGAACATCTAGACAGAGGATCAATAAAGAAATAGAGAACCTGAATATTACTATAAATGAGCTTGACTTAACAGACATTTATAGGACATTACATCCCACAACAGCAGGATACACCTTTTTTTCAAGTGCTCATGGATCATTCTCAAAGATAGACCATATGCTGGGTCACAAAGCAAGTCTTAACAAATTTAAAAAGATTGAAATCATACACAACACTTTCTCGGATCATAAAGGAATGAAGGTGGAAATCAATAATAGGCAGAGTGCCAGGAAATTCATAAATACATGGAGGCTCAACAACACACTCTTAAACAACAAGTGGGTCAAAGAAGAAATTGCAAGAGAAATTAGTAAATACCTAGAGGCAAATGAAAATGAAGACACAACATATCAAAACTTATGGGACGCAGCAAAGGCAGTGCTAAGAGGGAAATTTATTGCCCTAAATGCCTTTATCAGAAAAGAAGAAAAGGCAAAAATGCAGGAATTAACTGTCCACTTGGAAGAACTGGAGAAAGAACAGCAAACTAATCCCAAAGCAAGCAAAAGGAAAGAAATAACAAAGATTAGAGCAGAAATAAATGAAATTGAAAACATGAAAACAATAGAGAAAATCAATAAGACCAGAAGTTGGTTCTATGAGAAAATCAACAAGATTGATGGGCCCTTAGCAAGACTGACAAAAAGAAGAAGAGAGAGGATGCAAATAAATAAGATTAGAAATGGAAGAGGAGACATAACTACTGACCTCACAGAAATAAAGGAGGTAATAACAGGATACTATGAACAACTTTACGCTAATAAATACAACAATTTAGATGAAATGGACAGGTTCCTGGAAAGACATGAACAACCAACTTTGACTCAAGAAGAAATAGACGACCTCAACAAACCAATCACAAGTAAAGAGATTGAATTAGTCATTCAAAAGCTTCCTAAAAAGAAAAGTCCAGGACCAGACGGCTTCACATGTGAATTCTATCAAACATTCCAGAAAGAATTAGTACCTACTCTCCTCAAACTCTTCAACATAATCGAAGTGGACGGAAAACTCCCTAATTCATTCTATGAAGCCAACATCACCCTCATACCAAAACCAGGCAAAGATATTACAAAAAAAGAAAACTATAGACCAATCTCTCTAATGAATACAGATGCAAAAATCCTCAATAAAATTCTAGCAAATCGTATCCAACAACACATTAAAAGAATTATACATCATGACCAAGTAGGATTCATCCCAGGTATGCAAGGATGGTTCAACATAAGAAAATCAATTAATGTAATACACCATATCAACAAATCAAAGCAGAAAAATCACATGATCATCTCAATTGATGCAGAGAAGGCATTTGACAAGATTCAACATCCTTTCCTGTTGAAAACACTTCAAAAGATAGGAATACAAGGGAACTTCCTTAAAATGATAGAGGGAATATATGAAAAACCCACAGCTAATATCATCCTCAATGGGGAAAAATTGAAAACTTTCCCCCTAAGATCAGGAACAAGGCAAGGATGTCCACTATCACCACTATTATTCAACATTGTGTTGGAAGTTCTAGCCAGAGCAATTAGGCAAGAAAAAGAAATACAATGCATCAAAATTGGAAAGGAAGAAGTAAAACTATCACTGTTTGCAGACGATATGATACTATACATAGAAAACCCAGAAAAATCCACAACAAAATTACTAGAGCTAATAAATGAGTACAGCAAAGTAGCAGGCTACAAGACCAACATTCAAAAATCTGTAGCTTTTCTATACACTAGTAATGAACAAGCTGAGGGGGAAATCAAGAAACGAATCCCATTTACAATTGCAACTAAAAGAATAAAATACCTAGGAATAAATTTAACCAAAGAGACAAAAACCTATATAAAGAAAACTGTAAAAAACTGCTAAAAGAAATCACAGAAGACCTAAATAGATGGAAGGGCATACCGTGTTCATGGATTGGAAGACTAAATATAATTAAGATGTCAATCCTACCTAAACTCATCTACAGATTCAATGCAATACCAATCAAAATCCCAACAACTTATTTTTCAGAATTAGAAAAACCAATAAGCAAATTTATCTGGAAGGGCAGGTTGCCCCGAATTGCTAAAAACATCTTGAGGGAAAAAAACGAAGCTGGAGGTCTAGCGATGCCGGACTTTAAGGCATATTATGAAGCCACAGTGGTCAAAACAGCATGGTATTGGCATAAAGATAGATATATCGACCAATGGAATCGAATAGAGTGCTCAGATATAGACCCTCTCATCTATGGACATTTGATCTTTGATAAGGCAGTCAAGCCAACTCACCTGGGACAGAACAGTCTCTTCAATAAATGGTGCCTAAGACGATATGATACTATACGTCGAAAACCCGGAAAAATCCACAACAAAACTACTAGAGCTAATAAATGAGTACAGCAAAGTAGCAGGTTACAAGATCAACATTCAAAAATCTGTAGCATTTCTATACACTAGTAATGAACAAGCTGAGGGGGAAATCAAGAAACGAATCCCATTTACAATTGCAACTAAAAGAATAAAATACCTAGGAATAAATTTAACTAAAGAGACAAAAAACCTATATAAAGAAAACTACAAAAAACTGCTAAAAGAAATCACAGAAGACCTAAATAGATGGAAGGGCATACCGTGTTCATGGATTGGAAGACTAAATATAGTTAAGATGTCAATCCTACCTAAATTGATTTACAGATTCAATGCAATACCAATCAAAATCCCAACAACTTATTTTTCAGAAATAGAAAAACCAATAAGCAAATTTATCTGGAAGGGCAGGGTGCCCCGAATTGCTAAAAACATCTTGAGGAAAAAAAACGAAGCTGGAGGTCTCGCGCTGCCTGACTTTAAGGCATATTATGAAGCCACAGTGGTCAAAACAGCATGGTATTGGCATAAAGATAGATATATCGACCAATGGAATCGAATAGAGTGCTCAGATATAGACCCTCTCATCTATGGACATTTGATCTTTGATAAGGCAGTCAAGCCAACTCACCTGGGACAGAGCAGTCTCTTCAATAAATGGTGCCTAGAGAACTGGATATCCATATGCAAAAGAATGAAAGAAGACCCATCTCTCACACCCTATACAAAAGTTAACTCAAAATGGATCAAAGATCTAAACATTAGGTCTAAGACCATAAAACAGTTAGAGGAAAATGTTGGGAGATATCTTATGGATCTTACAACTGGAGGCGGTTTTATGGACCTTAAACCTAAAGCAAGAGCACTGAAGAAGGAAATAAATAAATGGGAACTCCTCAAAATTAAACACTTTTGTGCATCAAAGAACTTCATCAAGAAAGTAGAAAGACAGCCTTCACAATGGGAGACAATATTTGGAAATGATATATCAGATAAAGGTCTAGTATCCAGAATTTATAATGAGATTGTTCATCTCAACAACAAAAAGACAGCCAACCCAATTACAAAATGGGAAAAAGACTTGAACAGACACCTCTCAGAAGAGGAAATACGGATGGCCAAGAGGCACATGAAGAGATGCTCAATGTCCCTGGCCATTAGAGAAATGCAAATCAAAACCACAATGAGATATCATCTCACACCCACCAGAATGGCCATTATCAACAAAACAGAAAATGACAAGTGCTGGAGAGGATGCGGAGAAAGAGGCACACTTATCCACTGTTGGTGGGAATGTCAAAGGGTGCAACCACTGTGGAAGGCAGTTTGGCGGTTCCTCAAAAAGCTGAATATAGAATTGCCATACGACCCAGCAATACCATTGCTAGGTATCTACTCAAAGGACTTAAGGGCAAAGACACAAACGGACATTTGCACACCAATGTTTATAGCAGCATTATTTACAATTGCAAAGAGATGGAAACAGCCAAAATCTCCATCAACAGAAGAGTGGCTAAACAAACTGTGGTATATACATACGATGGAATATTATGCAGCTTTAAGACAAGATAAACTTATGAACCATGTAATAACATGGATGGACCTAGAGAATATTATGCTGAGTGAATCCAGCCAAAAACTAAAGGACAAATACTGTATGGTCCCACTGATGTGAACGGACATTCGAGAATAAACTTGAAATATGTCATTGGTAACAGAGTTCAGCAGGAGTTAGAAACAGGGTAAGACAATGGGTAATTGAAGCTGAAGGGATACAGACTGTGCAACAGGACTAGATACAAAAACTCAAAAATGGACAGCACAATAATACCTAATTGTAAAGTAATCATGTTAAAACACTGAATGAAGCTGCATCTGAGCTATAGGTTTTTGTTTTGTTTTGTGTTGTTTTGTTTTGATTTTACTATTATTACTTTTATTTTTTTCTCTATATTAACATTCTATATCTTTTTCGGTTATGTTGCTAGTTCTTCTAAACCAATGCAAATGTACTAAGAAATGATGATCATGCATCTATGTGATGATGTTAAGAATTAATGATTGCATGTGTAGAATGGTATGATCTCTAAATGTTGGGTTAATTTCTTTTTTTCCGTTAATTAAAAAAAAAAAAAAAAAGAGAAGGGATAATTGGAGATGAAGGGATACAGACTGTACAACGGGACTGGATATAAAAACTCAGAAATGGACAGCACAATACTACCCAATTGTAATGCAATTATGTTAAAACACTGAATGAAGCTGCATGGGAGGTATAGGTTTTTTGTTTTTGTTTTTTTTGTTTTTTTTCTTTCTATTATTGTTTTAATTCTTATTCTGTTGTCTTTTTATTTCTTTTTCTAAATCGATGCAAATGTACTAAGAAATGATGAATATGCAACTATGTGATGTTATTAAGAATTACTGATTGTACATGTAGATTGGAATGATTTCTAATTGTTTTGTTAATTCTTTTTTTAATTAATAAAAAAAAAAAAATAAAAAAAAAAAATAAATGGTGCCTAGAGAACTGGATATCCATAAGTAAAAGAATGAAAGAAGACCCGTATCTCACACCTTATACAAAAATTAACACAAAATGGATCAAAGATCTAAACATTAGGTCTAAGACCATAAAACAGTTAGAGGAAAATGTAGGGAGATATCTTACGAATCTTACAACTGGAGGCGGTTTTATGGACCTTAAACCTAAAGCAAGAGCACTGAAGAAAGAAATAAATAAATGGGAGCTCCTCAAAATTAAACACTTTTATGCATCAAAGAACTTCATCAAGAAAGTAGAAAGACAGCCTACACAATGGGAGACAATATTTGGAAACGACATATCAGATAAAGGTCTAGTATCCAGAATTTATAAAGAGATTGTTCAACTCAACAACAAAAAGACAGCCAACCCAATTACAAAATGGGAAAAAGACTTGAACAGACACCTACCAGAAGAAGAAATACGGATGGCCAAGAGGCACATGAAGAGATGCTCAATGTCCCTGGCCATTAGAGAAATGCAAATCAAAACCACAATGAGATATCATCTCACACCCACCAGAATGGCCATTATCAGCAAAACAGAAAATGACAAGTGCTGGAGAGGATGCGGAGAAAGAGGCACACTTATCCACTGTTGGTGGGAATGTCAAATGGTGCAACCATTGTGGAAGGCAGTTTGGCGGTTCCTCAAAAAGCTGAATATAGAATTGCCATACGACCCAGCAATACCATTGCTAGGTATCTACTCAAAGGACTTAAGGGCAAAGACACAAACGGACATTTGCACACCAATGTTTATAGCAGCGTTATTTACAATTGCAAAGAGATGGAAACAGTCAAAATCTCCATCAACAGAAGAGTGACTAAACAAACTGTGGTATATACATACGATGGAATATTATGCAGCTTTAAGACAAGATAAACTTATGAACCATGTAATAACATGGATGGACCTAGAGAATATTTGCTGAGTGAATCCAGCCAAAAACTAAAGGACAAATACTGTATGGTCCCACTGATGTGAACGGACATTCGAGAATAAACTTGAAATATGTCACTGGTAACAGAGTTCAGCAGGAGTTAGAAACAGGGTAAGACAATGGGTAATTGAAGCTGAAGGGATACAGACTGTGCAACAGGACTAGATACAAAAACTCAAAAATGGACAGCACAATAATACCTAATTGTAAAGTAATCATGTTAAAACACTGAATGAAGCTGCATCTGAGCTATAGGGTTTTTTTTGTTTTTGTTTGCTTGTTGGTTTGTTTGTTGTTGTTTTTTTTTACTATTATTACTACTTTTATTTCCTTTCTTTAACATTTTATATCTTTTTCTGTTGTGTTCCTAGTTCCTCTAAACCGATGCAAATGTACTAAGAAACAATGATCATGCATCTATGTGATGATGTTAAGAATTACTGAGTGCATATGTAGAACGGTATGATTTCTAAATGTTGTGTTAATTTCTTTTTTTTTTTCTTTCTTTCCATTAATAAAAAAAAAAGTGAAATGAAATAAAGATATTTTCAGATAAACAAAAACTGAATGTGTTGCTAGGAGACCACCATTACAAGAAATGGGTAGCAGTATGACTTGCAATACAGATTTACAAGAATAAATAAATAAGAATGGAAATAAGTATGTGAGTAAATAAAAAATACACAGATATTTTTCTTTGCTTCTCTTTTTTTGTTTGTTTAGTTTGTTTCTGCGTCTCTTATTCTTAAAGGTATATGTTGGGGCTACAACTTTGTGACAACAAAAGCACCATGGAAGGGGAAGGTATCCTGTTATAAGATACCTATATTTTAACTGAAGAAACGCAATATTATCTTGTAGAACAATCACTAAAAAATAACATAAAGAGGTACAGCTAGACCACAGAAAGTGAACAGAAGAATTAAAGTAGAATGCTAAAAAATATTTCATTAATACAAAAGATGGCAAGAAAGGAAGAGTAGAAGAATAAAAATAGAAAAATAAATAGCAAAACAGCAGGTCTAATTACATACGTATTACATTAAATGTAAATGGACCAAACAGTCTACAAAGAAAAAATGGTAAGCTATCATACAAACATTCACTTAAATAGAAGATTACTATGGGTGACATAGGAAAATTAGTTTACCAATATTAGTTATTTAATGCCAAGTGAGAAAAACATGTTTAAGAACTTACATAAAAGTGAAATCTTAAGGTTATTTTCCAAATTTTCTATTTTTAATAAATGATGAAACAATAAACATTTTAAATAAAGTACAATGAAACCTTTCAAATAAATTTGTAAGGAGCTGATTTTTAAAATGGTTTCTCTTCTGCTTCTTAGAACTTGATATTCTAGAATGATCTGAGAATAGTATTTTCCAGAAATGTACAGTTTACTATTTTGTATTAAGACTTAAAACACTGATATTCTCTAGGACTACTATTAATAGTAGTCTAATACCAGACTGCTATTTTTTGAGAACTTTGTTTCTACTTTTCATGATTCTCTTACCTTTTGTCTCTTTAAGATGTCTATCTCTGGTTCCACCTTTGCCGGTGTTCATTTCCCATTCTAACATGACCTGGGTCTGGAACTAGATAGCCATCATTTGTTCTAACTATGTATAGAGTGTAACTACACAGGCCCCCAAGTGCAAGTGTGCCTTTTGTTTGGTTGTCTTGCTCAATTCCTGGCCCTTAGCTTTGTTTCTGATAGGTGAGTCTGCCAAAGAATTAGGTTTGAAATATACTGACAGCATAGTAATTTATCCAGGCTAAATCTATTTTTATAGAAATTTATTGTTAAGTCAGTATTGAAGCTTATTCTGACCAGCTTTGCCAGAAAACTTTATAAAATACTTCTGTGCAAATATGCTTCAAGTATATACTTCTTGCAAGAGTTTTATTTAAAACTAAAATTCTGAGACTCAAACAGGAGATTAATAGAAATGAGAAGCAAATTCACATTTTAATTTCCAAAGCAAATTCTTCTTATGAAATGAAGAGTTATTTACCAGTAGTAAAAGCCTTGTGGGTTTATGTTAGAAACATTAGATTCTATAAAACAGAAATAATATCTAGGCTTAACTAGATATTACTTCCATTTGAAGTGATCAGGATTCAAACTTACCAGTTAGTACTTGCATATTTGACTTTTCTATGTGGTTGTTTTTTGTATGCTCTATGGCAGGGGTCACATTTTATTCTTTTTCCATCTGAGTATTCCCTTACTGTGGTACCATTTGCTGAATTTTTTGTTTGTTTGATTGTTTTTGGTGGCTTGTTTGTTTTTTGGGAAGTGCATGGTCCGGGAATCAGACCCAGGTCTCCTGCATGGCAGGAGGAAATTCTACCACTGCCTACACCCCTAACTCCCCCTCCACTGGATTTTAACAGGACATTTAAGCTACACATACATTACCCTAATACCTCATACGTGGGACTTCATTTAAGTGCTCAGCCTACAGTAGGAGATGTTCAAAAAATAGTATATTTGATTCTGTATAGTTACCTAAAATCTAATGCCAGATCTTTGATATTTAGCATTTGCCTGTTTTAGGACATTTTAAGGTTGATTATTAGCATATCGAATAAAATAACTATGTACTACTACTGTCAGAGGGTGACCCAAAATAGATGATTCTCAACATGGCCTAGGATACTGGTTTTCTCAAACACAGCTCTCTGGATAACACCAGGAAAGCCTTTAAAAATTACATACATTTTGGGAGAGAGACTCAGAGAGAGCAGAGAATGCTGCAGCACCATGAAGCAGAGAGTCCACCAGCCGGCGACCTTTGGAGATGAAGAAGGAAAACACCTCCCGGGGAGTTTCATGAAACAGGAAGCCAGGAGACCAAGCTAGCAGATGACACCGTACTCGCCATGTGCCCTTCCAGCTGAGAGAGGAGCCCTGACTGTGTTTGCCATGTGCCTTCTCACTTGAGAGAGAAATCCTGAACTTCATCGGCCTTCTTGAACCAAGTCAGCCATTTCAGAGAAAGTCAGGATCGGACATGGCATTATCCAGGAAAGATTTGTGGAAACTCCTTATGTCTGATGGGCATGATTCAACACTACTGCATAGAAAGCCAACGAGAGTGCTGTGGGACCTGTATAAACAGAGCCGCTGCCAGTCTGAACTGAGGGGTTCAGAGAAGGGACACATAGGAGGAAAAATAACTTCAGAGGCAAAACCGTGGAGGCTGAGGTCTGAAGTCAGGAAGCCTGGGGCCAGGAGAGTGGACCCACCCAAGCCTGTGGAGAGGGTGAGTTTGCCCCAAAGGCAGAGAATGGGCCTTCCACCTCATTGCAGTGGAAGAGTCATGCCGCCTCAGGCCTTGGAGAGGGTGAAGCACGTTTCTTGGGGTTGGGGGAGAGCCTGGCTGCCACCACATGGAGTGGCTGAGCGTGTGCCCCGGAGATGGCAGGGAGCCTGGGTGCAGCCCCAATGCTTGGAGAGGGTGGAGCCGAGAGAAAGGTGGTCTCCCCAATATCCCCCAAGGTTGCATTCAGAGAGAAGCAGGCATATAGGCATTTGGAAAGGGTGGGACTGCCACTTTCGAAAGCCTTGAGGATAAATGAGTCTCAGACTTTGAAATCTAATGGACTTTGCCCTGCGGGTTTTCAAAACTGTATGGGTCCGGTGACCCCTGTGTTCCTTCCTCCCTATGGAAATGTGTATATGTATCCTACGAATGTTCCTCCTTTGTATGTTGGCAGCAAATAACTCGTTATGAGTTTTCAAAGGTCCAGAGCAAATGGAGAGAATTCTGCCTTAGGACAGACCATGCCTGTAACTGACTTGATGAGATTTTATACTGTCTTTAATTTTATACTTCATTTGTATTGCTACTGAAAGGTTTGAGGTTTCTGATGTTGTTATGAAACTAATGTATTTTGTATACAGAAAAAACATGTCTTTTTTAGGGGCCAGAGGGTGGAATGTGCTGGTTTGAAAGGAAGTATGCCCCCTAAGAAAAGCCATGTTTTAATATAAATCTCATTTCTTAAAGGTAGAATGATCCCTATTCAATACTGTATATTTGAAACTGTAATGAGATCATCTCCCTGGTTGATGTGATTTAGTTAAGAATGGTTGTTAAACTGGATTAGGGGATGACATGTCTCCACCCATTTGAGTGGGTCTTGATTAGTTTCTGAAGTCCTATAAAAGAGGAAACATTTTGGAGATTCAGAGAGACTCAGAGAGAGAGCAGAGAATGCTGCAGCACCATGAAGCAGAGAGTCCACCAGCTAGCGACCTTTGGAGATGAAGAAGGAAAACGCCTCCCGGGGAGCTTCACGAAACAGGAAGCCAGGAGACCAAGCTAGCAGATGACACCGTATTCACCATGTGCCTGTCCAGCCGAGAGAGAAGCCCTGACGGTGTTTGCCATGTGCCTTCTCACTTGAGAGAGAAACCCTGAACTTCATCGGCCTTCTTGAACCAAGGTATCTTTCCCTGGATGCCTTTGATTAGACATTTCTATAGACTTGTTTTAATTGGGACATTTTCTCAGCCTTAGAACTATAAACGAGCAATTTATTAAATTCCCCTTTTGAAAAGCCAAAAAAAAAAAAAAAAAATTACATACATTTTGTGCAGTGCAAAGGTGGCTCACCGGGAGAATTCTCGCCTGCCATGCCAGAGACCAGGTTCGATTCCCAGAGCATGCCCATGCCAAAAAAAAAATAATTTATATACATTTTTTAGGGTAGGGGAAGGGGAGTGTATTATTTTCCTTATGTGATTCTTCTGGAAATTTGGGAAGCACTGGTCCACAGAAAAGGATAGGAAGACAGAAAACCTAGTTTCAGAAAGCCAACAAATGTTAGTTATGCGTATCTTGCAAAATGAGACTACTCTAAGACCTTCTCAAAAGCACATTTACTACAAAGATTAACTTGAAGAACAAAATGTAGATATTTAAGTTGTAAGTGCTTTGGAAACTCTCTAATGATTTATGTAATATTAAGAAATTCTTTACAGGCCATTCCAAATAAAGATCCAAATCTCTATTCTGAGATAGAAAGCGATCACTTTCATTGATTCATAAAACACTTACTGAGAACCTAATATCTTCTAGATACATTTATTTGAGGGAGAATATTTGCAAAATTAGAAAAAGTTGACTGTTCAATGATTTTAAATTAGTGGTGACTAATGCGGAAGGAAGGAAAGAAGAGGGGAGAAGGTAGGGAGGGTGGTGGAAAGGAGGAAGGAAAATGCCTTTAAATCTCAGTTCCGAGAGCACTAACCAATAGATCTCTCTGTAGTGATGGAATCTGTGCTAACATGGTAACCACTAGCCACATGAGGATACTGAGCACTGAAATGTGGCTAGAGCCACTGAAGAAGTGAATTTTTAACTTTACTTATTCTTTTATTTATTTATTTATTTTGCATGGGCAGGCACCAGGAATTGAACCCAGATCTCCAGCTCAGCAGGAAAGAATTCTTGCCACTGAGCCACTGTTGCACCACCCAACTTTACTTAAATTTAATTTAAGAATTTAGGTCATGCTTTTGGGAGATAGGGAAAGGCAGTGAAAAGGAAAAATATATATATTTAATAAGTTTCCATTTATAAGAAACTTACCTATACTTAAATTTTTTGAAGATGTTTCTACTCTATTCACTGAAACTCAGGAGTCTAAATCATTTCTACCTTTATTTTCAAGTGCCATGGTATTTTTAAAAGAAAAAAATAAAAATGAATTAATTACCTAAATAGCAATATTAAACCACAGAATGCTGGAATGAGAGACAACAGGGAGTGAGAACGCCCGCTCCAGGCTCCTACTCTGCCCGATACCTGCCCTACGGTTCCAGAAAGGTCACACAGCTCTTTTGGTCCTCAAACTCCAAATGTGCAAAATGGGTCATCTGTCTGTCAAATGTCCTTTTAGGAATTCTAAATAACAAACACAAACACGTAAATGAGCTTTAAACTCCTTTGTACTACACTAATTTGTAAAGAGTTTGTTTGTTCAGCATTTATTGAGGGCTTGCTGTAGGCCTATCCTGGGGAAACGGTGAACTGACGGACATGGTCTGCTTCTCCTGGAGCCTGAGGTGGACTCAGGGAGAAACCATGATCAAATAACCACAACTATAAATACATAACTACAAACTAAAATAAGGGAAAAGGGGTGGGTTCCCTAGACTGGGAGTAAGGGATGAGGGAAGGACTTCCTTCCTGAGGAAATGTAGATTGAAGTGAGATCTTAAGACTGAAAAGTTAACAGAGTATGTGGGGAGCGACTGGGAACTCCATGAACAAAATCACATAAAAAAGCCCTGTGGCCGAAGGAAGCATCGAGGTAATTGAATAACTGAAACCCTGAGAGAGGCAGGCTAGAGACTGAGACCATGCAAGGCCATTTTTAAACCAAGGGGTGACATGATCAGGTTGTGTTAAAGAAACATCATCCTGGGGAAAACAGTGATGGAAGGGCATAAAGAATGCGGAGAGCCTAGTTATAAGGAAGACAGGTTGCAGCTCAGACTAGGATGGCAGCAGCGGAGATGAAAAGAGCATTTAGGAAAACATTTAGGAAATGAAGGTGACAGAAAGAACTTGGTGATGAACTAGATGTGGGGGTGAGGGAAAGTGTCAAGGGTGACTCCTAAGAGAACACTTGTGCAAGGTGATGCATACAGGTGCCATTCGCAGAGAAAGAGGACAACTGGAAGAGGGCCTGGGCTGCCCTGCTTCAGAGAAGGAGGAAACTGCAAGCAGTTGAGTCCCTGGTACCTTTAAGACATCAAGTAAAAAAGTTAAGCAGATATGACAGGCTCAGGACTAGAAAAGGGGTGCAGTTGGAAGACAAAAATTTGGGAGTCAGTAGCCTACAGATGATATGGAATACAGAGAGAAGAAAGAGGAAAGAAGAAGAAGCTGGGATCAAACAAGGAGGGGTCAAATCAGAGATGAAGGAAACTGCAGAAGATGTGGGCTAAAAGAACCAGAGAGTACAAAAAAAAAAACCAGGGGGAAATGGTGTTATGGAAGCTGAGGAAATGACAAGGTCACTTGAGAAAATATCAAATGCTGCTGGAAAGTTGAATATAGCTGGGAAAAAAAGTTTCCTGGAATTGGTGATAAGGAGAGAAATCACTATTGACTTTAACAAGAATTAATCTGGTGAAATACTGGGGTAGAAAGTCATCCTACAGCAGTCTGAGGAGTAAAAGGGGAGGAAGCTCAGATAGCAGTCATAAATAATACTCTCAACAAGTCTGGCAGTGAAGGAGAGGAAAGAGTTGTTTCTGGAGAGCAATGTGAGTTCAAGAAAAAAAATTTTTTTTTCCTCAGATGATATACTTGGATGTGTTTAAATGAAGTGAATAGCTGATAAGAAACAGTTAAATATCCATGAGAAAAAATTAAAACTGCAGGACCTTAAAATCGAACTACAAAGTACCATAGAGAACTTCACTGTCCAATACAGCTGTAAGGTGGCTGGTATGAATTAAGATGTGCTTTAAGTGTAAAAACATATGCCAGATTTCAGAGTCTTGGTTAAATTCTTTTTAAAAAGAATGTGAAATATCTTGGTTTTTTTTCATACTGTTCAATCGATATAATGTTGGGGATAAAATACATTACTGAAATTAATTTCATCTATTCCCCTTTCTTTAAGTTTTAAATGCAACTATTGGAAAAATTTTAATTACATATATAGTTCTAATTATATTTCTTTTAGACAAAGCTGATAAAGACATTAGGTGTCAAAAAGGTAAAATCTATAATAAGTGTTGGTATAACCTGGGCACTGAAGTCCTCAGCCTGCATCACCGATGGAGCCCCTAACTCTTCCCAAGACATGCCCTAGTCCAAATCCTGAGTTACTGCAGCTAAATCCGTTCTCATCATTCCTGTACCTCTCACTTTCCCTGCTTCTCAGTTGGACAGGGTCATCGTGGGTCCCTCAAGTCTTCCCCTGCTGTAGGACTCAAGTCTGCTCTACCTAACCAAAATCAAAAAAAGGCTCCAAAATAACTCACACACCTAACCCTGTCAGAAGCTAAATGGTTAGAGGAATCAATTCACAACTACCCAACAAAGAAGCATCCTAGGGGTTTCTGGAATTATTAACCTAGATGAAAAAGCAGAAATAAATTTAAGGCAGAGAATTTTCTGAATTCAATAACCATAATTAGGTTCTATGGAGAATCAACATTCCACTAAGCTATTTTTTTGCCTTTCAGATTTTCCCCTTCTTCTCACTAGGAAACCCTAAATTTTGTATCAGCTCCAAGCATTTTTGTAAGAGCTCTGACAGTACTGATGGAGGTTCTAATTAAAAACGGAACAATAAAAAAGCCACTGGCAGATGACAGCTTTCATATTTTAAACAGGAAACCACTGATAGGAATTTAACGTCAGATTTTAACTAGGAAATTTTGTTTCCTTGCCCATTCACCACTCACCTTTGTTTCCATTAAATTCAATTTGTGGAATAAACTCACCACCCTTATTTGAAAAACTACTGGATTTCATGGTTTTCCTAGTAAAGAACAAATGCACATTTTAATGCTACAAACTGAAATCTGTTTTCTTACGTTTTATTATTTACCAAATCATTAATTGTAATTTTTTAAGTATTTCCCTCACTACAGAAGTAATTTGCCAACACAGTCCGCCTGCTCTTTCCACGATCTTCCCCCATCTACATATACATTAACTTATATCTCAACAGATGACAAACCATGGCACAACTTCCGTTCTTTTCTAAAACCGCACATCAAACCTATCAGGAGAGCCAATAACTCCACCTTTGAAACAGAATCTCAGTACCTCTCTTTGAATCAACAATGACCCCCTTAGTAAAACACATCATTATTTTAACTGAGCTACCACTATAGGTCTTTAACTGGTCTCCCTTCTTTCACTCTTGTCCCTTACCATATATTCTCCAAATAGCAATCAGAGTATTTTTAAAATATTTAAGTCAGATCATGTCAAGACTGTGTTCAAAACCCTCCAATGGCTCCCTATGTCACTTGGAGTAAACCCTAAGTCTTTATCACCGCCTACAAAGTCCTACACTATGTGAACCTCACGACACTCTGAGCTCTTCTCCTATTATTCTCCTTTTTCCACCTCAGTCTTGCTGACCTCCTTGTTTCTCAAACACGCCAAGCACACTCTCATCTCGGTGTCTTTGTGTTTGCTGTTTCTCTGCGTAAAATGCTTTCTGTAGGCATCTGTATAGGGTGACCCCGCCATCCTTCACACGTCTGCTCACCAGGGTGACCCCGCCATCCTTCACGTGTCTGCTCACCAGGGTGACCCCACCATCCTTCACGCGTCTGCTCACCAGGGTGACCCCGCCATCCTTCACGTGTCTGCTCACCAGGGTGACCCCGCCATCTTTCACGCGTCTGCTCGCCTATCAGAGAGGCCGTCCCTAACGATATACAGCCATCACTGTCTATATGAGTTGCTTTAATTTTCTACACAGTGCTTACGTCTGACCTATTTGATTACTGAATGGAAGCCCCGTGACTTTGTTTTGTTCACTCCTACACCCCCCAGCACTTAGAACAGTGTTGCTATTGGGGCTCAGTAAGAATCCGGTGAATAACTGAATTCACATTCATTTCATCTCAACATGAAACCTATCTTATTAGCACTACAGTTTCCAAACACATATATGAAACATATAATTAAAAAATCATTGAAAACAATTGCACTTAGCACATAAGAACCAAGAAACACTATCTTGGTCTTTTAAGTTCCAGTCTCACAGGACTGAAAATACATGAACACAAACAAATATGATTAGCAGTTTACAGATTTTCCACCACACTTTAAACTGCTAAACTTATCTTTCCTTCTACCCAGGTAATCAGCTGGTGTGTACTGGGGAAATGCATGCACAGAAAGATAAATAAACCAGAATTCAGCAGCCCCTGGCATGGGTGTGACAGGCAAGATGATTGAGCCCCTGGCAAAATGTGAAATAGGCCATACTTGACTCTAGCAAACTCAAGTATTTGTTATCAGGATCCCACTTTACTTAGTCCTGGAAACTTACTCTTCAAGCACCTATGCCATGTAATGAAGCGATTAGTAGCGGATGTGAAATTTCTTATCCAGGAATCAACACAGCTTACTCAGAGAAGCAGCTACAAGTATTAGGGGAGACACCAGCCTTGGTGAGTTTATATTTATATTTACATACATTATATTTATTTAATACCTATTCTCTAAGTATGGAAATAAATGAAAGCGCAGGTTCTAGCCAAGGAGACTCATATTAATCAGCATTTATAGCATCATTACAAGTATTTCTCCGTCTCATTTCTCTCCGTTATGTAAACATCCTACAATCAGGAGACGAGATGGTGGCAACCCCCAAGGAGTCCCCTCCACATCCCTAAACATCTCTACCTTCTCAGAGCATGTCTGGAGCATAGACAGGAAGAAAGAATAAACAAGAACTTGGAGCTACTATGCCCTGGCGTTAGAATCACAAAGACCAGAGTGCACATACCAGCTGCGCTACTTTCTATGAGGGTGACATTAAGTATTTCTCCAGCTTCTCTGACCCATTTTACCATAAGTAACATGCATACAAGACCAATTTCTTAGAAATTAAATAAAAACCTAACTACTTCAGTGACACATAAAAGACAATTGTTACAGTTGTTCCATTTTCCTTCTCCCTTTTATTACAAAGCCTTGGCCTAAGAACAACTGCAAAGGTAGCTCTGCCTTTTAAAATTTGTTTTAATAATACCTGAAATCCAGCCATAATTATTATGAGTTGTCCACCTCTATACTTTTCACATGTGATAATCATGGTTTCACATGTGATAATCATGGTTTCTCCCATGCATTTTGAAATTGTCCATCAAATACCTATTTCCTTGTTAACCCTCTACTTTCTGTTTCTTCTTGTAGAGACATAGAAATCACTACATAAATGTGATTTTTTTTTGCATTTTTTTAAAAATTTGTATTATGGTTTTAAAAACTTCAATTCCTGGCATCACCTCTAAACAGTTCTTGCCTTCTTTAAAACTCTTTTCTTTCAACTACCTGGACACTGCTCTCCCAGCCATTTCACACTAGCCTGTGATCTCCTGAGTTTCTTCTGCAAGTGGCTCAGCATTCTCTAAAAGACCTCTAAATGCTGCCCTCTTCTAAGCCCAATTTTGGATCCTATTTTTGTTCTTTTATTTCCCCTCTCCCTAAGTAAGTTCATCCACAACTTTAAACACCTAGCCTTCATGTATTCATATACATAATTCCTTCATATGTGTGTGTGTGTGTGTGTGTGTGTGTATGAATTTTTTTTTTTTCAAAATGACTCTTGGGAAAAATGTCTCATAAGCTACTCGAATAGCATGCTTTCGTCCTCTAATCTTTCCCATCTCAGGGAACAGTACCATCTAATTCAGTAGCTCAAGTTCAAAACCTGGGAGCCAGCTTCCCTTTCACTCCCACATCCAATCTATTCTGCTACCAACACTCTCTCTCTAATCCAGAGCACAGTACTAAACCGAGTGAGCTTCCCTGCTTCCATTCTTGCCTCTGTCAACCCATTCCCCACCAACCAGCCAGAGATGCTAAAACAAAACAATTATGTTGCTCGTTTACACAAAAACCTTCAATAACTTTCCACCACATTTATGATAAATCTACATTGGCCTCCTTTTTAGTTCTTTAGACATATTAAGCTCTTTCTCACTACTTTCACATATGCTGTCCTTTAGGCCTGAAATGTCCTTTCACCTTATCAACTTCAGGTCTCAGCTTTAATGTCACAGTTCCTAAAAAAGACTTTCCCAATATTCCAATCAAAACTAGGTCCTGTTACATCCTCACTAGCATTCTGTAACTTTTCCTTCATAGCACTGAAAAAATAAGTTTGTAAGTACATATTTGGGCAACTACTTGGTTTTTGGTCTAGGCAGAGGAAGAAACTTCTTTGCCAATCACTGCATCATCCCACAGTGCCAGAGTCAGGTGGCAAATGTGGAAAAGACATCTCCTTCCCCAAAAATATTTGATAAATGGAAAACTCATAAGTTCTGGCCCTAGAACAGCTATACAATACAGCAAAGATGCACCTGGTTATTAAACTATTCCCCTTTATAACTGGATATTTAGGTAAAATAGTTATAAAAGTCACAAGGCCAGGCACTGAAAGCTATTCAGGTAGAAAGAAGTCCTTTTCCCTAACAAGTTTCAGGACAGCATCTCTTTTGCTTCTTTTCCATAGTTCCTAGCACAGAGATACTTAAGCACGTGGTGATGACCAAAGCAGACTATGGGATGATACGGAATTAAGTGCTAGAATTAAATGGTATAGAAATTCTAAATAATATGATTCATCAAGGACAAGAAACATTAGAGAAAGTACTAAGGGGACATCATTAGTCAATCTAGACAGGATGAAGAATAACTTTGGGGGTCTCGCCAACTGGTCCTATCACCGCTGTCCTGCTCCCTTTCAGCACAGGTATATCTCCATGGCCATGATTCAGCCATGATTGTTCCTATACTACTTAAGATCATACGTGTTTCTTTAACCAATTCCCTTAAAATTCTACACACAAATATCTTTAGTATATGAGTCTACACTTAATTAACCTAATACATCTTTTTCATCGCAATAAAGGATCTCAGCAGTGGAAGGTGAAAAAAAAAATTAGCAAAGAATTCATTTGACTACCTGTTGAAGCAATGACAATCTGAAAATAACATTTTATACACAACACTAATCTAAGTAAATAGGACTCGAAACGACCTTAAATTGAAATCCTAGAATTTAACTCTGTATTTTCCAAAGGACAAATACAAGGGTAAAACAATAACTACACTAATCAGTATTTCCCAAGCACTGTGCTTAGGCCTTTATTTTCTCTCATCTTTACAATGACCTTTAATGTTGAGGAAGCTAAGACTCAGAGGTTAGACCTAAGCTTCTTCAGTATCACACAGCTAATACAGGTGTTCTGTTTTTTAACAGAAAAAAAAAAAACAAAAAATCCATCAAAGATCATTTAGTGATCTTAAAGTTCAGGATCACTGAAATGCTTTGCTACTGAGAGAATTTAATTTAAAATAACCAAAACTTCCCTAGGAAGCATAGAATTTCAAGGTAAATAATACCGTTCAATTCAAAGTCTTTCTGAAACTTATGGTTAAATGAATTGCTTTACAGCTAAACTACCTTGCTTTAGTGAAATAAGCCTGAAATACATCTGTATAATACTTCCAACTGTAAAAGTGCTTATGAAAAGGAAAATTATCAGTTCCATATCTACTTTAGTCTACAAAGATTTGAGGACTCTGTACAATCTACCTACAAAGAGACTGAAGAGAAACTACAGTACAGGAGTACAAACAAAAGCAAAGTGTTTAAAATTAGTTTTTGCTCCTAATATGACAAGATGCCACAATGGAATAACAAGAGTATTATCTAAAGCTAAATGATGTCAGGCTTTTAAACAATCAATAGGCTGTAAGGGTCCAGACCTTTGTAATTCTTTCAAACTGTATGAATGCTACATTATTAAACCTTGGGACAAATGCTGCCTTGTACGAAATATATGTATGAGCCCAAATAATCGCATCCAAAAGAAATCACATACATTCTGTATTTAAACTTTCCCATACTCTGATGATTTCAAACTATGCAGTACCAACTCCTTGCATTCACACAATCCCATCAATGGAGTCATTATACACTTGCAAAGACAGACTTAATGTAATCCCAAGTCATAAAAGTTAAACATTAATCGAATCTCAAAAGCATGTTATCTCAAAAATAACAATTCTAAACCTGAAGAAATAAGGCTTACGTAGCCATTAAAAAAAAAATTACAGAACTCAGTAGAGTTTATGGGGATGGTTTCCTGTTCACAAAGTGCAAGTGCTTATGCAAAGACCACTGGAGGGCTTACTGCTTTCTGGACATCCTCTACAGAAAACGAAATTATTTAAAGGTTCTGCCTCCCAGCCCCAATTTTATTTTTTAGATAACCTCTCCCAAAGGTTTACCTTAGAAATAAAATGCATTTATGCCATCAACAGGTACAGCATGCTCTAAGCTTTGAGATCTCCATGATCCTTTGCATATCCAAGTTTGCAAGTATGAGCTTTAAGAACTCATAACCACAAACATACCCCGTTAGGCTTCAAACACCAACCACTCTTAGGATTCCCTAATGGGTATACCCAAGCCATCCAGTGCAATCCTTAAAAAGGGCGCAGCGAGCAGGGGCGCTCCAGTCTGCAAGGGCGTCCTCACCTAAACCTCCCGCACAGTCCCTTCCCATGGCCTGCAGACAGAGTTGTCATCGAGACAGGCTGGGTTTTGCTAACCAGGTGGTTAATTTAAAAAGCACCCAACACACAAATAAGCGGATGGGACGGCTGTACACGCAGTCCTGCCAGCATCACACGACTAGCCTAACACGCTGCGACCGGCAAGTCCACCCTGACAGCTGAATCCAGCGGTGCCAGCGGGTCGCGCTCGCACATTCCGGCCACCGCACCCGGGCAGGGCCGGCCGGCGCAGACCGTGGCCGGGGCGGGAGGGCTGCAGGGCGAGGGCCGGGCGCTCACCTTTTCCAGCTCGTCGTGGAGCTCCGCCAGGCTGGGCCGGAGCAACTTCTCCCCGAGCTGCGCGGCCGTGTGCCGGTAGTGGTCGATCCTGGGCACGGCGTCCATGGTGTTGTGGCCAAAGGTGCGCAGGTAGTAGGTGTTGGTGTGGGTGTCATAGTAGTAATGCTGCTGGTGGCCGCTGCCGCCGCCGCCCGAGTGCAGGCTGCTGCCCTCGCTCAGCACCGTGTCCCCGCCGTTCTGGAAGCTCACGTTGGGCCCGTCGCCGCCGACCCCCGCCGCGTCCGAGAGGCTCTCCTCAGCCGACGAGGACGCGGCGGGGTCCACGAAGTTCACGCGGAAGCGGCCCTTGGCCTCCTCGCTGCCCTTGGCCGGCACGCTCTCGCCCCTGGCCTTCCCGTCCGCCGGGGTCTCCCTGCCGCCCCCCGCCCCGGCCGCCGCCGCCGCCGCTGCCGCGGCCCGCCCGGCGTTCTCGGAAACCAGGTCCACCTGGAAACGGCTCTGGCTCGGGGTGGGTCCCAGGGGTCTGCCCAGCCCATCCCCGGCCGCCGCGGCCCCCTCACCGCGAGCTTCCCCGCCGCCCCGGCTCGCGGCCGCAGCATCCTCCGGCACCGAGGCCGTGCCGGGCAGGTCCACGCCGGCAGCGGACAGCGCGGCGGCCGGCGGCGTCTCCCCGGCCCGCCGTGGGGCGCCGAAGGAGGGCGCCGTGGGTCCAGGCTCCATCTTCGCCCGGCACCCGGCGGACCGCGCGGAATGCGCGCCCTCCGCGCCCCGGCCCGCGGTGGCCGCCCCCTCAGACGCCGGGTGAGGGAGCCGCTCGCCCGCCCGCCCGCCGCCGCCCCGACCGCTCGGACGCAGCCGGCAGCCGAGTCAGCGCGCGAGTGCAGCAAGCGCGGGGCCGGCCCCGCGGTTTAAAGCCTCGGCGCGGCCGCGGCGGTCGCGGCTCCGGCGGCAGCACGCGGGAGGCGGGGCCCGCTGCGCCCCGCCCCTGAGCCCGCCCACCCGCGAGCCTGCGGCGGCGGCGGCGGCGGCGGCGGCGGCGACAGCGAGAGCCCCGCGGCTCCGGGCCCCCCGCGGCTCCCACGCAGCCGCGCGTGAAGGCGGCCCGCCGGAGACGAACCGGGATCACGTGGCACGCGCGGCCTCGCCGCGGCCGCCGGGACGATCTCCGCGCCGCCGCCTCCCCGCCGGCCTCCTCACCCCGCCCCGCGCTGCGGGAAAAGGCGCGGGTCCCCGGCCCGCTTCCTCTCCACGCGCTCGGGGAGGCGCGCGCAAGTGAGCCGGCGCTGCGGGCCTCGGCGCTCCGGACGGCTCCTCGCTCGGGCGGCGAACGGCGCGCCGCCCCGCCTGGCGCTGCCGCGGATGCTCCCGGGCGCCGCCAGCGCAGCGGCCGCTCCCGGGCTCTCGCTTTTTTTTTTTTTTTTTTTTTTGATTTCTGAACTCGCAGTGCTCGGCGGAGTCGGCGAAATCTCGCGATATGCTACCGAGCGGACGGGCCGCGTCCCCGCCGGCGCGTGGTACCCAGGGCAGAGCCGGCGCCCGGCCGCCTCCCGCGCGGCGGGGGATGCCGGGGCTTTCGGTCGGTGCTGAGGCACTTCCGGGGGCGGGGGCTGAGGTGCGCCCCCGGCGGAGGGGAGGCGGGTCCTCCGCGCCGCCGCGCCCCATCAGTCAGGGAGGCTTGCAGAAGCAGAGTCCTTCCCGTGCCCGCCCTTCCGACGGCATCTTTATTTTAGCCGTGACGTTTGAAGGTCAGAAGGGGGCTGCGTGGTGATGTCTTAGGGTTCCAGGGCTGCGTCGTGATGTCTTGGGGCTTCGGGGCGGTTTTAACCCGACGCTCTTCGGGAAAGGCCTGGCGGCCCCGACGGCGGCGCGCGCAGCGAGGCCCGGCTTGGGGTAGGTTGTGAACAACTCTGTTTCCATAGAAACAAAGGGATGCCTATGCTTGGAAGGTCTGTTTTTCTTCAGTAAAAATGTAGGGAAAAATAAGTTTTTTAACTTTTTCTCTGCGTAATTATTTTTATTCCAAATTCTATTCAAGCCTTTCAGTTAAAAAAAAAGAAAAAGAAAAGAAAAAACAGCCATGAGTGGCAGTATTCAGTCATTTGTCTTTCATTCATCTACTTTTTTTTATTATTTAGGAGGGAAACATCATCCTTTACATCATGCTTGCATGATCAGAGAGCCTCTAGTTTGCATTTTTTTTAAAACGCCATAACCAGGTAATTTTTTTTAAATAGGCAAATCCGTATCATATTTGACCTTGACAACTTTTCAACTCGTTTTCTTATTTCCGCTTTAAAGATGGAGAAAGGAAGAAACAGTTCTTGGGTCAGGTAGTCAATATTTTAAAAACCGCTTCTTGAATCTTAGTAACGTTAGCAGAGGATGGAGATTGCAGCCTTAGGAGCTGGGCTGTGAGGCGCCTTCCAGCTCCACAACCAATGCGGTGGCTGTGGAACCCAACATGCATTTAACTGAACGGGTTCATCCCATGGGCTGTGCTTTGTTCTGGGGATACAGTGTGAGTAAAACCAACAGTCCTTTTCCTTATGGAGCTTAGAGAGAGACAACAAACAAGATAAATATATCTGAAGCATATTGCATGTGGGGGGGGGGTGCTAAGGGAAGGGGAATGAGATATGTGGTGTGTGGGCGAAAGTTTTAAATTTTAGGTAAGATGGCCAAGGAAGCCGACAATGAGATGATGACATTTGAGTGAAGACGTCAGTGATGTGAATATTTGGGAAAAGAGCCTCTCAAGCAGGGAAAACAAAAGCCCAAAGGGCCCTGAATTCCTGACAGATTCATGGAATTGCAGTGTGCATTTTAGTGTGACTGAAGTTGCTTAAGAGATGGGGAGAATCAGAAGAGATTAGGTCAAAGAGTTTGGGGGCATTAAATGTTTGTAATGTGGGTATAGGACCTCATTCGTTATTGGAAGGACTTCATTTTTATCGTGAATGGGATGGCAAATCATTGGAGGGTTTCACTAGAAGAGTGACATGATCTGACAGATATTTAAAGGATCAATCTAGCCGCCTTGTTGGGGATAGAATAAAAGAGTTGAATAATGTGGCCAAAGAAAGTAACTAGGAGATATATTAGGAGCTGTTATAATAATCTGGGAAGAAGTTATGTGGCTTGGAACACAGTGATAGCAGTGGAAATGGAGAATAGTGGTTGAGTTCTGGGAAAGCAATAGGGTTTTGCTGATAGTTGTAGATTATGAAAGAAGGAGGAGAATCCAAGGGTTTTCACTTGAGCAATTGCAAGAATGGTATTGCTATCTTCTGAGATGGAGGAGATGCTGAACAAAGCAGGTTTGGTTAGGGGGATATCAGTTCAGTTTAAGTTGCCTGTTGGAGGAAATATACAAATGAATGTATAGTAATAATAAATATGTAATTGCAAATTGAAAAGTTCTAGGAGCAAAAGGGACATGATGCAATGAGAATACAAAATAGAAGGAGCGTGACCTAGTCAGAGAGGTAGTGATGTTTCAGCCAAGGTCTGAAGGACGATTAGGACCAAATTGTACCAAGTAGCCTCTCTAAGGAACTTGAAGACAGTTGGATAAAGCATAGAGATAAAGGTCAAGAATGGTAAGAAATGAAACTCTTATTCTGAAAGTCATATGAGACCATTGATGGTTTTCAGGAGCTGGAACATCGTCAGATCTTCATTTTTTAAAGACCTCTCTGATACTGAGGACAGAAGCTTGGAGAAGAGCAAGAGTAAGCCTGGGAAGACAGCACGGTTTCAGTAATCTGGGCATGAGATGATAATAATAGCAGCTAACATTTATTGAACAGTTAAGTCCTAAATACTGCCCTAAACTTTTTACATTCATAATCCTATTTTATCCTCATGGCAATTCTATGAAGAAAATCATAGTTTTGCTCACATTTTACAAGTGAAAATTTTGGTTAAGGTCACTGTCCTGTTTGAAAGGAAGTATGCTGTTCTAGTTTGCTAGCTGCCGGAATGCAACACACCAGACACGGATTGGCTTTTAATAAAAGGGGATTTATTTTGTTAGTTCTTCAGAGGAAAGGCAGCTAACTTTCCACTGAGGTTCTTCCTTATGTGGGAAGGCACAGGATGGTCTCTGCTGGCCTTCTCTCCAGGCCCCTGGGTTCCAACAACTTTCCCCTGGGTGACTTCTTTCTGCATCTCCAAAGGCCTGGGCTGAGCTGCAAGTGCTGAGATGAGGAATGCCCAGCTGCATGGGCTGTGCTCTCACATTTAAGTACCAGCCAATTAAGTCAAACGTTATTCATTGCAGCAGGCACGCCTCCTAACCGACTGCAGGTGTAATGAGCAACAGATGAGGTTCACGTACCATTGGCTCATGTCCGCAGCAACAAACAGAGTACCATTGGCTCATGTCCGTAGCAACAAACAGAGTACGTTCACCTGGCCAAGTTAACAACGGAACCTAACTACCACATATGCCCCCTAGAAAAGCCATGTTTTGATCAAAATCCCATTTCGTAAAGGTGGAGTAGTCCCTATTCAGTACTGTATGTTTGAAACTGTAATCAGAACATTTCCCTGAATGATGTGTTTTAATCAAGAGTGGTTGTTAAACTGGATTAGATGACAACATGTCTCCACCCATTTGGATGGGTCTTGATTGGTTTATTGGAGTTCTACAAAAGAGTAAACATTTTGGAGAATGGGAGATTCAGAGAGAGCAGAACAACATAGCCACGAGAAGCAGCGAGTCCAACAGCCGGTGACCTTTGGAGATGAAAAAGGAAAATGCCTCCTGGGGAGCTTCATGAAACAGGAAGCCAGGAGAAGAAGCCAGAAGATGCTGCCATGTTTGCCATGTGCCCTTCCAGGTGAGAGAGAGAGACGTTGAATGTCATTGGCCTTCTTGAACCAAGGTATCTTTCCCCGGATGCCTTAAATTGGGCATTTTTATAGACTTGTTTTAATTGGGACATTTTCTTGGCCTTGGAACTGTAAACTAGCAACTTATTAAATTCCCCTTGTTAAAAGCCATTCCATTTCTGGTGTATTGCATTCCAGCAGCTAACAAACTAGAACAGTCACTTAGCCAAAACCAAGATTTGAATCCAGGTAGACTTCTCCACTAACCAAATGTTGGGAATTGAATCATGTCCTCCCAAAAAAGGCATGTTCATGTCCTAACCCCTAGTCCTGTGGATGTGAACCCATTTGTAAATAGGACCTTTAAGGATGTTATTTAAAATTAAATGAGAGTGGGCCTTCATCCAGTATGGCTAAAGACCTTATAAGCAAAGGATACTGGACACAGAGAACCATGGAGAGCAGCCAGAAGCTGGAAGTCACTGGAACTCAGAAGAGAAAGACGATGTTGCCAAATGCCTTGTCATGTGACAGAAAAGCCAAAAAACCCCAAATATTATCAGCCAGCCAAATTGATAACAATCAGAAGTGGTGGGTTCTCTGCCGGATGCACTCAAATGACCAATTCCTGAGACACAGCTTCAGAGAGTTTATTGATAGGCATGAAGTAGGAGATTAGATGGTTTGTGGGTCTAAAAAATCTGCCTCCAAACTCCAGTAATTCTGATAATTTTAGAATACTAAAAGATGGTCAAGTTTTAGGATAATGAGCACAATGGTTCAAGATGATGAGGTTAGAGATGATCTTATTATTCAGCATATGCAGATTGATTACATGTGTAGTCATCAGAAATATGTAAGAAAATGGCCTTAATATGATGATGGGCATGGTTTTTAGAATTATAATGAGGTTTAGGTCATTTATAGGTAAAAGTTTAAGCTACTACACGTCAAGCAGGCCAATTTTGGCTATATCCAGTTCTGTCTAGCAAGATAGTTTTGGAGTTGGGGTGGGTTAGATATGGGTTCACTCAAGGCTTTCCTTAATAAACATTAAGGGCTGTCTTTAGTGATCATAAGACTCTAAAGATGAAAAACAGGATAAAGGGGTGCAAGTGAGGGTCAGTTACAAGGTTTTTATAGTCACAAGATAAAAGTCTGTATAGTTATATAGTCATTATCAGATCAAAGCAACTGGATTACATTTCGGAAATTTCCGATATTTCCCTCTGGCCACTCTAACACACAAGAACGTGAAAGAAAATATCCATACAATGGTTCCATAATCATAATTATTTGTTAAGTCCCGATTTCTCCATTACAAAATGGTACCAACTCCAGGCGGAACCAAGCCTTCTATCCTCTGAAACCATGAGCCAATAAATTCCTGTTGTTAAGTCAACCCATTGTAATTGAGCAGTTGAGAAACTAAAACACCAAACTGTAGGAGTTTGGATTATGGAAGATATTGGGAAGGTGAGGAAGGGGACAAATTTGAGAGATATTTAAGAGATAACTCATAGACTTGGAGATGAGTGGAGTGAGGACAAATGAACTTATCTTTTCTAACTTGTTCAACCGGGTTTGGATGGTGGTGACGGTGAGAAGATGAACATTCTAAAACTGTTAGAAGATGAAGACAAGAAATTTGATCCTGGGTGTGTTGGATTTGAGGTACCTTTGAGACATCCAAGTGGAAAAGTTAAGGAAGTATTTAGCTACATGAGTCTTGTGCGCAAAGAAGTTTGGATTGGAGGGTACAAATTTGGGGATCATCAATACTCTGGATCTGATACTAAGATCCCCTAAGGAGAAGGTACAGAGCAGTGCTGTGTATGGAACTCTGCGGTAATAGAAATGTTTTGCATCAGTGCTGCCAATGATAGCTAATAGCCTCCTGTAGCTATTGAGATCTTGAAATGCCTAGTACAACTGAGGAACTGAATTTTTTATTTAATTTTACTTAATTAATTTAAGTTTAAAAAGTCTCATGTGGCTAATGGCTACCATATTGAACCGCATAGGTACCGAAAAGAAGACCTAGGCCCAGCCTTGAGTTCAGACATTTAACTGGATAAAAGACAGGTAAAGGAGAGATTGAAACAGTGACCTAACGGATGGAAAGAAAACCAGAAAAAGGTGTTTTTGAAGTAGCTTCAGTTTTATTCAGCTGGGCCAAGAGATGGAGAAATATGAAAGTTGAAGAATAGGCATGGAATGTGGTAATATATATTAGCCAAAAAAAAAAGGAGGGCAATAGGGTAGGAGAGGAATAAGGTTCCAGGAGATATCAAAATAATACATGTAACATTTGTAGAAACATTGTCAGGAGAGGTCTTCTTTAATCCAGTTAGTAAATATTTGGTTGTTAGATTTACCATGTCAGTTTAGAGACTGACTTTGAGGAAAACTGCTTCATTGGCAGTGCCAAGAAAGAATAACCCATCATTTTGCTCATTTCCCCCTTTTACCAAAGACTCAGTCCATTAAATGAATGTACTTAGAATTTTAGGACTAGGAGCAGCTTAGGTTATAGTTTCTCCAAGCCTCTCATTTCACAAATACCAAGATGTCCTTTAAGAAGTAAATTAGATTGTTAGACATTCAACTCTTCATATCTGCAGCAGTGGAGCATTTGAGGTATGAACCGTGTAGAACTTTTAAAATCACCTCCTTTTTTCACAATGAGTTTTAGATAAATATGCCGAACTCACATTCTGCCTGGCTGTGGTTTTTTACCAGCTAGCATTCTGCGTACAGATTAGGTCAATGTTATTTCCCTTGAGAAGCAAAGTGATTATCCTAGGACGGAAAAAAAAAAGTTACCCTGGAGAAGCTTGTTTATGCTGTAAATGTCATAATTTTGTTTTCTTACCTAATTCCATATCACATTCTTCTTTAATTAAAAGTACCATAAAGATTTTAAAGTCTTAGAATTAAACATTAATCAAAATTTAACTGTGCTTTTTCTCTAGCCAGTATTTAAATTCATTTGTAAATTGTCTTTGTAGATACAGCCAGTTTTTTTTTTTTATTTAAAGTTTTTATGTGTTGCTCATCCAAATGGTAAATTCATGACAAGTGCATTTAATCTAAACATAGTGTTTTATTCTCATTTTCCACTTCTACCTATGCAGGTTTTTATTATAAAGCCAGTCTAGGAAAATTTCTTCCAGCTCAAATTCCAAATTGGAAAAGTTTTTTCTTTTCATACTGATTTACTTTTCTACTTCTAATTCTGCAGGCTGTGACAATTTACAAATTTCACAGTTCAAAATTTTTATCAAATATTAATATAGGAAGTAAATAATTCTACATGATAACTTTATGGTTACAATCATGGACTCTAGAGTCAGACTGCTTAGAGTTGAATCTCAGCTTCACTACTTAATAGTTTTATGGTCTTGGGCTAGTACAACTTCTGTGCCTCGGTTTCCTTATCTGTCAAGCAGAGATAATGGTAGCTTTTTCATAGAAATATGAGGATTAAATGAGTTACTGTTGGTAAGGTGCTTAGAAACACATAAGTTCTAATACATAAATATATATGAATAAGTATTTAAAATTTATGATGTTTACTCGAAGTAGAGATAGTGATAGTGCTAAAGCAAACTTTGAAAATTGTATCTTTTATAAAAAAAAAAGTATGTGCACACTTTTTATTTTGCATTTTGTTTTGTTTTTGAAAGCATGTAAGTACTTACTTGTTTTGAGTGGCAACTAAGCACATTTTTCTGTTTCAGATTTTAGATTTTTCAAGCAGTTGTTACTATTATTATTTGGAAGATGGAACAACAGCCCAGACTAAGGATGATTCTTATCCTTCTTAAATTCATTCTTTTCCTTCCACTGGACCCTTTAAAACTAAGGAGTATCAATATACTACAGGAACTTATTGTCTGCATTCATTGTATTGTGCTATATTTTTATAAAAATAAAGGTTTAAAAAACCCACTGACACATCACACACGCACCTTAATGATTAGTTTCATTTACACACACACGCACACTTTATGGAGTTAAGTACTCTAGTGGTATATGTTTACTTTCCCCTTGCATTCCTAACTAAATTTCATACGTATATTTTCTTCACTATTAGTGATATCACTAATTTTTTGTCCTCAATTATATATCCTAATGATACTACATTTTTCCACTTTCAGAAGGGCATAATATAATTGAAAGTAGGTTTTTATAACAACGCTAGATGCCTGAAACTCAAAAAACCATACACATGGAAGGAATCTCAAAGGATTATGCAGTAGGCCTCTACTTTGAAGAACTGTGTAATTACTCTACCTTTGTTTGGCACACTTTTTAAAAAAGGATCTTCTTCTCTACTAAACACATTCTAGTCATTAGAGTCCTTACAACCATGGTATTGGACATGTAATAAACATGTAAATACTTACTTCTTACAACAATTCTGAGTTTTTGCTTCTTGTCCTATTCTTCAGAGGTTATGCTTACTCATAGAATGTAAGGTTATTTTTAGTCTTATTTTTGGAATGATTTCCTCTTGCATGTCACTATAGAGCCCAATTTCGAAGTACATGATTACGTTTATTACTTTCCTCTGGACGCTTTCCAAGTAATTTAATTTTCTTTTAAATACAGGCCCAACCTTTTAGATTCAATATTCCAGTTAAAAAAAGACTAATGATTATAAAGGTAAAGATCAATTTATACCAACCAAGTCATTGTTTTTACTTAAAACTTAGTTACTACATCTGACTTCCATTATGGCTGAGTATCAACTCTTCTTTTAGTCAAAAAGTATTTTCTTTTATTTTTTTAAAGAAATTTGAACCAAAAAAACCCACCTTTATTTCAGCCAATTTCTGAAGACATATAGTTCTGAAAAATAAATCATGAATTTCAAATTTATAAAAGTTCAAATAATAAATTAGGTATTTATTACTTATATTACTAATTACAAGAGTAATGTATAAGCAATATAGAAGTCATTTTAAAAAAAACAAAAGCAATTGCTCCATTATATAGAGGTTTTTCTTAGTCTTTTTTGTGACTGGCTTATAGCCACTATGCAGATGTTCTACAGTTATTTAATCTCTAGTAAATGTTTTAAGTAAATAAAGCAAGGTACATGGTAAATTAAAAAAAAAAAAAAGGGAAACAGTACTTATAATGCCAGCACTCAAAAGTAACATTTACCATTTGGCTTATGTTCTTTTATATATGTATATAGATATATTGTAGATGTTAGATATAAATAGATATAAAATATAGATATTTTTACAAATTATGTACTATGTATTTTATGGTTTTTAAAAATTACAAGAACATGAACATCTTTCCCCGTATAAATAAATACCTTGCAACTGCATGATTTCTAATGGCTTCATAATATTGCATCATTTGAATTTGTTATTTGCTGAATGTATTGTCTATTTTTTAACGTTTCCTTTTCTTTCTTTATAAATATGACAAGCAATGCTACATTGATATCTTTGTGCATATATCTTTCTTTGTAATTGATTATTTCCTTAGGATAAATTCCTGGAAATAGAATTGCTGAATATGTGTATTTAGAACTTTTGACATACATTTGCAAAATCGATTTCCAGAAAGGTTGTATCAATTTAATCTTCTGGCAGCATTGTATTTGAGTGCCAGTTTTTTACTGCTCTTGAAAATACTGAGTTCCTTCTTAATCTTTGTCAGTCTGCAAAAGATAGTTTTAATTTTTAGTTCATCGGTTGCTAGTGAGCATGAACTTTTTAAAGGTTTACTAATAATTTATTTATCTTTATTCTTGAATTGTCTGTTGATATCTATGGTAGACACTTGATAGATCCTGAAGTCTGGCTTCCATTCTACTTTGTTTTGGTAATAGCAGCCAAATGCTTTTTTTAGTGGGATGGGGCAATTACCTCTCTGGGCAATTTTGGTGGAACTGTATAGGACCTTGCCTGCCCCAAGCAAATTGTGAGCACATGACCAGATATGCCAGTCTGGCTCGCCTAAGAGTTTTGAGTATTGAGTGTTACAATGCAAAGTCAGAAAATTAAGTCCAGTTAGCTGCTAACAGCTCACTGCCTTATTCACTAGGAAGCTCCTTCACCCTGAGAGCCTCCTCAGGCCAGTGACTGCCTGAAGGTGCTATGCAAATGCCCTTGTCTCAGTTTGGAACACTCTGAAGGGCGGTCCCTGCAAACAACCTTGTAGAATTGACTGAGGCTTCAGTTGCAACTTCATTGTGAGTCTGCTTCTCCCTTTGCCAAGTCTTGCCTCCTTACTTCCTTAAGGGTGTATGTCTTGAGAGCACCAGCAAACATCTGCATGACTCTCCATCTTCATCTCCTTCCATTTACCCCAGTGGCAGCATTCAAAGATTGCTGTACTGTGGTTCCTCCTGAAGACCCTCTGGAATTATTTTTCTTGTCCTTTCAGAGTCTGGTTCTTCTTCCTTTTTAGCTTTATCTTATTGTCTGTTATTTAAGTTAACAGAGTTGGTTTCTGTGCCTTGCAACCAAGATTAGAATTAATAAAATGTTCTTTGCCACTTTTCTGGTGTAGGAGCTTTTTATGTATTATGGGCATAAACTTCAAATTAAATTTCTTTTCTCTCGTTTGTCAGTTGCTTTGTAGCCTTATTCATAGTGTTCACATTCAATTATTTAAGAAATTTATTGCAATCAAGTCTGTCTTTTTCTTTGTCGATTTTTACCTTTGATATAATGCTTAGAGAGGCCTTTGCAATAGCTAGATCATTTACATAAAATTAATATGTAGATATTTTTATTTTAAGCGTTCACTTGCATCCATTCCTTCTTCTGACATTTATTTTTCCTTAGGTATGAGGCAATAATTGGACTATTTTTTACAAATAATTTAATATTTATGTTAAAATCTGTTGAAACATTACCCTCAGATTTTAATGCTCAAGTAAAATAGGCGTTTATTTTTCAGCCAACAGTTCAGAAATGATATGCCTCAGACTAGATAGGCTGCTGTGCCATACTCATCAGAAGACCTCCATATCTAGGTAGTGGCTCTATCTGATTTAGGAATGAATATGAAAGAACTAATAATGAAGAAGGAATCAGAAATTCCAACTTCTCATCAGATTATGGAATCTGTTCTCAGAACTAGTACTGATTTTTACTGTAATGGTTTGGATATGGTTCCTCATTCAGCCTTTCTGTACTTTATTTCTTGATTAATGCCCAAACCTGGGAATTCATCCTGCAAGTCGGAGGATGACTCCTTGGAAACTAGAGTAAGATATCCTTTGGTATCATCGATAGAATATTGGTCTGTATGAATCATAGTTTTGAGACAGAAATGTATTGGGTGTCTTCTTTGTTTTATTTTTGTATTTTTTATGATACGTAATATACAGAGAAGTGTTTAAGACGTATGTACATTTTGATGAAAATTATAGAACAAATACCTATATCAATCACCATCTAGTTAAAAAAACATAACCCTACT
Organism: Tamandua tetradactyla; assembly: GCF_023851605.1. Taxonomy (NCBI): domain Eukaryota; kingdom Metazoa; phylum Chordata; class Mammalia; order Pilosa; family Myrmecophagidae; genus Tamandua; species Tamandua tetradactyla. Next base: position 6,456,952 of record NC_135346.1, on the reverse strand, counting down.
GAGAAGCCCTTATGTGTCCCCTTGTAGATGACTATGCTTTTCCTCCCAGACCCAGGTAATTGTGATAGTTATTTCCTTATTTTTTCTGTGTATATACCCCTAAAATTAATATAAATGGGTCATACTGCGTATTCCTTTTGCATCTTGCTTCTTTCTAGCATATTTTTGTACAATTTCATCCATGTTGTTGTATGTGTTGCAGAACATTTATTTTCACAGCAATATAGTATTACATTCTACAACTATAAAAACAGTTAATATGTCCATTCTACTGTTGATGAATTTTTGGTTTTGTTTTTCCTATTCTATTGCAAATACTGCACCTGTGAACATTTTTGTATGTCTGTCATAGTGAATATAAGTTTCTGTAGGGTATGTATCAAGGAGGATAATGCTAGTTTACACGGTATGTATTTCTTCACCTTCAGAAGATAATGACCAGAGAAGTTAGGATTTAACAAATGATTATCACTACTGAATCATTATATAGATAGTTCTTTGTTTCTAATGTATTAGAATAGCTAGAAGGAAATTCCTGAAATTGTAGAACTGTAACCCAGTTATTATACTTACTAACCTTTGAAATTTGCTCTAAAACTACTTGTTAAACTGAACTTTGAAATGTATCACTTTTCTGAATATATATCTCATAATAAAAGAGTTTTTTAAATTATGTAATGTAAAATGGGCATTTACAACTATGATTGTCAATGGAATTATTTTATCTGTGTGCAACTGTAAGTAGATAAGCTGGATCAGTAGAAATTGATATTAAATTGATTGTAAATTTCTGGGGGAGAAAAAAGGTAATGACCCACCATTTCCCCAACTGGTTGTACTGAGAATGGTATTATTTTTAAAGATCTTTACCATGTCTTCAAATATTTACTAATAGTTTCTCAAGAAAGGGAAAGAAAATAGTTATACTATGGTATTGGGTTTAACTATACAATACATTTTAAAATACTATCTGAAAAGATGGAAGCCCATTCTTTTCCAGTTATTGGTTTTAAAAAGGTACATCAATGTGGATAAAAATTCTTTATCATATATATTTATTGAATAATTGGTGCTTAATATTGTTTCTTTTTTTGTAATATTATTTGATGGTATTAAAAAACTATTTAAACATATATGTATAAATAAAACCATATATACACATATAATGAATAACTTAGTAATTATTGCAACTTTAGTACAAATAGGTATGTATATAAAGCTTAATTTCAAAAAGAAAAATGTATCATACATGGTAAAAACAAATTTAAATCAGGCAGAAAAGAATAAAATGAAAAAATAAAGTCCCTCTCCACTGATAATTCCTCTCTCTAAAGTTGAGCCTTGTTAACAGTTTCTTTTATATGCTCTCTGAAAACTAAAATTATGTTTTTCTTTCCATTAACATAAATGGCCCATAATGCACATGATATTTTTCACTTTCTTTAACAACGTGTATGATTTTATTTTTTTTATATATATATATTAAGCCAATTTAAGGAATTGGCTAACATGATTGGGGGGATTGGCAAGTCTGAATTCCATAGAACAGACCAAAATCCATAGGGTGGGGAAATTCTGTTAAGAATGGTGTTGAAGTCTCAAAAAGTCCAAATTCCACAGGGGAGGTCAGCAGATCAGAAACTCATAGAGAAGTCAAGGATGTACTCTTGAGTCAGGATTTATTTTGATTTCTGGAACCTTCCAACTAATTGGATGAGGCCCACCCACTTTATAAAGGGTAATATTCTTAAAGTCAATTAACTGTAATTGCTAATCCTATCTATAAAATATCTCCACAGCAGCATCTAGCCCAGTGTTTGAGCCAATACCTGGGTACATAACCTAGCCAAGTTGACACATAAAATTAATCATCATGATTATATAATAATTTATTTAACCAGTTACTGATTGATGAATATTTAGATCATTTCCAGGTTTTTGTTGTTACCAATAATGGATCACTAAATTTGTGGGAACATATAGCTTGTAATTTTTTAGAGCTTTTTCAATGGATAAATTCTTAGCTATGAAATTATGGTTTAAAGCATACAATTATTTTAAACTTTTGGCTAGTTATTGCAAAATTGTCCTCCAGAATTATCAATTTATATTTCTATCAACCACAACTTGCCAACATTGTATATTAACAGAATAGTTTATTTTTATCACTCTGATATAACCTGAATAATACTACTTGTTTTGGCTTACATTCATCTCCATAATTTTATCATTGACCATTTGGTTTTCTTTTTCTATCACCTGCCTGTTAGTACCCTTTGTCTACTTTTATGTTGAGTTGTTCCATTTTTTCCTTATTGATTTGTAAAATCTCACTGTAAATTAAATAAACTAGCTTTTTGTCTTATATGTGTTGCAAATATTTTCCCAATTTTGTGGCTAATTTCTATACTTTATAATATTTGTACATATATTTTAACATTCTCCATGGCTTCTAGATTGTATGTAACTTTCAAATTCCTTAATGCCTATTTCATGTTTTACTACCACTTGTCTTGTAAATTTATAAAGACAGCTAAATTTAGTTCAAGTATAACTCAAAATATCTGACATTTAAAGATGATCCAGATTTTCTAAAAGATTCTCAATTTCACAAAGCTTGTTTTCAATTAAAGCAGCTTGTTAAATGTACAAATAAATATTATTTAATCTATCACCTTATAAAACTTTTCTTATAAAATACATTTTTTTTAATTTTTACTGTTCCATTTATAATTCTGTGAAATGCTTAGCTGGCTCTACTTTTAGAAGTTAAATCGCAACTATAATACTTGTTATATCCAGTGGTTTTCTAGGAAAGTATTTTCACTATTGCTCTTAGAAATCAGTTAATCTGTTAGTCAAATGGCTAACAATAGGCCACAGGCAACATTCGTCAGCCTGTCGCTTTCACATTTACATTGCTCACAATAAAAATTTACATTAAATTTATGGGGAGGGTTCTAAAATCTATAACCTGTTCCTCAGGAAGCAGTCATACTTTTTTGAGTTCTTCTGAAGGTTTGTGTTAACAGAATTTCTAAAACAATATTAAACACTGGGTTTAGATTGATAATCTAGTATAATGATGAATTAGGCAACTTTAATCAATCTCCCTGCGGACAGCTTTAAAAGCTGCTTTAAAAAAAAATCTGTGCGTATATCTCAAACTTAAAAAAATAAGAAGGAATTAGCAGGCCAGGATCTGGGTGAGCATTGAGTCCTACGGAAATGGCCCAGTGATTTGAGTTGCTTTTTCCCTAAGGACACAAATGAAAAGACTGACCCCTAGTTTTGTAGCCTGGAGTAAGGAGTTAACAGGACAGAGATGAAAGTCCAGGGCCAAACAGAGATAATGGCAAACTACTTATCCAACATTATGTTGGGCCACCAAGAGTTGCCTCATAGAAGATGTGGAGAACCTGAAGGGACTACTTCCTAGTTTTAAGTCATTTCAGTTCCAGTGATTGTTCCGAGGTGATTCTGCACTGCTACTACTGCCAGGAACTTGGAAGAATTAAATGTAAATCCCCTCTAGAGGAAAATAATAGCATCCTAGGCCTCAAATTATTTCTGCAATTTTGCATTAAGAGGCAGAAAATCTGTTACACACACCTGCACACACATACATACTGTATATATATGCAGTAGAAGCAGACATATGGGAGCTGTACTTATGTAAGTGGAATCATACAATATCAGGTTACACTTCCTACTTTTCAGGCTAACAAAAGACAAGATTGTAAATTTTTAAAATTTCAAAAGAAGTACATGAAAATTCTAGAATTGAAAATATAACAGCAGGGTGGGCCACAGTGGCTCAGCAGGCAAAGTACTGCTCTGCCATGCTGGAGACCTGAGTTCAATTCCCAGTGCCTGCCCATGCAAAAAAAAAAAAGAAAGAAAATATAACAGCTTAAATGAACTCAATGGCAGCTACTGATGGAAAAGAGAATATAGGTTAGAAGAAAATATATAGAATGAAGCATGTAAAATTTAGATTCAGTTTGAGAAATAATAAAGTATCTAGAATAATCCTTGGAAAGTCCCAGAAGGCAGAGAAGAATAGGCCTGAAGCAATATTTGAATAATGAATGAGAACTTTCTAAAACTAATAAAGACATCAGACCTTAATTTCTTCAAGATGACTAGGAAACCTAAAATAAATTTAGGCCTACATCAAGGCAAAAAAATGCAGTGCAAATGTGGAAAACTATAAAAAAGGAAAAAAAAAACACCTTAAAGCCACCAGAAGAGAAAGACAAGTGATTTTCAAAAGTGAAATTAGTCTTAGAGCTGACTTCTTAATAAAAATAAATAAGCCAGAAGATAATGGAATGACATCTTCAAGTTGCTGTAGGAAATAATTGCCAAGCTAAAATTATATACCTAATGAAAATATCCTTTGAAAATGCAGACAATTTTCAGATAAACAAAAATTGTGCGAATTCATCAGTATCAAATCTGGGCTAAAGGAAATACTAAGTGGAGTTCTTTAGACAGATGTAAAATAATCCTGTCTAGGTGGTTGAAGATGTAGGAAAGAAACAAAAGCAATTAAAGTGGTAAGGATGTGGGTAAATTACAAAAGAATATTGGAAGTATAAAGCAATAATAACCTCTTGGGTTTAATTATAGAGAGAATTGAAACACCTGTCAGAATGGCATACCCAACAGAAGGGTGTTAAAAGAGTTAAAGTGTTCTAAAGAGCTTGCCTTGCCTGGAAAGAGGGTGAATCTGTTCAATAATATTAAGACATTACTAAATCAAGGATAAATGTTTTAATCTTTAGGAAAATTATAAGAATACTGAAAGAGTATTTAAACTCTAGGTTAATACGAGGGTGTTTTAGTTTCCTTGTTGCTAAAGCAAATACTAATGCAGTGGGGTGGCTTAAACAATGGGAATTTGTTGGCTCATGGTTTTGAGGCTGAGAAAGTCCAAACCAAGGTGTCATCAAGACGATGCTTTCTTCCCAAAGACTGGTGTTCTGGGGCCAGCTGCCAGTGATCCTTGATCCTGGGTACCCGTGTCACATGGCCATACAGTGGTGGTCTACTGGCCTCTCCATTCTCTTCCAGATTCCACTGGTTTTCAGCTTCTGGCTGCTCCCTCTGTGCCATTTTCTATCTGCCTGACTCTCCTTTAAGGCCTTCAGTAATAGAAATAAGATCCATGCCTTTGCCACACCTTATCTGAAGTAACCTCATGACAGTAAGTCCTCCTTACAATGAGTTCGCACACACAGGAATGCATTAAGTTTAAAAACGTGTTTTTCTGGGGTATATAGCTCTAAACTACCACAAAGGAAAAAATGGAATAAAAAATCAAATAGAAAATAAACTAAGAAAGGAAAGATAAGACAATAGCACTTTACAAAATGGGAAAGTGCAATGGTGGCTCAGTGGCAGAATTCTTGCCTGCCACGCTGGAGATCTGGGTTTGATTCCCAGTGCCTGCTCATGCAAACAACAACAAAAGAAAAGATAAATTTTTGCAAAATGATAGATTTAAACACAAATATATCAGAAATTATATTAAATGAAAATGGACTAAATGCCTCATTGAAATACAAACTCAAGGCTATACTGCTTGCCAGAGTGATATTTTAAAGGTAGAAGCAGATTGAAAATAAAAGGATAGAAAAATATGCAAACATGACCAAAGGTATGCTAATGTGGCTGTCTTAATATGAGATAAAGCAGTTTAAGATGAAAAACATTATTAGAAAAGAGATGATTACAAGTTTTAATCTACCATGAAGATATAAAATTATATATATGTAATTATATAGCCTTAAAATACATAAAGCATAAACTGATGGTACTAGAAGGTAAACTAAATAAATCCATAATCCTAGTGAAAGATTTTTTTTTGTTATAGAAAACAAAAAATTTCTCATTTTAACCACTTTTAAGGTTACACTTCAGTGGTATTAATACATTCACAATACTGTGCTATCATAACCATTATTTAAACACACTAAGTGGCCGTCTTCCAGCCCTTGCCTACTCACCTCCTTTTGCCCTCTTATTTGTGTTCAGGTATTTGGTGTTGCCGTATTTGTTTGTGTGAAGGTGTCTGTGTGTTTCCATTTCCCAAGAGACCGCTGTCAGCCCAGAGGAGACATTATATATCACCCAGGCCCAGCTATTTTGCTGGGGAATAGGGATTGTTTGGTGTTCTAGACTGCTAGCTGCCAGAATGTAATAAAACAGAAAAATAATGGCTTTTAGAAAGGGGAATTTAATGTTACAAGTTACAGTTCTGAGGCCATGAAAATGTCCCAATTAAAACAAGTCTATAGAAATGTCCAATCTAAAGCATCCAGGGAAAGATACCTTGATTCAAGAAGGCCAGTGAAGTTCAGGGTTTCTCTCTCTGGAAAGGCATATGGCAAACACAGTCAGGGTTTCTCTCTTATCTCGAAGGGCATGTGATGAACACAGCATCGTCTGTTAGCTTCCTGTCCAGGCCTCTTGCTTCATGAAGCTTCCTGGCGGCATTCTCCTTCATCTCCAGAGGTCGCTGGCTTGTGGACTCTGTGGTTCTCTTGTCATTGTCATGGTTCTGTGGCTCTCTCCTCATTCTCAGAGGGGCACTCCAAAAATGTCTCCTCTTTTATAGGATCCAGGTAAACTAATCAAGAATGGGTGGAGACATGTCTCCATGTAATCAAGTTTAATACCCCGACTGATTGAGCCACATCTTCATGGAGATAACCTAATCAAGCTTCCAACCTATAGTTCTGAATAGGGATCAGAAGAAATTGGTGCTCTCACAAGATTGATTAGGATTAAAACATGGCTTTTCTAGGATCCATAAATCCTTTCAAACCAGCACGCTTGGTGAATGCTTTTTGCTCATTGACAAGATCCCCCTCCCCTGCAGTGTATAAAAACCTAATACTCAGGTATCACAGGTGTTCTTCATCTGAGATGAAGCAGGGCATGTGGAGCTGCCACCTTCTGATGCTGACCCAGGGAGTTGGCCTCCCTGGGAGACCAGCAATTATAGGATCTCTTCCCCTGCTCTCCTGGGCTGTGTCTGCTGTGTCAGTAATAGAGTGGTCGTTTGCTGAAAGTCTATGTTGTGCCTGAGCCTTTGTTCCAACAACACGCCATACAGCAACTCACTCCATGTGAGTTTGGCAGATTTGCAGGATGTAATTTCTAAAATGAAACTATTTAAAATAGCATTTTACAAATATCATGTTGTATTAGTCTACTTAAATCTGTGCAACCTCTATGCAGATAACTGTAAGATTTTATTAGGAGACATTTGAGAAAACCTAAAGAAACAGGCATATACCATGTTCATAGATTGGAAGACCACAATGTTATAAAGTAGTTAATTCTTCCTGAATTGGTCCATAGAGGCAGTGAACATCCTATCCAGCATGTTTCTTTTTTTTGGCACTGGGTGGGGGACGGGGTAAGGGAAATGTATAAATGATAAGCTGATTCTAAAATTTAATTAGAAATGCAAAAGGGGAAGAATAGAAAAAAATGCACATGAAGAAGAAGATGGAAGGACTTGCTTAAATGGATAGCTTACGTTATTATACGGCCAGTGTAATTACATGAGCTATTATCACAAGGATAGAAAATAGACTTCTGAAATAGAGATCCCAGAAATCCACCCACACATATACACTTGATTTTCAAAAAAGAAAACCTGTCACTGCAATATAGTGGAGAAAGAAGGGTCTTCTCAAATATGGTATTGCAAGATTGGGATTTCCACATGGAAAAAAAACTACATGAAAGTCATAAGTTGAGTATTAGATCTAAGTATGAATGTTCTATCAACAGCAGAATGAATAAATTGTCATACGATGAAATATACCACAATGAAAATAAATGAACTGCAGCTACACGCAAGAACATGGATGAATCTCATATATAAAGTCCGAAACAGGAACTGTTTACAGCATTTGGGCTTGGTGGTAAACTATAAGGTAATATAAGGAACTGATTACCATAAAAGTCACAGTAGAGGACAAGTAATGATTGGGAGATGAAACAAAAGGGCCTCTGGGTCTCTACTAAAATTCTATGGATAGTGGTTATACATGCTGTTTTGTGCGTTTTTCTATATATGTTAGTGTTTTAGTTTTTTTTTGACTGCTTAAGCAAATACCATGCAACTGATTGGTTTAAACAATGGGATTCGGTTAGCTTACAGTTTTGAAGCTGAGAGGAAGTCCGAATCAAGGTGTCATCAAGGTGATGCTTTCTTCCCTAACACTGCATTCTGGAGCTGGCTGCCGGTGATCCTTGGTCCTGGGCTCCTCTGTCACATGGCAATAGACTTGACTTGTTCTTTTTTGGGTTCTGTTGAATTTCAGCTTCTTGCTTCCCCTGACTTTCTCTCTGTCTGAATTTACTCCACTTATAAAGGACCCAGTAATTGAGGTGGGTCACGCTGTAACTGAAGTAACTTCATCAACTAGTCCTCCTCACGATTGGTTCACACCCACAGGAATGGATTAAGTTTGAGAACATGCTTTTCTGCAGTACATACAGCTCCAAATCACCGTAGTTGGATTTCACAACTAAAAAAAAAAGATTTCAAAACCATAATTGGGAGACAGGGGTAAAGGTATGAGGCTATTTTATGACTTCAAAAATTAGCTCTGATTTAACAAAAATGTTAAATTCTGTTTGTTCAGAGTACAGGTCTGGCTAGCCCTACTTTCATTTTAGCACATGAAAACTCAGATGTGGTCCTGGGCCACCAGAAATAACAAAAGACATTCCTATCACAGGAAATTCCAGAGATGCAGAGATTACCTCCCAGGAACTAAAGACAAAGACTAGCCAAGTTTTTCACTATACTATAGTACTCATGGGAAATATATGCTACCTCAATCTCCCAACTCCGAAGTAACAAATTTTAAGTTTTCTCTTTTTGATCAAACACTTATATATGTGATGGGGAATCTTCTCATATTACAAAGGGAGCGTGTTGAGCCATTATTCTGTAGCTTCCTTCGTTCACATAACTTACAGTTAAATATATATATATTTTAAACAATGGCAATAAATACTAAAAAAGTAAAGCACCCTGGAAATGTGTCATATTAGTTCATTCCAACTGCTTTCGCTGGAGGCAGGTAGTAAAATTTACCCTGAGTTGACTTCTTGTGACACACAGTAAACTGTTGCTACCTACTCCAGGGCTTTGCAAGTTGCTTTGCTTTCTTGCGTTTATCAAAAGGGTTTTCTTTCTGTCTTTGAACCCCCATTCCACTTCCCCTCTACCCCCATTCTCAGGGTATTCCTCTTTTAACTCTTATCGTCTAAGTAGCAGTTGATTCTCCATGACGCTGGCTGGCTGCGTTCTTTCACAGCTGCTAGCAATAGCTGTTCAGAGGCCACTTATTAAGTTGTACAAAGTTGGGGCCTGTTTGAGGGTTCAGAGACATTGTCCTGTATATTGTGCCCTCAATTTCCTCATTGCTAACATGTGACAAACTGCAAATCTTACTCATGCTGGATTCTTTTACCTTTAGTCAGTTTTCCAATTGTATATAAGGAATTTATTCCAATGATTAAGCATACTAACCTTAAAAACTGGTTTGTGAAGAAAGTAAAATAAAGTTAAGTGCTTCATTTAGCTTTACTTTTACCGAATAATTGGAGTAAGCCTTGCCATCATCTAAATAACATAGTAACTGCCCAAACATTCAGAATTAAGACATAAAATAGTAGGTTCTTGGAAGAACAGCTTTTAAGATTTGACAGCTCACATGGGCTATTAGAGCCTCTATACCCAATATGAACAATTTGGTGAATTGTTACCATCATAGACTCTGGGACAATAAGAATCTTGTATTTGAATCTTGACTCCTGGTTCTGTGAACTTGGGCAAGTTTCCTACCTCTAAGAGTTTGTATTGGTTTGCGAAAGCTGCCAGAATGCAATATGGCTTTTAAAAATGGAATTTATTAAGTTACAAGTTTACAGTTCTAAGGTCATTAAAAATGTCCAAACTAAGGCTTCAGGAGAAAGATACCTTGACTCAAGAAAGGTCAGGTCCAGAACACCTGTCAGGTGAGAAGGCATGTGGCTGGCATCTGCTGGTCCTTTGGCTTCTTATTTCAAACAATTTCCCCAGGGATGTTTTCTTTCTGCAACTCCAAAAGTCTGGGTTTCTTGTTGGCTCTGTTGGCTCTGTCAGTTCAGAAGCTTTAGTTATCCCTCTTAAAGAACTCTAGCAAGCAACCCACCTTTCCATGGAGATCTCCATGGAAACCACCTAATCAAAAGTTACCACCCACAATTGCGTGGGTCACATCTCCATGCAAACAACTTAATCAAAAAGATCCCATCTAACACTATTGAGTCAGAATTAAAGAACATAGCTTTTCTGGGGCACACAACAGTTTCAAACCAACACAGAACTTAAATTTCCTAATCTCTATGATAAAATGAGAATACTTACCTCATGGGGTGACTGAGAGAAATAATTGAGGTAACCCAAGTGAAACTCCTAGCACTGAACTCAAAAAATATTCATTTTTCTTCTTATAAATACTTGAAAATTAGTCTTTCCACCTCGACACCAGTAACAGGTGGAAAATTATAGTGATTTCCAGTTCTAACATTGATCCATTTAACAGATCTCAGCTGTTTAAAATCTCACAACTTTACTGAGCAATTCATGAATGGACAGCATCACATTCAGTAAGTAGAAGGGAGTTCTCTCACGGAAGTAGAAAGGGAAAGCTTATATAGGGCAAATACAGAAGCAAGCGAGGAAATGTTCTGTGGGCTGCCCTTAGGTTTCCACTTTATATGGTGTCAGTGAGCAGTCTCACAGATTGGGAGGCAGATACGCATTGGTTAAGATGGTACGTTCCATCTGATAAACTATTTCTCCTGGACCAAAACTGGCTTTTCACCGGGTGTTGCTTATTTGCAGTTCTGTAAAGTGCATTCTATTGTTCCATTTTTTTCAGAAAGCCCCAGCAGGTCAATTGTTTTTTGTCTTCTGGAAAGTTCTTTCTAGGAAAGCAGTCTCTCCCAGCGATACCCAATGCAGGTGGCCATTTGATTTTACTTAACATAGCCAGTCTTTTAAATTCCTTGATTGGCATTTCTTATATAGAATCACTTGTTGATTCAGCCCTTTTAAACTCATATTCAACCTAACAGTTCCACGTCTATTTCTTCCCGATTGTTAAACTTCCCTTAGAATTCACTGCAGTTGTTCTAAGTAATTTGAATGATTTAGGGAAAATTAACATCTGCTAAAATCTGTTCCTACCTTTCCTAACTTCCCCTTGGTTTCCCATGAATGCTCTGGGATGCCACTCAGGGTTTTTTGTTGTTGTTTTTGCTTTTTTAAAACCCGTGTATTCTTCACCTTTTTTAGCTTCTTGGCCTTAAGAGGCAAAATGAAAGTGACATCTTTGCTTTTATAATCCTCTCATCTCAACAGTTATCTGTAATGTGTAGCAATTATAGGGCCACTACGTATTAGTGGGAAAAATGCACTGCAAAAAATACTTCTTATCAATGGAGATCACATTTTTTTTCTTGCCAGTTGATCATGTTGCTTTTACATGAGGTCTCTAGAGTGGAGAAAATCCTGCTAAATTTAGGAAACAGATAATTTTGATCCTAAGTTATATTTCTTGCAGGAGGTCTTTAACTTCTCTTCAAATTGGCTTGAAGCATATAAATTGTCAATGTTATCTTTTGCTGCCTAAATTCACCGGATATTAGTTTACTGCTTGGAAAAACATTGCTACTAATAAAAATATCTTAGGTTTTGTCTTTATATAAACACAGTGGAGTATAAACATGCTTATATATTCTCCACTTTAAACTGGCAAACATTTCAACTGGTTATTTGACATAGAAATATTTTACATTTCATATTCAGAGATTGAGTTGACAAAAGAGGAAAATATTGAATGCCATCCACTAAAGACTGCTAAGTTTACAGTCTGGTGGGCCACAAGGGGGAGTGAATCCTAGAACTCAGAGCCCATCACTGATTCTACGCTGGAATAAAATGAGGTCAACATTCATTTAACCAACACCAGTTGGCCAAACAGCTTGGAAAAATGCACAAGAAAGAACTAGTTTGTCAGCTTTGGGAAATATGACTTTTACAAAGAATTGTAATAATTCCTATCAAATAAATGATTAACTGACTTTAAAGCCAAGTCATTAATTAAGTATTTTTATAATAGAAAGTTAGATTCTAACTATGAAATGTTAGAGATTAACTCTAAAGTCAGTCTTTGTGGATGTGGAATTTGTTGCTGGTTTAATAGCAGCTATTACAATGCAGGTGTGCTAGAAGACCTCTTTCCTGAGTTTCTATATCTCCAGGAAAGAATAACATTTAAAGCATTGCCAATCCAAATCAGAGCATCATTTTATGATAAAAAGATAATGACTCAGCTCTACAACCATAATTACTTGGGTAATTCAGAGTAAGAAGCACTAATTTTTCTAAATTGCCAACATAATTGAGGGGTTAAGGAGTCAATTAGCCCGAATTATCCTCATTGGTTAACTGCACATTTCAAATTTACATGATAACTGTAAGCCCATACTTCACAATTTCAAAGCTTATTTTGAAGAAAGTGGCCTCTGTGAAGCCTTGAAATATATTACTCAAAATAGAGAAGCTCATGATCTAAAAGTACTGAATTCTAATTAGCATATATTTTCCTGTTTGATGTGATCTCAAAGATCCTGATTACTTTTAGTGTAATATATTTACTGTTGATGGTTTAATCCATAGCACTTTATTTTCTCTAGCTAATAGATGAGTAATCTGAAAATCTATCCTCTTAGCAGTTCTCAAGACAGAGAATTCAGGAAGGGGCTTGATTTCTAAATGACTGATAGTCCATTGTCTGAGTAGAAGGAGTTCGATTTAAAGGAGCTCTACTTGGAGTCTGGTTAAGGCAGGTGGCTAACCATGAAAGACTGACTAGAAGTAACACTTGGGTGGCCAATCCCTAAACAAAGGTTCTCCCTGCTGGCCTTCCAGTAGGGCTAGGCAAGACTCTCATTTCTTTTGGGATATGGAGCAGAATGGAACTAAGACCAAGACTGAAGTTCCACTAAACAAACCAGCACCAGGGTCTTAGGACCAAGGCTGAATTCAATCATCGTAAGTATCAAGAATTCTTGGCTCCCCAGCTTACCCCAAACCTGCTTTTCTGCCTTTTTCATTTCAATAAATAATACCACTGCCAATCCTCCTTCGGCTTCCCAAGCCAGGCCTATTATTTTATCCTACAACCTAAACGATCTGCTCTAAAATTTAATTGCATATTAAAACCATAGCAAAACTCATTAGCACCTAAAGTGGTTGCACTGCTTGAAGGGTAAAAGGAACTAGTTTTACAAACATGAGACTCATCTCCATACTTTTATTTTGTCCTGAGGGTACAACGATGGGAGAAGAGGATAGGTGTACTTCCCTGGAGACTTATTAGACCTTCCTTCTAATGTGATAAATATAGGAGGAAATTCCATATGAAAGCAGCCAAATTGTTCATTTCCAGCAGACAAGTAACTGCTAGAAAACATATTTCTCTGAAGGAAAGGATAGTGTAATTCTCAAGCAAAAGAAAAATAGTGGGCTTCGTTTTCAATCAGTCATTACTGGTTGGTTGGTTGGCTTTACTGATTGCTTGAGCCCTCTGGCAGAAATACTAAAGTGAAAATTTTACTGGCATATAGTCACCTTTATCAGATCTGAAAAAAATGAATCACTGACATGACTCATAAATCAATCTTCACCTTATTCCTTTGATTGAAGGGAAATGAAGGAATGCTGAGATTTTGACACGATCATGGCATGTGCCCCAAATGATCCCATATTCCCAATTTTCAATAATCAGCCAAGTATGGACTTGTTTTCTTACTAATGCCATCAAATTCCATTCCTAATTAATCCCCAAAGTTATCATTTTGTGATAGAGAAACTGTATTCAAGATTGTTGAATAATCACTTATAATCTAAATGTCCCACTTAGTAGCAGGCATTGTGAGTAACGGAATTCATTAAATATATTATTTTGTTTTGTTGTTTTAGTTTGGTTTTTTTTTATTTTTTTATTTTTTTTTTGTATGCTGTATGGCAGGGTCACATTTCATTATTTTTCCATGTGAGCATCCCATTACTGTAGCACCATATGCTGAATGTTTGTTTTTTCTTTTGCGGGGGAGGCGGGGAGTACATGGACCAGGAATCGAACCTGGGTCTCGTGCATGGCAGGCGAGAATTCTACCACTGAACTACCCTTGCAACCCCCCCTCCTTTAGTTTGGTTTTTAATGAGACTCAAGATCCCACCCCACCCCCACTTCCCCAAATGTTTTTATATGTGCCAGCCCTTGGGGTAGGTACAATGAAGAGTAATCTGCTTGAATAGAGACTGTTTTTTTAACCCTCCATTTTTTTTTCCTACGAAAGCATTTTTCAGCAGACTCCACCAAAGAAGCAATGGAATCATTCTTGAAAGGGTAAAGGTATTTATCTTTGAGGGATATGATTACAGGTACTTTTGTGTTTCCAAGCTCTTAATTTCTTTTACAGAGAGAATATTTAATTTTTTATAAGTAGAAAAATGAACACTATTTTAAAAAGCGATGGACAAAGTTTTATAGTACATTTTTCACAATAGTGTGCTTAATGAATATTTGTTAAATTAATAATTATTTTTCAAGTTCTCTAACTCTTCTCCTAGTTCCTTTAAAACATAAAAGATTGTTTTCTTCTTTCAAGCGAGAAGAAAAAACCAAGTTTCCCCTAGGGCAGGTATTCTGTTAACTTTATCTTCAGCATTTGAAAATCACCGATGAGTAATTAAAGAACCTGATAAACTCTGTGATTGTTATATTGTACCCAGAGGATAAAGAAGATGAATTTGCTTTCCGCTCCTCATTTTGAACATTCTAGAAATAAGTATTATTGCATGTAGTCCATAAATATAATTTAAGTGTCATCATCTGTCTTGTACTTAATATATACTTGCTACGTATCTTCTAACATTTCTTGATGGACTAGAATAGAGAATGCAAACTATGTCTAAGTTGTGGGATATAAAGACAACATGTAATGAAAACCAATCTTAACTTACTTCAACAATTTGTCTTTATCCAGGGGTAAAAAATTTTAATGCCTTTTTTTTTCCATGGTGTGGTCAAGCTCCAGAACCTGCATCTCTGGTATGGCAGGCGAGAATTCTGCTACTGAGCCACAGTTGCGCCACCTCAGGGGTAAAAATTTTAAATCATAGTTTGTAAGTTCAGCTTAGTTGGCTGGACTGTGAGGGCTAATGGGTGTGAGTGCAGTGTTCCAACCTAAGATAGTCTACTTACCTTCCTTATTTCTTTACTATGCAACTGTGATGCTTAACTGGTTAGGCTTCTGACATGGATGTGCCATGATCTCAAGGGAAACCAGACAGTAG
Organism: Tamandua tetradactyla; assembly: GCF_023851605.1. Taxonomy (NCBI): domain Eukaryota; kingdom Metazoa; phylum Chordata; class Mammalia; order Pilosa; family Myrmecophagidae; genus Tamandua; species Tamandua tetradactyla. The sequence goes on along the minus strand of NC_135346.1, from coordinate 6,441,501 downwards.
AAACATAGTACCTCCTAAGAAAACAACCCAAAATACATGGTTTAATAATGGTGGGGAATGCTTTGACATCAATATTGGGGGCACAGCCAGGGAGGAATGGTGGTAGTTGTTGAAAAGCTTCCAGAGAAGAGAATAGATGGTACAAATTCTATAAAAGCAACTCATTTATTGAGAGAATTGAACTGAAAAGATTCAAGCTTTTCACAACATAAGGAAGTTGAGTGTGACTGAATGATTCATTTAGCAAATATTTTAATTCTACTTTGTAGACATACGCCACTGAGACATTTAGAGTCCTATTGAGGAGACAAGAGGCATACACAAGCAAATTAAATAGAGTAACTCATATAGTTTTTTATAAGCCACTCAAATACTCTTTGTCCCATATTTTCTCCAACAACTGTTTCAGTAGGTTCCTAGGTGTAACTGGACAACACTCACTTAAGCCCCAAACACCTCTTATCACTTCCTGGCCAGGACTCCTCTAATACTGTGGTGTTGGCAAGAAGAACTGCACAGACTCATGCAGATGAAATCAGGAAGCACAGGGGAGTCATTGCCATCTTTAATCAGTGTTAAAGGCCATCGTTAAACAAGGGGGGACAAGAGTTTACGAATACTTATTTCCCCCTTCATCTCCCAGTTGTATTTTCTGAGATGAATTTCATATGGTGTATTAGGAGATCCTGGTGAAACCTAGCACCAGTTACTCTAGCAGGGCCAATTCAGTAAGACATCCTTGAAATGGTTCTCCCTCCTTCTCTGTCCCACTTGCTCAGGCTTTCAATCACCCTTCTTAGGATCACTCAAATAAACTACCAATAAGCACCTATGTCTCAGCTCTCCTTTTGTGGAGACCCAAGCTCAGGTGCGAGGCAAAGAGAAGTCAATGTGACAATAAGGCCATAGCCTAAGAAAGGAAATTGCAAAAAGAAATAGATTTGAGAGATTTTGTGAAAGAACTTAGTAATTATACAATGAAGGATGAGAACGATTCAGCTTGGAGGGAAAGATGATAAGTTTGTTTCCAGATCGGGCCAGACCTAGTTTTGACTAGGATTCAGGAATCAAGTAAGAGTTGAAATCTCCAGGGTGAATGAGTTGTCTAAATGAAGACTATGCAGAAATTACCAGTGGGTCATAGGCTGCATTTTAGATTATGGTCAGATTTCAGGGGGTGGAGAAAATGCAGTTCAATTCCACTATAAAGTCAGAGACCTGACTGAAGGGGTGCAAAATGGAAATAAATAATAGACAGTGAGGAAATAGAGACAGTAATGTAGATGGCTTATTTTACAGTCCAGCACAGAGGGAGACAGTTCACTCTTAGCAAGCAACAAGCTAGTTGGGACTGAAAGGAAGGAGAGATTAGAAGAGTGTAGATTCAAGTAAAGTATTCTTTTTTCAGGATTTAAAGCTAGTAGAGAGAAATTCTGTATGAAGAATCCGGAGTTCATTTTATTTTCAAATTAATAATATTAAAATTATGTAGAAAATCTGAGACTTATCTTACTTCCATGCACTTATGCCTTTTATATTTAGGAATACTCATTTTTAATAAAAGAACACTCATAAGAGCTTTCTCTAAGATGTCGGTGCACAGAAAGGCATCATTGAAAGATACCTCTCTTCCAGAAAATATTAGAAGAATTCCACTTGAATAAATATTGCACAAGTCAGTGCCTACTTTTGCATACCCATATTTGTGTTAAGCTAATCCTAGTTTCCAAAAAAAGATTTTTGTGCTGTTGAAAAGCATTTCTGAAATCCTGCCAATCCCATCTTGTGATTGAAGTTCTTTGGTATGAAACAGGTTAGAAGGGGTGAGATGCCAAGCAGGTAGTTGGAGTTTGATTTTCATGTCTTAGGTTGGAATGAACCACGGTTTAGGTCCCCTGTGTTTCTGTATTCCATATGCAATTAGATAATTTTCTACTTTTCCATTGAATATTTTCTTTTTCTCCCTTTCTAACCTTCAGCTTCATATATTCGTGACAATTGATCAGTGTGCTTAGAGAATACATTTTTCCTCCAGGGTATGTTTTATCTATTGGATTTACATTTGGGATTACGTAGTTACTCTAGGAGTGAGATTGGTGACAGAGGCAAATTGCCCACTGAGAATGAGTGAACTTTGCAAACCACATATTGCTTATCCAATTAGTTGTTATAAGCCTGTTGTTTATCTATATAATATTATTGTGACAATCAAATTATAATTCATTTGCAAGAGAATTTTTATTGTTTCACTCATGACCATGTATTATCTGGTTTAATTGATATTAAGCTATTGCTGAATTGTATGACTCTTTCTCTCTCTTTTTTTTACAGCTTTTAGTTTTGCTTAACTTGTGGAGTATGCTAGCAAACATTATTTTAATTTTCCTTTCAGTGTGAAACTATATTTTCTTTTTTTAAATTGTAGTACCGTACATATATAGCATAAAATTAGCCATTTTAACCATTTTTAAGTGTACAATTCAGTGGCATTAATTACTTTTCAATGTTGTAAATGGCATCACCACCTTCCATTAATAAAACTTTTTCATCATCCTAAACAGAAAACCTTTACCCATTAAGCAGTAACTCCCCATTCCTTCTTCCCATACCTCTTGCTAACCTCTAATCTACTTTCTGTCTTTATGAATTTGCTTATTCTAGATATTGCATACACATAGAATCATATGATATTTGTTCTTTTGTGTCTGGCTTATTTCACTTAGCATAAGGTTTTCAGTGTTTATCCATGTTGTAGCATGTATCATAATTTCATTTCTTTTTATGGCTGAATAGTATTCTATTTTATGGTGAGAACACACATTTGTTTATCCATTCATCTTCCAATGGGCATCTGGATTGTTTCCATCTTTGGGTGATTGTGAGTAATGCTGCTATAAACATTGGTGTGCAAATACCTCTTTGAGAGTCTACTTCCAATTCTTTGGGGTCATTGTACCTAAAAGTGGAATTGCTGGATCATATTCTATGTTTAACTTTTGAAGAATTGCCAAAATGTTTTCCACAGTGACCCCAATATTTCACAATTCTACCAGCAATGCGCAAGAGTTTCAATTTCTCTACAGTCTCACCAATACTTATAAATTTCCATTTTTAAAATAATAACCATCCTAGCAGAAGTATAAAGTGGTATCTCTATTTGTTCTTTTTTTTAGGGGAGGTAGGTGCATGGCCCAGGAATCAAACCTGGGTCTCTGGCATGGCAGCTGAGAACTCTACCTGCTGAGCCACCCTGGCCTGCCCTCTGTTTATTCTTAATACACAGGAAATACAAGTTCTTTATTTAAAACAAAGACAAGCACACTCAAAGGAAAAATTAAAAATTTTGCAATCCCATAATTCAGAGGTAACCACTGTTGACATTTTAGTTTATATGTGGCCATGATTTTTGTTGTCTCTACATGAATAATTAAAAACAAAAATGGAGTCAGATAGGACAGAATCTTCCCAAACTTGCTTTTCTTATTAACATTATCATAAAGATATACTCCTACCCTAATATTCCCCTACAATACAATTTAATTGGGCACAATATGGATATACCAATCCCCTGCTGAGAAATGTTTAGAATATTTCTAATGCTTTGATAAATATCTGAATAGTTAAATATTTCAGAATTTCCTTTAGTTAATCCTTTAGAAAATGTTACTACAGTATTTCTGTATTAGATAGAATTATTATTTTCAAGTAACAGAAGCCCACTTTAGCTTAAACAAAAAAGGGACATATGTAGGAGAACACAGGAATATCATGAGGGGCATAAGAACAAAGACAGAGTGGAGACATTGTCTCTCTTCTTTAAAAATATTTTTATTGATAAAACTACATACAAACACAAACATTCTTAGCATACAAACATTCCATACATGGTGTATAATCAATGGTTCACAATATCATTACATAGTTGTGTATTCATCACCATGATAATTTTTTGGAACGTTTGCATCACTCCAGAAAAAGAAATAAAGAGAAAAGGAAAAATCTCATAGATACCATACCCCTAAACCCTCCCTCTCATTGACCACTAGTATTTCCATCTACCTAGTTTATTTTAACCTTTGTTCCCCTTTTTATTTGTTTATTTTTTAATCCATATTTTTTGTAGAGGGAGCATTAGACACGATGTTTTCACAATCACACAGTCACATTGTAAAAGCTATATCATTATACAATCATCTTCAAGAAACAGGGCTACTGGAATACAGCTCTACAGTTTCAGGTACTTCCCTTTAGCCACTCAAATACACCATAAACTGAAAAGGGATTTCTGTATAATGTGTAAGAATAACCCCCAGGATAACCTCTCAACTCTGGAAACATTCTCTCTGGACTTCTATATGTACTTGTCTCTGCACTTATAATTCATTTCCTTTCTTCACCTAACTTCCTCTGCTTCTTTGAACTGCATAGATGAAAACATGACCACTGATGGCTTCCAAGTTTGTGTGTAGTATGACCAGCTACCCAGAGTAAAAGTAAACCAATCTCAATCTTTTCTCTTCTACATACCACACTCGATATTCTGGATTTCCAGAATTAGCATGGATCAGATGCTCACCTTCAGAAAATGAGCTGAAACCAAGGAGTGAGATTTGATGAGCATGGCCCCAGGAGTCACTGCTGTAGCCATATAAATGGGCGGAAGGGCTGTGGACAGGAAGTGAGGGACTGGGGAGACAACCTGTAAATATCATCACATTCTCAACACTCATCCGGTTTGTTTTTATCTTAAGGTTATCTATTGCAATAATCATCACAGTTAAACCAGTAAAAGAATTGAAATTCTTTGGGGCTCTTTTCTTAACAAGAAAAGCTTTATCTAAGATGGTTTTTATCTACCTAGCAGTGGACTGCAATGCCTTACTATGTTTTTGAACTTTAAATCTCTGTAATGCCAAAGATGACACTGCCATCCACATGCACTCTAACGTGACACAACTATGGAAAATTATCTGTTGTCAAGATCATAATGAGATGGGGTTCCAGAGGCCAGAAGAATACTGTGCAACATCCATGCAGAGTGGGAGGAAGAGGCTGATAGACTACAGTGGAGAGCAGAGAGCTGCTGTCTGCACAGCAGCTGCCGATGCCAATCCCCCACTCTCATGGCAGCCGCCTTGGGGTCCTGTCCCTGGCTAGCTCACTGGAGACAGAAAAGAATATAAATATCCTCTTCCCCAAGAATGGGGGGGGGGCATGTCAGACCACTGATATGGCTTTTGATTTGTGAGTGAAGATGGATCCCTGGGTCCCAGCTCTGAGTTACTGTTTCAACCCACTGTGGACAAAGCTGACAGCAGCCATTGTTTCTACTCTCCCGCCAGTAGGGGCGGAGGCAGTAGAGATTTAAAGAAACAGTGCTTCCATCAGGGCTTGGGGGACAGTTAGCTTAAGGGCCGCACTTTTTGGACAGGCCAGGAAAGCACAAGGCTTACTTAACATATCTAAAGTCATGTTTCTCAAATAATGAATTTTATAGTTATTATAGGAAAAGAAGTTCTGGTATTTAAGATTAGAACATTAATATTAATAGAGAAAATAAAGACCAATTTAAAGTAAATTTAAATTTTCTGTGGACTATCATTATGCAATTAGGAATAGGTTCTCACAGGGGAGAAAAATTCTGTAATCAAGTGTGTTGAAAACTTTTAAAGAAAGGAATTAAGAGGATGGAATGCCCAAGACAAGCTAGGTCTTAACAGATTTTTATCAGTTCTATAATACAGAAAACCGTGTAATGTTTTCATAAGTCTGAGATCTCTACATTTTTGTCAGTTCTTTTATTCTCCAATGTATTATTTAATCTCTTGCAATGTAACAATCAGCAACCAAAGTTAGCAACTTAAAACAACCAATATTTATTATCTCACATAGTGACTGAGGATCAGGACTCCAGAAGCATCTCCCCTGTGTGGCTCTCGCTACTGTCCATGAATTAGCAGGTAAGCTGTTGGCTGTGGCTGCATCCTCTGAAGGACTGAGTAAGCTGTGGGATTTGCTTCCAGGCTCACCCATGTAGCTGTTAGCAGGAGACCTCATTTCCTCACCACATGGGCCACGCTGTAGGGATGTCCATGACCTGTCAGCTTGCTTCCCTCAGAACTAGATATCTGAGAAAGAGAAAGGTGCCTGAGGACAGAAGCCACACTGTCCTTCTGACCTAGCCTTGGAAGTGATAAAACATCCCTTCTGCCATATGCTACAAGTTGTGCAGACCAACCTAACATACTGTAGGAGGTACGTATGCAACGGCATGGACACCAGGGGGTGGGGGTCATTAAGGGTCATCTTGGGAGTTGGGTACCACAGGACCATTTTAACCTTAACAGTATCTCCATAGCTCAGTCTCTATCTGCATCTGTTGAACTTTGATTCCCTTCTACTTTTTTCCCACTCAGTATGCACAATAATGCTACAAATCAGTTGTGGTCTTACAGTTTGCCAGTAGAGATTACTTTCTTCAAATATTCATAAGGTTTAGGGTTTGACTTTTTGCAGTGGTTAGATTCCTTCCTTTTTTAAAACCTTTTTAAATTGTAAAATATTAACATACATACAAAGCAAAGAAAGAAAAACAAATAGTTTTCAAAGCAAGCTTTAACAAATAATTACAGAACAGATTCCAGAGTTTGTCATGGGCTACTCTCCCACCATCTCAGAATTTTCCTTCTAGCTGCTCCTAAACACTTGAGGATAGAAAGAATATTAATAAAGTGATTTAGCAGTCATACTCGTTTTTCAAATCCTATTCTTTTTTGATATACCTCCTTGTTGTCCTTTGATCCTTCTCCCAATCTTTAGGGATTGTGGGACAATGCCCTTTCAGACTTCTCATGTTGAGAAGAGGTGTCGACACAAAAGGATAGGGGTATAGAATTAATTTATAATCTTAGAGGGGATTTATCTGACCTAGGAACTCCAGGAATTACAGATTCCAGGAAAGCAAACCTAGTGCATGAAAAGTTAAGAGTCTCAGTTTGAACCCTAGGTGTTCTTTCAGAGTCCACAGAAATGATGCCATGGCCATCAGCGCTACCTGAGGCTTGCACAAGAGTCACCTCTAGAATAGCCTCCCTACTCCACTTGATCTCTCCTGGCCACTGATGCCTTGTTCCATTACACCTCGTTTCCTCCCCTTCATCCAGAGGACATGTCAGTCCCACAGTGCCAGGACCAGCCTCCTCCCCAGCAACCCTACCCCATGCCACGGGGAGACCTTTACCCCTGGATGTCATGTCCCACATGGCAGGGGAGGGCAGTGACTCTCCTTGCAGAGTTGGGCTTAGCGAGAGAGAGGCCACATCTGGGCAATAAAGACACTTCCTGGAAGCAACTCCCAGGACTGGCCCATTTTCCTGTGAGTTCCCACTGGTTGGGAAAGTTCAATATATATATATATGTATTTTTTTTCACCCTTCAGACCCTCAAGGGACTCCACCAACACCTCTCATTCATCAGCCCACCGCAGTCTGTGTGTCCTGGCACCGCACCAAGCTAACAGAACTTCAAGGCCTTGTACCTGCCCTGAACCTCAGGGGCCTGGGTCATTCCCATGAGCTGTCCGGACAGGCTGATCCAGATTATGAGTTACAGAAAATCCAGGTTCCGGGCACAATAAACCCCTCTGCCTTTGGTCCCACACAGCTGGTAAAGGTCTAGAGAACACACACTACCATCCTCTCCCCTGTGCTCTGATTTACCCCACACCCAACTAGATCAGCTTTGTTTTTACTTCCAGCCGCGGCCTGGTCTCCCCTCACTCACTTTAGCTGTTATAAAGTGTTCGCCCTGCTAACCATACCGGTTAGCAGGCCTGCGGCACTCCATCCCTGGATCCAGGAGTCGCCGAGTTACTCACAGTCCCCGGGGAATCCCAGCTGACACACACAGCTCCTTGTCTCAGCATCCAGAAGTACACTTACAACCTGAATCTAAGTGTGGCTGCTACAAGAGCTTACAATCTAGGCTCCAGCCTTCCTGCAAGTAGTTCCTGAAAGAGGTCTTAGCGTATTTGTTCTTTTATTTCCGGCTTATTTTGCACAATACGCTCCCCAAGTGTCATTCAGTTCATTGCATGCCTCTGGACGTCCTTTCTTTTTGTAGCCACATCATATTCCATTAGGTTCCTTTCATTTTAATCAATGGTCTAAATCCTAAATTATACAGGTTGTGTTTATTTAGAAACAGGTTGAGTGAATGCCTCTCTATTCTCAGGCTGTAATTCATTCACTCAACAAAAAATTATTGAGTTCAGGGCACTGTGTTTTCTTTGCTTTTTAAATGTTACCCCTATATTCTAGCACCTTTTTTTTTTTAAACAGCTTTATTGAGATGTATTTCACACACCTTACAATTCACTCAGAGTGTAAACCCTTTCTGTTTTTGTTTAATATTTTTATTGAAAAATAGCCACATACATGCAGTCCAACCGTATTATACAATCAGTGGCTCACAGTATCATCACGTAGTTGTGTATTCATCACCATGATCATTTTCAGAACATTTGCATCACTCCAGAAAAGAAACACAAAGAAAAAAAAAAGCCTCATACATCCCATACCCCTTACCCCTCCCTCTCACTGACCCACAGTATGTCAGTCTACCAAATTTGTACCCTTTATCTCCCTCTGTTATTTATTTGTTTTTTATCCTTATTTTTTTATACTCATGTGTCCATACCCTTTATAAAAGGAACATCAGGCACAAGGTTTTCACAACCACACAGTCACATTGTAAAAGCTATATAGCTATACAGTCTACTTCAAGAATCAAGGCTACTGGAACACAATTCAACAGTTTCAGGTACTTGCCTCTAATCACTCCAATACACAATAAACTAAAAAGGGATAGCTATGTAATTCATAAAAATAACCTCCAGAATAACCTCTTGACTCTGTTTGAAATCTCTCAGCCACTGCGACTCTTTTCTCTTTTGGTCAAGAAGGCTTTCTCAATCCCATGACACAGGGCCCAGCTCATCCCAGGAGTCCTGTCCCAGGTTGCCACGGAGATTTATACCCCTGGGAGTCATGTCCCACGCAGTGGGGGAGGGCAGTGAGTTCACCTGATGAGCTGGCTGAGAGAGAGAGGCCACATCTGAGTAACAAAAGAAACCCTCTCTTTTTAAACTATATTTTTCAAGATAAGTGGCATGATAATATTTAAAACCGGGAACTGTTCTTGTGAATGTGAACTCTCTGGCCACACTATAGACACTGAACAAGGAGGTCCAGCTTTCAGGCTCCCTGGGCTAAGTTCTTCCCCCAGAACAGAAGTGCCCCTATCTGTCCGACCGCTCTGCAGAGCGCGCAAGCCTACAGGGATGTTCGCTGCCTAGCAAAGAGTACCGAAAAGCACCATGAAGGAAAAATGCGGATAAATTCTCCAGCCACAGCCCTATCATCTCATTCCTAAGAACAATAAACCAACCAAGCTCCAGGAGTGGCTACGAAAGATGATGTTGACAAAATTATCAGTACCAAATGCTGCTGCTCCAGACCATCAGGCACTAGGGAAGGGAATTACACTTCAGCTAATGAAGTACTAGAAAGTAAGTATAGTATCGTATGCCCTTTAAAAACAATCGTATGAACTTAAAATCGGTGTTGATCTTAAAGGAAATGTAACTTACAGTCTTTTATCTCCCTCCTTTTGGAAAATGTTTAAACATTTGAAAAAAAAATTTACAGCTAACACATGTACATTGCAGAAAATTAGAAAATACACAAAAGGCAAAAAGTACCAAAAAAAAATTGCAACCATTATTAATTCTACTATCCAGAGACAGTAGTGTAGTGTTGGTATACATCCTTTTTTTTTTTTTTACTTTTTGGTATGTAATTATATAAATTGTAAATGGTATATTGCAAGTTTTAACACTCTGTGATTAAAAAATGAGCTTGTATTCATGTTTAACACTCAAATTATTTCTCATTGTTGTGCTGTCTGCCTGCTCTGATCTCCAGGGGATTTCCACTACCTCTTGCCTCCCTGAGCTGCCTCCCTGGCTCCACGGCCACTGCATGTAAAGGACCTTGAAGGAGCCTCCTGCCTCATCGCTAAAGAAGCGGCTTGCCTAGGCTAAGGGTGCCTGCCATCCCAAGGTGCTTAGAAGGCTGCCAGCTGTCTTGTGGGCTTCAAAGCAGCATTGCCACAGCTCCAGAGAAAACGTGAGCTCAGCTCCTCAGCACCTGCCAGCAAGCCTGCAAACAGACACACTCACAATCCGTAAGAACCAGTGACATTTTAGGACAGAAAACTCTCAAGCCAGACATAGAAAACATTTCTCTCAACGAGAATAATGCCCGTCACACAGCAATCACTGCATGTGAGTTAGCTAAGAACAACTGGCCTGCCCTTATAGGCAACCTCCTGTGGGGACCTCTTTGTACTAAATCATGCAAGTTTGTGGGGCTGGGGTGGCACCATCTCAACACCTTCTGTTCAGATGAGGACTTAGCTTAATACTCACGTAGTTAAATGGCCGATTCAGAATTTTCAGATCAAAGAAACAATCTCCCCTAAAAGTGGATTTAATCCTGTAAAGCAAGCAATAAAAACCAGTCCACTCCTTTGTCAATCTGTAAGCTTTTATCTTTTCCATCCAGCTTTCAATTGGCCAAGTTTCGGTCAAGGTTCTTGTTCCTTCCTGAGCAGTCTGAGCTCCTAGCAGTGACTCCTCTGAGGATGGTCTGGATTATGGATGGGGTAGGAGACGGGGGCGTTCCATTTTCATGCTTTAAGCATGTGTATACTTTTAACGTTATTACAGTGAGAGAATATTCATATGCTAGTTATATAATAAAATAAAATACTAATGTGCCAATATCTCCACCAGAAAAAGCAATTGCTCTGGCTGCAAAAAAATGTGGAAGCATTTAGAGTGAAGCTCATGGTTTATCTGTTTCGAACGGACTGTTACACAACCTGTGGTGGTGGCCCCGTCCAGAGGGAGAAGGTCCAGAAGTCAGTGGACGTGGCTCTGTAACAGCTGTGTGTCCTTGGGTATATCATTAAATTTCTGGGGTTCCTTATCTTTGCTGTGTTGCATGGGGTGTTGTCTGAGGTCTCTTGGAGCCCCACTGTTCTGTAAGGTGTTCGAATTTCACTTGAATACTCTGATTGGAGGAAAGAGCACTTTCATTACTCAAATAAAGTTCAGTCCTTTAACAGGATTGAGGTAAAATGAAATTTCAGTTATTTTTCAGGTTTCCTTCCCCCCTGCTAGAGTGCTGTCGGAATCTCAGGGACATGGTACAGTCCCTCCGTCGTGACAGGGCCTCAGGTCTTCAGAGGCTCCAGGCCCTACTAATAACTCCTTGTCTAGTCCTGCGAGGTCTCTTGAAGGGAGGTCAGTTCAGCTTCTTCTTACCTTATCTTGGGAGTGAGGCTCCGTCACCAACCCTGCAAGCTACTTCCCTTAAAGTTCATTACCACCTCCCCTTTGCCCATCATTTGCTTTCAGCCCCTGTTCCTGCCTTTCTTTGCTCTGTTGATAGTTCAGAGGGCCAACAGGCTGTAATCTACAATTCCCAGAGCCCTCTGCCACTGGCAGGAGGTGGGTTTCTGACAGCAGTGGAGGCATCTGCTGCAGGGCTTGTCTGGCCTGGTTTGGGTGGCGCCTCCTCAGCAGAGCCAGAGCCGACTGCAAGAGCATCTCATCCAACCAAGTAGCAGGTGCAGATGTGTGGACTGCAACCCAGCAGCATGGGCTGTTTCCATTTTTCACGAATCATCTTCTCGCCTTTTATTCTCTACTCTCCTTCTCAATTTACTCCCCTGTTACCTTTGTAATACAGTCTTCCAATTAAATTTCCCCCAAATGAAATCTTTAACTTGGTTTTGTATCTTTCTAGACCTAGTCAGCTCTGGCTGTGCTGAGGAGGCACCACCCAAACCAGGCCAGACAAGCCCTGCAGCAGATGCCTCCACTGCTGTCAGAAACCCACCTCCTGCCAGTGGCAGGGGGGTCTGGGAATTGTAGATTGCAGGAATTGTAGATTATAGCCTGTCGGCCCTCTAAACTATCAACAGAGCAAAATAAGATGCTGCCCCTGCTCTTCTCAGACCTCATAAAACCCTTTATCAGTAAGGATACTTTAGGTTGCAAATAGCAGAAGCACAATTGAGGAAGTTTAAGACAAATTAAAATTTTATAATGAGACTTAGAATTTTAAGACATGAAACCTTGAGACTGGGACATATCCAGGCCTCTGGAATCATGAATGTAGGCACTGCAGATAACTCTATCCTTAGCTATGGCTGCTTTTCAAATCACCCCAAAATGTAATGTCTTAAAATAACAAGCATTTATGGTTCCCCACTAGTCTAAGTGTAGCTGGATAGTTCTGCTCTTCTGGGATGAGCTTGGATGATCTCAGCTGGGCTTCCCTCATATCTGTGGTCAGCTGGTGGGTTTAGCTGGGGACTGGCTGGACAGGAAGGCCTTGGCCGGCCACCATAGCTGTGTCCCTTATCCTTCCGGTAGACTGGCCAATAATGTTGCTGGGTGGTTGACAGGTCAAGAGAGAAAGAGGGATTGTGCAAAGTTTCTTGTGATCTAGAAGTGAAATTGTCACTGTGTCACTTTTGCGAAGTCATAGAGGCAGCTGAGTTTCAGGAGTGGGACCTAGAGTCCACCTCCTCTTAATGGGGAGTTGTTGCAAAGCCACATATGAAGGGAGTGACATGCAGGAACGGGTAAAGAAGTGGGGCCAGGATTGCAATCTGGCAACTACAGCAACCCAGGGATTCGTCTCTGCTTTCCATGAAGGTGCACTTTGTTCTTTCACTGCAAACTGGCTTACTCTGTTGCCTGGTCCTCGTGGTCAAAAATGGCCACAGATACCAGCTTTCAAGTTTGCATTTTCACTGTTCAAGAGGACAACCTGACTGAAATTGGAATCTCAACCAATTTAAAATATCCTGGAAAAGGTCTCAGTGGCTCATCTTGAGTCACGTGCCCACCCATGAGTCAATAAATTGTGGTCTAAAGACAGGGTGAAATTGATGCTCCTCCTATAGCCATAGGGATGGAAAGAGCAGAAATCAGTTTCCAGAAAAGGGGGAGCAGCCACCCAAATGTCATTCAAAAAGAACCATGGAATTCACAAATGGTTCCAAGATGTCTTTGATTTTAGGATAAATACCTTTTTTGCCACTGTGGCTTAGGTCTTGTATAGAGGAGAAGGACGGATTAGTGTGCGGCAAGAGCTTGTGCTCTGGAGCCAGGTCACCTGTCTTGGTCCGCCCACCCGCCACGTCCTAGCTCTGTGACCTGGATAATCCTTAACCAGCTTGTGGCTCGGTCACCTCATAGGTAAAACTGGCAAGAAAATGATTCCTTTCCTTTAGATTGTTGGATGATTTAGTGAATGCACATGAAATACATAGAACACTGCCTATGTGTAGTAAATGCTCAATAAATGTTAGCTGCTGATACTGTTATTATCATGAAAGGAATAATATTGATTACCGAAGTATAAAAATTCAGTAGTACAAAAACAAAAAGAAAACAACAATGACAATGACAAAAACAAAATAACAACAACAGAAAAAAAACAAAGAAAAAATATTCAGCTGTACAGTACTTGTGTTTGCTCCTTTAACCCTCACTGCCAGGTTCATCTGTAGTCACTGCTAGAGGTTGCTGGTTTGAAATTTAATTGAACTCATCACAGGATATCACAGGTTTGTGTTTGCCATTCTGGCTATTGGCCATCTTTTCAAGGTTTTTGTGTTTGTACACCAGACACAAAGGGTTAAGCCAATGGTGCAAAGACTAGGAAAGCCAAGGGGTCAGCAGTGGTAAATTACAGTGTGAATTCACCTGAAAAATGGGGGATCAGAGAGTGATTTTTTGCTTTAGGCTATATAAACCAGAAAAAGCATATAATTTTGAAGAAAGAAAATGATTTATCTTTATCTAAATTTTCCCCGATTGTGACACAAAGCCCAGAAACCTAGAAATCTTTGTGATTGTATGCCCAATTGTCTTGGCCAGAAAAAAGAGAAAGATTTTAAAATATTGAAAGATTCAGTAGAGATGATTTAAGTCATATCATACAGAAGACAAGTATCTAAGAATTAAGAGGACACCAAAGCACTGAACTTATTTTAGCAAATATAAGAAGAGTTGTCATTTTTTTTAATTGGTAATTTTTGAAGATAAGATTGTACTGAATGGACCCAGTTTACAAGTACATGCAAGATGTTATGAAAATGTTCTAAAATAGCTTCTTCTGTTTCATTTACCACACCTACATTCTTCACATATATTCAAAGGAAACAGCTAAAACTGAAGGCCGGCAATTCCCTTATAATCATATCAAAAATAGAAGTCAATAGTTGTCATGACTCACTTGTTTCTCTCTGCTTTCAGTCCTTATCTTGGGAGCACAGACTGCGTTACAATTGTTAAGTAATTGCACATCTTTTATGAAGCACCTTGAAATGTTCTTGCAGAATAATAAGCTGCCACGTTTTAGAATTCCAAAGTAAAACTGAGGTTTTGACTGAGCCCTGTCTTTTTAACATAACACGTGCTAGTATTTTGAGAACGTGCAATGAGTCACTAGGAAAAACGATCCGAGTCAAGCGCCAACATAGAAAACATGTTACTTTAATTTAAATGAGGGTTTCCGTATCATGCAATCTATATGTATCATAATTTTCTTCATTTCTAAAATATACTATGAACATGTCTTACTGTAAATTTTAGTAACCTGATGCTTAGAGATTTGCGTGTTTTTTTTTTTTTCTATACTGGCCTTGGCCCCACTGTATTTTTTCTCTGCGTGAAGTGTAATTGATTTGTTTTAAAACCATGAATTACATTAGTATGGGTGAGAGTCCAGCTGAGATGAAGGGAATTCCTATGGAGATCCCAGACACATGTGATTTGATTATTAATACAGTGTTAAAATGTGTAAAATGGAGTGTAGCAGAGATAATAGTTGTTCCCCTAAAGCCATTCCCCTCTTATTCTGTTTTAATGCATCCCCTGGTAATCATATGGACATATAGCTGTCCCACATAAAGGTTACATATTTCTTAGCCTCCCTTGCAGTTAGGCATGGCCAAGTACTTAAGCTTGGTCAATAGGATGTAAGTGGGAGTTATGTATGACTAACTCTGGAAGTACATGAAAAAAGAGATGTTTCTATTACCCCACATCCTGCAACTTACCTGCCCTTTATTGAATAAAGTGACGGTGGGAGGTGACGATAAAGTGAGTTTTGTGTCACTGGGTATAATAAAAATAAAGAACACTGAGAGGGAACTGCACCTCATTCTGTAATCAGAACGACAGTCCTGAGCCTCCCTTAGCAGGCCAGATTTCAGTAGAAACGAAGTATTTTAAAGCCATCTTTTAAAATACAAAACATTTGCTTGTAAACTGATGATTACTTTTCTACCAGAGGTTACCACATATCATAAGCCCCATGCAATGGTTCTCGCTCTGCTGAAGGCAGAAAATGAGACTTGGACTCAAATCATGGCAAGAGAAATTTGTGCTATAAGGAAATTAAAAATATAAGTGAAAAATTTTGATTCCGGCTGTATCTGAAAATAGGATAAACAACTTCATTTTGTGTTCCAGTTTCTCTGACTCTCTTTCAGATGTAGTTGTATAAGTCCCTTAAATATTCCATCTATTTAAAATTATAGAAGCACTTTCCTAAGAAGAAAACATGTTTCTTTTTCTTATTTTATGTCTCTCTATTGATCGTCACTTGAACAAAATTGCATGTGACCTCAGATGTAAGCCATACTTTGGGCTGTTCAAGAAACAATTGCTTACATTTTAATTTTGTTATGTAAGTCTTTGGTAGTCAAGTAAAAATATATTTAATCATACAAAGCATCCAGTTAGCTATAATTCCGAAGCAATTTTACAGGTTATACACAGGCCAAAGCTGTCCTCATCGCACACTGTAAACATTTTGCTTAGAGCATCAGATAGGATTGGCTGTAATTATAGTTTTCAGTGCCAAGCTTAGAAGACTACCGACCACAACACAATTTATTCCACTTTAATCAAGTCGGACCACAGGGCAAGCATCACTACAAACAGCTGTCATGTATGCCCCAGGACCAATATGCTTATGTGATTCTTAATTCCCTTAGACATGAAAAAAGAACACATGTGAGATGGATTTGCACTTCCTTATATGGCCCAAGCAAATCCTTGAATACTGGCCATCTCCTTTCACTAAAAGTAAAAGGAGGCAATTGATGAACCTCTGGTACTCTTACAGTAATCACAAAACTGATTCTAATGTTCCTATTACTGCTTGAGAAAACTCTCCCAGAATAGCTTGAAAGAGCCCTCCAATATAACTTGTATCTGGGCAGCTGACTCTCGGAATTTCTTCCTTGGTTTCACAGATTATCAAAATATGGTAACTGTAACAACATACATTTCCTGCCTTTTCTCTATCATCTCACTAATTTTTATTACATTCCACTCATACTGAACATTGGCCAGGATAAAGCGTAACGTGATTTTTGTATCCCTGGAGAACTTTTGCTAATATCTCAGCTTTATAGTATTTATTCTATCTCTTTTGACTTTCTGTTTTAAAATACTTACAAACTTACGGGACAGTTACAAAAATAATACAAATGCCATATAACGAACTGCAACATACCTGTACCCCATCCCCTCCCCCTGCCCCCAGATACCCAGATCCACCAATTTTTAACATTTTGCCACATTTGCCATTTCATGCTATCAATAGTCTTTCCATCTGTCTATTTATCAATCTATCTTCTGAACATTAAGTATACATCACTGTTGTATACATCACGTTCTTTGAACACTTAATTCTGCTGTATACATTTCCTAAGACCAAGGATATTTACCTTTTTGTTAGCATGGGCAGGCTCCGGGAATCAAAGCCAGGCCTCTGGCACTGCAGGCGAGAATTCTGCCACTGCTCCGCTGTTGCACCGCCCAAGGATATTTACTTTTGTAACCACCTTAAGTACAGTTATCAAGTTCAAGAAATTTAACAATGTTGAACTTAACATTGGCCAATAATATCCCTTTGAACCTCTTCTACTGTGCTCAGTCCTGTCCGTGATTATATATTGCATTTAATTGTCAGTCTCTTTAGAAACTTTTTTTCTTCTTTTATATCATGGAAACATCTATATAACATGAAATTTCCCATCTCAACCATTCCAGAGCATACCATGCCATAGGATTAATCACATTTGCACTGTTGTAGTACACTCAATGTATTCCATTACTGAAACTTTCCTAGTTTCCCTGACAGAAACCCAACACCCACCGGGCGTTAATGCCCCATTTGTCCTGTGTCCTGCCGCTAGCAACCTGCACTCTGATTTCTTTCTTTATGAGTTTGTATATTCTCTGATATTTTCTTTGTTTTTACTATTGGGCTTAAATTTAACATCCTAAATCTACAGCCATCTTGTTTGCTTTGATACCAACTTAACTTCAATAGAATACACAAGCTATGCTTCTAGACCCCTTCACCCCCCCAACCTTATAAAATTTTTATAACAAATTACATGTTAATTCATTGAGTTCAAAACCATATCATTACATTTTATGCATTTGCCTTTTGTATTCTGTAGGAAGTAAAAAGTATGATAGAATAGTACTAGCGTTTATATTTACCCATGCCCTGGCCGTCACTGGAAGTCTTTATTTCCTTAAATGGCTTTGATCAGTTGTCTATCGTCTTTATTTCCTTAAATGGCTTTGATCAGTTGTCTATCGTCTTTATTTCCTTAAATGGCTTTGATCAGTTGTCTATCGTCTTTATTTCTTTAAATGGCTTTGATCAGTTGTCTATCGTCCTTTTCTTTCAACCTGCAGAAGCTCTTGCAGGGCTGGTCAAGTGATGATGAACTCCTTCAGCTTTTGTTTATCTGGAAATGTCTTAACCTCTCCCTCATATTTGAAAGACAAGTTTGCCAGATGGAGAATTCTAGATTGGCACTTCTTTACTTTCAGTTCCTTAAATACGCCATCACACTGCCTTCTTGCCTCCATGGTTTCTGATGAGACGTCGCACTTAATCCTATTGAGACTCACTTGTATGGGACACATTATTTCTCCCTTATAGCTTTCAGAATTATACTTAACTTTGGCATCCAATGGTTTGATTTTAATGTACCGTGGTGTGGGTCTATTTGGGTTTATCCTATTTGGAGTCTTTTGAGCATCTTTGATGTGCTTATTCATGTCTTTTTTTTAAATTCGGGAATTTTCTAGCAATTATTTCTTTTAATATTCTCTCCTCCTTTTTCTCTTTCTTCTCCTTCTAGGCTCCCACAGTATGTTCATTGGTTCACTTGATGGTGCTTCACAGGCTCTTTTTCATTCTTTCTTCCTTCTGCTCCTCAGACTGAATGATTCCAAGTGCCTTATCTTTAAGTTCTCTGATTCTTTCTTCTGACAGCTCCAATCTGCTGTTGAACTTCTCTAGGGAATTTAGGACACTGTGGTCTCCAACCTGTTTGATTCCTTTCCATCTCTACTGATTTTCTGTTTGTGTTGACCTATTGTTTTCCTGATTTCCTTTAGTCCTTTGGCCATGTTTTCCTTTGGCTCTCTGAGCATATTTAGAATCATTTTTTGAAAAGTCTTTGCCTGGTTTGGCCCAGGTCTGGTCCTCCTCACTGACGGTTTCTAATGCTTTAAAATTCCCTTTCCCTGGGCCATTGCTTCCTGTTTCTTTATATGTTTTATAACTTTTTGTTGAAACCTGAACATTTTGATATTTTAATGTGCTATTGCTAGAATTTTTACTCTGAGGTATCTGTTCCTTAAGCTTGAATACAACTAGTGTTATGACAGAGCTTTCTTTGAATGCCAGGAGCTAAAAAAGAAAATACTACTGCCAGTCTTTGACCTGTGCCATTGTTCTCCTTAAGGACTTATCCATTTGATGATTCTAGAAAATAGCTCCAGTCCCAATTACATGGGCCTCCCTGATCCATTCTGAGCATGTGTTGTCCTGAGCATGTGCATTTGGCCTTAGGAATTCCCTCATTTAGATGGTTTCAAATGTCCCCTCTTCCCTAGAAACCAGTTTCCTCACGGTCTTCAGCTCTGCACTAAATGTCCTACAGCCAGCAATCCCTTGCTGCATGCATCCACGTGACTTGTCTCCTACGGCATTCTCTAGGAGAGCTCTGTGAGCCGTCTTCTACACACAAAGCAAGTTTTGTGACAGCAAGTCCCTGGCTGGGGTCACCACCAGACAGATTGCGCCAGATGTACTTGCTACCAGTATGTGCTTGGAGGTTTCTCTGTTCCTTTCGGAACTGGGATCCGAGAACCACACTGGAGTGCAGGCCAGTTCACACTGAACCAGTAGAGGAAGGACCAGGCAGGGCACCAGGAGTGCCTGCTGCTTCTGAACAGTCTTTCTTGATTAAATCCTGCTACTAAAATCCTTCAACTAAAATATTTCCCAAAGATTTTGTAGCTTGGGGAGAGATCTAAATTATTTATTTTCTTAGAAGTATATTCCTGGCAAACTAGGATATTATGGAAAGGAGGACAGACCGAGAATTAGGAGGCCTGAATTCAAATTTTGCCTTTAGCCTTAAATTGCAGTGTGGTCGTGGACAACCAGAGATTAGTGGGTCTGACTCTCACCCATGTCATGACGGGCTCAGACCCGGTGAACTCTGGGGTATTTTCCTCTAAAGTAGGATGCGCTGAAGTTATTAGTTAAAAAAAAATTATACATATTTATTTACTTGGTATGCTTGCCTGTAAATTTCCCTGTTTTATTTTTTTCTTTAGAAGTATATGTTTTAGAAATCGTAGAACTTGGGGGGCAATTTGAAAATCTTCACTGGCATTTAAAAAATTACCAACTATCCATGCCATCTCTCTGAAATGAGTATCTGGATTAAGTTATTTTATACTTGATGAGAATGTAAATATACACCCATCAATTATAACCCAAAGTTACACTTCGAGTAAATTAGGTAATGAATACATCTGAAAATTCATTACTAAAATAATGTTTTTGGTCATTTTTGTTTGTTTGTTTTGCAATTTCTACTAGTATGCCCTATGGATTTCCTGATACTTAAATTTTTTGATAAGGACTTTGGAATTATAGGAATCTTTACCTTATCCACATCATTAGAAATTGTAGAAATAAGACCATTCCAAGGATGAGCCAGATTTCATCATAATTCAGTTTGGATATTAGTTGCTCCCTTAGCCTCTGATGTTATTTTGCTAGCTCAGAACCCATTATTTTATCTTCTCAGAGCCCAGTCCTCTTCAGAGTTCCGTATCATGTGCCTCCTTCTTTTCTACCTCAACTCCCACCTCCACCCCTACAGTGACCCGCCCTGACCCCAACCATCCATTTACGGTAGAACACTCTGACCTTCACTCCATCAGCTGCCCACTGATTATTGAGACATCTCAAGGGAATGCAGAATTGTGGTGGGCCCTTGTAATGAGTTGATCTGTCTATCTTCCTCAACATTTCTCTTTTGGTTGGTTTTAGTGGAAAAGCATTCATCTTTTGTCTTTGGTTGGTGTTGATATTAAGTAATAAATGGGATTAACACCCCCAGTTTCAAATCATCATAGGTTTTAACTGAAATCAGACCATTAGTTCGCAGAGATTCCTCTTTGACTCTCAAATACAAAGTTTTATACTTAAAACTGATCTAAACAAAGGGTGCATCAGAAACCTTATAGGACATTGAGTTTTTCTTGGGACTGTTAGTGCCTGTTGCCTTTACCTCAGCTGATTTATACTGACATTATAATTCCCCAAAGAAAATGTCAAATTATTTGACAATATAGTACAATGTTTCATCAAATTCTGAATTAATACAGATGAGGAAAGAACTGAAATTTAGGGAGGAGCTGATTTATATGCAAAAAGCAAGTGCTTTAGACTTATTATCCCAAAAGCTGTCTTCACTTTTCTGAGGAAAATCATCAGAAGGTAGGATCTTAGTTTCTTGACTTTAGCTGACAGAAAACAACAGGGACAGATAATCTTTAGATGACAAAAAAAGTGTAGATGAATAAAAATCAAGTGTATTCTGAATCATGCCAAGCATGAAATTATAAATTGAACAATGATGAATACTCTAGAACAAACTAAAAATCTTTGTGATGTCGAAAAATTTAAGCAAGAAAGGAGAGTGAGGCAATCAGAAAATCTGAAATGTGCAGACAACACAGTTCAAAAGCTTATCTCCCTGAACTGCCCAGCTGTTGGTGCTTCTATAAGTTCCAGGTGTACTTGTAAACAATATACTTTCAATTGGTAAATGTAATTCTTTATGTGTGACGTTCATTCATAGTTAGAAACACAACTATGGATTAATCACCTACTCTTGGAGAAGCTGGAGAGAAATCAAGTTTGGGGGCCTTTTCTTAAAAACTGTGCTGATTCCACCCATAAAGGAGATAGATCAAAATTTTGAAAAAGCTGCAGTACTAACCTGCTAATTTCTAGACTTGGCTTGTAAGTTACAGATCACTCTTTGTTAGTAAAGTTTTGTCAGACAGATTTTTGCCACATTATTGCTGTATTCTGCATGTGAATGCAAATTATTTAATAACCTGCTACCAAATTCTTGAACTAATTCATTTTCTAAGATTAAGGTGCTAAACGTTCATTCTCTTGCTGGGTGAGTTTTCTTCAATTTAACCTGAGAAATTTTGCAGACAATAGACAAGTCTCTTCTAGCTTTGTTAATGTGTCAATGCGTCAGTGCAAAAAAACGCTGTTTCTATTGAATTATTCATACTACAGTGATTCAATTAGCATGTCTGCCTTCATTTTGTTATATCAATTCATTTTTATGTCACATGAAGACCTGGCAAAAAAGCACATATGTAATAAAACTAGTGGTATTGGATTACTTGATCTTTAAGGTCCTCTGTAATATATAAGTTCTATAAAAAAACAGTACTTTTGAAAAAACAAGAACATTTGTTTGATTTTCCATATATTAAAGGATATTAACAATTCACACCAATTAATCGCCTCTCCCTGTACTTTAAAACATCCTTTAAAGCTACTGAGTCCCTGCTATATGTAATAAATTACAAGGCTCCCTAGGGAACAACGTTTTTGAACTATTTTCTGCTTTTAGAGCCTAGGCAATTGTTGGAATCCCTCCCCCTCTTTTAAAATTTTATTCTATAACTCAAAAATAGCATCTGTGTCCCTATAGCCACATGGTTACAGCCTGTAGCAAGGTGGGCTAGTCAGCATTTACAGGGACTCTATAAATTGGGGGCGGAGGTGCCTATGGGGGTAGGAAAGGGAGGTCGCATGCAGAGTCACAAATATCAAGAGAAAATCTATTATATTCATGTAGAAATCCCTGCATTAAGACCTTCCCAGTGGGACTGCCTGACCACTTTCTAATTCTATAATTGTTTTCATTGCAAATAGTCAAGCCTTGTATATTAGTTTTCTAGTGATACCATAAAAAATCAGCCACACCTTTGGTAGCTTAGACCAACACAAATTCATTTGAAAATTCTGGAGATTGGAAGTCTGCCACAGGTCTCAGTGAGCTGAAATTAATACTTTCAGTAGGACTGTGGCCCTTTCTGGAGACTGGAGGCCTCTTTCTCTTTGCATCTTCCAGCTTCTAGAGGCTGACTGCATTCTTTGGCTCGTGGCTTCCTTTCTCCATCTTCAAACCCACCAGCAGTGGGTCAAGTCCTTCTCAGGCTGCTATCTCTCATTCTGTGCAGCTGGGAAGGTTCTCCACTTATGAGGCCCCATGCAATTAGATCAGGCCTACACAGATAGCCCTCTACTCTCCCTGACTCAAGGTCCTTAACCTTAATCACGGCTGCAAAACTCCTTTGCCATTTAAGATAACATATCTACAGGCTCTGGGGGCGATTATTCTGCCCACCAGACCCTGATAGACATTCATTTGTAGACCCATTTTCTTCCTGTCTTCTCCCTGTCTGTGTGGTATCATGGACCTCCTGTCCTCTTCTTTTCACTCCTCTCTCTGGAATTTCATTTATTTTCATGCATTCATCACCCATTTAATGGGAATGATTTTTTATTCCTGATACACAATGAATTGAGCATTTTGGCTTTTAATTCCAGTTAACAATATGAAGTCAACAATCTACCATTACTTCTTTCCAGTTATATGACATGTACAAAAGTTCTTACACAGGCAAGATTTTAATTGATTTAGTAGGTTGTAATGAAGATACAAACTATGATTATTTTCTTACTAGCTGAAAACTCTGGCATAAATAAATGGGGAGTTTTAATCTAGATAACCTTCTTCTGACTGATGGAAGGGTTGATTTTCTGTTAGAACTAAGACAAAGTCACTACTCTTTTAACTGTCTAATTGAACTAAAATTTAAGGCATTTTAGAAGGGTGGGTGTGGAAGGAGATAGTGATGTGGATGGGTTGTTACCCTCAAATAGCCCCTGGTTTATGGCCTTTTGATTTCACATCACTAAAATCTACTCACTTTAGAATTGGTGTTGCCAAAGAAAAACAGCCACATGTGCCAGTTTAAACTATTTTGTACCTCATGTTTTAATCCTGATCCAGTCTTGTGGGGCCAGACCTATCATTTAGAGTGGGAAACTCTGATTGGATTGTTCCCACAAAGACATGACACATTCAACTGTGGGTGTGGCCTTTTGATTAGATGGAGATGTGACTCCACCTATTTAAGGTGGGACTTGACTAGTTTACTAGAGTCCTTTAAAAGGGGAGACATTTTGGAGAAACCTCAGATGCAGATGCTAGAAGAACAGTCACTTAAGAGCTGACAGAGACATGGATGTTTGAAGACGCTTGGAGTCCCGACAGAGAGAGCAGATGCCTAGACATGGGCCGAGTCCAGCAGACGTCACCATGCGCCTTCCCATGAGATGCTAAGAAACCCAGAACCCAGAGTTGTGGCCTGGTGGAGCTAAGTGAAGGCCCACAGACACCTAGAGAGGAAACCACTGGTGTCAGAAGCTGAAAACAACAGAATTGGGAACAAGAACTAGGAGATGCCAGCCACGTGCCTTCCCATGTGACAATCCACAGCCTTTCTTGAGTCAAGGTATATTTTTCTGGATGCCTTAATTTGTATATTCTTCTGGCCTTAGAACTGTGAACTTTTAATGTAATAAATTCCCTTTACATAAACCATTCCATTTCTGGTATATTGTATTCTGGCAGCTTTAGCAAACTAATACACCACATAAATTTGAATTTCAAATAAGCAATGAAAAATTTTTAGTATAATTATGTCCCATGCATTATTTGGGACACATTTATACCAGAAAAAAATTTGGTTTCCAATTATGCACCTCCCCCCCCCAGTTTTCTCTATTATTAATACCTTGTATTAGTGTGGTAACTTTGTTACCATTGTTGAAACAATATTATTATAATTATATTATTATCTATAGTCCATAGTTTGCATTAGGTTTCACAATGTAATTACATTCACAATGTCTGAAATTTTGATGTCAGATGTTGCTTGAAATGAACAAGCAACATCTTCATTTATCTTTCATTATCAAGAAATGTTCATTGATTAGGGATTATTTTGCCATCAGGTTCTCTCTACGGGGGGACTCTACAGAAACATGGATCAAGTTTCTTTCCTCATTTTACCTTTTCCATCAACCTTAGTGCTACTTATATCTATATGAGTGAATTTCAGAGGACTTTAACTTCACAATTTCTCCCTCTCTGTAGTTGCTCATCTTTATCATTATTGCATATTTTCTATATGTAGACATGACATTACCCTGGATTCAGTATCATAAATTTCCCAGAGACTCTAAAAAGCATTTTGCTTTGTACAATTCTCATAGCCGTTGTCTTCTCCACTTCTCTTTTAGGTGACTATTTTCACTTCACCCAGTCAGTG
Organism: Tamandua tetradactyla; assembly: GCF_023851605.1. Classification (NCBI taxonomy): domain Eukaryota; kingdom Metazoa; phylum Chordata; class Mammalia; order Pilosa; family Myrmecophagidae; genus Tamandua; species Tamandua tetradactyla. The sequence continues at coordinate 6,416,582 of NC_135346.1, read as the reverse complement.
AAACCTTTCTTCTGTCTGTCTATCATCTATCTGTATCTCTCTCTCTCTCTCTCTCTCTATCATCTATCTATTTCTCTCTCTCTATCATCTATCTATTTCTCTCTCTCTCTCTCTATCACCTATCTCTCTCTCTCTCTATCTATCTATCACCTGTCTATCTGTCTAGGGTGAGCAAACAGAAGACTGACTGAGCGCACAAGTGAGAGAACATACTGGTGCTCTCACAAAGACAGAGCTGAGGAAGGTGCGAGGCAAGAGGCAATGTGGGGCCATTTGAAGGAAGCCTTTCTTGACCACTTTGAATTCATTCCCTACCTGAATTCCATTCGGACCATTTCGACGTAGTAGATTATCTTCCACCTTCAACTTCCCATGACAGGCATCAGTTTCATAACCTCACAGACCTGCTTTCTTGCCACCCACTCCTTGTCAAGAGAGCTTTGTTAGAGGTCCTAGGGCATCGTAGATGAGATTCTCTGCCAACAAATGTGCACCATTGAAAAAATTATGGGTTTGTCTAGAGCCCGACAAAAGTTTGAGAAGCGTGCCAGAATCATTCAGGACTAAAAGAAGAGGAAAAGTCTGCAGAACCCTCCAGGAAGTAAAGAGATTAATGGGGTCAAATCAAGGCAGGAAGGGTTAATTGCAACTAGAGTCCGTGTGTAGAATTTTAGCTCTCCAAGTTCAGTAACTAAAATTGGTTTGCTGTCAGGCATAGACTTGTTCATAGTTTGTATAAAAAGGGCTCAGTCCATTTATGATTCCAGCAAAATCAGGGAAAGGCATAAATCTCAAATCCCACTTACCAGTGCTGACTTTCTCAAGAATAAATAACTGTATCAAAGTCCTAGAATTGTGATGTAATAGCCTCATCCTACATGAGATCTTAAATCTCCTCGTTACTTAAGTAAATGTTTTAGTACTCAGGAAGATTTAAGATTAAATATGGGAGCTTGTACTTTTATATAAGAATATTTTGCACAATTTTTAGAGAAATCTGTCTATCTATCACTTGACCTGAAAGAGTACACCTGTGACTTCTATTTGAAATGTGTATTTGGTTTAAACATGTGATTTAAGTAGACAAGTATAATAGAATTTAAATAATTTTTAAAAACAGTTTTGGAATATTTAAGAACAATTGTGATTCACATTATTTATTGATATAATTTATTAGATTTACAAGAATTGTACAGGAGCTGAGGGAGATTTCACTTAGGGTGGTAAGTGTGCCTGCTCAGCAGGTGAAATGCTTACAGAAAATCAGATCTACAGTTGTAACAAAATGTACCACACCAAAGCAAGCTGTTAGTAATAGGGTGGTATATGGGAATCATGTATTTTACACGTGATTGTTCTGTAAATCCACAACTTCTCTAATAAAAAAGTATTTTGAATTTCAATTTAAGCCATAAATAATGTTAATGACATTTCTGAACACAAGCTGAAAAGTCAGCCTGACCCCCAACACTGCTCCTTTTCCCTTACATCAGAGTCTTTTTTCCTACTGCCAGAATATGCTAAACAGATTTCTGTTCTAATCCAAATACTTCCTTTTCCTCCAGTTCTGCCTCTTCAGAGTGTCTTCCCTGAAATTCAGCTCTCAATGATTGCATTTTGCTTTGTAATTTTAGTACTCTATCTCTGCCTCATTCATTTTGAACTTAACCATTCTAATTTTTCCACTAGCCATCCAGTAGCACTTAACCCACTAGGAGGAAATGTCCTTGTATCTTTATAAGCCTTTTGGTGTGATGTTGGATATACTGTTTTTTGCATCAGACCCTTGATTACATGATTTAATTTATTTCAGTATTTAAATGATTTTTAAACAGCTTTATCAAAGTGTAATTTACACACCATGACTTTATTCCATCAAAAGTGCACAACTCAATGATTTGTGGTAAGTGTATAAAGTTGTATAACCATTACCAAAGCTCAGTTTTGGAATATTTAAAAATTCCCTTGAGTCTGGGTTTGTAGTCAATCCCTATTTCCACTCTCAGCTCCAGGTGCTCGTTCATCTGTTACTTTTTTTCTATATATATTTACCTATTCTGGACACATCACAGAAACGGAATCATTTAATATATTGTCTTTTGTGTGTGGCTTCTTTAACTTAGCATAATGTTTTTGAGGTTCATTCATGTTCTAGCATATATCAGTATTTTAATACTTCCTATTTTGAAATAGTTTTCTATTATATGGATATACCATCATTTTGTTTAACCATTTACCAGCTGAAGATCATTTGAGTTCTTTACAGTTTTTAGCTGTTATGGATAATTCTGCTATGAACATTTGCGTACAAATCTGTGAATATATGTTTTCATTTTCTTGAGAACATTCGTAGAAGAAAAGATACTGGATCATATCATAAGGTTATGTTTAACATTTTAAAGAAGCTACCAAAATTTTTTATAAAGTAGATGAACTATTTTATGTTCCCACAAAAAACATTTTGAGATGTAATTTTTTTTTCTAGACTGTGCTGGTTTCTGTGGGTTCAAAGACAAAAAAGATATAATTCCTGCTTTCTGGGGGCTCAGTCTAGTACAATAGCAGCAAATATCACAGATTTGATTTCTTTGGCCCTGTAGACAATAAGAATGCATTTGACTATAAGGACCAAAATATTTAGCTATCAGCAACTCAATATTAAAGACATTTAATTATCTTATAAGTCTGAAGATAACTGTTTCTAATTTGGGTGCAGTGATTCAATGATACTGTCAGTGACCACAGTTCTTTGCATTTTCCCCTCTGCCATCCCCAGTGTATTAACATTTCATTAATTTTTAAGCTATTATTATTTTTTAATTTATCTTTTATTGTCAAACTGAAACAGCATACAAACATGAACATTCTTAACATACACACATTCTGTACACGGTGTACAATCAATGGCTCACAACATCATCACATAGTAGTATATTCATCACCATGATCATTTTTTAGAACATTTACATCACTCCAGAAAATGAGATAAAAAGAAAACACTCGTACATACCATACCCCTTACCCCTCCTTCTCATTGACCACTAGTATTTCCATCTACTCAATGTATTTTAACCTTTGTTCCCCCTATTTTTTTCCTATACCCTTTACCACTACTTTCATTGTTCACTAGTTTTTCAATCTACTCAATTTATTTTAACATTTGTTCCCCCTATTGTTTATTTATTTTTAATCCATATTTTTTTACTTATCTGTCAATATTGTAGATAAAAGGAGCATTAGACACAAAGTTTTCACACTCACATAGTCACATTGTGAAAGTTGTATCATTATACACTCATCTTCAAGAAACACGGCTGCTGGAACACAGCTCTACAGTTTCAGGCACTTCCCTCTAGCCTCTCTAATACACCATAAATTAAAAAAGGAACACCTATAAAATGCATAAGAATAACCTCCAGGATAACCTCTCCACTCTGTTTGAAATCTCTCAGCCACTGACACTTAATTTTGTCTCATTTCTCTCTTCCCCTTTTTGGTCAAGAACGTTTTCTCAATCCCTTGATGCTGAGTCCCAGCTCATTCTAGGATTTCTGTCCCACATTGCCAGGATGGTTTACACCTCTGGGAGTCATGTCCCATGGAGAGAGGGGGAGGGCAGCAAGTTTGCTTGTTGTGTTGGCTGAGAGAGAGAGGCCACATCTGAGCAACAAAAGAGGTTCTCTGGGAGTGACTCTTAGACCTAATTTTAAGTAGTTAAGCTATGATTTTGAAATAATTTCAGACTTATAAGAAACTGATGTTTCATTTAAAGGCTCGTCACATGAAGGTTGCAGTATGGCTGCTGTAGCTCCAGGCCTTGCATCCTCAAAATCACCACATTCACTGCCAGGACCACATTCACTGCCAGAAAATGTAGTTCTCCTCACTGTTCCTCTTTTTATTAGAGCTCAAAATCTCTTTCAGAAACCATACCCCACATAAGATTTTCCCTTATATCTCCTTTGAGCTAGTTTATATGCCTCCTCCTTAACTAGTCAAAAAAAAAAAGATGAATTAAATAGCCAAAATTATCTTGAAAAAGGAGAATGAAGTAGGAGGACTTACCTTCTCTACTTTAAAATGTATTACAAAGTGACAGTGGTCAAAAAAGGCATAATACTGGCACAAGGATATAGATATATATATAGAGAGAGAGAGAGAGAGAGACCAATGGAGTCTAATCGAGAGATCAGAAATAGGCCCTCTATTCATCTATGACACAGTGATTTTTGATGAGTCTGCCAAGTCCACTCAACTGGGAAAGAATAGTGTCTTTAACAAAGGTTCTGGGAGAACTGTATGTCCTCATGCAAATGGATGGAGAATGAAGGAGAACCCCTATCTCACATCATACACAAAAATGGATCAAAAACCTAACTAAAAGGATCAGGACTATAAAATTTATAAGTGATAAACAAAATGTGATCTATACATACAATGAATAGTATTCAGCCATATAAAGGGATGAAGTCCTGATGCATACAACAATATGGATGGGCCTTGAGGACATTGTGTTGAGTGAAATAAGCCAGGCACAAAAGAACAAGTCGTAAATGATCCCACTGTTATGAACTATTTATAATAAGCAAACTCAGAGTCAGAATCTAGAATATAGATGACCAGGGGTTGGCTTGGGCGTAGGGAATAGTTAATGCTTAAATTGTACAGAATTTCTACTTGGATTGATTGTGAAGTTTTGGTAATGGATGGTGGTGATGATAGCACAGCATTGTGAATATAAGTAGCACATATATAATATAATCACTGAATTATATATGTGAATGTGGTTAAAAGGGGAAATTTTAGGTCATATATATGTTACTAGAATAAAAATTATAAGAAAAAACATAAGACTGTACAACACAGTGAACCCTGTTGTAAATGATAGACTGTATTAATAGCACAATTATGAAAATGCTCCTTCATGAATTATAACAAATGTACCACACTAATGCAAGGTGTTATTAATAGTAAGGTGATATATGGGAACTCTGTACTTTATGTAGTTTATGCATGATATTTTTGTAAACCTACAATTTCTCTGACCAAAAAAAAAATTATTATTATAAAAAAGAAAAAAATGTATGGATTACCAGGCTTGCTTAAACCAGTTATGCTTTATCCTCTTGAGCTGAGTGTATAAATATGAGTCATATTATTTTGAGTCTCACTATTATCATGGTTCCTTCAATAATGTTTCGAATCCACATAAGGCCTGTCACCTTGACTCTCTGTGCCTCAATTTCATGCTCTGTAAAACAAGGGAATACAAGTTGGGCTAGAATCTGGAAAATATCTTAAGATTCCTTCCAGAGAGATGTTTATTTGGCACAAAATTTATATTTTTGGTAGCACATTATCTAATTTAATGGATAATTAAGTGAGCCCACAAATAGAGAGTGAAATCTTGTTGTTTTCTATAGGTTAGTGCGATGCCGATATATCCTGAAGTAATTTGGACAGAAAATAAAAAAGGATTTGCAAAGTCCCCTTGGAAGACTGGGAAGAAAGGAGAAAATAGTAAACTTCCCCATCTTGGGAATTCCTGAAACTCTCACAACTGTGGGGACAACCAATTCAATAGGCTGAGCCCTTGATCTTGGGCCTTGCCCCTTTGAAACTCATTCAAGGAGAAGCTTAGCCTACTTATAATTATGCCTAAGAGTCACCCTCAGAGAACCTCTTTTGTTGCTCAGATGTGGCCTCTTTCTCTAAGCCAACTTGGCAAGTGAACTCACTACCTTCCCCACTACGTGGGACCTGACTCCCAAGGATGAGCCAGGACTCAGCATCATGGGACTGAGAAAGCCTTCTTGACCAACAGGGGGAAGAAAGAAATGAAACAAAATAAAGTTGCAGTGGCTGAGATGTCAAACAGAGTCAAGAGGTTATCTTAGAGGTTGTTCTTATGCATGATTATGTAACCCTTTTGAGTTTCTGGTGTATTGGGGTGGCTAGAGGGATGTGCCTGAAACTGTTGCACAGTGTTCCAATAGCCTTGATTCTTGAAGACAGTGTATAATGATACAGCTTTTACAGTGTGACCATGTGATTGTGAAAACCTTGTGGCTGGTGCTTCCTTTATTCAGACCATAGGCAGATGAGTAAAAAAAAAAAAGGACAATAAATAAATAATGAGAAGGGCATAAGGAGTAAAAACAAATCAGCAGTTTGCAATAGTAGTGGTCAATGAGAGGGAGGGGTAAAGAGTATGGGATATATGGATTTTTCTTTTTTCTTTTTATTTCTTTTTCTAGAGTGATAAAATGTTCTAAAAGTGATCATGGTGATGAATACACAGCTATGTGATGATATTGTGAGCCACTGGTTGTGTATTCGGTTGGACTATATGGTGTGTGAAAATATCTTAATAAAAATATTAAAAGGAAAAGATTCCTTTCAGATCTAATGACTCCTTGGCACTTTACGGATTTTTTTTTAAAGTTTCCCTTTTCCATTCCAATGGAACTTGTATGCAACCCAGGTCCACTTTCATTTGATTCCAGGAGTTGCAATCAAGGTGTATAGGTAGAGAGGTGGGGAAGAAATTTTCTTTTTTTTCACTTATTTTCAGTCGAATCTACTTGTTTTCCCTCATGTGACTTTACTTGCTGTCACACCCTTGTATTATCTTGGATCTTAATATACTGATATTAAGTTAGCATTGAGAGAATTGCAATCATGGTCTTCAATACTAAAATCCCCTAGTTTAAAATATAAAAATAAAATCTTTGTACTTGGCTTGTCTGCTATTTTAAACTCACCAGGATGCTTAAATACTCCAACTGCTCTATAAGACAGGTGTCTGATGATCCTCAGAGCAGGTGTCTAAATATAGAATCAAGCCTGGAATGCATTCTCTGACACAGCCATGAACAATCAACACTATAATTAATGTAAATGCACACACCCAATCACTTTTTTGTGAATCCTATTGCAGCACAAGGAAAATTTCATTGCCTCCAAATACCTAGGTTAACTCTTTGAGATTAGAACCTAGAATTTTATGAAAGAGGAAAATTTTTTAGTCAACTGCAAAATGAGCAGGGCACAAAATATTGCATACTAGAGGATGTTCAATGGCCTTATTCTTATGAATTTCTTAAAGTAAAAGGTATGATGAGATTAAAATTCTTGGTCTCAAGGCAGAAGTAGATCTTGAGACTGGAAGATGGAAAAGGGGGGAGTTTGTGGAAGAGAAGGATGCATTTTGAAAGGTGTTTGACAGTTAATGGAGATATGAGGCCAAGAGAAGGGGCATTTATTTTCCCTTTCTTTCAGCGAACCAGTATCCCAAATACTTTACTTGCATAATCTCACCTAACCTCTGCAGTAAACCTATAAAATAAGTCCTATTATCTTTATTTTACAAATGGGGAAACAGATATCATTAAAAACTTTCCCAAGCTCTCAATAGTTATTAGTTGACAGAACTAAGCATTAAACTCACATTTAACTGATTTTAGAGCCATATTTTAATCATTGTACTATATTGCCAACCACAGGGTTAAGTTTGTTGGTTAAAAATAGTGTTAATTATATAACCTTCTGATTTTAATGTCAGAGAAGTAGTTAAGTTACTATTGAAGAGTATGACAAAACCATAAAATAGCATATGAAGACATCTAAATACTCACATTTGGGATGAAAGATATCAAAATAGCCAAGCTCAGTGAAAGATAAGTAATTCTCAGCAGAGATGGATCATTTTGGAGGGTTGAGGGTGGATAAGAGGATGAGAAGTTGTGTATAATAAGGGGAGGATAATGTAGTATTTGGCAATAAGGAATGGAAATAAGAAGATGTGAGAGTTCAGGGAAAATAACAGAGAATTAAAAGATGCTGGAGGAGAGTGCTGAATGTAGCATGGGAGAGCCAAGATGGCAGACCAAGTTTTCAGGGTTTGTTACGATCAGGGAAACAGAACTAATGGGTCTGCTGTACAAACAAGAGTTGATACAAAGATGCAATCCCCTGTTAGTAGAGCCATGGTTATCAGCCAGGTAAATGAGGAACTTAAAATCTATTAGGAAAGAGTCATAAAGGCTATAAGGAGCAGGAGTCTTGTGGAAATATTATGTAGTACTTTTGAGCTTGACCAGCCATATGTAGTGAAAGCAACATGTCTTAGTAGAGAATTAAACTGAAGGAACAATGTTAAAATGTACTGTACTTTATATTCATATGCATTTAGTGTGTGGAGTTGTGAAGAAAGCAGCTCTGGAGGTGGAGCCCAAGGATTTGGGTCACATATTGGATGTGTTGTTCACTGTCTACCTGTGTGATCTTGTACATGCTATGTGCAGTCTCTGAGCCCCAGTTTCTTTCTCCATAAAATGAGGTATTCTTTGCATTAAAAGTGATTAAAGTACATGAAAGAGCTGAATACATGGTTCTAGTTTGCAAGTTGCCAGAATGCAATATACCAGAACTGGAATGGCTTTAAAAAGGGAATTTTATTAAATAGCAAGTTTACAGTTCTAAGGCTGTGAAAATGTCTAAATTAAGGCACCAACAAGAAGTTATTTTCAGTCAAGAAAGGCCGATGAAGTTTAGGGTTTCCTCTTAGCTGGGAGGGCACATGGTGATGTCTGCTAGCTCTCTCTCTGGGCTTCTTGTTTCATGAAGCTTCCTGGAGCATTTTCCTTCTTTATCTCCAAAAACTTCTGGCTGTGTGGACTCTGTTGGACTTGGATGCTCTAAAGCTTTTTCCAAAATGATTTCCTCTTAAAGGGCTCCAGTAAGCAACCTCATCTTGAATGGGGGAGATGCATCTCCATGGAAACCATCTAATCAAAGGTTACCACCCGCAATTGGGAAACAATCAGAAAGAGTTCACCCAGCAATATTGAATAAGGATTAAAGGACATGGCTTTTCTGGGGTACATAATAGATTCAAACTGGCCCACATGGCAACACCGAAATTTTTTGTAATATTATTAAAACAATTTAAATTGAAAATTTAATGAATTTACAGATTAAAATATTCAAATAGGGTAGTTGAAAAGCAATTCTCTTTCTCACTTATAGTGCTCAGTCCTACCTTTTAAAAACATCCACCATTAACTAATCTCCTATATCCTTCTAGAAACATTACATTATATACACAATTTCCTTAGTTTTTATTTAAATGGGAATACTCTACACCTTGCTTTTTTCCCTTAGTAGTCTATCTTGGAGATTATTTTATAACAGCACATATAAACATTCCTTATTATTACAATGAAATAAAAAGTATCTTTTTATTTCAAAAAATATATTTTATTTCAATCCCCTCTTGATGGACACCTAGGTTGTTTCCAGTCTTGTGGTATTATCAACCATATTGCAATGTAAAATCACATTACAACTTAACAAACATTAAATACTTACTATATGTAAAGCCTTTTTTTTTATATAGTATTGATAGATAAACTAGACATGTTCCTTGCCAACAAAAACTTCAAACCTAGGAAGTGCAGATAGGTGAGAGTGTTTATAGCCCATGCCCAAGAACCCAAGTAACCTTTCACATAAACATCTGGGTAATGCAAAAATGCCTTCATCTATCTCCATATTGTTACTTCTCTTAAAAGTTCCCAGTCTATTTTCCTCTTTTATATAAAATATAGAGAATCCCACCTCTACTCCCTTCCTTTTTTCTTTTTGAGTCCCTTTATATCTCATGGCCCCCCTTTGTCCTCCAGTGAAAGAATTATGGCGGATCCCTATCACGTTTGAAATTATGTATCACCAATGTAGTTAGAAACACATAGGAAAAAAATTGGATGTACAAATACCATTGGGATATGTAACTGGCAGATGAATTGCAAATGTGACAATGCTTAAAAACACTGTGGATGCAGAACAAATGCAGGTAAATATATCAAATAATGAGAACACTATAATACTTTAAATATGCAGAATAATTGACATTTTAAAGGACCTCAATGTATATGATCCAATCCATTCAATTCTTGGATAACAGACTCTTGCAAAGCTTTGGAGGCAAAGCTTCATTTACCAATTGTAACTTTGAGAAAATAAAATTAAACTTTAAGGTTTTAGAATCATAAATAATTACTGCTAGAAGAACTTGACAACTTGTTTGATCAAGGGGGTCCTGAAAGTTCTATGGATCTAGGATCTCTTTGAGAATCTGATTAAAGCTGTATATCCTCTCCAAAGAAAACTATAACTTAAGATATAATTTTTCAGGGTTTATAGAGAACATGAACAAAATCCATGATCCTCTGGGAAAGTGTTTTTTTTTTTGAAGTTTTTTTTTGAGAAATAATTCACATATCATAAAATTCACCCATTTAAAGTGTACATTTTAATGAATTCTAATATATTTACAGAGTTGTATAACCAGAATCCATTTTTAGAATGTTGGCCTAACCCTAAAATGAAATTTGAAGTCCATTTACAAATACTCTCCATTTCTACCCCCAACCCTAGGCAACCACTAACCCACTTCTTCTCTATCTATATTTGTAGGGCAATGTTTTTAAAATGCTTTTATTTCAAGCCACAATAAGAAATATGTTAAACACCCAATCCATATATACATGCACAGATACAAGACAATTTTCATAAAGTAGTATTTACTCTTGTTCTGTGCACAGTACTCAGATATGTCCCATTCTACTCCATTCCATTCCACTAAAAAATTGATTTTATGACCAAATGATGTGCATCAACTCTCAGTTTGGAAAAAAAGCTGTCCTAGATATTCTACCTTAGGTAAAGACAGACACATAAAATCCCTGCGCAGACGCCCCCGTGTAATAGCTGGAGAGTCAGGCCCAGAAGATGTCACTTGCCCAATGCCAAGCGCTACACAGCAGTGTGAGGATTAGAATTCAGCGCTCCTGTGTCCTAGAGCATGTTCGCTACTTACTCTACTTCTGAATTCTGTGGCCTAAGAACACACACAAAAGGCATTTATAAGAAGTCACAGCTCTGTCTTCCTTGTTATCTCCAAAGTCACATGCATTATAGGAGTTCACACTTGCTCCACAAGGAACAGCTACAAAAGTCACAGAAAGATGACTGGGACAGTGGTTCCAGACATGAATGACCAGTGAGAGTCTTTTGCACTACATAGGAAGGTCCTGGATGAGAAAGCTGAAGAATTGAGATGCAGAGAACCAGCAACCCACTCAAGATAGTTAAATGCCTTGAAGTTAACAGATAATCACAAAGTATATGAAGATGCAGACAGACGTAGTCCAGCCTAATGACCAAATTAAAGCACTAAAGGAGGCACAGACTTTGGAACAGTAATCAAAGATGTTCATACAACTCTTCTGAATAAATTCAAGGGGTTGGCTAATGACATAAAGGATATCAGGAATACACCAGAAGAGCATAAAGAATAATTTGAAAGAATAAGTAGAAAAATAGCAGATATCACAGAGATGAGGGATACTATAGATCAAATAAAAAAGATACTTAGAGACACACAACAACAGATTTGAAGAGGCAGAAGAAAATAAGCATACTAGAGGAAAGGAAAATTGAATTTGAATGTGCAAAAGAGCAAATGGCAAAAATGATAGAAAAATTTGGCTTGGATCTCAAGGAAATGATCGACAGCATGGAGCACACAAATATAAGAATCATCAGTGTCCGAGAAGGAGAAAAGAAGTGTAAAGTGCTAGGAAGATTAGTTGAGGAGATAATGGGGGAAAACGTCCCACTCCTTATAAAAGACAAATATGCAAATCAAAGAACCACAAATGGAATAAATCCAAATAGGCCTACTCTAAGACACGTACTAATCAGTCTGTCAAATGTTGAAGAGATGCAGAAAGTCCAAAAGCAGCAAGAGAAAAGCAACACACCACAGTCAAGGGAAATCATCTAAGACTGAGTTTGGACTACTCAACAGGTACCATGGAGGTTAGAAGGCAATGGTATAGTATATTTAAGATCCTGAAAGAGAAAGACTTCCAGCCAAGAATTTTTTGTCCTTCAAAAGTGAGGGAGGGGGAGTGCAAGGGTAGTTCAGTGGTAGAATTCTCACCTACTATGTGGGAGACCCAGGTTTGATTCCCGGTCCAAGCACTTCCCCCAAAAACAAACAAACAAGCAAAATAAACAATAAAAAAAAAACAAGCAAACAAAAATTCAACAAATGACGCTGCAATAATGGGAAACTCATATGGAAAAATAATGAAATGTGACCCTACCATATAGCATACAAAAAAAAAAAGCAAGGGAGAGATTAAAATTTTTACAGACAGACAAGGGCTGAAATAATTTGTCAAAAGAGACCATCCTGGAGTTCTGTTGACTGAAAAAAGAAGACAGGAGAGGGAGGTCTGGAGGAGGGTACAGAATTGAAGAGTACCAATAAGGGTAATTTAAAGGCTGAAAAGAGAAAGAGGGAAAAGACTATATAGATCTGACAAATAAAATCCAAAGGATATGATGGTAGATTCAAGAAATGCCTTTACAGTAATAATTTTGTATGTTAATGGACTAAATTTACCAATTAAAAGATACAGATTGGCAGGATGAATTAAGAAATGCTGTTTACGAGAGACTTGTCTTAGACCAAAGGATAAAAATAAAATGAAAGTGAAAGGATGGAAACAGATATTCCATGCAAGTGGTAAGCAAAAGAAAGCAGGAGTAGCTATACTAATATTGGACAAAATAGATTTTAAATGTAAAGAAGTCATAAGAGACAAAGAGGAAAACTACATATTAATGAAAAGAAGAATTCACCAGGAAGAAATAACAGTCATGAACGTTTATGGCTCCCAATGAAGGAGCTCCAAAGTACATGAGACAAACATTGGCAAATGGGAATAGATGTTTCAACAATAATAATGGGAGACTTCAATATGTCACTGTCCTCTATAGATAGAACAACCAGACAGAGGATCAACAAGAAAATAGAAAACTTGAACAATTTGATAAATGAATTAGACCTAACAGACATATATAGATCATTATACCCCAAAATATCAGGATATATATTCTTCTTTAGTGCTCATGGAACATTTTCCAGGATAGAACATATGCTGGGACACAAAACAGGTCTCTATACATTTAAAAAGATTGAAATTATTCAAAGCACTTTCTTTGATCACCATGGAATGAAGCTGGAAATCAACCACCGAAGAACCAGAACTTTCACAAATACATGGAGATTAAATAATGCACTCATAAATAACCAGTGAGTCAAAGAAGAAATTGCTAAAGAAATTGGTAAATATCTGGAGACAAATGAAAATGAGAATATAACATATCAGAATCTATGGGATGTGGAAAGGGCTGTGCTGAGGGAGAAAGTTATTGCCCTAAATGCCTATATTAAAAGAGAAGAAAGAGCAAAAATCAAGGACTTAATTGTTCATCTGGAGGAACTAAAGAAAGAACAGCAAACTAACCCCAAAGTAAATAGGAGAAGAGAAATAACAAAGATTAAAGCAGAATTAAACGAATGGGAGAACAAAAGAATAATAGAAAGAATCAATAAAGTCAAAAGTTGATTCTTTTAGAAAATCAATAAAATTGATGGGCCACTAGCAAGACTGACAAAGAAAAAAAGAAAGAGGATGCAAATAAACAAAATCTGAAATGAGAAGGGGTGCATTACCACAGACCCTGAAGAACTAGCAGAAATCATGAGGTAATACTATGAACAACTATATGCCAACAAACTAGACAACTTTGATGAAATGGACAAATTCCTGGAGACACACAAACAAGCTATACTGACTCAGGAAGAAATAGAAGATCTCAGGAAACCAATCAGAAATAAAGAGATTCAATCATTCATCAAAAATCTTCCTAAAAGAAAAACCCAGGGCCAGATGGCCTCACAGGGGAATTTTATCAAACATTCCAGAAAGCACTAACACCAATCCTGCTCAAACTTTTCCAAAAAATTGAGGAAAAAGTAGCTCTATCTAACTCATTTTATGAAGTTAGCATCACTCTAATACCCTAACCAGGTAAAGACGCTATAAGAAAGGAAAACTACAGGCCAATCTCCCTAATGAATATAGATGCAAAAATTCTCAACAAAAGTTCTAGCAAATCAAATCCAATGACACATAAGAATTACACACCAAGACCAAGTTGAGTTTATATCAGGAATGCAAGGGTGGTTCAACACAAGAAAATACAGCACATTAATGAATTGAAAGGGAAAAAATCACATATTCATTTTGATTGATACTGCAAAAGCATTTGGCAAAATTCAACATCCTTTTCTGACAAAAACAGTTCAAAAGGTAGGAATTGAAGGACACTTCCTCAATACAATAAAGGGCATAGATGAAAAACCCATAGCCAACATCATACTCATGGTGAGAGACTGAAAGTCTTCCTCCTGAGATTAGAAATGGGACACCTCTGTCACCACTATTATTCAACACTGTACCAGAAGTTCCAACTAAAGAAATCAGGCTGGAAAAAGAAACAAAAGTCATACAAATTGGAAAGGACGATGGAAAACTTTCGTTGTTTGCAGATGACACGATACTATACTTCGAAAATCCTGAGAAATCAATGACAAAGTTTCTTGAGCTGTTAAACAAATTCAGCAAGGTGGCAGGATATAAGATTAATGTGCAAAAATCAGCAATGTTTCTATATACAAGCAATGACCTAACTGAGGAGACAATTAAGAAAAAAAATTCCATTCAAAATGGCAACTAAAAGAATCAAGTACATGGGAATAAACTTAACCATGAATGTAAAGGATCTGTACCAAGAAAACTATGTAACATTGCTAAAAGAAATCAAAGAAGATTTAGATAGGTGGAGAGACATTCCCTACTCATGAATAGGAAAGCTAAATGTTTCTAAGATGCTAACTCTGCCCAAATTGGTGTACCGATTCAATGCAACACCAATCAAAATTCCAACAACCTACTTTGAAGACTTGGAAAAGTTAGTTATCAAATTCATTTGGAAAGGAAAGAGATCTCAAATAGCTAAAAATACCCTAAAGAAGAATGAAGTGGGAGGATTAACACTTCCTGATTTTAAAGTTTATTATAAAGCCACAGTGGTCAAAACAGCATGGCATTGGCTCAAATAGATATATTGATCAATGAATTTGAATCAAGAGTGTGGAAATAGATCACTAAATCAATGGTCAACTGGTCTTCAACAAGGTCCTCAAATCCACTGAACTGGGATGGAATAGTCTTTTCAAGAAATGGGCATGGGAGAGCTGAATGTCAATAGCCAAAACTACAAAGAACTTTACCTTATACCCTTTACAAAAATTAACTCAAAGTAGATCAAAGACCTAAATATAAGAGCCAGTACCATAAAACACCTAGAAGAAAATAAAGGGAAACATCTTCAAGACCTGGTAATAGGAGGTAGCTTCCTAAAATTTACACCCAAAGCACAAGAAATGAAAGTAAAAATAGATAAGTGGGAACTCCTCAAAATCAAATGCTTCTATGTCTCAAAAGATTTTCTCAAAAAGGTGAAGCAGCCGCCATATCAATGTGAGAAAATACTTGAAATCATGTATCGGATAAAGGTTTGACATCCTGTATACACAAAGAAATCATATAACTCAATGACAAAAGAACAAGCAACCCAATTATAAAATAGGTTAAAGATATGAATAGACATTTTTCTGAAGAACAAATAAAGCTGGCCAAAAAAGAAGCTCATTTTCATGAGCTGTAAGGAAAATGTGGATCAAGACTACAATGAGATACATCTCAAACCTCTAAGAATGGCTGCTATTAAACAGGAAAGTGCGAATGTTGGAGAGGATGTGGAGGAATTGGGATGCTTATGTATGGCTGGTGGAAATGTATCATGGTATAGCCACTGTGAAAGACGGTTTGGTAGTTCCTTACAAAACTAAATATCGTGTTGCTTATGACCCGGCAAGACCACTACTCAGTACATACCCAGAAGAGCTGAAAGCAATGACACAGACATTTGCACACCAATGTCCCTAGCAACATTATTCATAATTGCCAAAAGATGGAAACAATCCAAGTATCCATTAACAGATGAGTGGATAAGGAAAATATGGCATATATATGATGGAATATTATGCAGGAAGACAAAATGGCATTCTGAAGCACTTGACAAGATGGATGAGCCTTGAGGACATAATACTGAGTGAAATAAGCCAGGCACAAAAGGATTGATACTGTATGACTCTGATTTTATGACCATGGTAAAGATAAACTCAGAGGTTTATAATATAGAATATAGGGGACCTAGAGATACACAGAAGCTAGAGATGGATACAAAGAAGCTAAGCTAACGGTTAGCTAATGAGATTGAACTTAAATGTAAGGCAATGGATAGAAGTGAAGGCAGTTCATTAGTGGGTCTATAAGTAATTACCATAATGAAGGTGAACAAGATTGGAAGGGGTTTTTAGAGCTGTGTATCCCACTGATTTGCATTACAAATAAAAATAAGTTCTTGCATAAACTAATTCAAAGAGTAAATAATATCAAGGTATGGGGGGAAACTACTATTGCATGCTATGGTCTATGTTTAACAGCAAGACTTCAAGAGTACTACAGCAATACCAAGGGTAAATAACTTGGGGTGGGGGGAGGACAAGAGTTGAGGGGAAGTTTGGATTTTTTTATTGGGCGAGGGTATGTTTTTCAGTTATTTTTTCTTGTATTTTCATTACCCTCCGCACTAGGAGGGCATGACATCCAGGGATGAAAGTCTTTGGCAGAAATGAAATTGTCTAAAATTGGGAGTGTTGATGATTGTACAACTAAGTGAGGATAATGTGAGACATTGACTGTTAACTTTGAACATCATATATGATGCCCAATGGATGGATGTGACTGAAGGATACACTGACTGAGAAGTAGAATAGCAAACTGTGGTGTATACTTATGATCAAATATTGTGTAGATACAGAAAAGAACGAAATTGTGAGGCATGCAATGAGGTGAATAAATCTGGAGACATTATGTGATGCAAAATAAGCCAGAAACAAAAGAGAAAGTATTATGTCTTTTATTTTTTTTTAGAAAATTGGGGCTTAGATTGTAGATTTCTACATCTTATAGCTTACATGTAGTCACATTTAGTCTAGAGCTGTAAACGTTGTTTCTAGATTTTGAGAGGCTGTACTATGTATGTATAAACTGGTATTTCCCTGGAACTTTGACTACCTAAGTTGTAGGTACCTAAGATTCAGAGTTGGAATTCTGCAGGTCTGAAAATCAGCATTGCTATTTACAACAACTGTTAAGGAAATTGAAAGAGAGATTAAGCTTCAATTAGGGATAAAAACGAAGACAATTTGGTCAGGACTAAGGTAAATCAGGATATAGGGGTAACAAGGACATTGTCTCTATTTTAGAGCTTGACCTACTGAATGAGACCAAAGGAAGAGAGGTTTATTTTGTTCAAAACCTAAATTTTCTGTGGTACATAATCTAACTCACCCTGTCTGGATAGACCATTTGAACACTGTTCTAGTTTGCTAGCTGTCAGAATGCAATATACCAGAAACAGAATGACTTTTAAAAAGGGGAATTTAATAAGTTGCTAGTTTACAGTTCTAAGGCTGAGAAAATGTCCCAATTAGAACAAGTCTATAGAAATGTCCAATCAAAGGCATCCAGGGATACCTTGGTTCAAGAAGGTCGATGAAGTTCAGGGTTTCTCTCTCAAGTGAAAAGACACATGGCGAGCACAGACAGGGCTTCTCTCTCAGCTGGAAGGGCACGTGGCAAACACAGCGTCATCTGCTAGCTTTCTCTCCTGGCTTCTGGTTTCATGAAGCTCCCCAGGAGGCGTTTTCCTTCTTCATCTCTAAAGGTTACTGACTCGTGGACTCTCTGCTTTGTGGTGCTGCAGCATTCTCTGCTCTCTCTGAATCTCTAGCTTTCTTGAAAATATTTCCTCTTTTATGGGACTTAAGAAACTAATCAAGATCCACCCAAATGGGTGGAGACATGTTATCACCTAATCCAGTTTAACAACCACTCTTGATTAAATCACATCTCTAGGGAGATGATCTAATCACAGTTTCAAATATACAATATTGAATAGGGATTAGAAGAAACGGTTGCCTTTACAAAATGGGATTAGGATTGAAACATGGCTTTTCTAGGGTACATACATCATTTCAAACCAGCACAAACACCCAAACACATGGAACCCAGAATGGGAATGAGGGCTTTTACTTCTGTGTAGCTTAATATAAAGCCTGGATATATCCCAGAGTATGTTGAGGAGATAATTAAAAAGTATTGGCAAAGTCTCCTAAGGGATAGGAAAAAAATATGGAACTATTAACTTTACCGCCAGGGAAACCCCTTATACTGTCTCAAATCTAGGGACTCCCAAGTCCTTATAATCAAAGCCAAGCCTTTGATCTTAAGGCTTGTGCTTGTGAAGCTTATTTACGTTGCAGAGAAGCTAAGCCTACATATAGGTATGCCTAAAAGCCACTTCCAGATGACCTCTTTTGCTACTCAGATGTGGCCTCTCTCTATGCCCAACTCCTACAAGTAAAATCATTACCCTCTTCACCATGAGGACATGAAATCCAGGGTTGAAAGTCTTCCTGGCAACATGGGATACAAATACCAGGAATGTGTCTGGCCCTGGCACTGTGGAATCAACAATGCCATCCTGACCAAAAGAGGGAGAAAAATTCTACCAAAATAAGGTATCAGTGGCTGAGAGAGTTCAAACAGAGTCGAGAGGCTGTTCTGGAGGCTACTCTTAGGCAGTCTTCAGCTAGATATTGCTGTTTACCATGTTTTGCCAACCCCCAACCAAAACCATTCTCGCCAATCCTGAAGAACACCTAGGGTTCCATCTGAGAGTGTACAAAAGTTCCTTGCACTTGGGTTACTTTCCAGAAACCTGCAACCTCCAGATGGGTTCCTAGGCCAGATAAGTCCTGAAACCCAGAGAGCCCCCCTATCCCCTCCAGAACATCAACCAGTTCCATCCTCCTATCCCATATTACTGACAGTCCCTTCCAACATGAAAAAGTTGGAATGGACATAGCTCACATACCCCTAAAAATTGGGAGAAAGATCAGTAGAGAAGGAGGAGTTATATCAGAGAAGTTAGGATTTAACAGCTGAATATGACTACTGGATCATTATATTGATATTTCTTTTAGTCTCCAGTGTCTTGGAGTAGCTAGCAGGAAAAACCTAAAATTGTGGATCTGTAGCCCATACCAAACTCTGGAATCTGTTCTATAATTAATTCTTACAATATATTTTGAAATGTATTGCTTTTTTGTAAATCTGTTATATTTCACAATAAAAAAAATGTTAAAAAAGTCACAAAAATTGCTAAATGATCAGGTGAAAAAATTGTTTAATGTGTTGTGTTTTAGAGCAGAAGAGGAGAAATCTGATTTTTCCTGGAGGGGAGAAGCACGAATGGCTGAGGGTGTGGGGTTGCTCTGGAGCATCTGAGCAAGGCACTCCTGTTGCAAGGTGATCAAAAGCATGCCCTAGAGGCACCACCGGAGGCTAATTGCTCTGAATTGCTTTCAGATTATTAGAGTTGAAGCCAAGCAGCCTTTTCCACTGAAAAGTCTCCTGTGACTCTGTTGCCTGGGAGGATCTGGCATCAGCAAAGATGTTTATAATCTTCTTCGGTGACTCTGCAGCTCGAGGAGAAACTTCTTCATTTGCTTTCTTCAGTGCCTGTGGACTGTCACCCCGTCTGCATTCAGAGCACATGCCTACAAGTGCATCATCATCGCCATTCTTGTTTGTCTTTGCTACAAGTTGAAATGCTAGGCTCTCCATATATTACAGAATATTCAGTGTGATAGTTGGGAAACCTATTGCCTGGAATCCATATGTTGGGTAACAAGTAGCAAATTGGAGGGTGGTGGTTGGTAGGTGTCAACATCAAGATTTCAGATGTTAGACAATGAAGAAAAGCAATAGGCCCCCTGAGATCACAAAGCAGAGGCATTTGGCCAGGCCCTATTAGTGCAGAAATCCAAGGTTTTCACCATTCTTGTTTACAAGAGGGGATAGAGGAGTGGTTCACATTTCTGAAGGGACCCAAAACACCCAATCTTGAGTTTGAGTGTGGCTGTGACTTCTGACTTCTGGAAGTACATGAATGAAGTGCAGTGGGCAATTTTCAAAGCAGCTATTTGCTTCTTTGGCAGGGAATTGTGAAATTAACCATTGAGTGAACTGGAGCTGTTATGGAGGGGAGTCATGAAGGATGAGATTCCATTTCTGATTCCAGTCTTAGAAACTAGGAGGAGTAGAGTTAAGGGGAAACCAGAGAATGTTCTGTTTATTTTTCTGCCAGAAGGAAGATCCTAATATGTGGGAATTGAATGCAACCTGGCTTGAGGAGAGTGTGAAGAGATTTAGGAAATGAAAAAGGAAGGAAAAAAAAAACGAAGATGCAAAGTACTTGGAAAGAATTGATAAATTGAGGAAGTAATAAGAAAACGAGGAAGCACAGAATTCCAACAAGGTGAAAGAGAATGGAATCCTGTCAGGAGGATAAAAATAGAAGAATTTGATAAGAGGAAAAGGGGATGAAAATCTCTAAAAAGAGGTAAATACAATAAACGTGAGCCTCTTCACACAGAGAAGTATGTGAAAATCTGGATCTTGTGGGGAAGAGTTAATTTGTACACTCTGAGAGTAATGATGAATACTCTGAAAGGAATTAGTATCTGGCTCGGGGAAAAAGGAGAGTGAGGAGTGTGAGTTGGAGGAGAGAGAAGGAAACGAATATGGGGCAACAAGTAGAAAGCTGACCTGGAAGAATCGTGATTCATTTGAGAGGACCTTAAATAATGTGTGAAAATCAACCTTCTGGGTAAAAATGGAAGTGGTGATTCTCTTTTTGTAGCTATAAACAGATTTGATGTGGATGAGCACTTGTACTTTTTGTCTTCTCCAACACAGCCGTGGGAATGGAAAGCCCAAAAAGACTTGTTGAGCCCATTGTATGGAAACGGAATGGCTGTAGAAAGCCTTTTGGGTACTAGGTTCTAGGAAAGAAAATTGGTGGACTTGAGGCATAGAAAAATGTTCACTTCCTTTTTCCAACTAACATCTATGATTTCCAATCGCTTCTCTGATTTTGGATGAGTGATGAGAATTGAAGAGGAAGGACTGATTCCCAAGGTGGGGTCTGACAATAGGACCGAGGTCTCTACATCATGATGGCAATTCGTAGGAAGATGGACTTTTTCAAGAATGGGTTATGTCACAGAATGGAGATGAATATATTTGTGTGGTTTAGAGATATTTGAAATGAGGTGATGAAGAGAGGAAGAAAAGCACCCAGATCAACTCTCTGCGGAAGAGCTGATTGACACGGAAAGAAGATTGTGAAAGCTTCTGTTTTTGATAAGTAAAAATTGTCAAAGAGACCAAAAATAACATTAGGAGCCTTGTGCAATATGAACATATTAGCAAATAAGGTGTATGAAATTAACCTAAGACCGTAATCAACAAGTGTGAATTCAAATGCATGGCTTATTCCACTGGCCAGAGTCCCCGGTTGGAAAATTGCAGTGTCAGGGCAGGGAATAAGGAGAAGTAATGTGTATCAAGAAGCTGCTTACTTGATTGGGAATCTATACCTGCAGGTGCAAGCACGCTACTGAGCAGGAGAGAATGAAGGTGAAGAGAAGCCTTTCATTGTTTTACAAGTAAATTTTGGACCATTTATTGAAATAGAAACAATGAATAACACATTTCTGGTGCCTGTTCTGAAATTGTCAGAGAAAAAATTTGTAGTGATGGAAGGTTTCAGCTAGCTAGTCATTTGCATGGATGTCTCTTTTGCTTCAAGTTAACAGAGTTCTTGTCTGAACTTACTGACAATTACAACTTCTGACTACTCACCTACTCATTCACAAATAAAAGTTATTTCAACATCACACAAAATGGAGAGAAGAGAGTAAGGGCCCTGCAGGGAAGAGGAACAGAGTACAAGACATAGCTCTTCACAAAAATGTGCTGATGGAGAGATGTGAAGAGGCCAGTTTGCCTGTAGTTGTCTGTAGTGTTGGTTCAAGGAGGGGTGTAGCAGGAAATAATCTTGGACAGATAGTTGGCTGCCAGAGTCTGTGAAGCCTTGAATGTCAACTAAGGTGTTTGAATATTATATTCAAGGTAATCAAAAGTCTTGCAATGTTCGCAGGGGAAAGTGTCATGATGAGAGTGATTTTTTGGAGTATTAATTTGACTGATTAGATTTGAGGACTGAAGGGGTTGGGGAGATAGTAAAAGCAAGGAAATCAGATAGGAGAATATTACAATAGTAAACTGAGAAATGCCTGATGATAGCGGCAATGAAAAAGAAAAGGTGGAAAAGAAACATTTTGCAAAGGACGGATTGTCAGAGCTTGATAAGGGAAAAAGGGGTATGTCAGATTATGTTAAAAGTTTGAGTCTGAATGATCAGAGAAGATGAAAAATGAAATCATTGATATATGACTTCCTGGTGGTGATAGGAAATCCAAGTGTTTCCAAGTCCAGGAAACAATTTGAGATAAGGGAGGGCAGAAAGTCAGAAGATAGAGGTAGAAATACAGATTTCAAATTCATTTTCATAGAGCTAATAGCTGAAGCTGCAAGAATATGAGCTTCAACTAAAACAGTTAATCTTTTAGAATTATTATTGCTAAGTATTTTCCTCTAGCAAATATGCTTAATTTGTTAATTTTTTTATTAGAGAAATTGTGGGTTTACAGAAGAGTCATGCATAAAATACACAATTCCCATACACCAGCCCGCCACCAACACTTGCATTGGTGTGGAAAATTTGTTACAATTGATAATAGAACTTCTTTTGCAATTCTACCTTTTTTAAACAGTAATTACATTTATTACAACTGATGAAAGATTATTAAAGTAGCATTATTAACTATTGTCCATAGCTTACAAAGGGGTACTTTTCTCCATATTCCCAACCTATTAGTTTTTTTATGCATGTCTTTATTACTCATATACCTGTACACTGGATAAAGGGAATTCAGTCACAAGGCTTTTACAATTACATGGTCACAAGATAAAACTTATATAGTTATACAATCATTATCAAAGATTGAGGCTATTGGATTACTGTTTAACAATTTCGGGTATTTCCTTCTGGCTATTCTAATACGCTAGAAACTAAAAAGAAATATTTATATAATGAGTCAGTAATCATAATCATTTGTTAAATCCTAACTTCTGAGTTATACCTCCTCCCTCTCGTTTGATCTTTCAGTCTTCAGGGCTATTTGGGCAATGACAATTTTAACTTCTTTAACTTTCTTTTCTGAAAAGAGGTGTCGACATTATGGGGTAGAGGAATGAAATTGGTTGATGTTCTTGGAGAAACTGGTACCTTTGGGTTTCAGGGCTTATCTGGCATAGGAGCCATCTGTAGGCCTTAAGTGTCTGAAAAAATAAACTTAAATAAGTAAACTTTTATAGAGTCTTAGATAGAAGCCAGGGTATTCTTTTGGGTTTTCAGGAATACTGGTGGTTGGGGCTTGGCATACTGTGGTAGTTTGGAATACCTGGTTTTTGCTTATATAAGAGTAGCCTCCAGAATGTTCTCTTAACTCTATTTGAAATCTCTTAGCTACCACAACTTTACTTTGGTTCATTTCTTTCTCCCTTTTTGGTCAATGAGGCATTGTCAATCTCATGATGCCAATGCCAGATTCATCCCTGCGAGTCATGGCTCATGTTGCCGGGGGAACTTACACCCCTGGGAGTCATGCTGATGAAGGGAGTTGGGGGTGGGGTGTAGTGAGTTTATTTGCAAAGTGTGGCTTAGACAGTCAGACTACATCTGAGCAACAAAAGAAGTTCTTTGGGGTGACATATAGGCACAATTTTAAGTAGGCTTGGCTTCACCATTACAGAAATAAGTTTCATAAGGGCAAGCCTTAAAATCAAGGGCTTGGCTTTATAAGTTGAGAGTCCCTAATGCTTGAGAGAATATCAGTAATTCCCCTTGTGGGAAAGTTTAATAGTTCCACATTATTTTCTCCAGTCCCTCAAGGGACTTTGCAAATACTTTTTTATTTTCTGCTCCAAATACTCTGAAATATATCAAGGTATTACATTAACCTGTACAGAATAACAAGCTCTTGTTTCCTATCTAGGTTCCATGTAATTATATTGTTTAAATAACTGACCAGACAGGTTAAATTAGATAGTGTGCACAGAAAATTTAAATTCTGGACAAAATAAACTTCTCTTCCTTTGGGTTCACATAGAATTTGAAATTTTAAAATAAGATAATATCATCCTTTACCCTATGTTCTGATTTTCCTTAGTCCTAACTAGATCAGCTTCATTCATATCTCTAACTGAAGTCTGATCTCCATTTCAGACAAATGTAGTTTAAGGTAGGTTTCTTCCATCCCCATATCAGTAATGGTTCAGTTGTAGACAACAGAATCTAGACCATCTAAACAGAAAAAGATTTAGGTATTAAGAGGGGTGTGAATGATTGTGGGGGAGAGGGTTGAAGAAACAGACTGTAGGTTGAGTTTCTAGGAATGACTCCGTTTTAGTTTCCCTGATGCTAAAACAAATAGCACACATGGGCTGGCTCAGGAATTTATTGGCTCACAGGTTTCAGGTTTCAGAGGCTAGAAGACTTGCTTCCTCTCAAGGTTGTTATCTTCTGGTTGGCTGGCAATCTATGGGGTTCTTTGGCTCTAAGCTACCACACCCCAAATTTCATTATAGAACCAGGCGAGCTGCTGCTTCCAACAGTATGGAAAGCCTCTGGGTCAGGAGGTATTGGCTGCTGCCCATGGTCCCAGGTTGCCTCTAATGTACACTGTGCCAGGAAAGTGTATGCCCCGAACCCTGACTCCCTCCATGTGAGTCATTCTGAATCAGTGTGCAACACTAAATTTAAGGAGTCAGGAAATGTCATTTTTAGCTCTCTGTTCTGCATGCTAGAAGGGAGTTGGAATAAATGTCAAGTAAACCCATCCACATATCCAACATACTGCCTCAGTCCCATTTCACAGTAAATATCTACATTCAAGTGTGAACTTTGTGTTTGTGTGACACTCTATCAGACCAGTGAGACGGAAACTCTAATCCTTTCCTGGGCACAACATCACACTCTTCATTTTGTGTTGTTTTTAGCATATTCTCCAAAGAGCTGCCAGTCCAGGGATGACAATAAAAACCAAGATTCTGAGGTTGTGTCCAGACTTAATTAATTAATTGACTTAATTGATTAACAATGTCCAGAGTTAATTGATTAATAATGTCTGCCCATGATAGAGTTGGGTGGGAACGATGGTGACTTCTATTTGCCATCCATACTGTGTTATTGCTTAATTAGTGATAAGCTTATTGCTTTGTGACTAGAATACTTCCCTTCATGTTAGAAAAAAACGCCACTCCGACAATTTGGTGACTGAAAACATTTTCTAATGGTAGACTTCATACCAAGTTCTAAGTGCCCTGAGCATATTCTGACAATTTGATTTTTATTTTTTAACTCTCGGTTTACTCAATGGTTCTCCTCTGCTTACTCTTTTTTTTTTTTTTTTTTTTTTTCAGTGTGTGTGCTGTGGAAGTCAGCACTCCCCTCTGCTTACTCTTGAGCTCATGTCACGTGCTGATCATGCTCTCTTCTTTGCCCGGACGGTGGGCTCAGGAGGACCAGCCCCCTCAGAGCTGTGCTTGCAGGAGTGGGGAGACGCGGCATCAGGACTGGGCTGTGGGAGGTGAAGCTAGAAATGTTCTACCCCTGAGCAATTTCCAGCTTTCCAGAATGGGAGCGTCCTCATTCTGAAACGATGAATTTATCTCTACCTCCCAAAGTGGTTTCTCACTTCAGTCTTAATTTTCTGAGTACTTTTCCCTGCCATCCCATACTCATATTTTAAGGTTTGGTTTAGATATCATGTTCTTTCTGAGGGCTGCTTTGATGATCCCCCATTCCCATGCAAGACAGAATTAGCTACTCCTTTCTCTCTATTCTCATATTGCTTTGTACATCCTCTGTTGTAGCAAATATCACATTACATTTTAGTTATGTACATGTCTTTAATTTCAGATTGAGCTACTCAAAGGCAGAGACTGCCATTTTAAAGCCCCTATTTGTTATTTTACATATATTATTTCATTCAGTTCTCACAAGAAACCTTAGAGGAAACAGGCTCAGAGGAGTTAGAGCTCACTGTAAGATAAATGTTTGTCAGACTTAGGGCTTGAAACTAGGTCATGTTTTACTTCCCTACCTAGCACAGTGCTTGGCATCGGGTATGGGGGCTCGACAAATGTTGAAGAAATGAGTAGGTAATTAAATGAAAACATACAAAGTACAAGGAAGCTTGTTTGGCCATTGGCCGAAAACAAGTCCTTTCTTTCTATTACTCTCCTGGTTGTGAACATTCTACAGCCTTTAATGCAAACCAGATCTTAATACCTAGGAGAAGGATATAACACAACATCCAATCCCCAGGAGCAATGCAGCTCACTACTGCACCGAGGGTCATTCACTGAGCCTACCAATACCGTGGGTCACATCACAATGATTATTTAAAGATTCAATTTAGAATGTCAGTGCTGCACTAGAAGGAAACACCTGAAATGGTGGAGTGGTAACCCATACCAGACTTTAAATTTGTGCTAAATCTACTTGCTAAAATGGACTTTGAAATTTGTCATTTTTTTGTATATATGTTATATTGTACAATAAAAAAATTTTTAAATGTTAATGCTGCAGTGACAGAAATATACAAATATGAGACAAGAAGCCTGCCTTCCATTACATGAAATAACTTTTTGTCATGCCCTGTGTTCAGTTAACAGGTTTTCTCCTGATAAAACTTTAAGACTTACCTAAAGAACTCTGATGTAACAATTTATTTCCCTGTGTTTTTAGTCTATTTTTTTTTTGCCAACTTTCAGTACCACTATCTTCCATGTTCTCAAAGGAGTTCCTTGCCATGATTCATTTTAATGAATAAAGACCTTTTCCAACTAGACTGGTTTTAGATCTAATGACTTTTGTCTGCTGGCCTAATTAATAAATGGCAGCCAGGTGTCTGAGTTATTTTTTGGCTTCCTTTTCTGCTGTGAAGTGGGTTTCTCCATCACTAGGCCCTCTTTCACATTTACCCTCCTTTGGGGTGGAGGCTGGGAATGGCCATATGCTTCCAGGGTGCTCTACTGGGAATGCTGGACTCTATTCCCCCGGGCTCATGAGCTCACCCTGTTTCCATGTGTCACCACATGTGTGTTGGATCCTAGTGGAAAAACAGTTGGGTTTGAGTGGAAATAGCAGGGAGTGGGACAGCTGCACTTCAAAGCTTTTAATTTCCTTTTCCTCATGTCCAGTGTATGGATTACAATAGGTTTCTGAGTATATAGTGCTGTGTAGTTTCCCCTTCCTTTGCTTTTCACTTTCACTGCTTTACTATCACCATCCCTAATTAAAAACCAAACAGCATTTCCAAACTCTATCTCTTGGAATATGAGTTTATTTTTGATTACTTATCTTTTGAAAATTTAGGCTCTTATGAATTCTACTCACGCAATTTAGGATTATTTCCTAACACGATCATATACAGTAAGATTTTTTCTTCATATCTGTGTTAGTTTTTAGTAAGGATAGAGGTTTGGGAAGAGGTAGTGTGATATGTGTGATCTGATGGTACTAGGAATAGAGAGACTGAGTTTTTGTCCTGGCCTGTAACTAATCAACTGTTTCAGACAAGTAATTTAAACTTTCTAGGTCTGTAGAACTAGATGATTTTTAAGAGTCCTTCCAATTTTTTTTTTTAAGATTCTAGGATCTTATCTGTCTACTTTTGTTGTTGTTGTTTCTCCAGAATTTGAGTGAAGTGTAATTCGGGGGTGGTATGAAGTATGAACAGAATTTTTTTTTAATATGATAAGGATCTTCTCCCATAAGCATCCCCATTGATTTGTTCTGTACTTTCTCTGTGAACAAATTCTACTATTGAAAACAGAGCCTTAGTGTCTTCTTAAAATGAAAAAAATCATTTATTTTAGGAAGAAATTTAGGGGAATGGATTAATTTGGGAACTGGTGCTCAGGAGTCTAGCTTCTCTTTCCCTCCTCCCCATACTTATTTTTGTACTTCATTTACTACTTAACCTTCACAAGTCACTTCATCTCTTTGGGTCACAGGTTCCTAAGCTGAAGAATTAGCTACAATTTAAGGGGTACTGAGCTGACTTCTGTAACATGTTCTCAGATATTCTGATAAAAAGGGATAAGGTCAATGTTTTATTTTCGTCTCATTTTCTCTTCATGCTATTAAAAGCATTCACTATGAGAAACGCTTTTTCCATTTTCCAAGAAGAATTTCTGAAAATGTTACAGTAATGACATTTTTAAAAAGAAAAAGCCATCAGCTATTTATAAAGTGTAAGCATTCACATTATTGATTAAGGTTCAACTCATTAGCATTGTTTTTTTTTTCCTCCCCCTGAGCACTATCCAATCTTTTTCCATAATGTGGCATTTAAAGGTATCTTAACAAGAGGGTATCTTCACTGGGTGCCAGATAGAAACTCGAATTCTCCCTTGAGAGTTTAAATTGTTTCATTTTATGTAAAGTGGACCAGAAGGAAGTCTTTCTTCGTTTTGCCACTTTTATCTAAGACTTCTCTTCCCTATCTTAGCCATAGCCTTCCTTCAAAGTTGAATAGTCCCGATGCTTGCTAAATATAATCCACATGGATATATAACTAGTAACAATCTGGAGACTATGCTTTACCTTTGGCAATGAAATTTCAAATCGACCCGCCTTTGTAGATCACTTATCTCCTGCGATGAATAATTTAAAGCACCAAAAATGTATTTTGCTTTGAAATAGCCGGTGTGTAAATTAGCTACGGTATTAGCATCTAGATCCCTTATTTTATTGTTTTACTTGTTCAGGCTTTCGAAAGTGACAGCAATTGAAGTTCTGCTAGGCCAGCAAGTTGGGCATTTTACCTGCCAATGTGTGCCAGTGCAAAAGCAGATGCAGGTTTTGTGAGGCGGGAAGCGTATACAGTTGGTGCAGGGGGGAGGGATGGGGTGAGATGGACTCTTTAAGAAAAAGAACACAGAAATAGCTATGATGGTGAATACATATTTAGAGAAAGAAAAGAAATCCACGCCCCCCTCCAAAATTATAAATTTAAAAAAACTGATAAATACCACAAACTAAATTAAATTGAATGCTTGAAATGAAGCTGCTCAACATTCTTCTATAATTCTTTCTACCAATATTTTTGGATGTATGCTCTTTGATTACCTCTTCATACAACAACAATTTCAAAATTTTATATCACTTTCTGTGGAGAAAATAACTAATTTAATCTTTTCACGAGCATGGTTAATTGGAATTTATTTTTTATTATTCACAAAAGTTTCTTTTAGTTCCACAATCCATTATTGGCCATGTACAATTTTAGATGTACAAATTTAGACATGTACAAATTTGGTCATCAAATTTGAGAAAACCACTCTAGGTTTCTTTCACATATGAGCTTACATGTGTACTTTCTGTAGTGCGCACCCAAACACAAATATGTAATACATTTTGTTTCATACGAGTCCCCTCAAAGAGGAAATATTGGGCGGGCCACAGTGACTCAGCAGGCAGAGTTCTTGCCTGCCATGCTGGAGACCTGGGTTCGATTCTTGGTGCCTGACCATGTGAAAAAAAAGGAGAGAGAGAGGAAATATTAGCATGTTTATAATTATATCTGCTGCGTTGTTGGGTATATTACTGACGCGAAGAGAACTTCTGACTGGGCATTTATGAGACTCACATCCTCCATTCATTGTGTCCTGCTCACCACTGTCCCTGCCTGACGATGGGAAGATTTCCCCACAGACTTGCTTCTGGCTCTGTATGTTTCCCCTTTGCCCACAGGCTTCAGTTGTTGGGGGCCATGGGACATGTTCATGTCACAGCACAGCACAGCCTCCAGCTCTGCACATTTGTGATGTGACACCAGGTGGGCCACAAGTGGCACTGGGAATGTTCCTGAGAGCCACTCCTTACATTGGGATGGCTGACAATACCATATCTCTACATGGAAGTGACTGCAAATTGCATGAGTATATCACATTCAATCCAAACTAAATGTGCAATCTACTCTATTCCCCATTAGCTGAATCTTAAAAATGACTGCAGGAAATTCACTGCCACCTGCATAAAAGGTAAGTGACAGTCAGGAGGTAGAAGTGGAAAGAGACAGTGGTCTTCACTAATTACTGTTAAAAGAGGTCATTTTTTCATATCTTCAGAAATATAATATTTTCTAAGTATGTTGCTGGGGTCCCTCCTAGGTCCATGTGCTGTAGTGGTGAGAATTCTGAACCTTAAGCTCTGTTTTAGATTCCTGGCAGCTAAAACAAATACCATAAAATGGGTTGGCTTCACAACAGGAAGTCATTGGCTCTTGGTTTCAGAGGCAAGAAGACCCGCTTCCTTCCAGGGTCTGTATATCCTGGGGTTCCTTGACTTCTCTGCATGTGCAGTGCACAGGGCTGTGTCTTCTCCTTTCACATATGGGTTCCATTGACTCCCTGCTGCTGGTTGCTCCCTGTGGCTTCTCTTCTTATGTTCAATTTCCTTTGCTTATAGGGTCTTCAGCCATATTGAAGTAAAGCTCACCCTCCCTCTTCCTAAGCAAACCTTAATTAATAGTATCTTCAAAGGTTTATTGACAAATGGGTTCATACCCACAGGAGCAGGAGCTGGAATTTGAACATGCCTTTTGTGGGTGACGTGATCTAATCCCCAGCAAGATTCATAAGCTTCATGAAAAACTTGACTCTGATCATGTACCTGGGGCTTTTGGCCTTGGAAATAAGGTTTTTTATATCCTGCTCCAGGTGTGGACACTCATTTCAGGAATTGGAACGTGGTGCTGGTAACCTGCTAGCACAGGTTGACTCTTTTTCCCTCTCTCCCCATGCTTCCTTCTGTTTTTGGTATCCCCAGTGTCTAGGCCTCACTTGAAACTTATCTTGTAGAGAAGCAAGAAGATGGGCTCTTTCTGGGTTCAAATTCTACTTTTGCCATTTGACTTTTGGAAAATTAACTTCTGGTTATGAGTCTCAATTATAAATTGGGTTAATATTGCATAAAGGTTTTTGTGAGACTCAGAGATAACATATATAAATTAATTTTTGTGAGTATTGGTTTATTCATTTATAAAGTGAAATCAATAATACATATCTTGAAAAGTTGTTTTGAGGACCAAAGGACAAGCATACAAATTAATCAGACCAGTGCTTGGAATAAATGTAGCATATATACATCATCACTAGTTGTGGAAAGGCTCTTGGGGCTCTCCAAATATTCTCGTGCTCTTCTATACTTCCTAGCCTCCCTTGCAGTGAGGTTAGAGCCAGGAGATTAGCTCCTGCCAAAGAAATATGAGGAGAATGTGAAATTTCTGGGCCAAGACAATTCAAATTCAGTATGTCTGCTGTATCTCTTTTTACTTTTGCAACAGCGACTTTGGTGCTAGTAAAGCCAAATATGCAAGGAGCATGGATCCTGAGTCACCATCATGAAAGTTCTCAGGAGAGCCTCTGGGCCCACATCAGACTTTGTGTGAACTTGAAATAAACTTTGTGTTAGGTCACTATGATTTGGATATTTTTGTTATTGCAGCTTAGTTTAAACTTAACCTATTATTATCACTGTTGTTGTTATTATCGTTGCTGCTATTGAGTTGAACTGAACTACTCACAAACATTATTTGGCACTGTGAGAACTAGAGTATTGGCTCCTAACCTCAGAATGGAGACAGAAAAATATTCCATTTGCAAAAAAAAAAAAAAAAACCCATAGTTCGTTCACAAAAATAGATTCCAAGAAAGTCAAGCTAAACTAAAATAGGAAGGAAAGAAAAGTGTATTAAATTTTCCATTGGGCTTGTCAGCTAATCCTCTTTATTCAGGCTACCTTATTTCCTTGAAACCCTTGGACTGTAAGAGTCAATGAATATTTTCATGACATTAAAAAATTATGTCCCTTTCTATAAAAATTAGAAATTATGTGTCCCCACTTCTAAATTTGATTGGTTCAGCAATTCTCCAAGCCTTACAAAAAGTTCTAATTAAAGTGATGGGCACTATCTTCCCCATTAGAAATAAACACCATAACCACTGATTCTTGGATGGACAGTTGGTAGGTTCCTCTAAAGTTCAGAAAACAAACATCAGCATAGAGTGAATATATGTGCTATTTTTGCTGGGGCCATCACACATATCCACTCTATGCTGATGGAAATCCTCTTTATGGTGTGACTCCAAAAATGGTCCCATTTACACAGTTCTTTTTGGGAAAACTGGCAGAAATGCTAGCCTGATAGATTGTTTCCAATAGCTTGTGCAGTTATTACCTGAAATTTCCATAAGTAGAAATAGTTCAAGTGATCAGCACAAATTATAGTATGAGGAGGAGCCAAAGAAGTGATAGCAACAGAGGGCTGGGAATTGGTGGGAAACTATAGAGAAGGGGCAAAATCAGAGGTCAAAATGTTGGGAAGAAATGTGAGACGCAAGGTGGTTTAGGGAGCAGGCCCTGAGCAAAGAAAGAGTGCTGGTTCTTGGTCTTTTTGAATGTTGGCTCTCTACCTGGAATGGGGCAGACAGGCGGCAGCCCATAGATGTAAGGATATGGAATGAAGTTAGACTCTCAGTCCTTCAAAGAAAAGTGATAATGCTTTTGACGAAGGAAAAATGCTAAAATTCATCACATTTAAATATGTTTTAAAAGAAATATTTGCATGTGGATGTTTTAAAAAGTAACATTTGACAGTACACTGAGGTCAAGGGGATTTTATAACCTTGGTCTATGGACAGAGGGTCTTACCACAAGCCTTGTCCCAAGATATTTCATCACAGAAAAAGAACAAAGGTTTAAACAAAAGGAAAACACATGAAAAGAGGTTCCTCAGATCTCCAAAGGCATCATTTTGTTGCAGATACACTCAGATGGACATAAGTAGGCCTAGCTTGAAAAGTCTTCTTGGCGGTGAAGAGAAATGAATATAAACTCTGAAAGATTTCAAGAAATCTACACAATAAATTGCAGATACATTCCCAATTAAGAGAAATGCAGAAAAAAGAGATGGAGGAGCAGATAATCTGAATTAGAAAGAATCCTTGTCCTCTTTCATTAGCAGAATCACAGCCCAGATTTCAGTAAAGTTCGAGTTCACTAACACAGTCAACAGACAAGTAATTCCCTTGAGTAAGTAAGAAAACCTCCTAGACAAGGAGTAGAAAACCCTCCCCAGTGGGCTTTAGTGCTATTCTCACCTTCCAGAGCACCTGCCTCCAGCAAGAGACCTGCCTGTGCTGCTCCCTCAGGTCTGTTCACTAGTCTGGTTAACTATCTGCAGACCTTGCTAACCACTTCTGTTCTAATTCTTCTCTAAACCAGTGCT
Source organism: Tamandua tetradactyla (assembly GCF_023851605.1). Classification (NCBI taxonomy): domain Eukaryota; kingdom Metazoa; phylum Chordata; class Mammalia; order Pilosa; family Myrmecophagidae; genus Tamandua; species Tamandua tetradactyla. The sequence goes on along the minus strand of NC_135346.1, from coordinate 6,383,191 downwards.
TCTCAAACTTCAGTGAGGCTCAGAATCACCCCCCTAGGGCTGGTTCAAGTGCAGATTGCTGAGCTCCACCCCCAGAGTTTCTGATTCTGGAGGTCTGGGGAAGGGTTCAGGAATTTGCGTGTCTAACAAGTCTCCAGGAGATGCTTGATGCTATCAGTTCCAGGACCAGCCTTGAAGAAGCACTGCTTTAATTATGTGGCAGAGTTCTTTTCCATAGTAATTTATTTACTAACACAAGTGAATCCTTTCTGTGATCCACAATTCAGTTCCTCAATCACTCTTCTCTGCTAGATGCTGCGTTTAAAATGTTTCTAAAGATCTTTTCTGAATCACAAAATCACAGAATCCTGTAATTTTATCCTTTTCTTCACCCCAACCAACAGTATGCCTGAAAACCCTACAGGGTGTCTTGGGCTCTAGCTAAGTCTCTATAAAAGTTTTTCTTTAAAACCTTACTAGGTTTTAATTTTTTTTTTCAGAAGCCTAAGGCCTTCAGATGGTTCTTATGTCAGATGGGCCCTGAAACCCAGAGATACAAGTCTCTTCAAGTACATCAATCAATCGCATTCCTCTATTCCATAAGGTCAACACTCCTTTCCAGCATGAAGAAGTTAAAACGGTCAGTGTCCAGATATTCCTGAAGACTGGGAGACAGATTAAATGAGAGAAAGGAGGTGAAGCTGAAACATTAGGTTTTAATAAATAACTGTGACTACTGACTTATTAGATGGATACTTCTTTTTAGTGTGTAGTATTTTAGAATAGCCAGAAGAAAATAGGTGAACTTACTGTAATCTAGTAGCCCTGGTCTTTGATAATGATTGTATTAAAAAAAAAATTGGTTGCCCATGTTTGTGTGGGTCTACTGCTGGATGTTTTGTTCTGTTCCACTATATCTATCTCTGACAAAACCACAGAGTGTTAATTAACCCCTGTGCTGGTTTGAAACTGTTATGTGCCCCAGAAAAGCCACATTCTTCTGATCCAATCTTGTGAGGCAGATCTATTTTGGGTGGGAACTTTTGATTAGGTTGTTTCCATGGAGATGTGACCTGCCCAATTCAAAATGGTTCTTAATCCTTTTACTGGAGTCCTTTATGAAGAGAATAAAAGGCAGAAGACACAGAGAGAGCTTAGAGCTGATACAGATTATGGAGATATGACAAACTCTTGGAGACAGAAAATGCCCTGGGAGATGCTAAGCTAAGAGAGGAAATCCAGGGTTTGCCCTGGAGAAGCTAAGAGAGGACCCACAGACACTTAGAGAGGGAACACGTCCCAGGAGAGGCCAGAAGGACCTACAGATTCTGAGAGAGCCATTTTGGAAGCCAACGTAGGATAGAAGGGCCAGCAAGAACAGTATTCCCTAATGAATTTTTAAATGTAATTTTATTGAGATATATTCACATACCATACAAGTTTAAAGGATTATTTGGAGAGTCTTTAAATCCCTTTTAACAATGGAATTTGTTTCAGTAGTGGGTGTTATGTCTGACATGGTGCGGCGCATATGTGTACACTTCCTCCCCTAAATAAACAAAGCAACAGTCCTCATGTCTGTCTAATAGATATGGTTAGAACAGAGTGGTGCCATGCCTTTAGTTTATCTACGAGTTCAGACTATTCATCAATTTTTTTCAAGTTGTAGGAAAGTTAAGAGTGCTTGCCAAAAGTGTTGAAGAAAATATGGAGAAAGAGATCTACCTATCTGCTGTCGGTGGGGAAGCAGAGCAGTGCAGCCCTTGGAGGGCAGTGTGGGGGCTCCAGGAGGCTAGGGGTGGGGTTGCCGTAGGATCCTGCAACCCTGTTGCTCAGTATACACCCAGAGGAACTGAATGTCATGAATGGCAGAATGGACATTTGCACGCTGGTGTTTATGGCAGCAGTGTTCTCAAATTGTGATGGATGGAGGTGGCCTGCACCCACAGACTGAAGACTGAAAGGAGGAACTGTGGTGTATACTTACAGCACATGCTGAGAGGCTCTAAGAAGGAATGAAGTCGTGAGGCATGGGGTGAATGAACCTTGGTGACAGTATGCTGAATGAAATAGCAGAAACAAAAAGACAAATATTATCATGCCTCACTCATATGGACTAACTATAATATACAGACTCAAAGAACTGAAGTTGAGAGCATGGGCTATCAGATTGGGGCCTGTTGTAAAGGTTCCTAGATTGGAAGCTCTTGCAGTAATCATATCTATTCTGGAATTGTAACTGTGTTTTCTAAATTCTGAGATAATGAGCCATTTGTGCATAACCAGGCTGTTCCCTGGAACTTCGGGTATTTGTGTGACATCTGAGACTCAAGAGTTAGAGCTCTGAAGCCATGAAAGTCAGCATTACCCCATACTGCAACTGTTTAAAAAATTGAAAAAGTGAACAGACTAATTAGAGAAATGAATGAAGTTGATCTCAATAGAACTAAGATAAATCAGAATACAGAGTAAAGGATGATATGGTCCATATTTTAAAACTTCAACTTCTGTGTGAGATCAAAGGAAGAGATGTTAATTTGGTACAAAATTTATATTTTGGGTAGTGCATTATCTAATTTAACGTGTATGGCCATGTCATGGTCAGGTTCATGTGTCAACTTGGCCAAGTGGTGGTACCTATTTGTCTGGTTGGGCAAGTGCTGGCCTGTATGTTGTGAGGAGGACATTTCATAGAATTAAATCATGATCACATCAGCTGTATCCACAGTAGATTCCATTTGTAATCAACCAAGGGGAGTGTCGTCTGCAATGAGTAATGCTTAATCTAATCACTGGAAGCCTTTTAAGGACGATTCAGAAGAGACAGGCTCTCTTCCTGCTTCAACCGGCAAGCCTCTCCTGTGGAATTCATCCAGACCCTCTATCAGAATCATCAGCTTCACAGCCTGCCCTGCGGATTTTGGACTCTGTGTTCCCATGGTCATGTGAGACACTTTTATAAATTTTATATTTGTGAAGGTTTCCTGTTGATTCTGTTTCTCCAGAGAACCCTAACTAATACAGGCCAATCTATTTGGACACCATAATTACATGGAATCTTGAATAGGGAATGAGATTTCATTGGTTTATACAGGTTAGTGTGATGCCCCAATACATCTCAGAGTAATTTGGGCAGAAAGTAAAAAAATATTTGCCAAGTCCTCTTGAGGGGCTGGGGAGAAAGAAGGAAATAGTAAACTTCCCCATCTGGGGAACTCCTGATAGTCTTGCAAGCAGTGGGGACAACCAATTCAATAGATTGAGCCCTCGATCTTGGGCTCACCCCTGAGAAACTCATTCTTGCAAAGGAGAAGCTAAGCTTCCTTAAAATTATGCCTAAGATTCACCCCCAGGGAACCCTTTTTGTTGCTCAGATGTGGCTTCTCTCTCTAAGCCAACTCAGGTGACTGCAGTGCCCTCCCCATATATATAATATATCCCTTTTTTAGAGTCTATATAGTGTATAAGAATGCATTATATATATTATATGTCCCTTTTTAGTTTCTATGTCATACATTAGAATAACCTCCAGGATAACCTTTTAACTCTGTTTGAAATCTCTCAGCGACTGAAACTTTGTCTCATTTCTCTGTTCCCTCTTTTGGTCAGGAAGGTTTTCTCATTCCCATGATGCTGGGTCCTGGCTCCTCCCAGGGAGTCTGTCCCATGTTGCCAGGGAGATTTACACCCCTGGGAGTCATGTCTTAGGTAGGGGGTAGGGCAGTGAGGCCACCTGCTGAAATGGCTTAGAGAGAGGCCATATCTGAGAACCAAAAAGGTTCTCTGGAGGTGACTCTTAGGCATAATTATAAATAAGCTTAGCTTCTCCTTTACAGGAATGAGTTTCTTAAGGGCAAACCCTAAGATTGAGGGCTCAGCCTATTGAATTGGTTGTCCCCACTGCTTGAGAGACTCTCAGGAGTCTTTACCATTTCCTCCTTTCTCTCCAGTCCCCCAAGGGGACTTTGCAAATACCTTTTTACTTTCTGCCCAAATTATTCTGGGATGTTGTATCCCGGTAGCCTTGATTCTTGGAGATGATTGTGTAACTATGTAGCATTTACAATGTGATCATGTGGTTGTGAAAAACTTCTGACTGATGCTCCCTTTATCTAGGAAATGGACAGATGAGCAAAAAAATAAGGATTAAAAATGAATAAATAATCAGGGCGTATATTGGGTAAAAATTAAATTGGGTAGAGTGCAATACTAGTGGTCAATGAGAGAAGGGGTAAGGGGTATGAGATGTATTTTTTTTTTATTATTGCTTTTTCTGGAGTGATGCAAATGTTCTGAAAATGATCCTGGTAATGAATGCACAACTATGTGATATTGTGAGCCACTTATTGTATACTTTGGATAGAGTTTATAGTACATGAAGAATTCTGAATAAAAATATTTGAAAGAGAAGAGTGCTTGCCAAAGAAAGTAAGTAGTATAGTTAAGCCTCCAGATCAAAGGAAATCAAATTTTCACCAAATGAAAATGCATTCATTTCCCATCACTTGAAACTCACAATAATTTCTTGAACATGAGACCCGTGTTCAACGACACACATGAATCAAAAGAGTCTATATGGTCCCCAGTCCATCATTGTATTACCAGCCTCAGGCAGAGGACCTGGCATGTAGATGATGCTCAATCAAAAATATATAAAGGATAAGTGATCTCTGATGGGATTAAAAGTGGTTATATTTTTTGGCTTATTCTATGTTTTCTACCTTATCCTCAATGAAAACTGTGCCACAAAGTTATTTTAAAATATTTCCAGTGAGATAGACACACATGGAAATAAGTTCAACCTCACTTTTTTTTCATGGAAATTCATATTAAAACAATGATAAATCTTTTTTCTCACCTATCAGTTTGGCAATATTTCCTAATAGAGATAACATCCAATGTTGGTGAGAGTGTGGGGAAAGGCCATTCCTGTGCACATTTGGTGGTAATATGTGTTGTACACACTTTTTGGAGAGCAATTTAGTATATATGACTTACCAGCTCCACTTCCAGGAAACTGCCTGTATTAGTCAGGGTTCTCTAGGGAAACAGCCAACAGGAGAGATCTGTCAATATTATGAGATCTTTATAAGCAATGTCTCACTTGCCTATGGAATGGGCAAGCCCAAATTCTGTCAAGCAGACCACTGGGAACTATCATGAAGGATTTCAGTGAATTCCCCAGGAGAAGCTAGCTGGCTGAAGTAGACACGGAAATTCTCTCCAGCTGCGGTAATCATCACCTCTCTCTCTTTTTTTTTCAAATTTATGAATTCATTGCTTAGTGTACAAGCTTTATACAGCTTTAGTTTTTAAAAAAATGCAATGAAAATAAGGTGCTTTTTCAAAGTCTGGGCCCTTCCAGCCTTCCAAATACAAGAGCTCTGAAAGTCATTTGTATCAATTGGAAGAACAAGATAAAATAATGAATGGAGCCAATGCGTTTCATAAAACAAAATTCTATATAACTGAAAGAGCCTTCAAGACTAGATAATCGCCTTTACAAAAGAAGAGGGGGACAAAAACCAAAGCACCAAAACCAGAATAGAATGAAACTCCAGTGTTTCGAATCAAGATTGTTACACATCAATATAAACCCACAAGGTCCTGACAAACAACATGCTTTCTTCTGTCTCAACCTAGAGTTTGAATCTTGATTCATTTCAGCAGAGACTCCACAGGCAACAGGGAAGATTGTGGCATTAAAATATTCACTTATACTTTTGTGGTAGTTCAACAGTGGTCTTATTTCCAGGCAAGCCTACTGACCATACTATGTTGGAAGCATTGTAATTTAAATGGGTGCTAAGACTCAAATGAGAGAAGGAAAAAAAAAAAACCTCTGGAAATAACCAGAGGCATTAAAGGAACCATAAGAATGCTAACCATATTTAAATTCCCTTTTTTTAAAACAGGATTTTTTTGCTTTAAAAGATTTCACTCTAAATTAATTTATGTCAGCTGTCAATGAAAGAATGTCACTAAAACACTGTAAACACCTTTTGCAATGTAAATCCATGCCCGCTTCCTTTACATGGTGAACTTCAACCTTGCAAGCATTTCAACAAGCGAAGTAGTCTAAAACTCAAACATATTTTAGCAATTTTGAAATTGAATTGTGTACAAACCAAATAAAACTTACATCATAACAGACATTTCCATCTGAGACTGTGGGGACACTGGAGCCTTCGGCATTCATCTCAGGGTCTTTCGTGCAGGTGCTTTTTCTAAGTCATCAAGGTTATCTTCAGCTTCCCTTTCAGTATTCTTTTTAGACTCTGGCTCTGCCTCTGGTTCTTCCTGTGCTGATGTAGCTGTGGGAGCAGCAGTGGCTGCAGGGATTACAGTAGCTGCAGCAACTGCAGGCACAGAGTTTTCCTTCTTGTGTTTTTCTTGTATATCTTCTCATTTTCGAGTTTCTTGCCCTTTTTCTTCCTGCCTCCTTCCTGGTCTGAATTCCTTGCTGGAGACAAGCTTGGTGCTGGGCTTTTAGCCTTTTTGACTGGTACTGCTGGTGGCCAGTTTGTAGAGAGTGGCTGAGACTGGCCAGGGGATGGAACTGTTTGGAGTTTTTTAGCTGCTGGCCCAAGGGATCCTGAGACGGAGAGGATGAGAACCTCCTTACAGACCGAGGCGTTGGTAAGACAGCTTATTTTGTCTTTTGGGGTTCTGGAGTTCTGGCGACTCTCCTAATGGGCCTAGTACTTGGAGATGGGGTCGGCCTTCTTTGAAGTGATGATGATGCTCCTCTTTGAGTTGGGGGAGGGCTTGAGGTGGCCTGAGGAGCTCGAGGCCTGGTGAGGTGAAGGCCATTTGTTTCGCTGTGGAGATCAGGTCTCCCTGGGAGACTGGCTTCTGGAAGACCCTTTCCTACCTTTGATGATAATGGTGGTGAACGTCTCTTGGTGACTGGGGAACTTCTTGTTTGTGAGGTGGAGAATGGGAGACCCTGTGCTCTGGTGGTGGAGCTGGTGATGCCCTTCTTATAAGAGGGGGAGGGGGAGAAGATGTTCTTTTCTTTGGAAATGGAGGAGGAGAGTATTTCTTCTTTATTGGAGGGCAGTATCTTCTTGTGGATGGTAAGCACTGACATGGCAGGAGAGAAGGAGGCCGCCATCATGGTATGGGAGATATGGGCTGCTGAGGAGGAGCTGGAGAAGAATGTCACCTTCTGGTGGGTGGTTGGGAGGGACTTGTTTGTCTACCATGAGGCAAGTCTCTTTCTGGCTCTTTCATGATGATCGAAAGACACTCCGGGAAGGGGAGCATCTCCGCCACCTGCCAACCTAACCATTCTTCCCCAATTCTTTTTGGGTCTCTCATATACTGAAGAGGAGGAGAAGCCTAGTCAGATGAAGACTGCTGGTTTTGTTATCTGTATTGGCATCTCTGCTGTATACAGAATCTGCTGCTGCCATTTTGCCACCTTATCTTTTCAGATTTATATAACTCTACTTTTTAGGCATGGGTGCTGGTGAAGGAGACTCTCTTTTCTCAGCTCCTTTATTTTTTGTCACTTCACCTGAAGTTCTCCCTGGAGATACAGAAAAATGACTTTTTCTGGTACGGTTTGACTGCTGGGGTGTTGGGCAATGACAAGTTTTTGGCAGAGGAGTTGGTGAAGTTGAAGGCTGGTGCCTTTGCCTTGGAGGAGACAAACCTATGAGTTTTTAAGGGGGACTAGATGTCCTCTTGGGAGGCTTCTTTGGTGGTGACCAAGAACAAGATGAAGATGATGATGAGCTACTTCCAGACAAGGATGCTGATGAGTGCCTTCTTCGTCTCACTGGAGATCTGTGGTTTGTATGCCTTGGTGGAGGAGGCATTCATCGTGGTGGAGTTCTCAGAGAAGAAGACCAGTTCTTGATTGTGGCTGCCTTCTAGGTGAATATGATCTTGATCAGGATCTATGGCACCATCTTGGTCAAGTATGAGATAGAGAGTGGGAATGAGTCTGGAACCTTGATTTGAACATGACCCAGAACTTGGTCGGGTCTTTTCCTTGTCTTTTTTGGATTTTTTTTTTTTTGGTACAGGATCAGTTTTGGGAACTTTCAGTATGTTACTAGTAGAAGTAGCTTCTTGTACTGAAGTTTCTTTTACTTTTATTGAAGGTTCTGGGAGCTCTGAAGTTTTCTCCTTCTTTCCTGGAGCAGGGGTAGGCTCTGGCCCTTGGTTCTGTGATGGGGAGATCATGAATGACTGCACTTTCTCTTGCTTCTAATAGGAGAAGATCATCTTCTAGGGGAAGGAGATCTTCTTGTGCTTTGAGACCTTCTCCTTTTCTCTATGCTGCTTTCTTTTTCTTCCTCATCCCTCTTATCTTTGTCTTCATTTTGCTTTTTCATAGATGCCAAGTTTTCTTGTTCAATCTGTCTCTGTTTTATTTCTTCTTTCTTCAGTTCTAGGTAAGCAGAAGGGATTCCGGCAATGTTTTCTTGTGCACTTAACAGCAGAGGCCACAATTCTCCCAAAATTTCTCTAGCATTTTTTCCATAAAAAACTCAGTCAGGTTAATTTGTATCATTTTGAAGTCTGGATTCTTCACTTCCAGCTGGTTGAATATAAACTCAACCACAACATCATCTTCAAACCCAAGGATTTCTGTTACTCGTTTTGTTATCCAAGGCTTTCTAACCTCCAAATTTACTTTGCTCATGTCCACCCTTTTTTCTAGGTACTCTGCAGATTTCAGCTGCTTCACTAGCTTCTCCTGCTTGTTGCTGAACCGATTATTTTATTCTGCACTAGTTTCCTCACCCAAGATCCCTGTGCTTCTAGCCAGTTCTTTTAAAGATTTCAGCTAATTGGATGAGACTTCTCTCATTGTTGAACACAATCTTCTCAGTTGATTGTATGTGATCAACCATAGATGCAATCAACTTATTGATGATTTAAGTCCAGGAAATATCCTCATAGTAACAATCTGACAAGTTCTTGCTTGACCAAACAGCTAGACACCATAATCTGGCCAAGTTGACACATAAACTTAACCATCACAGTTCACTCCGTATCAACTAAGGCAAACTTAAACCATAATTAATCTCTCAACAAAAACAATAGCAGTCATATTTTTCACCTAACACTACTTAGCAGTCCTGTGGACAACTGCAAATGCTGTAATTCTCCTCAGGATAGGGTACAAGTCCTTGGGTAATATTCACACTTAAAATTGATATCCTATAACTAAAATTCTGCAACTTGAAGCCAGTACAACTTTTGTCATATAATAGGTGGATAAGATAGGAGAGAAAACCAAGATATTTTCTTTATGTTCATCTACAAACAAACTCAAACAAAACAAGGAGGGAATATTCATAATCATTAAAGTCTTCATTTCTGTAACTGGTTACATTGTCATAGCTCATATTTATCACTATCTCCTTCCATTATCCATTCCATGTTCCCTTCACCCTCAGCAAGCACCTCAACTGCCCATGGTTCCTTGCCTGGTGAGGTGACCCAAACCTTCATTCCTGAAATTTCTGGGTCAATGGTAGTCCTGCCTGGATTGGGTTATTGCAGTTTTCCATTGACTTTAATCACAGGGCATGGTAGTACTAAGAGATGCCCTTGGGGATCTCCTGCACTCCAGCAAACTCTGCTTTACCTTTATTGTATAGCTGCCATCCTATTCCTCCCTGACAGTCAGGATCAATTGTCCTAGCCAGTAGAGTAAGTCCCTTCATTGCTTGTTCATTCAGAGGCATGAGGAGTCCAAAGTGGCCAACTGTCTTAACTTCCAGTTCCATGGAATCATTTTTGTTACAGATCCTCCTCATATTTCCAGTCCCCACTCAAACTAGCAGCTTTTAAGGTCACTTGGTAAATGAGCCAGTGTAGCACACCCAAATGAGAAATATGTTGTCTCCAAAATCCAGAGGTCCACTAGACATTGTGCCTCTTTTGTGGTTGTGGGAGAGGCCAGGTGCAACATCTTTTCCTTCACATTAAAAGGGATATCTCAACATGCCCCACAGCTGGACACCTAGAAATTTCACTGAGGTGGAGGGATCCTGTATTTTTGTTGGATTTATCTCCCACCTTTTGGTGTGAAAATGACTCATCAATAAGTCTATAGAGAAGTTGCTAATTCTTACTCACGAGGTCTAATCAATATGTTACCATCAGTATAATGGGCGAGTGTGATGTCTTGTGGGAGGAAGAGACAATCAAGTTCCCTGTGGACTAGATTATGACAAAGGGCTGGAGAGTTGATAACCCCCTGAGACAGGACAGTGAAGGTGTATTGCTGACCTTTGCCAGTTGAAAGCAAACTGTTTCTGGTGATCTTTACTAACACAGTTGAGGAAAACATGTTTCCCAGCTCAGCAGTTGCATATCAGTTACCAGGAGATGTGTTGATCTTATCTACCAATGATACCACATCTGGAACAGCAGCTGCAATTGAAGTCACCATCCGGTTAGGTTTATGATAATCCACTTTCATCCCCCAAGAACCATCTGTTTTCTTTCCAGGCCAAATAGGGGAGTGGAATGGGGATGTGATGGGAAAAACCACCCCAACATCCTTCAATCCTTGATGGTGGCACTAATCTATACAACCCTCCAGGAATCCAGTATTGCTTTTGATTTACTGTTTTGCTAGGTTGGGGCAGTTCTACTGGCTTCTACTTGACCTTTCCTACATAATAGCTCTCACTCCACAAGTCAAGGAACCAATATGGGGATTCTGAGTATGTCTATTTCAGTTATGTATTTCAGAACTGGAGACAAAACTACAAAGAGTGTAGTTTGAGACGGACCTGAGTTAAAACTCCATTGATCACCCAATATCTATAAGCCCCTACTCTGACTAGTAGACCACAGGCACACTTTGGGTCTCCTGGAATTAGTGTCATTTTTGAGCCAGTGTCCAATAATCTCCTCAAATGACTGATTGTTTCCTTTTCCTCAGTGCATAGTTATCCTGGTGAAAGGCCTTCTTCTTTGAAGAAAGCTTGGAGGAAGATAACAGTATAAATTTTTGGCAATATAGCATTCAAAGGGCTCTGTGTCTGTAAACTGTCTTGTGTCTGGGACTTTAGGGACTATGACTCTCTGTTTCTGTAATTCAAGCTAGGTTTTTTCCACTTAACCTAAAACTCTTTTCCTTATACAGATTAAGTAAGAATTTAGTAGACTGCCCATCTATTTTACTAGTCAACACTATAGGTTTCTGGGAGTTAGAATATTTTGATTGCTGCTTTGAGTCCACTGTCCATTATGGTAGCCATGCCCATCCCATCTTTGGTGACTGAGTGCTGCCACAGGCTCCTGCTAACCTGTGATCCAGTCATCCCCATTGTGTTTAAGGATCCAAGTTCAGTGACAGTGGTTCCAACAGTAATACCTAACTTACAGAGAAGAGCGACCATAAAGCTTTTCAGGGATGATAGAGTTAGTCTCACGGATTTATTTTTTAATCCTAGTGAAAGGTGTTTCCTCTGGATATTTCTGAAGTATTGGAGCAGTACTTACATGATAAATCCACTGTAACATTCAAAAGTATCTAACATTCTAATCTGTCTAAGCCTTTGGGTCCCTTATTTACATTATACCAGGGCAGTTCTGGTATTTTGACCTCAAGGAATACAGGTCACCTTTTGGTCTGTGTTTCAGCCAATCACGCAAACAAATTGTTAGAGTCCTTTCTAACTCTTCAAGCTACAACACTAAATCCAAAATTTCTGCTTTCCAACTTTATATTCCTTCCACCATTATCCCACACCTTTAATATCCATTCATACACATATTCCCCTGACTTATGTATTTATAAATCAGAAAAATCACACATTTCTTTTGGAATGTAGCACACCTTCTAATGGGTCACACTTTGTACCTCATCTTTTGGGGCCTGCTGGGACTTCAATCTAGCTATATATCTAGTTATACATCTGGAAGAAAAGAGGGGTGGTAGTGGGAAAGAGTTAGAAGTGTCTTGTAAGCCACCACCTCAGGTCATTCCATTGCAGTTTCATCAAGTGAATAGGATTAAGCCCTTCAGATAGAGAAATGAGGACTGTTTCCTCAGGGGAGGTGATTACAGGTTTATAAGGAGCAGCAGGGTTTATCTCTTTGGGTAAAGGTAGGATGGCAGACTCCTCATGGCAGACTGGAGGTTAGGTGGTTGGTTCCTTAGGCTAGACCATTATGGGTTTATCTGGCAAAGAGTCAGCAGAATCTAGTCCCTACTGCCATGATTATCAACCCATATGTCCCCATTCCACTTTTCAAGATCCTATTCCTTTCCAATTAATGCCCGCACCTTAACAGCAGCTAAGTTTGGGAATTTAGTTTATGTTGTAACTCAGACACTTGCACAATCAAACTCTGGGTCTGGTTTTCAGAAATCTCAAGTCTGTGGCTACTGGAAATAAGATTTTCTTTCAGGGCAAAGATAGAAATTTTAATGCCCTTCATGCAACTCTTAAGTTGGGAATTTGAAGACATGAGCTCATTCCTCTCTTTTGTAACTGTATCCAGTACATTTCAAAACAACCAGAGAACATCATCATATCATTTAACTCCACAGAAATCTGCTAAGATGTCAAATACACAGTCACCCAGAGCCTTGCTCTTGTAAGCATTTGAGTAGCCATATCCAGTGGTGACATTTTACATGTCTCTGTTGCCAACTCACACCACGGACTAACAGTGCCATCTTGATTATTGGAAATAGAGTCATTAGTGCCTTTGTGTCTAATCAGAGTAGAAAACAATTGCAAAAACTCATTTTTAAGACTCTGTTTCTCAAGAATCACTCCAGGTACCAAAGCAGTATTAGCCAGGGTTCTCTAGAGAAACAGAACTAACAGGAGATATCGGTCAATGTTATGAGATCTTTATTTGAGTTGTCATACATGGCTGTGGGAATGGGTGAGTCGAAATTCCAGAGGGCAGGCCACAAACTGGGAACTACAATGAAGGTTTTCTATGAATTCCCCAGGGGAAGCTGGCTGGCTGAAGTAGAGATGGGAATTCTGTCTTCTGACTGTTAAAGTCATCACTTCTCTTTTTAAAGCTTTCAATTGATTGGATGAGATTTCTCTCATTGTTGAATGTAATCTCCTCAGTTGATTGTAGATGTGATCAGTCAGAGATGCAATCAACTTACTGATGATTTAAGTCTGCAAAATATCTTCACAGTAACAATCAGGCCAATGCTTGCTTGACCAGACAACTGGAAACCATAAGTGGTCCAAGTTGACTCATGAACTTAACCATCTCACTATTTTTCAGAAAGAGTTGTACAAATGCAAAAATACATATCTAGAACTTATAGAATAAGATAACTATTACAATCCCATTAAAAAATAAATTCTTATTTTTGGGGGCTTTTAAAAAAGGAAATTTATTAAGTTGCAAGCTTACAGTTTTAAGGCCATGAAAATGTCCAAATTAAGGCATCCAGGGAAGGATAACTTTGTAAAAGAAGGCCGATGACATTCAGGGCTTTTCTCTCAGCTGGAAAGGCACATGGTGACGTCTCCTAGCTTTCTCTTCAGGCATCTTCAATGGTTTCCCTGGGCCTCTGTCTGTTCTGTTGGCTCTTTAAAAATAAATTCTTCACATGCTTTTCACAAATACTTTTAGAAGGACTGAGTAAGGTATTTATTGTTATAGTTCCTGCAGAGTGGGATTTGGGTCTGGAAGAAGGGCTGCTTTTCATTTTAGTCTATGTATTTCTGTTATTGTTTATGTTACTAAGTATGAACATAGATAAGTTTGGTACAAAAAAATGTGTGGCTGGATAAATGTGTCAACTTCTGCTAGGTAGTGGAGAGAAATGTAAGTCCTGATTTCACTAGAACCATTCAGAGAACCACATAGAAACAATTAACATCTAGCTTTTGCCTTCCTATGGAGTAATCAGACTCTGAACGTTTGGTTGGAAATAAAAAATTCTATATATTCTAATATAGAGAATATATTCCTGCATCTATATTCCTGAGACCACCAATGAGAGTTCACTTATTCCTATGTACTTTAAAGCAATTCCATATTTTCCCTCTCCTCTCCTTTCTTCTTTGATTGCTTATTGGTACTAATTAATGAATGATGTTTTTAAAAATACTGCTCCTTTCTTTCTTTTTGTGAATGAAAATCTCCCAAGCACTCATAAGGGGTGGAAATGTGTTGCTTTTACTGGATTTACATTTTAATGGAACAGGTTTAGCTTCATTTCCAACTTCAACCTGACTAAAGCACAATGGGAAACATAGCACGTTGTATATAACTTTTGTAGGCAAATAAAATAGAGAGTACCATCTGCCTGGTACATTTATTTTGCCTCAACCTTTGGAATTACATTCCCCCATTCTTCATCATGCATTCAGAAAACTACATTAAAAACCGGCTCAAACTATAGATTACGGAATGAAAAGATGACTGGAAGGATGAAAGGACTTTAACTCCTATCCCTGTCTTAAAATGCTTCCAATTAAGAACTTGAAGTATTCAATCCATGTTGGTGATAAATGTTCCAGAATAGAAGTTCTTAATAAGTATTAAAAGAAAGTTCCCCTTTTATTTCTTTAATATCAAATACCTGAGTATCACAGATGATTTGATTCAATTTAGCCAAATATTTGAAAGAAACTTTGTCAAGCACTGCTTTCTGTTTGAAGATTAGTAAGCAATGTTCACTGAAAAAGCTCATAATTTGGGGAAGGGAAAGGAGAAATAAAGTGAAAATATACCTAGTTTAAGGCAAAGAAGAGAAGATAAATGCTAAGGGAAGCTGCAAAGAGTTCTGAGCATTTTAACGGGGAAAGAGGTCGGGTACCCTGGGAGAGATAAGGAAAAACTTCAGGTGGTAGCATTAGAAATGGACCTTGATTTTCATAGTTTAGTATACATCAAGGTTACAGGGAGGGTTTGTTAAAACACAGATTGCTGAGCTCTACCCTCAAAGTTATTGATTCTGTATGCCTCAAGTGAGACTCAAGAATTTGTATTTCTAACAAGTCCCCAAGGGATTCTGGTACTGCTTTTTCGGTGACCATCTACTTGGAGAGCCACTGCTCTAGACAGACTGAAAGGCAGGGAAGAATGCTCAGCCACAGACAGAGAATGAACAAATTTGAGAGGTAAGAAACTGACAGCACTTTGAATAATTATGATAATACCCAACTTTTTGGAGTTATTTCCAATTTTCCAACAAGGAGATTAAGTTCCAGAGAGAGTGAAGAACTTGCTTAAAGTCACGCAGCTAATAAGAGGCAGAGTCAGGATTTGAATTCATGAAGTGTGACCCAGAGCATTATGCCTAATCGCCATGACCAACAACAGCAAGTAGTGTATCTTGGACTGGCAGTAATGGGAGTAAGACTTGAGATGTAGGTTGCAGTAAGAGTGCAGAGGGCTTAAATGCCTGGGTAACACAATTTGTGCTTGGGATATTAACAGCGATGTGTTGAAAATTTGTAACCAGGATTAATTGGGCAACAATGAATATAATGAAGAGAGGCAAAAGGATGGAAGATGAGTGAGAAGTCTTCTGAAACAGCCCAGGTGAAAGGAAAGGAAGAAATAAACTAGGCAAAAATTGCAGCTGGAAAGGAGTGAAGGGGATGGAAGTAAAAGTTACTCTGTAGGTAAACTAGAGTGATTGTTCCCAATCTCTCCAGCAACAGCGATCCCATGGTTTGAAAGATTTGGCTGGGCAAGCAAACTATAACTAAACAAAGGTCAGTGTGTTCCATCTGATATAGTTGATTTTCCCATTATAACACAAATCCAGATTGTAACTAACAGTTCATAATTATCAAGTTCGAAATCACAGGACTGTCCTGGTTGTGATAAGGATAAGTACCAAAGTTGAGGAAGTTAAAAGACTTTTAGAAATATTTTACTGCCATCACAGGCAGGTCTTTGTCACTCTGCTCACACCCAGGCCAGTGACCTGATAGACATTTTCAATCTGCCTGGTCTGCTATTCAGGTTTCAGGAGATCTTCTGATGCCATCAAAATCTATGGGGTTTTTACATTTAAATTTTTTTTGCTTTTTTTTTTAAGCTAGTGGAATATTTTTATCATCCTGAGATGATGAGTGCTACCATATTGACATAAAATAATTTCAGCTAAAACAAAGAAACCCATGTGGCCTTATGGATAAATATATTTGAAAAATTGCATATAGCTTTCCTGTTTTTATGGTTACCAAAGTACAGGACTGTCTATCTGATGATGTGTGTGGAGCCAGTGAGTAGGAGCCAAAGAAGACACTGTGGGTTCAGGTCTAGGAATTTTGGAGGAGGGGGAGCAGCAAGCAGGACAGGAAGTTCAGAGAGCTACTCTAGTGGGAAGAGCTGATGCAGAGGGGGGGGGGTGGGGGGGGATAAGAGGCACATCGGGGTGCCTCTTTAACTCGGGACCCCATGATAGGTTGCTGCTACCATCAAGCCTTACAAACATTTTTTAAAAAACAATGAAACTTTTTGGAGGCCAGAAAAACCAGAATGATACCTCTTTCTCATGTGAAATCTTTGAACCAGATAAAATTTAAGGACATAATTTTCAGATAAGATAAAATGTTTCTAATGTTGATTTGAAAGTTCCATTTACCCTTTCTGTCACTGCTCACACTCCTACCTCCCATGGAAAAATTGACCAAGTTTTCCATTAGACACAACATTAGTAGGCCTACATATAAGTGGTCCTAGAATCAATAGCAAACCTGGGGTAGCTGCAGCTGCACTGAATAAGGTGACCTATTCCTGCACAGTAGGAGCTCATTTCTCCCCTCCTGCCCCGTGGCCTCAGCCTGAAGGCAGTCACTCTCAGGTGATGAAAAGCCAGGGCGGCAGAGAGCGAAGGCATTCACAGGAACAGGGAGATGCTACACAAAGGATCTGTGAACAGAGAGCGACGCTCCCTGCATTTCATTATTTAATCCATAGCAAATGAGGACCAGCACTGTCTGGAGCTATAAATAGAGTTCATTATGTGTATTTGAAAATCGAATTTTGAGCAATTACCATCAAAGATACTGAATGTGTACTGCAAATTGCCATGTCAACCTTGCTAAAGGAAAGAACGGCTCTGACATACTAAAATGGGAAGCGTAACAGCAGAAAAACACAGGAGCATCAGCAGAGAACACATAACCAGGATGGTGAAGAAAGAGGACATAAGTGAGACCAGAGCAGTCAGATGCTTCTTAGCCACATGGAGTTAAATGAGTCACCATTCCCTGATGAGGGAAAATAGAGTTAATGCTAGAAGGGAATAATGCCAAACTGTACATTACATATGTGTGTGTGTGTGTGTGTGTGTGTGTATTTGCTTACATTAGCTGCTAAGGAGGCTCTATTTAGTTTATTCCACAAATGGAGGCTGCATCATCAACAATTGTACTTTCTTTGGAAAGTCCAGGAGGAACAGAGTTTTTTGGGTACTGCTGACCCAAACCGGGTGGGCCCATGGAGAAACTGCAGCCAAGCCTTTGGTACACAGCGTGGAGAGACTGGAGAGAGCAACCCTGTTTAGTGTTGCCTCAAGCTGCAGGAGCCCTTGATCAGAGGCAGGGAAGCCCTTGGCAGCTGGCTAAGCACAGCCTGGGATGAATGGGAGGGAGCTTTCCAGATGAACTGATAAGTCTCAGCTAACCCAAGAGAATGCAGCTGGGTAATGCACAGTATTGCATCTTCTAAATGAACTGGTTTCCTGTGTGGTTACCTGACATTCTGCAGTTATTAGGCAATTATCTTATATCATTGCCATACAGTCAGAAGACAAAGGGAAAATGCAGGGAGAAGCTTTTAACAGCAATTTGTAACAAAGATGTTTGAAATAAGAACACATTGCTTGTTACTACTGGTTCTTGTGTTAATCACGTAATTGCAAATTGGCTTTCCTTAATGTCTGAATATCTCTGAAATAATCCTGTACCTTCTTTGCTCTGATATTCTAGAATATACATTTATATAGAACATGCCAGTACATACAGGTGTTTTGCTTCTTTTTTCCTTCCTCTCCATAGGGCATTCACTATTTCAATGTTTTACCTTTCCTTTTTGGGGCAGGGAAAGAAGTTAACCACTCGTGAGCTCAATGATGGAATATAATTTAAAAACAGAAGTGTTCTGAAAAGCCATGTATACTTTTTTATTCATGGTACAGCCTACCAAAGAGTCCATATCCTGGGGAAAAGATTTGCTGCCTCTGAACATTGCTCTCCCCTTGCCATTTTAGGCCAATATAACATACAACCTATAGAGGATCCTTTTATCAACAATTGGAAAAGAAAATACATAATTGGCTATATAGTTTATTTGTCTCATAACATAGGATGAGGATGTAGCGCTTATCTTTGAGTTTTTTGTTTTTTAGTCTAGTTGAAATGCCATGCTTGCCTCCATATTGACTCTGTTCCCGTACTTCTTTTTCATAGCTCTGGATTATGCACTCTAATGATCTGAATGTATTTATCTTACCAGCAAATTGTTTAGTTTCAGATTTTATAATTATAAATTAAACCTCCAGTAATGGCTAAGGAGAATGAAAGTAAGAGCTGTGAATGTAGCTTGAGTTGGCAAAACCCTACTTACTCTCTGAACCAGAGAAAAAGAACTGGTTTTTGTTGTTTCAAAAATTGCAGTTGAAAATAACGCCAACTAAATAGTTGCATTCAGAGCAACTAAAAAATCCAGTTTCTATAAACTAAAGGTTTTCTTCTTACCTCTTAATAAGGGGCTGACCTTATCAACAGTCTGTAATTCAAAGGCTTTCTAAAAATTAACACACTGAGTAATGTGATAAACCTCTTTGGCTCTGACTAAAAATATAAAAATGAAAATGAAAATGTTCAAGGCAGGAAACAGTTTTATCAAGCAAATTCATGTAGGAAGAATGACTAAATTTAAATTTTAAATTTGTTTACTTTGTCCAATTTGGGCTGGCCAACCTTTGGGGTGAGTTTCACAAATAGCTGTTATTCTGGAAGGCCACATGTTAATGTGGTTCTCACACTAATTTTCTTTGTAGCCCCTTGAATCAGGGTGTCAGCCTAAGCCTACGCCACATTCACGCAGTAGTCAGACATGTGTGAACACGTCTGGATGCTCTCAAAGGAGAAGATAGGGAGTATACTGTGTTCCTGAGTAAAACTTTCATTCCCAGGAAAAGAAAGGTTTGGACCAGTAGAGAAGGTTGACATCGTGGCTGCCCCTCAAACTAATCCCAATATTCAGACTAACTTCTGCTACATATACATAGCAGTTTCCGTGGCTTTGCCAGAAAGAGGACAACACTTCAGGAGATGCCAGGCTTGGTTCAGAGTTCTGCACTCTCAGCCTGGGCTGCCTTTCGTGGGCATCGGTGGTAGCGGCGGCATTTGGTACTCAAGTAGGAGGAGCCACTACCTATAACTGGGGGAGGAGAAGAGCTCCAGCCACGGGTCACAGGGAAACTTGGGAAGGAAGGAATTCTTGAGACTCCTCATACTTCTTAGGAGTCAAGCAATACTGTTTTGTGATCATTATTTTATAATATTTATTTTCTGGCTGCAGTGACTTAGGAAATATGGGTTTCCCTCTAACTTAGAGTTCATATTAGAGCAAAATTGAGCCAAGGTGGGTGGAAAAAAAGCCTTTGAGATATAGAAATATAATTATATATGCATTTTCAATAATGTTCATTGTTCCAACTTTTATTTAACTGAATTGGTTGCCCCTTATTGATCTGCATTATCCAGGTGGATCTTGGACAGGAAATGTCATATTGGAAAGTCCATTGGTTGGTCAAACAGTGTTGGTTAAAACTTTGTGATGTGAGGACAACTGTTAAATGCCATTCAGAGTATACATTAGAGGGATGGAAGCTGATTCCTAACTCCATTGAATGCGTCTAAGTCTTTATAACCAGGGCCATGGAGTGAGGGAGTTGACTTGATTATGGCCTAAATGACCACCAGTAATTATTAAAGGGTTTCTGTAAATGGTAAGAAGAGGGCTGTCTCTCAGGTTTCCATTGAACAAGCTGACTAGTGCTGGATTCCAATAAATAAGAGCTTAGATGGGCGTTCAGTGCCTAGGTAGCTGGTAGAGGAAGTCACAGCTCAGGATGCTAGCTGTAAGCGCCTTGAGGCCAAAGACTTTATTAGTTTTATTCACTGCTTGTAACTCTGGCACCTAAAACAGTGACACTCGTTAAGCAATTGTTGAATGAGTTTGAAAATGGACATGCAATGGGAAGCATCTTAGGTAGTTCAGGCAAGTGAGAATCAGCCTAAAATAAGCTAGATGAGCTATAGCTCAGTCTTGACTGAAATTAGGAGTCTTCAAACTAGAAAAGGACCGTACAGTCTTCCTCCAGAGGCAAGCAAGTAAGCTGGTCTTGGTCCAGAGTTATCTAGTTAGAAATATTTTGTAACCCAATGTACTCTTCATTAGCTGCCTATGTCTGCCGCCACCTCTCCTAGAACCAAGTTGTATTCAAGAATACTATCAGGAGAGCATTTTGTAGAAAATCTATTCTGAGAAGGGGTACAAGCCTATGGTTGCATTAGTTATCTGCTGAGTAACAGTTACCTCAAAACTTAGTAACTTAAACAATAATAAATCAATTTTTATTATTTTAATTCCTGAGGTTTAGGAGCCTAAGAGCTGTTTAAACGTATAGTTGTGGCTCAAGGTCTCCCATGAGCTTGCCGTCGAGCTGTTGGTTGTTGTTGCATTCATATCAAGACTTGACTGGAGTTGTAGATTCTGTTCCAGCCTCACTCTCATGGCTGTTTGCAGGTCTGCAAATTCTTGCATTGTGGATTTCGCTATGGGGCACTCACAACATAGGAGGCTGCTGTCAGCAAGCATGTGAGGCAGAGGCAGGGAACCAAACAGAAGCGTAACAGAGAAATCAGGATTTAAGGGATGATTTTGATTGCTGAGTCACTATATAGATATTTCTTTTTGCTTTCTTATATATTAGAGTAGACAGAGGGAAATTCCTGAAAGCTCTAAATTTTAATCCAGTTGCTTTGATCTCTGATAATAATTGTATAGTCCTTATCTTCTGCACCTGTGATTATAAAAATCTTGACACTAACCTTCATTTGTACCCCATTACCCAGTTTTTCAACTTTAGAGTCTTGTAATCACTAAAGACAGCCCCTGATGTTTATTAATGAAGGGTCTTGGGTCAATCCAGAACTAACCCACCCTAAATCTAAAATTATCTTGATAACCAAGACTGAACCACTGAACCAAAGTGGGCCCACCTGGCACGCGCGGTAGCTTAGATTTTAACCTGCAAGTCATCTATACCTCATTCCACCATTTTCTTACTTACGCTTTCCTACTAAGCATGTTATCAATCTACACATGCTCAAAAATCAGATCATCTCTAACTACAACATCTGGGGCCACTGTGCTCATTATCCTAAACCCTGCCCATCTTTTCTCTAATAAAGCTATCAGAATTACTGCAATTCAGGGAGACAGGTTTTGGGCTGTAGGCAATCTGCTCTCTTACTAATCACCTAGTAACAAACTCTTTCTCTCTCTAAAACCCCAGTATCTCAGGAATTGGTTATTGAGTGCATTGGGCAAGAGAATCCCCAGTCTTTGTTGGGGGGAAGAGAAGCTGCACTCCCTTGTCTAGCCAAATCCCATCACCGCCCCAGTACTCTGCTGTTGACACAAAGCAACCTGGGAACCTGTGGGAGTGGAATATGCAATGGTGTAAATGGCATGGAGGCTGCTGTAATAGCCATGGGCACTAGATCTAAAGGATTGTATGGCCCCAAAGGGGAAAAGATGGCATCACCCCAACTCACAAAGAGTTTATAGTCTATATTGGGATTACAGATATTTTAATAATGATTTTAAAAAGTGAGCTGTCTACAAATTCAAAATAAAATCCAGAGATCTCACCCTTAGGTTCTGCTACAGCATTTGAAATGGAATGCAGAGTGGTTTTGAAGCTTGGGCAGGACACATTGTCTGGATGGCCTGGGCAGTGTGGATGGCAGTTTTGAAGGTCAGAAATTTGTTTCCACTAAGTCTAGCATGTCTAGATCAGCTTATCTGTCCAAACTGTCAGGAGGGACAGAAGTAGTCACATTTTTGAAGTCAGCTTTTATTAATTTTTCTGGGTGAGACTGAGGGGCAATCCTTTTGGTCACCCCATACTCTCATTTTTCTGGCTTGCATAACCACTTTTTAACATTAGGATTGCCTGCAGTGGAGGGGCTTTCTCCAACCTCTCTTAAAAAGTTTCTTTGAAAAGAATTGTATTTCTGCCCAGAGAGAGTCACATCCATGCAGTCTCATGGCATATGCAAATAATTCAAAGGTTATTTGACCAAGGAGGACAAACACTGTGTCCTTGTATAAATGGAGTGATGTCTGCACTCAAACAGGCAGGGCTGTTCTGTGGGCTGATCTCAGTACATTCTCCCCCGGTTGGAGTGTTTCCATCTTTGCAGGGCTTGGTGAGGTGTTGCTCCTGCCACTGCATTGCACAAGGAGGAAGGAGCTGCAAAATAAGACACTCCCTGAATGTCCTGGTAAAAATCCAGGTTTGAGAGCTTCGATGGGCTCAGTCCAAGATTCAGCTTGGGCAGGACACCTTGTCTGGATGGCCTGGGCAGTGTGGATGGCAGTGCTGCTTTGCTCACCACAGCTGACTTGGCTGCACCACAAGGAGTTAAAGCTTTCCCTCTGCCCAGGGAAGCAATGGTGAGCAAGCTCTAATTGCTTCTTTAGAAGCAGGGGATCAGTAGATGCAGTGATCTAAAGGTTTCTTTCCCACAGCTATTGTTTCGATCACATGAGTGCTATTGGTAATCTTTTTCACCCAAATTTTCCAGACTCTCACAGTTGTCATGATTTAGGTTGGAATGAACCTTTAGGTCATTTTGTTCCTCAGACCTTTGCAGCTTTGAAAAGCCAAATGTAGAGATGCAGATAAGTAATTACAATGGTAATTATAATTACAATAGTCTTTTCCATTACTTAGATAAACTCTTTTGGTAGGGATTAATAAACTTGGGCAGTCTGAAGAGGGAGTGGTTGTATTAAACCACTTAACTCTGACTCTAATAACATAACTCTTTATTGTAGAGTTAATGTAGGAAAATCTGATTCTTATTTAAAAGGGGAGTGAGGTTACTTACCAAAATTATATTCTCATCTAAATTCCAGTGTACTTACTATATACTCTTCAAAAAATCTTATTGTAAGAACATTGTCCAAATTTTAGACCCTCGTTATAGAAGTCATCTATCTCCACTAGTTCTCTGGGTGCCAAGAAAGTCATGATTTAAGGATGTGTTTTTATTTAGTTCCTTGATGAGAGAAAAATTAGTGCCTTCATTTAACAAATGGGAAAGAAAATAAAAATATTTTTGGTGACCATGTTTTTCTACTTCTCTGCTTGTATTTGTTCCCAATAGTTTATTTCCTATGATTTTTCTCATTGGCATGCAGTAGGGCTGCTTGTTAAAAGTCAGTCTGCTTAGGTATAATCCAGTTTCCAAGGAAATTACACAAGGATTATCCTACCTTTAATAAAATTTACTTAACCCTTGCACATAATGCTTCAAGAACTCTACCCAGAGCAAGACAAAAGGGGACATGCATTTGGGAGTATGGCTACAAGATAGCACCAACAGAGGATGTCTTGTCCCATTGGATAAGTAGTTCCACTATTGCCACCTTGACTTTGAAACAACATATTACCTGGTTATCAATACATTCACACAGGAGCTCTAACTTTACCTGTTAATATTTAACAAGCATTTATTATCGTAAATTGCGCCAGGCAGAGAAGTAGGTGCACTTAACAATAGGAAATGTGTAGCGTACTGGCTAAGAGCATAGATTTTGGACACTGATTGTATAAATTAAATTCTTGCCTCTAACCACTAATTGTGTGGCTTTGAGCAAGTTACTTGACCTCTCTGTGCCTTGATTTCTTCAACTGCATGATGAGGAAAACAATATCTATTTCACAGGGCTGACATGAGGATTGAGTTAACATCTGCGATGCATTTAAAACAGTATCTGGTATATAGTAATGTTGCATGTTTAACTATTATTATTATTATTAAAAGTAAACAAAATCTCAGTGGACTGTTCATCTAAATCTCTCCCCACTCATTCTTTTGTTTTTTTTAGATGAGTATTTCTTCTTAAAAACTTTTCTGTTTGTCGCTATCATTATTTTTTTCTACCTTTTATTGTAGTAGAAATTGTTAGTAGAAATTGTAGTAGAATATGTTAATATTGCCTTAATTTCCTGGGCTGCACAAGCAAATACCATGCAACGGTTCAGTTTAAACAATGGGAATTGATGAGCTCATGCTTTTGAGGCTAAAAGAAAGTCCAAATCAAGACATCATTAAGGCAATGCTTTCTTCCCGGAGACTGGAGCCTCGGGGCTGGCTGCTGGAGAGCCTTGGTTCTTGGATCCTCTGACAAATGGCAATGCACATGGCAGCCTTTCCTAGCCCACCCCTTTTCTTCTGAGTGCTGTTGAATTTCAGCTTCTTGCTTCCCCTGCGGCTTTGTCTCTCTCCGTCTGAATTTTATTCTGCTTATAAAGGACCCCAGTAACAGGATTAAGACCCATCCTGATTAAGGTGGGTCACACTTTAACTGAAATAACCTTATCATAAGGTCCTACTTACTTAAGTTCACACCCACAGGATTGGATTAAATTTAAGAACATATTTTCCTGCCGTACATGGAGTTCCAAAAACAACTCAAAATTTCCCATTTTAACCACTTTCAAGTGTACATTTCAGTAGTATTAATTATATTCATAATATTTTGCTACAATCACCAATATCCATTACCCCAACTTATTCACCTCAAGCAGAAAGTCTGCATCTATTAAACAATAGCTCCCTCTTCCCCTCCCCTCCTCCTCACCCCCACCCCTGGTATTACGAGGTCTATGTGTCTCTATGAAATTTGCTTCTTCTAAGTATTTCATATAAGCAAGATTGTACAATATTTGTCTTTTTGTGTCTGGCTTATTTCACTATCCCCACCTATTTTTTACATGGAATTTCTCATAATTACTTTTTATTACACTTAAAATAAATTTTCAGGAGAATTTCAAGAATTACAGCACTTTGCAATGTGAAACCTTCATTTTATAGATGAATAAACAGCCCTAGGAAGTTTACATGAATGGCTTAAAGTAAAAAACTTAGTTGGTTGTAATGCCAGGATTAATATCCTGTTTATGCCTCTCATACCTCAATGATGACTCAAGATCAGGACAGCATAGCTTTGGGAGCCTCTCAGACCCCAGGCTCATTGCCCTGTTGCCATCACTACCTGTCAATAAATCAGTATCCCTTTCCCCTCCACTGAAGCCAGAGGTTGTGGCCTTGACTATCTCTTAGAAAAGTATCTGGTCTATTTCCCATCCTCAAGAGTTCTTTTAGCTAGCAATCCAAAAGGAGAAAAAGTGTGAGTGAAGATGCCTGACCTTATCTATGGGGTCAGCCATTGCATGTGTGATAGAAACCAAGCCGAATTAGCTTATGCATAGAAGGGGTTTATTAGGACTGAAAGAGGATGTGAGTAGCAAGTCTTGGGAAGAGCCAGAAGATTAGATTAGAGTCCAAAAGATGGACTTCAAATTTCATCGGGATTCTCTGCCTCTCATCTTTGCTAGAGAAGGAGAGTGTTGGCTTGATTATCTCAGATGGGCTTTTTCCCACGTGTTAGGGAACATGCCTGAATACCACCAGCTTCAGACTCCCGCTCTTATAGCTTTGTGAGTATGTGACAAAGGGCTGTGAGTCTATCATTGTGAAGATGAGAAGTGAGATGCTACAATAGGCACAGGCTGTCATTTGCTAATCCCTGTGACACTGGGTGGAGCCACAAACAGTGGGGACTGTTTTGAGTGGAAGAAAGAAAGTGGGGCTGTGAAGAAAAAAAGACAATGTATGCTCAGTTCAGCTTCCTCTGAGAGAGGTGGTACTTCACGGCCTTGCAGCCTCATATAATATACGTGTGTGCAGAACCTAGAGCTTATATCAAGCTGCTTGCAAATAAAGACCAAATACGTGCTCCTGTAAGTATACTAAACAATTCTGTGATTCATAGCACAGTCTGTGCTGGGTGCATGAACTCTGAGATCTCTTTCATATTTTGAGTATTCACTGAAATTTGGTGGGCAAAGAGCAAAGATAGATAGAGCAAAGAGGATGATGGAATTACCAACCAACCCATGCCATAACAAAACTTCCTGTGCCATCTGACAATCTGGAGTTGAAGAGTTCAGCACATCCTTCTGGAAGCAAAAGCACCACAACTTGCCCTGTACATTTATCATCACTTACAGTTTTATAGAAGTTTATATTTGACCGTACACGGTCAAGTGTTTTCATGCATTTTTTACCAATGAGAAAATCCAGGGTCTAACCTGCTCATGGTCACATATTTAATAAGTATTAGAATATCAGTTAGAGCCAGGTTTTGGTGCTCTTTGTCAAAAATTCTTTCCACCTATTTCGCTGAATCAAGCAAGGAAGGGTATGTATTGTTTTTCAGCTTATAGGTGACAGAGGCATTGAGCACAGTGTGCTAGGAACCTGGTTCCCTGTATGCACCAATATTTGTTGAATGGGTGAAAGTGTCTTTGTCCCTGTCACAGAGTGAAGCCTTAGCAAGGTGAGAAATAGAAATGAAAACTTGTGCAACCACAGAGGCCCCCTCGTTTCCGCTGACACGCGTCCTCCAGCACTGGCACCCTGTGAATACTGTGCGAGGGAAGCTTTTCTTTCTTCTTTCCTGACTTGGATTGCCAGCTCTTTGTGTTTGATTTTAAATTGATTATGACAGCACCTCCTGTTTACCTGGATTAGTTCACAATTATTCTTTTTGTTTCTGTTCTGTAACACATGGGCTATTTTTTCATCCCTGACGGATGCTTAACATGTCTTTTATGTGTTTGAGTTTGTTTAGTTCTTGCAAATATGTTTCGCAACCGGACTCAACAATTCAATCAATTCATAAGATGTTGATAGGGTGGGGCAACTAGGGTGAAATTCTACAAACTCTTTGCCTGGCTATTAATGAAATGACTCATTCTGTATTAAGTATGGGCAAAACAACTTTTAAAGGGGCTATTCCACTAATTAGATTAGCTGTGCTGGCCTCCCTGAGAGTCTTGGATTTCCAAAATCAGAACTTGATACAGTGACTAAGGATTTGAGAGTACGGTTCCGCAAACAAAGAATCTATTTTAGTTTCAAACCTGGGAAACCTCTGATGAAATCCAAGAGAACTTAGAACATAAAACTTATGCTCCATAATTATCAGGGAAGGCAATTTTTAAAAAGGACAACCCACCACCAAATAACCAACAATTGAAATATTGCATGATTGGCAGCGACTTCTCCTTTTCCACTTTCATTGAGTGAAAAATGAGATTCAAACTGCAGCTTTCCTTCTGAACCCCCAAGCTTTCTGTAAAGAAATCAATTTCCTTCTTACGGAACTGAGGGGTTTGCCCAGTCGATAAGCTGTGGAAACTTCCCTAGTATCACCCTGTGGTGTTGTTGAATTAGTGATCAGAGAATCTAGTATTAGACGGGCTCTATGTCTGCTTCCGTGGGCAACTTCAAGGTGGTACCTCCCACATTACATAACCGTAAGTGTAAACACTGGGCTACGTAACTGTTTGGCTTTCTACCTAAAAGGGAAAAAGAAAATGAGCTCTAGTTTTAGGTTCTTATTCTCAGAGTCTCACTCATTATTTTCTTCCATTGTAAATACAATTATATTTCTACGCCATCCTTTTGTTTTGAGGTGTTCTCCTCTAAAGGCATATTGTAACATCAGTAGTCTTCTCAAACATGCACTGTGTTTGGGGAACCTTCAGATCCTTCCATCTTCCTCGCCTTTCCATACAGTTTTACCTTGCATGTCTGTCTTTGTTCTTACAATCTTCTTTATGCGTACTTTCCCATCAATTCTCCCGTGCTCTTGGTTTTGTGCCTTCTCAAAGCTCTTCTTCCTCGAGTCTCATGACATCTCCAAAAAGACCTCTTTGGAAGGACACGTGGTGAAAAGGAACAGCACCTATTCCCAGTGGCACTGCTATGTTCGACTTGCAATGTCCAGAGTCTTTGTTTTTCCGGCAGCCATTCTGATAATACGTGTACGTGTACAGGTTTCAGATGGTTCTCCAAAGCTGTAAGCTCTACAGCCTCTGAAACGTCTATGGATCAGTTATATTTTTCATGAGCCTAGAGTTCTTTTGAAACAAAGGGAAGATTGCCCTCTGGTTTTGTTGGTCAAGACTAGAGATAACTTAGAGTGAGTTGTTTGAAGTGGGAGATTCTAGTCAATGCCTGACTCCAGGGCCCAAGTAGATTGTCTGTCTACTTGATTGCAAGCCACTGTGGGTCTCAAACAACTCCAAGTATGGATGTTCTGTTTTGTATATAAGACATTCTTGCCAAAATCATTCCTAAAATCACTACCACTTAGGTCCCCTATGTTCTTTCTTGGGTGAATGTTCTATAAACTTGGTACTAAGTTAAAATTACCATTCACTTTTCTTTTCTTCCATTTGAAAAGTCTCTTGAATCCCCACTGCCTCTTTTGGGTCTCCAAGAAAATGAGGTTGGGGGGGAAGGGGAGAGGGGAATGGAGTTGTACCTTCTAAAAAATGGGATAAAGGGAAAGGTGAGAGTTTGGCTTCCACATCCAAACAGGGAGAGAGAATCCATTTGATGCATTCATTTTGCTTCTGGCTGTTACATGATGTCCCTGTTGAAGACCATGCCCAGGACGGGTGGTGATTGTTGCAGCCGTGATGGCTTTGTGGCCTAGACCACATGGGTCCTTGGAGGGAGTACAATGCCACTCATTAGCATGAAGTGTGGCTTTTTCAGCTCCCACACAGCCTACTGTCAGGGCATCAGTAGACTCCAGGTTTGCTGGTTGGCCTTGTTTGACTTCTGTCGTGATAGGCCCTTCCTTCTCTGCTTAGGGATCTACTCAACGAGTTTGATTTTCCTGATACTGGGAACACTTGTGTCTACCTTCAATAATTCAAAGTGATCTATCTTCTTAGAAAGGTTCCAGTGATTCCAATGTACTCACACCTACTCTTCTGTAGCTCGGGAGAGGATCTTAGTCACCAGGGAACAATCTTCAGTGCTTTAAGGTGATTTTATGGCACTTTTCTAGAGGCTAATTAATTTCCTTTATTTTCTAGATGGGACATCTTTGATAGTGAAAGGGCACTATTAATAATTATACCAGGACTCCAGGCGTAAATAAGGCAAATTAGGATGCTTGGTCACCCTGAATTTCTTTCACCAGAGAGGGAAAGGAAACACAAATTTGACCTATGATGGGGCATTCTACTACAGTATACAAAAGTCTATTAATTTTTAAAGCTCAAAGGAAGAATCAAAATTTGTCTTCAAACAAAAGCTGATATTTAATCACACGAAGCTCCAACTCAAGGTCTTTACACAGTCAATATTTATTGAGCATCAGCTGCCTGCCAGGTCCTGCGAGGCATGGGGGATGCACATTCCTGTCTATTTTTTTGAATTAAAAAACAAATCATGTTAACTTCTACAACTGCTGTTTCTCCTGTGACACTGCTGATGTTCCTTATGTTGAGCCTTATTAAAATTAAAATTGTTTGCTACCATAGAATTAGCCTTGGGGAACTCCTTCTCTGGTCTTATTTAAATTTCCTTTTATACAGCAATGGGATGAATGGTGACTGGGGGATATGCCAATATTTTAGTCTCCTTAAAATTGGAGAACGTGGCAACTCAGACAACTGTGCATCCTGGCTTAGTGTGAACGGTAGTCGGTGGTTGTTGAGGCTGCATTCAGGGTAAGTCGTGCCTGCTCTCCTAGCTCAGAAGACAGTGTGCCCTCATGTATTTGCAGGACCCGGAGGCTCAAGCTGTTCTTCGGGCTGGTTTGGAGGAACTTGTGGACAGATGCCCTGCCCACCTGTCAAAATTAGATTCAATATGCTTGGACTCATCATCATAACTCTTGGGAACATTAATACATAGTGGAGGCTGTTTGGTTTACATTCTACAAAGGATGGTCTTTTTAGAAATCTTGCTGTGCGGGGGAGAGTCTGGGGTTGCTTTTCAGGATGACTCAGTTCTTGCTGGCTGTTCTATGAATCGATTATTTGGAAAACAATATAAATTGCAATTACAGTGGACATCTAGCATGCAGGACGTCAAGCATCAGATGCTGAGGCTGTGCCCAGTGTCTAGCTGGTAATGGGCCACCTGAGCCCTCATCTGGGTTCGAGAGTCTTGAACTAAAAGAATTTAGAGACCAGAGGGCCACTAGGAATAAGTAGCAAAGTTTATTAAAAATAGAAGTTTATTAAAAAGAGAGAAAGTACACGTCAGAGAGGTTAAGGAGCTGTGCTCAAAGGAGGGACGTGCACTGAACTTGATTTATAGGAATGTTTTATAGGTTTCCATAGTGGCCTTTGAATGCCAGATGCCTTCTTTGTTCTAGGAGGAGATAGCAGAATTTGGGGTTTGTCACAGACTTAAAATTTGTTTTTGGGCAAATGGTTAACAATTGTTATGACCCTATGTTTCCTATCATTAACTAAGAATTTGCTTTGGGCCCATGATTTTATAAGCTTTTATGGTTTGGGGAGGTTTCAATGGTTTTGGGGAAGTTTTGGGGCTTTAGGGAAATTTTTGTCCTAGGAAATTTGCAGCTCTGTATTAGTTCTTCTGTAGCTAGATAAGAAATAAAGGACTGGCAGTTGTCTGTTAGCTCTTTCAGAGCTGAGTAGGAAACCAGGGACTTACAGTTACTCTTTTTCATCCCGCTTCAATGCTATGAAGCTGCTATGGTATCGACATAGCGCGCATGAGTGTGTGCTGTCACATGTGCTGGATATGTGTCCCATATGCCGACCACAACTCTAGCCCTGCCAGGCATCTGGACAGGGTGAAACAGGCATAGTATAAACTTCTTACCCCTAGAAAATAACCCAAAGCTTCTCAAATTCTAGAATACGCCTTGTGGTTGAGCAGTTAATTACATGCTATCTTAATGTTTTCCTTAACTTGTCTCACATGATAGTTTAAGCTCCCCAAACAGGTGGTTAAAGGCATGGGCCCAGACAGAGCTCCAGGTGTGAGGAGTTGGTGTTGGAAATCTTCCTCCTGGGTCCCGTCGTTGGCCCACGCCCCTCCTCCCTGCCCCTGGCACGACTGCCTTTTTGTTGTGTCCTCTTTCCCCTAGCAGGACACCGGGCCCTTGGCCTATCGAGTGGGACCTTTCTAGTTAGGCACTTCTAGTTAGAATTCCAGCTCTGTACTTACCTGCTGGGGGGCTTGTGGGGAGGTCTTTCTCTTCTGGTTTTCTTATCTGTATACTGCTAAAAAATACAGGGTGGCTGTGTGCATTAAACAAAACAATATATTAAAATGTCTTGCATTATTAAGAGCATTATGAATGCTATTCTCTTTCTCCTCTCCTTCCTCAGATCTCGTATTCAAATTCTGTCTATACTCTCTGTAGCCTCCATTTGTAATTTTAGAGATGGAAAAGGCTTTAAAAATGATGTGGACTAGAGGATTGCAAGGGGTGGACTGAGGTTCCACTGAGGATCCCTGGGGAAAAACTTAGGTTTGCCTGAGGGTGGAAGGGGTGGGGCTCTGGCTTCTGCCCTCCTTTGACAAGGGAAATGCTGCATTTATCAGTTTCAAATAGTGAGAGTTTCATAGGATATAACTGTGGAAGCAAAAGTATTCTGTTACTAAAAAAGAAAAAAGAAAAAGTGGAAAAGCTGCTAATGTCAATGCTTCTTTGACATTAGGCACAGGCAGGCACTGGGTCTCTGGGATGGCAGGTGAGAACTCTGCCATGAGCCACCACCACACCGCCCTCAATGCCTCATTTTATAGACAAAGAAAATGAGACT
This sequence comes from Tamandua tetradactyla, assembly GCF_023851605.1. Lineage (NCBI taxonomy): Eukaryota > Metazoa > Chordata > Mammalia > Pilosa > Myrmecophagidae > Tamandua > Tamandua tetradactyla. Next base: position 6,351,297 of record NC_135346.1, on the reverse strand, counting down.
CAGAGAGTTTAAGACCACTGCCTTGCCCCTTCCACCCAGTCCGGTCCCTGGACTCTGCCTCCTTTGAGTGCCTGCCTTGGCCTTCTCTCAGGCCACTGAGGCCAGCTCCTTTGGGCTGTATCAAGTGAATCTTGTTCAGCAAAGATTGAGTAAACTTAAAGTGTCCTCAGTCTCATGACTGTTTTAGCTTTGAAGACTCCTCTGTGAATATCGCCTTCCAATTCTTTCTAAGGTAATAACTATTGCCAAGACTGTAAAGTTTTACTGCTCAATGCATCTGCATTTCAAAAAGGTGAACAACTCTTTCCAAATATTTTTAAAGAATTACTCAAGTAATGGATGAATATATGGCACTAAACATTCAAACAACGGAAAAGTGTGCAGGGTAAAAAGTGAAAGTGCTTTTTCATCCCTCAGCCTGCCCCTGAGCATGACCAGCAACCTACCCCACTGTTGAAACCACTAGAAGTTTAACATAGAGCTTTCCAGATGTTTTTCTACTTATCTCCATGCATTACATATAGTTTTATTTTACCCCATATAAATAAAACCAAACTCCTCATATTGCATTGTGACTTGCTTTTTTGTTCTTAACAACACTGTAGAGATATTTCCAAATTAAGTACAAATATCATCAGCATCACTCCTAAATATCTTCATAGCATTTCCATTACGTTTCATGGTGTGAATATCTCTAAAAATGGATATAGACGATCTCCTTTGTTTTTGCCATTACACATATTCTTGCAGTGGATCTTCTATATGTCTCCATGCACACATTCGAAAGTATTTCCCTAGAATATATGTCTGGAGTATTTAATAGTCAATTAAAAAATGATAGACATTGACAAATTGCCCTCCAAATTTCTATAGTCGTCAATATGCTCACTAGTAGTATATGAGAGGATATGATTCCTCACACTCTCAACCGATGTGGAATATTAGAGCTTCTAGTTTTTCTTTTACTTAATTTTATACTGCTTTTAATTTTTCCAACCAAAATAACATGATACCCTATTACTTTATTTTGTAAGTCTTCATTTACCAGGTAGGTTAAATGATTTTGCATATATTTCCATTTGTATTTTTTTCTATAAACATCTGTTCCTGTCTATTGCACACTTTTCTATTGGGTTGTGTGTTTTTTGGATATGAAATAGTTCATATTGTTAGTAAGGAAAAAAAGCACATTCAATAAAACTAACATATAGCCCTTAGAAAACATGGTAAATGACCCTGCCGGAAAATACCCAGTCAAATTCCAGTCAACCTTAACATTAATTTGTCTAAATTGCTCAAGAATAATTGAACATTATTTTTTAAGCTTTCTAATCTTTGCATCAATTAGTCTTGATTTAGAAAAAAACTTTTTAGTCTGAAATAATTTCAAACTTATAGGTCAGTTGCAAAAATAACACAAAACCCACGTAGAGAAATCCCAACATACGCTCCACACAGATGCCCAGATACACCAACTTTTCACGTTTTGTCACATTTGCCATATGAGTCTAAGTGTCTGTCCATCTAATTGTCTATCCACCTGTGGTGGTCTGAAGCTGTAGGCACCCCAGAAAAACATGTTCTTAAATTTAATCCATTCCTGTGGGTGTGAACCCATTGTAAGTTGGGTCTTTAGATGAAGTTACTTCAGTTGCGTTGTGGCCCACCCTAACTGCGACGTATCTTAGTTCTGTTACTGGAGTCCTTAGGAGTGGAATGAAATTCAGACAGACAGAATGAAAGCCACAGGAAGCAAATAGCTGAATTTCCATGGTACTAGGAGGAGAAGAGAGAGGCCAGAAGAGTTCACCACTTGCACTGCTGTGTGAGAGAGCTGCCAGCCATCACCAGTAGCCAGCTCCAGAACTCCAGTCTTTGGGAAAAAAACATGGCCTTAATAATGCCTTGATTTTGGACTTTCTTTTAGCCTCAGAACTGTAAGCTAATAAGTTCTCTTTCTTTGAGGGAATCCATTGCACGGTATTTGCTTGAGCGGGCTATGAACCTAAAACTCTATCTATCTTTCTATTTTCTAGATATTTGATAGTAAGTTGAGATGCTCTTTGAACACTTAATTGGGTTGTCTTTTTCTTATTGATTTATACGTCTTTGTGTTTTTGGATATTCGACATTCTTGCATTACATGCATATAGTTTTTAATATTTTCATTGAAAAATCTTCACACACATACAGTCCATCCATAGTATACAATCAGTGGCTCACAATATCATTGCATAGTTGTATATTCATCACCATGATCATTTTTAGAACATCTGCATCACTCCAGAAAAAGAAATAAAAAGAAAAAACTCATATATCCCATACCCCTTATCCCTTCCTCTCATTGACCACCGGTATTTCAATCTGCCTATTTTTTAAACCTCTTATTCCCCCATTTATTTATTTATTTATTCTTTAGTCCTTATTTTTTTTACACATCTATCCATACCCTGGATAAAAGGAGCATCAACCACAAGTTTTTCACCATCACACAGTCACATTGTAAAAGCTATATCATTATATAATTGTCTTCAAGAACCAAAGCTATTGGAACACAGCTCAACAGTTTCAGGTACTTCCCTCCAGCCACTCCAATAGATCATAAACTGAAAAGGGATATATATATATAATGCATAAGAATAGCCTCCAGGACAACCTCTCAACTCTGAAATCTCTCAGCCACTGAGACTTTATTTTGTCTCATTTCTCTCTTCCTCCTTTTGGTCAGGAAGACTTTCTCAATCCCTTGATGCTGGGTCCTGGTTTGTCCCCAGGAATCAGGTCCCACTTTGCCAGGGACATTTACACATCTGGGAGTCATGTCCCACATAGCAGGGAAGGCTGTGAGTTCACCTGCCGAGTTATATATATACATATTTTTTTAACCTTAGACCTTCCTTATATATATATATTACAAACATTTTCTCTTAATTTGTTCTTTATGTTTTAATGTTGTTTATGACCCTTTTGATAAATGGGATTTACATTTCCAAATGGATCACATTTGTTTATCTTTCCCTTTATGGCTATGCAATTCCTGTCAAAACTTCTTCCTTAATCCAAACACTCCTCCCATCTCTCTTTCTCCTGCTTTTGCCTAAAACACTGTCTCCTATTTCCTGAATCACTGCAGTAGACTCCTAACTGATCAACCAGTTCCTACTCATGCCTTTCTACAGCCCATTCTCCATACCTCCCCCACTTACAAATGCCTATCAAATAGTACTCCTCGGCTTAAGATTTTCAAATTGCTTCACATTACATTTAGGATGAAATCCAACCTTTTTATTCTGGTTTACAAAGTCCAAATGGTATGGCCTACTTGTCAGATTTAATCTTATATGAGTACAATGCTTTGCCTACATAAGCAATAAAAGTTTCTCAAACAAACTAAATTTATTCTTAGCTGTGGCTTTTGTACTAGTTATTCTCCCTGAACAGAAAGTGCCTCTTCTAGCTCTTTGAATGACTTGTCCTTTCTTGCCATTCAATTCCTAATGCAAATTAACCTTTTTGGAGAGGATTTTCTTCAAAAAATAGTCACATTCACTCTTGATTACAGCACCCAACTTTAATTCTCTCTATAACACATATTTCACTATTTGATTCCTTTTCTCTTGGTTGGATGTTGGTTGAATGATCACTCTATTCATTATCTATATATGCACCCATCAGCCGGTCCAGCTGTCCATTTACCCTTCTGCTCATTTATCAGGTTCCCATCTACCCAGCCACCCACTCACCTACCCACTCAACCACCCAGCCACCCAGTCACCCACCCACTCAGCCACCCTTTCACTCATCCACCTACCCACCCACCATCCATCCAACTCTTCCCTGGGGCGTATGATTAATATTTCACAAAAGTGTGGCCTGCCATTTGGTGCTGTTGACCATGACCACCTGGCTGAGGGAGTTTGTCAGCTTTCTCCACTGTAGAGCTACTCTTTGTTCCCCTCTTTCGATATTGCACTCTTTGGAAGGAAAGTCTCTGTGTTCAGCTCACACGTAAGGAGAGGGGAGTTATAGTCTACCTTCTTGTGGGGCGGAGTATCTACGCCAACTGAAATTCTTCTGCATGGGATAGTATCTATTCTCCCCCTATTTATTCATTCAATCATTTGTTTGTATTAGTATGGGCTCATAGATAATCTATTTTATATTTAGGGTTATAATCCAACACTACTTTGGCCTACTACTAAAATTGTTCCAGCTTTGGTCATTGGGAATTCCATCAGTTGGCTTCTATGGCCCTGGGACATATCCCAGTCATTATGGGTTTTTTTGTTGTTATTTGCTTTGACGCATCCTTACTTTGTGGTACTCCAAGATGCTCCAAGCATCTCTTGTATAATTCCTGCCCTGGTCCTCCTAGAATCTGCCATTTCTCCAAGAAGCCCTGGTTTCTTTTATTAGAAAATGACAATAAAAATTCAGATTTAAGTTCCCATTTGTTCTAGTTTGCTAGCTGCTGGAATGCAACATACCAGAAATGGAATGGCTTTTAAAAAGGGAAATTTTAATAAGTTGCTAGTTCACAGTTCAAAGGCCAAGAAAATGTCCCAATTAAAGCAAGTCTATAGAAAACTTCAATCAAAGGCATCCATCCAGGGAAAGATACCTCGGTTCAAGAAGGCCAATGAAGTTCAGGGTTTCCCTCTCAAGTAGAAGGGCACATGGTGAACACAGAGTTTCTCTCTCATCTGGAAAGGCACATGGTGAACACGGTCAGGTTTCCTCTCTCATCCAGAAGGGCACATGTTGAGCATGGCATCATCTGCTAGCTTCTTCTCCTGGCTTCCTGTTTCATGAAGCTCCCCGGGAGGCATTTTCCTTCTTCATCTCCAAAGCGCTGGCTGATGGACTCTCTGCTTCATGGTGCTGCAGCATTCTCTGCTTTCTCCAAATCTCCTTCATTCTCCAAAACATTCCCTCTTTTATAGGACTCCAGAAACTTCTCAAGACCCACCCAAATGGGTGAAGACATGTTGTCACCTAATCCATCTTAATAACCACCCTTGATTAAATCACACCCCCAGGGAGGAGATCTAATTGCAGATTCAAACATATTGTATTGAATAGGGATTATTCTGCCTTTACAAAATGGGATTTAGATTAAAACATGGCTTTTCTAGGGGATATACATCCTTTCAAACCAGCACACCAGTCTAGGATTCTTTTTAAAGCCACAAACCAGCTAATGAACATGCTTTGCTTTAGTGCACTAATGTGCATTAGGAACATTAGCAGGAGAGCTCAGGCCTCGAGAGCAGCTATACCCTAAAGTACTCTTTCTTTCAAAGAATAGATGCCTAACCTGAAAAAATGCAAAGAATTTTCACTACAAACTAAGTACAACAAATCATCAGACTAGCTGGTCTTGTAAATCAACTAGACATAGTTACAGCAGGACTGCAGGAGGATCTCTGGAATAGCAGAGTCATTTTTCAGGGGTCCAGAAGGAGAACAGTGAGAGTGCCTTCGGCTTTGCTGCATTAGACACAGCTGGTCTACTCCTGAGATTCACCACGAGGCTCAATGGATACGCATGCCTGGCTGCTGCAAGATAACAATTCTTACACAATGATCATAGGTAATTATTTCTTCTCCATTTTTTTCTTTCAAGGATGCTTGTGACCAGCATAAAATCCCACTCCCTGAGTACCGCACAATGTGTAAAGTTCAGCAAGAAAGATCCATTCTCCAAGCAGGTATTACCCCGAATGGGACATTCCAGCATCATGTAGTCCCACGCATCACTAAGCCTCAACAGAGAATGTCCCCCAGCCAGTTATGTCTTTTTTTTTTTGAAGTTCAAAGCCTTAGTGGTTTCCCTGGGCAGAGCTGGCCCAACAATGCAGGAAAGGAGATCCTGGGCCATTCAAAGCACAGACTACATCTCTGAAACATGAGCAGAACTCTTTCTTGATAAATCTCTAATATTCCTTCAGAGAAAGGCAAGATATGTGTGGTTCCCATTCAGTATTAAAGAAATCCAGATATATCATACCTGACTCAAGTTAAAATCGGAAACTTCACTGAGGTTTTCTTTACAATTTAAGATGACTGCATTAAAAACCATTGCAACCATTTGTTGGGGAGTGCTGCATACAATATTTCTCCACGACGGATCAAGGCATTGGCCAAAAATGGCTTAAATATTGACGATAACTGCCAGAACTATGGTACTTCACTCACCAACTGCTGTGCAACACAAGTAAATGAGAGTTAGATAAAGAAAGCATTTGAACCTAATTGTAATGTAATTATGTTAAAACACTGAATGAAGCTGCATCTGAGCTATAGTTTTTTTTCTTATATATTTTTGTATTTTTTATTTTTATTTTTTCTCTATATTATCATTTTATTTCTTTTTCTGTTGTCTTGCTATTTCTTTTTCTAAATTGATGCATATGTACTAAGAAATGATGATCATACATCTATGTGATAATATTAAGAATTACTGATTGCATATGTAGAATGGAATGATTTCTAAATGTTGTGTTAGTTAATTTTTTTTAATTAATAAAAAAATGTTAAAAAAAGTGAGAACTCAAATATTCTTTGAGTTGTCAACAGACTTCAGAAAAAATTAAATGATTTTCCACAAAAAGAAAAAAAAGAAAGCATTTGATCTTTAGAAGATCAGTGAGGGGGGGATTTCACTCTCAGTGTTTCCATGCTGTTCTCTTGCAACTCTGTCAGTGAAAGAAAGTGTTTGTACAGAAAATATAAAGATTTGGACTTCCTGATTTCCATGCCAAGATTGTTCTCAAGCTGAATCTCTGCTCACCCTTTTTTTTGACAATATTAATTTTTCTGTATCTGAAACAGTCTATATCTTTCAATTGCTTGTTTGTTGTTTGAGGATTTTTTTTACAGCTGTCGGTAGGCAAATGGGACTCAATTTGCCTTTGGTTTGTCTTTCATTCAGATCTTATTACATATATATGGGCAGCATTAACGTAAGCTATTTACCTAAACTTCCTGAGACTCAGTTTCCTCCTCTGGTGAATGTGTAAATAATATTTATATCCTGGTGCTGTAGTGATGATTACATGAGGGATTAAGTCCTCTCAAGTTGAGGGGAACAAAGCCATCTTAACATTTTACCCCAATTTTCCTGAATCATATCCTCTGCAGACATTACTGCAAAATCTCATGAAACTCTCCCTGCTTCTTCACAATTTCCTCCAGATATTCCTGGAAGTTCCTATATGCTTACACACGTGCTCAGGCATGGGTCTCGGGTCTCATGAAGTTTTGAGTAAAACAGTTCCTTCAGCTTCTGCCTTCAGCTCTTACCATGGTCTTCAGACTGGAAATAAGACATCTTTTCCACTCTGTGACCCTCCTTTCCTCCTCCCTTCCCATCTGCCTTCCTGCTTAGGGTCATAACCTTTCTGCCTCCTACTGTTATGCAAATCAACTCATTAAACAGACTCAGGAATCACCAGAACTTCCAGTCCTTAGGCACCTCCAGGCCCTGAATTCCAGGCTGGACTTAGTTGGTGTTCTGGTTTGAAAGGATTGACATGCCCTAGAAAAGCCATGTTTTGATGCTAATCCATCTTGTAAGAGCGATGGTTTCTTCTAATCCCTATTCAGCAGTATAGGGTGGAAACGTGATTAGGTTATCTCACCGAGATGTGACTCAATCAAGTGTGGGTATTAAACTTGATTAGACCGAGACGTGTCTATGGGTCGTGATTAGTTTACCAGAATCCTATAAAAGAAGAAGTATTTTGGAGAAAGCTTCAGAGTGGAGGAGAGCCATGAGGCCGAGAGAACCACAGAGTTCACCAGCCAAGCAAGCTTTGGAGATGAAGGGAGAGGAAGCCACGAGATTCTGAGAGAGACAGAGTCCACCAGCCAAGCGACCTTTGGAGATGAAGGGAGAGGAAGCCACGAGATTCTGAGAGAGACAGAGTCCACCAGCCAGTGACCTTTGGAGATGAAGGAGAATGCCCCTGGGGGAGCTTCATGATGCAGGAAGCCTGAAGAGAAAGCCAGCAGATGTTACCCTGTTCGCCAAGTGCCTTCCCAGTGGAGAGAGAAACCCTGAACTTCATCGGCCTTTCTGAATCAAGGTATATTTCCCTGGATGCCTTAGATCCAGCATTTCTATAGACTTGTTTTTGGACATTTCCATAGCCTTAGAACTGTAAACTTGTAACTTATAAAATTCCCTTTTTAAAAGCCATTTGGTTTCTGGTATATTGCATTCTGGCAACTAGCAAAAAGAACAGTTGGGCACCTGGCAAACAAAGTCTCTCACATGCATTATCTAATTTTACCCTTACAAATATTTAGAAAATATTTACTAATAACTCCCTTTTTATGGAAGGAGAAACTTGGGCTCACAGACTAATAAAATTAATAAGTAATGGGGTGTGATAAGGTGACAGGAATTCATTATTCCTCTTTGCCTGCTATTCTACCCCTCAGAGTTCTCAGAGTTGAGTGACAAAACAAATCATTCAGGCTTTGACCTGAGCTGGATTTGGAGCTTGGAGAGGTGCTGGTTTGTTTGTTTATATGCTCTCTTCTTCCAAGTGTATCTAGTTAGGCTCCTTTGGCCCCTTCATCATATGCTTCCTTATCCCTTTTGTGTTCACTCAGGATTTGCTTCTTGACCCAGAGAGTCTTTATGGCTTCAGAAGCAGTTATTATATAAAGAAAATAATTCTAAGCTATTAGAATTATTATTATATAGTACTATTAAAATATTATTATATAGTACTATTAAAATAATACCAATACTATACTTAGTCCTAAGAACTAAGTTTGAGACCTAGCTGAATAACTTTTTTTAATTCTCAAATTTAAAAAATTTCATTAGAAAAAAATCTATAGGTAGAAATACAGCCCAGTCAATCATTTCAAACATGCATTCAAAACCTTAAAACATTATAAGAATTTAAGAGTGTATTCTTTTCTTAACTGGATGTGCTTTATATATGTTTTACTTATGCATACTCAATGAATTAGGATTACACAATGACTTTTTAGTACATGGTCCAGAAATTGAACCCAAGTTTCCCACATGGAAGGTGAACATTCTACCACCAAACCACCTGTGAATCCTACATAATGGTTTCTTTTTTTCTATACTGTATGGTGGGGGTCATTCTTTTTCCATGTGACTAACCCGTTATTGCAGCACCATTTGCTGAATTTTTTTTTTTTTTGGCGGGGGTACGACGTGCATGTGCCAGGAATCAAACCTGGGTCTCCAGCATGGCAGGCAAGGATTCTACCACTGACCTACCCTTGCAACCCCCTAGACAATAATTTTTAAAATGCTTGATCCATAGTAACAAATATGATCAAGCAAATTAGAATAATCTGTTTAGGAATGTGGAATAAAATAGAATTTGGCCCAACCAGATTTGTGAAACCCAATTCTAAAGGCAAGGTTACAACTCTATTGCTTTCTAACAGTTAGAAGTCAATCCATTTTACTGAGCTTCAGTCTTCATCTGAAAAAGGGATAATCCTATTTACCTCAAGTATTGCTGTGCAGGTAAAATGAGATAATGGTTGTGAAAGAACTCTGTCAATTAGCCAGTATAAAACCTACGCATAAGATTCCTATTACTCATAGCATCCTGCACTGACTGAATGTATCACTTAGCGTTTGCTTCATAAAAAACCACTACAAAGCTTGGTGGCTTAAAATAGCAGTTTATTAGTTTATGATTCTCTGGTTCCGCAGCTGGGTCTGAGCACAGCTGGCTGGTTCTTCTGCTGTCTCATTTGCTGGGCTCACCCATGCTGCCGCTGTCGGCTGGAGGGGTGACTGCAGCTGTGGGGACGTGTTCCGTCTTGCGTGTACATGTGGCTGGGGTGTCGGGGAAGACGAGGCCATGTATCTCTAACCGACTAGCCTGCACCTCCAAGAGCCAGCACGCAAGAGCCCTTTTCAAACCCCAGTTTATTTTATGCTTGCTTTTCTCCCATTGACCAAAGCAAGTCCCGAGGCCAGTCCATTTTCCAGAGGTGAAGAATTAGATTCCACTTTTTCGTGGGAGGACCTGTAAAGAATCTCTGTTCATTTTCCCCCACCATCTACCGCTTTTTATCACTTCCTGGAAAGTTCTGGACAGGCGACTTCTGGATCTCTCAGTATTTGAAAGATGGTAGGGAATTTAGACATTGTTTCAAATTTGTTATTTTTTTTTTTTTAAGAGGGGTCTGGCTGTCAGAAGAAATGTGACACTGTATCCTGTGCCTGAAACAATACCTTTGCTCTAGGTGAAACCAGGGATTTCTCATTCTCTGCCCAAGCATCTTCACCGTGGGGCTAGGGGCATGCTCGTAGAGTCCATAGTCTTTGTAAAGCAAAGTTGAAAATCACATTTCTACTTCTACCGTTTGGTTTTCCTGGTGAGGAAATCTTATTCAGCTATGCTGAGTGCACAAAAGGATTTAGGCTGGGATTTCCCAAATCCAAGTCCTGACTTCTATTAACTTGAGAACTGCTTTGCTCCCTTATCTTTGCTCTGGGCTAATTAAACCCTGGACACCCATCATGCATTACTACCCGATCCTGCTACTGGTTCTTCTCAGATGCTTCATGTGGGGCAACTTGAGACCAGCGTCATGACATCAGACCGCTACACAAGGGCATCAATATTTTTTGGATTATCCACATTTCAAGTGCTCACAGCAGCCACATATGGCTTTGATTGGATGGTACAACTCTAGACCAAGCTCCTAGAGTTTGTCTGTCTTACTGTCTTGCTTTTTTTCCACCATCAGTTCCCACTGTCTTGTAGCATCTGGAATATTTACCCGGTGCTGGAGTGGAAGCACAGGACATAGAAGGAGCTCCACTGGTTTGGGAATCTGACAGCCTTGATTCACCCTCTGGTGCCACAATTCAGTAACTGTGTGACCTTGAGTAAGTTGCTGACCTTCTCTGAGCCTGTTTCTTCATTCTTCATTCACAGGGTTGCTGAGAATATTCAACTAGAAAATCAGGAAAACTAGTATTAAACTAGTGCCCTTGTCAAAGTGGGCACTGAATAAATATTATTTACACTCAATAAATATTATTTCCACTCTTTTCCTTTCCTCCTGCCTCTTAAAATTCACATAAGTACCTCTGTAAGAGGTAGGAGAGTCAGTGGGCCTCCATTTTAGAGATGCTAAAAATGTAGGTGAGGGTGATACAGCCTGCTTGGCCCCATGTATAGAATCAGGGGCAGAAATGAGACTAAACTGACGTCAAGAACATATCATCGTCATCGTCTTTATCACTGCTGTTGTTCTGACCGTCGTAATATATTGAGCACCTCACACGTGCTGGGTTTAAGGCTATGGTTCCTTTGCTACTTTTGCTTTCTGAGGCTTTACAACAATCCAACAGGACAGACACTATTATCCGTAAGTAACCCGCTCACGGTCCCTTGGAGATGCAACTTAACCTATACTAGAGCTCCTGTCTCAGGTTTAAAGCCTGCCCCAAAACTTCTGCAAGTTCCCATACATTACTTTATACTGATCTCTCCCATCATCTTCTCCCTGTGTGTAGAGTAGATGCTATTGGTGTGCAGTCAGATCCCCTGTATCACACCCATCCCCTAGTCACTGCGAGTATCGCTTGGCTCTTAGCTGAGCTCTTCCCTGGAAAATTGTCCTTGGCCAATGGCAGCTATTCTACCAGGAAATACCTGGGAGATTATGCCTCCCTTCGCTGTTCTCTTTAATCCAGGCAAGTCTGCAGTCACCGACTAACTGACACCGAGATCTGAAAGCCCGTTGTCTTGCAGTAAGGTGCGAGTCCAGTGCAGAGTTGGCTCCAGCCCCGCCAACCCCGTGGCCCTGTGGGAGTCCCAGGACTCTGTGGGAAGCGTTCGCACCAGGCTGACCTACAGTCCTCTGTCCCCCTAGATTTCAAGTGGATAAAATGTGCATGTATTTTACAGATAAGGAAACTGAGGCACAGAGAGGCTAATCAGCAATGTTGCACAGCAAACATGTGACTAGACAGGACCTAGACCCAGATATGGGTTGCGTCTGTGTCTGTGCCTCAAACCTATTGTATTATTTTTATTGTATTGTATAAATCTCAATAAATTACACTGCGATGGTACCTTACATGTAAAAACTCCGTTTACACACATACTTGTTCCTTAGAGCTTCCCAACAACCCCATGAAGTTGGTAGAGTTGTTGTGATCCCCTTTTACAGATGTCCAGGCAGAAGTTAAGAGAGGGGCAGTGACTTACCCAAGATCACACAGTCAGGACTCAAACTTGGGACATGTAATACATTATACATCCGCATTTAGGTGCAGCAGCTGGGGGACCTCTGGAGCAAGACTGCCTGGGCTCAGAGCTGGGACTAATCACTTTCTCATGAGTGACCTTGGACAAATCCACTCTGGGACAGTAGACTGGCAGGCTGTTTTTGTGGTTTAACCTGGCAGCTGCCCGTCATGAAACTGACCTCTAAAATCTATGGTGTCTTCTTAAACAGTAGGAAAAAAATCACATCCTTGTTCTTCACCTTTGGCAAATATGTGAGTGTACTTTTCCTGAGTAAATAATAGTTCTATTGTGTATTCACAGTTTCCATTTATGGGAGAGTCATGGTATAAATGAAGTCCCTCTCACAGGAATTCATGTTCATTCCCTTCCCTTCCCTTTCACATTTTGTTTAAGCTCTGGGATATTTCTCAGGATCTTTGGCAGGAGCAGCTAGGTAGTGTCATAGAGGCTGTCACATGCACACAAACACTGAAAAACTCAGTGAGTTTTGAACTTCCATCAAAGGGCTGGGACCAGGTGGCATCCAAAGTCACATGCAAGTGACACACAGTTAGTGTTCATGCAGGTCAGCTTAGGAGTGCAGCTGGCTGGCTCCTGCAAACATGTCCAGGGAACTCAGAAAACTGATAGGTGGAAAATCAATGTAATGGTTTCTGTCCAAGAAACTCATAACTGTATTCACATCATGAAACTCGAAATCATCCTTCAGAGCCCCTTTTATGAGGCAGGCCTGAAGCCAAACGTTTTTTACTCATCGGTGGATCTGGTCTGCAGACATCAGAAAATACTTGAATAAATGGAGTCTAGTACTACCCCTTTTTTGTGTGATGGCAGTCAGGGGGAATGGCCCCCACGTACTATGTCTTGGTAATAAGTTAGGATTGTCCTTGACTGTCCAGAGGACTCCAGAGGAGATAAAGTTATAGCTGTAGTATTTTGTATAAGGAGCAAAGGGGATTCCTATAGATGGGAAAATCATATAGCTAATTATCAGCAGCATTTAAAATGATCTTATTAGTTGTATTTGGTAGAAAATGTCTCCTGAAGAACACCTTTTTGTCCTTTCTGATGTATTTATTCAGATCTCACTTCATTTATGTGTTATTTTATGACTTTGGGGCAAAAATTTAAACCTAATTGAAACATATCTTAAACCATAAGCACCAGACTAAATTGCACCAAAGAAAGATCAATCAATCAGTATTTATTTAGGACACAGACTAAATGAAAAGGCTTCTCTGTTTTCTTTCCTTTTTTTTTTTAATGTCAAGTAATAGGTTTGAAATGAAGCCTTTTTTTTTTTAAATCCCATCCAGAACACCAAAATATGCCCCCAAATGGACTGAACTACACTGAAGATTTTCAAAAACTCTGAGGCTTGCGTACAAAGGGAGTGAATGGGTAATAATACACCTTATTACTTGAGATGTTGGGAGGGTTTTTGGCTTTTGATAGCCACTGATAATTTCCTGCTGTTCTCTCTTGATTTCAGAAAGCTGATTATCTGAAACTTGGATAAGGTCTCACTCCCCTGGCGTTTAGTAGCACCTGTGAATTGTGAAGTTTAGAAAGTCCTTGGAATGGCTGGGAGACTGTTAACCAATCAAGTCATTCGTTCTATGCATTCTTATTAACTCTGGAAGCTTATAAAGCAGATTAGGTACAGCTATGGTTTTCAGAACAAAAAGAAGAAAAACGACAGCTCTTACTGTCAAAAGGCATTGTAGAAAAGCACATGCTCTTTCTCTTATGCTTGGATTATTTAAGATAATTACTAACACCTGCACTTTGCTTTCACTGAGGCCACCTCAATTTTCTGTACTAGGCAAAAATAACCCCTAGGACCACTCCGCACACTGAAATTCACAGGGAAGCGAGATTCTTTATTCAGCCTGCCATTTCCATTAGTGCTCAAATGAATGATAGCCAAGCTGCACACATCTGAGCCCTCCGGTCTCAACTAAATGTGATGGGAAATTACTCCTGAAACTTCAGGGGACAATCCTCCACCCCCCCACTCCATTTCCATACACCAAAAGTTTCATTGCCATCACCGACAATGAGTTTAGCTCAATTTGTCTCAGGGATAAAGATTTTCATTTTAAAGTCACAATAAGAAGTGACACTGATTGAGTACTTATTATACATGGTGGAATTAATTTATCTGATCTTCACCACAACCCCGTGAGGGAGGAATTAATATTCCCACTTCACACAGGAAGAGAGTAGAGGTGTAATGTTTTACATTCCCAGAGTGTGTAAGCTGGGTGAGGACCTGACTCGCTTTGTTCACTGTTGTATTCCCAAGACCTAGAAGACTGCCTTGGCATGTAGTAGGAGTTCAGTAAACACCTGTAGGATGAACGAGTGAATGCACAAACACCCCCAAGGCTGCACAGCCAGCAGGAAGGCAGAACTGTAACCCCAACTCAGCTGTCTGACTTTGACACCTGTGCCCACCCCAGACTGAGGCGATGTGGTTGCACTGCCGCCTGGCTAAGCTCAGAAGACAAAGAGGCAGCTGCCCCTTCTCTGATGTGAGGCTGTGTGTCAGAGCCTCGGGAAATCACCCACCAAAGCAGGACCAGGTTTAAGACGTCCTCGGGCTGTTGTGTGGTTGTTTGGGTTTAATCCAAATGGCCAGGTGAAGGGAAGAAGTGAATGGTGTCCTGAATTACACAAACTCTTAACAGCATAACATCAATCTGAACTCTAGTTCCCTCATCTGCAAAACAGAAATAATTATATTTACCTCGTACAGGTATTGTGAGGCTTAAATAGAAAAACGTATGTAAGACCTCAGGACCAATATGTTGCAAACAGTTGTCACTCAGTAGTAGTTTGTTTTTTCTCTTCTCGCATTGGATCTGAGGCTATATCACCCCATTCTGGGGTAGGGGGCAAAATTCTCTGCTCTCTTCCTTGCAAGCAAAATGTGGAGGTGAAAAGCCCGGACAAAGGGTACAGAGGATGCACATGTACTCAATTTGTACTGACTGTTCCCCTGCAGGAAAAATGTTCAGATATTTCAGAAGTCTGTGTAAACTATTCTGAGATGCTTTGGGCACTCATGGACATGGAAAAGAAAAAAGACAAACTGACTGAGGGGTTGTGGATGCTGGAATTTGGCCTAGCTAAATGGGTTATGAAATGCTGTAGGGAAGATGCTAAGGTCCTGTTTTGAAGTTAAGGAAGGCAGTTTTTCAGAATTGTTATTAAGAAAAGGTAGGATTACAAATAAAAATTACAAAGAATACAAACTTTAAGAAAACTTGGAGTAAAATATCTTTATCTAATATATCCCTAATAGAATAAAAGGAATGGCTTTCTAAATTTAATTGAAATGCCTTTTAAACTTTTTCCTTGGGTATGAAAACAGATTCTGAGTGGGATGGAAATAAAGGGGAGGAAGTGGTTCCTAGAGATAAGAACCCATCAGGCTGGGATGAAGGTAATTCAGGACACAGGGGTAGGGGAGACATTGTCTATATTTTAAAACATCATCTACTCTTTGAGACCAAAGGAAGAAATGTTTATTTTGTCCAGAACCTAAATTTTCTGTAGCACATAATCTGACTCAACCTGTCTGGGTAGATCATTTAAGCAGTTGAAACACAGGGAGCCCAGAATAAGAATGAGGGCCTTTAATCCCATATGGCTTAATATAATGCCAGAGTATATTAAGCAGACAGTCAAAAAAGTATTGGCAAAGCCTCTTGAAGGATGGGAGAAAACATATGGAACTATTAAACTTTACCATGGGGGAATCCCAGACACTGTCGAGCATTAAGGACACCGAATCAATAGGCCAAGCCCTTGATCCTGAGGCTTGTGCCTGTGAAGCTTATGTATATAGTGGAGAAGCTCAGCCTACCTATAGGCATGCCTAAGAGTCACCTCTGGAGGACCTCTTTTGTTGCTCAGACGTGGCCTCACTCTTTCTAAGCCCAACTTTACAAGTGAAATCATTGCTCTCCCCTCCATGTGGGACATGACATCCAGGGGTGAAAATCTCCCTGGTGGCATGGGAGAGGACTCCCAGGGATGAGCCTGGCCCTGGAACCGTGGGATCAACAATCCCATCCTGACCAAAAGAGGGAAAAGAAGTGTAACTAATAAGGTATCAGTGGTTGAAAGAGTTCAGATAAAGCCAAGAGGACACCCTGGAGGTCACTCTTATGCAAACTTCAGTTAGACCTTGCTGCCTACCATAACTTGCCAACCCCCAACCAAGGCCATTCTTACTCACCCTAAATAACACCCAGGGCATCGTATCAGATTCTACAAAGGTTCCAGGCACTAGGACAACTTTCCAGAAACCTACAACCTCCAGATGGGTCCCTGGACCGGATAAGTCCTGAAACCTAGAGGGCCCAGCCTCTCCAGAACGTCAGTTAGGTCCATCCCCTATTCCATATTATTGACAGCCCCATCCAACATGAGAAAGTTAGAACTGGCATAGCTAAAATACCCCTAAAGAGAGGGAGAAACACCAAAGGTGATGGTGGAGTTATACAGAGAAGGTCGGCTTTAACAAACGAGTATGACTGCTGAATTACTATACCGATATTTCTTTTAGTCGCCAGTATCTTAGAGCAGCTAGAAGTAAAAACCTAAAATTGTGGAATTGTAACCCATACCAAACTTTGAAATCTGTTCTACAACTAATTGTTGCAATGTGCTTTGAAATTTATTGCTTTTTTGTATATATGCTATTTTTCACAAAAAAGAAAAAAAAGTTGATTTTGATGATTAAAAAAAGAGCCCTTCTAGCCTCCAGTGTTCTGAAGCAGCTAGAAGAAAAAATTTGAGATGATTGTATGGTAGCCCATGGCAAATTCTGGAATCTGTTCTGTAACTACTTGTTGAAGTGTGCTTTGAAAACTATTGCTTTTGTTCTTTCTTTGCTTTGTATATATGTTATCTTATTCAATAAAAAAGTTAAGGAAACAAAAATATATAATATTATTTTTCAAGTCCAGTTTAAGGTATTTTGCTCTGCTAAAAATAATGAATTTCCTTTCAAAAAATGACCCTTACAAACTGAATTTCTTTAATTGTCAAGGTTGAGTATCTTATATTTGCTGGCTTATTTTATTTCTGTAAGTATTACTGTTCGTAACTTTTGCCCCCTTTCTATTGGAATATATACGTGTACGTATGCAATTTGCAGAACTTTTTGCCTATTATGGAAATTAAATTAAACCTTTTTATTGTTAAAAAAAAATGCGGAGGTGGGGGGAAGGTGCTGGGAAAAGTAAATGGTGGAGCTGAATCACACTATCTTCTGGCTGCAAGACATGTTTACCTGCCCTAGCCAGCCCTGGGTCTAACGCTTACCCCAGCAGAGCACTGTTTTTTAAAATAAGCTTCACTTTTGAAAGGAAAAGGTTTGCAGGTAGAAGCGCCTGAGGCAAAAGCCTGCCACAGCGAGTTGCTGCTGTTGAGTCCTGAGCTTGGGCAGGAGCAAGAAGGCTTAGCGAGATGGGCCTCTGAGTTTGCGATCCGTCAAAATCCTAAATCAGAAGAAACCATTATGTCTCAAATAGGAAATCTAGCCAGGGCTGCAGTGAAGTTCCCTCCCCCGTCTCCCCGTCTCGCTGTTGCTTCAACTACTGTCAACCATAGCTTGGCACCACCGTTTAATCTCTGTATCCTGTCTTGGAGATTCAACAACTGAGAGGCCTTTAGTGGAATGTTTGGCCCATAAGTAGAGGTGTAATAAAACCAGATTTAGGGATGGGAGTTTAAAGAGGAAGCAGATATGAAGGCCTCTTTGTCTTCTTTTCTTCTCCCTGCCGGGGCACGTGAAGTAGCCAAGTGAGGAAGGATGCCAGCTGTGCTGATCCCATTGCCACCACACCTTTACATGCTTTCCGTAGGCCTGACATCTTCCTCCATTCCTGTCTTTGTTTGTCCTTCTTTTCTCTTCCTGCTATTTTCATTTCCATCATTGATTTCTGCTCCAGTCTTTTTTCTTTCTCTCTGATATACTCATGCAAGACTTTCTGAGATTGTTGGGTTTAGTGACACCCATTTTTCACTCCCTCACCCCCATGCTAAAATATTGTCTTTTATTTAAATATTAATTTAAAAGAACATTGCCTTGAAAAATAATGCTTTCCCCATTGGAATTCCTTTTGCCTTTAATTTAATAGAGATTGGGTTGTGGCAAGATGAGAGCTGTGCATCCCAGCACTGGGGATATTGGTAGATCCAAAGCAAAGTAAAATAAGCTTGTCCTCATCTCGTTTGAGTACTATGCTTGCCCTCGAAAAGACTGAAGTAGAATTCATCGGTGACCTAACATGATCTCTGTGAGGACATTAACCGACTGTTAGCTCTGACCTCATGACATGATTATCACGTCTAATTAAAACTCTCAGGTCTTCCCATTAAGGCCTAAAATCAACTTTAATTTTTTTATGCATAGTTAAATCAAAGCATTTGGCTTTTCCCTATTTCCTAGCATTTGCCTCCTTCTATAATATATTTAAGAAAGTGACAGTAATGTAAAGTCCATAATATAGTCTATAGAATATAACTGCAAGGGCTAATATAAGTTATATTACAGCCAGCTGTTTTGGGGGGTTGTGTGGTTTTCTTTTCCCTAGTAACCCTGTTGACTTTTTTTTTTTTTTTAACCCATGCTGGTTTGTTCATTCATTCCCCAAGCAGTTACTGAGTGCCTACAAGGCATTCAGCTCTGTATTGGGGCATTAGAAAATGTGGTGAGGAGACAGACATGGCCAGAGCATTTTGGCATTTAATATCTATTTGTTTCTTAAAGTGCCTTGTTTCTGAACAGCCTTTTAATGATGCTAAGGAGAAGAAGCTTGAGGGTGGAAACATTTTAGCTAGTAAGAGTATGCCTTTAAATCAATAAGTTAGCAAGTTATAAAAAATAGCCTTAGGGCATGACACATTGGCTACTATAAGATATTCCACAAACTTTGAGAACTATATGGCATATGCATACATACACAAAAACATTTTCACTTTTTCTCTACTTTTGAGTTAGGTTTTGCTTTTTAATTTTTCTTATCGAGGTATAATTAACATACAATAAAATGGATAGATCTAAGTTTTCCATTTAGCAAGTTTTAACAAATGCGTGCCCTTATAAAATCCACAGCCCTGTTAAGATAGAGAATATTTCCATCACTGCAGAAAGTTCTCTTCCTCCTATCTGGTCAATTTTTTCCCTTCACTATCCCAGAGAAAACTGCTGTTCCAGTTTCTCTCACTGGAGATTAGGTTTGCCTGGCCTTGGGCTTCATATAAGTGGAATCAGATAGTATGTGCTCTGTGCTTTCTGGTTTCATTTGCTAAATATATTGTTTTTTGGTGTGATCCATCTATGTTACTGAGTGTATCAGTAGTTCCTTTTCAATTCTGAGGATTATTCATTCCATTGTGTGGACAGACCACAATCTGTTTATCCATTCAATTGTTGATGGACATTTGAGTTGTTTCCAGTTTTTAACTATTATAAATAAAGCTTCTTGAACAAGTCTTTTTGGGGCCATATGTTTTTCATTTCTCTTGTGGAAAAAAAATGGGATTTCTGGATCATAGATAGGTTTTTGTTTAACTATATAAGAAACTGTCAGCCAATTATTCAAAATCTTTGCACCTAAAATGGTACACTCCCATCAGAAATGTATGAAAATTGCAGGTGTTCTACCGCACTATTTTGTATGCCAATCTTTTAAATTTTATCCATTCTCAAGTGGGTATGAAATGGTATTTCACTGTAATTTTAGTTTGCTTTCCTTCATGACTCAAACCTTGAGTATCTTTCCATGCTCTGTTTGGTTATATGTATGTTTTCTTTCATGTAGTGTCTGGTCAAGAATTTTAACTTTTAAAAAATTGGTTTGTAGAGCTGTGTTTCAGTAGCCATGTTTCTTGATGATGATTGTATAATGATATAGCTTTCATAATGTGACTGTGTGATTGTGAAAACCTTGTGTCTGATGCTCCTTTTATCTACCTTATCAACAGATGAGTAGAACATATGGAATAAAAATAAACAATAGGGGGAATAAATGTTAAAAAAAAATTGGTTTATTTGCATTTTTATTGTTGCTTAAATTCTTTACATATTAGGGATGGAAATTCTAACTTTGAAATATTCATGTGAATATTTTCTGTCGATGATTTTTCCCTTGTCACAGTTCTCCCAAATGTGCGGGCATATTTATTTGTTTATTTATTTATTTATTTCCATGTTTCATCTCCAGTCAATTCAGACATTCGAAGTAGCAAAGGTAAGAATTCAATCTTTCTTTTTTGTTGTTGCAGCATCTCTTCCCTGAGGAAATAAATATGGAATGCCTTTGCTAATTAAATGGAAGAAAGATCAGAGGATGTAAAGGAATAAGGAGATAAAATTTTAAATGTTTTCCTCTCAGCAGTATTGTAAAAGATCTTTTTAAAAATGAGGAAAGAAAAACATCTACACATTTATAAGCAAAGAACAAGAAGGGAGTGGAAAGAGAGAGAGATTGAGGTCCAAGAAAATAATGTTGAATGGAGCAGAGTTGATAAATGGGGAAGAAGATGAATCAAGGAGAGAAGAAGAGTTTACTTAGGAAAGATGCCTGACTCTTCTCTGAGAAAGTATGAATGGGAGGGATGAGAATACAGAAATATGCTGAGAAAGGGTAGGAAAATTGTGGGATATCCTGTGGGGGATGGCTTTAATCTGAGTACAGAACAGGAGAAATCATTGTGGAGACTGAGGAGTGTGTGAGTTGTTGGGCTGGGAGTTTGAGAATCATGGATTGCGGAGAATCATGGATCCATGTTGTCCACAGGAGATAAGAACAAGGACCATCGATCATAAATTAAGAGTGATGATTTTGAAGGTAACCAGTAGTCTTCCCTGCGAGGCTATCTGCTATAGCTCCCTATTAGAAAAGGAGGGGGAAAGAGGTAGAATCAGGTTTTTTTACAAGGTTTGCAAAAAAGGACAAAATTGTGAAGAATCTCAGACGTTGGAAAGAGCACCATTGAAGCAGCAGAACTTAAGTCTATCTTGAGGAAGTAGGAGGTCAAGGTCGGAGGGGTCAAGGTCAGAGGAGGGTTGATGGAAAGGAAAAAAGAGAGCTCCTCAAAGCAAATGTGTTAAGTGATGTTAGAATTAGTCTGCCATGGATGACCATATGACTTGAAGCCTATTTCTTTTTTATAGGAGTTTTTATGTAGTTATGACTATTCCAGCCCATAGTCTGAGATTGTGGGCATCCTATTTTTCACGTGAGGAATCAGAAATCCATTTTTGTTGCCAAACCAGAGAATTGAAATTGTTCTAGAGCCTACAAACCCCAAGTTTCTCTATACTCTTTTATATATAGGTCCATTTTATATATAGAGCCGTTTATTTTATAAAAATTCAATTAAGGGTGCCTTCTTAAAGGTGATTCCTTCTAGCTGGCCACCTAGTTCTTGTCCTTTCGAAAACTGTTTATTCACCGGTAGTTGTGTTTTACATTTGGTTCTGCTGAACTTGCATATTAAATGTACTTTTACTTGCAACAGAGCTCTATATGTTCTTATTGAAAATGAGAAGGTAAAAATACCAGGAGAGAGAAAGTGAATCTAGGATGCTTATGGAGCTGTAGCTGAAACCACATTGCCTCATAATGAGTCCAACCAGAGAGTTTAGAAAGCTCATTTCAAAATTCTTGATCTCGTTAACCTTCTTCCTATTCATGCCGTTGAGCAAACTACGTTTCTGCTTGCAGATTCTAATTTTCCCTCAGTTTTGTAATAAATGCACACAATTATCCTGCCAAAACACAGCTCTCATGAAAATAAATTTAATAAGAAAGAAAGTGACAGGAGGAAATTGAACTCATTGCCGCATTGGCTTGGTTTACACTAGACCCTATTATCTGATTTTTCTCTAGTATTAGTTGAATATGCCAATTCAGTCCAAAATATTAATGATACCTTGCATCAGTATTTGGTATAACAACAACGACCCAATGATTACTTGGCTAAATATTTCTATCCCTCAGACAGTCTTTATTGCCACATAAACCCAGATTTTCCATCCTATTTTCTGTTTGGCCTAGGACAGTGGCTTAGACTAACCTTTTTGACAATTGTATCTAATTTTAGAATTTTAGAATACAGAGATCCAGCTTCAATAATTCTCCCTTTAAATTGGTTCAGACCAGTGGGCCAGTTTCCTAATCTCTGGGGAAGGGCCTGCTCTTGTCACCCAATCGGGGATTTGGTAAATTATGCTGTTTTAATGTAATGATAGTGAGGGGGGAACACCAGGCAAAAAGGCACTGCCTTCAAGGATATAGCATCTAATTGGGAAAGCAAGAAACATATGCATGGAAAAACAGTTAAAATAACAGGTTATTAAGTGCCTTATTTGGGCTCCTGAAAATATGTGTTACAGGAATTCAGGCAGAGGCAGGAGACATTAGTGTGGGATGGAGAATTCAGGAAGTGTTTTGGGAAGGGATTGAGACTGGTGGATAAATAGGATTCTAAGAAGAGGGCAGAAGTGGGGAGGCCGGTCCATTGTACCAGCGAGGCACATAGGGGGGGAATATTCAGGGATTCTTGGGAAATTTGGATTAGAACCGAGTAGAGAGCAGGGTTTGAACTCACAAGTGGAGAAGCGATTGGAAATAGAGGGTGGAATAAATGGTGGAGAATCTTGACTGTTTGCAGGGCAAGTTTGGAGCTTGCCTTTCTGGGATATAGGAAACTATACTTCAGCAGGAAGGAGAGATGATACATTTAAACCCACTTTCTGTTTGGTTCTCAGTAGATATCTAAGATTGCTGTTAGCCTGTCTTCCATGTACTAAAATTTTAATTTACTAAATGCTAATTATTAAACTGTTTCCTTCTCTCCCTGGAACCAGAGGCGTCTTTTAAGGGTCTGCTCATCTACAGTGTTCAGGATGTTTTAACCACAGTTCAGAACCTTGAAAAGACACTGCAGCTTTGTGTTGCTGTCAGAGTGTCCAGGTGAGAACACGTGACTCAGTGGCCAGTTTTGAACCTGACTCAACAAATCAGTAGCTGTGAAGCTTTATGCACGGGATCCTAGTAGCCAGTATTTAGTTTTCCTTTACTTTTTTTCCTGTAGAAATCTCTTTTTCAGATACGATGAGCATTTTATTGGCGAGGACCAGGCCTATTTTCTTCTGGTGCTGTAAAATGGCTCTCAGAGAGATGATACTCGTAAAACTCAGCGGCCCCACTGATAACTGCTTGTATCTCAGAAGGCAGGACTGGCTGGAGACGTTGCTCGCGGGAAGAGGGCTTGAGGACAATGACACACACTCTTTTGGACCTGCTATTTCCCAAGCGACCCAATGCAGGAAGTTGCAGAGATAAGCCACCCCTTGGTCTCAGCTAGAGAAAGCTTCCCTTTTGTTTTGACAGCCCTGTACAAACCAGGTCACGGCTGCTATATTCATGTCTTCACAAAGCCCTGCTTTCATCCTGATTGGAAGCTAATCTCTATTCAGGACATTTGTTGTTGATGACCACCAAATAAAAGGAAAGGGATCTGGTGTTGGCTCGATCAGGACAGGCAGGACCGTGAAGTGGAAGCCTCTTAGTCCCACACCAGAGCACTCTCCCAGTCGAAGCAGGGCCCCTGGCCTTGGCATTCAGTAGCTTCTCCTGGCTTCGGGTCCCTTATCCTGCTCCATCTGTGTAAGCCGTGTCTTTAGCTGGACTGACTCTTCTGGATTTATAATACTGTGTGATTTGACAAAAGCAATGTATTTGAAAAGGTTGGCCTGTAGGTGCTGGGAAAAGTATATTGTGCAAGCATCCACCCTTTTTTTTGTGTGCACATATTGTTTATCTATCTTTAGAATTGTACAGCTGCAAGGGTTTACGTATTATACAATCCATTCATTTCACTATACAATGAGGAATTTATGGGGACCAGCCAATGATCCTGGTTTGCCCTGGTCAGAAAGTTTTCCTAGGACACAAGGGCTTTCCATGTTTAAAAACTTGGGATTTGTTATAGAAAGGTATTTAACAATTTTCATGTGAATGGGCTGATTTTTGAATGAATTCATTTTTGCTACTTTTGTTGTTAATTGATTATGCATTATAGTTAGAAAAATGTGACTGAACTAAATTCTGAATTTTGAAATTTATTGAGTATTTATGTGCTTTCACACATGGCCATTTTTGGTAAATATTCCATGAACTTAAGAGTGTATATTCTCTTTCTATTGTATATACTGTTCTTTCCATGTATAATAACTTAAACACATTCATCATGATATTTGGATCTTTTAGAAAAAGTTTTGTCAGAGGTGCTTTTTCTGAGTGAAGATGCAAGAGCCTGCTACCAGAATCTTTGCTTGTTTTCATCCGTTAAGTGAGAGTTTGGCTAGGTATAGAATTCTAGGTTCATAATGATTTTTCTGTGTTTCCTAGTGACCATATTTACAGGTAAGAAATTCGATTGACTTGATATAATTTTTAATTTTTGTTGCCTCCTTTATCTGTCTGAGCTGTTCAAGGATGTTTCCTTGATTCTTTGGGTTCTGAAATTTCAGTAGGATGAGTGTCTTGGCTTTTAGTTTTTGTTTTAAGTTTGGTGTTTGACTTTTTAAATTTGAAGATCTGACAAGGCACTTTACTCTATTATTATTTTTATTATTTCTTTCCCTCTGTTCTTTCTCCTGATTTTCTGAAATGCCTGCAAAATGGATCATTTGGCTTCCAGATCTATTCCTCATATTCCTTAGGTTTTAACCCACCTTTCTTTCCTTTTGCTATCTCACCTACCTTTCTACTAACTGCTCAAATCAAGCTATGTACATTTTGCTAAATGGGCCATAAAGAGTGCGATCATATTTTTAACTTCTGAGCTCTCCCTCCCTTTCTGCTATTTTATTACAATCTACAATCTGCTCTTCTTCTTTTTTTTTTTTTGAAAACAGCATACTTTGAAATCTACTTGAGGAAACTATGCTTATTTTGCAGTTTTATTTAATTTCCTTTGTTTATGTTCTTCTGTAGCTTTTTTCCTTTCATTTCCTTTGATTGCATCATTTCCCCAGGGGTTAAGTCTTCTACTTGTTGAGTTTAGGTTGTTATTACTATTATTATATTTGATTATCTTTGCTATTGGTTTTCCTCAGATATTTTTCATTTGGGATCTTACCCGCATGAAAGTCAGTGCTCCTACAACGCTGACAGAGGTCCTGGTTATAAACCCTCTGGGCCTGCAGTGTGTGGTGGGGGCAGAAACGCCAGGAGTCCCAGCCCCCCCCCACCCCCCGCCATGCTCACGGAGGTCGCCTTGTGCTGCCCTTTGCTCTAGGTCAGCCACTCTGGAGTTTCCCACGCCCCAGCGCCCACGTGGGGAGCTGTCCTCAGGACCCGAGCCCACGGAGTCAGCAGGGGTCTCCAGCTCTGAGGGACTCACCCTCACCACAGGGACGTGGGTAGACCCTGATGTAAACACTCTCTCCTTCTTTGATTCATCATCTGACTGTCTTCATCCTGCTCTTTCCCCTGGTTCCCACTGTTTCTGCTCATTGGATTATTTTGGGGTGCAGCTGGGAAAGCACGCTCTGTTTAACTTTCAGTTCTTCTGTATGAGATTGTAGCTTCCTCAGCACCGTTAGGTTTTATTTCCAATCTGGTCTTATCTACTGCATATCCTCCAGAAATTCAGATGGTGACATCTCTTTAACATTTACAGCTCTAGGTCTTACGCACACGCGCGTGCACACACACACA
The DNA here is from genome assembly GCF_023851605.1 of Tamandua tetradactyla. NCBI lineage: Eukaryota > Metazoa > Chordata > Mammalia > Pilosa > Myrmecophagidae > Tamandua > Tamandua tetradactyla. Next base: position 6,325,262 of record NC_135346.1, on the reverse strand, counting down.
CACGTATCTGTCATTTATTAAGTTTTGTTTTGGAGCGTAAACCTTTCTATTCAGTTACTGAACTTGAACTGCAATGCCGACTCTGTTTTGGCCTCCACACGTAACCAGGAGCTCTCTATTTTACTCTTGCTGTGTTGATGAATTTAGAACAGTTGTCTCAAGATCAAAGCCAGAAGTATCCTAGGTTGTGCCCAAAGTCCTCTTCCTCGCTCAGGAGCGGCTGGAATCCTGCATTGAGGCACGTGCATCTCCTACTGCAGGGTAAGAATGTGGGGATCTCCTTTATCTCAAGTTTAAAAGGCTCAAACTTTTAAATGCATGTCTCAAAGTCCACTTTGCATTTATCCGATGCAGTTTCAAGACCTTTATACAACCAGGATTCATGGTTCATCTTTTTATCCTACAGTTTCCAAGAAGGGTAGGTGGATTAGGTTCTCTCAAGAAACTTTATTTGTTGCAACCCTTTTCGCTTTACCTAGCCTTCCACAGTAATATCTCATGTGAGCTTCTTGGCAATTCTCTAGGTAGATATGGAATACCATCCTCATTTAACAGATGATTCAGGGAGGTATTGTAAGATGGCATGATATTAAAAGATGGTAGACACTTCTCATTAGTACCCATTTATAAGCATAGCTGTTTATTTTTTTACTTAGTTTCAGTCTCTGTGAAATTTCAAAATGTTACTACTTTACATTTACTATTTTGGTAAAAGCACTGTCTGCTGAGTGGTTACCAGGTATGGGTTCTGTCCTGAGTACATAACGTATATGATCCCACTTAATCCTCACTATAACCCTATAAGATAGCTGCTATTTTTATCAGTTTTAAATTTTAGTGTTTTCTAATTTATTTCATATCTGGGATTTTGTTCTATTATCCTTTGCCATAGCTGTTACAGACTTCTATGTCCAAATAAAAATAGCCTTTGACACATGGCCTAAGGAAACACCTGATAAGTGTCACAGGCAAGACAACTTGACCTTTGTTCAACTTAGAAAATCAGGGCTGTGTAGATTCATCAGTAAATAGTATTGATAGGAAAACCTAATGGCCAAGAGAACAGTTCTTTTTAAAAGCACTAATTCTTTCAACCAAGTCAGTTGGCCATTCTGGCATGCTGCCAAATGTTTCATCACATAATACATTTATAGGTTCAGGGACATCCACCTTAGTCTTTAAAAATTCGTATCCTCTCAAGATATCCATTAAATAAGTGTGGCAGACTGAACACTAAATAAGTGTGCACCGAGTTTGGACATGTCCTGGCCTTGGTCTGCAATGCGGCGGGTGTGGATCCACTCACCGATCTCTTCCAGGTGTTACTGCCGTTTAAGTTTAACCCAGTCGAAACCAGGTTGGGCTTTAATCCAGATTAACGGAATATCTTCTATAAGCGAATGAAAGACAAATGGAGGGAGAAGCTGCAGGATGCAACCAAGTACTGGAAGTCAGTGAACCCACAAGAGAAAGGAGAAGATGCTGCCATGTGCACTGCCACGTGACAGAGAAGCCAAGGAACCCAAAGATTGTCAGCCAGACAGAAGACACCAACCCCGGGAGGAAGCAAGCTTCTAGCCTCTGAAACCGTGAGTTAATGAATTCCTGTTGTTAAGCCAACCCACTGTATGATATTTGTTTTAGCAGCTGGGAAACTAAAACAGGGTTCATATATCCATCTGACAGTTATTAATTTTTGCCACCATGTATTGTTAAGTACCTCTGTATAGTGTGTGTGTGTGTTTATGTATATGTTTACACATGTAGATAAATAAAATAAGCATCGTGGGCATCACAGAAAGATGAGAAATGAATCAGTAGCAACCATTTAAGGCAGTGAATCCCTACTTTCAGCAGCTGCAGCAGGAAATAGGAAATCTTCTAGAGGGAGGGTCAAGGAACAGGCATCAATTCTTTGCTAGCTGCATGGCAATGCTTTGTCCGTTTCTTTTGTTTAGGTGGAAATGGCCTCTGACTCTAAGGGAAAATCCAGAGAGGAAGATCAAATAAGACTGGGTTTGGCATGGTGCTAAGACAGAAACCAAGACTCAGAGAGGTAAGCAAACTATCCCCAAGCTCACATGGCTAGAAAGCGGTAGACTCAGTATTTGACCGTGGTGCTCACCTGCCTGTGAAGGAGAGGGAAGTGAGAGCATGAGAACCAGCCTGATGGACACAACGTCCTTCCTACAGGACCACCATGCAGTGCAGCAACCCTCTTCCACAGCAAAACAGAAAAGATCTCTCAGTTGGCATGCCACATGGCTGCCATGAGCCCTCCTACCTGAGCTACACCTCAGCAAGTTTTATTTTAAAGGAATTTTAGCTGGATTTATAAAATTTAAAAAAGGAAATCAGGCATTTGAAGAGAAGTGGGGGGGCTTGAGAGCCAAACTGAATAATGAATGCATTTCTGAGTTTGGCTGCTTAGAACTCTAGGCTGACACTGATGAGGCTTAAACTTTGGGGCTTTTTAAAGAAAACTTTTCTGGAAAGTGAATAATTAAGACACAATTATTTCCATGAGAGAAACAGGGCCTAATTTCTAGGAAATCGGGTGCCTTGTGGAGCTCAAAGGCTGACACTGGCATGCTGTGAATTCCTGCTGGGGACACACTAGCCTGGCATTGAGCCTGCGAGTGACCCACCTATCTGTGCACCTCTCGGGATGGATCCAGGGGAGTCAGTCCAGTCCCCAAAGCCCAGCGGTTCTGCTCATCTAAGCAGAACAAATTACCCAGACCTTCATCAAGGCCCAGCCTAATCTCAATTTTAGTGGATTTTCTTATGCCTCTGTGTCTTGAAGTCAAAATCAACAACTTTTACATTCCGTCCAAGCTGATCTTTCCTTGATTTAAGCAGATAACTGGGGAACACAGACTGCCAACATTGCCCAAGATGCAGGAGTGAATTCAGGAGAGAAGTAAGAAAAGAAATGGCAGCATAAGGTACAAGGAGTGGACAAGGCCAAGGAAGGAGGATAGGATCTGGTGAGCAACTCTTGGCAGCATACCCAGAGCAGCTTCAGGAGAGGGCCAGAGCCCAGCAGAGGCGTTGCCAGCTTGTGGTTAAAAAAAGAAACCCAATTGTCCTCTAAGATGTAGTTTGTTCATCTTGTCCAGCATTAGGTCATTAATTTGAAAATTGGTCATTAAAAAATCAGCAGTCCTTTTCTTAGCTAGTAGCTGAAAGAGCCTTTCCTTTGCCTTGCCTGCTGCAGACCCAGGCTATAGTAATTGAATGTTGTGGGACATAGTTCCCCAGAAAGTTCCAGCCTTGGGGAAGCCTTCAACGGCCTGTTGCTTGTGTAAAACTCTCCTGTGCTTCCTTCTCTACTTCTATTTCTCTCCTCCCACACTTAAATTTAGGACAGAAAAGAAAAGGTCATCGCAGAGGCTAGGAAGCAACATGTTTTCATAACCACAATTATTGCTGGTGCAGCAAAATCCTAACTCTGTTTCTGTTGTAGAATACAAAGGTGGCTTCGCGTTCGCCCTGCCCTTGAGAGGTTGTCAGTTACCCTCATCTGCAGCGCCTTGGAAGTTTCCAAAACACTCCCCATTATCAATCTAGCTGGCCCTCCTTCCAGAGGCTGATCAGTCCAGCTTTCTGTTTTCAGTCTGCCAACCGAAGAGACCTTGAATTTGGGGGATTGACCTTAGATGTCTAGTTTGTTACTAGGAACCGTTTTCCACATAAAACATTCCTGATGCTTATACAACCTGCAATAAGACCACAGTGCTTTGAACTTTGGGTGGGTGCATGGTTTTACGGCACAATATTTTAAGATAGAATTTGTTTTAATCTTCTAGTTAAGCCTCTTTCTGCAAACAGAGTTGCCAAGAGAACAAATGCAATTCACTTACAAGTTGTTTGTCTAGTTAACAGTAAGTACGCAAATCAATTTCCTGTTCACACAAAGGATTTTCTTGTGTTTGAAATCTTTCATCAGGGTATGCTGGCTAGGATTTTCACAGGGAATTCACGACGTTAATTATTTATGGTGCCCTGTGCACCAGGATGTGAGGCGACTGAGCGAACAGCTGGTGCCTTCTAAGCAGTATATTGCCTGCATTTCTGAAAAGGACCTTCTTTGTGTGCTGCAAGAAGACATCACAGAGGGTCCTCAGGAAAACAGAGGTTGAGCATGTAATGAAAGGTATCAGGAAGTTGGAGGGTGGTCAGAGGAAAGAAAAAGGAAAGCTTTATTGTCATGATAAAATAAGAAGGAAGGTTTGCAAATGGTCTGTTTCCCTCCAGTTTTCTGCTCAAGGTTTTCCTCTTTTGCTTCTTTTTTCTTGCACGTGCTCCTGACCTTTTCTTGAAAAATAGAAAACATTCACATTAATAAGTATTTCCGAAGAGCTTCTTGAGTCGTATATTCTGTAAACACGGTTGTATGAACCTTGACGGACAAGTTGCATGCAGCGCTCATGGCTGAAGCCCTGCAGGCTGCATACAATTGGCAGAGTGATATCTTGAGAACACTATTAATGTGAACCCATGAAACGGGACAGAGATAAGTCACTGTTGTGGGATAACTGCCCCATGTATTAATTTATGTACTTCGTCCCGCTTTGATCTCTTAACTTGCTTACCTAACGATATCTTCCTCCAACCCAGATAAGTTAGACGTAAGTGGCCACTGCCCTTGGGAAAAGAAGGTGCTCTGGAACCCAAATAACAAAGGTGGCTAGTCATGCTTCTTATGTTCAAAACTGCTGGATTGGATATAAGAGGGAAAATTTCAGAAGTATCCTTGCAGCACCATGTTCTCCCACGAAAGTCTGTGGGGACCTGGACAGGAAGGAGCCCCTTTTGAATATGAAGTTGGGAAAATAGGGAGACACTTATAGCCAAGTGTCAGAAAATAGAGACACTTATAACCTGGTCAGCTGACCAGGGACAGCAAGTCCTGTGGACACCAGGCCGTGCTGTGTGGCAGCTGGCAGGTGGATGCTACAACTGGTGGCACACTGGAGCTGGCCATGAGGGGACCACAGGCAGCTTTCTCAGTTTGGTTTGGATTTGAAGTTGAGGGGGAAGGCACTCAGAAGTTCTCCCAGCCTCTGGCGGGGGTCACAGATGCAAGCTGAGGAGACCCACTGAGGCCACATGAGGCTTAGGGAAGGAACGAGGGGGTTCATCATTGGCAGGGGGCTGAAGCCACGTTAGCAGATGGATGGATGCAAGGTGGCTGTGCAGGTGTCGGGCCAGGGTGTGCAGCCCACGGGAGTGAGCACCATACTCTGTCCCTGCCCAGGACCAGCTGGGTCAGATGACTGCCACCTGCAGCAAGAGGCCAGTCTGCACCTGACAGAAAAGGCCCACTGCTGCAGGGGACTCAATTGTGCAAGTTGTCTCAAGCTCATCAACACCAACACCAGATCAAAGATGAAGAAGGCACAATTATGAACAGAAGTTGTTCTTTCTTTTTTTTTTTTTTTAGTTAAACTTTTGGTTGAGATCATTGTGGATTCACATGCAGTTGTAAGAAATGAAACAGTGACTCTGTACTCCCTTTTCCCAGTTTCTCCCAGTGGAAGCATCTTGCCAAAACTACAGTGCAATGGCGCAGCCTTGAAATTGACATCACTTCAGTCAAGATACAGAAATTCTCCTCACCACAGGAATCCCTCTGGTTGTCCTTTTACAGCCACACTCACTTTCCTTCTGTCTGCATCCCCTCTTTAACCCCTGGCAAAACTAATCTGATTTCCATTTCTATAATTACTCCATTTTCTAACATTTCTATATAGTCTTTTTCTTAGTTTGCCAGGGCTGCTATGACAAATACCACACCCTGGTTGGCTTAACAACAGGAATTTGTTGTCTCCCAGTTTTTGGATACCAGAATTCTAAAATCAAGGCATCTGCAAGGCCATGCTTTATCCGCAGAGGCTGGAGCATGCTGGTGCTGCATGCCATAATTCCTGCATCCTTGGTTTGCATCTCTGCCTCCTGTCCCCTGGCCACCAGCCTCCTCTCCTCTGGTCTCCACTTAGTCCAGCCTTCCTCCTGACTTTATCTAACTTCTGGATTTCCTTTAGGAGGCCTCCACTAATACAGTTTAAGGTCCACCTTGATTCAGTTTGGCCACATCTGAACAGGATCTTAAAAGATCCTGTTCACATACGAGTCCAAGCCTTTACCAATAGCACATCTTCAAAATGCCCTCTGTACAAACAGGCTCACACTCATACCAATGCAGAGTTGGATGAAAAACTCATCGTTTGTAGAAGTACCTGATTCCATCCATCACGGTACTTCTCCACTTCTGAAGGATAATTTTGCTGGATGTAGAATTCTGGTTGGCAACTTTTTTTCTTTCAACACTTAAATACTTCTCTCTACTCTCTTATTGTTTGCATGGTTCCTGAGAAGTCCACTTTAATTCTTATTCTTGTTCCTCTATAGGTAAAGGTATTTTTTCTTCTGTCTTTTTGTCTCTGATTTTTGCAGTTTGAGTATGACTACATGTGGACTTTTTTTTTTGTTTCTTTGTGTTTATCCTGAACTTCCTGGATCTGTGATTTGGTGTCCATCATTAATTTTGGTAAGGTCCCAGCCATTATTACTTTCAATATTACTTCTGCTGTGTCCTCTCTTTCTTCTTCTGATATTCCAAGTAGACACGTTACTGCTTTAGTTCTCCCACCGTTATTCAATAGTCTACTTTGTTTTTCTTCTCTTTTCTTTTTCTCTTTGCATTTCAGATTGGAAAACTTCTATTAACCTATCTTCAAGTTCATTGATTCTTTTCTTAGCTGTGAAATCTACTGCCATCAAAGGCATTCTGTATATCTGTTACAGAGTTTTCAATTTCTAGCATTTCCTTTTGATTTTTTCTTAGAGTTTCATCTGTCTGCTTACATTACCCATCTGTTCTTGCATCTTGTCTAATTTTTCCATTAGAACCATTAATATATTAGTCATAGTTATTTTAAATTCCTTGTCGAATAATTCCAATGTCTATGTCATATCTGAGTCTGGTTCTGATGATTGCTTAGTCTCTAAAGATTTTTCTTGCCTTTTGGTATGACTTGTAATTTTATATTGAAAGGTAAACATGTTATATCAGATATTGCCTTAGTTCCCCAGATGCTAAAACAAATGCCATAGAGTGGGGTGGCTTGAACGATGATAGTGTATTGGCTCCTGGCTTTGAGGCTAAGGGAAGAACAGATTGAGGCATCGGCAAGAAGATGCTTTGTCCTTGACAACTGTGGTGTCCTGGGGCTGGCTGCTGGTGATTCTTGAGTCTTGACTTTTCTGTTACATGGTGACGCACATGGCAGTGTCTTCTCCTTTCTCATTTAGGTTCTATCTGATTTCCAGCTTCTGCTCCTCCATGCCTGCTTTCTCTTCCTAAATCCCATAAGGCCCAAACTCATTCAGATGGGCAACATCTGAACAAAAAATATCATCATCAAAAGGTCCTTTTTACAATGGATTCACACCTAAAGGAATGGATTAAGTGTATTTTTTCCCCCTGGGACATATAATTCAACCATAAACAAATGAGTAAATAAGCTTTTAGCATGAGGACTGGGGTGTGTTTAGTAGTTGCTGTAGCTATTGGTGTGAGAATCTTCAAAATTCTTCTAATGTGTTATTTTTGTCTCTCCTCTTAACTTTGGGCTTTCCTCAGTATTCCTCCTCAGAAGGTTGAATAGAATCAGTGTTAATTCTTCTTTAAACATTTGGTAGAATTTTCTAGTGAAACTATTAGGCCTGGAGGTTTTTTGGTGGGGGGGGGGGAGTTTAAAGCTATTAACTCAGTTTCCTTCATGTTTATAGGGCTATTCAAATTCTCTATATCTTATTGAGTGAGCTGTGGTAGCTTGTGAAATGGTTCATTTCAGCTGTTATTGAATCTAGTGTGTAAATTTCCCTTGTTTTCCTTTTGCTGTCCACGTTGATACCCTCCACTTTCTTCCTGAATTACTGTGCTGTGTCTTCTTTCTTTTTTCTTTGTCAGTCTTGCTAGAGGTTGTTAATTTTTGTTGTTCTATTGACAAAGCCAGCTCTTTGATTTTTTCTGCATCCAATTTCATTGCTTTCTGCTCTTCTCTATATTATTACATTCTTTTGACTTGCTTTGGGTTTATTTTGCTTTTCTTTTTCTAGATTCTTCAGATAGGAGTTTCAATATTTATTTGAAACTTTTTCCTTTCTAATGTATGCATTTAATACTATAAATCTCTTCTTCTGCATTGCTTTAACTGTGGCCTAAAAATTCTGATATGCTATATTTTCCTTTTCATGCAGTTCAATGTACTTTTTAATTTTTCCTGAACTTCCTCTTTGAACCATAAGTTATTTAGAAGTGTGTTGCCTAGTTTCCACATTAGACATTTTCTTATTATCTTTCTGGCATTGATTTCAAGTGTGATGCCACTGTGGTTGGAGGCCACACTGTTTGCATTTTAAATTTGTTGAGGTTTGTTTTATGGCCCAGTATACCACTGGTCTTGGTATATGTTCCAGGTGTGCTTGAGAAGAATCTGCAATCTGCTTTTGTTGGGAGGAATGTTCTTGTTTCAGTGTGCTAAAGCTGCCAGAATACAATATAACAGAAATGGGTTGGCTTTTAGAATGGGGATTTATTAGTTTACAAATTTATAGTTTTAGGGCCATGAAAATGTCCCAATTAAGGCATCAACAGGTTGATACCTTCTCTGAAGGAAGGCTGCCAGCATCTGGGGTTCCTCTGTCAGAGAGCATCATGGCTGGAATCTGCTGGTCTTTCCCTGCCAGGTTTCTTGTTTTCAGGTTTTTGCTTCAGTGGCTCTTTTAATTTCTTTGAGATCTTGCTTGCTTCTCCAGGGACACCTCTCTCTCTCTCGGCACTCTGGCTCTTTCTGCCTTAATCTCCTCATAAAGGACTTGAGTAAAGGATTAAGATCCACCTTGAATTGGGTGGGTCATATCTCAGTGGAAACAATCTAATCAAAAGGTCCCACCCACAATGGTCTGCACCCACAGGAATGGATTAAAGGAACTTTTTGGGAGTACATAATAGCTTCATATCATCGCAGTTCTATAAATTACTAGATTTTGTTGATTGATGGTGTTATTGAGTTCATCAGTATCCTTGCTGATTTTCTGTCTAGTTCTATGTATTGTTGGAAGGGGGTATTGAAGTCTAAATATTATTGTGGATTTGTCTTCTCCTTTCAGTTCTATTAGTTTTTGCACTACACATTTTGCAGCTCTGTTGTTTGGTGTATATACATTTAGGAATGCTACATTTTCTTGAAGGAGTGACTCTTTTATCATTATATAATGCCCCTATCCATCTCTGATAATTTCCTTTGTTCTAATCTATTTTAACTGATATTCATATAGTCACTCTGGTTTACCTGTGATCAATGTTTGCCAAATATATCCTTTTTCATTCTTTTATTTTCATTGAAATATTTGAATTGGCTTCTTATAGACAGCATGTTTTTAATCCATTCTACCAACCTCTGTCTTTTAGTTGGTATATTTAGATCATTTATATTTAATGTAATGGTGGTTATGTTAGGGTTTAAGTCTTCCACTTTATTTTTAATTTTCTGTTTGCTTTCTCTGTTTTCTTTTTCCTGCCTTCCTGAGGGTTATTTGAACTTTTTTCAGAATTTAATTTTGATTCATCTATGGTGTTTTTTAGTATATTTCTTTGTATAGCTTTCTCAGTGATTATTCTAGGTAATGCATTGCATATGCATAACTTATTAAGTTACTGGTTGGAGATGGAAAACTATTGCATGTTTTCAAATGCACCTTTAATGAAAGTTCTTTTAATCATATATAAATTATTTTTAAGGTGGAAGTTTTGTCAGTGTCATTTCCTTATCCAACTCACAATGATTTTCTAGAGCTCTGCCAAAGAACTGGAATAGAATGGAGTGTTTTATAAAGAACTTTCTGGCTGGGAGGCATATAAGTTCAAGCTCATAATAAATACATAATAAATATTTGTTGAGAGAATGAAAGAACATATACTCTGGCTGTGGTTCTCTTAAAAAAAATTGGAGCTTTTACCAAAAAAATGACAGTGTCATGAGAAAGCATCTACTTTGATTTATAATGGTGTGGCTCTGTATATCTTTGGGATGGTATAAGATTTATGGCAGAGAAAGGGACTTCATGTATTTTAGCATAAGAACTCTTATTTAACTTAGCAGTTTGAGTTCTAGAGAGATGATTTCAATTTGTCCTTGGAACAGTCTTCCTTTATATTAGAAATTTGAAAATGGCCTTTTAATTTACAGAAATGTAAAGCAATACCTATTTTTCCTTTTTAAGGGTAAAGTCAGCATATATCTGAAGGCAGATGCATACTGAGATATTTAGCATTCCATTAAATAGTACATATTGAGATCATTGTCTTCTAAATATGGATATCTACAGAACTGCTGGTATCCCACAGAGGGTGTTATTTAAGCCCGAATAACCCCGTTTCTAGGACTAGAGTCCATGAAGTGAGACCACACCCTGTGGCTGGAGTGGAGTTTTTTCCAGAAGGAGAAGAAGTCTGTCATGGTTAATGATTTCGGGATTCAAAATGAATGGCTTTGGGGTGGGGGAATTGGATACGTGCTCCTCTCTCTGGGGAAGGACATGTAGGGTGTCTACACTGAAATTCTATGGATAATGGCTGAACTGTTAGTCATGTGGAAGTCTGCTGGGAGAAAAGCAACTTAGACTTGGGCTTAAGTTTTGGCCTGTGTATAACTTGAACTAACTGTGTGATTTTTTGCACCTTATCTTGATTATTTCCAAGCATTCAATAGTGTTTTTTTTTTAAATACCACAGTCTGGCTTACCTGTGATTCCAGGATTTAAGGGAGATGCTCTTGTCTGAAGCCTGAGCCCATCTACGTGAAAGTGGAGACACCAAGCAAGGCCAACCACAATGTGATAGGAAGTGACAGCCATTCCCTGGAGCTGAGATGATGCAGGGTGAGAATGGCAGACTCAAGTGTTGAGCCACAAACGTGGTGTATTTGTGGAACATAAAAATATCCCTCTGAGACTTTCACAAATTTATTGAGGATTGGACCTTAATGGAAAGATGAATCCAGGAAGATTTTTTGGATAGAGGTGTGGAATTTTTATTCGAATGTTTCAAGGGTACTACTTAATAGTATGGCTAATGTGAATCTCAGGACTACAATAATTTATTTCCTTTATTGTCAGTAAATTACCTTAATATTGACATGGAGCCCTCATCCCACCAGGAAGGCAAGAAATTGAACCTCAGTCATCCTTGAGTTTTCCATTCCTCTGTTCTCATGCCAAGATGAAGCTTCTCCATCAGGTGATGATGCCAAGTCCCCTATCCTCAGTTGGCTTGCCCCCATAGGCATGCTGCTTAGCCCAGGCCATTCACACATGGGTATGGGACGCTTGGGAGGGCCCGAAGTTCCATGCCTCGGAATCTAATCTCTCTGGTGTCCTTTGTGGCTGGTCCTGTTGAGATCCTGCTAACATTCCTGAAGCCATGCCACGGAGCAGGGATCACTTTCTGCTACTGATGGGGCCATATCCTTGCTTTTTTCCCCTTAAGTAGAAGAAATCCCTCTCTGAAATCCTGAGACAAGGATTTCTCAGGAGGCAGTTACTCTCAGAGGCAGTTTCTCAACACCATTCTTATCAATGGACTTTCTGTTTGAAAAGCCCAGAAGTTTCTCAGGGCCAGGTTTTCCTTTTACTCTGCCACAAAGGGTCTTAACAAAGGAGCAAGGTGAACTACCTCCTTTAATGTAGGAATAGATGGGGATAGATACATGAGAAAAATGTATTGATAATCTGAAAAAGTCTTCTGTTACAGGATGATAAAAGACCTATGACCTTAATTTTCTAGTCATAGGCTACGCAGGACCTCGGTTAACTTATATTTTTCTTATGATGTCAAATTGAGAATGAATATATGTGAAAGTATCTGCACCCTGATCACAGTAAGTTCTCAAACTGGAGTAAAAACATCAGATTTAAGCCTAGTTGTGATGCTTACTAGCTACATGATTTTAAGCAGTTCATTTCATTGCCTTAGACAGGGGTCTAGATAGTAAAGGGACAGATAGTAAATATTTTAGGTTCTGTGGGGCATATAGTTTCTGCCACTACTACTCAACTTTGCTACTGTAGCAAGAAAACAGCCATGGACAATACATAATACAGCATGGCTGTATTGCAATACAAATTTATAGACAGTGTTGATATCTGAATTTCAAATCATTTTTGTGTTGCCAATATTATTCTACCTTTGATTTCTTTGTTCAACTATTTAAAAATGCAAAAACCTTAGTTTGAAGGCCATGCAAAAACCTGGGGCAGGTTGGTCCAGCTTGAAACCTAGAGCTCCAGCGTCCCTCTGTGAATGGGAGACACATAGCTCACAGGATAGTTAGAACAAACTGAGGCATAACTTCTTACTTTTCTTTTTAAATTTAAGGCATTGTTGCTAAGTGCACTAAATATACCGAGAATACCTAATACCGACATTTTCTTCTACACACGAAACTAAGGCGGTTAAGGCTAGAATCAACAATCCTTGTAGATGTCACTTAACTGGCTGTCTTTGCTTCTCCATCTGTGTAAAATAGAATCAGTGCCACTGAGCTCATTGGGGAGCTTTGAAGATTAAGTAAGTGAAATGTCTATATGAAGGATTCCTTCCTTTCAAAAATGCCAGTTCTGAAGGTAATGACTTAACCGTGCTGGTGGGTGAATAAAATGACATTTTGCTATCAGAATTCCCTTCCACACTGCACACACATTAAAAAAGAAAGACTTAGGAAGTGTCTTGAACTAGCAAAGAAGATGTAGTGAACTCTTGGTTGGTTACTTTCTTTATGTCTTCTTTGTGTTTTCTCTGTCATGTGTCTGGGAACATGCACTAACTGTGAATGTGGGAGGAACAAATGCATTCTCACTATGTTCATCAGGCTGTAAATCAATAGCAGAAGAAATTGAAGTGTAAGGGTGGCAACCACACCATACAAAATCTCATCTGCGTACATGATTGTAGGTGTTTCAGGCAGGGATCACAAACCCACTTACCTACAGGGGCTAGGCAGGTAAGATAAATGTCTAACACAGCCTGATATAAGACAGGTTGGAAATGGTGGGACTGGGGAAAACTGTAGAGTGCAACCCCTGCTTCTTGAAAGCATTTCCTTTCAAACAAAACAGAGTGAAACACAAAAACAAAAGCCAAAACAATCTTCTGGCCAAACCGAACAAGTTGGTCAGCTAAATCTGGACAGTTTTGGGGCCCTGTTGAGGAATGAGCTTGAGGAAGCACATACCTGTGGGAAATTGTATTTCCTGTGAATTGTGGTGGAGGTTGACTTGAGGGAGAATGCACAGACAACAAAAAGTCTTTGTTGTGACACTGCACAGCGGTGGCGGGTGGTGTGAAAGGCACTCTGAGCTGGGGACTGAAGGTCCTGGCACTGACCCTGGATCTGGCATTTTAGTGGTAAGTTTAGGATTGGTTTTCTAACCTAAAACCTACCTCAGGAGCATAAATAAAATAATCTATTTGAAGATGTTTTCATTAACTATAAATTGCCTTGTCAATGTCAGGCATTCTGCCACATGCACACATTGATGTCTGCTAGTGCAGGTCCCTAACAAAATAAGGGGGCATCTGCTGTGGCTATTTGTTGTTTCTTTGGCCATCACCATACCAACATCACTCAAACAGGAGCCTGGCAGTAAGGCTTGCCTTTTCATCACAGAGCCAAGGATTCCGGGAGCAGCTTTTCCCTTTTCACTGACACTCACTGCTACCATTCCTTGGAGTGCCCACAACTGAGCTGGACTAGTTCTACTCTGTCATTTAGCCGTCCACTAGTTGGGACAAGATGCTAGTAGTGAGCTCTCAGTGAGCCTTATTTGTGACATTTAAGAAAATGGATTCAGGAGTTAATAGACCATTTATCATGTGATTTTTCCATGCAAGAACAAAAGGGTTGGCTATTATTAGGATTGAGCACTCGGGGTCATTCTCTGTTAAACAAACAAACAAAAAATAAATGTAAACCTTCTGGATGGAAATGGTCAGAAAATTAAATGTCATCTGGCCACAGGTTCATGGTATCGGGAATTTGTGAGTATCTGGCTTTGGAAATGACTCCTCTGGGAAGCTGGGAATAAGGACGGGTGTTTTGTTTTATTTTACCACTGCAGGCCTGCTTTCGTTAGGGATGGGAAATCTGGTCCTGTTTGACTGTGAGCTTTGTCTCAGTGTACCACTTGATTTTCATTTAAAAAAGTTTATTCCCTACTTGAGTTCAACTCTCCTTTACTAGCAAAAACGCTCCTTTTATCTCAAAACTGTTAATAAAAGATTATGTGTAATAATACAGGGAAATTATAATAATTATTTTTTGTTTATAATTTGACTTTCCATTTTTTGTTTGTTTTAGTCTAATGTTTTCAAATTTTGAGAGCCATCCTTTTGATTCTCAGATGCTTGATTGTCCAAGTTTTTAAAAAATGCCTTCTTACATCCTTTGAAATGCTTTTTTTCTCTGCAGACTCGGTACTTGATAACCAACAAGCAGATATTATTTTGACTTTGGCCCAAAACATTCATCAACACTTCTTGATTTGTTGCATTAAGGAAAAAATGTTTACTTCAGTGTGTTATAGAAGAAAATAATCTGACTTTGGTATAAACAGAGAGGAGCGTAGGGGATAACTAAAATTTGGTTAGATTCCTTCTTTTCCAGAAAATATATTGTTTAGGTCCAAAGTATTATAGCTTCTTTGCTTTCATTGACCCCCTTCCCATTTCTGAGCCATTTTTTCCAATGATTTATTTCCCCCCAGATGTTTTGGCTAGGGTTTTAACAAGTCTATGACTTAACTTTGCCATGAAAGCATTTGGGTGCATCCTGACAACAAGGAAACTCAATTGTTAAATCCAAGATGTACTTAAATTGGTTAGGCATGGAACACATTCAATCTAACTCTCTGAGAAAAATCAGTGCCTGGTGAAAAAGAAAAATTAAGACTATGCATATGTTTATGTAAATGCTATTAGAATATTAGAGACAATGACTTGAGTTACCTGTTAAATATTTAATTCTCTGGATTTTCAGTTATTTGTTTTTAACCAGATATATTCCTAATGATTTGCTGAATTGTCATTAAGAAATGGGGACTCAGCATGTTAAGTGATTTATAATGCATACATCAGATGTGTTAAAGATCAGTGGATTGCATCAGCAGTACACCTTGCTCCTAAGAAAATGAGAGCTTTGCCTGCAGTGTGGGCCGTGACCCGATTTTTAGTTTGTCTGAACCAGGTGGTAGTAGCACAAGTAGAAGCGTCCCGGTCCCTTCGCTGCTGGAATGGCAAAAACTGGGAATGAGCTTTGGGGGTCCATGGTGACGTGAATGTCAGCTGGGAGCATTTTTCCACTTCGAGATTCCACGGGCACCAATAACACTCTCCTTTTTAAAAATGCCCCGGATATTTAGAATAGTCTAAATAGGCTAAGACGCCCCTCACAGAGACTAGGCCACTCACCTTTGGGCCAAATCCCCCCCACCTCCGCTTCTGCTTTAGAGGTGACCTAGACAGAATCAAGACTTGCTTCTTTTAAAGATGGCTTAGAAAGGTAATATGACCCTTGATGTTTTCTTCTTCAATGGCTGGTCCTTGGATGTTGAAAGGGACAGGCTCAATTAATTATTGCTAGCAGTTCCAGTGCTGCCTGTTATTTTACCTTCACTCTAATTCCCTATTCATCCTGATGGTGAGCCAGGGCAGTAGGCAGGGGAAACTGATCTAGAAGTCCACGTTCCTCTCTCTGGGAATTGCTGGGATTTTCTGTCTCTCTCCCCCATCCTTCTTTTCATAGGTCTCTTCCCCGATATTCCATGGGAGTGAGACAATCTTTGGTAAAATAAAGAGATGAATACTTGGTTAGCCTGAAACACATCAAAACTGTGGAGGGAATGATTTGGGTTGATTGACTCAAACTGAAAGACGTCAAGCTTCTTCCCCGAAATACACCAGCAGGGCCTGCCAACCCCAGCCAAACCACGTGGTCAGGAGTGACGTTCATCTTCATGGAACTGAGGCACCCAGACAAAGAGGAGAGGAGAGGGTGGGGCGGAGAGAAGGGATTTCTGAAGTGGATGCTATAGGGATTGAGACAGGCTCCATGGAGAAAGTGGAAGACTGCTTTGACCCCCTTTTCCAGGTAAGTGTGTATTCATGACCAGTGACTTGTAAGCTGACTACGTTTCTGATAATGGACTGTACAAGCACATATTTGCTGTACAAGCACACATATTGCAAATGAAATGCTGTGGTTATACACATAAGTAGGAAGAGTCTAGCTTTGCATGGAGACAGAACTTACCAGTAGGGGTGTAATGTCTCTTTGCTAGTGAACCACTGGAGTCAATGTCAGAAAGCTATCCTGTGTGAGTCCAACCTTCAATTATTTCCTTTTTTTAGTACTTGAAAGTGGTAAAAATCATTAATTTTAAGTTGTGTGTATATATATGTTACCAGACTAGACTTGTAAGGTGAGCCCTATGGTAAACTATATGGGCTATTCTTAATGATATAATTATAGTAATAATGCTTCATCATTTGTAACAAAGATACCACATTACTACAAAACGTGGGGGCATGGTTATACAGGAACTCTATCCTTTCTGCAAAACTTTTCTGTAAACCTACAACTGCTCTAATGAAAAGAAATCTGCTTTGGAAACTCTGATTTTGTAGAAAGTTCGGCTCAATAATCAGATGATATATACACCAGTTAAATATTCTAGAAGGTTCTTCACCCCTGTTCATAAGGAGTAATTTCCCTACTGGGGAATGCCCATTAGCCTGGGAGCAAATGTGCAACAACTCTGCTTGAAGCTAGTCCTAAACCAATGTTTCCTAAAATCTAGTTCTAGGAATGCCACAGGTGTTTGTTAAAAATGCGTTTTCCTAGACTCTACATCATTACCCAGAAATATGCATTCTTATTGATCACTCATGCTGAGTAAATGTGAGAACCTCTGCTAAAGCAGTATCAGTCAGATTTACCCCATGTTCAGCCCCCTTCTCTCTTCCACTTTCCATCTCTCATTATTATCATCCTCACATTTAAGGAGGCTTCTGTATCTACCAACTCCGAGATGATGAAAGTTGTGAGTCTCATGCTTGCTATGAGATTTTAACACCCATCAGAGTGCCTGGCATTTAGAAGAGTTTTGATGAGTATTTGCTGAATTGGCTGAATTAAACTGAGAAGTAGAGATAGAGTTGGATTCATGGGAGACCTGTTTGCCTAAGTCATGCTTTACCCGAGCAGTAAGAATTATGAACTGTGGCTTTCTCAGTTGCACCCTTTGGGTGGGAAATAGTTCATTTGTGGGTGGGTGGGAAAGGAATGTGATATGATCCCCTCTACTCCATTCCTTACAGGGTAGCTTTTCCTTGCCTGTCCTCCAACTTTCCTGCCACTATTTTGTGCCGTTCACAGCTCTTTAGTACAATCATAACAGAAGAGTGTATTTGCTTTGGTCTCAGTCTTGCTCCTAAGGGAAAAACCAGCACTGTCTGTTTTCCCAGGGAGATGCTGTTCCAGGACACTTTCCCAAAGGGCCCCAGCTCTGATTCATCCGTTCTTTGTTTCTTTTGATTGCTTTAGTTCTATTTCATTCTACCCTTGCTCTATGTCAATAAAATACATGCCATAAAGAAATAAATTCCTGAAGACATGAAAGGGCAGACCTCATGGCTGTTTACTCAGTTGGCAATGATTCTGCTCTTTAATGCTGTAACATTCCCTGCTTTGAGGTTTGTCCTCCATAACAACTTTCTTCTCATAATAGAGCTGCAGACTAAACAGGGCTTTGCTTCCCCCTGCCCACCCCTGCTTTTGCAGTGTGACAAACCTCTAGTAAGAGGATGGCATAGATGTTCTATTTTTTTTTTTTTTTTTTTTTTGCATGGGCAGGCACCGGGAATTGAACCCATGTCTCTGGCATGGCAGGCGAGAACTCTGCCACTGAGCCACTGTGGCCCGCCCCACAGATGTTCTTTTACTATGTCCAGTTGTGTGTCTCTCCCTCCCCTACTTCATCAAGAAAGCCTAAAAACATAGTTCTCTGTATTTTACAGCAGTGACTGCTGCTGTCTCAAGGGGAAACATTCAAATGTTTGTTTCTGGGGGAAACATTCAAATGTTTGTTTCTGGACACTTCCCTTGTTTTGTTTCCTTCCAAAATGAACATTTTAGGATATAGTCAAACCTGTTAACTTGAACTTGAGTTTGCCAATGAAGAGACTACTTAGGTTCTAGACTTCACCTTTTATTATTTTCTTCCTGGGAATCTTCAAATATCTTCATCAGAGACTACAGAAGTGACGCTATTATTTAAGAAAATTTGGGCTTCTTGTAAGCATTTTGGAGGGACCTCTTGGAGAGAAGGGTTTGCCTGCTCAGCTTCCAGCTGCTGAATCTTCCTCTCTTTTTCCTCCAAAACTTCTTCCAGCTGAGTGATCTTCTCAGTCTGAAGGGAAACCTGGCTCGACAACTCCATAATCAGGCTGAGTTTTCTATCGCTTTCTTCTACAGGCGGCAGACCGCCACAGCCCTCTTGCAGTGAGTTGTCTTCTAAAGCAAACAAGAAAAGCAAACTCTGAGCAGTTTTAATTGGATTTCCCAGAACTTGAGGAGAGGGGATATGAAAAAGCTTCATTTCTCACGTTCTTAAAAGAGAGCAAAGATGTTGCGTCATCTGGTCAATTATACTAAGAATGGAATCTGGGCCCAGTGAGGGGAGAGGGTCTGAGTGCTCAGGAAAAAAGAGCGTAGAAGCCTCCTGAGAGTGAGGAGGGGAGAGTCCTGACAACTCATTTTGCTGCACATTTAACTTTCAATTAGCCCTGGGAAGAAGGGGGCGCACGCACTCCTAGAAAATCCAACCTACAAGCAGCAGCCACCTCAAGTTCCAGGCCATCCTCTACCTTAGAGCCACAGTCAATTTGAAATATGCTTCAATTTGAATGTTAATTTGACAAAAAGAAAGAAAGAGAAAGAGAGAGATAGAAAGAGAAAGAAAGTGAAAGAAAGGAAGATATGCCTTCTAGGAAAGGCCATAATGAGAAAGGCTACTTTCTTAACCCAGGTCAGCTTTAGAGTTGGCAGAGCTGTCATTTGAGGTGGTCCTGCAAAACCCTATTCACGTATCTCCCATAGAGAAGTATGGTCTGAAGGCTTTTCAGTATTTCTTAATAAAATTTCAAATACTTTTATGTCCAGGAGGACATAAAAGCCGGTAGAAGTTTATCCACTCTCACCTCAGATAAGGATGTTTTAAAGGCCTAAGTAAGGAGGAAGACAGAGAGAGAGAGAGAGAGAGAGAGAGAGAGAGAGAGAGAGAGAGAGAGAGAAGAGAGAGAGAGAGAGAGATTGGCTCTAAGAAAGAGATTAAAGATTAATGGCCGCCAGCAGGAGTTCTTGAAAACAGATCTCACTAGCCCATCAAAAAAGTTAGTTTCTTAATGTAAACCCCATCTCTTTAGACTTTAGCAGCACCTCCCTAATGCTGTTTCCACTGTTTAAGCCACTTCTCTGAGCTCTATGCAAGGCAGACTGCAGGTGTGAGGAGAAGGATGGTGAGCGCTTGAGTTTCATTTTACAAATAATGGAGCCGACAGCGCACGAACGAACCTGACACGGTCTGGACAGTTGGTTGCTGTAATTGAAGGGCCCACGTTTACTTAGTGCCCAGTGAAATTAGCACCCACAGCTGGACCTGGGAGAAGCAGGTGCCCTGCCTGTGCTGTGTGACGGCACACCTGCACACCTGCACACCTGCACACCTGCACACCTGCTAAAGCTGGGCCAGCTTTGTTGTCGTGATCCATGCAGGCAAGGAAGCACCCATTTCTCTGTAAATACAGCTGATTTGCAGTCATTGCTTTTCTGAGGGATCACGCGGCAAAAACCCTGAGCACAGCGTCGCAAGTGGGCAGGTTACTTTCAGCTTCACAAAAGTGATAAGAGGTGCGATCAGGCTGTTTTCTGCTCTCGGAAATTGCTATTAGCAATTCACTTACATTTTAGGAAACCATGGAGAGATTTTTGTTCTGAGTATTTGAAATTCTAACAGTAATATTTAAGGAATTGATAGTTTGAGTGTGACTCTTCAGTTAAAAATGCATGATTCCCGGAGCCTGCCCACGCAAAAGAAAAAAAAAAATGTGCATGGGAAAAATCTCAGATTTTCAAGGAACATTGTTTGATGCAGTAGGCCTGTGGAATGGGTTTGGGCCCAGGAGAGGGAGTGCATGGCATAGGAGACGTCACTCATCTGCTGGCCTCCCAGGGCCTCGCCTCCCCTTCTGACTTGCCGGCTCTGTGCTGTCTAGTACGATGCATGTGGCTGCTAACACCTGGTGTGGTGAGTCTGAACTGAGATTTGCCGTCAGTGTGAAATTCACAGTGGAAGACATTTCCAAAATAAAAAGAGAAAAGAATGAAAAAACGGCTCATTAAATTGTAAAATATTGAGCAGATGCCAAATAATATTTCAAATGTATTGCATTAAAATGTGTTTCAAAAATTAAGTTCCCTTGTTTATTTTTACCTTTTTAATGTGGAAAATTTTAAATGGCATGCTTGGGTTGCATTCAGGCCTCTCTTATTTCTCTATCTCTCTATATTGTCTATTGGATAGAATATTATAACTCAGGTGGGTCTGTCACTTATTGATGGCTGGAATTAGGCTGCAGAGAATGTCATTCGGGAGGGAAGACTGCTGTCCTCTCCCATCGCCATGTAGGTCATTTTTCAGTCCCCCCCCCAAGGGGGAGGCATAGCAGGTCTGGGCTGGGAGAATGAGTCCAACAGGAGAAGAGAAGAGGGAAAAGTCTGGGAGGGGGCAACATGGCAGCAGCAGGAAGATGCTGAGAAGAACGAGCAAGGGGAGGGTGTGGCCTTGGCGAGGCTCACCTGTGCTAGTTTCCTGAGGCTGCTGTCACACGTTACCACAGACTGATAACACAAGTTTATTTTCACAGTTCTGGAGGCTACAAGTCCAAAACCAAGGTATCGGTGGGCCGCGCTCCCTCCAGAAGGCTGGGGAGACTCTGCTCCTTGCTTCTCCTGGCTTCTGGTGGTTGCCCAGGTTTTCCTGAGCTTGAAGCTGCATCACTCCAAACATCTGCCCCCTCTTCCATTCACCCTTTCTCCTCTGGGTGCACTCTCCTCTGCCTTACTCCTTTCTTGGATTTAGGCCCTAGTGGGATAATCCAGGATGATATATTCATATTAAGCTCCTTAACTTAATTCCATCTGCGAAGACCCTTTTCCTAGTACGGAATGCCCTCCCAGTGTTCCAGGGATGAAGACACAGATATTTTGGGCAGCACGGTCCGTCATCTCCTTTCTCTCTGACTTCTCCTTCAGTCTTTTCCTCCCTCTATTTTGTTTCCTTTCTAGAGAATTATTTTCTGCCAATTTGCACAATAAAGAAAGGAAGGGGTCTACTGCCATTTTGGGAGACATTTAGGAAGAAGTGGTCAACATTTTTTTTTAATAAGGCAATTTAGGGAGAACACTGTTAACCTAGTTCTGACAGTAACGGGACGGGAAGGCAGCCAGGCTGTGTGGCCTCGACACGCCCAGCCAGCAGGTCCAAGTCTCTGTCTCAGTCCCCTCAGAAGAGAGTAGTGCAAAGAGAAAGTAGAAATAACATGAGAGAAGAAAGGCTGGGAAAGAAAAGGAGTAGAGAAGGGGCATGAAGCCGAAAAAAGGAGAGATGTCATGAGGACTTTGACTCCTGTTATATTGTTTTCATGTAGTAAATGAAAATGCTGATACAGAGACAAGCTGAAGAGTCTGTACACCAAAAAGGAAATTTCTCATGCAAGTATATTTTGCTATTACATGCTCTAGTCACACATGTACCCACAATATTTTTGCTCCTTTCTCAAAGCATTGCAAACATTGCAAACAACAAAAACGTTTTAGCTTCTCAACACAGTGGTGGAGTCCAAGCATCTCACACCCTACTTACATTGGACGGAGTCCCGGGCTGCCCCATGAGGCCTCCTGACCCACCCCTGATGTCGCTTGAACTGGCCGGCGTCACTCCTCTGTCCCCCAGCCGCCCACAAGACCCTATGATCCTCACAGCCGTAAATGCCCAGAGCTTAAGCACCCATCTCTGAGGTTCTCACTTGCAGTCCTTCTCAAGATGACGGTTGCCTGAAATGGGGCGTCTCCGTCATGTGACACCTAGAGCCCCCAGGAGACCCCAACTTGTGCTTGGGTCTGCTGGGAAACAGCAATGAGAGGCTCCTCCCTCTGTGAGAGATGGAGGCAAATAAAGTTAGCCCCCACAGGGGCAGAGGCCCACCACGCTTCTACCATGGTGGATGCTTGTACAGGCGCACCCTCATTTTTCATGATTTCCCCTCTTCCTGCTCCTACTGAAATAGGAGTGAGAATGAGGGTTTAGACAGGAAGGGGGTGCAGTGGCTGGGGAGGTATATGAGGGAGGACTTCTGGGGAGGTGTAAGAGGGAGGACTTCTTGGGCATTCTGTCCGCAGTGGGCTGTGCTTGCTTCTCCATGCCAGCCTTGACAGAATAAAGGCTCAGCAGGAACTGACATCTGCCTTTGGCCATTTCCATACCTCAAAACTTTCATGCTCTTAGCCAAGTCCCATGTGAGAGTTATGGAAAAAAAAAAAAACCAAGAAGATTAATAATAACCCAGTCAGTAATACTGCGGTAACTGTAGTTCAGGGAGCCACTTAAAGACCTGTTAGAAGGCGCTTTGGGTGCTGTGTGGTCTCTCCTCCCACCCCACACAGACTGTGTCTAGCACATCCTCACGCGTGATTTCTGGCTGAGCGGCCCACAGACACAGGCGCCCTCTTGCTCTGCGCAGGCTGCCTGCTCAGCGGTGACCAATGAGTGACGCGCCCGCCTCCCCACCGCCGCAGCTGGGTGCTAGTGCAGGGGTCTCTGATGGGTGGGGGCGCTGTGAGGGCCGGCTGGAGGGGCCGACGGTCCGTCACCGTGCGGAGACATCAGAGAAAGGAGGTGTGGTGGGATGCGAGGCCTAAAGACCCAGCGCAGGAGCCCGTCAAATCGCCTCCGGCGTCCAGGAAGGGAATAGCGTTTTTGTCAACAGTGATAGATTGCATTCAGGTGGCCCAGTGACTGGGAGGAAAGGTTCCTTTAGATTTTCTAAATATACTCCCTAAATAAGGGTGTCCCCTGAGATTCCTTCACTGGGACTCCTGCCGAAAAGCGGGCATTGGGTGGAAAGAAGCGGAGAGCCACAAAGCCAGCTTCTGGTTCAGATGCCTCTCCCTGTGGGAAGCACCCTCATTCCGGGCAGGTCCCACTTGCCCCAGACTGTCCTTTCCTGCTCAGGCCTCCACCTGAGCAGGCTCATGACTGAGGCTGGCAGGTGTTTACTCAAGAATAAAGACTCTCGGTGGTAAGGTGATCCACGACTGCTTCCTGTTATGTTTTTAAATGGTAGCCGGCTGAAAAATCAGAGGAACTGAGTCCGAGTTTAAAAAAAGTTTATTGTCCCAGGGCGAGGTTCCCGGGTCCGGGTGCTCAGGGTGCGGGCTGGGGAAGTCACGCCCCCCTGGGGCGGTGGGGCTAGATATAGGCTGGCTAGTGGGGGTGCTGACGATGCCCACGGGGCCTTCTGTGGTAGGTTAGGAGTTTCACGTGCTTTAGGGCCGGGGGCATAGCTATGGGCCGTGTGCAATGGGCATAGCTACGGGTCGTGTGCAGTGGGCATAGCTACGGGCCGTGTGCAGTGGGCATAGCTACGGGCCATGTGCAGTGAGGGTCCTTTGTGTCTCAGGCCAGGTCCTGATTGGCTGAGTTTGAACAGCTGTATGCCCGGATGTGCACAGGTTTTAGTTCAGGTGGGGGCCTTCCAGCCAGAGGCGACCGGGCCAGGCCTTACACTTTCCACCAGAGCCACTCAGGACCGATGCATGGTCCAAGACCATGTCCTCTTCCCTCTGTATAAAGGCCTGTCGTGCTGAGTGACCTGCAGCCTGGGCTTCTCAGCAATTGCCAAGGAGGCCAGTTGTATGTATTGCCATATGTGGACTTGAAAATTGGCACACCTCTCTCTACTGGAATAAAAAAAACTCAACAAAAAACCTTCCTACATGATGGATGCAATTAATAGCAATGAATTAGACAGGGGAACGTGGTTAAAAGGGGGAAACCTAGGTCGTATGTATGTTACTAGAATAAACATTTTTTGAAAACATAGGACTGTACAGCACAATGAATCCTATTGTGGATGATGGGGTCCAGTTAATAGTACAAGTATAAAAATGTTCTTTCATGAGTTATAACAAAGGTGCCACACTAAGGCAGGTGTTAACATAGGGTGGTATATGGGGACTCTGTATTTTATCTATTCTCTGCATGGTATTTCTGTTAACCTACAACTTCTCTAAAAACGAAAAATTAATGAAAAGCGAAAAACTTGGATTATCCTTCTTGCTTAGACCAATTATGCTTCCTCCGAAGCATATGCTTCCTCCAGTGCCCCTGCTTATTTATTTAAATGGTTACTTCCCTCTGCCCCTGCAATATGGTTCAAGTATTGACTCCACACAGAGAGTTCCATTAAAATACAAGTTGGCTCTTGTGACTTTTCTGCTCAAAATGCTCTAAAGGCTCTTCATCTCAGTGCAGATTCAAGGCCAAAGTCCTTCCACTGAGGCCAAGGCCCCTTGTGACCTCCCTTTCCCTGATTGGCCCATCTCAGCCCCCTCATTCTCTCTGCCCCATTCCCCCAGCTTCATGGCCACCACATTCCTAATTTGCTGGTTCCTTTGCCTGGATGATTATACCCATACCCTTGGTGAGTAAATGACCCATTCCCTCTGATCATCTGGGTCTTTCTGACCAAAGCCACCTTCACACCACGAGGCTCTCCTTGGCCCTTCCACCTACAATTTCAACTGAGGCATCCACAGCTGAACACGTCACCTCCCTGCTTCCTGCGTTGCTTTTACCCCGTAGCCTATTAACATACTATATTTGACTACTATAGATTTTTACTTTTATCTGGTTTGTTATCTTTCTCCCACTTGAATGAAAACTCCACGAGGGCAGAGACTGTTCTGTCTACTACTACATTCCCAGTACCTAGAAGAGTGCTAGGCACATAGCAGGTACTCATTGTTAAATGAGAGAATGAATGAAAGTTCAATGCAAACATGATAAAAAATCACCAAAGAAAAGGCCAGTATAAAGGTTTCAACTGATCCACCATGAGGATGTTTCCTAACTTCCCTCCCCAGGCACGTTTCACCTTCAGAGCTTTCACTACTACAGCACATTTTAGGTAATAAATGGTTGTAATTGCAATAGTCACCTGATAGTTCTGCAATTAAATGCTATTCTGATATAAAATGGAAGTGTTGGAATAGTTGATCCCAAGGATCTCTTCCAGATACATGATTCAGATTCCATGTACTAGATAATGGTTTCTCAGAACTGGGACCCGGGAAGCCAGGTCAGCATCCTTGGAATTCTGCTTGAGTGAATCGGGGAGGTTCCTGGATTGTTTCAAAGGTCCGCAGGTGATTCTGGTGATCCAACCAGGCTCTTACAACTGAATTTCTGTTGACCAACAGGAGACATGGTGAACTAAGCTTTGTCTGACCCTGAGACATAGGCCAGAAGTCTCCTGGGCAAGCTTCTCCTTCCCACGTCTGTGTACACAGCCAGGAAAGAGCAGTCCCTTCTACTCTATTCTCGCCATCTCTCCCTGGTTACGTGACAAGGCTCTTCCTGTACATGTTACTAGATGCCCACATGCATCACTGGCTCCCTCTGCCATCCACCCTTATACCTAGCCTGAATCCTGGCAGCATTTTGCTAGCTCTTACTCAGCTAAATTATCTCCAGAACATCCAGAGAAAATGATGAGAGTTCAAAGTTTGTTGTTTTTGCTTCCATTTCTGTTTCCCACTGGATGAATGGATCCATTTCCTGGCAGGCTGATCTTGCTTCCTTCCCAGGAGGAGTGGACGGGAGAGGGAGGCTGAACCGCGGGATGGGGAAGGGACAGATCACATCCTGGGGTGGAAGTGCACCCCTAACGTCTTTAAGAGTTCAGCAGCAACCACTGCCGCACAGGAAGGAAGTGAGTCCTCTCCCACAGATCTTACCCCAGTGCCTTCTTCTTTGAGTTTTCTGGGGACAGCTGATATGTTGAGGGACCCTGATGAGAACATTATAGAAAGATGCAGGAATGCCTCGCTGCTGAACAAGGGAAGGAGTGGGGGAGGGGGGAATGTACAGGAGAGCAGATGCCAACTTTTAAAGATGATGCCATAAAATCAGCATAAACTGGTTGAGAGGTGAAGGAAACTCCTAGTGACCGCACGCTGCCTG
This sequence comes from Tamandua tetradactyla, assembly GCF_023851605.1. Lineage (NCBI taxonomy): Eukaryota > Metazoa > Chordata > Mammalia > Pilosa > Myrmecophagidae > Tamandua > Tamandua tetradactyla. The sequence continues at coordinate 6,298,832 of NC_135346.1, read as the reverse complement.
TGAGTAGAGTCCAGTGCTGAACTCTAGCTTCTGTAACCAAAACATTAAGATTTAACGAATGATTATGATGACCGAATCATTACAGAGATTTTTTTCGAATATATTAGAATACCCAGAGGGAAATATCTGAAATTAATGAACTGTTAAACTTTAACCCATTAGTTTCCTATACATTCATTGTAACTAAGCATGTGATCAATCTGTGTATGCACAATTATTAGATCATTCTCAAGCCATTGTGCTCATTATTCTAAGACCTGCCCATCTTTTGATACTATAAAACAATCAGAGTTACTGCATTTGGGGACACAGATTTTTAGGCCAATAGGCCATCTGATGTCCTGCTTCACATATAGCAATAAACTTTCTCTCTCTTTGAAACCTTGGTGTCTCAGGAATTGGTCATCTGAGTATATCAGGCAGAGAACCTACCACTATTGATTGTACCACTTCTATCTACTTACCAGCTGGGCAAAGAGTTGTACAAGGGGAAGGGTGTGACGTCACACTCTTTCTGGGACTGGGGACAATCTCTGAGACCTCTAAGAGTCTCAGGTCACATCAAGCTATTTTACAGAAGGGGTTCTTTGGCGAGGCTGAGAAAAGACACAAACACTGTTAGCATAACAGTGCACATGAGTTATGTCAAGAGGATATCAACTGAAGGAGAAGAAAGGTGTTTGGGACGCTCTTACTTCTTTCTACAAGTGGCATCTGAAGTCCCCTCTTTCAGTTCTGGCTCATTTGAAGAGAAAAATGGGTGGGACCCAATAACTGACAGCCTGGCCAGAAGCCAAGAGGTAAAAATGGACCCTGGTGGGGGGTCAGGAAATTTAAGGGAGGGAGAGACATAGCAGATGGTGAGAAAGAAAGAGAGGAGAGAAGAAATGAAGGACAGTTTCTGTGCCCAGCTGCAGTGCTGCCAGTATGGACTAAAAATCAGCTCAAGGAATAAAAATAATTTTACTTCTCTTGTACTACATGAAGTGCGAGCAAGTCTAACAGGAAACTTTTGCCTGCTTTTCTTCTTGTTGCACAAGAGTGATGTGGAGCTAAGACCTTATGAAATGAGGGCTCCAAATTTCATTAGCTTTCATTAATTTTCAGATGAGTGAGTTGTTACATTTTCTGGTATTGTATGGCAATGAGAAAAAAGTGATGCTGTGGTAATGATAAAAATGGCAGATCGATCATTCTTTGTGATGACAATGAAAATGTGTTGTGTGTGTGTGTGTGTGTGTGTGTGTGTGTGTATGGAAGATGGGATAAAGGATCTATCAGAATTTACCAGAATTACACTCGTTCAACCTGCCTGGAGGAATGGTATTTGTGAACAAGGGTTGCAAGTCGTTTTGATATAGCAGTCTTGACACTTCTAATAAATGCCCTCAATGATAAGACACTTTATACAGTCATTTTTGTATGCAAAATATCACGTGATGTGTGCAGTTATGCCTCATAACATATAGCCCCTTCTCCTTCCTGAGCCTACCCCCCTCCCTCGTTGTCTTTCTTTTGATTAACCATGAAATGATGGTGCTGGCAGTATTGCCCTTTCCCAGGTCCCTACATAGGGACCTAGGTCTGTAGTTAAGGAATCTGGGCATACAATACCATGAATTGCAGAAAATACCATTGCAACTAAAGGAGTACAGAATTTATTTGGGTTGTTATTTTGCCCTAGAACACTAAAAATGATTAAATCAAACCACTATTTGTGACAGCCAAATGGAATCTTCATATAACTCTCAGAACAAATTCTTCAAGAGGTGAACACTCTATCACTTGAAAATGATATTGCTGAACTTTGAATCACTGAGTTTTTACTCATATAAAGCATCAAGCAGAGGAAAAGTTTAAGGCTCTATTCATAATTCTCAGCAAGCTTGCCAGGGTTCTTGAGAAATAGGGAAGGTATGGTAAGCATCAAATGGCCTCAACACCAAGGATGTCTGTTCAGAAGCTGTCCGAATGCAATATTCCTGAAATAGATTGGCTTTTACAAAGGGAAGTTATTAAGTTACAAGTTTACTGTCCTAATGCCAAGCAAATGCCTCAATTAAGGTACCCTGGGAAGGAGACCTTGAATGTGAAGAAAGGCCAGTAGCACCTGGGGTGTCTCTGCCATGTGGGAAGCCATGGCGATGTCTGCTGTCCTTCTTTCCCTGCTTCTGGTTTCAGCTTCTGATCCCAGTGGCTTTCTCTCTAACTGTCTGTGGGCCCTCACTTAGCTTCTCTGGGGCAAACTCTGGATTTCACCTCTTAGTATCTCTAAAAGTCTGTGTTTCTTGGTTTCCTCTCCCTGCCCTCCAGTTTGCTCTGAGTTCTCTCTATGTTTCTGCCTTTTATTTCTTTATACAGAGCTCCAGTAAAAGGATTAAGACCCATCTTGAATGGGTAGGGTCACATCTGCATTTAATCAAATGTTCTACCCACTATTGGATAGGTTTTCATCTTCATGGAAACAGCCGAATTAAAAGGTCCCACCTACAATTGAGTGGTTAACATCTCCATGGAAACAGCCTAATCAAAAGGTCCTACCCTAAATAGGTCTGCCCCCACAAGATTGAATTGGAAGAACATGGCTTTTCTGGGGTATAGAACAGTTTCAAACCAGCAAAATGTCCATGCTGCAATCCCTGAAAACTGGGAATATGTTGGTTTACATGATAAAAGGAATTTTGCAGGCATGATTAAAGTTAAGGATTGTGAGATGGGGAAATAATCCCAGATTATCCTGGTGCATCCAATGTAATGTATTCTTTCTCTCTTTGAAACTCCAGAATCTCAAGAATTGGTCATTTGAGCACATCAGGCAAAGAACCCATCACTTTTGGTCAGTATCAGTTAGTCACTGTTTTGGTTTGCAAGCTACCAGAACGCAATATACCAGAACTGTAAAGGCTTCTAAAAAGAAGCAGTTTATTTCTGTGAATAAAGCCCAATTTTATGATGCCAAATTTAGAACTGACCTCTGGACTCTGAACCCTTCCATATTTTATGAGCATCTCAGATACAACATATGTAAAACTGAAGTCATTATCTAACCTCTAAAACTGATTTTCCAGTATTCCCCAGCTGGTAAGGGCATCCCATGTATCTACTTGCTAAATTCAGATATCTGAGGATTATTTTAGATTTCTCCTCTACCCTCATGCTCCTCTATGACACTCTTTATCACAAAGTCCTATTAATTCAAACTCTTAAATACCTCTTGACTTTGTCTAATTGTCTCCATCTTCATTAGGTTACGCAATATGTTCCCACAACATCCTTTACCTCCCTGCCCTCATAATTCTCATTAAAAATAATGTTCTTTTGCTTGCTTTGGGGTTAGTTTGCTGTTCTTTCTCCAGTTCTTCCAAGTGGACAGTTAATTCCTGCATTTTTGCCTTTACTTCTTTTCTGATATAGACATTTAGGGCAATAAATTTCCCTCTTAGCACTGCCTTTGCTGCGTCCCATAGGTTTTGAAATGTTGTGTTTTCATTTTCATTTGCCTCGAGATATTTACTAATTTCTCTTGCAATTTCTTCCTTGACCCACTCGTTGTTTAAGAGTGTGTTGTTGAGCCTCCACGTATTTGTGAATTTTCTGGCACTCCGCCTAATATTGATTTCCAACTTCATTCCTTTATGATCCGAGAAAGTGTTGTGTATGATTTCAATCTTTTTAAATTTGTTAAGACTTGCTTTGTGACCCAGCATATGGTCTATCTTTGAGAATGATCCATGAGCACTTGAGAAAAAGGTGTATCCTGCTGTTGCGGGATGTAATGTCCTATAAATGTCTGTTAAGTCTAGCTCATTTATTGTAATATTCAAATTCTCTATTTCTTTATTGCTCAGATATAGACCCTCTCATCTATGGACATTTGATCTTTGATAAGGCAGTCAAGCCAACTCACCTGGGACAGAACAGTCTCTTCAATAAATGGTGCCTAGAGAACTGGATATCCATATGCAAAAGAATGAAAGAGGACCTGTATCTCACACCCTATACAAAAGTTAACTCAAAATGGATCAAAGATCTAAACATTAGGTCTAAGACCATAAAACAGTTAGAGGAAAATGTAGGGAGATATCTTATGAAACTTACAATTGGAGGCGGTTTTATGGACCTTAAACCTAAAGCAAGAGCACTGAAGAAAGAAATCAATAAATGGGAGCTCCTCAAAATTAAACACTTTTGTGCATCAAAGAACTTCATCGAGAAAGTAGAAAGACAGCCTGCACAATGGGAGACAATATTTGGAAACGACATATCAGATAAAGGTCTAGTATCCAGAATTTATAAAGAGATTGTCCAACTCAACAACAAAAAGACAGCCAACCCAATTACAAAATGGGAAAAAGACTTGAACAGACACCTATCAGAAGAGGAAATGCAAATGGCCAAAAGGCACATGAAGAGATGCTCAATGTCCCTGGCCATTAGAGAAATGCAAATCAAAACCACAATGAGATATCATCTCACACCCACCAGAATGGCCATTATCAACAAAACAGAAAATGACAAGTGCTGGAGAGGATGCGGAGAAAGAGGCACACTTATCCACTGTTGGTGGGAATGTCAAATGGTGCAACCACTGTGGAAGGCAGTTTGGCGGTTCCTCAAAAAACTGAATATAGAATTGCCATACGACCCAGCAATACCATTGCTAGGTATCTACTCAAAGGACTTAAGGGCAAAGTAACAACGGACATTTGCACAACAATGTTTATAGCAGCATTATTTACAATTGCAAAGAGATGGAAACAGCCAAAATGTCCATCAACAGACGAGTGGCTAAACAAACTGTGGTATATACATACGATGGAATATTATGCAGCTTTAAGACAGGATAAACTTATGAAGCATGTAGTAACATGGATGGACCTAGAGAACATTATGCTGAGTGAGTCTAGCCAAAAACTAAAGGACAAATACTGTATGGTCCCACTGATGTGAACCGACATTCGAGAATAAACTTGGAATATGTCATTGGTAACAGAGACCAGCAGGAGTTAGAAACAGGGTAAGATAATGGGTAATTGGAGCTAAAGGGATACAGACTGTGCAACAGGACTAGATACAAAAATTCAAAAATGGACAGCACAGTGCTACCTAATTGTAATGTAATTATGTTAAAACACTGAATGAAGCTGCATCTGAGCTATAGTTTTTTTGTTTGTTTGTTTGTGTTTTTTGTTTTTTTTTCTTTTTTATTTTTTATATATTTTTTATTTTTTATTATTATTATTATTTTTATTTTTTCTCTATATTATCATTCTATATCTTTTTCTGTTGTTTTGCTAGTTCTTTTCCTAAATCGATGCAAATGTACTAAGAAATGATGATCATACATCTATGTGATAATATTAAGAATTACTGATTGCATATGTAGAATGGAATGATTTCTAAATTTGTGTTAGTTAATCTTTTTTAATTAATAAAAAAATAAAAAATAATGTTCTTATTCTTGGTGGGATGACTATTTTATCATGAACTTTTAAAAACTCCATTATTTACTCCTCCATTTTGGTCACTTTATGGAAATATAATAGATAGCTGTAATGTAATAGATGGCTGTGAGGATCTAACATGGTGGGTGGGAAACACTTATTAGATGGTATGGACAGACTTCGTAGTGGCACATCTGAGCACTTGGAAATTTTTTGTTGGACCCTACAGGGTTAAATTCAGGTGATAACAAGAGAAAAGGAAAGTTTTAAGGAAGTGGTTTGTGTGCATGAGAAGCAAAAGCAGAGTTGAAGTGGGTAAGAAAATACCAAAATGGGAGAGTCCTTGAACACTTGAGAGAAATAGCTAGGAGAAATAAATATTGCTTATCAATCTCTTCTCCTGAAACCTGAATGAGCATTTGGACGTAAATTCATTTTTATCAACTTTCTCACTTTTATTTTGCGCCACTTGCTGTCATTTCACATTTCTCAGCAAGACGAACAGCAGTGAGAAACTGACTATAGAACAGGGTGAGGGCCAGGGATGCTCAGTTAAGTTCACTTGGCAGCATGATGGGGCCCTGATGTTGAGGACAGGCAGGGAAATATGATTATTTTAATTTCCCCTCTCAGTGAAATGCCATTTCAATTTTATTAACTTGATTTTATGTTTTTGTAATTTCAAGATGTAATTTCATCTTTCATCTTCAAATTACAAAATATAATTCATAAGTGATAGGGACATTGCCCAAGAGGGAACTTAAACAAGCTGTTCTTTATTTAGGAAATCTTCTGATATTTGGTACAAATGTTAATTTTCTTTTTCCCCATTAGTTACCTACTTTATCAGGTAAATTATATTCCTTGAGAACATTATCAAAACTAATGGCAAAGGAGTTATTTTTTATTTTTAGGTTGGGCGCCAATTCAAGACACTTTAGAGAGGCATAAAAAAATTGTCTAAGGGACTGTGATATACTAAGCAAAATGCTTCTGTACCGATATGGGGAAGTTTTACTGTGTGTATTTGGGGTGTGGTATACACAAATAATATTTAAAAATAATTTTTATCATGTTTAGAGATATCAAAGAACTTCCATAACTATGATTTCACTTTTTCCTTTTTGATGTAACCCTCTCCCCCATACTTTTGAGACATGGGGAAAAGAGAAGGAAAAAGAACAAACACTTACAGAGCACCTATTCTATGTCATTTTACTAAGAACTCATTTAGCCATCACCCCAATGCTAAGCAAATGTTTACATCATCTTTCTAGCATTATTACCACCAGAATCCTTGTTAGGAACAAGTCTGAAATATGCAGGACATTTTTCAACCTTATCACCTCACCTTGCCCTACATTCAGATATCCACTTCCAAAAGATGAATCTTCTGGACCATTCAGGACATCCCTGAGCCAATATGTCCCATCAACATTTCCTCCTGGATATGCATGGGGGTCATAGGCTGAGCATTTCTCAATTATTTATGGCATATTCATGGCTTTAAAAGAATAAAATGGTCGACCAGATGTCTCATCCTTTTTTTGTTTCCATCTATTATTAATTTCTTACCTAGTAAATGTTATGGGAATCTTAGGAATTGGTGGCAGAATTACCATTTAGATTTGTGGGCGTTTGTCCTGGCTACTTCCCAAGATGACCCTCTGGGTATCTTCTGACTCTAACCACCAGGATAAACAAAGGCTTAGGGCACACATTAATTTCAGCAGAACAAATTCCCATTCTGTCTCTGGTTTAGGATGTAGGAATTATTTCAATTTAGTCTGCATTCTGTACTAATTTGTCATCTCAATTCTTCCAACCACTTAAATTAAGCCCTCAAATTACAACATAAGCTTAAAATTGTGAAATTATCTGTTTATTTCTAGCGTTCAAATTAGATTGATTCATTCAGGTTAATTTTACTTGTGATTAGCTTTAAAGAAACAATATTGTTTGTGAATATGTTCAGAGTGATTTTAGTTCCAAATAACAGGACACGTGACTCTCAGTAACTTAGACAATGGGGCGTTTCTTATTGCCCATAAAGTGAAATCTGGGGAATTCCAGGATTAGTTTATTCCATGGCTCAAGGAAGACAGGTTGGCTCCTCTGAGTCACTTGTTTCTCTCTCCTGTTTGCTAGAGGGACTGTATTCATTACAAGACATTGTCTAAAGGCTGAAAGAGGAAGGACTGTCCTGTTTTGTCTCACCTTTTTAAGAGTTAGCAAACCTGCCGTGTTGCTCCCAGTAGAGTTTCCTTTATGTTTTATTGTCTACATCCCAAAACAGCCCATTATTGGTTAAGCCTAGTAAACATTAACCATTAGGGTAGGGAGGGCCTTGAAGGGCATTATCTGACTAATTGATCATTAAAATTTAAGGACTTAAAAAAAGAACAGTATTTTTTTGTATAGGTGACCAACAGTGTCTGCTACACTGAACAAATCTGTTTTTATACCAAACAGCAAGAATAGTGTATCACTCAGATGATTTTTATTGCAAAAAATCTTCAAAGCCCAACTGTAACTGGCTTAAGGAATAAAGACAAAGTGTTGGCTCTAGAGATGGAGTTAGCTTCGGGCGCATCTTGAGCTAGGGGGCCTACAAATGTAAGCAAAGATTTTGCTTCTTTTGGTCTCTCTGCTCTTTCTTTACAGTTTCAGCTTCTTCCTAAGCCCGGCATCACTGTGGTAGCCAGATGCCTGCCACTCTCTTCCAGGGGTAATCCTTCTTTCTATTAACTGCATCTAATACAGGAAAAGAAGGAGGCTTCCCTTCCTGTAAGCTTCAAAAAATATCCCTGACGTACTTTTGGTTTCTATTAGATTACAAGCTCATCTCTGAACCAATCCCTGCTCCTAGGATGGGCCATGCAATTGATTTAAGTCAATCAAGACATTCTCTGGTATTGGAGAGTGGAGTCAAATCTATTGGTTGGGTCATTTAGAGCACTGCTAGGAGGGAAAGGATGTAGGTAAGAAAGCATATGTTTTCTATTAATGTTTATGTTTAAGCCTGATGTCTTAAAAATTATACTGTAATGCACTTTAACCAATGCAATTTATAATAGTAATTTTCTGACAGAAATGGAAGGAAATCAGGAAGACACATGAACGAATGAATGAATGAATGAATGAGTCACTAATGACTGAAGAAAGGCTCCTGCCTAAACCACATTATCGTGAGTCTCATAGCCATTTTCCTATCAAGAGTTTCAATAAAGCTGATAGGTATTGTCTGGAAGATAAGAATGAGACAAATCATAACAAGTTTCTGGAAACTACAGTGAAAGCCACACAGTATCAAAATTGTAGCAGAATATAGAAGATGTTTGTTTTAGATGCAGTTTATTGGTTTTGAAAAAGATTAAGAAGTTATCCACTGTGACATTCTGACATTGGGGAAATTATTGTTTTGGCTAAAGAATTAACACAGAATCCAATCAGTTTATGTTCAAATTTGGCTTTGATATTTGTTCACCATTTGAAGAGACTTTTTAAAAGTCAAAAGAAACAAGAAATATTCTAGCAGCATGTGCTTTTTAGTCACAGTGATGTTTAATGCCAGCAATGTCAACACTTCCAGTATACCTACTGCCAGGTATACCACCATACAAAAAAATATCAGAAGATTCTAAAATATACTCTTTGACAAATAAATGGTGTCTAAGGACTAGGGAGAGAATCACACAAGTTCAGTACAAGGACAGACGGAAAACTCTAAAAAGAATCCAGGGGGTGGGGTGGGGATGTGGAGCTGGCAGTCCCACCAAGGGCCTCTGCAATACTCTACTAAAGCCTTGGGCCAAGCAGCTTCTATGTATGCCAGTTTCCATTCCTATGACGTGAAAATGTTAATCCACTTAATGACATTTTTCCTAATGACATTTTTCCCAATTCTGATTATATTATTGCCTTTGGACTTCTGGGCATTTATTCTAAGCTATCTTGGCACTTAGCATAACTCATTGCATTGTTAATTTGTGTGTTTGTGTTTCGGTCCCAGGGGCTGGAATAAGAGCTATACTACATCTACGTTGTCCAGCAGTATACGTGGTAAGTGTCAGCTTTTTGTGGGTGATTTAATTCTTCAGTAGATGGATGGGGGATAGTGAATAGCTTACTTTAGAGCTCTCTAATGTCATCATGACCCCAAAAACTATTTGTCAGCCCTTTTTTATAGAAGAAGAGCCAAAAAGACCAAAGGTGGATAAAAACAATTTGGCTAATACCTCGTTAGCTTTTTTAGCTTCCTGGAAATAATGAGCCCTATCGATAATATAACATAAAATTTTGTACTTGCGTATGAGCATGAATCTTCAAACACAGGGCCCAAGGAAAATAAGGATGTGGACAGGTAGGAATTTTAATTACAATGTTAAAACCTTTTGACTCCCCAAAGTGGCTCTGTTTTAACAATGGGTGTGAGAAGTACTTGAAAAGACAGTAGGGTAATTTAAATCCTTAAATTATCATCTTTCTGCAAGGACGGTGAAGGAGTACAGGTGTGGATAGCTTTTCATGTGTGCACATATGTCTGTGAGGCCTAAAAGTATCCAGAGAAGAAGTACAACTGTGTGACACCAGAAGTAACAGGGACAAGCGGCTGCCATCCTACAAAGAGTCTTCTATCTAGGCTTACCCCAGGGAAAGTCGTCTCTTCCTGTCAGAATAGCCCAAGTGGTCTCAATAGCCCATCCTGCCGCTGCAGTAAATAATAGGTAGAAGTGCAGAGGGAAACAGAGAGAGAGAGAGAGAGAGAGAGAGAGAGACAGTAAAAGAGAGAGAGAGACGGGGGTGGGGGTGGGGAAAGAAAGGAACACTAGCAAGGCACATAATAGAGGGAAAAGCTGCAGGAATGAGCAGTTATGGGGCAGTTTTGCAGAGGATGCTTTGGAAAAGGGTCTCTCCAAAGTTCCAGCATTATCCTCCACAGTAACAAAGTAGAAACTACTACAAAACCTCAGAGAGGATGGCTTTTGTTAAGAATATGAACTTTGAACAATTGCGGAGGGAGAAACTGAGAAGTCTCTGCTTTTACTATACTTTAGCATATACAGTCTGAAACTCGGCCAATGTGAGACACAGGAAAGGACAGCGAGTCCTGCAGAATCACAGTGGTGAGGTGAATTATGGACAAGACTGGGAAGAAGTTCTTTCTCTTATCCACAAATCCGTGAATGAGTAAGTATTGGAGTTACACGGTGTGCTCAAGGTAACTTTAGAAAACAGTATATAGTTTGTCCCATAGTTTGGTTTCAGGCTTGCCCAATCCTTTCATCTTTATACAGTTCTGAGTCAAAGAACCTCAGATATTCTTAGAGATAGGCATGGGAACCAGGTGGAAGCACTCAAGTATTTGGAGTGGTAAAACTGGATGGGCAGCATTATTTCCGAGTGCTGCTTGAATAAGACCTGATCCTATCTGATGTGCCTCACATTGCACTTGATATATATATTATATGTACATGCTTTAGTTTCCCATCTGCTAAAACAAACACCACACAAAGGGTCACAGCTTAAACAGCAGGAGTTAAGTGGCTTGCAGATTTGAGGCGGGGGAAATGGAGTGTCGGTTTGAGATGCTGCCTCCCCAAAGACTGGGTGCTCTGGGGCTGGCTGCCAGGGGTCGCCATTGCTGGGCTTTTCTGTGACCTGGCAATGCCCATAGCAGCGTAGCCTCCTTTCTTTTCTGGATTCCGCTGCCTTCCGGCTTCTGGCTGTTTCCCATGGCTGATTGTTCTGTGTCCAATTTCCTCTGCTTATAGGACCTCATCCATCCCAGGTGAAGGCACACCCTCCTTCAGTTGGGGCAGATCTCGGCTAACAAAGTCTTCAGAGGTCCTTCAAAATACATATGGGTTCACCCACTGGTCCAGGGGTTGGGCCTGAACGTGCCTGTACATGCCCATATAAGCATGGGCAGGAGTCAGAGGAGACCAGCTAAAACAAAACAGCTAACCAGAGCCAAAGTTGTTAATCAGGCCCCACTTCAATGAATGCTACACTTTTTATATAAAAGCAACTTAACATAAAAGTTGATCTAAAAAATTCTCATGGATTAACATAAACTAAGAGAAAAGTGAAATGAACAGAGTAATACAAATCAGCAGTTGTGAATGAAAATCATTCATTAGGAGTGGTTTTGGGGATTTGGACATGTGTTCACCCAAAAAAGGACTCTTATAAGTCAGCCTTTAAGTTGGCCCTTGTGGTGGTTAGATGCAGTTGTCAACTTGGCCAGGTGAAGGCACCTAGTTCTGTTGCTGTGGACATGAGCCAATGGTACGTGAACCTCATCTGTTGCTGATTACATCTGCAGTCGGCTAGGAGGCGTGCCTGCTGCAATGAATGATGTTTGATTTAATTGGCTGGTGCTTAAATGAGAGAGCTCAATGTAGCACAGCCCAAGCAGCTCAGCATACCTCATCTCAGCACTCACAGCTCAGCCCAGGCCTTTGGAGATGCAGAAAGGAATCACCCCAGGGAAAGTTGTTGGAACCCAGAGGTCTGGAGAGAAGGCCAGCAGAGATCGCCCTGTGCCTTCCCACGTAAGAAAGAACCTCAGTGGAAAGTTAGCTGCCTTTCCTCTGAAGAACTATACATTAACTAAATAAATCCCCTTTTATTGAAAGCCAATCTGTTTCTGCTGTGTTGCATTCCGGCAGCTAGCAAACTAGAACAGTCCTCAAAGAGAAAACAGTGAATAAGAACCAGTTCCTACCCTCAAGGGAACATGTAAATGTTCAATTCTAATGATATCATTCATAATAAGAATGCTTGTATCAGTAATTGTTAATCATCTCAGTTTAGAGATGAACAGTTGCAGATGTTTTCAAACACAAAACAACATTCCAAGATGAAAGGAAACATTTTGAGAAGTATCACAGTAACTTTAAAATGCAAAACATATCTCTTAGTTTCCTATAATCAAGAGGGCTATGCCTAGAATGGGGTAAAATAACTGTTTTTCATTGTAGAACATAGAATTACACTTTTAATATTCAGGGAAGGAATCACTGTGGGTTCAAACTGAGCCCATCCACTTACTTGCTTGAGAGTTGGAGGAATTACTTAAACTTTCTGTACTTCAGATTCCTCATGTGTGAATAGGCCTATTACATTAATACCGTATCCTGTAGAATTGTAAGATGCTCAAATGAATCAATACTAAGCTCTTAGAATAGTGTCTGGCACATATTAATCGCTCAAGAAATGTTAGCTGTCATTATTATAGTCTACCTACTATTTCCAAGCACATGTCCCAAATCAAATTTCTCCATCTTCCTATAAATCAACTGATATTTCTGTTCAACTGAATGTTCAAGTCAAAGTTTTCATTTGTACAGTTTCATAATCTGATAGCTATAGCTCTATAAATAGCTATGGCTCTATTTTCAAAACCTTAAAGGCTCTAAAAACTCAAAGTTTTTCAAAGCTTATCTGGTGGTAAAATCTGGCCTGACCTAATCTGGTTCTCAATGTTATTTGGCAAAAAAACTTGATCTGCTACTTTATCAACAGATGAGTAAAACATACGGAATAAAAATAAATAATAGGGGACAAATGTTAAAGTAAATTTAGATCGAAATGCTAGTGATCAATGAAAGGGAGGGGTAACGGGTATGGTATGTATGAATTTTTTTCTGCTGTCTTTATGTTTCGTTTTCTGAATTGATGCAAATGTTCTAAGAAGTGATCATGATGTTGAATATGCAGCTGTGATAATATTGTGAATTACTGATTACATACGTAGAGCAGAATGATCATATGTTAAGAATGATTGTTGTTTTATTTTTTTTAAAAATCTTAAATTAATAAAAAATGTTAAAAAAAAAAAACTTGGTCTGCACTGATGAGAGGCTATTTATAATATTTACACATCTCACTAAGTATTTTCACGTAAGGGACTGTAGACCTGTACTGGTCAAGGTAGACCAGTAGAAGAAATTTGCATCTGTGGCTTTGCATGGCAAGATTTATTAAGCAAGAATGTGAATTGCTCCAATTACAAACATCTGGAACCAATCAACTCTCCAGATTAAAAAAAAAATGTGAAATTTGTTTCCCCCATGACATTCATTATCTCTAGATCAATCCCCCCTCCTTTTTGTTCTTTTTACTATAATTTCCACGGTACTTTATTTTGGTTTAGGAACATTTGTCAAGTTATAATAGTTCTACCCCTCCCCAATTATTTTAATACCTTGTCACTCATTTCCCAACTCTATCCACCTATGTAAAACATGCTATACAGTACAGATCAAAACACACTGAAATCGTTGGGTGTGGGTCTGTATCCCACAGCCTTGATCTTGACTGCTTTTTCCATCTACCTCCACCTGGGAGAAGAAAAGGAATCAGGAAGAATGATCTTGCCAAGTGTATTAAGTCCATCCTGCCCTCCAGCACATGTCTTGTTATGGAAAAACCACAGCCGATAGAACTGTCTAGTCTTCAGGCAATTCATCTGGCTTTAGCTCAGGAAGTTGAGAGCAGATCCCAATCTAAAAGGCCCATTTTTAACTACTCCTAAGATCTTCAGGACTGGGAAGGAGAAAATTCTTCTACGGTTACTTCCTCTTGGTCTCCGGGTGATCTACAGTCTTCACGTGCTTTCCCATTCTCCAAATAGACTTCATCTTCACTTTGGGTTTAACCACAGTAAGTACAGCTGGTTTAAAAATCTAATCTTACTCTCATTTCTAATAGAAAGCAGCAGTCTAGGTAGAGCTGAACCTGAAAATCTCTTTTCCAGTGTGCTCAGGATGTTTCCTTTTACTTTTGTGGCCAGGGAGACCCATGCTGTAGAAATCCTTAGTAAAGAGGCATGTGGAGGCTTTTAACAGATGGTAATCTGAACCAGTGCAGCATTTAAGAGCTAGGTGAAGACCCAGTTTTGAAGGAAGGATGGTAAAATGGTGCTTGGATTTGATTTCTCCCTGGTACTTTTATACCTTGGGCAACCTGGTGCAAATTATTGAACTTGTCTGGGGTTTTGCTTCCCGGTTGCAGAAGAAGAGATGACAATACCTGCCTCTGCAGAATTTCCCCAGGTCACATCTAGAAATTACTGATCTGGGATTCAAAGTCCTGTGTGTTTGATTCCAAAACCACTGTTGTGTCCTTGTGTTAGACTGACTGCCTCTGGCAAGTCCACAGGTGAAAGAGAACATTCCCTCTGCTGTCAGGCAACCACGTTGTGTTATTACTATAGTGTGGAAGAGCATTTGGACAGTTTGACTCTTTAAGGTGATGTGACCAGGTGTCTGTCAGGCCCCAGGGGAAACACAATGGCTGTGTTAAGTTTGAGACTACCCTTCCTAAATAACGGAGGAGCTGACCGTGCGTCTTCTCTGCTGAGATGGAAACCTGGTCACGTGGTACCCAAAGCAAACTCCAAGAGGTCGGAAGGGAAGCCTGTGGAACACACTGAGATCTGAGCAAAGGAGGTGAAATCACGGCACTCATTTCCAGGTGCTTAAAACATCTAAGCAGAGCCTGACGCCGCCCTCCTCCAGGAACAAGCCTGGGTGTCTTGGATTTCACTGTCTCCATGAACACTTTGTCTCCAAACGCAATATTCAAGATGAGTGCCTGGGAGAAGCCTCCCATCACCAAAGGAACCCAGTTTTCTCCCATGATTCTTGCAAATGCAGAAGCCCTTGGCTTCCTGGGATTCTTAAAAGTTTCAATCCCTGAACACATTTTAAAAATAGCAGAAAATATAACTTCTTTTTTTCCTAAACCCAGGAACTTGTTCTCAGTTAAGATAACAGGAAAACAGCTATACAATCCATTGTTATCAACATGCCTTTTATGCTTTAAAAGGAGGCTACTGGAAGAATAGCTTGAAGACACTGTCTCAGGTCTCAGCATTTCCTCACTTGATATTGCTTCCTGATAAAGTTGTTTTTCAGGAAAGGTGGGGGATAATTAGTATATAAAGGACTTAAAAAAAGAGAGAACTGGAGTCCCTCTTGTGGTCCTAGAAGAAAAATTCTCTATCTCTATCTTTCAGTAAATACATATACATTATTGAACATACCAACTTGTGATACTGCAGGGAATATGATACAGGTTTTCTAGCTTTCCCATGATTAGTTAACAGGAGAAGGTGTCGAATGCGTCTACTTAGAAAACAAGTTAAGTAGTAACTTCTCCAGGATGATGATTTCGCAAGTTCATATTGCTGCAGTATGTTTAGCTTCCAGCTTCTCTTAAACCACCAGAACCCCCTGGATTAGTAATAGTATTTGCCTCTCTCTGTCTCCGCCCCCTCTCCTGACATGTAAACTCAGTGGGGATGGAGACAGGCTTCACATCTCCAGGGTTTACAGCACAGTTCCGTAGCTGCAATTAGTTATCCACAAATGTTTGTTGACATTTTAGCAATATTGCAGGACCCAAAGCATAGCATGTAAAATTAAAGACGGCAATCTCTTCTGCAGGATCTGATGATTGGACCGATGAAATGTGATAGAGCATCTTTGGGAACTATTTTGTGTTCTTATTGGGTGGCATGCTATATATAGCTTGAAGGTCACATTTTACATAAAAGTAAATATCATGGTTAGCTAATACAAGTCGTTCAGTGCAAGTTTGTTTATGTCTCACAAAATTCCACGATGCACTAAGCTACAGGAAACTCACATTTTTGCCTATCTTCATTTTCCAGCTAAATTAGGCTCCAAGAAAGGAAATAGGCTCTCTCTCACAGCCGGCCACTTTTAAACAACCTCAAAGGCCTATTTCCCAGGGTCTGTATTTTGGCAGGACACTGCTGTTAGCCTGTCTGTGGGGTCATGTGAAATACCGTCATCTGGACAGGCAACTGGCGATCTGGTAGAACACTCACTAATGTGGCCCACCTTTCTACTGACTCCTGCATGGGAAAAGAAATGCCCATGTTTATTGCAGCTGCGCAAACAATGGGAGCGACTGGGAGGAGGCATGCCACATACAGCCATGGGAAGTCCCGTGCACCTATTCAGTTTGGAACAAGTACGAGGTCAACGCTGAGAGTTTATTATGGAATGGATTTCCCTATTATACACCCAACCATTTAGAAGCACAGCTGGAAATTTCCTTTTACATTGCATCATTCTGCATCAATCAATTGCTAATAACGACAGATATGTTAACCAGCAATCTGAGAAAGTTAGACTGTTGATTTCATCTGGGCATGAGTTCTTCATAATTTTCTTAGGAAGATGGTACAAACAGCCTCACCCATTCTTTTCTGTTGATCTTTTGTATTTTCTATTTAATGAGGATGCCAAAGGTTTCTAGGGACCCACTCAATAGTAATCCAGTTTAAAGGTAGACAAATAAGGATATTACAGTATTCTACCTGGAAAATCATAAAAGCATATATCCTTTCACAGATGCATAAACAAAGCAAGAAGGGTCTAGCTTCCAATCCAGGCAGAAAATGCAGAGCTGAGATTCCTTTGAGGCTTAAGAGATTTAGGAAGATAACCTTTTCTTTGCAACACATTATTTCCATCTTGTTATAGTCTTCCACAGGTGCTTGTCTTGGCAGACACAAGGAAAATGAGGAAAATGGGCCTCATTAAAATGAATATATTTTGAAAATACTGAAATTTGATCCATACATTGATTCTTCTTCATAAGAGAGGCAATAAAAAGCATCTAAGAGATAAATTGAGGTGCTGGTCTTCCCTAAGAAGTAAAAATATATAGAAAACATTCCATGAAGACTTGACCTCTTCTATTTCTCTATCTTGGCTGGAAAAAAATAAAATAAAATAAAGAAGCATTTCCCTTTCATCCAGGAAATGTCAGTGTATCATTGTTTTAGCACTTTATGACTGAAACTTAAACCAAAACAACCTGTCTTTACTAGAAAATGCCCTGAACCAGGTGTCAGAAAATATATCTTGCTTCTAATTCTTTTATTAACTAGCAGTACGACAAAGGACAAATCGTTTAACTTTAGAGTTTTTATACCTGTTAAGATTTGGTCACAAAAGACTGAAAATTCAAGGTAGCAAATACAAGTTGCAAAGATGGTCAAATAGAAAACGTTTGTTTCCTCTTCAAATGCAACCTATTTCTAAGAACATGCTTATCCAAATCTAGTATGGTACACCCCAACAATGGATTTCTTCTTTTTATTCACCTCCTATTTCCGCTTGGTAACAGAGAAGAAAGCAAACTTAAACCTGTGTGTTCAGGGTGCCCTGGCAGTTGAGAACAGTTGCTGTGACTCTGTGGCCCTCAGGATGAAGGTCAGCCCTGGGGTCTCCTCTCCCAACTCCTGTTGGGCTCTGTGGTAAGGCCTTCAAGGAGTTTGTGCCGCATCCTGCTGTGGCTTGACAGGCTGCCTGCTACACTTGTGTGGTCCAGCTGCGGTCCATCTCCACCCTCGGCCCCTTTTCTCGCATTGCGCTCACACAGAACCCTGACTTCTGCTCTCCACGTCTCAGTGCTGTCACTTGTCCCAACCCTAAGCCTCTTCCAGACCTAGCCTTTTGCCCTCCACTGCCCCCACCACCTGGGACACCCAGAAATCCCTCTAATTCCTTGACAATAGGTGGGAGACGCAGGGAACTAGAAGCCACCATGGGGTATCTGGAAGGTCCTTGCAAGCCCCTGGGGCTGTGTGATAAGGCAGCAGCACCGAGTAGGCGGGCTGCTGGACCTCAGCCCAGGTTGACCTTTGAACTGGCCTTCACAGACCTTCCCCAGGGCTTCTCTCTTCGGCTCCTCTTCTGGCAGCAGAAAGCGAGAACTTCCATTGGATCACATCACAAGAACTCCCTTTTTCTGGGGTAGACCCTATGGGCGAGCGGGGGTTCTTGATATATGTTATGAGTCAAATGATAATAAATTGCCATTTTTGTGGGTCAGAAATGATTGGATATTGGCAGTTCCATATGAGTCAACCTGTGAAAGCATGATTTTGAGAGGCTGAGGCAATAATTTGCTCTCTTCCAAGCCAGGCTTTCAAAACTATCACCTTCCTACGGGCCTTGAAAATCCCAGTTTGAACCCAAAAGTTGAACAGTTATTTCCGTGCGCTCTCGTGGCCACTCTCTCCTGCCCTGAGGAGTGAGCCCCACCCCCAAGGTCTGCCACTAATGGCCAAAGGAAATCCGAGGGGCAAATGAAAATAAAATCAAACTGAGCTACAGAGCAAATGTGCTACACTAAGGCACAATGTTAATAATAGGGGAAATTTTAAAAAGGCTAAAATAGGAACTCCATTTTCTGCATGATTTTTCTGTAAACCTATAATTGCTCTAAAAATATATTTATATTTTTAAAAAAGGGTAATGATATCAAACTAAACTAAGTCAGTGAGACTATTGTAGGAGGGGTATTTCAAAATACTATTTTCCTATAAAAATTCAAATTAGAAGCCAATGGAATAGTCCTAAGTTTTCCTTGTGGAAGTCATCTGATAGCACTAACATGATTATATTTTATCAAGAAGAAGTGATACAAAACCTGTGTATTTCTGATCTGTTATTTGAGCTTTTTATTCTCTTTTGAGAAAGTGAAAGAAGAGGTGAGAATGATTCAATGCTATTTAGGAATAACATCTCTTTATGCTTCTGTAACAGTTCAGATTTTAAAAATCTTTTCATATAATTTAACTAATTAATAAAATTATATGAAAAACCTGTAGGCTTCTAAGTTTCTAGGGAAGAAACAGATTTTCCCAAAATCAAAGAGCTGCTAAATTACATGACCAGGAGAAGAAATGGCAGAGCTTAAACTGTGTACGTTTTGAGTATTATTAGATATCTTAGATGAGAACCTGAGAGTTAGCTGTCTCCTGAGCTGTACAAGCTGTGAGCTGTGTAGTCAGTGTGTGTTCAGGATGAGGCAGGAGATGTTGTGCCTCTACAGGCAGAGAAAGTGATGGCATGAAATCACTCTCAGTTGTGGTTACACTGTTAGAAAGCACCAGCCCTGAGTAGACAGCAATCACCTGTGCTCCTTCACAAACATGCCACCTGTTTGTCTCAACCTGATTGCCACATCTGCAGGGTGCACACACCATTCCCACCAGGTCTGGGAAGACAAAATGATACGGGTTACCAGCTCATTTACTTGGATGGTCAGCTTGTACTAAGTCAACTATAATCACAAAAGGGCTATGGACTCATGTGTTTCCTTGGCTGTGTCCTTCTAGAGAACAGTTACCAGCACACTAAAGATTTCTGGTGATGTAACAACATTAAATCTTGTGGAGCTGGAATTGAGTCTATCAGGTTTAGCCACTCGTGATAGAATAAATAGAAATTTTAACCTTCTTGATGTAAAATTAAAGTAAAATCTTCAATTGCTTGAGATAGCTGATTAAAACAAAGCAAGTTTATAGTAAAAATTTGACATAGCTGTTAGACTATAATATCTATATTGGTCTTTCTTTCAAGAAAGAAAGAAAGAATTGAAGGCTACTGCCGCATGTAAAAATACCCTAAGCTTTTATTCGATGCAAAAAATATTCTCAATGTGAATTACTTGAGATACATTGATAATCCAAATCTAAGATTTTGAGTTAGGTGAAATACTTCAATTTGTTCCAAAGGAAAAAATATGAGAAAAAAAACTCTGATCCTATATAAATGAGCTGTTTTATTATTTGTGTTACTTTAAAGGTTAAAAGAATGCTAATTTAGGGTTAGTTGGTCTCTCTTGATTGATGTGACTCCTCTAAGTGAGAAATGTCCTAATTCAAAAGAAGTGGCAAGTTATAAAAAGAAAAATAAGTAAGCAGTAAGTTGACTTTAAAGAGCAGTAAAAAATATGTGACTCTTGGTTGTATAAATCTAGCCCACCCTTAACTAAACAGCAGGGGCATTTCCTTAAATTTGCCCTGAGGCATTCTCTCTCTCTCTTTATTGGCTACTTGGCATAAATTACTTCATTTCTGTAGTCCTCAATTTTCTCTTCTGTTAAATGAAGACGTGGAATTGGGTAATCTCTGGCTCTTCTTGAGCTGTTTTGATCACGTTGGATGATTAAATGGAAAATATTAAGCCATTATTCTATTTTAAATTGATGATACTTTTGGTTTACTTGTTTGCATTCCATCTCTGTTAGGAGAAGAACAGAGACTGAAAGTTTACTTTTCCTTGTCAGTTGCATCTTTTGACAACCAGAAGCATGCTGCTTTCCTAAAGTTCACTAGATATGTTAGCAATTGTCTTAAATGTAAAATATTGGTAGGAAAAAAGCAGTTTCATCATATAAATGGTGAACCTCACATGGAAGCATAGTATCTGTATTAGCAATACCAGCCATAACAGAAAAACCAAAATATTACTTCTTTACTTAATAAAATGCAAAAAAGGAAGTGTCACATGTAATATTCAGTGTTTTCCCAAGTGCTTTAAAAATCACATATCTCATTGTGCAGACAGGGAAATTGAAGCATAGAACACGCAACTAAATAAGTTAATAATAGACAGAATTAGAAGTTAGTTTCTGTATTAGACTTGATAGGTTGGGTCCTTGCCTCTTAGATAAGTAAGTGTATTAGAATAGACTGGGTTAGTCTATGAAACAAATAAACCCTGAAATCTCAGTGACTTAAAACAGGGGTGTTTGTTTTGTACTCATGCGAAATCTGCTGCAGGTCCAGTGGTTCTCCAGGGCAGCTCTTTCTCAACAGAGTCTTAGGGATCTAGGATGTGGCCACCTTGTGGTACCAGCATCTCAAAATGAGTTTTCCAACTCACCAGCACAGGGGAAGAAAGAGTTAGAGGGCTGAGCAGGGCCTTTGCATCGCTCAGCTTGGGATATGATGCATGCTACACTTAAATCCATTGGCCAGAGAAAGTCACATAGACCCTACCTAACTGCAGGGAGGCTGGAGAAGGTCGCTGAGCATGCAGTGTACGCAGTGAGCATTAAGTGTCTCTGCCAAAATGAGACTCTGCCATCGGGGCAGTCCCATGTGTTCTGAACTAACCAAGTCCTGAGGATTTAGGCCACAGGACATTTGAAGATGACAAAATAGCTGCTGTATGTTTGCTTTGCTGCTGTAACAAACTACCAAAAACTCAGTGCTTATTTAAACAATATGAATTTATTATCTGACAGTTTCATAGGTCAGAAGTCTGACATAGGCTTCACTAATCTAAAGTCAAGGTGTTGGCAGGGTTGAGTTCCTTCTAGAAGCTTCTGGAGAGAATCTGTTTCTTGCCTCTTCCGTTTTTTAGAGGCTGTCCTCATTTCTTGGCTCACGGGTCCCTTTCTCCATCCTCAAAGCTGGCAATGCTGCATCTCTCTTGCCCATCTAGATAGTCTCAACTCGCTCTGACCACAGCTGGGCAATGAGCAGTGCCCTGAAGGGCTCATGTGATTACACTGAGCGCACCTGGATAACCCAGGAAAAATTCTCCATCTCAACATTCTTAACCGTAACCACATCTGCAAAGAACTTTTTGTCATGTCAGGGAACATGTTCGCAGGTTCCAGAAATCAGGAAATGGCCGTCATTCTCTGTACCACTTTTCCCATGGTGAAATTCACTCTCGTGAAAATCTACTGCTAGTAATGGGCTGCCATTTCAGAACAGCAGAGTTTTCATGGGATGCTTCCATTTCTTCAGATTTTATGACCTTTAAAAACTGTTGTTTTTAATATGTCCTATAAAATGTGTCCTATAGGATGAGAACAGACCAAGTATTTTGAGGATTTTTATTTGTAGGAAAGAGCTATTTTTTTTTAATCTATTTCTGTCAGGCAGTCCTATTTTAGTAATCCCATCCCAACTTCATTTGGGTAATCTCTCCTTTCCCCCTTTCAGACTGTATGATTTGGGTGCAGATGGCCTTGCCTGAGGCTCCGCCAGTGCTCACTTGGTCTCTACCTGCCCATCCAAAGCTACAAAACCCCAGCCATAAAGGTCCATCAAAAAAAAAAAGTGTATTGTAGAATTTAGGCTGGATTGTTCCAAAGGAGTCGATTTTCCCCACTGGGGCAGTTAAGCCCATAAAAAGGAAATGTGGAGCTGCTGGGGTCCAGCTCCCTAGGCCAGGGAAGAGTCTGCCTGAGCATGAAGCCACCTAGGGGCAAGTGGGGCCGGAAGACAGAGATAGCTTCCTCATTTCTGTTGACATTACTCAAACATCTGGATCCAGCCAAGCCTGGAAATTTTCATTACAAAAGCCTACACTTCCATTTCCGTTTAAGCAAGTTTAATTTGGGTTCCTGACTCTTGCAATCTCACAGGTCGTGACTGAGAGAGGCAATAGGGTTAAGCTCTTGTGCTCCACAACAACTCCAGGTCAGTGTTTTATTTGTTTTTGTTTTTTTTTAGGCTTTTTATTTTAGAATAATTTCAAACGTACAGGAGAGTTGCAAAAATAACACAAATTCCATACAGAGAACTCCAACATGTCTCCACTTTTCCAGATACCCAGATTTACCAGTTTTGCTACATTTGCAGTATCATTCTATCATCTCTCTCTCTCTCTCTCTCTGTTTGTTTGTTTGTTTCTATCATCAATCCATCCATCCATCTACCTACTTATAGATATTTCCTGAATATCTGAGAGCAGGCTGCACATATCATAGTCTTGGAACCTTTCCTGGAATACTTCCACGCACATTTCCTAAGAACAAGGAGATTCACTTATATAACCCCCTAAAGTGCAGTTACCAAGTTCAGGAAATCTAACATTGGTATAAAGCTTAGAGATAATATTACAATTTCACCATATGTTCCAGTAATGTCCTTTTGAGCCTTTTCTATTCCATTAGTAGATCCTATGTGTAAGCTCACATAAGGCATTTAATTGTCATGGTTTCTTTAATTGTGGCCTTCTTTTAAAATTGTGGAAACATATTTACAACATAAATCTTCCCATCTCAACCCTCTCAAGGGTACCACTCAGTGGGATGAATCACTCTCTCAACGTTGCAGTAGACTCACCACCAGGAGAACGGTAGGAATGGATTTGGCCCACATCCTTGAAGCAACTGCTGTGGTTTTGCTTACTCCACAGGTCCCACCAACCCAGGATAGTGAAAAGTCTGCAAATCTGCAGAATAATTGGGGTCATCATCTACAAAAAATACCAATGCCAGTGCCTCGTATATTATTCCCTCTGTGCTGCTACATAAGCCCAGAAAGTTCTCTTTAGCTGTGGCAGGCACCAATGCCGGTGGGCATGCAGCTTCATGAACACTAACTTCACTTATTACTCATGCAAGTTGTTGATACTTGTAATTACAGAGGCACAAATGCTCTGCTGAAGACCAGGGCAGTATCAGACACACAGCTTTCATACAACAATATGTTATATGTTCCATGAATATGTGTGGTTAGGAGGCCTGTGAAAACCAGGGGTGATGACCAGGTAAGGACAATTTATGAAAATAAATTGAAGGACATTTAAGAAACTGTTTGAATGAAGGCAGGAATTTCTTTTCTTTTTTTTTTTTAAGCAAGCATATCATGACTATCAGGGTCCAGATCCAAGAATGGAAAAACTGGCTTATAGTTTTCTGCTGCCATGTTCTCTCTAGGTTATTTGGTTACTGTTGTCAAAAGAAAGATTTACATTCTTTAGCAATTACTCTCTTATACACACAATGGATTCATCATACTTGAGATTCCCATGATACTGAAACTTAAAAATCTTACTAAAATAGGACACAAAGTACAGTATTCCAATTATAAAAATGTAGACATACACACACATACAAACATATGTTTATAAATATAGAGAGAGTACGCCAAAGAAACATTTTGTTGAGACAGATTATGGGCAATTTTCATATTGATTAAAATGTTCTTTAATAGTATCAATGAAATATTGGACAAGTTTTATATTTTGGTAGTGAAAAGAATAATCATCTTGTATTTAACAATGCTTTTGAAAATTGGCTCTGATTATGTGAATATATGTAACAGTTTCACCATGGGTCATTGTTTTGAAGTAGAATATCAATTTCCAAGCAGCTCTGCCTTTCTCTTACTCCTAGGTTATTTTTTTCATGACCTCTGTTTGACAAGGATCAGAATTAAAATGGTCCTGGGGCACTGTTTTTCTAATTGTACCTTTTAAAGTCTGTAATGGCTTCTAGGAGAGGTAACATGAAGATGTTTTTTATTTTGTTCCACATTGTTCCAACATTAAACAAGGAGAAGCTCTGGGAATATGTTCTTGAATGTTTGCTGAGAGCTATTTGGTTTATTTAGAGAGAAGGGCTACCTCTTCCCCCATTGCAAGAGGCTGAATGTAGCATCTGCCATATTACATTCGCTGCATTTCCATTTTGAATTTTTTTTTTTTGCATGGGCAGGCACCAGAAATAGAACCCGGGTCTTGGGCATGGCAGGTGAGAACTCTGCCACTGAGCCACCATGGCCCGCCCAAAGGAAGGGAGACAAGTTATCTTTTTTGCGGGGGAAGGGGGAGTTGTTGCATGGTCTAGGAATCGAATATGCGTCTCCCACATGGAAGGCAGGCATTCTAACCACTGAACTACCTGTGCATTTTGAATTCTGTTTTGAACAAAAGTAAATTAGGTAGAAGAGGTTTCCGGAAAACACAATCCATTGTGTTGGCAGGTCTGTTTTTTCCATCTTTTGGTCCTTCCTAATCGCAGCATCCAAAAGGCCCTTGATCAGGAGTTGAAAACTCCAATTTCTACAGAGAGTCAGGTAGCCCAGTCAGGGTGACCTGGGTGAAGGTGGCCAACTGCAGACTGTGATGAAATGGCACCCAGGCCCCCTGCAAAGGAGGCTGCACCCAGCTGTGCATTCCTCACCACGTGGGAAAGCAGCCTTGTGTGGCCACATCTTCTGACGTCACAAAGAAACCAGGAAGCCGAGTTTCTAGAATGCTGTCTAAACTTTGCACAACATTCTGTGCAAACGTGTTTGCCTAATTTCATTAAAACAACAGCCAGAAAGCCATAACAAGAAGGCATCAAACATTGGGATGCTCAAAAGGATGTGAAATGCTGGTTCTTAGCACTCATGACAGGTGCTTTTTGGAACTGGCTGGGCGGTTTCTTTTCTGGGGATCTGCAGCCATCACTTAGCTGTCATTAGAAATGTAAATTTGAGGGCAAACACTGAAGGGAAGCTTTGCCCCACCCCCTGTGAAAATGCATAGTGGAGAATTAAAGGCATCATTCCAAACTTTTATTCTGGAGTTTAGATATTACACAAAAGGCAGAATTGTGTTGGAATCCTCTTGGTAAGCCCATCGCCATGACTGTGGACATCCACGTTTCAGCGCATTTGGGTAAATATTTGAGGATAAACATGCAGGATGTTGAACTTACAGTAATTCTGAAAACACCATCAATTGCACGTCCTGGTGTCACAGGATCGAAACCCGGCCTGAGTCTTGAGCCAAAGCTTCTTCAAGTTCACGCATAAGCTTTGAGTCACAAAGGATTCTTCTGCTGGGCATTTGAGTTTGAACGGACAGCACACCGGGGCTTCTTTTCTCCATTGGACCTTCTATGTGTTGTTTGGGGGAGGGAGAGATTTTTACATTTGTGTTGGCAGTTGAGAAGCTGGGCTTCTGCTCTTTGAATGAAGAGCAGGCCTGCAGGCTTGTTGACAGTGCAGCTTTATGACTAAGCCAGCCAGCCCTCCTGTTGTCCCAGAAACTCTCTCTCCAAACAGTCCCTGCCCTGCAAACTTCGTGTGCCTGGTAGGTGCTGAGAAGCTTGGGCAAAAGCCTTGGAGCTGGGCCTGGGTTCCTGCTTTGCGAGCTCCTCAACCTTTCCACCTCTTTTCTTGAGCATCTACTCCTCAGGCAGACATCTGTTTTTGTGTGTCTGGGTGTGTTGGCTCTTTTCACCCCCCTCCTATTAAATCATCTTTTTGCATTATTGGAAAGAAGGGGCCCTCCCGTCCCCACAAAAGAGCACAGGGAGAAATAAAGGCGTCACTCCTAACTTTCACTCTGCAGTTTAAAATCGTCAGCATTCGCTAACATTTGGAACTAAATTTCAAAACATATCCGTGACTCATGGCTCATTCATACAATTTTTATTTTCTTCCTAAAAAGCTAGCTGACTCCAAGAAGCTCACTTTGTGGCTGTTAACCACTGTCGTGGAACCCGTAACAGGCTGCCCAGGGGAGGCGGAGCTGAGTTAGGGACCTCTGCTCGATGTTAGGGACCTCTGCTCGTGGGGAAACATCTGTCCTCATCTGAGACGACCTGCGTGCCCCAGAGGCTCTGGAGCTCTTTAGAAAACCACAATTCTGTAAAGCTACACATTTACCCTGGAATCATTTTGGTGAGAGCTGATTGTCTGCCTTTCTCCGGGGTGTGTTTTCTCAACCTCCCAGTGCCGAGTGTGGAAAGGCAGAGGGTGGAGCATGCGATGCAGAGCTGGGAATGATTTTCCATTAGCCTGGTGCTTCCATGATCGTATCTAGCGGAGCCAAATGTCCTTCTCCTTTGCTGGGCTCAGGCTCACCTCCCCCTCCCTCTACCCTAACTCCCCTCTCCATCATAACACATATTGCAGCACATTTTTTTTTTAAAGCTATTGTTTCCCACGTGACTGACGTTAATCGTAATGTTGACGTTAACTCCTTTAAACCATTATTGTTACACTACTCACTACTTTGAGCATCTCATTTGATACCAGGTCGAGTTTTAATTACTGGAGAGAATCATGTCAAATTAATTACTGATATAGCACATTAATTTATATTCTAGTATTATAAAAGTTACTTTTGGGGTAAAAGACAGTAGAAGCTGAAAGATTCTTAATTATTTTTATATGCTCAAATGAGTTTTTAAAAAGCGCTTTCGTAAAGTAGAGCACTGTGCTGGTTTGAAAGGAAGTATGCCCCCTAAGAAAAGCCATGTTTTAATATAAATCCCATTTCTTAAACGTAGAATAATCCCTATTCAATACTGTATATTTGAAACTGTAATGAGATCATCTCCCTGGTTGATGTGATTTAGTTAAGAATGGTTGTTAAATTGGATTAGGGGATGACATGTCTCCACCCATTTGAGTGGGCCTTGATTAGTTTCTGAAGTCCTATAAAAGAGGAAACATTTTGGAGAGTTAGAGATTCAGAGAGATTCAGAGAGAGCAGAATGACATAGCCATGAGAAGCAGAGTCCACCAGCCAGCGACCTTCGGAGATGAAGGAAAATGCCTCCCGGGGAGCTTCACGAAACAGGAAGCCAGGAGAAGACGCTAGCGGATGATGCTGTATTCGCCATGTGCCCTTCCAGATGAGAGAGAAACCCTGAACTTCATCGGCCTTCTTGAACCAAGGTATCTTTCCCTGGATGCCTTAGATTGGACATTTCTGTAGACTTGTTTTAATTGGGACATTTTCTCAGACTTAGAACTGTAATCTAGCAACTCATTAAATTCCCCTTTTAAAAGCCATTCTGTTTCTTGTATATTGCATTCTGGCAGCTAGCAAACTAGAACAAGCACCCATTCCAATACGAAGCTTCAGAGAAAAGAAAAAAAAAATGGGAAAACTCTCTAAAGCCTAATTTGTCTGAGGAAAAGTGAAAAAAAGAAACCACAATGAAATATGCCTTTTTTCTACAATTCAATTATTACACATACACATAAGGTTATTTTCCATTTGATAGATTCAAATAAATATTCAAACAAACATTATGAGTGATCTGATTAGATATGCCTGCTTTAACATAAAGAAATGCTCTACTGAAAACACCCAAAAGCTGAAAGCCTTAACTTTTCACATGCAAAATTATCCTACGAGGAATTCAACTTGATGCTTTAAGTTTTTTTTTTCTTTTATATTTTCTCTAATATAGTGCTCCTTCTGCAGTTTCAATATGGATTAATTGTGAATGGATATCATATCCCTTGTTGGCAGTCACTTCCCTGCCAACAAAAAGAAACTAAACTTTTTGTTGGGTACTTCTATTTGGCCGAATGTGAGGGAAGTACTGTGAAGAACGTTTATTTTGTTCGTGTGGTTATTTTAAAAGTCCGTTTAAAAGTTATGGAAGATGAAGTATAAAACTTTTTAAAAGCATAAGTTTTAGGGCAGAGCACCCTAATAAAAGACCTGAAGTTTCAAAGTAAAGTTTTAATAACTTCCGGTAGACTTGGTACATAAAGGAAAACTTTTTCAATATGAAGGAAGCGTCCTTTAGAAAGAATAGCAAAGTCAGCAGAAGAATCGAATCACTGTGTTACCAAATCACCATGGTAAATACACTTGCAGGGAACAGACCCTGTGCCACGCCAGCCGTGATATCTCCTTTGGAGTTTTCTTAAATGAAACAGGAAGCAGAGAAGACAGAAAAAGAAAGAAAGGAAACAGGGGCCACAAGCAGAAAACCTCCATCCTCTGAATGTAGAGGGAGAGAATATTGAGGTTTGGAGCTTCAGTTCAGACCTGGAGAGGCCAAAGTGCCTCTTCCTCTGATGAGTAAGTGTCATCTCCTGTGAGCCATTGAAAATGCAAATGCCTCCATCTCACCACAGACTTACTCAATCAGCATATCTTTCCAAAGGAACTATCAATTTACATTTCCACTAATTCTCCAAGAGACTCTTATGTGTGCTAACATTTGAGATACAAATAAAGCTCATTTATATATATATATATATATATATATATATATTTTGGCTCTTCAAAGCCAAACTCCTGGTAATAGTTGGACCTCCTTCTAAAAAGGAAGATATTATGTTTGTAACCTAAGGTCATGCTAAGTAGCAACTGATAACCAGTAATGTTTTGCCTGAGTCAACACTACTTTTTACCAAAGGAGTTCATTTCTGTTCTAGTTTGCTAGCTGCCAGAATGCGATATACCAGAAACAGAATGGCTTTTAAAAAGGGGAATTTAATAAGTTGCTAGTTTAGAGTTCTAAGACCAAGAAAATGTCTCAATTAAAATGAGTCTATAGAAATGTCCAGTCTAAGGCATCCAGGGAAGGATACCTTGGTTCAAGAAGGCCGATGAAGTTCAGGGTTTCTCTTTCAAGTGGAAGGGCGCATGGTGAACACAGTCAGAGTTTCTCTCTCATCTGGAAAGGCACATGGTGAACACAGTCAGGGTTCCTTTCTCATCTGGAAGGGTACATGGCTAACACGGCATCATCTGCTAGCTTTCTCTCCTGGCTTCTGGTTTCATGAAACTCCCTGGGAGGCGTTTTCCATCTTTATCTCCAAAGGTCATTGGCCCATGGTCTCTCTGCTTTGTGGTGCTGTTCTCTCTGAATCTCTTTCTTTCTCCAAAATGTTTCCTCTTTTATAGGACTCCAATAAACCAATCAAGACCCACCCAAATAGGTGGAGACGTGGTCACCTAATCCAGCTTAACAACCACTCTTGACTAAATCACATCATCCAAGGAGATGATCTGATTATAGTTTCAAACATACAGTTTTGAATAGGGATTATTCTACCTTTATGATATGGGGATTTTGATTAAAACATGGCTTTTCTAGGGGGCATACTTCCTTTCAAACCAGCACAACTTCTCATAAATCTTGCTTTGCTTGTATTTTTGTGCTTACTCTTTCCTTAAGAAGTAAAAACCTCATATGCATGAACTACCTTTTAAAATGGTAAAAGGCATGGTTGCATAGTTGACCAAGAGACTTGGGTTCTGGAGCTTGGCTTTAGTCTTTTATTGTCTCTGGGCTTTAATTTTTCTCTTCTTAAAATGTGATTTTGGATGAGGTCAGGAGCTCTGAAGGTATGGCCAGTCAGTGGAATCAGGCTGGGTAATCCTTTGGGAGTGACAGAAGTTGGGTGACTGACAAACCACTGCGTTTAAGGGGACAGCCACTGTTCAGCTCTAAACAAAGGTTGCCAGGCAAAAATGCAGGTCCCATGTTGCCAGAATGTCCACATTTTCAACAGAAGCTGAAAGTGCAGCTTTTCATATTACATCTATTGTTAAGAGGTTACGATTAATGCAAAATATCTAACATAAAGCATGAGCCAATGCATTAAGGAATAATTAAAACGTTTTGGTACATTGCGTTGAGCCTGTTGGCTGATTTGTGGTCTTGCTAAGATCCTTTCTAGTTCTAAAGCCCTGTATATGTCTTAACTTTCTCAGCTATTCAGATCTATGTTACTGCAATGGCAAATGTACACACATGGAAACAGCCCAAGTAGTAACCAGGAGAAATTAGTTACAGGGAATTCACTTATAGATTTAATCTCACTTCATTTTTAATTGATTCATATTAGTTTTCAAAGGAACTAGCCTAAGAAGGTGTTCAGCAGGGAAGCCACCTGGTTGTAGAAACTTAAATTGTTGATCTTCATGTTAACATGTCCTGGCTAATGACTATGTCTATACATGTAAGTTAGAATTAGATAGGACAAAAAGACTTGAGCAGTCAGAGTGCCTGTGATTCATTAAGGCAATCCTGTGAGCGGTAGGACATGAATTTCCATGTCAAGTACACATACAAAGGAGATAACTAACTAGGAAAAATAAAATTATCAGCAATGACACACTTTTACAAACCATTCAGGCATAAGGATTCTTCTTTTTTAACTCTCTGCTATAATTCATTCATTCCTTGACAGTTCAGATTACTTTTTTTTTCTGTCTTAACTGTTATAATATTCTAATATGATTTTCCTTAATTAAAAAAAATAAGCCATTATATAATTTATAAAACGCAGTGCATATACAAAACATACAACACTCCATCCCCATTCGTAACATTCTAGTCTGAAGGATTCAGAACAGAAAGATCCGTTCACATATAAGTAGAGATGTTCCCCTTGAGGTACTTGATTTCTGCTCTTTGTGCTGAACTATTCTTTGCTGTGTTGATGTCC
Organism: Tamandua tetradactyla; assembly: GCF_023851605.1. Taxonomy (NCBI): domain Eukaryota; kingdom Metazoa; phylum Chordata; class Mammalia; order Pilosa; family Myrmecophagidae; genus Tamandua; species Tamandua tetradactyla. The sequence continues at coordinate 6,267,599 of NC_135346.1, read as the reverse complement.
TGGAAAAACTGGGAAGCTCCATTTGCCATTTCATAAAATGTTGAGTCATTTGATTTTCTAAGCTGTTAAAGTCCTAGGCATTTATAGGAGGAGACCTACTGACCAGGCATCTCTAAGGGTATTTTGAGAACACGCTGGGCTAGAGATGGCCATCTTTGCTCTGGTACTAATTCCAGAACTTGGGGTAATCGCACTTAGCATCTGCTGATTCTGCAAATACCCTATTTCTAATCCTACCACAATCCTGCAAAGTAGCTATTTTGGTCCTCATATTAACAGTTGAGGAGACTGAGGCTCAGAGATTATAAAGGACTCGTCTGAGTGACTGAGCTGGTGTCTGAACCCAGTTCTGAATGGTTCCAAAGTCCATGTGGTGTCCGTGACATCCTGGTGCCTTCTAGGGCAGCAGAGTGGGGGGACAGTTTTCTGGGCCCCATTTTCTCATCTGTAGGACAGGGGAGGGGACAAGATGATCATACTGATCCATTCAACTTCTAACACGCTATCCTGATATTTTAAGGCTTTTACTATGGAGAACATGACTCATTCTTAGAAGAAATCCCCTTTGAGTGCTTTCATGTACCTCCGATCCGAGCTGAGGTTTTTCAAAGGGGATGTGGACAGATATTCTTACATCCATCGTGTGTCCCTCGGTGTTTGGATTCTGGCCGAGTCTTTGTCACTTGAAACAATGATGAGCTTGATTTTCTCAGTTTTCTTATTATCATGTACTCTACTATACATCATTTCTCCTCTTAACCCTGAGCTATGAGTTTATATTTAACCAGTCTCTTGCTTTTAAAAAAATATTTATTTGCACATTTCACCAATTATAATAAATACTTCTAAATACTTTATTAAATCATACTTATCTAGGTTCTCTCTGGGACATTGTGTAAAACCATGCCATAGCTTCATAAAACCAGCCAGCACTGAGAGGGTGATGTCAGAGGGCCACACTTCCAGTTGCCAAGTAAACTACTAGAGTTAATAAAGATAAATTTCAACTCCTATTGCATCACCTTCTGAAGTCTACACATACACCTGCAAGTACTTGCTGATTACAAGTATACAGTTTGAATTCACATAGAATTTTTATGACAATAGGAAATCTAAGCTACATCTCAGCATCTGAGATAATAAACCGATTATTATATGTTACTTAGAAATGACTGCCTTTGTAATTTTCCATTCTGCTAGCTCCATTCTGAAATTAATAATAAGGTTCTATGGTGTTTAGTCTATAATTTGGGGTCTTTTCCCACAGGACTAAAAATCAAATGGCATCAGACATTTGTACCACTTAATTCCAGTATGAAGAATTTAAATGAAGAATTTTTTAATAATAATTATTTATAGCCACATTCATTATAACTTCTTAGCTCGTGTCAAGCTTAGTAATTTGCACATCTTTCATTCTCATTCCTTATAATGGTATTGTGGCAAAACCCAACATTTATTGATAGTCTTCTTCATACAAGGCAACAATACTAGGAACTGTGGAAGGAAATAAATATGCTAATGGTATTGCACATGCCCTGAAGAGCTATGGTCTAATAAGGAAGAAACGAGCACAAATTATTATAAAAACTAAAAGCAGAAAATGTCACTAAAATATAGTAAGTACTTGAGAGGACCTGAAGAGCTGGCATTTCACATGGACTAGAAGTTCGGTCAACTTTAGACAGGGGCATAGAGTATAAAGGAAGGCTAGTCCAGGCCAAGGAAATAAAAATCTTCATGACTTTAATCTTTTGTTCCTTACTTTTTGAAGTTTTCTTTTGTGTCCAGCCCTACATCACATATGCCTCCCCCATGGTTAATTCAGTTCATCATTTAAAACTCATTTTGGGGCCGCGTGCTTCAGGTATCTTTCTCCACCCAGCGGGTGTGACTCCTCATCTGGGTTGATTGGGATTAAATGATAGCCTTCTCCAGTCTTCCCCATGTAATCAAATTAATCTCCTGTTGCTTAGTTTCACAAGTTAGAAACCTAAAAATCATCCTTTTTATCTTCATCTTCTTCATCTTCACATCCAATCCATCACCAAGTCTCACTGGTTCTACTTCCAAAATAAAGATTATATCTCTTCTCTCCGATTCTACATTTCTGGTCCAAGTAATGATCACATCTCACCTAGGATACTGAAATACTACCATTTGATTTACTCCCTCCTTCCTTTTAAAGACTTTAAATATACATGCTCCACCTGTTTAAACGCTCATTCTCTGATACTTTCTTCTCGCCCATTTTGCTCCATGGATATTGGATTTGTGGCTGTTCCTCAAATACAAGCTATTTTCCTAAAACAGGTTTATATTTACTGCTTCCTTCTGGAGGATGGTCTTCACCTGCCTCTCCGTATACTTGACTCCCTCTCGTTATTCTTGTTTGAGTTGAAATGTCACCTCCTTCTTCATGAGAATTTTGCTGACCTGCCTCATCAATTTGATCTCCACTTCTGCCCCAACCTATTATTTTATTTTTCATGGAGCTCCATTCACTGCCTCTGCTCTAATTTGGAGATTTTTTTTTTCTTTTACCATGAATATACCTGCCTATACCCATAGGTATATGGGTGGCACCATTGTCTGAAATGGGAGAAGAAAAAGGATGACCACGACCAAAGAAGAGTTGGAGTTAAAGCTTAGATAAATGAGAGGAAACATAAGGTTCACTTGTAAATATATGAATCTGGATCTCATGGGGGGACCTGAATGGAAGATATACATTTAGAAATTATTAGACCATAGGTTTAATAATTTATTAATTATTAAATTATTAGACTATGAGCAAGAATGAGAAAATCCAAGGAAAAGATAAAGATAAAGAAGAAAAGAGGGCCCTGGACTGGATCCTGAAGATCTTTAGAGGGTCTATAAAGTAGGATTCAGCAAGTTAGAGTAATCCATAAGAAAGAAGAAGAAAACAAAACTGGGTGGTTTGACATGGGTGAAGAGTGAAGGATGTGTCACAACAAAAGGTGTGATCATCTGTGTTATATGATGCTAAGAGTTCAAGTAAGAGGAAGACAGAGATGTTTACCTTGGATCTGACATCATGCATTTTATTGGGGACCGTGGCTAGAGCAGTTTTAGCTGAGTACCATCCTCTAAACAGGAAGGGGAGAACCAGACTATAGTGGATTAAACAGCAAATGTGTGGGAGGTGAGGAAATGAAGACAGTGTGTAGAGATAATCTTTTAATAATGTTTCCTTTAAATTAAGTGCAGGACAAAGAGATTGAGTGATGAGGCAGCAAGGGAAGTTTTGGCAGAGATGTGAGATATCAGACATGCTACTACGCAGAGGGGGATGAGGTGGAAAAGGAGGGCTGTATGATGCAAGTGTGAGATGGGATATGTAGGTGACATACCTGGGAAAGTTAACAGTGATGGGGCTGGAGTACAAGTGGGAGGACAGGCTTTGAGTCATGGGAGGATACTTTCTCCATTCATTAAAGAGGCAGTCAGGAGAGACCAGGTGAAGAGATAAAGCAAGAATTTATATCTGGTAATGAAAAGATGATGGAGTCCCCATTTGGTGGCTTGTGTAGCCTAAATGAATCATAGGTGAGATCACTGGCTGTGAGTAATTGTAGAGGAGAGAATAGGAAGTTTGAAGAAAGATATGGGCGTTCAGAATAATAGTGTTTGAGAGTGGGAAAGCAACCTACTGGAAAAAAATCATGGCTGGTGTGCTGGGCAAAGTTGCATGCTCATTTGCACTCTGTGATCACACAAACAGAGAAAGTCATCAAGCAGCTTGTGTTATGTTTTCAGCAGGAACGGAGATCAGAGAGAGAGAGCTTCTTCTTCCAGAGGTTTCATCAAGCAGTTGTGATGGAGAGGGGGAATATCAGTCTGTGAAAAGAAGTTTTAAGAAATAAATCTAGAAAGATATGTTGGGGCCAGTTCATGTCAGGCTAAAAAACGTGAACTTTATTTCACAGGCAATAGGAAGACACTGCAGCATTTCTGACCATGAAAGTGACATGAGCAAACTGTGTCCCTGCATAATTTTACCTGCCTTCAGTGTAAAGTACTGAAGTGGTTAAAGAAAAGAAACAGGGAGACCATTTTTAAAGGGCCAGTGGGTAGGTAACCAAGATCTAAATGAAGGAAGCTGGCATGGACTTGAGAAGCTGGCCCGACCACTGAAGATGAAATTCCTAAGAGATCTTGGCATCTATGGGATGAGACCAACTTGGCGGAAATAGCAGCCCACATGGGCGGTTAGGCTGGAGTTGGGAAGGACGCTACCTAAAGCAAATAGGAGTCAACGTACACCAAAGGACATCTCAATTCATCAAGGATGGGGGTTAGAATCAGAGGGCTCACCTTGAGTATTGGATCCAAAAGAATAAATATAAAACTGCTGACCAGTGACAGGGCTAGAGGAGGTCAGGAAGCAGTTCAGGAATGGGCTGCACGATGGGCAGGGTCACGGTGGCTCAATGTGTGGGCCACAGTCAACAAAAGGGTGGTGGGCGCTGGTCACAAGGAGGAGGGCAGGGAGGCTGGCCAGTTTAAAGGAGTAGTCAAGAAAAGATTTTGGAACTAATGTCCAGTTTGGTTTTATGGGACTGGTAAATTCCATGGCAAAGCTCTGATTTGGAGCCCAATCTTTAGGTGTTAAACCCACCAAATATATATATATATATATATATATATTCCACCTGTATGAGTTATGGTAAAGTTAAGAGTCATAAAATGACACAGTTAGAATACAGGTCAAAATTGGTCTATCGCAATAGACCATAAAAACATTAATATTTCAGAGCTATCCAGGATGTGATTACTCCTTCCCCCTGGGAACCAGGAGCAGTGCGATGCATGCTATGGACCATGCTGGCAATCTGATCAATCTGAAGCTGCCACTTCAGGTGGTTTTACATTTTTTAATTTCATAAGTCAACTCTATCCATCACCTAGCAATTTGTAAACATATGAAGCAGTAGTATTGCCAGGACAGAATCTCATTAAGTTTTATTAAATATTCATCCAGCCAACATCTCCTAGCCATCAAGCATGGGCCAAGCACTATGCTAGGCTTTGTTTGTTTGCACGGGCAGGCACTGGGAATCGAACCCCGGCCTCCAGCGTGGCAGGTGAGAACTCTGCCTCCTGAGCCACCGTGGCCCACCCTAGGCTTTGGATATAAGGAAAAACATACTCTGCTTCTCTTCACGAGACTAATAAAGAATGACAGGCAAGCAGGTGTTTACAACAGATACTGGGACTTTGGCATGCACAAGACTTATGGTCACGTTAACTCGTTTGAAGGCAAAGGAGTGGTGGGCAGGTAGTGGCAGTGATGGGGGCACTCACTACTTCCCTGGAGAAGGACGAGAGGACAGAGGGGCAGGGGTGGGAGAGGGGTAAAGGTCAGGGCATCGTAGAAGAGGAAGTAGTTGGGGCTAAGCCTGGGGGTGCTGAGCAGAATTTCACTTAGGGGGAAATCCCCAGGAGTTGCATATGGCTGGAGTTTCCCTTATGGCATTTCAATAGGGTTTGGGTTTTACCCATTTCATTTAGATTTTATTTTCCTCAAGTGCGGTCTTTATTTTGTTCCCCACCCCTTCCTTTGAAGTACAATCAGGATTTTGTTCACTCTTCCTTCACTTTCATAAGCACCAAATAGTGTTTATTCCAATGGATGTATGTAACAAATCCAAGAATAATATAAATAAAATATCCTTAAGATAGAAATAAACATATAAAATTAGTTATTAAAAAAAGGGTAAGAGTATATATTTATTGCCTTCACTTCAATCAGAAAAGAAAGCTGATATACTTGAGGGAATAAATGACTGGTAGGTCTGTCTGTTTTCTTCAGGAACGTTTCATACAATAAATAAATAATAAAGGCTTTCATACAAAGCCTTTTCACATAATACAAATTAAAAGCGTTTATCAGCATGTACTCATGGAGAAAGATAAAGGAAATTCTCAAACCAGTTTCCATTTCCCTTAAGAATTCATCCTAAAGTGAATTCTTAGCATCTTGGTACTACTTTCTTGAAATATAAAGTAACGTATTTTATTTTGTTCACCAGTATTTCCACATAAACATCTTTATTAAAAACACACAGTTTCTGTTAAATAAGTCACCGCCCTGTGGCTTTAAATTGAAAGCAATCGCCAAAGAAGAACATGTATTCTTAAATTCAATCACTGACTCTTGAGAAATAAGGAAAAGTTATGGCTATGAAAAAGCAAAGATAAGCCACAAGCATCTGTAAATTTTGCTTATAGCATCAAGATAGGTAGATTATACAAGGTCTGGTTCTACTTTTTTTCTTCTTAGATACAATCAATAAAAGAGAAGCACTGAGCGTCACTTTCACGATAGCTAGCTCTCTATTTCCCGCAACGTCCCCAATACCCTCTTGCTTTTGGGGAGTTAATCACTCTTCACTTAACCCAGATTTCGACATCCCAAGTTTTAGCTGCCAAGATCCATGATGGACATCAGTTAAAGACATGAGGCATTTCATTCTCTCTTGCAATCCTCTCTGAACTGTAAGTATAGCATTAATAGGTCTCGAATTTCATAGCATGGTCCTGATTTCAAATATTCAGGGTATAAATGTATATTTATGTGTCAGAACTCATGTCAGATGTTGAATCCCAGTTTTGGGTTCTAATACTATAATTACTACAGATACATAATAAAAGTCTGAAGTCAAAAGTGCATTTTAAAATCACTCTCAGTTGGTACAACGGTGGCTCAGTGGCAGAACTCTTGCCTGTCATGTCAGAGACCCGGGTTCGATTCCTGGAGCCTGCCCATGCCAAAAAAAAAAAAAAAAATTATCATTTTAAAACTCCCGTCATTCTTTTATAAACAGTAAACAAAAATATAAATTAATAAACATTACATATAAATTGAAATGAAAATGGAGCCAGGATTTTATATACCCTACAAATTTTTGAAAAGCATATATTAAATGAACTGGATTTGTCAGTAATTTACTTAATTTCCTGGGATAAGAGCAGAGGGTCGGGCACTTGGGTAGAGTTTGGAGGACTTCTACGCTCCCTGAAGAGCCACCAAAATTGTTTCACAGTCAGCTGGGAAAAGGACCTGAAGCAACTGTTTGTCAAATAGGTCAATGCCTTGTGGGTCAACACAGAGGAGCTGGGGCCAGAATCCAGACTATTACTCAGTGACATAAAACTTTTGCCCTTAAACACATAGGAACGTTTAAAGGGCTAAGCTAATACTAGGATTCTACAGAACTAAATTCATTAGTTTCATTCTACTGCTCTGGGTCTTGTAAGTTTTTGTTATGCCTTGGAGAACTCCTAAGGGTTCTTGTTTTCTTCCTTCCACTAAGCACAAGTTTATCTCTCCATCATCTCTCCTGCCTTTTCGAGGCTATTTATAATAATAGAAAGGTCTTTCTGTGGTTGAGGGCTCCTCCCTCCTTTGTTGGCCAAGTTCTATTCACAGTGCCCCAGAATAGCGACGAGGCTCCTTCCCTCTTCACTAGGAATGGCCACGGGAGAAAAGGGGCCTCAGGAACATGTCTAAACTCACTTTGTGGAGCAGCTATACCTGAATGGAGATGATCGTGTGTCATGGCAGGGCTTCCCGGTCTTATTGGAAAATCAGTGTAACGTCCTCAGCCATCAGTTTCTGGGGTTAAGAAAAGCATCTGCAAAAGTTCACTGACATTTTTGGATCTTGCAGACACCATTCATTATCTCACACTAGTCAACACACTTCTCCCAGGTTCAACTGCGTATGAAGGAACTCAGGAAAATGCGGTGCCTCTTACATTTCCTCCGTATTTCTTCTTGGTTCTAGCCCTTTGGCAAATGTTATCACACTGTGGCTTTATTTGGAAGAGCAATGCAGGGGTCTAGGAGGTTGCTCTGGTCCAAGACAGTGCGTCTTTAAACTCAATATTCTTCCAGACTACTGCAAAGCACATGGGAGGTATATATATATATATATCTAAGAAATGCATAAGGCTATGTATCTAACACTACCCCACTGGCCAGAAGTAAAACCCTGTGCCTTCAAATGAAAGTCTCCCACCTGCCCATTAGAAAAGGGTTTCCTATCACAGCAGGAGCTGGTTCTGTGTCTCTTCTAAATTTGATTCGATGAGTTCAAATAAAGTATCCACTCTTTACCTCCAAATGTATTCATATGATCTATATGGCTGTTTTCTAACTCCAACCTCCTATCAGGAAAAACTGAGTCACTAAATAAAATAAGAGTGTGCTTTCAGGGGAGAGCAGGGGATAGCACTATTCAGATTTTCTACACTGACAACAAGAAGTTTGTACCAGAGACAGCTGGGCCAGTAGTGACAGCTGCCTGGCCACTCCTGGCAACCGCAAATTCTCCAATTCAGCTTATGTTGGCAAATGCAATGCCCATCTGGTGAGGTTTGACAAAGGAGTGCCCGAAATTGCTCTGCAAATTTCCTGGAAGGAAGCATCTTCTTTCTGACATAGTAATCTGGGTTATTTAATAGCATTCCCAAACAGTTTACACTCTTCTAGTGATCCTAGCAGCCTCCAAGGTTAAGCTCCAGTTTCTATGTGCTTTGTCTGACATTTAACCAGCACTTGCCCTTTCATTCAACCTCTTGATACAGAAGCCACAAGATAAAAAAAAAATAATTCCTAAGGGATGGACAGAAGGAAGGGAATACCATTTCCTGATAATGGTATAATTCCAAAATTAGTCTTATAAACAAAGGAGGGAGGAGACCTTGACATCATTGAATTCCCACAGCTGGTGGGGCTGGAAAATATTGGGCCCCAACCAAAAACCTCAGAATGGATCTTCTTAATCTTTGTTAATTATAAAGTAAATACATTTCCAGACCTCTCACAAAGGAAGAGTCTAAAGATGAAATCTGAAAATAATGGGGGAAAAAAGAAGAGAAATTCTGTACTTTCTTGCCAAGCTAAAACTGATATTTGATGAATGGCTGCCTTCTCCAAGTCTGTAAGGTTTTAACTAAAGTTGATTATAGGGGACAAGAAGAGTTTGGTTGTCTTCTGTTCAAAAAGCTTTCCCCTCTTCTTTTCTCTGATAATAGTTTCTGTCCTCTGACCTTTAGCATGTGACTCAGATATGATCAAATGATAATACCCATTGTCTTAGCCACAGTAATTAATCCAGGGAGAAGAATGTGACACAACTAGGATTAATCAGATTCCTTCTCTGAAATTTCTTTATATACTTGGTGAGAAAGAAGCTCTTTTCCTTGGCATTGATATAAAGTAAGGTTCTTTGGTTGCAGCTGTGATAAGCCAACCCTGATTAACTTAACAAATAATCCATGCATTGTAAGGAGATAATGCAGCTCTTAGTATTAAAGGAAAATCTTAACAACCGGACCTCAGGAAGGAAACTTAAGGATATAAGTTCCAGAAACTAATAGAGAATTTCCTCTGGGGCCAAGACCCAACCACCAGACTGAATCAGCTCTAGTCTCTTTTTGCTCTCCCTCACTCAACAGGACTCAAGGTTCAAATTCCTGGGAAAGAGTGAGTCCCACTGTTTCAGCCCTTCACAAGCCTTCCTCTGGGCCAAAGGGAAGAAGGGACATCGATGGCCCCATAGGACTCATAGAATGGGAAAGGGGCGGGTTCCCCAAAGAAAATCATGCTTCTGTTACCAAAAGAAGAGTTGGGGGAGGATACCGAGCAGGCAGAGACCACGGATACTCACTTTAAACCGTTAACAAGGGCAGCCAAGGGTACTTTCCCAATCTCTGCCCAAAGTAGCTTAGAGTGGTACCAACAGGCCAAAGGAACCAAGGGAGCTATCCAGAAGCTCCTTGGCTCAGCTTCTTTGCCAGCCTCCAGAGCTAATAAATTCCTTTGCTGTTCAACCTAGTTCCATTTTGGTTTCTGTCACTTGCAACCAATAAAATCCTGATCACTGCAAAGTTTTTACTTGAGGTCTTTTTAGACCTAGATGCCTCTGAAATGACCTCTTAAGAATTAGAATCACCCTCAAATTTTACATGTTGAATTAGGTCACAGACCCCAGTTAAATACTAGTTCCAGGGTTTTCTCTGCAATTTATCTCCAAGCTTTGCAGGGAGTCCTGGAGGAGATGGCTATCCTTGAGAGAACTGCCGAAGTCAGTGGGAAGATTTTGGCTTTATAATACAGGGATTCTATTTTTCTGAAAAAGACTCTCTCAGTGGGTGAAAGGAAGAGACAACCTGACAGTGATTTCTGAATGAGACCCTGAAATTATAAAGACAAATATAAGCCATTTCTACCAGGCAAATATTCAAACTCCTTTGAAACTTATATTTAGGAGGCATATCTTAAAGCTATCGCTTCTGTACTTCCTTTTTCTTTGTTGCTAATTGCTGGAGTTCATCGATCTCAATGTAACGTATTGCACCTTGGAGTAGCTTCTGTATTTTAAGTTTCAGTAGCAGTGCTTCAAAGTAAGAAAACTCTTTTCGGCAAATGTCAGGTTAATGCCTCCTGTGGGAAAAGAAATCTCCACTTTTGGTTTCCCTAAATTCATGTGCTTTCCCATCAAGGCAATAGAAGCCTTGGTAGCAGGGAATGAAGGCTGTCTGTCTGTGGTTTTGGCCAAACATCGGAATAAGCCCTACTAGGTCTGATGGCACAATGGGGGGGCAGTGCTTTCGGTCAGGGTCTCAGCTGTTGTGCAATCCAGCCCTTCCTTGTTGCTATCTTAGAAAACTCTCGGTAGACAGGTGACGTTTCTGTGTTCAGTGGTGAGAGGAGGAAGCATGGAGGAAGACCGATTAAGTAAGTGGTTCCCAGTCTGGAGAAGGGCAGCCTTTCAAAGAGCTGGACAGAGAGGAAGTAGAAGAGTAGAGTGCACCTTCTTCAGAGAGCCTAGACACGAGAGCACAGCTATGCAGGGCGCCATTAAAAATGCTTCAAATGCTTAGACTTTGGTCAAGTCATGAGTGAATTTAGGTGCAAAGCATAAAATGGAGGTGTTAGTCATTTAGATGTTAGTGGGATCTTTTAATCTTTTTTTTTTTTTAATTGGGATAAAATTCACATCACATAAAATTAACCACTTTAACCGTTTTACATTGTACAATTTGGTGTTTTTTTTGTTTTTTGAATATATTCACAATTTTTGTGCAACTATCATCACTATCTATTTCCAGAACATTTTCCTCACCCTTCAAATCATTGTTTGCGTAACACCTACTTGCACTAGGAATTTAGGTCCTGAGGACTGCGGCAGGAGAGGTAAAAGGGCTTGGGGAGAAATGTTTGGGCTGAGAGGATGGGGGTGAGTGTTGGGGGCGGGAAGGGACCTTTGGAAGTGTCGATTAAAGTTGGCTCTGGAGTCTTGGCAAAGAAATATATCTCCCAACTTTCTTAAGAATGTAGGTCAGCAATAGTCTGGTACTTAAAAGTAATGGGCTATGTTGAATAAGATGTGAAGGTGGCGTTGGAAAGCACTGAAATGTGAATTCTGCTCCCAACCTCTCTTCCCAAGTGTGGCTTGTCCACTCAGACACAGGGCTCTGGACAAGCCCACCGTGGGACATACCACCTGCCTCATTAATGGGAGCGAAACCACGACATGGCTTACGATTGGACACGGTTTTCAATGGGGCAATGGCACATGCTTGTGAGGGTTAGATGCCTTACTTGCACAACTAAAAGAAAAGACCAAAACAGTTTCGAAGGGTGCATCCCCCTTAGTATGCTAGAGTGAACTCTACAAGCAGGCTCCTATCATTCTGGTCTGAGATGGGAGTCTTCATCATCTCCAGCGACGCTAGTACTCATGTACCAACAACCGGCTTCAGTGCACAGTCTTTGGCAAAGTGACTTTGTCCTCCTAAGCCAAAGGAAGCTAAGATCCTTTTGAAATCTAACCTTAGTTCCTGCACACTGAGATTTACCAGAAGGTGGACCTAAGCTAGGAAGGGATACAATAAGTACTTCAGTGAGTTCTGCTAGTAAATAAAGCCTTAAGCACTTCGGTGGCAAGCTGGGGAAATGACGGAAGGAATATGCCTTGGGCCCTGATTATTTGCACAAGGTAAAATCAACAAACAACACTCAAGCTGTAAGTAAGTTTCCTGCTGTGCCAGTTTTATAATAGAAGTGTTTTTCTTTTCAGCGGAACTTCCCATCGACTTAAATCATTTATTTCCTTGGAGGTAATTTAAGTGCGTAGCCACTGAAATAGTGTACTGTGTAAAAAGAGTTGGGTAGCTCACTGTTTCATCATTTTGAACATGCTTAAAAACATTCTTTATTCTGGAGCATCTCAATTAAAAGAAACCGGCTAACAACATCATATATAAACTCACCTGGAAAATAAACCAAACCAAGGAAAACATTGCATACTTGGATGAAAAAACAGTTCTAATTTATTGGGAAATTTTCCTTAATCTTCTTATTAGGCCTATAGGCCTCAGTTTGTAATAGGGAAGTAGCTTTATGTTAATCCAGGACATAGGCCTCTGAGAATCAACATTTCACTCCCACTTTTGCAATGCGAGTTGTTACAGTAAGGCAGTTTTTCAGAATAGGAGGCCATCATAGAATTTAATGGAGACTGGAAGGGAACTCCTTTCCCAAAATGGTTCACACTTCATCTTTTATGGAGTCTAGAATTATACCCAGTGGAGGTTTATTTCTTGGATCATGAAGTTGTTTAGTTCATCAAGAAGAAATCTACTTTCAAAGTGCAACTACCCCTAGTTGTGGGTGACTTGTTTCAACCTCACCACTCACAGAGAGCTTACTGGACATGTTGGTTTTCTCCATCCCTTCTCCTTTCCAGTAATGGGATACCCCTTCCATTAAGGAGGTACTTTTATTCCACTCCAACCCCGTGCTTCTGGTGGGGGCCATCTGTCAGAATACTCTCCTTCCCCATCCTTGCCTGTCATCCAGTGGCTGGTGCGTGAACCAAGCTCAGGCAACATCATTTCCCTACCCTGGCCGTGGGGATTGGGCCAAGTTGAGGGTGGGTACCCAACCCAAACTAGGGGATAGAGTTCTTGTCTTGTATTTTTTCTAACTGGTGCTGATGGGAAAATCTTTCTTTTGTCTCTGGAGGAGAGATGATAAGGAGGCCAGTCCATGGCTGTTAAGGGTCATGTGTCTAGCTTCTTGGGACATTGGCTTGAGAGAATGAATGAAACCTTAATGAGGAGAGTAGCAGAGATAAGTGATATGGAGAGTGTCTGGATGGTATCTGAGACTGAATCCATTGGGCTCTAAGGCTAATGCATGCCTTTTCTTAGTTTGCTTACATGTCCTAATAAGTAGATGCCCCTTCCTCCTTTTCTCTATTAGTACTGGGGTATCTGTTATTTGCAACCAAGAGAGATCTGAGAACAGAAGACAAACCTTTTATAAAAGGACACAAGACAGGACTAGTGGGGGATGGTGACCTAGAACCAACAGTGTGTGGGTGGGTCAGTCCTAGCTGTTCAGTGTTTAAGGGTGGTCTTTGTGCATTAGTCACCAGCACGTTTTCGGGCATTGTTGTGAAGTACTTTGAGAGGGAAGCAAAATGAGCAAAGACGCTGAGAATCAGAACTAACATCACTCCCGGGTGACGAGGGCCTGGCCATATCCCGGGCTATGGAATTCAGGGGGAGGCTATATGGGACCAGTGGGGGTGTAAGGATGGGTAAATAGTCAAGACCTTAGTGCTCAGTGTTAACCCACTGACTCAGTTTCTCCACCAAGTAAGAGAAGCCACATGTAGGTCCAGAAGAGAGTCACAAACTTGACTTTGGCATGACCAACTTTATTTCAGTAAATTTATATCAGTGCATAATGACACCAGTTTTTTTTCTTTCTTCTACATAGAAGAAGGATGACGAAAAAGGAAAGATGGATTTAATGTTTTCCCCCTATGTGGCCCCCCCAACATTTAGCGCCCTAATATTGATACCTTGGTATATTAATTTTGACCTACAAAAATATCAAAAGGACAAAACTGTCATTAGACAGTAAGTGATATTATTTTTGCCAAAAGTGAAAAACAAGCTTTAGATAACTGACAGTGTTATTTTTTGCACTAGATTTAAAATATAGTTGAGGTTTGATTGAACGCTTCTCTCAAGTGATCTAGAGATCTTTCTCCAAAATGCTGTGCAATCACTGTCAATGTTTTATGCAACTGATGTAAAATTTGGCTATGATGCCTTCAAATACAGAAGAAAAGTATAATATTTTCTATGGCTTTTTTTTTCTTTTAGGTTTCATGGTAAAAAGCATATTCATAAACTGTGTTTACGCTGCTCTGTTGAAAGAGAAAAAAACTTGACCTTCAGCATGTGTTTCAAGGTAATGCTATACTATGCCATTTGAAGCCAGGGGGAAATGCTATTCAAAATTGAAAATTAAAACCAAATTCTTATTAAAAGAGTTACCACGTAGTCAGGATGCTGGGAGTGTCTCACTTTCTGTAGCCACAACTTCGCCTACTTCCTCCTCCTCCATTTGTTTCCACATCACTCCTCTTTTTTTCCAGAGTTACTTATGAGTAATAAAGGAAGCCCGAGTAAGAACAATGGCATATATTCCTGGCTTTACAAGAGTGGCAGACATCAAAGGAAGACACATCCCAGGAAACCACAGCTTGGCAAGAGACCTACCGTGCAGAAATGAAATTTGGTGTTGCTGCCACTTAACAGAGACCCCAACCCTCACAGCATCGGAGCGAGGCAGGCATTCTGGTGCAGGTAAGTTGCTGCCTGGGTAGCTCACTGCCCAGCTGTTGCTTGCACTTGTCTAACCTGGGGCAAAGTAATGAGAAGCTCCAAGCCTCGGCTTCTTCTTGCGGAATTTGCAAAGGTACTTACCTCAGAAGTTATTCCGAGAGTTAAATGCACATGAGGTGCTTGCAAAATGCCTGGCACACAGTGTGAAATGTTAACTCATGTTATTGCTAATGATGACAAGCTCAGTTTTTGATTTTGCCTTTTTCTTCCTCCAATATGGATGGAAAAGTCTTTTTTTTTTTTTTTTACGAAGATCAAAACCAAAGTGGCTATTCAAATTCTTCTGAACCACCCAGATTTCATCTCCAGTCAAACTTTCCTTTGTTTGAATGAGTTTCCGGCTCATTCACCTACTATGAAAACACTCATTTCTTCCCTTGGCTATGTCTCCCCACCCCGCCGGATTTGCTGCTCTGACTGCCACCCAACTCGGGCAGTGACACTTAGCCGCTCTGTTTCGGTCCCGCCCCTCAGCTTCGGAGATTTTATTTTTTTAATGAATTGCCTTTTTGCTCTCGGTCTCCTTAAGGTGGAAATGAGGGCAGCTGGGGTCAGCCACTCTGTGCCGTCTCCGTGCACGGTTAAGGGAGGTGAGTGGCTGCGCCTGGCCGCTGCCCAGCACAGGGGCCTCGCCTTCCGCTTCATTGCCAATCAAACTACATACATCACCCAAGCCCCCCCAGCCCCACCCCCGCCCCCCTGGCCCGGACTTCTGCTTCATTGCCAATCAAACTACAAACATCACCCAGGCCCCCCCATCCCCACCCCCCGCCCCCCCTGGCCCGGGGGTCCTGTCACATGGTGATACTGACCTCTAGGGGCTGGCGTTCCTTCGCAGAGAGTCTTGATCTTCTCGTTGAGTTCCAGGACTGTGATGGCAGCCTCCTGCTTAGCTGCAGCCAAATCAGTCAATAGCTTTTTCACTTTCTTTTTGTGCTTTAGCTTCTTAAAAACAAAAAGAGTTACTATCACTAGTGACAGATTCGTTAAAGGAACAGGGGGACCTAACAATGCCTGAACAGACATGGCCTTGCAGCCCGGCTTAGCTGAAACGTCCCCTGTTTATCTGGGTTGAGCCCTATGTGAGGGCCATGAAACAGCGTATGAGCTCCCAAGGTCAAAGCATTTGAAACCCCAACCTTAAAAAAGCTCACTTTCTACACCACAGTACCTTTTACTCTCTCCGAGCGTTTTTTATCAGGATCTGCACTCTGTACTTCTAATAGAGGCAATTAGAGAAGAACTCTAGCTGCCAGTTGGCATTTTACCTCTGAGGTGCTAATGCCTAAATGTATCTAATTATTTATCCCCCCAAAATGTAAGTAAAGAGTCAGAGTATTAATTCAGTGTCATTTTCCCCCTGATACTATAATGGTTTGTATTCAAATAAACTCTACAGGGGGTAGATACCACCATGAAAAACTTATTTTTACAGATATTTACAATAGTATCTATATAAGGAAAGCGGTCAGCAGGAAGACAGGTTTTCCAGGGATAGAGGATAGGAATGCCTTGCTGTGAAAAATCTGATTTACAAAATTCTAAGCCTTTGAAAAAACTATATGAGGAAGTTGTTACATAACCCAAGGATTCACTTTGGGACTTTATGACTGGAAAGCACTTTTTATGAATTTTGAAGTGGATTTGTCAAAATCAGCCTTATCTGAAACTCTGGAGAAGCTGTCTATTGGGAAAAGTGCTGCATTTGCATCTTCGGATTGCTTTTGTGTAACTGCCTTTCCACCGATCAGTTTACTGTGCCAACTCTTTGCGGGCTGGTAATTGGAAACCCAGAAAATAAACGACTAGCCTTTATCATCTTGAGAGAGGGGAAGGAATGATTTTTGCTAACTAGGGAAGGTTGTGTTAGCTCCTGGTCTCCCAAAGAAGGTACGCTGAGGTGGCAGTGAATCAGTCCCATGTTTTGAGAATAAAGCCAGTGAAATCGGCTTCTCAAGGATGGGATCACATACATAGAGCCCTCCCATTTTAAAGACGGGTTGTCTTCCAGACCAAACCCAGGGCGATCAGAGCATCACTAAAGCTTGCTTAATGGCATAAACGTGTCTGAACAAGAATGCGTTTAAAGGAGAATGGGAGTCAGGGAACTTTAAATGGGTGGAATTTGGGGGGCTCACCCAGCACATTCCAGAGGAGAGATAACCTGCGCACACACACAAGTGCCCAGTCTGCTTGGCTGCACTACTGGAGGTGTAATGTTTACGCATTCAGTTCATCCTTGTACTAACACCCCCTCAATGCCAGGCACTGGACTGGGCAGGCCCAAACAGCAAGTCTCTGATCAGGTCTCCGCCTCTGTTCCACAAAGCCCTAATTATTCCCCTCTTCTAACTCAGAGTTCACTGAAAACCTTCACAGTCTGGCATGTCACGTGGGCTAGTTCAGGGAGACTGAGCTGATCAAGAAATACACGTAGCTGGGCACCTGATAGTTATACCTCTCACAGTAAATTATTAGGGTGGCTCCAATTTATGCCTCCGTCTAATGTGAGTTGGTGAGGTCAGCTTTCTCACGAGGACCTGGCTCACCCAGGCCTGAGATGGTGACAGCAGGCCAGCACTGATCTTTGCTGGTGCTGCTTCGAGACTGTTCCATGATCCGTTTTTTTTTTTCCCACTGGCAGGCACCGGGAATCGAACCCAGGTCTCTGGCATGGCACATGAGAACTTACCTGCTGAGCTCCCATTTTTACACTCTCATTTTACCACTTAGAACTTTAGAATAGAAAGTGAGAGGAAGGATGCAGAAATGAAAATTGAGAAAGTGGAGAGAACAAGGGAAAGTATCATAAGGGGGATTCAGAAGAGAGCCCTAATTAAAAGTATTAAAAAGACCTCAGAATGATATGCATGCTGAAGTGTTAGGGATTCAGTGTACCAATAAGTGCAATTTACACTAAAATGCATAATGAAAGAAGATGGATTGATGGATGGATAGAGAAATGGTTAGATATGCAATAAATCAAAAACAGAAAAATGTTAATTATAGAATCTAGCTGTTTAGTAAATGGTGGTCACTAAAAAATTTTTCGCCTTTTCTATATGCTTGGAATTTTTCATAATAAAATATTGGGGGGAAAAGAACTGAAGGTTTAGTTTCCTCACATTGTATCCCCCCCTTAATTCTCAATAGTTGCAATTAAAATTCTCAAATCATGTCACAGTTATTTGTCTGCAGTTAAGAATCCCTCTAGAAAATTTTCTCATGGTAGACATCACCAATAAATCAACAAAACCAAAAATAAAAGCACCAAGTTGGTGGGACTTAACTGGTGATCACTAGGAAATGACACGGTGTCCCTAAGAAAAAGTCATATCACGCGGCACGCCCATGTCTGCAGGATGACATGAATGGCAGAGCGCAGGAACTCAATGGACGGGCACAGAGCTTCTCAAATTCAGCAAGAAATTCAACTCTCTTTTACATTCACGTTTCCAGAACACTTTTTTTGTCTTTTTCTTATGGTGATTATATGGTTTGTCTCTTCTTATGCTGTAATATATGTCTATCTGCTTTATTTGAGAAAGCAATTGGGGGTATTCAGTTTGGAGCAGACAGTGTCCAGGGGTGGTCACGGCAGCTGACTTCAGATATCTGAGGGAGTTGTCAAGAGGAGAGGAAGTTCAGGTAAGCAGTGCCGTTCTAGAGATGCCACGAGGAACCATGAGTAGGAAATGTGAGGAGGGAGACTTTGGCATACTAAGAGGAAGCGCCCTCCAGCAGTCAGCGCTATGCCCATAACAAGACAGGCTGGTTCCTGGCCTCGATCTCGCACTGGGAACCGTCAAGCAGAGACTGGATGGGCCTTTGGGCAGGCCCTGGTACCTCCTGGAGCCTGGGTTAAGGGGTAAGCCGATGCCTGGCCTACCCCCAGCCCCGTTTCCTCCTGCCTTCCTCTGGCTTCCTCTCACCCCCAAGGGGCAGGGCACATGCGGGAGTGGACACCTCAGCCCTTAGAACCCTGAAGGTGCGGTTGCCAGAAATACCTTAAAGAGAATTTTGGTATTTGTGAGAAGTTGGCCAAGATGGGTGACACGGCCTGTGGGTCCCTAAGAACTCAAGGATATGTTGACTCAAAAGGTTCAAACTGTGTTATTTAGCTGTAAAAGGGGAGGGGAGGGCAGATTATTTTAGATGAAGGATCTATATGAGTTGCTTAAGGCTTCCATTGGGGCCTTTGTGTACTCAGACAAAATTTAGATATTAATTAAAATATTTGATTAATTAAATATTAATTTAATATCAATTTTTCTCTATTAAAAATAGTTTAATGTTTATCTTTCTCTTTTTTCTTTTCTCCTCACAGAACTCTGTATGCCATTAATTCAAAGGTTCAACCAAGCCCGTTGGGCATTTCAAAAAAATTCAGTTTGCCAACATGTTTTTTATTAGTCATAGACATCAAATGATTTCAACAATGATAATATTTTCCTTTGCTTTTTTGGCATTCACTAGCCAGGCAACCAAAGTGTTGTACTTGCATCTAATGGAGTCTGTTATGATCTCCTTAGTAACTGTGAACTCTCCTCTGTGATTACCGAAAGGGTAGGAAGATTTTATAGCTTGGAGATAAATTCCTATTATAGGTTGCCCTTTCCTACTTCTACTACAGGATGGAATGAGGGAGGAAATCATGTATTTGTGCAGTGTTTTGAAAGGGAAATATCCATCCTCATCACATTACCGAATAGCTTGCATTTTACCAAGTCAATGGGAATTGGAAATAATCAGGAAACTATTTATAGAAGTGTTTCAACATGGAAGTGCCAGTGCTGCTTAAGATTTCTGGGTGTATTCAAAAACTTTGAATCGTGTTCTAGAATTTTAAGCCTGGGCTTTGTAATTTATCTAGTCATGAGAAATTGGGCCAGGCACATGACATTTCTAAGCCGTAGGTCCCATTTCACAGAACCATTGTGGGGGACCAAATGACATTCATGGAAAATGGTAGCACCTAGTGCTGTGCTTGGAATGTAGGAAACATACTGCGTTTCTGTTATCCAAACAAAACACATCAAGGAAATCCTAAACCCTCCAATAATACTCTAAACTGTCTTTTCTAATGATGTCTTTGTTACACTTTACAGAAAATGCAGTTTGTACCTAATTGAAAGCAAGACTTTCCTTTTTCTTTCTCCTTTAAAATTAAGTTTCCTGCATGATGACATTGATCTCACCTTGCACGGGTAGACAAAACTTAATGCCTTGAAAACACACATGCAAATAGCCTTAATTCAGTCTCCTGCCAGAGCTGGCCAGGTGCCCAGGCCAAGTAAGTGACTGCCTCCATGGGCTGCTGTGTGGCGCTTTCTAAGGCCCTGCCTGCTGCTCCCCACAGCACCTCTTTCTTGGGCTTTCCAGGGCACACTGTCCTCCCACTTCACCTGAAACCTGCTCTGTCCATCCCAAGCTTATTCACTTATGAAGCATCTATGACAAAGGCAGGGGTTTTTTCTCCAGAGAGCCACTGACAAATTGCTCACGACTGAGCATGTACAAGAGAGCTTAGTTTGAATATAGAAGATATTGGGAAGTCTTCCTTTCATTCTTCTAGTAGCCCACTATTAATAATGAAACAAATAAAAGCCTTGAAAGCATTGGCTACGACTTGGCTTATAAAATTAATCTCACATCTCTTCTTTTGGTTTCTATTTACAAAACCCTAAACTGAATATTTTAAAAGTTCAGGGATAGGAAATATGCCATGTATGCTCCTCCCAGTTCATGGCACATCTTTGATTTGGAGATGCTGTCATCCTGGGTTACTCGTATGACTTCAATGTTCATAATACATACTCCCAGCAACTACCTTGAATGGATGAAACCTAATTCTAATCCAAGGTCATGTCCCTATTTTGTAAATGAGAAAGCAGAGGTTCCAGAGAGTTTGAGTGACTGATCATGGTCTCCTGGTAAGTAAGTAGCTAAATGGAATTGGGCCAAAGTCTTTTGATTCCAGATACTTACTTTCCTATTCAGTGATAACTTAAGGCTTCACCAGTCAAAGGCATCACTAATTTGTTAAGAACTTAAAAGTAACCATTGATAGTTGTGCGTGAGGTGCTGTAGTTGGTAGAAGTAGAAAGGCAATGTAACAGACTTACTTCTAGAAGGGCAGCGTGTGTGTGTGTGATGCAAGGCGCATTTGCAGTGTGGAATGCCATGGAATACCAGAGAACCTAGGAAGGTACAGCTGAACCAGCCAAGGGCAGTCTGAGGCCCCCTCGTGTCTCTCATCAGAGAAGCAAACGCTTGAATGATTCTGATGATTGGGAACTTCTGATGATTGGGACCATTCAGTTGAGTCGTCTGATGTGACAGTGATCAGATGAGCTTTTTTTTTTTACCAAATGCCTTGAATGAAAGACAAATCACAGATGCACAATATAATTTAGTCATATTTCATTCAGCAAGGTCATGGGAAAATAGCTGGAACACAAACCCTTAGGACTTGTCATGACATTGTCCAGAGCCTGGCCTCACGTGACCACAGATAGAGGGTTAATGGACAAGAGAGTCAGACCACAGCACCAAAGCTAGCACTTCTCATTTCTTTGCAATATCCCCACCCTCCCAATACCGACACATTTCATGTTACAACATCCTGTAGAAATACATTTTAATTCTGATCCCTTTACCCAAAGAGTTTTGGATCTCTAATAAAGAGAAAACAAAATCCCAGTAATTACGCAAGCAACCTGCTTCACCACATGGGAGGCATTTATCTATAGCTGTGGCCAAGTCTTAGCTTTTCCCCATAGATGCCCTGGTCATCAGAACACTTGTGTAAGTGTTTATTAAAGAGAAGCAACAGATTAATGCAAAATAAAGAGATAACCTTCCCTGCTTGTGGTACCCAGGCCATTATTGGGAATGTTCTAGAGAGAAGCTAGCAATTACTGTCTACAAAATGCCAGGCATGGTTCTGAGCATTTCATATGTACAAGCTCATTTCATTTTGCAGCCACCCATTTATAAAGTGATGATTAATACCATTTTTAGTTGAACATACCAAGGCACAGAGAGGTTTAAATGACTTGCTCGAAGTCTAATGGTGTCACAATTAGATTCCATGCAGTTGGCTCCAGCCTGTGCCTTGGATCACTGTGCTGAGCATACCCCCAATGTCCTAGGCAGTGTCCTACACTGTGGGCGGTTTGAATAAGATGACATCTAAGATTCTACAAATCCACTGCTTGAAGAAAATGGGAATGGTATCTAACTTCTGACCATGAGATCTTAAGTCATGGCCTGATGCCTCAGGGTGACGAAATCAGATAGAATCACTGAATCTTTGATGATACGGATTTGGATGCAATATCAGATACCAATTGTCCAGACCTAGCATTATATAGATGCAGAAATGGAAGCAGAGAAGAATGAAATGACGGCCCAAAGTCTTAAGTAATAAGTCTGCGAGAAGCTAAGTTTTTGGACTCCACCTCTCAGTGTTGTTTTCCACTATATCAAGCTGCTACTTTCCCATAAGACCTAAAAAGCAATGGAATGGGCATTTGATTGGAACCTGGAACACATATATAATACATGATAAGATTACATTTAATAGAAAAAAGAATCTTTAGGTAGATGAGATCTTGCTAACATCAAAGAAACGATCTGGACCAACGTCTACAAGCAAGCTTGCCTTCATATAGCATTAGAATACCTATATTCAATTAAACAAATCCATTTCTGAGATTAAGAGGACTCATCCTTCTTATCTAGTAAAAATGGAAGAGGCTGGCAATTTTTTCGATATTTGAAAAAGAAAGGACCTGCAGTGCAATAAGTTTTAATATTACTGGTTTCACAACACCAAACAAAATTGAGGGCCCAAGTACGTCATGTGAAAAGAAAAAGTAGTCAGGGTCCACTAAAGCCAAGTCTACTTCATGGTTTTGTAACCTCAAATCACACCCTGCCCCAGCGAGCTGCGAGAGAGGTGCGTTGTCACACCTATCAGAGCCTGGGAGCAGCTGTTTTCCAACCCAGTTCCCCCTGGGGACAGAGAGAGCTCAAAGTGCCAAAGCCATATATTAAGCAATTTTAGTTTCTCAGCCCCACCTTTACAAGTGTTGATGTCATGGGCAAACAGCCATAAAAGAAGTGGCAGGCATGGAAGAAAACAGAACCAGAAACAAGAGATGGCAGAATATACACGTGCTGAGAAATAATTCCTATATCGACCTCGTGTAAGTGCTCTGAGCACTACTAACATGATTGCAAAAATAATGAAGATTTTTTCCCCCTTCTGGAATGATTTTATCATTGGGCTGACAGGTGTTTTTTCGCTATGCCTGTGCTCCCTCTGCACTTGCCCAGAGGGAGGAAATCAGTCACTGTTGGGCATCTGTGACTTAGCTGTTGAGTCATAAAACAAAGCATGCACTTAAGAACTGGAGCATTTAGATCCAAGTAGAGAAAAGGACAATTGTCATAGGAGAAAGGGTGCCCAGAGAGCATAAAACAGCTTCCTGCACTGTACAAGAGACATCGGAAAAGGCGGCAAAGTGCCAAGTTCTATTGATATTATGCTTTTACAACTTATATTCTTTATTAAGTAGAATTTTTGAGACCATGAATGTGAGCAGTGACTTAGCTTACTGTTTTACAATATATCTGTAAAGTGGATATTATATAGCTACAATTAAATGAGTGATCAGCCAATTCTTTCATTTTTCAATTGCTTTATTCTGGTATTTGTTTAGAAACAAAACTAGTTTCATGGTGGGCAAAAACCTCAAGTTAAATTTCCCCCTGAGAAAATCTATAATTTCTCATCAAGTTCATTGCAAGCAATGTTTGATAGTTAATTTGACTAAGGACATTTACATGAGAGAAATTGCATTTACATGGAGAAATTACCAAAATCAAATCTTCTAACTTGTCTTCTAGCTCCAGGTAGGTTTATCTAGTCAACTCTTTTATTGGAAAGGGAGAATTCACTTGAATAGTTAACTGGGCAATATAAATTTAAGTAGATAGATTAAGTGGATGAAACAAGTGTTTTTTGCCCTGGGAAAATTTAGTGTTTAGTAATACTATGCCACAGAACCAATGATGGATTGGCTGCATATGCTCAACCAATTTCTCTTCTCTAAGATCTCAGACAGGGTTCAACATTCAATTATTATTGTTACCTTGAAAGTTTTCTTTTCTTGATTTTCCTCTTCTTAATTCCTTCAAGCTACCCACTGTTATGGTAACTCATCAATTAAACCAGAATTATGAGGTCATAAAGAGGAAGTCATGTAGAGTTAAAAAGTAAAAAAGGCTCAGTGGGAACAGCTAAGTACTGTCTTCTGGCCTTGTATTAGAAAACAAGAGAAAAGAGTTGATTTTCAAATCAATTACCAACATACAGTCTTGACAATTATAGACAGAACCCAATATTCATTTTGCCTGAGAACTGCAAGGGAAGGTCAATTTGGAAGTCTTATTGCAAATGCATTTTGTAGTCTCCTCCCCTTTTATTCACATTCATGAATGTGATGTGTATGCTTGATAAGTGACATTTTATCTAGTATGGTGACGATCTAGTCTGTGCCCATTCGATGACAAGAAAATGTGTTTCCAATTCTGCAACAAAATCACCTCTTGCTTCTCTTAGCCAAGACTTCACCTTCTGAGAATGGTTAGCTTAGCCTGTCCTTCAGAGTTCTCCTGAAGCTCCTTTCCCTAAGCAGTGAGGCATCCTACACCTTGAACCTTTAAAGTGGTGAAAGAAATAGCAGTGGTTTGCCATAGCTGAAAACTTCCTACTAAAAGGCGTCAGCCCTGCTCTGTAGAGGTAGCTTAACTCTTAAGAATATGGTAGGAACATTCAGCAGTATTTGCAGCCTAAATTCATCTTTGTTCCTCATACTCAACATTCTAGCTGTGACTTTGGTTGTATCTTTCTTGTCTGTACTTCTCCACTATTGAGCACAGCTGTCTTCATATTTCATAGGTAGGAAGATAAGAATATTTGGATTTCCATATAGTTTCTTTTAATATTCCTTAGGACAAAAGATTAATTTCAGAATCTGATATTGTAAAGGCAGGCAGGCAAGAGTTCTTGCCTGCCATGCCAGAGAGCCAGGCTTGATTCCTGGTGCCTGCCCAGGCCAAAAAAAAAAAAAGAATTGGGTTATATGCATGCAAAGTGGGGTTGCAAAGCCATGACCCAAAAAAGGAGCATTTGACACTTGTAAATAGCATGCAAAGAGTCAGGGAGGTAGAAAAAGGGCGGCAATGATGTGAACTTTCGCTATGCAGATTATTAGCAAGTTTCAGACTGCATATTTTAACAAGTCTAAACAAATGTCCTTGCCATAATATAAGTCATCAAATACAGATTATTTCTTGGTTTTGTTGGACTGAAAAATCTGACTTTCTTATTCACTCTCCAGCAAGGTGTTCACCGTAGTTCCACTACAAACCCATCTCTGAAAAGCTAGCCCATGAAACTAAACAGGGCTCCAAATAGGAATCTAAAATATTTCTGAAAGTTCTGTCTGGTACCTTTAAGACTGTTCTCAGCAACTTGCCTTCAACTCAAGAGGTATGCAGGGATGACAGGTAAGGGAAGGGACAGGAGACTAAGCATACAGCCAAGTGCATGACCCCTCACTAGGGACCTATGGTTTCACAACTTCCTAGAGTCTGAGATTATAAATTTAGGTGTAGTAAAATGAGTTGTTCATCAGGAAAAGATTGTTGTAGATAAATGGTATGTTGCATCTTCTGGCTCTGACCAAGAAGGACCACAGGAGCCATACATGATCAGTTCTGGTTTTGGACTTCAGCTTCCAGGTCATTGCTGGTAAAAGTGAGGACAGTACTGCTCTAACAGGAGCCCACCTGCATCCAGACAGGCCTGTGTAGACTCCATCTCTGGGGCACACTGGACGGGTCTGGTCCTCCTAGTTAAAGGCAAAACTGGCTTTTGAAAAACTAAAATTCAGGAAATGCATCTTAAATAAATAGTTTTGGACTGACTAAAAGAATAAAGATATGAATAAAAATGCCATTTTTCTCAAATATGTGTTAGACTTGAAACTGGCTTCTGTTTGCTCTAATTTCAATTCTGTATTTATTTAAACTGACAATGTTGATTATTCTTAGCCACAAAAGCACTTTTCTAGATGTTTCTTGAAGTAGCAATCATAGTAGTTCAATAATTACAATACTTGCCTATCCTAGATGAATTGAGACTTTAATCTTTCAATCATATATTTTACTTTTCATTAGTCAAAATTATTTACTTTTTGCCTTTGCTGTCAACAGGTTCATCGAACCCAAGGTAGGAAGACATCTTAGAAACCATCTCAGATGTTTTAAAAATGACTCTGGTAGGATAATCTCTATCACATATTTCTAAATTAGCCCTTCCATTATGTCTGACCTAAAGCCTTCCTCTGTTTCTATTAAAGGAGAGTCTGTATTACTGTTTCCAGAACTTAGAATTCTGCCATCAAGAAATGTAAACCCCAGTGGCACCCAGAGCCAACTGCAGGGTCCTCAAGCAGCTATCACTCAAGGGGTCAATAGTCAACAGGGATGCAAACAGACATTTGCACACCAATGTTCATAGCAGCATTATTCACAATTACCAAAAGATGGAAACAACCCAAGTGTCTGTCAACAGACGAGTGGATCAACAAAATGTGGTATGTACATACGATGAAACATTAACCAACAGTTCAGATGGAGTGAAGTCCTAAAGGATACAACAAACATGGATGAATCTTAAGGACATTATGTTGAGTCAAATAAGTCAGACACAGAAAGACATATATTATATGATCTCACTAATATGAACTACTTATAATAAATAAGCCCATAGAGCTAAAATCTAAAATATAGATTACCAGAAGATAGAGAATTTGTGTGCAGAATTTTTAACCAGGTTGGATTTGAATGTTTGGAAATGGATAGAGGTGATGGAAAACTCTGTGGCGCCATTACTGGCCCTTTCCCCCATTCCCTCGCCAGTTTGGTGTGGAACTGGCCCATATTCCCAGTGCAGGTCCCTGGTCCCAGTTCTGGAGGGAGCAGAGTAACCCTCGTGCTGTACCAAGGCGCATGAATGTCTGTGCCAGTCTGTCTGGTGGCAGGCTGAGGGACTGAACTCACTGTCCCAGCACTCACCCTGTATAAACAGGCAGCTCACAGAGCTCTTCCACAGAACGCTGGAGGAGAACAGCTGCCTGGGGCAAAGGATCTCAAGTTGTGGGTCATACAGTGTTGTGCCTGGGATCATGAGGAAATACTAGGAGAGAAGGAAACACTAGGAGTGTGAATGGAAGAATTCTTAGGGCCATAAACTCATGCCAAGACAAGATGTATGCTCAGAAAACAAAAACAAAAAACAGAAAAGCCTATGCTTCAATCTTGTGCAGTTCTCTAAATTCATTGTTAGGACGGCCAAACTCTGAAGGAGGGAACTTGCACAGGCTGTGCTGCAAAGATTGAGGAAAGTGGTTTCTCCAACCCCACCACCTGACTTTTGTTTTTACCTCCTGGCATTCAAGAAAATCTCAGTCATAATGCTACTTGTATACAAGCTTCAGGAACAGACACTTAAGCATCTAAATTCCAGAAATAAAACATTAAAATATCAGAATGTCATGGGTACAAACGAAAGATTACAAAACATAAAAACAAACAGGAAATGCTGGTCCTTGCAAAGAAAGAGGATAAAGTACTATAAATCATCAGAGTAAGAAAGACCTGAGACATACCACACAAAGGCTTTCAAAAAATGGTAAATATGCTCAAAAAGGAAAATGTGAACAAAGAACTAAAGGAAATAAGAAAAATGTAGATGAACAAAAGGAGAACAGCAATAAAAATGTAGAAATCATGAAAAAGAACCAAACAGAGTTGAAGATTACAGTAACAGAAATAGAAACAAAATTCTCTAGAGCATTCAACAACAGATTGAAGCTGGCAGAAGAAAGAATCAATGAACTCAAAGATTTGTCAAATGCCAAAGATAAAGAGAGAATTCTGAAGGCCACAAGAGAGAAGCAATGTACTATGTACAAGGGAGACTCAATGAGACTAAATGCTGATTTCTCTTCAGAAACCATGGAGGCAAGAAGGCAGTGGGATGACATCTTTGAAGTGCTTCATGGAAAAAAATTCCCTATATCTGGCAAAACTGTCTTTCAAAAATGAGAGATTGATTCAGACATTCCAGAATAAACAAAAGCTGAGGGAATTCATCACATCTAGACCAGCCCTACAAGAAATGCTACGGGGAATTTTTCAGGTTGAAAGGAAAGGACACTAGAGAATAGATCAAAGCCACATGGAGAAATAAAGATCTCCAGTAGAGATAAAACAACATGAGTAAATATAAATGCCAGTACTATTGTACTTGTGGTTTGTAACTCCGCTTTTTACTTCATATTTCTGACATGCACATCTGTGGGGTTGACTGAAAGGGTGTCCATGGATGAGAGTCAGATGCTGGCCACAGAGATAGCATGAGTGTCTGCTTGTCCATGAGATGGTGGGAATGCATGAGCGTGCGCTGGGGACGTGAGGAAGGCTGCAACTCCAGCAGGTCACACAGCGCTCCCTTTCCATGGGAGCTCGTTCTGTATGCCATTTCTTTATTGGTTGCCAATTTCAACTTTGAAAAGAAAAAAATCAGTTGGAACAAAGGAATCTTAGGTTTGGAAAATCATAAATGTGGGATGACAGGGTAGTTAAAGCATTTGTGAAGTAGATCAGCTTCCTTTCTTAGAATAAATATGCAGCATCAAACTGCACCATCCACTCAAAGCTTTAACACGCTTTTCCTCTCTGACTTGGAAACAAACACCTTGGTTCTGACTCTGTTTTGCCACCCACGATTCCCTTGCAACTCCATGCAGGTCACAACAGCTAAGGAAAATTCCCATACCACCTTTCACACTCATTGAATTGTTCTAAACTATTTCAATGACCTTCATAAGCTTCAAGGAAATATAGCAGGAAAATTGTAACTCCTGTTCCCAACTCTATAAACAAAAGAGTAATCTGAGGCAAGTGTCTGGATGTTCACTTCTCCAAATGCCAAATGGAATTTTTTAACCTCCTTAGGGTTTACATATGGATTAATTAAGTCTTGCTGATTAAACTTTTTGAGCCTTAAATGTTCAAAGTGGAGTAGGGAACTAAGGCAATGAAAGCTTTTTTAAGCTTTAAAATTGTAGTTTATTTTTCTTATTTTAAAAGCAATCCAAGATGTAAAAAAAAAAGGCAACTCATGCTTCTTAAGTGCTTCAAATCCCTTGATAATCCCTGTGTGTACTTAATACACACACATTCAGCAGAGAAAAGGAAACTTGCCATTTCTGGGGTATCAAATCTCAAGGATCTTTGCTGGCTATTTCTCTTTCATAGCAGAGAAAAGGTATTCCAATTATGGAAACAAGGAATCTTGGTCTGTCATCTGAAAAGGCTTAATGTGGAATATATTTCCTAGCCAGTCTTTAATCATTGTGATTATTTTCTCCATCCAACACACAGGTGCATACCCTTAAGGAGAGAAAACATTGTGTCTTGTTCCTTCTCTATTACTTTTCTGAACACTAATCTTTATTTTTTGATGGGACTTTTGTTGCTGTCTTCTATAATAAGAATAAATGGGCAATCCCCCATGAATATTGGAAAAAGATTTCTACTAGAAGTGATATTTCTGTCAACTTGAGAAAGTCAAGTGGGCATATCAACAAGGGTTGAACATATTTACTGGACTGATACTAATTTTCTAAGCAATAATCTATTGAGAAACTTTTTAGCCTGAGAATTTTGAAATCATGTTTTTCTAATCATGTTAAACTTTCCAAAGCAGATAAAATTTTAACAGAGAATCCCATCAATTAGGAAGATCTCAATTTCTGAGATTCTTAATAATGTAGCTCAATTCAACAAATATTTACTAGGTGTGCACTGTGTGCCAGGCTCTGAGCCAGAAATGGAGAATACGTGTAAGGCATAATCCTTCCCCATTGGAAGATCTGATCTTGTGATATGTAATAAAGTTTCAATATAATGCTCTTAACAGGGTGTATATGGGGTCCTCTGAGGGCACAGATCAGGACCCTGAGCCTTGCCTAGAGGTTCAAGGGAGGTTTCCTAGAAGAGATGTCAACTGAGCTGAGTCTTGAAACGTGAATCAGAGTTAGGTTAGGCAGAAAGGGTGCAGGGGAGAGGTCATTCCAGCACCCCAAAGACTGAGATCAATAGACAGCATTGTATATAGGCAACCACAGGCCATTTCTTATTTCTAGAGGCCAAGTGCAAAGTATAGACATACAAAGTGGGAGTGGGGGTGGGGAATAGAGGCTGAGCCGTGGATGATCTTTTGCATAGTTCTGTGAAGTTTAAGCCTTATCGTGTAGGGAATGGAAAAATTTTAGGCTTGAACAGATGCATACTATAGATAGATCACTCAGGAGATATGAGGTGGGTAGAATTTTAAGGGAGAATGTTAAATAGAGGGATTTTAATTATGAAAGCATTTCAATGGACCAATGAATGAAAGAGATAGTGGAGTAAGACAACAATATTTAGGAAGGAAAACTGAACTTGAGTGATTAGCTGGTATGTTTGGTTAATGGGGTTTGGTGTGAAAAAAAGAAAGTACTGGATTTCATAATGCAGTGATTCTCAAACTTTCATGGC
The DNA here is from genome assembly GCF_023851605.1 of Tamandua tetradactyla. Lineage (NCBI taxonomy): Eukaryota > Metazoa > Chordata > Mammalia > Pilosa > Myrmecophagidae > Tamandua > Tamandua tetradactyla. The sequence continues at coordinate 6,237,171 of NC_135346.1, read as the reverse complement.
CTTCCAAGCTTCAGTGTATGTAAGAATTTCCTAGCGAGTGTGTTAAAAATGTGAATCCAGACTGTTACTCAAGAAGACAGATTGATTTAGGAGACACTCTTTCGATACCAGTCACATGGTAATTCTGAAAAATACATTAGAAATCTAAAATCATACATAAAAAATTCCAAAGTAGGAAAGCAAAATATCTGGCTAATAAAAATGCAATGGGAACTCAAAGCAAGCCATTGTGAATAGGAGTAGAAATGAAGCAGCCTACAGGGCCATCGTAACCAGACGTAGACTTCAAGGTTATAACTGTTATGGGCAGACAGGAATGGGAGACAAATCTTACAGACCTCGTGTTTGGCAAGGAGCTGGTACAGGGCTGTTTATTCCCCGCATGTAACCCAGTATAAGGATAGGCTTTTCAGTTTGGGATAAGGGCCTAAAATGTTCCATCCTCCAACTCAGGACTTTGCAGCAATGAAGGAAATGGTGGAAAAGAAACATTTTGAAGAAATTTGAATCCCAAAATTCCATGTACACAGTGCAATGGTTCTGATTCTCACTTTCCCTGTGATTCAAAAATCATGAGCCAAAAAAAATTCAAAAATTGGTACAGAAATAGTGAAACATGAAAGGTTCCAGGAAAGGCAAACTTGGAGCTGTGCAATAGGAGTACCCATGGAAAACAGTACCCCCTGAAGATAAGCCCACAGACTAAAATTACAAAACCCAAAAGTTCACCTACTACCATGACAGAGAGGGAATCAGCATATATAGCAAATAGGAAAATGTATCATGAGGAATGAGTAATAATACAGGAATTTGAGATGGTCTTTAATATTCAAAAATATTTTTTAAAATCCCTAGGACAAAAATAAGACATTATGGAAAAAAGAAAAGGCATGAAAAGGAATCAATGAAAACAATTAAAAATGAAAACTGTGATCACTGAAAAATATGTTAAATTGTAGAATAGATATAGCAGATAAGAGAATTAGTAACTTGGTAGATGATGTAGGAAAAGTCATGAGAACCCACAGGAATGGACATATGGAATATATGGAAGAATATTTAAGAGACATGAAGTAGGGAGGGAAATCTTCGATATAAATATAACCTACTTTCCAGGCAGAAAGAAGAAAGAATAGGGGAGAAGATTTATTTGAGGGGGAAATGGAGGAGCATTTTTCAGAAATGAAGAAAAACATGATTCCTTAGATTTAAATATCACATTGAGTTCTAACAGGAAAAATTTTAAGTGGACAGATTGGGTCCTACCTAAAGAATGACTCATCTGATCTGAGTTGGAGCTCAAGTACCTGAGTTTTGAATAACCTCCCCGAGTGATTTTCATGCACAGCCAGATTTGAGAATGAAAGGATTTGTTCTCAGACATTAGAACACCTAAGAATCACTCGGAGACTAATTTAAAATGCAAATTTCTGTGTCTGATCACAGAGACCTTAGAGTGGGAAGACCCTCCAAGGAGAGTGAGTTAAATATGAACAATTAAACACCTCTTCTGCAATAAGCAAAGGTAAGCAGAATGTTAGAGCTGATTCTATGGATTTAGAGTTTTCTCCTATAAATATATCAGGCACAAAATAGTGCAGCTATTTCTCCTGAGGTGGTTGATCCTTCTTCATCTTAAGGAAAAAAGTATATGGGGCTTTAGTAGTCATGAAAATATGAACTCCATGAGGACAGTTGGATTAAGAACAGACAAGAGCTCCAGGCAGAGGGTCCCGGTTCATTTCCTCATTTGGTACATGTACACTGAGCACAATTTTTTCATGGCAGTACTTTTACAAGCATATAAAAATTGTCAACAGATTTGAGGTCCTTGACTATGACTCTATGTGGCTTTATTTTACTGTTTTGAAATATTAACTGTCTCCTTTATTTGAGTGCCTCTTCAAATCCTAGATTTTACTCTTTCTTCTATTCTTCCTGTTTTAGATTGTCTTCTGTGAGTTTGTAGAGCAACTCCTGCTCTCTGTGTCCTCAGTAGGTTGGCCCCAGCAGGCAAATACCCCATTCAGAGACATGTAATATATTACCCATTTACCACATACGTATTGAACAACTCCAGGGGATCCTGGGGTGAGTGAGACAATCATAGTCTCTACTTTTATAATGTTGAGAGTCTAGTTATGGGAACAGACTTGAAACAATCACACACAAGTCAGTTGCTGACTGTGGTAAGTTTTGTGGAGTCACACGTGAGACTCTGAGAGCTTGTATGTAAGAGTTGTGACCTCGTTAAGGAAGTTAGAAAGACTTTTCTCAGGAAGTCACACTTGACAAATATCTGAAAGATAAAGGGACATTAATTAGGTAAAGCAATGAGAAAAGAACATCAAGGAAGAAGGAATACCATGCGTAAACGCCTTACGATGGAAAGAAGAGTCACAAGTACAAGAGTCTTGAAAAAATACAGTGGGTCTCTATTAGAGAGAATAAGATAAACAGGAGTTTGGTGGGTGATGTTATAAGCAGTGCTGAGTAATTCTGAGATGCTGTGCTCAAGATGTATAACCTGGTATTTCCCTGGAACTGTGGTTATCTGTCTGACGCCTGAGACTCAGAGTTGGAATCTCTGCAGCTCTGAGAGTCAGCACTATCCATACAACAATTGTTAAAGAAGCTGAAAAAGAGATCACACCTCAATTAGAGATACAAACGAGGCCAATCTGCTTGGGACTAAAGTAAATCAGAAAATAGGGTAAAGGATGATAGTGTCTGAATTCTAAAACTTCACTTTCTATGTGAGACCATAAGAAGAGATGTTTATTTTATCCAAAATTTAAATTTCCTCTAGCACACAATTTAACATACCCTGTCTGTGCAGTTCACTTAAACAACCTAAAAACATGGAGCCTAGAATAATGAATGAGATCTTGTAATTCTGAATAGGTAATGTAATACTCTGATACATTCTTGAGTATGTAAGGCAAACAATGATAAAAGTATTTGCAAAGTTCCTGGAAAACTGGAGGAAAAAAAATGTGGGTCTATTAAACTTCCCCACCTGGGAAATTCCTGATAACTCTCTCAAGCGTTAGGAACTCCCAAATTAATAGGCCAAATCCTCCATCCTGAGGCTTGCTTATGTGCAATTTCTGTAATGGGGAAGCTAAGTCTACCTATAATTATGCCTAAAAGTCATTTCCAGAGAACATCATTTTTTGCTCAGATGTGGCCTCTTTCTCTAAGCCCAACTTTTGCAAATAAACTCATTACCCTCCCTGCTACATGGGACATCACTTCCATGGGTGTAAGTCTCCCTGGCAATTGGGATATGACTCCTAGGGATGAGCCTGTCTCTGGCATCATGAATGAAGGTATATTATGATAGAAATTGCCAGGGGAGATAACATAGAATGAAAAGAGAAGACAACACAGTACTGAGCTTTGAAGAACTCAAACATTTAATGATATGATAAAGAGGATGAAATTGCCAAGCAAAAGAATGAATGGAGGGCTGGGGGGAAATCAGAGTAGCTTTGTGGCATGGAACCCAAAAGGAAGAGAATGTTTCTACAAGGAGAGTGAGATTGACAGTGCTGTATGCTGCTAAGAGGTCAAATACAAAGAATGTTAAAATATTGATAGGGCTTAAAGATAAGAAGGCCATGTTGCCTTTGGGGCAGCTACAAATGGAATCCAGGAAAGAGTGGGCTGAAAAGTGAGTAGGATTTAAATGAACAAGCAGATGTTACCTCTGGAAGCACATGCAGTACTTGGATACAATGGGTGTCTCTGGGAGGGACTGAGAGACTGAGGGAATAGTTGGGAGAGAGAATTTTCACTTCATATGCCTTTCACGCTTTGATCATTGTGCACAGTGAATGTAATATCTATTAAAATTGTGAGATATACATTTAGGTTTCCTATTTTGGCTATTAGGAATAAAGTTGCTATGACATGTTCATAAGAGTAATATTGTAAATTTTAGGTAGTGTTAGTATATGCTTAACTTTATAAGAAACAGCCAAACGATTCTTCAAAAATATTTGCATTATTTTATATTCACACCAGCAATACATGAGAAATCTAGTTGTTCCACAAATGTCCTTGTGAACACTTAGTATTGTTACACATTAATTTTAGCCATTCTAGTGGATATATAGTGCCATTTCATTTCATTTGATTTGCATTTCCCCGTTGACTTCTGATGTTGAGCATCATTGCATATGCTCATTGGCCATTTGAATATTTTCTTTTGTCAATTGACTACTCAAATTTTTCCCATTTTTTAAATTGGGATTTTTGTCTCATTGAGTTGTAAATAATCAGGAAATTATTTATATATTCTGGATACAAAACTGTGATTATGTATTTGTACTATGGATATTTTCTTCCAGTCTTTGGCATGCCTTTTCATGTTCTTAATGTCCTTCAAAGAAAAGTAGTTTTTAATTTTGATGAAACCCCATTAATCATTTTTTTGTCTTTGAAGGTTAGTGCTTTTTTATGTCCTAAGAAATATTTGCCTACTGCCTGTACTCTGGGAGTGGGTATTATGCATAACGTGTTTTTTAATGTAGGAAAAATATACTAGCAATCAATCTCTTCTATAAGATTGGGTGCCTGAGAAGTCATTTTTTAATATGACATGTTATGATATATTCTTGCTCCTAAAGAAATGAGAAGCAGACTTATCTACATGCACTCATGCATAGCATTCTCAAAAAATATTTTTATTGAGCAAAAACCGCACACATACATTTCAATCATAATATATAATCAGTGGCTCACAATATCATCACATAGTTGTGTATTTTTCAACGTGATCACTTTTAAAACATTTGCAGCACTCCAGAAAAAGACATAAAAAGAAAAAAAAAAGAGCTCATACATCCCATACACCTTACCCTTCCCTCTCATTGACCTGCAGTATTTCAATCTATCCAATTTTTACCCCTTATCTCCCCCTATTATTTATTTATTTTTTGTTCTTCTTATTTTTTTACTCATCTGTCCATACCCTCGATAAAAGGAGCATCAGACACAAGGTTTTCATAATCACACAGTCACATTGTAAAAATTATGTAGCTATACAGTCTTCTTCAAGAATCAAGGTTACTTGGGGGTACAAATGAAATCAGAAAGAAGGATAGATGAGAAAGACTGAGATGGTATAATCTAGGAATGCCTAGAGTATATAATGATAGTGTAAATGTACAAATTAAAAAATGTTTTTGCATGAGGAAGAACAAAGAAATGTCAATACTGCAGGGTGTTGAAAATAGATGGTAATTAATATTTTAAAACTTTAATGTATGTGTGAGACTAAAGCAAAAAATGCTTATTTAATACAAAATTTATATTTTGACTAGTGCATTTCCTAATATAACTTATGTGGACAGCTTAATTGAACACCATAATACTTGGAACCATAAGTAGGGTATGAGATTTTGTAGGTTTGTCCAGAGTGATGCCCCGATAAATCCCAGAGTGATCTGAACAGTGAATAAAAATGTATTTGCAAAGTACCCTTCAGGGAATGGTGAGAAAGGGGGAAAACAACCAAAGCAATAGGCTGAGCCTCCAATCTTGAAGTTTGTTCATAAGAAACTTAACCCCACAAAGGATAGGTCAAGCCTACTTAAAATTAGGCTTTAGAGTCACCCCCAAGAGAACCTCTTTTTTTGCTCAGATGTGGCCTCTCTCTCCAGCCAACACAACAAGCAAACTCACCACCCTCCTCCTGTCTACATGCGACATGACTCCCAGGGGTGTGGACCTTCCTGGCAATGTGGGACAGAAATTCTAGAATGAGCTGAGACTCAGCATCAAGGGATAGAGAAAACCTTCTTGACCAAAAGGGGGAAGAGAGAAATGAGACAAAGTTTCAATGGCTGAGAGATTCCAAACAGAGTCCAGAGGTTATCCTGGAGGTTATTCTTATGCATTAAGTAGATATCACCTTGTTATTCAAGATGTAATGGAGAGGCTTGAGGGAACTGCCTGAAAATGTAGCGCTTTGTTCCAGTAGCCATGTTTCTTGATGATGATTGTATAATGATATAGCTGTGTGATTGTGCAAACCTTGTGTCTGATGCTCCTTTTATCTACCTTGTCAACAGACTAGTAGAACATATGGAATAAAGGTAAATAATAGGGGGAACAAATGTTAAAATAAATTTAGTTTGAAAAGCTAGTGATCAATGAAAGGGAGGGATAAGGGATATGGTATGTATAATTTTTTTTTCTGTTTTCGTTTTATTTCTTTTTCTGTTGTCTTTTTATTTCTTTTTCTGAATTGATGCAAATGTTCTAAGAAATGATCATGATGATGAATATGCAACTATGTGATGATATTGTGAATTACTGATTATATATGTAGAACGGAATGATCACATGTTAAGAATGTTTGTGTTTCTTTCTTGTCATTTTTTTAAATTTAAAAATTAATAAAAAAATTTTTAAAAAGGAAACATATGTAATAATAAAGAAGAAAAAAAAATTAGGTCTAAGAGTCACCCCCGAGAGAACCTCTTTTGTTGCTCAGATGTGGCCTCTCTCTCTCAGCCAACACAACAAGCAAACTCACTGCCCTCCCCCTCTCTATGTGGGACATGACTCCCATGGATGTGGACCTTCCTGGCAACGTGGGACAGAAATTCTGGAATGAGCTGGGACTCAGCATCAAGGGATTCAGAAAACCTTCTTGACCAAAAGGGGGAAGAGTGAAATGGGACAAAATAAAGTTTCAATGGTTGAGAGATTCCAAACAGAGTCGAGAGATTATCCTGGAGGTTATTCTTACACATTAAATAGATAACACCTGTTTAGTTAAGGTGTAATGGAGAGGCTGGAGGGAACTGCCTGAAAATGTAGAGCTGTGTCCAGTAGCCATGCTTCTTGAAGATGATTGCATAATGATAGAGCTTTCAGAATGTGACTGTGTGGTTGTGAAAACCTTGTGCCTGATGCTCCTTTTATCTACCTTATCAATAGATGAGTAGAACATGTGGATTAAAAATTAGTAAATAATAGGGGGAATAAATGTTAAAATAAATTTAGTAGATTGAAATGCTAGTGATCAATGAAAGGGAGGGGTAAGGGGTATAGTATGTATGATTTTTTTTCTGTTTTCTTTTTATGTCTTTTTATGAATCGATGCACATGTTCTAAGAAATGATCATGATCATGAATATACAACTGTGTGATTTTGTGAGTTATTGATTATATAACAAGAATGGAATGATCATACGGTAAAAATGTTTATGTCTGTATGTGGTTATGTTTCATAAAAAATGATTATAGTGAAGAATACACAACTATGCCATGATATTGTGAGCCATTGATTGTATACCATGTATGGATGGTATGTTTGTGAAGATTTGTCAATAAAAATATTTTTTTAAAAAATCAAGGTTACTGGAACACAGTTCAACAATTTCTGGTACTTCCCTCTAGCCACTCTAATACACCAATAAACTAAAAAGGGATATCTATATAAGGCTTAAGAATAACCTTCAGGATAACCTCTCAACTCTGAAATCTCTCAGCCACTGAGACTTTTGGTCTTACTTCTCTTTTCCCCCTTTTAGTCAAGAAGCCTTTCTCAGTCCCATGATGCCAGGTCCTGACTCATCCCCAGGAGTCAGGTGCCACATTGTCCCAGAGAGTTACGCTCTTGGGAGCCATGTCCCTATGTAGGGGGGAGGACAGTGAGTTCACCTCCTGGCTTCAGCTAGAGGGAGAGGTCACATCTGAGCAACAAAAGAGATTCTCTGGGGGTGACTCTTAGGCATAATTATCAATAGGCTTAGCTTCTCCTTGGCAGGAATAAGCTTCATGGGGGTGAGCCCCAAGATTGAGGTCTCAGTCGATTGAATAGGTTGTTTCTGTTGCTTGTGAGAATATCAGGAATTCCCCAAATAGGGAAGTTTAATATTTCTTCCTTTCTCCCCAGTACCCCAAGGGGCCTTTGAAAATACTTTTTTATTCTCTGCCCAATTTACTCTGGCATATATTGGGTCATCACACTAACCTGTACAAACCAACAAGATCTCATTCCTTATTCAAGGTTCCATGTAATTATGGTGTTCAAATAAACTGACCATACGAGTTAAATTAGATAATGTGCTACCCAGAATATAAATTTCATCCATAACATTTTGAGTGCACAGTAATAATTATTGAATTCAGGATTTAGAGAAGGAATCATAAGTGTTCAAGTGTAGTTTCAATGGTTGTCAAGTTTTGAATCATTGTAAAATTGATTTAACATTTTATTACCATGAATATTTACAACCTTCATTAATTGTGTCACACCTCAAACCCATTCTTGGAACACACAGTCCACTGGGACACCAGTTTGCCAGCTCCGAGATAGAATAATTGCTAGAGGGACATGTGGGTTCAAAGCAAGTCATTTTACTTAAATGGGAGTTATAGGATCATTTTTTATTTATATACAAGAAAGAAATGAATAGTTGATATTCTAATAGTCCTGAGATGTTGGGAGAGGATTGGCTTCAAAGCCTGATGAGAGTTGGCCCAGGAAAATATGTAGCTACACCTGTATGTGTGGTGATAGGAAGTTAAAAGAATCCTGCCTAATGGCATTTCTAGGATTATTTTTAGCTCTAAATGATAGAAATACCAGCATCAAATCACTGCTTCTCTTAATCCCCACCCAGTGTTCTTAGTTGTAAACTAAGATCAATTTAAACCACACACACAAAAAAACAATTTTCTATTGGGAAATTTGAAGAACAAGACTGGAAAGAGGTAGGACACAAGAGAAACTTTTCAGCAGCCAAGACAGCAGTCAAACTCCCCACCTAACGAGTCAAGTGAGAACTCTGCTGCTTCCACTGAGCCTCAGGCACCCCAGTTTGCAAAGCAGCACTGGGTGTTGGATGCTTCCACAGCCCCTGTGACTCCTACCTTTGCTGCTTGGGAAAATAGAATTGGCCTCTGCCCCAAAGAATTCTCTCTGTTTTTTCCTGTGATCTTGAACTCCCGATTCATTGTTAATGAAATGTGTATCTCACTGATCATATTTTTTCACCCTAGCAAGGGAGGCTGGAAAATTATCCAGTCTGCTGGTCTTATATGGTGAGCTCTACCTCCCTTGAAGACCCATGTAATGGAGAATGTCCTCATCATAAGAAACGGGTTGAGAATTCTGGGCAGCTAAAAACGTCCATTAAGATAGGTGCCGCAGCCCATGACAAGATGTAGGTACATAGCCCACAGAATTTTTAGAATATTCTTTCCTCTAGTTGGATCCATTTCTGAGCCAAGGTGTTCAGGTAGACAAGCAGAAGTAGATAGATTTCAGTCCTCACTTGCCCCCCTGCTGGACACTCAACCATCCTTCAGCTTCATCATGGCATAACCTACCCAACCATATGCAATGCTCTATACTTGCCCATGATAAGAGGATTAAATGTGGCCAGGAAACTGCATCCACACAAATTGCAGATTCCAATGGCACCACTGATCCCAGACTCCGTAGCTTATAAGGCCTTGTTTCAGTTTGTTAGTGTTGCTAGAAATGAAGTATACCAGAAATGGATGGGCTTTTATAAAGGAAATTAATTAAGTTATGAGTTTACAATTCTAAGGCCATAAAAAGGTTCAAATAAGGCATCCAGAGAAAGATACCTTGACTCAAGGAAGGGCCAATGATGTCTGGGGTTTCTCTGTCAGCTGGGAAGGCACATGGCAATGTCTGCTAGCTTCCTTTCCTGGCTTCTCATTTCACATGCTTTCCTGGGAGTGTTTTCTTCTGCATCTCCAAACATCTCTGTGTCAGAACTGAAGCTTTTTCCAAAATGGTCCCCTCTTAAAGGACTCCTGTGAGTGACCCACCTTGAATGGGAGGAGACACTCTAATCAAATGACCCACCCAATTGTGACCCTTATCACATTTTCAAGGAATCAGCTTATTCAAAAAGATCCCACCCAACAATATCGAATCAGGATTAAAGAACATGGTTTTTCTGGGTGTACATACCAGTTTCAAATAGGCACAGACCTTTATTTTTTACAACCAGCCATAAAGCCATAAATAACTGCTTCCCAGTCAATTGACAGAGGTTATCAGAAAAGGCAGATAAAACTATTTTTTTTTCTTTTGCTGTTATTTTCCAGGCCCTGAAGTACAGCACTCTGGGAAGTATGATAAATGCAAGGGTTCCTGTTTTGACTCAACAATTGAAGAATCTTATCTGAATTTTCTGAGTCCTGTCTTAAGAAATTGTCTTCATAGAGAATTTTTTGTAGCCTGAAACATCCTGGTTCATGGCCATGACTCAGTCTAGGAAACAGGAATGGCTTTAGGAAAGCATATCAGTGGAGAAGGTGAAGATTTGCTTCCCCTCCATGTTCCTTGATGACTGTTCCCGCCCCTCTAGGATCTTCACTCGTCTCCATGTCAGAGGTAGATTACTCATTTAACAATCATTTGATTTTTACAAGCCACCGAAGTCTAAGGCTAAGAGGATGACTAATGATGGAAATTAAGCACCAGTAGGTGGTGGAGGAAGAGTCTCTGAGGGTCAGTAAAATCACTCTCACATCCAAGCAAAGCCAGCTCCTTCCACATTCTGGGTTTTGTGAGGCTGACTGTCTTTCTGAGGTTCTCTAGCTTAGAGATGAGCCAGTACTAGCTGGACCTTTTGAGATTATCTTTGACCACAGTGAGCCCCTCACAAGGAGTCAGGTGCAGTCAACGTCTAGCCCCTGCTGATGATGGGCTGTAGCTGTGGTGTGAGTACCACAGAAGTGAAATTCTAGGTGGAAATTCTGGCTATAAAACTGGAGCAGCCTATGACCTGACAATACCACTATTCAGTATATACCCAGAAGAGCTAAAAGCAGTGATAACAAATAGACATTTGCACACCAATGTTCATAGCAGCATTATTCACAGTTGCCAAAAGATGGAAACAATCCAAGTGCCCATCAATAGACGAGTGGATCAACAAAATGTGGTATATACTTAAATGGATGTATGCAGGAGTAAGACAATGAAGCATATGACAACATGGATGAGCCTTGAGGACATAATGCTGAGTAAAATAAGCCAGACACAAAAGATAGATACTGTATAGTTTTGCTAGTATGATCTTGGTAAAGGTAAACTCAGAGTCTTATAATATAGAATATATGGGGCCTAGAGATACACAGAAGTTAGAGATGGGTGAATGGAGAGCTAATGAGGTTGAACTTAAATGTAAGGAAATGGATAGAAGTGAAGGTAATTCAGTAGTGGGTGTATAAGTAATATTGCCATACTGAAGGTGAACATAATTGGAAGGGGGTGTACAGAGCCATGTATCCCACTGATTAACACTAGAAATAGAAGTAAATTCTTGCGTGAACTACTTCGAAACTATGAATCTCATACAAAGAGTTAATAATAAATAATAGAGAGGTATAGAGGGAAAACTACTATTGCATGCTTTGGTCTATATTTAACAGGAAGCAACAGGGGCAAATAACTGGGGGTAAAGGACAAGAGTTAAAGGGAGATTTGGATTTTCTATTTGGTGAGGATATGTTTATCAGTTATTTTTCTCTTTGAAGCAATGAAATTTTCTAAAAATGAGAGTGTTGATGTACAACAAAGTAAGGATAATGTGAGACACGTATTGTTGTCTTTCAACATTATACATGATGCCCAATGGATGGAGGTGCTGAAGGATAAATTGACTGAGAAGTAAAATGGCAAACTGTGTTGTATACCTGTGGTGGAATATTGTGTGCCTACAGAAAGGAATGAAGTTGTGAGGCATACAACAAGGTGAATGAGTCTTATGGACATTATGTGGTGCAAAACAAACCAGAACAAAAGAGCAAATATTGTATGGTCTCTTTTAGAAAATACTGATAAGAAAATTGGGATCTAAATTGTACGCTCAATTGTACGCTAAATGTTGATTCTAGATTTTGAGAAGCTGTGTTATATATGTATGACCTGGTATCTCCCTGGAACTTTGGCTACCTGTATGACGCCTAAGACTTAGAATTGGAGCTCTGTAGCTCTTAAAGTCAGCATTGCTACATACAACAACTGTTGAATAAAACAAAAGAGATTAGGCTTCAATTAGAGATAAGAATGAAGCTGATCAGGTCAGGACTACGGGGAATCAGAACACAGTGGTAAGGATGACAGTGTCTGTATTTTAGAACCTACTGTAACCAAAGGGAGAGAGGTTTATTTTGTCCAAAGCCTAAATTTTCTGTAGCACATACTCGAATTCAATCTATCTAGACAGCTCATTTAAGCAACCTGGACACGTGGAGCCCAGAATGGGATGAGAGCTTTTAATTCTGATAGCTTAAGGTAATACTCAGCTATATCCCAGAGTATGTTGGGCAGTTAAGGAAAAAGTATTGGAAAATTCCCTTAAGTGATAGGAGAAAAAATATAGAATTATTGAGCTTTACCACTGGGGAAATCCCTGATACTGTCTCAAATATTAGGGACTCCCAAGTCAACAAGCTCTGGATCTCAAGGCTTGCTCTTGTGAAACTGATTTATGTAGTGGAGAAGCTAAGCCTACCTATAGGTATGCCTGAGAGTTACTTCCAGAGGACCTCTTTAGTTGCTCAGATGTGGCCTCTCTTTCTCTAAGCCCAACTCTACAAGTAAAATCTTTATCCTTTCCCCTACATGGAACATGACATCCAGGGGTGAAAGTCTCCCTGGCATGATAGGATATGACTCCCAGGGACAAATCTGGTCCTGTCACATTGACAATGCCTTCCTGACAAAACCAGGAAAAATAAGTATAATAAAATAAGGTATCAGTGGCTAAGAGACTTCAAATAGAGTCGAGAGGCTATTCTGGAGGCTACACTTAGACAAGCTTCAGCTAGATATTGCTAATTACCAGGTGTGCTGGTTTGAAAGGAAGTATGCCCCCTAAGAAAAGCCATGTTTTAATATAAATCCCATTTCATAAAGGTAGAATAATCTCTACTCAATACTGTATGTTTGAAACTGTAATGAGATCATCTTCCCAGTTGATGTGATTTAATCAAGAATGGTTGTTAAACTGGATTAGGGGACAACATGTGTCTACCCATTTGGGTGGGTCTTGATTGGTTTATTGGAGTCCTATAAAAGAGGAAATATTTTGGAGAATGAGAGATTCAGAGAGAGCAGAGAATGCTGCAGCACCACGAAGCGAAGAGTCCACCAGCCAGCGATCTTTGGAGATGAAGAAGGAAAATGCCTCCTGGGGAGCTTCATGAAACAGGAAGCCAGGAGAGAAAGTAGCAGAGAAACCCTGAACTTCATCGGCCTTCTTGAACCAAGGTATCTTTCCCCGGATGCCTTTGATTGGACATTTCCACAGACTTGTTTTAAGTGGGACATTTGGTCGGCCTTAGAACTGTAAACTAGCAACTCATTAAATTTCCCCTTTTAAAAGCCGTCCCGTTTCTGGTATATTGCATTCCAGCAGCTAGCAAACTAGAACACCAGGGTTTGCCAAATCCCAACCAAAACCATTCCTCTTAACCCTAAGGAACATCTAGAGCTCTATCTGAGATTTTACAAAAGTTTCATGTAATAATATTACTCTCCAGAAACCTATAATCTCGAGATGGGCTCCGAGGCCAGATAAATCCTGAAACCCAAAGAGACCAATGCGTCCAAGAACATCAGCTAGTTTCATCCCCTATTCCTTATTAGCAACAGTCCTTTTCGATATGAAAAGGCTAGAAAGATCAGAGCCCAAATACACCTAAAGATTGGCAGAAGGATCAAAGGAGGAGGAGTTATAACAAAGAAGATAGAATTTCAACAAATGATATGATAGCTAAATCATTATATTGATATTTCTTTTAGTCTCCAGTGTCTTGGAGCAGCTAGAAGGAAAAACTTAAAATTATGGAACAGTAACCCACACCAAACTCTAAAGTCTGTTCTATAACTACTCGCTACAATGTACTTTGAAGTTTAATGCTTTTTTTTGTACATATGATATATTTCACAGTAAAAAATGTTGAAAAAATCTGAGGCAGAATAGGGCAATCTTTATTAATGTCTACTAAATTCAAGGTAAGATGTAAATAAGGATTTCTAATGTTTAAAAAAGCCTTTATTTCAGGCTAGGTTGGTGAATTGCTCCTATTATATGTCCTACCTTCCATAAAAACATAAATAACTAGAATTATTAAAATGTAAACAAGGCACACCCTATTTTCTCCCTAGAATGAACAAGGTGTCTCTGAAGTAATAATGAGTGCTGACTGATTTAGTGCTTTCTATATGTCAGACATTGTCATAAAAACTCCATGTGGTAGAGAGTATTAATTAACATCCTTATTTAATGGCTGTGGAAGCCGAGGCACAAAAGGTTGTCCAAGGTGAATGGCAAAGCTTGGATAAGAATCACACCGAGTAGGTGGAAGACGAGTTTTGAGCCCCGGAAGGCTGGCTTCAGTTCTGTTGTCTTAATTCTCATGCCAAACTGGCTCCAAGGGGGTAAACAACACAGACTTTCCAGGAAGAGAGAGAACGAAGACTAGAGAAAGAAATGGCAGGATTCGGATAGTCAAAAAAAAAATGTTATGAGGTAAATGTGAAGCAAGGAAAGAAAAATACAGAAATAGAAACAAACTCAGGGAACTAGGAAGTTGGGAGGTCACTCTCAAGCAGGGCAATAGCTCAACTCTATTTTCCAACTGTGGTGAAGCTGTTTTATGACACTCAGAACAAATGTGCTGCCTGCGTTGAGGATTTATTACAGGACTGACTTAGGAGGACACAGATGCTTCTGACCGTACCCCGAAGAAATTACCAGGTCCTTGCTTAGCTGCAGCAAAGGCAAGAAAACAGCAGCCACCCAACCATTTGGTCATGAAACAGACAAAGGAGAAAATCAGCTTAACATGGAGAAAGAATTTTGAAAAATATTCTTACACAGTGACATTATTAGAGGAAGGCCAATTATAGTAGATGCATGTTTTCTTCCTAAATTAAATCTGGTAAGTATATTCTGTTTAAATTGTGTTAATAATAAAACTGAACCCAAATAGTCAGACCTCTCGCAATCACTTATTATTTCCTGTGATTGGCTCCTGGGGTGATCTTGTTAGATATAGTAACTTCTGGTCTTAATAAGCATCGCTAGTGGATCCAGAATTTCTAGCACAAGTTTTGGGATAGTAATTCAGGAGGAGGGGTTCAGCCAGGTCGGTGGTCTAGGGCTGTGTCTGGAAAGAAAGCATCCTTTTCCACATCAGCGTTGGTCTTTATTGGGCATGACTTGAGGCGTGGGGGAGCTTCACTCTCCGAGCTACCCTTTCGTGCTGTCAATGATAAGTGCACAGCAGAAGGGATGTCTGCAGTCTCCCAAACACTTTTAAAAAGTTCTCAAACATATGCATCATTGCGTGTTGCCTGAAGACAAATCTGCTTCACATTTCCTGACCTGACATTCCAAATCCTCTGACTGCGGGTAACTTGTTCACTTGAACCCTTAGGAGACCTTTTCAACTTTTCAGAAACACAAACCACATTGTCCAGAAGAAACCAATTGATGGCTCACAACCAAAGCAGTCGAGACTGATTTACTGAGGCGCCTACCTGTTCCCATTAGGAGCCCATTCCTGTCTGAACTTCAGTTTCTAATGAGGGAAGAAAAATGGGGATGGCTGAGAAGTTAGAAACAAACTGGCCTCCAAAAAAAAAAAAAATCTTAACACCATTTGGTTCTTGCATTTAAAAATTCAATGGATGCTAACTAATTTCCCCTCATAAAGGGTATCTCAACTTTCATTCTACCAACAAGGTATTTGAGTGCCCATATCCTAATCTATGCGGTTTTGTTTTTAAATCAAATTTTTAATATTTTGCCAATCAGAAAGGTACAAAATGATATTCTTATTATATATTAATTATGAGGGAAGTCAAGCATATTAGATATTCATGCATCTTTTTTCTGTGAATTGCCTGTTTATATTTTATGCTCATTAATACATTGGGTGTAATTCTTAGCTTACATTTGCTATTATCTTCTAACCATATATCACAACTATTGCTCTAGGTCTTTAGAAAAACAGTTTTCTTTTGAGAAATGCTGTCAGCAGCACAGTCTTGCACTTTAATGCCACCAGACAATTTTTTTTTCATTTTTGTGTAGTAATAAATATCTATTACATAACAGTTGCTATTTTAACCATTTTTAAGTGTGCGATTTAGTGCCATTAATTACTTTTATAATGTTGTGTTGCCATCACCACCTTCTATTACTAAAACTTTTTCATCAACCAAAGCAGAAACCATCTTCCCATTAAGCAATAACTTCCCAGTCCCTCTTACCCCAGCCCTGGGAACTTCTGCTCTACTGTTTGTCTCACGAGTTTGTCTATTCTAGATTGGTCTGTATATGTGGAATAAGGTAATAAATCTTCCGTGTCTAGCTTATTTTACTTAACAATATTTTCAAGATTCATCCAGGTTTAAGATCGTACAGCTATCCCACATTCTGTTTATCCATTCATCTGTCAATTTCATCTTCTGGCTATTGTAAATAATGCTGCTGTGAACACTGCTGTACAAGTAGCCATTAAAATCCTTGCTTTTAATTCTTTGGAGAATATACCTAGGAGTAGAGTTGCTGGCTCATATGTTTAACTTTTTGAGGAAATGCAACCATTTGGCTGCATCATTTTACATTCCTACCAGCAATTCACAGGGGTTCCAATTTCTCCACCTCCTTGCCAATACTGGTTATTTTCCACTTTTAAACTAACAGCCATTCTAGTGGGCTGGAAGGGGTCTGTGATACAGTCTCGGTTATAACCTTGGTGGCACCCTCCATGTGGCCTCATAATCCTTCTGACCCCCACTTGCAGCTTGCTCTCCTGACCCAATCAAACTCTCTTTACTCCTACAAGCTTCCTAAATTATTAATCCCCCTTCACTCTCCACAGCTGACCTTGTACCTACTACACAAAGAAAACAAAGTCACTCAAGTAAGTAACTCCAACAGGATCTCCCTCAAATATAGGCCCCCAAGTCCACGGAGCCACTTGCTTTTATGGGTTGAATTGTGTCACCCCCAAAGATATGCTTGGCTCCTAACTCCCAGTCCCATCACTGTGACTTATTTGGAAGTGGGGTTTTTGAAGATATAATCAGTTAAAATGAGGCCAAACTGGATTAGGGTATGAGCTAATACAAAATCGGATTGGTTTCCTTATAGGAAGGGGAGAGGAAACAGCAGGCACTGGGAGAAGGCAAAGTGAATGTTAAAGAAACAGAGCAGTGCAGCTTCAACTCAATAAACATTAAGGACTCTAGGCAAACACTGGAAGCCAGAAGAGACAAGAGAGGCATCTTCCCTACACATTTCAGAAGGAGCATGGTTCTGCTAGCACCCTGACTTTGGACATCTGGCCTCTAGAATTGTAAGTCAACAGATTTCTGTTGTTTTAAACCTCCAGCTTATGCACTTTGTTACAACAGCCCTTGGCCACCAACACCTTGCTTTTACATCCGTTCTTCCTTCCTCATCCTGCTGTCACAACCGAAGAGATTCCTGACATGGGCCTGTGGCTAACCCTACCCATTGCGTTTTCTGGGTCCTCTCTCCCTTTGCTTTCATCAGGGTTCTCCCTTCTGATCACCCCCTTTCCCATATCTTCAAAGTGCCCCTCTCTTGGCTCATTCTTAGCTTTAAATATACTTAGGATTTTCTTATCTTAAAAACAAACTAACAAATGAAATGCCTCCACCCCACGTCTCCCTGCAGCTAGCACCCTCTACTTCCCTTCATAAGGAGACAGACACCTTGGGAGAGCTGTCCACTCTTCCTATTTCTACCTGTCACCTCCATTCATGCCTCACCTCAAATGACTCTGGTCCTCACTACGTCTGAAAGTGCTGAGTAAGTAAAAACAATTTAGACCAACTAAAGGAAATAAAATGCCTCATGCCATTTCCAGACTTAAATAATTTGTAAGAGTCTAAGTTAATAAGATTTCCATATGAAGTAGAAAAGGATCGTGCATTTTCTTGGGGACTTCATTACATTCTTTTGTCTAAAGCATTTCTTCTTTCAGACCTAATCATTCAATGAAACCTAGGGGGTGGGTGGATACTACCTTTTGATAGACAAGTTTTTGACAAAAACAACTCCATTCCACAGGCCCAATGTTTTCAATTAGATATGGAGATGGGGTTGACATCCTAGATCTATGGTGAAATTGCTTCCAACCTCAAGTCATTATCTCACCAGTGGAAGTCACTGTCTCTCACAGATATGATTGCTGGGCTTATCTTATTTCGGGCTACAGTATTTTTCACAAATAGAACAAGGCTGAAACATGTGGGTAAATAGGAAGAGTTAGCTGGTCATGTAAACAATGACTCAGAGCTGCTTATTGTGGTGGGTTCCCTAGTGCAAGTTCTTTCCTGGTCTGCCTGTGAAAATTGTGCTTCCTTGAGAAGAAACGCTGATTTTGCCAAGAAACCCTACGCATTTCATGCAGCTTCTTTGGGTGATAGCAGCTATTTCTTAAAATAAAAAACTTCATCTTCCCTAGACACTTAAAAAAAATTCCGTATGTGGCTTTTTCAAACCAGTCCAGCTCCCTCTTGTTATCTCGGGGTTGTTCACTCTTCCACACATGACCCTTCTCAAGAACAGAAAATAGCAGAGGAATCTTGGTGTCTTTAAAGTACTGCAAAGAGAGGAGCGGCACCTTTGATGTAAAAGAACAATGAACAAATAACAAGAGCCAATGTCCTGTGAAACGGTGGCACAAAGCCCTACGTCGTTGCAAATATTATTTCTTTCTTCTGTCTTCCCAGGGTTATGTGGCATTTTAGGGGCACCTGCTGATGGTGTCAGCTGCCAGAATATTGCTGGCATCACATGGCACGAAGCAACAAAGGAGCAAACACAGGGCTCCATTGGCCCTGCTGCCCGGCAGGCTGCCACCATGAATGCACAAAGAGCAGCCACCCTGTCACATCCTGCTGCGTCCCCAAAACAGTTCATCAGCTGCATAGCCTGTCTGCCCCACCCTCTGTCTCTGCCAGAAGAAAATCCAGCCTAGCAGTGGGTGTAAAAGATCCAGTAGGTGGTTCAGAATGACCTGGGGAGGGAAGGAGCAGACCCCTCACAAGGCATTGGGGACATGCCAGAGAAAAGCTGCTTGAATTAAACCAAACCCTTCACGTGGCTGGGAGAACTTTATTATGACGCAGGCACAGCTCAGCTGCTTGATTCAGGCATCTAACTTCATAGTCTGTTGAATCTTTTCCTGAGAACACCGGTCTTACGTATCACAGTATGTTTCAACTAAGTTGTCTCTAAATCCTGTTACTATTCCACCAAAAAGGTATAATTCTGTTTTTAAGACGAGAATTGGAAGCTCACAGGGATGAAATGGCATAAAATTTCCCTGCTGGGAGGAGATACATTGTTTGTTCCAGGAGCTGTCATAGCACGTATTCAATGACTAATAGCTCATCGGAATTCTCTTATCTCATAGGGTGCTATGGCACAGGGCAGGGGGATAGTGAAAGAGGGACATAAGGGCAAAGAAATATAAACAGGGAACTCTTGAAAAGAGATTGCCTGTTTTTCTGATGTACTAATAAAGTAGATCAGGATATCTGTATGTAACTATATAGATAAATAGATATACGCATTATACACAAACATGCATATTCATTATGTTTGTACATTGGTGCAGACGATTTTTTTTCTCTTAAGCCACAGGATGTTATTTAAATTGGAGGTGTGAAGAAAGGAAGAAAGAAAGAAGCAGCCCCACAGAAGCCCCACAGTCCTTGTGTAGGACCTGGCTATGTACTTCCTGCAGTAGGATGGGCTCCTGGAAATGTACTGACCCCTAGGTAAGTCAAGAGACATTACTGGATAATTACTGTGTAAATGGTAATAAAATCAACAATAGTTTATAGCCTGTTTTAGTTTCCTAAGCTCCTTAAGCAAATACCATAAAATGGCTCAGCTTACACAATGGGAATTCACTTGCTCACGGTTTTGAGGCTGGGAAAATGTCCAAGTGAAGGCATCATCAAAGCACAGCTTTCTTCCTGAAGACGGACTGCCACGACGGGGCTTCTCTGCTGCATGCCAAGACACATGGCCACATCTGCTGGCCTCTCCCTGCTCTTCTGGGTTTCTTTAACTTCAGCTTCTTGCTTCTCTGGCTTTCCCTCTCTCTCTGTCTGAATTTCATTCTCTCATGGAGCACGAAGATCCATCCAAACTGGGGTGGGGCATTCTTTCATTGCCGTAACCTCATCAGAAGACCCAACTCGCAGTGGGTTCACATCCACACTGTTAGATTTAACAGTGTGTTTTTCTGGGGTCCACAGAACTTCATACTACTACACAGTCCCTGGGAAAAGACAGGTCAGCAAAAGATGAAAGAAACTTTTTTGTCAGAAAAGAGCCCAAGAAATTGAAGTGATGAAGCAGCAATTACACCCTGCTGCAGATGCCATAAAAGATAGATTCCTTGCGTTTATTTGTTGCTATGTGCAGTGTGTTCAAGAAAAGCTGCTCCCAACAGCCCTGGCACAGTAGGGGTTCTACATGACCGTCTCTGTTTCTGCTTTCATCTCTTTTGAGAACTAGGGGATTGGCCAGGTTGCCCCTAAGACCTCACAGCTCCAAGTTCTCAAATTCCAGGGTTGTCACTGAGATGGTCTGCAGGGTTGAAATCTGTTGTTCACCCCCTATTTCAGTTTGCTAAAGCTACCAGAATGCAATATACCAGAATTGGCTTGGTTTTTACAATGGGGATTTATTCGCTTACAAATTTACAGTTCTAGGCCATGAAAATGTCCAAATTAAGGCATCAACAAGATGAAACCTGGATTCTAAAGACAGGCTCCTGGTATCTGGGACACCTCTGTCACATGGGAAGGCACATGGCTGGTGTCTGCTGGTCCTTTGCTCCCGGGTTTCACTGCTTTCAGCTTTTCATCCTAGTGACTCCCTTTCTGATATTCTGTGGGTCCTCTCTTAGCTTCTACAAGGCTTTTGCTTTCCAAACTTCTCTGGAGTTTTCCTCTGAAATCTCTGGGCTTTTCTTTGTCCTTTATGCTTTCATAAAAGATTCTAGTAAAAGGATTAAGAACCTTGTATGGGATGGGTCACATCTCAATTGGAATAACCTAACCAAAAGGTCCCATCTACAGTAAGTCTGCACTTGCAAGAATGGAGTAAAAGAACATGGCCTTTTCTGGGGTAGATAACAACTTCAAACTACCACGCCACCCCCAGACTAGTTAACTTGCAGATGTATGACACTCACTACGTTTTAAATTTGAATTACTTGCCAATATTTTAAAATGGAAGTATTTTACATAACTATAGATGTACAGCTTCCTTTGAAAATGGGACTGGCCATGTAATTTTGGAGGCACAGTACAAAGTGTAAATATCTTGTTTTGAGTTGAATTGTCCTCCAAAAAGATATGTTCAAGTCTTAATCCCCAGTCCTAAGAATGTGACTTTCTTTAGAAATAAAGTATTTGAAGTTGTGATCAGCTAAGAAGAAGATAAGATGGATTAGGGTGGGCCCTAATCCAGTATGACTGGTATCCTAATCATAAGGGTGAAGCGGGCACTGACAGACAGAAGAAAGAAAAATGCTATGTGACAACTG
This sequence comes from Tamandua tetradactyla, assembly GCF_023851605.1. NCBI lineage: Eukaryota > Metazoa > Chordata > Mammalia > Pilosa > Myrmecophagidae > Tamandua > Tamandua tetradactyla. Next base: position 6,215,544 of record NC_135346.1, on the reverse strand, counting down.
AAGCAGAGATTAAAGCCCAAGAACTGCCAGCAAAACACAGACATCAGGAAGAGTCAGAGAAGGGTGGCGCCTTTAAGATTTTGGACTTTTTTATTTGGGGGGGTACATGGGAATCTAACCCAGGCCTCCCATATGAACAGCGAGTTTTCTACCACTGAACTGCCCATGCACCCAAGATTTTGGACTTAAACTCAAGAACTACGCAACAATAAATTTTGGTTGTATTAAGTCCCTCAATTTGTGGTATTTTGTTTCATCAGTCCTAGGAAATTAAGACGTATCTTTCACCCAGAAATCATTAAGAATTTCAAGATGGCGACCTCAGAGCATTGAACCAAGTGCGGGGCCTTTTTAAGCGTGGAGCTCTGTGCAACTGGTCATACGCCCAGGAAGTCGGTCCTGTTTGAAAAATCAAAGGAGCTGGGAACTGGGCCCCTAGTCCTCAGATCACAGTTAGTGGGGAGGTGAGTGGTGACTTCTTTAAAATGGAGCCTGCCTTCTCCAAGTCACCATAGCCTCCTTCACTTCCTTTTATTTCCTATGCAGAGGCCAAGTCTCAAGCAATATTCATTATTGTACCTGCTCCAGTGATGTTTATTTATTTCAACAGGGTTTCACTGAGCTCATTTACATGATCTGCCCTACCCTTGCAGAAACAGGAGTTTAAGCCATCTGGTCTAAAGCTTAAAACTGCCCCTGCCAGGCACGCTTACTTGTTGCACGTTGGGGGCAAGGATGCCCACAGGACTTAATGGCTAACAGGGAATTGGGGTCACAGACACACAGTGTGAACAGCCCGCTTTGTTCTAAGAAGGTGCAGTCAACAGAAGAGTGTGAAAAGTCAGGAAGAGGTTCAGCAAGACCCACGGAGGCCTCCCTCCTCCAGGGCCTAAGCAGGTCATCTCTCCTCCAGCCGCATTGACTAGAGTAATGCAAACCTAGACAATGGTGAAGCCCTTTTCCTTTGAGGATTCAAAAGAATCTACTATTCTTTGAAAAACCTGAAAGATTTTGGTTACAAAACAAAAACAAAAACCCAACTAAACACTAGCAAGAACGAATGCTTGTTCAAAAATCACCCTTTGTTTATAAATTGCTCTTTTTGCAAATCAACACATATGAAAATGTTGACTGTGGGTCATTCCCTTTGGTTCTCTGTGTTGCACTTTGATGACCCTTTCTCCTGAGAGGAAGAGGAAGTCAGGAGGGCAAACAGAAGGACCCAGCCCTTAGAGGATGTTAATATACTCTAGAGTGATGCGCTTTGCTCCCTTGGAACTCAAAATGAACTGTCAACTTCAAACTCCTATGGCACCCAGTGCAGATGCTGTTCTGCATGCCAAAATGGATTTTGACTGCTAAGAGCACATAAAAACTGAAGGAATAACTTTCTACCAACAGTTCCGTCTTTCCTTTATTTGACCTCAGTGTGGTTCTTGGCACTAGAGTGTTTTGTTTTTCTGGACCATTTCCAGGCCAGGTCTTGATTTTATACACTATTTGTTCCATATAAAATCTGAAAATGTTCAATGGTCCAGGTTTTGATTGCCAGGTCTCTCCCACTTGGTCAACATTCTTCACCTCATGTACTACCTGTAGCCTTTGCCGGTGCTTTTACACTCATCCAACATAAGCACCCACACGATACATATTTGGTGTATACTTTATAGGCGAGTAAATAAAGACACAATAGATTTGTCTCTTACATGTCCAATATGATGAAACATATTGCCTCTTAGTGCGTTTAATCAATCTTACTATTCTTGCTGTTGAACCCAGATAATTACAGATACTTTATGGTCACAATAGATCTTTTAAACAAAACTGCTTGAAATAGAAAAGCATTAATCTCCTGGAACCTTGCTGCAGCTCAGGAAATGTGAAATAATTTAATAATAATATTTTTAGCCTTTCTCCATTTTATGTTTATTCTGTTCCACTGCAATTTACACACACCGTTACAGGCACATAAATTGCAAGTATTCATACTTCTGTCTACTTTTTCAGTTGTTTAAAATGTCTTTAAGAAAAGAGATCACAAATGTGCTTTTTCTTAGTAGCTTCATCTGTACCCCTGCCCATGCAACTGTGGGACTCTCCATACCCTATGGTTACTCAATAGATATCAGGGATGAAGGAGATAATTTGATGACTGCAATACTTAGTCCACTCAAATTCAAATTTTCTTCCTCTTCCTTTTCTCAACCCTAAATACTTAACTTTTTACCCAGATATTTGAGATACAAGTGTCCCTCTTTTTAGGACCCTATGTAATATCGTTTCTGAAACAATGGCTCTATTTTCTCCTGTGACTCTCCTACCTTGCCAGCATACTGAGATCTATGAAGTCGGGCTCTGGTATCAGGTCTTCCCTTCTGTTCAGTCAGGATAAAATAGGACAGCCTCAGGTCCCTGGTTTCCTATCCAGCTCTTAAAGAATTAATGGACAATTGCAAATCCCTAGTTTCTTATCTAGCTCCATAGGAATTATGCAAACTGCAAACTCCCTAAAGCAAGAATTTCCCTAAAGCTCTGAAATCTCTCAAAATCTTCAAACTTCCTAAAACCATAAAGCTTGTCAAATCACGGGCCCAAAGCAAACTCTTAGTTAATAACAGAAAACCTAGGGTTATAAAGATTGCGAAACATCTGCCCAAAGACAAATTTTAGGTATGTGACAGATTTCCACAAGCACCAATAACTGTCTCCTGCTAAAACAATGCAAGCCATGTAAGCATCTAGTTAATAAAAACCATGTAAGTCCCTAATGTTCAAAGTCATTAGGGAAAGGGTTACCAACAATACTTCCCTATAAAATAAGCTGACCTATTCCGCTCAGCGCATAGTTCTCCCTTGAACATATCTGCGTTAACTTCTTTAACGTGTATGTTCTCTCTTCAATAAGCTTTACTACTGTGGTAGTTAGATTCAGTTGTGAACTTGGCCAGATGAAAGCACCTAGTTCTGTTGCTGTGGACATGAGCCAATGGTACATGAACCTCATCTGTTGCTGATTTACATCTGCAGTGGGCTAGGAGGTGTGCCTGCTGCAATGAATGACGTTTGACTTAATTGGCTGGTGCTTAAATGAGAGAGCTCAAAGTAGCACAGCCCAAGCAGCTCGGCATTCCTCATCTCAGCACTCGCAGCTCAGCCCAGGCCTTTGGAGATGCAGAAAGGAATCACCCCAGGGAACGTTGTTGGAACCCAGAGGCCTGTAGCGAAGGCCAGCAGAGATCACCTTATGCCTTCCCACGTAAGAAAGAACCTCAGATGAAGGTTAGCTGCCTTTCCTCTGAAGAACTAACAAAATAAATCCCCTTTTATTAAAAGCCAATCTGTCTCTGGTGTGTTGCATTCTGGCAGCTAACAAACTAGAACAACTACTTATTCCTTTTAGACCTCTCCTTATCTGAATTCTTTCAATGATGAAACATCTGAATCTGGACAGGGCTCAGCTGGCACTATTGCCAGCAGGATGCTGGTTACATATTTTGGTGAGCCAATCAGGAAAGATTGCAGGAGAATCTTCCACATAAGACACTGGCCCTTGTTTCTTACCTTCCTCTTACTTGCCTCTATTATACTTCTCCTGGCTTTCCTCATTGCCTTTTGTGTGCCAGCCAGCATCCGGCTCACTCCACATTGTGCGAATTAACTGTACACCATCTTGCCCTTGGCACCGACTCCAGACGGAGACTCACAAGAAATTCCTGCACCTTCCATCCTTCTCTTCCTGTCCTCCCGACTCCTGACTCACATCTTTTTCTCCAGCAGCTTTTCTATTTAGTCTCTTCTCACCCGCTTTCTGTTGGGTTTAGTAACTTTCCTTACCAGCTGGCTGGGGAGTCACCCCTAGCCCTGCCCAGTCCTGTTTCTTCACTTTTCCCTTGCGACCACTCTTCAAGGGCTCCTCTCACACCTTCCTCTTTGCAAGTGGCCTCTTGGCCACACTAGACAAGCTCTTCTGTCCACCCTGAACCTCATCCATTTTCTACACTTTAAGGAGAAATTGGGCCTTATCCAAATGAAACGTCTGTCTCTGCCACTCCTTTACCTGTGGTGGCCCCTTGCTGTGGCCCCACAGGTTTTGCAGAATGCCCTGGGCTTCTCACCCAAGTCTGGTCTAGGAGAGTTTTGAGGTGGTTCCAAGTACTATGATGCCTGGTGCCACCACCGCCTCGGAAATCTTCCCTGTGCTTTCTGTCCTTCCCTCCTGTCCATTCTAACAAACTTTCTCTCCTGTCACTTCTCTCACACCTCCTCCTTTGCAGGGGACCTTGTTAGCCTGCTGACCAGCTGATTGCTCTTCCCTGAGTCCAAGAAAAAGGAGCAGAGGTTTGGCTCAGAGCTGTTGGGGTGAGAAGTCTGGCTCACCAGCCCTCTGAGTCCAGCTCAGTAGTCAAGGGCTTCCTAGTCTAAGGTTTTCTTCCCCACAGGGATGCCTGGGGTGAGCAGGTGTTGTGGAGATATGCTCAGGTGCAGGAGACATGGGACTCTGGCCTCAGTAGGTAAACAGAGGCAGTGTGTTCAGAATAGCCTACTGGGCTGCATCTGAGAGAGGGGCTTGTTTCTTAAAGAGGCAAGGTAGCACCCCAGCAGCTGCCTGTGTTTCTGCAGTATGGTGCAGTCCATACATCTGATGCTGGAGACCGTGCCCACAGCAGTGCCACAGACCTCCATTCTGTAAGTGGCACACAGTCTCGGGAAGGCGGAGACCCGCTTCCCCAGGCTTTTGTCTGCCCCTGGGTAGCTGAACAGTGCGGGGTGCAGGGTCAAACTGAGTCCCGGCTCTTTCTGCCCACCATGGGCTGTAGCTGCCTTTGCTAATTAAAAGTTGTTAGGTGTGGCCAAAGAAACCCCCACTGCTTTCCCACTCGGCCCCTCCTGCTCCTGCCTGCTCAGCTCCCATCACCCTCACCTCTTTTGTGTTCCCTCCTCCATTCCTCTTCCTCTCTTCACACCTGGATGGTCCTGCCCCTCATACAGGGAACTGTCCTCTTCTCCCACGTCCCTCTCCTCCCTGCTGTCTTTAGCTTTCTCTATGTCTCCAGGAGGGCTGTTGGTCCCCTCTTCTGCTGCACTGATGGCATCTCAGAGAAGCCTTTATTAACTTGCAACCACAACTTGCGAGCCCTTCCCCAACCATTTTCACCATGTTTGCCTCTAAACACTCAGCCGTTCCCTTCCCTAGGGAAGTGACCTGCAGGATGCATAAGTTTACTGTCTTCTGCTTGCTTTCTTTTCATCCTCCCCTAGTTGGTACCATGTTTTGCAGAAAGAGACCATATAGAAACTTGCTTAATAAAAGGTCTGGAAAAAAAAATGAAAAAAATTATCAAGCCTTAAACTGCAATGTGCTGCAGAGTATAACACAGGAAGACAAGAAAATCCTGCTTTGTTTCAGGGGAAACTAGAGGAAGCTATAAAAAGTATATGCCGGGTGGGCCACGGTGGCTCAGCAGGTGAGAATACTTGCCTGCCATGCCAGAGAACCCGGGTTCGATTCCTGGTGCCTGCCCATGTAAAAAAAAAAAAAAAGTATATGCCAATGTCAATCCAGAATCTAAAAAAAAAAAAAAGAGTAAATTAATTTAAAAATCTACTTTATAAACCTGAATCAGCCTCAGACATAAGGGAAAAAAACTGCAAAAAAATGTCCTCACAATCCCAAACACCTATGAATAACTTATGAATACTGCCCTTCTGTCTTTAATAGCCAGGCCAGGCCTGGGGCAAGAGTGCACAGGAGGTGAAAGTAAGGAGAGACTTAAGTAAGGCAAGGCTCATAGCTTTGGTGTGAATGGTGAACAGCCACCTCGGAGCCTCTGCGAGCAGAAGTAGCTGGACCCTGTCATCAGTGTGGAGAGTTGGGCCATTTGAAACCAAAACACCCCCAAGGACATACGGAGCCCCAAAAATGGAAAAAGCCCCCTGGGCCCTGCCCATGATGCGGGAAGGCTGGACCCTGGGCCTGAGAGTGCATCGTGTCCCAAGGGAGCCGCCCTCTCCAAGGTCCTGGTGGCCAACCCCAAGCTGGACTGAGGGGGCCCGGCCCAGTGGCTTCCAGATCTTGCCAAAGAACATCATGCTCCACACCCCCGGTAGCTCTTGATGGGGCGGGTGAGATTGTTAATCTTTAAATTTACATGGGAGCCACCTCTTCTGTCTTAACCTCTCACTCCGACCCTCTCTCTTCAAAGAGCTATCCATGGTGGGGGGAGATGGGAAGTCTCAGGCTCCTACCTTCAGCCACCTCTCCTCTGCCAAATCAGTAGTACGCTTTTTAAGTCATCAGTTTTCAATAAAACCAGAGTGTCCCACCCAGCTTCTAGGAAAAGATATATTAAAGGCATTAGTTGTTCAAATCCAAATACTAAGCTGTCTACCAAGGCAAAAACCAAACAGCCCCATGGAAAATATTGTGACATTAAGTACGGTGCTAACTGGGATAGAAAGCACTTGAGCATCCCTCCCTCAGATTAAGGGTCAGTGGACCCCTAAATCTGGCAGACAGATCTGCCTGGGAGGCAATTCACATCCCTCCTATTGTAATCCAGTATAGAAGGAATCTGCCTTTCTCCACAAAGGAACGTGTCCCCTTAAGTGGGAGGTCATAAAGTTACTCACCTCTCATGCCCTACCATCCCTTTTGTAATACCCACACCCTCCCTGTTAAAACCCGGATGGAACCTACTGCTCAGTGCAAATGCAGTACCTTGTGTTCAAGCTTTTTTTTTAATAGCAAATTCTTATTTAAAATTGCATCCTACTATTTCAAAAATACATTGACTAAAGTGTTTCAAGTATTTAGCATTATTCTGACAAGTTTGATTTCGATGGCAATTGTCTGTTGTGAGATGTTTACTTGAAGACCGTTTCCAAAATTATTTTGGTAAGTTAAGTTTGAAGGCTATAGAGAATGTGTTTTTATTAGAAGGAAAAGGAAGATAGTTTTATCCTAAAATAAAATGAATGGCAGTCACAGAAAGTGGAAAATGTAGGACAGAACCTGAATGGATCTAGAAAGTTGCAAAAGGTTTGCAGAAAAGGAAATTATGGTCTAAGTTATATAAAAAATTAATGGGTCTGTAATAAAATAATGCAAACTACAATTTAATTTTCTGTTAAAGTGACAAAGTTTTCTTAAATTATTAGTGTGTCTTCAGTAAAATGTTTTCTTTAAGTAGTCAGTGTGGAGAGCAAAGGGTCTGTGTTTTGTCAGAATAACTTCTTGTGTTTTGTGTTACTATTAGCATGTCCCTCATTGCTCAAAAAAAACCCCTCACTTTTAAAAGAGATGGGTCTTTTCCTCGGCTTTAGTTAAATAAGAAACCAAATATTATTTCAAACCTAGCACCTTTAATATCTTGCATCCTCAAAATCAAACCCTAAAGAAAATCTTTTTATTGCAAATAATTCATTCTTTCACCTTATAAAAAATTAAGTGCTAAAAATAGTTAAGTTCATTTAATGTAAGTGTCAGAAAAATTTTTTTAAAAATTTGTAACCTTCTTTTGGTTACCAAACTGCAAAATATTGAACAGAGTGCTGCTACTTATGGTTTTGGTTATTTAAAAAATATTATATATATCATACAACATTCAATTTTCCTTATCAGTCACATTGTTTCACTCTTATGCTTCTCTAAAAGTGCATGCAGTAAACTACAAATCAGAAATTCATTTTCAACAAAAAGAAACTTTTAAAAAGAAGCTGGGCAGGGGTGCACGGGTAGTTCAAGTGGTAGAATTCTTGACTGCCATGCGGGAGACCCGGGTTCAAGTCCCAGCCCATGCACTTCCCGAGATACAAACGGGCAAAGAAAGAAAGAATGAACAAACAAAGAAAAACTCAACAAATGGTGCTGCAAGAATGGGATACTCACATGGAAAAAGAATGGAATGTGACCCTGCCGTACAGCATAAAAAAAAAAAAAAAAAAAAAGAGGAGCAAGGCAAGTATATTTTGTCTCCCAGTTAACTAATATAACCCTAGTAAAAATGCAAATAAAAAAACTGAACCTCTGTTTTAATTAAAGTGTAACATGTTTACTAAAGACAATGGGAGAAAACTCTACAATAATTTTACTCACACACAAAAAAAACCCTTCTTATTTGGTTACCCACTAAACATTTGTTTCAGCCCCTAAGTTTCTTTCCCACTTCTTCTCAGTTCATCTGTCTTCCTTGATCAATTTGCACTATAAGAGCATTCTACAACCACACTAACCGTTGGTTATGCAGACCCGTTTCAGCTTCAAGTAGCTCTAGCCTCACAGGGAATACTCTTGCACTGTCTTCAATTACCTAGAGCTACTGCATAATAACTGTTTGCCACCCATATCCCCAAGGTGACAACTACCTAATTCTAATACTCTATGACAATTTCCTCTCTGTTCTATATGCTGTTTCTATTGTCAGAGCACATCTAAACAGGACTTGCCCATCTGTGCAATCTGCTTGGGACAGCTTACTCTGGACAGTTACAGAAGGTGGCATCCTGGGCACCAGAACTCTTCTGATTTAACCGCACACTGGCACATAGGATGGCCGTTGATACTGAAGTGTGCCCGAAACATCATGACATGACAAAATACGTGAACAGAAGGGCAGGGCAGCTCTAAGAGAGCCAGCACATACTTGCCTCACCCCAATGCTATTGTAGTCTCATTTTTCAACTTTGCAGGCTGTAAACCTATAACCTCCCATTCCCGTACTTAGAGACTTACGCACAAGAGGAAAGACTGTAAGAGTGGTTGGTTGGGGGAGATTGTATCTTAATAATGTTTCTGCATTTTCCAATGTCCCCAACCCTTCCAACATTGTCAGCACTTATGCGCAATCCTACCTGTACTCTCTCAACTCTATAAAACTGTACAACATAAAATTCCATCCCTCAGTCTCCCCTAAAGAGGAAGGGGACTTAACTCTTTCAGGATGGATTAAAGCAGGATAAAACAGGACAGCTGCAGGTCCCTAGTTTCCTATCTAGCTCCAAAGGAATTAATGCAAATCACAAACTCCCTCACCCCCCTGAAACCACTCAAAACCATCAAAACTTCCAAAAACCATAAAGCCTGTTAAATCATGGGTCTGAAGCAGACTCTTAGTTAACAACAGAAAGCCTAGGATTATAAAGATGAACAAATTTTAGGTATGTGACAGATTTCCACAAGCACCGATAGCAATCTCCTCCTAAAACAATGCGAGTCATGTAATCACCTGGTTAATCAAACCACGTAAGCCCTAGTGTTCAAAGGTCACTATGGAAACCTGTTACCAACAAAACTTCCCTATAAAAGAAGCCCTTCCATTCCACTCAGGCATGTCTCTCCGTTGAACATGTCTGTGTTAACTTCTTTAATGTGCTCCCTCTCTTTAAGGAACTTTACTACTTATTTCTATTGATCCTCTTGTTATCTGAATTCTTTTAGCATCGAGATCCTCAAACCTGGGCAGGGCTCAGCTGGCACCATTGCCAGCAAAGCTCTGCTTGCACAGATGTCTTCATCTTTTTATCCCTGTTACTCAGTGCCATCCTTAGATCTTTCAAATCAAAATCTCTACCTTTACTCCCGGGGTTTTCCCTAGCCACTTGAGTCTGCAATAATGGCTCTCATTTGTTAAGCATTTAAAAAAACTGCTCTGAGAACCGGACATTGATTTTTAATTTAATCCTCACACAAGCTTATGAAGTAGGTACAGATATTATTGTATTTCATCGATTCTGATGCACATTTTTTTCACATCCAGAAACAGGAAATGTAACTTACAGTGGAATATCTTGGTTTAATTGGCAGCAGAGCCCAATTAAAAAAAGTTTAAAAAAAAAAGCTTAAAAAAAGTTTCAGAGGACTGAAGAAAAAGAGATTGAAGAGCATCCATGGAAGACTGAGCATTCCTGAAAGTGCATTCACTTATTCTCAGAAAGAAGTTCCCACCTTCAGAAAATGACCACTGTCAATTGTGATTTTTATTTCCTGGGTGCTCTCATGCCTACTATTGTGATTAAGACGAGTCTTGAAAATTAATGTCCCTTGAAAATTAAGGGATATTTTCTCAGTACTGCCAATTAAAAGTCTTCAGTAACATCGTTCAATTTTTATTTAACAGTCTAGTACTCTCTAAGTAAACATAGCTTTCTCCAAGAGAAACGAAATTACCACATCATCCTAAACCATCCTGCCTTCACCAATGCGTGCAACATGCCAACTATATGTGTGCAGTGCTGGGCTTTATCGGGACTGCCAAGTGCCAAGAAAACCAGGCCTCCTGCTTTCCAAAAAGCCATCAGCTGAGGCAAACTGAGTGTGTAGGAGGGGGTAGAAAAGAGTTAATAGGGTTGTTTACCTAGGATGGGGGAAAAGAAAACATATTTACAGAAATAAGAGTTTCCAGTGTTCACATTTAAGAAACTTCAGCCTGGATTTTGGCCTAATTCTTATTCAATATGAAGCAATACATATTTGGTTTTCGTTAAATAATTTGTTTATTTTTAACCATGGTAAAATATTCATAACATAAACATCATTTTAACCATTTTAAGTAAACAATTCTTTGACGTTAAGTACATTGACAATACTACGTAACTTTCACCACTCTGTATTTCCAGAATATTTCATCACCCCAAACCCAAACACACACTCATTTAACCATCGCAGCCCGTTGCTCCTTTCTCCCACCTCTAGTAACCACTGTTCTGTTTTCTGTCTCTATGAATTTTCTTATTCTAAAGTATTTCATGTAAGAGAAGTCATACAATTTTGTTCTTTTGTGTCTGGCTTATTCACTCAACATGGTGGCTTCAAGATTCATCCATATTGTAGCCAGCACCGGCAGGGCACTTCTTTTCACAGCTGAATAATATTCCATTGTGTGACTATGCCACATTTTGTTTATCAATCCATATATGGATGGAAACTTGGATTGCTTCCATCAACAAAAGGATATATGTTCCACCTTTTGGCTATTGTGAATAAATGGAAAACAAATATCTATCTAAGACCATTTTCAATTCTTTTGGTATATACCTAGAAGTGAGATGGGTGGGTCACATGGTAATTCAATGCTTAACTTTCTGAGGAACAGCCAAACTGTTTTCCATGGTGGCTGAGCTATTTCATATTTCCACCAACAATGTAATAAGGTTCCTATTTCTCCATATTTGCGGTAACACTTGTTTTCAGTTTTCTAAATAGTAGCCATCCTAGTGAGTATGAAGTGGTGTAGCATTGTGGTTTTAATTTGCATTTCCTTAATGGCTAATGCTCTTGAGTATCTTTTCATATTCTTTTTGGCCATATGAACATCTTCTTTGGAGAAATGTCGATTCAAATCCTTGACTGTTTTTTAATTTGGTTGCCTTTTTCGTTTTGTTGTTGAGTTGTAGAAATTCTTTATATTTTCTGGATATATGGTTCCCAAGTATCTTCTCTCATCCTGTAGGTTGTCTTTCCCTTTCTATTAATATCCTTTGTTGCACAAATTTTCAAATTTTAATTTTTGTCAAAGTACTTTTATCTATTTTATCTTTCGCTGTTTGTGTTTTGGGTATGAAATCTAAAAAATTACTCCATTATTGCCTTTTTTTCATATTTGCTGCTTTGTGGTGTACCACTTTGATTCCCTTCTTCTTTCCCTTTCTCTATAATTTTTATTAGTTTTTAGTTACAATAAATAATATTTACAAATTTTAAATTACAATTAACATCTAAAATTAATAACATCCTAATTTGACTAGTACCAATTGAGTTTCAATAGTATACAAACACTGCACTCTTATATATCTCCTTCCTTCCCCCATTATTTTGTTACTGTTTCAGGTTAAATCTTTATACATTGTATGCCCACTAACATAGATTTAAAATGTTATTTTACATAGTAGTTTAAGTCATTTGGGGGCGAAAGGAAGGGAAGCAATTGCAAACCAAAATTACAACAATGCAGGATTTTATATTTACCTATGTAGTTATCTTGACAATGTTCTTTATTTCTCCTTATGACTTTGAATTACTGTTTAAGATTCTTTCATTTCAGTTGAAGGACCCCCCCACATACCCCTTTATTATTTCTGATAGGATAGGTCTTCTGCTTACGAATTCTTTCATCTTTTATATTTGTAAATACCTTAATTTCTCCGTCAATTTTGAAAGATAATTTTGTGGAATATAGACAGTTTTTTCTTTAAAGGCCTTAAATATGCCATCCCGCTGTCCACTGGCCCTCATGGTTTCTGATGAGAAATCCACCATCTCTTTGGAGTTCCACTGTGTGCCAGTTTGAAAGTATTACGTACCCCCAGAAAAGCCACGTTTTCATCCTGATCCAGTCTTTGGGGGACAGCCATCTTTTAAAATTCTGATTCAATATTGTAGGGCAGAAACTTTGGTTAGATTATCTCTGTGACCCTTTGATTAAATAGAGATGTGCTTCCACCCACTCAAGATGGGTCCTGACTAGTTTACTGGAGTTCTTTAGAGAGGATACATTTTAAAGAAAGCTCAGAGCCAATGTAGATGCTTGGTGGTTGAGACAGAAATAGCCTGGGTGCTAAGCAGAATTCACAGAAATAACCAGAACTTAAAGAGAAGAGATCTCTGGCACTGGCAGATGCTAAGCGCAGAGAGGAAGCCCAGAGTTTTGTTCTGGAGCAGCTAAGGGAAGGCCCACAGACACTGAGAGGGGAAACCACTGGCATCCGAAGCTGGAAGCAATGGAATTGGGAATAAAGAAGAGAAGATGCCAGCCACACGCCTTCCCAGATCACCCTTCCTTGAGCCAAGGTATTTTTCTCTGGAGCATTAGTTAGGACATATTTAAGGCCTTTAGACTGTAAACTTGTAATTTATTAAATTCCCTTTTAAAAAGCCATTCCATTTCTGGTATATTACATTCTGACAGCTTGAAAAACTAATACACCTTGTACCCTACACCTTACATGTGACGGATCTCTTCTCTCTCGCCACCTTCAAAAGCCTTTTTGTATTTTGAAAATTTTGCTATAATTTGTCTTGGTGTCGATCTCTTAAAGTCTATCCTGCTTGGAGTTCATTGAGCTTCCTGGATGTGTCTAATCACGTCTTTCATCAAGTTTGGCAAGTTTTCAGCCATTATTTCTCCAAAATCTTTTTCTTCCCCATTCTCTCTCTCTCTCTCTCTCTCTCTCTCTCTCTCTCTCTCTCTCTCTCTCTCTCTCTCTCTCTCTCTCTCTCTCTCTCTCTCTCTCTCTTCCTTTTGGAACGCTGATGATAGGAGTATTGATATGCTTGATGGTCCCCATAGTTTCCCTCAGGCTCTGGTCATATTTCTTCAGTGTTTTTCTCTCTGCTCCTCAACACTGGATGATTTCAATAGTCTTGTCCCCAAGTTCACAGATTCTCTCTTCTGCCTGTACAAATCTGCTTTTGGATCCACCTAATGAGTTTTGCATTTTAATTACTGTAATTTGTGGCCCCAACATTTTTGTTTGGTTCTGTTTTATAATTTCCATTTCCTTATTTTGTTTAGGTAACATTTTTCTAATTTCCTTTAGTTGTTTATATATGGATTCCTTTACCTCCTTGAGCATCTTTAAGGCCATTGATTTAAACTTTAATAATTCCAGGGGAGGAGTTTCCTCAGGGATGGCTTATGGTAAATTCTTTTTGTCTATAAATGAGCTATACTTTCCTATTTCTTTGTATGCTTTGTAATTTTTTATTGATAATTGGACATTATGAGTATTATATTGTATTGCTCTGGAAATCTAGTTCTTCCTGTCTCTAGGACTGCTAGTTTTGTTGTTGTTGCTGCTTGTGAGAGCTGGAGCCAATAGTTTATGACTGTTCCAAACTATTTTTGGTCTCCAGTTGGGGAATAGAAAGAGAAAAGGGAGAGAAAAAGAGGTACTGTCTCTTTAGGGCTTCTCTACCTGAGGGGGTGGGTTTTGAGAAATGGCTGACCTCAAAGCCACCCCCTCTCCAGATTTTTTATTTGAAATAGCTAATCAAAAGCTATGACCAGTGATCAGAGCATATACTCCCACCCACACCATCACCATATTTTGGAGGACTAGATTCTTATAGTTCACCATAGCAACAGAAAGATGCACTAGGAGCTCAGGCTGCATTCCCCACTGCTGCCTGACATATGATTGAGGATGGGGTATGGTAGTTGCTGCACAGGGTGGAATTCACCGATATTTATCACAATTTACCAGTCTCTTCCCCCAGCTCTTCTCTGGATGCTGAACACTGTTCCACCAGAGTTTAAAAATAGTTGACTCAGACAATTCCTGACAGTTTAATAATTGTTTTGCTGGAGGGACTGATTCTTGGAGCTATCTACTCTGCCATCTTCCTCCGTGAATATTTATTTTGAGTCTAATGGGTACCATTTTCCAACTTGGTTCTCGCTTGTACCTAAAGCATAATTCCTGTGCAGGAAGCATTTACATTTACATTCTAATAAGGGGAGAGAGGTTTCTCCAGAATTACCATGACCCAAGACGTCATCTGAAGAGGATCACAAGAGAGACACAACCCTCACAGGAAGAGAGGGCTGTGTTCATTGTGGAAAGCTCAGGGAGGACTTGGCTGTAAAAGTTAATTAGGAGTTTAACCCTAGGAATAGGGCAGAAGCAGCATAATGAGAAAGGACACCAAAGGAGGGAGCACCAGAGTGAATCTGGGGAACTGCAGAACCTGGGTTGGCTGTTTAACAATGTAGAACTTTGCTGATGGTGTGAGCCAGGCTAATTTTCTCCATATTATTTCAGTTTTAGCAAATACCATCTAATTTAGAATCTCTCTGAATTTATTATGGAATGAGATGTAGTACATGCATACCAAATACTATCACAGGACCAAATCAGAGGAAATAAACTTAAATTACTTTTTATCATGCATATTAGTTAAATAGAATTTTATGGTATAATCATTTAAATTTCTTAAGTTGCACATACTTTCTGAGACCATGTTAGACTTTGGCTCAAGTGAAATAAATTCTTTTGAAACTCTGTAATTTGTATTTTTATATCAGTTTAACAATAATTTAGAATCAATTTTCCCCCTGCTATGTAAAAAAAAAAAAAAAAACTCTGGCCACTTGAAGCTTCTGGAGCACTTTGCACATTAATCCTTTTTTATTATTATGCAATATAAAATGTATTAAATTATAATGTTTTTACAGGTTGAAAATGTCACAGTTTCTTACCCTTCACTGGAGGGTAAGAAGAAATTAGCAGGCTGACCCTCAGGGATCAGATTGTTTTACTTTACCCAGGAGGGAAAGTTGTTTGTACACAACAGTTGGTCCCTTTAAAAAACTATACTGGCGATCATTTTGGATTTTCTTTCAATTTGAAATCCTTGCCTGCAAAAATACTATGATTACAGTATGTTATAGCATAAAAGAAAATTTTATGTTTAAAAATTTTTAAGTTTGTTTAAGCACTACAATAAGTGATATTAATTTAGTTGTGGTTTCCATTTTCTCCACCTGATTTATAAATAACTTTTTCTTAATTTTAGATCATACTAAAAGTTGTGTAATGTATCAGAAATTTTCAAGTTCTCTTTCCTGGTTGAAAATTAAGAAATAATGCTGAGAGCCAGAGAATGACTTGAATTTAATTGTTCTAATAAAAACTTACTCTACCCCTATAATTGCATACTGAAATAAATTGATCTTGCATAGGTAGAAAGCTAGCTTTTTATTAATTCTAAGAGCACAGATAGCAGATCATATGCAGATAAAAGTATTGGTGTCAAGCACTGAAGCTCTCTGAAGTTCCACTGATACATACCTTTCCTTTGGTAAAGAAAAATAAATTAATATCCATCTCTTCAACAATATTCAAGGAATATGAATTACTATATGTGAAGAACCAAAAATTTAAGGAGAGTATACTGAAAATAATTTCCCTGATTTCAAGAAGCTTACCAATTTATATCTATAATATAGTATAAATAAAGACCAGAAGAAATAATTCAGAGAAATTCAAGTCAGTATATATTGAGTAAATACCTAATGTGCCTAAAATTGGATACTAGGACCATGAATTAGAAACAAATAATTTTGAAAAGAATGGACATTTAAAATTATTATAATAAAATACAATTTTAATAAAATAACTTTAATAAGATATGTGCTAGAATATAGGTATAAATTATGTTCTACAGGAAAATGAATTGGCCATCTGGTATACCCATCACTGAAAGAGAACAAGGACTGTAAGGAAGAAAGAGGCGGCTCATTAGAATGTTAACATTTGCATTTTACTCCAAGCCATGTTTTCAGTTAGAATTACACAGGGGCAGCAAAAGAATAAGATCATCTACTAAGAAGAGGGCTAAGACAAAACTATAAGTACACTGAATGAAGCTGAACATGAGTATAGTTGAGGGAGAAGGGCTAGGGCAAGTATGAAATCAGAAGGAAAAATACAGAATAAAGACTGAGACGGTATACCTTAGGAATGCCTAGAGTAGACGATGATGGTGATTAAATGTACAAATATAAAAACATTTTTGCATGAGGAAGAACAAATGAATATCAACACGGCAAGGTGTTGAAAATGGGATGGTATACAAGAAAAAGTACGACCAATACAAACTAGAGTCTAAAGCCAACGGTAATATTGCAATATGCTTCCACTGAATGTAACAAAAGCATGATGCCAAAACTAAATGTCAACAAGTGGGGGATATTGGGTATGGAGTCTTTATGGAAGAAAAGGAAATGTCTCCATACAGATATGGTGCTGAAGGCATCACTACTTACCTAGGTTGGATTGTATGAAGTGCGAATAAAACTGTTCAAAGATGAACAGAGAGGAACAAGTGCTTGAGAAAAAATGGACAAAGAGAGGTACCTATTCACTTTGGTAAGAAAGTTGAGAGATGTAGCCCCTTGGAAGGCAGTGTGGTGGTTCCTCAGGAGGCTAAGGGTGGGGTTGCCATATGGTTTTGCAACCCCACTGTTAGGTATATACCTGGGGGAACTGAGAGTGGGGACACAAATGGACATTTGCACACTGATATTGATGGTGGCAGTGTTCGCAATTCACAGTAGATGGAGGTGGCCTAAGGGTACAATGACTGAGGGATGGAAGGGGGATCTGGTGTGTACTCAAAGTGGACTATGAGGCAATTGCAAGAAGGAATGAAGCTGCGAGGCATGTAACTAGATGAATGAAACTTAGGGACAGTATGCTGAATGACATGGCAGAAACAAAAAGACAAATACTATCATGTCTTATCATAGGGACTGATTATAATATAAAAACTCGGTGAACTGAAGTCGAGAGCATGGGTTATCAGGTTGGGGCCTATTGTACAGGGTCCTAGATTGCACACTTTTACAGCAGTCACATATATCTAGGAATTGTAACTGTTATTTCTAAATTTGAGATAGTGAGCTATTTGTGTACAATCTGGTCATTCCCTAAAACTTTGGGTATTTATGTGACACCTAGGACTTAGAGTGCTGAAGCTATGAAAGTCAACAATACCTCGTACAACAACTGTTTAAAAAGTGATCAGACTTCAACTAGAGATATGAATGCAGCTGATCTAGATAGGACTAAGGTGAATCAGAACACAGGGTAAAGGATGATATGATACATATTTAAAAAAATTCAACTCTTGTGTGAGAACAAAGGAGGAGATGTTTATTTGGTGCAAAACTATATTTTGTGTAGCACATTATCTAATTTAACATGTATGGTCAGTTTATTGAAACACCATAAATACATAGAATCTTGAATAGGGAGTGAGATCTTGTTTTATACAGGTTAGTGTGATTCCCTCAATATATCCTAGAGCAGTTGGGGCAGAGAATTAAAAAAGTATTTTCAAAGTCCCCTTCAGGGACTGAGGAGAAAGAAAGAAATATTCAATTTCTCCATCTGGGGAATTCCTAATATTCTTGCAAGCAGTGGGGGACAAACAACTCAATAGGCTGAGTCCTTGATCTTGGGATTCACCCTATGAAACTTATTCCTGCAAAGGAGACGCTAAGGCTACTTATAATAATGCCTGAGTCACCCCCAGAGAACCTCTTTCGTTGCTCACATGTGGCTATTCTCTCTAAGACAACTTATCAGATGAACTCACTGTCCACCTACCCACCCTCCACCTATGTAGGACATGATTCCCAGGGGTGTAAATCTCCCTGGCAATGTGGGACAGGATTCCCTGGATGAGCCAGGTCCTGGCATCATGGGATTGAGAAAGTCTTCTTGACCAAAAGGGGGAAGAGAGAAATTAGACAAAATAAAATTTCAGGGGCTGAGAGATTTTAAACGGGGAAGAGGTTATCCTGGAGGTTATTCTTACACATTATATATATATCCCTTTTTAGTTTATGGCGTATTGGAGTAGCTAGGGGGAAATAGCTGAAACTGTTGAGTTGTGTTCCAGTAACCTTTATTCTTGAAGACTGTGTATTGTATAAATACATAGCTTTTATAGTGTGACTGTGGGATTGTGAAAACCTTGTGTCTGATGCTCCCTTTATCCAGGGTTGGACAGATGGGTAAAAAAATAAGGCTAAAAATAAATAGATAATGGGAGCGATAAAAGGTAAAAAAATTTGTTTTCATTTTTCTCTTTAATTCTTTTTCTGGAGTGATGTAAATGTTCTGAAAATGGTCATACTGATGAATACACAACTACGTGGTGATATTGTGAGCCATTGATTATACACTTTGGGTGGACTGTATGTGTGTAAGGTTTCTCAATAAAAATATTTTTTAAAAAATAAGAAAGTGACAGGATTACAAGTAAACAGCTACGAGGAGATCCAGGACCCTGTACCCTGGCAGAGAAGCTGGGGGGCGGTGCTGTCATATGTCTGGAGGTCAAGCCCTTGTAAGCCCTTCCAGCCTCTGGCCTGGCACATCCGGCAGCCCCAACCCTGTCCAGGGGGTTGCAAGCTGCTCCCTCCTGCCAAACCGGAAGGGCTTGGGGGATCCTGCAGGGGAGGGCTATCCTTCACCCCAGTTGCCAATAAGCCCCACCCCCACCCCGACCTTCCTTCCTCCTCCATCCCTGATGGTCCTGGCCTCTCTAAAGTGCTTCTGATCTCTGACTCCTCTTTAGCTGAAGCACACTCAGTCTCCTGCACGGCCCCCTCAGTTTGGGAAGGGAGCTATTTTCCATCCATCTTCCCACCTTCCCATGCTGCCAACCCCCAACCACTGACTCTGCGTTTGTCTGCTCGGTTCTGTGCATAGATGGAAGGTGTGGACCTCTCCCTGGGCCACCTCGTCCCCTTCTCCTCTACCCTGGTCCTGGACACTCAGGTGGAAGCAGGACCAGGAACCCTCAATTACAAACAAAAACAAACACCCCAACAGAAAGGTGAAAAGCTGTGCCACAAATTGGGAAAAGATATCTGCAACCCGTATAACCAAAGGACTGATGTTTAGAATGCATAAAGAACTGTAACCAGTAAAACCAGTGAAACGACATGAGATGAAAGCAGGCAATTCACAGAAGAGGCAACAAAGCTGAGAAAGAAATATGTGAAAGGCTGCCCAATCCCATCAGGAATTATAGAGATGAAAATTTTAAACATAATTCAAGACTAAACTTAATATTTAAGGATTTAAAGTTGAGGGATAAAACCATAAAGAAATGCAAGAAAATGATGACTATACAAGTTGGAACAGGAGATTGCTTTCGGAGGAATGGAAGGGACTGTGAACTAGGACAGAGCACACGGAGGGGCTGATGGAGGGGCTGGAAAAATTCTATTTCTTGACCTGGGTGGTAATTACAGCGTGTCTGCTTCATAATCCACTAGCTATACATTTATTTTGTTATCTACTTCATTCTATAGTAAAAAGTTACAAGAAGACAATTTATTCATCACATCTATCAGGAAGGGGAAAAACTCACATACCACTTACTGCGAAAATGTTCATATTCTGCTAGTGAAAATGTAAGTTAATAAAACCATGTTGACCAGCAGAGGCAGTTATCCAGTGAGGTTTAAAATGTACATAATCCATTGACCCAGCAACTCCCTCTCTAGAAATGTGTCCTAGAGAGCCATTCACATGAAGAGAATTCTTGGCCATATCCAAGAATGCTCACAGTGATATTGTTTGTAAGCACAACATGAGGAGCACCCTAAATGTCCATCAACAGAACAGGAAAATACTCCTACAAAACTGTGGGCGCGTGCATATATATACGTAGTACAGTCATTCAGTGGAATACTACACAGCAGAGACACATGTATGCAAGAGATCAATCTCACGCTGCTAAGTGAAAAAACAGTTGCAAAAGAATACACCCAAAATCATACCATTTACAAAAGTTTAAAGCATGTGAGTTAATAATCCGAGGAAAACTGGGGCTAGGTTAAGTGAGGAACACGGTGCAAACTTTAAGGAGCATCCATCTCAGGGTCACGCAAATCTGAGCGTGAGGCCTCCATTTAAAAAAGGAAGGAGACTAAGCCCATGTACACAATTTTTTTTCCCTCAAGTTTGACAAGCCTGTGGAATAACTCCCTTCCTTGGCTTAGTTGAAAATAACTAATTTGAAAAAAAAAGTCTAGGTCCTCTGGCCGCAGTACCAGCCACGAGGAGGCTCAAACTCCATACGGTCTACAGAAGCTTGGGGCTCGGGGAGGACCTTCAGGCACCTTGAAGACGACACAAGCGCTCTCAAGAGTTCTCAGAGATGCCTGCCCTTGGGGGTGTACTTGTTATGGACTCGTTTTGCTTGTTTTTCCTTTGCTGTTTTCTCTTTAGCTAGATATGAATAGGAAATAAGTATACTGTTTAGTTTTTGGTGAGTTGGTTCAGAGGCTGTCTAAATCATGACATTAATGAATGTATCATTTTAATAAATATACGTAGAAAGAGAGAAGGAAAAAGAAAAGAGAGAGAGAGAGAAAACCTAGCAAATAAATTTGAAATCCACTTTGTTTCAATCCCAAGTTCCATTCTTCAAATTTCTTCTCTTCCCAGAGGCAATTGTGAATTTTTTTGTGATTCTTTCTGGCCCATATTTTAAATCTTATTTTATTTAGTTCCACTGATACTTTTATTATAGATATGTTTTATGCCTTTACTTTAGTGAGTCGTGTTGCTCTCTTTTAAATTCACATGAAAGATGCTATCCTGCATATGACATTCTCCAGTTATCAGGGATTCTCCTGGATGCAGAGTTTCTTCAGGGTATATACAGATATAGAATTATAGGGATAGAGGATGTTCCAGTTTGCTAGCTGCCAGAATGCAACACACCAGAGGTGGATTGCCTTTTAGTAAAAGGGGCTTTATTTTGTTAGTTATTCAGAGGAAAGTCAGCTAACTTTCCACTGAGGTTCTTTCTTACGTGGGAAGGCACAGGGCAATCTCTGCTGGCCTTCTCTCCAGGCCTCTGGGTTCCAACAACTTTCCCTGGGGTGATTTCTTTCTGCATCTCCAAAGGCCTGGGCTGAGCTGCGAGTGCTGAGATGAGGTATGCCAAGCTGCTTGGGCTGTGCTACGTTGAACTATATTGATAACACCAATATAACCCATTACCAGCATTTCCCATTTTTTAAATCCTCTCCAATATTTGGTGCATTCTCTATTTTATCCAATCAAATGGATGTGAAATGAAATCTCATTATTTTATTCATTTACATTTCTCTGATTACTAGTGTGATTAAATATATATTCACATATTTATTGGCCACTCTTTTTTCCTTCTAAATTCTGCCTTTTTATCCCTTTCACCTATTTGCTATTGGGTTGTTTGTCTTTGTTTTTTAAGAATTGATTTATAGGATTCATGTTTTTTCTATTTATTTCATTCCTTCTCTTTCTTTGAATTTACTGCTTTATTCTTTATCTAGCATTTTAAATATACTAAATTATTTTCAGTTTTTAAAAAGTATAGTTGAAACTATGATTTTTCCTTCTAAGTATCACTTTAAGCTATATTCCACAAGATTTTAAATGTAGCATTCAATGTAATCATGTTCAAAGTATGTCATAGCTCTATCGTGATTTTTTAAATCTTATCTATTAATCAGGAATGATCACATGTGTTACATTTTCAAATATATTTTAATTATTTTTTAACTAATGAATTCAAACAATTCCACTTCAATGAAGGATCATAGTCTACTTGACACGAAATCTTTGAAATCTGTCAAGACCTACTTTGAAGTTGAGTATTGACCAGTTTTTGAAAATACTTGAAGTATGTTTGAAACTAATATCCATTTGCTAAGTTATGGATGCAGGATTCTACATATTAGAAAAATGTCTTAATTGTGCTTTGACATATTCTATACTCTAACTTTTTTTGTGATTTATTATTTTTTTGAAAGCACTGTATTGAAATAGCTAGCTTTAACATTATATTTATTTCTTTCTTCTATAATTCTCTTTTAGCATATATATATATACATTCTTTTTGTCACATTATAGATGTATTCATGTTCATTTAGTGTTATATTTTCTTGGTATATCATCTTTAAATCATGTAATGCTTCTTTATATCTCTACTTACACTTTTGCCTTAAATTCTATGTATTTTATATTATTATTATTATTCTAGCCTTTGGTTGTTTAATGTTTGCTTAGTATTTCATGTGTCTCTTTACTTTTACACATTTGTTTTAGTTTGCTGATGCTCCTGGAACGCAATATACCAGAAATGGGTTGGCTTTTATAAAGGAGATTTATTGAGTTACAAGTTTATAGTTCTAAAGCCATAAAATAATCCAAACTAAGGCATCCACAGCAAGATACCTTGACTGATGAAAGGTTGATTGTATCTGGAGTATCTCTGTCAGCTGGGAAGGCACATGGCTAACATCTGCTGATCCTTTGGCTTCTGGTTTCAAACAGCTTTCACAGGGGCGTTTTCTTTCTGCATCTCCAAAGGTCTCTGGCTGTTTGGCACTGAAGCTTTTTCCAAAATGGTTCCCTCTTAAAGGGCTCCAGTAGGCAGATTAAGACCCACCTTGAATGGGCAGAGATGTATCTTCACAGAAACCACTGATCAAAAGGTCCCACTCACAATTAGAAGGGTCACATCTCCAGGAAAACAACTAATCAAAAGGTTCCATCCTAAACAATAGGTCTGTCCCCTCAAGACTGGATTAAAAAAAGAACATGGTTTTTCTGGGATACTCAACAACCTCAAACCAGCACACCATTTTGCTCTATTTCATTTTAAGTATATATCAGGTAAGCAGCACAGAGTTGATTTTATATTTTTAATACAGTCTGATAATCTCTGACTTTAAATGGTGTGATCAAAATGTTTACATTTATTGAGCTTTGCATATGTCACCATATTTTGCATTTCTATTACTTTATCTTTGATTCTCTCTTTTTCTTGTTTTCCTTGTAGGTCTTATGCTGAACAGATCAAGTGTATTTTTCCTCATTGCTTGTTTGGAAGTTATATAGTTTAATTTTTATGTTTTCTTGCTAACCATTAAATTTTTAACATGTTTACCTGAACTAACAAAATCTAAAATTGATCACATATCTATTTCCTTTTCCAAATGTTACAAGGTCATTAGAATTATTTAACTCAAATTTCTCTCCAATGTTTATAACCTTTCATGTTCTGATTGCCTAAAACAATAATTCCATCTTAGTATTATCCAACTTAAAAAAAATAAAACTACTTTGTTTTTTAGAGCCATTTTAGATTTACAGAAAAGTTGTACAGAAAGTACAGAGAGCTCCCATACCACCCCCCCCACCACCCCCCCCACATAACACACAATTTCTCCTATTATTATCTCTCATTAGTGTGGTACATTGTTATAATTAATGAACCAATGTTGATGTATCATTAGTAACTAAAGTCCATAGTTTACGTTGGGGTTCACTCTTTGTGTTACACAACTCTATGAAAAATGCATAATGGAATATATCCACCATTGTGGTGTCGTATGGAATAGTTTCACCACTCTAAAGGTGCCTTGTGCTTCATCTATCACATCCCCAACTTTTTATTTCAACAAATTTCAAACCTATGGAAAAGCTGAAAGCAAAGTACAATATTCCTATGTCCCCTTTGCTTAGATTCACCAATTGTGGATATTTTGTCAATTTGCTCTCCCTCTCCCTCTTTCTCTTCTCTTTCACGTATGTTGCAGATAGCACAACACACTACTCCTAAGAACTTCAGCAAAAATAAGGGTCTTTTCCTATAAGGCACAACACCATCATCATGTTCAATAACTCTATAATGACACAACAATATTATTGAATATCCGGTCTGTGTGTTGCTCATTTGGGATGATGCGAGGTCTGACTGCTTGGTTAGAGTAGTGTCTCTAGACATAACCATTGAAAAAGTCATTTTGCCTATTTGTAATTAACAACTAATATGCGGGGATTACCTTCCTCTAAAGGTTTTTCATTGCAGTATATATTACAGCAGAAAAGTGCACATATTATGGGTGCGCTGCTTAGTGAAATTCACAGGAACGCTTCCATGTAATTAAGCAGTATCCGGCATGAGGTACAGAGCCACACCAGCATTCCAGAGCTTTCCTTGGGCACTCCTGCAGGCACTGCCTCCTTCAGAGGTAACTACTAGTCTGACCTCTCATATCATAAATTGGTTTTGCCCAATTTTGTACTTTGAATAGATACAATCATACAGGATGTGCTTTTTGGTGCCTGGCCTCCTTCATTCAACATTGTGCTTGTATGTTCATTCATATTGTTGTGTGTCTATAATTTGTTCATTCTCATTGTTTAATATTCCAGTGTGTGAATATATAAGTTATTCATCTCTTTTCTTGTTACAGGCATTGGATAGTTTCTTATGGACTTATTATAAGTAAAGCTGTTGTGAACATTCCAGTATGTTTCCCATGGCTAAGTATGTTCACATTTTTGCTGGATTTATTCAAACAGAATAGAATTTCTGGGTCAGACGGTATGCCTAAATAGTTTTCCAATTAATTGTATTAATTTAAATGTCTACAAGAAGTGTTTGAGAGTTCTGGTTGCTCTGTAGTCTTGCCAACACTTTATATTATTAAACTCTTTCATGTTAGCTTTTCTGATGGGTTTAGTGGAGTTCTTCCTTGTTTTTAAAGCTCTCTAAATTAATCTATTAAAAAATATATATATATATTTAAATTTTTTTCACATAGGCAGGCACCAGGAATTGAGCCAGGGCTCCTGCATGGCAGGCGAGAATTCTGCCTGTGAGCCTCCGTGGCCCGCCCTACTTAAAAATATTTTTAACAATCAATACTAGATTAGATTTGCCAGTATTGGCTCACTGTTTCTTTGTGCAATGTTTATTTTTGCATACAACTACTGCTTTTTTTGGTTAATTTCCTTTTTGAATAGTAATTTTTCATTGGGATAATAATGTAATCTTTCAGATTCCCTATATCTAATATTTTTATTTCACTTTTACTTGAGTGATAATTTAGCTGTATGTGGAATTCTGGGATGACAATTCTTTTCTCTCAGCCCCGTTATGGTTTGTTTTCATTGTCTTCTGCCAGTTGTCATTGTTGATGAAAAGTCTGCTATCAGTCTCATTATTTCTTTGCAGGTAATATATCTGCTCTCTCTGGTAGCTACTAATGTTTTCTCTTCCTTGACATTATTTTTTGTCAAAAGGTCACATAATATTAACTTTTAGCATTTTTTACTACAATATATCTATGTTTGCACTTTTGCTTTTCCTCCTGAGAACTTGACAAAATCCTTCTAATTGAAGATATACAGTTTTCCATATGCTGGAAAATTCATGTTCCATATAACATTGACTATCACTTTGTCTCTGTTCTCTCTAATGTCTTCTTCTGAAACTCTTAGGTCTTTCGGTCTCTCCTCCCTATCTCTTAAATACTTTTTTATATTTTTCATTTATCCCTCTGTTCTAGATTCTACATGTTGCACTTGGATCTCTCTTCTAATTCATTGATTCTTCTAACCATATCTAGTTTCCTATTAAATTACCCTTTTAGTTTAAAAAAATTGTAGTGACTTTATTTTTCACTTCTGGAATCTCTATTTGTTTATTTTTTTAAATCTTATTCTTTCTCACACCACACTGTTTTTGTCTTATGGGATTCTTCTTAAGCATTGTAAGTAAAGTCCCTTTAAAATGGTTCCATTGTCTCCATTCCCAGTGTGCAATTCTAATCTTGTTTATTGCCAACTCACCCTTACAGTGGTTCATTTATTCTGTGTTGTCATATATTTACTGT
Source organism: Tamandua tetradactyla (assembly GCF_023851605.1). Lineage (NCBI taxonomy): Eukaryota > Metazoa > Chordata > Mammalia > Pilosa > Myrmecophagidae > Tamandua > Tamandua tetradactyla. Next base: position 6,189,346 of record NC_135346.1, on the reverse strand, counting down.
CAACCTTTCATTGGGTTCATCTTATTTGCATTGGTTTTCAGTAAGTTTTTTATATTAATTTCTCAGCTTAGAGACACAGTACCTGTGGATTGCATTAATTCAGAACTAATATTCTTCAAAAGAGCACGCTTAGATTTCCAATTTCTTGGGGTTGATTATATTTCTACTTACAGCCATGGGTAGGTAACAAATTTCCTTTCAGTTATCACAGGTTATTTTTGTTTCCATTTCATACATGGAACAGTCTTTAGTGACCCCGAGCCTTGTGCATGAAGCTCATTTTAAGGGTGTATTCCCTTGTACGCCCAGCCCACAGGGCTTCATCTATAGCTTCTTCCCGATTTCCCCTGAGCCTCTGAACATGAGCTCCAGCCCAGTATTCTCACTGTGAGTGACTCTTCATTTCTGGTATCTGAGAATGTCCTTTTCTTGATTTCAACTTGACACAGTACTTATGGTTTGGGGGCTGGAGTGGGGTTGTTATATATTACCCAACATTTCAATAAATAGACATACAGACAGCAGTTTAGGGGATTTTCTGTATCAAATATGTCTTCTACAAAGGCTGGAATTCCTAAGTCATTGTTGGCAGGCTATTGCTTTGCTGTGGAGCCTGCAAGGGGAGTTACCTCTAAGACAGATGGAATAAGTTTCTACTAAATTTGACATATGCCTACATTTGACTAGTTGAATGTTCTTTTGTGGTGGATTTATCTTCAGAAAAGTAGAAAAATTTAAATTTGACATTGCATCAAAGACACAGTTTTCACCGGCATGGCATAATATTTGAAATTCTACTATTATGGATTACTTTTTTATAGTTATGTTTCTTTTCCAAGGATCTTAAAAGTAAGTATGTCATAATCAGTTCTTAACATTTCAATAAACAGTTGCCTTTTTGGCATTATCTGAGTATTTTCTAATAACAGGTAGATGAAAAAAACAATGCAATATAGAGGTGTTGAATTTTGATGGGAAGCAAGTTATGGGAGAGAGGTCAAACTATAAAAATATCTCATGCACAACATGCTATGCTAATTCAATGATTGGAGACACAAACACTTCCCACCTCAACACACACACACACACACACACACACACACACACACACACACACACATCTACACATACACATACATACATAATAGTTTTAAATAATAATTTTTTCTCATAATAATTACAGATTTGATTTTAAATCTTTTTTTTTTTTTTACTGTTAGTGTTAGAAGCTTAGGAACTTTAAGGAATATAGCATTTCTTAATTTTTAACAGCGTAAGACATAGGAAAACTTTGGAACAGGAGAAATAATTGAAGCTTTTTTAGGGAAAAAAGTTTGATTTTAGGCTTATTCTCCACAATGTCATTAGATTTAGAGAGCCCCCAATGCTTATTTACAAAAACACATGAGAAGCGCTCGCTCACAGGAATTTAGAAGTAGCAGACCTCAGAATTAACTGCAAACAACTCATCGGCCCTGAAGGCATTGCCGCTTTGCCAAGCTAGCTAGGGGAGTTAACTGAAAACAGTGCGTTAACAGATACGCACTTCGGATTTCTATGGGTTGCTAAAACATGTCTGCAAGCGACTGTTTAATATTCTGTAGCAGATAAATTTAAACTTCTACCTTTCCAAAAAGAGGTATAGTTTCTCTTAGCTCGTTTGTGGATTGTCAATTCATAGGACAGTCCTTACGCCTCCTGAACCTTTAAAGTCATTCTTACTACCCTCTGTTTGTGAACTTAAGGCAAGCAGGGTACTCACCCCTTTTCTCCAGTCTCTACAGGAAGAAAGAGAAACCACTGACAAGTTTTGCTCTCTCTCCTGGCCTTAAAGCCTTGTCAGAACAAGAATCTATCGCTAAACACTTAATTAAAAATCAACAAGAAAAAAAATCGTCAAGGTAAAAAAACACACAAGCACACTAGAGGGACCCTTTACTTTCTTGAGAATACAAAAGCCATCATGTATCTCACTTTTGTATACGAGCATTGTGCTGTTTGTTCATTGCTCTATAGGTTATAGTATGATCTGACAATGTAAACTGTTTCAAAAAACATTTTGAGTTTTAGCAATCAATTAGGGATGAATAAAGAAACACAAGTGCCTATTTTATTCTTCATTCTTTCGCACAATGCAAATATTTAGCTTTTCAAGAAAAATGGATTATTTGCAGACAAATGTACTTTTTCTTCTTTAGGACCCTACTCAAATCAGCTGTCTCTTATTTTCATTTGTCAAACATACTTACTGTGTCTGTGTCGTTAGTAGACAGCTGAGGGGACTATATTTAGGGAAAGGATTTGCTAATTTTCCCTGTACAATTCAACAAAGGCACTAAGATGCTGATTCTGGAAATTATTAAGCTGAGAAGTAAAGAAGGCTTTAAAAAGTGAAAAATTAAAATCCAATTAACTATTCTATTTCAGTCACCAAATATTTATTGCAATTGTTCCATAAAGTGGGAAATATTTCATTTTAGTATCTTAAAAATATATTTCGTGATGTATCTATTCTCAGCCTAGCTCCTCCTATAGCAATTTATTTTGTACCCTGTAACTTTTTTCTTTGGTTGCCAACAATGCTGTTAAAAATAAACAATAAACTCATTAGAAATTACAGTGCTGCCACAGATCCTTAAAGCACAAAGGCAGGAGATTGTTTGTGCTTTTTCCTTTGCAGATTTAAGAAGATATTTACAAAGTTAACAACTATAAAAAGTTCTGAAATAAATATTAAAAAGGATCTAAATTTTCTATTCATTTACCATTTTGTATTTAAAACAGTTTCCTGCCCTAATCTCACTTTTCAGCTTCAGACCTACATTTTTTTTTAATTTATTTTTTTACATGGGCAGGCCCCGGGAAACGAACCCGGGTCATCTGGCATGGCAGGCGAGCATTCTTGCCTGCTGAGCCACTGTGGCCCTCCGCAGACCTACGTTTTTAACCTTCTCTTGACCATCTGCCCTTTAGAGGTTCTACAGGCAAATTGAAGGCACCGTGTGCAAAAATCAAGTTCATTATCTTCTGCCCAAAGTGCTCATTAACAGTTTCCCTACCTGGGGGCATGGCACTACCTACATGCCTTGCCCAGGCCTCAGCTTCATGCTGGGTTCTCTCTTCTTCGCATTGCACAAACCCAATCTCTCATGGTGCCACCTAGGCGGCTTCCTTTTCCATCCTCATTGCCATGGTTCAAGGGCCACCACCCTCACCTCTCATCCAGCTTACTGCAGTAGGGATCCTTGCTTCGTGCTTTCCAGTCCACTCTCCACATTGCCCCCAGTTTGACATTTCAAAAAATAAATCTGACCATGTCGAAGCCCATTCAGTGGCATCTGCTCTTGACAATGAAGACCTCTTTGGTCTCATTTCTGGACAACTGTCTATTCTAGGAGACACCCATGTTCCAATTTTAGGTATAAGTTCATTAGAAACTGTCCTCATATTAAATAGAGTGCAACACGTGATTACTAAGTCTAAGTCAATGTATTTTTTAAAGTTTAAAAACTTTCCATTGTGGTCACAAATATATCACACAAAATTTTCCATTTAACAGCTTTTATATGTACAATACAGGGACTTTAATCACTCAGAATATTGTATACTATCACTAACCATCTGTTACCAAAACCTTTTCATCACTCCATTATGCATTCTGGACCCTGGAAATCTGTACTCTATTTTGTCTCTGTGAATTTGCTTATTTTAAGCATTTAATGTAAGTGAAGTCATCCAATATTTGTCTTTTTGCATTTGACTTATTGTACTCAACGTGATGTCTTCAAGTTTCATCCTTATTGTAGCCATGTTCCTTTTTGACTCAGAGGAACTGAAATGCTATCCCTTTGGCTTGATATTCTCTCTCAGCTGTACTCCTGTTTACATATCATGGTTCACCTATATGTTATTTCTTCTGGGAAACCTCCCCACCTTCTCTCAGCCACCACTGGGGCTTCCATGTGCCATCACTGTGAAGTGAATTTGTCCTGCCTTAGCACTTGTAGACTGCATTGCAAGTGTCTGCATCTTGCACCAGACTGAAAGTGCCAGAAGACAGAGACAAGTTTTATGTTGCTCATCATTTTACGTGCACAGAGCCTGGTAGATATTAGATGTTTAACAAATATTTATTTTATTTTTATTTTTTTACATGGGCAGGCACCGGGAATCGAACCTGGGTCCTCAGGCATGGCAGGCAAGCGTTCTTGCCTGTTGAGCCACCATGGCCCGCCCAACAAATATTTATTAAATGAACAGGTTAAAAAAAAAAAGTAAATAAACAGTCTTTTCACACTGTCTGATAGATCTCTCATTTTATCTTTTCATTTGAAAAGCATTATAATAGATCACATAAATGTGCTTGAAAAATCCAGGAGTAATCTTAAGTGTGTCTTTATCTTATTCTTCATGTAACTCTCAAAGGTGGAACACCAATGGAGAGGGAAAATTAAATGGCGCTGATTGCAGCTGATCAAAGCACGGCCTCATTAGGCCATTCCTGTCACTTACTAATAGAGCAGCTAAGTAAGTGGTGCGAGTCACCACCCTCTCCAGGGTCGTGTATTTTTCCCAATGGTTTCTAATTTCTCAAAAGAAGCCTAGCCTTTTCTCCAGAGTACTTGTGTAGAGAATGAAGAATAATTTACATGTCTTGAAAATATTGAGTGGAGATTGATAAATGAAATGATGAATCCATCCTGAAAATTCTTTGCAAATAGATGGATAAGAAATTGATGACCTTGGTTAAGGATTTTCACAGGAGAGTCCAGGGCTACCCCTCTCGTTTCACTGTTCAGGAACTGCTAGGTCTGCTCCAAAGCAGTAGGAAGTTACTATTTGACAGAAAGGAAGGAGTTCCTTTGTTGTTTTGACATTTATCTATGGATCCAGAATTTCAGGCCTGCCCAGGTACTTTGTACAGCTCTGCCTAATGCTGGAGAGACTTGCTGTCGTTAATGGCAATCGGTAGCACAGTGAGTTCTTCTGCAGACCATGCCTAATGCTTTTACACTGATTTGAGATGTAAGAACAGAAGAGTTCTGGATTTAATGACACTGTAAACCATGGAAATCGTAATCAAAAGCTTTTGAAAATGTCAAGCAAGACTGAGTTGTCTCCAAGACTTTAGGCTAATCATTCACCTTAGAATGATAGAAATTAGCCAAACTTCCAAACTGAAACTGACTTGAATGCTGAGATGCTGCCATCAGGAAAGTCTGAAATGGACAAAATTCAAGGGCAACATTCTTTTCCTTTCTGGCTTTGTTCCAAAAGGGCACAGTGGACCATGTGTGGGCCCCATATGTGGGATCAAAAAAATGCAGATGCTAAAAGAAAGCAACAGAAACTGCCCTTTGAAACTTCTATGAGGACCCAAAGTACTCCTTTTATTCTTCCTCAAAGAAATGAAGGGCAAAATGGACTGGTTACTCATAAACAAGGCCCTTCACTTTGGGAATGCTCCTGGCCTGCATTATGAAGGCTGCCCAGCTCGCGAGGGAACTCACTTCTGCTGTGGCCACAATGTGGAACAGGCCTTAAGGGAACTACTGAGGTGATTTGACTTACCTGCTACGAATAAAACTAATAATAGTTTTATTTAGCATTTTTATTTTCTGTCAATTCGTCAAACCTAGAAATTAGTGTAAATGTTTTAATATTTGATTTCAAATTATCTGTAGAAAAGCCCACTAATCAAAGTATAATTCTTTAAAAAAAATTACTCTACTAAAGGTATCATCAAGGTATCATCAGGGAATTGAAGGTAGGGAAACTTGAAAGGCAGTCGTTAACCTTGTTCTACAGCAAAAAGGACTTGTTTCTAAGATAATCACAAAATTCAAGATTACTATGGGCCAAAACTCAGCAAGAAGAATGGGTTTAATCCTCAGAAGAACTGGAGTCAGCTGTCCAGAGAAGACATAAATTTCAGATTTGTGTGAAGTCCTTACTGAAGTCATATAATACTCTTAAAAGAAAAGATAAACGGTCAACCCATGTTAACTGTGGTTCAGAAAATGCACAGGCTGGGCATAGGAATGACCAACAGAAGATGATAATTTCTTCACTCATTTCGTTTAACTCATGCTGAAATGGTTTCTTTTATACGTCTTTGACTTTAATGCATTTAAGAGCACCATCTGGTTTAAAGCATTGTTTCTACCACTTTTTCTTTTTTAAATTGCGGCCCACTTCTGTGATTGAAAAAGAACCCAATGATAACAGAAAAAAAAAAAAAAGCAGGTAAAATATCCAGAGAACAGCTTCAGCCTCTTACGCCATGATACTGAAGTGTGGCGAACCTCTGGGAACTGGAGATATGTCTGATGGAAGCACAGCTTGTCGTCCTTCGAAGACGGAGATGCTGCTGAGATGTTCTAGTCTCGCATGGACATAGGACCAGATGGCCTCTAAGCCTCCTGCTGACCCTGGACGTCACCATTCTTGACTCATAAGGAGACTACTGCTCCTTTAGCTATCAGTTTTATTTCAGAATATTGTTGATGTTCTAAGGATGGATACTGCTGTTATGGCTTGTTGGCTAATGGACTGTTTTTGTGAATTGCACTCTAATGCCATTCTGAATACTTTGTTCTTATATTAATTATAAATTGAGAATAGGTATTAATAGATAAAAAAACAGATGAAAATGCTATCATCCATCTTTTTTTTTTTTTTTCAGTGACTCCATTCCATTCAGTCCCCCACAAGGCTCTTTAGCAAACACTTGATGAAGATGCCTTAATTTTTAGTTTTTTAAGAGAATTCAAATCCAGCCAAAGGAGCTTGGCAGCCCTGTTATGCCATGCAAGTCATGGGTGTTCATATTATCTTAAAGATTAGTTCATGTACTTGGAGAACCACCAAACTGTCCTTTCCCATGTTAAAATATTTCATGAAAAATTTCATTGTTTCTATTGAACCAAGTACATTTGGGTTCAAAGATTTGGCACCAATATAATCTCATTTGTTGTAATGCAGGCTACTTCATAAAGATCTCCGTGACTTCCTAAAGACACTGACTGGAGGACAGCATCTGCACATGGGACTGGAGGGCAGAAGATGGGAGAACCATGGGGTAACGCAGCATCCTATAGAAGACGCAGAGCTGCCATCCTCCATAAATCAGGGTAATCAATCTTTAAGCACAGCTTACCATACAAGTCTACGTTGAAAGTAAATGCTATCCAAAATCTGGCCACCTGTATCTTTGTCCTTGAGTCTGTAAAATTCCATCAAAAATGCGATTTTCTTCTGAGCTAAAACTGTTCAGAAAAAGATGTGTTAAGTGAAAGATTTGGGGAGTTTTGAGAACATTCAAACAAACCCTGCTTAATTCATATGGGCCCTTAGTGAGGAAAGTATTAAGAACTAGAGTTTTTTTAAATGAAGTTTTTCCACATTTTACAGGTTCATCTTCCTTTTATAAATAATATTTCCGGCTGACATGCTTAAACAGGATCCATTCAAGTGATTTTCATGGGACACTGAGAAATTACAGTACCTTTCCCAATCAGAACCAAAGGTTATGCTCAGTATACTTCCTTTCAACAGAGTGACCAGGAAAAGAGTGTTGGTATTATTGTTAATGCTTCACTAATTCAAACCACGGCTGATTTTTTTAAGTGAAGTGCAGCTCTCAGCTTTAGCCGTGCCCTTGAAAAGAGACTCATTTAGGTATTACTACTATTTCTTAATAGTAATAAGGGGAAGGAGTGGCCATCGAGTTTCTTGGTCTTCCATTTGTTTGCCCTCGTTTCTCTCTGGGGTACTCCATGGCTAGGAGCCTTGCTGTTGGGTGGAAGCACACACACAGGTGACATGGAAACTTTGGTTAGCCTGGTGACTGGGGGGCATGGCGGGTTAGGATTTTGGAAATGCCCATGACTTCCATCAGCAAAGAAAAAATTGGTTAGTTGGCAACCAAAGGTGAAATCATTAATGATTCTTTTGTGTGGACACAGTTGGAACAGAAAGCCTTTCATGACTTTTAATAAAACCTCTGAAGCATGGTTGTCGGGGGACATGAGGCAAAATCCTATGATATGACCTTTTTGGAACATATAAGAAGGACACCCAGGGTGGCACTGAAGGGCAGAGAAGGAACAGAGCTTTGGAGGTGGCTCTTTACAGTAAGAGAGGTCCTCAGTGTTCCTAATGGCTATTTTACAGACTTCAACAAGCTCGAGGATGGAATTTGTTGGCTAACACAGGGGAAAGTTGGCTTAGTATGATATTGTAGCTTTTAACCCATATGGGGGAGAGAGGATAGTTCACAAGCAAAATAATCTTCAGTGTGGAGAGTTGAATTAGGAAAAATCAGTGGGGAGAGGAAAAGAATATGCTAAGGACATATTAAAAGATGACTTCCAATAATGTGGTAAAATGGAGACTTCTTGCTTATCCCAACAACAAATGGATCGACCTGGCAGTCAACATTCAAAAACCGAGGCATTCTTTCTGGCCAAAGATCTGGGCAATAGTAGGGGAAAGAGATATAGTTGTAAATATCCCCAGAGGCTGTCAACATCATCTGTATCCACAGACGTGTAAAGATGGACTTGACCCGTACAACATGTGGAAGAGATATCTGGACGGGCAGCACAGCATGGCTGCACTTCTACTGCCAGTAGCTACTCAGAGGATGAGTCGAGACCTACAAAATACAATCTACCTTTTACTTCTCTCTCTATAGGTATCCTGTAAATATCTGTGAAATGAATGTATGCACCCCCAAGCAAAGCTTTTAACTCTTTCTGATCTCTCTATTTCCTTAGACCCCTGAGCAGTTTTGAGCCCCAAGGAATGATAAATGGAGAAGGCTTCTTTTTTTTTTTTTGGCAAAGGAGATAACCAGAAAAGGGGCAGGATCCCAAGGCTAATCAATGCATCTAAGGGGCAAAAATGAAAACCCCTTCCTTCTTTAAGGGGCAAGGTGCCCCTGGAGTAAAAATGGCAAATTCCTGGTACTTAGAGAAAAAGAATCAGGATAAGTGATTCAAATGTAGCCCAGGAAAATGCTAAAGTTAAAAAATTATTGGCGTATCTAGATTTCCATTTCTTTAAAGCTTCCCTTTAATGTCCCTTAATTTAAGTTCGTGAAATCAAGGTAAGCAAAAAACTTGTGGAATATTTATAGCTATCGTAATAACTAGATTTTATAGAAAGATTCATAATTGACTAAATTTCACTTTAATCCCCCTGTTCCATAGTTTCTGGATACTGCCTTGTTTCTGGGAGCTGTTAGGACAGATACAGTCATGCTGCCATGGGGGAAATAGTCACTCATGAGGAAAGGGGTCTTCAGATACTGGTAGGTTTAAAGACCACCTGAGAAGTTACTTAGGCCCCTCTGCTCCCTTCTTCTCTATTACTCTGAATTCTGGATGCCAGTGAAATTGGTTCTGAGCTGGGCTTCATAGACTTCCTGTTGGACACCAGGGCAAAGAGCTTCAACATCGGTGAAATGGTGATACATCCCTTACACCCATGAAAGCCTGGTGGTCAAACCTCAAACTGGGCTCCACATTAAAGTTTCCCAGGGTTTGCAGGATTCTTCCAAAGATGAGCTCTCCAACCTCCTGTCAACCTCATATCAAAGCAGGGGGATGGGACCACTGGATTTCCTGAAAAAGAGGCTGGACCTTTAGACAAATTTCTCCATCCACCCTAAAACCTCTTGTTCAAGCCACGGTGCCTTCTCCTGCTGGCCACACAGCCTTAGTCACGTGGAATTCACACAGACTGGGGAGAGCAAGTCGTTGAATGTTCAGGAAAGTTAGGAGCTGGTTGACGTCACATCGTAGCTTTAAAAAAGGCCACTATAGGAGTATTTAAATCACTGGAGTCAGTAAACACAATCAGTCAGGGCTACCTCCCTACCCCCAAGAGCGGGTTGTTAAACGCCCCCCAGCACATCTGTGGCACTGGGGACGCTCTGCCTGCCTGGGCTCCCCCGCATCTGTGTGTGCACATACACAACTTTGGACCAGCCTTTAATCGCCCCGTAAATGGTCTCCCAGGGAATGTGGTGCACTATGGGGATGGGAGTTATAAAGGAGGTCTGAAAAAGGGCTACCCTGATGGGAAGCAGAGGGCATGGGATGTGCAGTCTAAAAGACGATGAGATAAAATATGAAGATAATTTTTATGTTAAAGATATATTTCTGTTAAAGGAATCCTTGCTATGCATTTCACTGGTTTAAGAAACTATTATTAAACACAATGAGTTAAAAAAGATGTCTATGACTTAATAGATAAGAGGAAAAGGTGATACATATAGTTGGAAGGTGAGATGTATATATAATCATGTTTTAGTAAAACAAACAAAATAACCTTACCCTAACCCAAAACAAATACTCATGTTTATATGCATTTTTTTTTTTTATATATGTTGTAGAATACAGAAATTGCATGAGGGGTGGGAAAGTAGGAAGGAAGAGGAAAAGGACATTTTTAAATTCATACACACTTCTAACTTTGACCTATTTGGCTGTATGGTCATTGGTTACAATTTGGGTTGCAGAGCAAAGGATGATCAATATAGTCCCAAGGAATGGTTTATTTAGAAATGTAATAGGAACGAAACTCTATAGATGAAGTTGAAAAGTTTTGGGAGAAATCATCTTTATTCAGTCCCATGCTCAAAATCACAGCATTAGCTGCTCAAATAGGAAAAAATAAATAACACAAATCAGTAAGAGTTTAAAGATGGTTGTATCTGAAATGCTAAAGTCAAGTTAGAAACACTGGGCTTTATCCATGTGTGTGCTTATAAAATACTTTGCGAAAATAAAAAAGAAGAAGGCATTCCAGAAAATGGAGGGTAAGACCACATCTCCTAGTATTAGTGTCTTAAAGACCATGCAATGTTGACTTGCTCTGAGGTTGAGAAGCTTAAACCTACCTCCACCTACTCCAGGTAGGATACCCAGGGACTTTCTAACCTTGGGCCAGCAACTGAATCTGCCATAAATGATCTTACAGGAAATGTGGTGGCATTCAAGGACAGAACAAACTTTGTGAAGAGATCTCAGAAGCTATGACTCAGTATTTACAACATATCAATCTTAGCAGTGAAGACATCTAAAGAGAAACAACCATCAGAAGGCCTGGCTCTTATGCTACCTTTCATCTGTGATAGTAAATATTTACAGAGATGCAAGCTTCTCTGATTTCAGGTTTTTAAAATCACAGAATAAAGATAACGACACAGACTCAATAGAAAGAATATGTGTATTATCATATCACTGACTCTACCACATCACATTATGGTGATAGCCTTAAAACCTCAAATATTTCTCTGGAAAATAACAACACAGATTGTTTACACTACCTGAGAACCACCTGTATTTGTATGGCAATTAGACTTGAAAAGATATTAAGTGTACTGGACAAGCAATCTAAGCCAGTGCCTATTGACATAATTAAGCCATGATTTGCCAACACCCAAAGATCTTTCAGTGATTAAAAAGAGGCACCCCTTGTTTCACAAGAAAACTCCTTTTTTTTAGGTTGCATCCTAGAAGTTGCCTAGTTTTTGCCCTTCCTGCCATTTAACAATCTCCTTAATTCAGAGACAATGAAAGATCACTCTCTGGGCTCAGACAATTCTGGCAAAGTGGCTCTGTAATTGATATGACTTGACATGTATTAAACCTTTTACAGAACAAATAGCGAACTCCAGGATCCATTTCAATAACTAATAACCTCACTGTAGAAGCCAAGTACTGCTAGATTTTCATCTCTTACTTTACGTCTATGATACTGTATATTAGGATATTGCTAATTCCTTTCATCAAATGCAGGAAAACAAGAAGAGGTCCATGACCTGACAGTCCCAGCACTGTTGACTCAAGCTGTTTGAGTGTCATGGTTACTTCTATATGTCAGCTTGGCTAGGTTATAGTGTCCAGTTGTTTGGTCAAACTCTGTGCGATTGTTACTTTGAGGGTATTTCCTGAATCTAAATCATTAGTTGATTGCATCTGTGGCTGATTACATCTACAGGCAACAAAGGGGAGTCTCCTCATGCAATCAGTGGAAGACCTTAAAGGGAGAACTGATAGTTCTGGCAGTCAGAAAGAAGTTCTATCTGTATTCCAGACAGCCAGCCTCTCCTGGGGGATTTCATCGTCACCTTTGTTGGGGTTTCCAACTTTCGGCTCTCCCGGGGATCTCAGTACCACCTTCGTCATGTTTTCAAGGTGAGGCCTGGCCTCTGGAATCCAGACTTGCTGGTCCCCATGGGCACGTGTCCATTCTTATAATAAACCTCTTATCACTTACATATACAGCCTGTGGGTTCTGTTTCTCTAAGATAGTAAGAAAACTTCCAAAGCTTGCAGCCAGCTATAAAATGTGTGAGGACATCTCCATTGGGCTTTTATTTAATGCACCTCTGCTTAAGCTGTTATAGATTGAACTGTGGCCCCAAAAATGATATAATCAAGTCCTAATCCCTGAGTTCCGGGAATGTCATCCTATTTGGAAATGGCATCTTTGAAGATGTTAGTCAGTACGGTGAGGCCAAACTGGATTAGAGTGGGGCCCTCATCCAACCTGACTGGAGTCCTCACAAGGAGAAGAAATTCAGAACTGGACACAGGGACAGCCATGTGATGGACTTAAACCACAAGCCAGTGGACCTGGGGATGGCCGCAAGCAGGCTGCCAGTCCTGACAGACTTCAGAGGAGGCGTGGCCTTGTTGACACCTTGACTCAGATGGACTTCTAGCCTCCAGAACTGAGAGAGAAGAAATTGCTATCGTTTTAAGCCACCCAGTTTGTGGTACTTTGCTACAGCAGCCCTAGCGAAGTAAGACCCTGACATCCAGGGGCTTTCTCTCCTCCCTGCCTTCTCACAGGCTGCTTCCTCTACACAGATCACTCTTACTCTCACCCCATCTTCACAACTCCTCCCCATAATTTAACACTAAGCTGAGTTATCACCTCTTAAAGGAAGGTTTCCCTGAGCAATCCCTTCCTCTAGTCTGGGTTGAAATAGTTCCTCTGGGTTCCCAGAGCAATTGTCTATTGCCACCCTCAGACCACTTGGTCCATCGTCTGATATGTGCAATATGGACAGGTTACTCTCTTCCTTAGCAGTGGTTCTGAACTTCGGCTGCATGTTAGAATAATCTGAGGATGCCCTGGCCCTAACCCAATGAAATCAGAATCTCAGGGGGCAGGCCCCAGGAATCAAGACTTTTAGAGCTCCCTGGTATCACTATTGACTCCATTCAATGTGTAACCAAGTATACAAACTGCTACATTAGATGGTAAAATCGTAGAGGGTAGTGACTGGATTTTTTCTTTATCAGCCCAACTCACAGAACTATCTGGGGCTACTAGTAAGTGTTCAATAAATTTTGTTAAATTAATACAATTAATAAAATGTGAGAACGTTTTAGAATCTAACAAATGATATTTAAAACCAGCAATTACAGTATTCTAGAATGCAAGAGTAAAAATTATACAGATATCATGCTGATTGAAAATCATTTATGTCCATTAACTTTACAGCAATGATTATGGGTTTATTCATACATTCTGAAGAGTCTTCTTATAGTGTTCTGAACTATTTTTATGACTCTTTTGCAAGGCAAGATGGTGAACTTTGATGAATTGTGAGTTTGTATGACTGCTTCTGCAATGTTATTTATAGTTTAGGAGATTTATACATGTCAGGCCCAAGTGCAATGTTTCTCAAAGTGTGATTCTCACACCACCTGCATCAGCATAAAAATGCATTTTCCCAGACTCCGTCCCAGATCTGCATTTAAACTTTCAGGGAGAAGACTCAGCAATATATCTGCATTTTCAACAACCTTTTCCAGCTGGCTTTATGACTTACTAAAGTTGAGCATCACTTTCCTAGGGTGTCACGATTTCTTCCAAGGCCCCATTATCATTATTTCCTCCAACTGCCAAAAGGAGTGAGATTGTGTCTGGAAACAGGTGGGAAAGAAAGTCTACCTAAGCAGCCAGTGAATTATGATTTATATATAAAAGGGTACCTAAATTAAGAGTATAAATTACAAATAATATCAAATTGTTGTCTTTATTTTACAAATTTAAATCAAGATATATAAAGGATAAAATTTAAAGAAATAAATAGCTAAGAATAAGTCAATCACGAAAAACTTCACTATTTTCCCAGGCTACTGTTAACTTGATTTTTTGTTTGCTGTTGTTTTGCTTTTATTTGAGAAAGAGCTTACCAGGGCAAGTTCATCTCAGGAACAGATTCTGGGTTTGGTAGGCATGGTAGAAATATTCCACTGTTCCTTCCTGCCAAGCCTCTTGCAATACATTTCCTAAGCATAGGGTTTCCCCACCTTATGAGGTCTCACCTACTCTAGGCGGAGGGCTAAAATTCACTTGCTGCCTCCCTTGCATACTCAGAGCAGCTCCCAGGAGCTGAAGAAATCATGCCAGAATTCAGATGTGAGAGGGTGCTGCGTGCCCCGGGCTCCAGCCGTGGCCTCCTGCTTGAAGGCAGGGAGTGTGGGAGCAGCTGCCGGGCCCAGGGTCGAGGTCCTGGTGGCACGAGGCAGTGGTGGCTGCACGGGGCAAGCACGCGGGTGTGATGTGAGCGTCGTTCCTGCTGTTTCCCACGTGTGCTCTCGGGCTTCCTGGAGAGCCTGGAAGTGACCCGTGACTTTCCGCTAAGTCCTCACGGGCTTCAGGGGGCTGGAATGGAGTTCCTTTAAATGAGAACATGACTGACATCACAGGACTCTGCTTTAGACGCTCCACTGAGGCTGAATTTTAAGTACACAGTTCCCCCAACTTAGCAGTTAGCTTTAGGAGCCTGGCAAATCTCCACCTGCCCCGCTTGACAAAAGTCCCCCTTTTCATGGTTTAATTTGGCCAATTCTCTCACTCAGGAAATGCAAAGGGAAAAGTTTCACTGATGCATGCTCGACTCTTTGTAATGTTCAACACTAAATTTATAAAATATATATCCATAACAACAATATGGTGATTTCTAAGATACTGTCTCCGAACAGCAATTCTGAGTGACTATTTCTTTGCATTTCCATTAGGTTTCTATATTTAGGTGGTTTTATTTCTTAATCACCTTTCCTTCCCCACTACCTTCTTCAAACATATATGAATGCACCAAAATTGCCCTAAAACATGTTGCCTAATAGCCTTATCTAAGTGTCAGAGATGGGTAGAAGATGTTAAGAAAAAAAAATCGTGGAATGCGTTTCTTGTAGTTGGTATACACATGTTGGCTATTTAATCACAACACCTGAGCAAGAATATATTCAACCACTAGTTTTGACAAATTCTCTTTCTTGTATTTTTTTTATTTACAGAAGCCCGTTTGACACCATGAGGGAATCGGGAAGGCCTAAGAGGAGATTGTTCCTGCCATGCTGAAGGTGAATTCTGCGCAGGAACCTGTGAATTTATAGAAATCATGCTCAGCTGAATCCCTCCACTCCTGGCTCTCTAAATGCAGCGCTGCAGAGACCCAGCTTCGACTCCAGGTTTGGGGTTTTCCAGATCGCCGCCAAGTGAAATCCAGCTTCCCATGATGTTCTGACCGTTTCGCCTTTGTCTGCCTCAAGTTCAGTTTGCCCTGGTCTGTAGGAGCCCACGGAACATGGCACAGTTCTCAGCTGACCCCTGGTGAAGTGTGTGGATGGCCCTGCTCACGGGAGCGCCAAGGCGGAATGACAGCCACACATGCCATCTCAATCCATCTCAGTCTAGGAACCCACGCCCCGCCTATGGTTTCAGACTGAGAAATACCTACAGCCCCACTACAGGGTACTTTTAAGGTGCCCTGCAGTCACTGCGAGAAGAAAGACCCTGCTGCTATAATGCTTATTCCTGAGGGGGGCAGAGAATTCTATGTTTATATATAAAACCTATATGGTCTTGCAATAAGAATTAGACGAGCAAAAACCTATCCAGGCAAACTAATCGAAATTAAAGTATATGAAGAAAAAGGGTTTGTTACACTCAGAAATTCCTGAATACAGTTGTTTATCTTCAACAATGCTTAAGACAACAAGGACACACAAAACATGACTGGGAGAGTAGTGGGAGCACAGTAGCGTCACATCATCGGTGTGCACTCCTAAAGGGGTCAGACTTGACACTGACCAGTCAGAGATCAATTCCCTGTGACGTTATCTTGAAGCCCAGGTTAATTCTGACTCTAAGATCCATATCCCAAAGGCAAAGTCAGCACTCCGGGCAGCACCGGTTTGAGAAGTCATGGAACGGTCCTCTAATGGTACTGAGGCTCTTCCTAAGTAAATGTGGAGCTATTCCAGTGGACTAAAAGCCACACAGCCTCATGAGCCTTTCACATGACCGCCGGCTGAGCTGAAATCCACCTCCATGCTAGGTTCCCCTCCAGTGCGCCTTCTGTCTGCAAGGATTTCAGCGGAGCGTGGCAGCCTTTTGTGTGTTACTGTGGTAGAGCTCTTAATTACTTTGATTACCTCCTGAGCCGCATCTCTGGGGACGGGTGTGTTCCACGCATGGAAGGCTGTGGAGGGGGAAACATTCCCATGAGCTTAAACTGGACACAACTTGTTTTTAATGCTCAATGTAAACAACTAGCTGCATTCTCATTAGCAATTCCACAAAGCAGAATAATGTCTCCTATTCTCTCTTCCGCCTGTTCTCTTCTCCGCTGAACTTGCAGCGTGACTGTTTGCCTTGTTCCCACTGGGCTCCCCCCCGGAGTGCCCTGGCATTCTCCCCCACGCCTGCAGCAGCCACCCTGTGGCTGGACCTGCCAAGCCGTCTCCCCTTGCTCAGCCTCGAATCCTTCCTCTTACGGTTCTCGGTCCTTCCGTGAGGTCAGACAATAGCAGCGAAGTCTCCCTGCACCCATCAGGCCTGAAGGCGAGGCAGTGGCTTGTTAGGATCAGCAAAAATAGTTGAAGAATGAACAATTAATAACTATGTCTTTTGGTTTGGCATTCCTTTGTCTTTGCCTGGAATTTTGCCACTTCATTTGCATCCTTTCTAGGAGAAACTCATGTCCTCAAAACACAGGATTGCCAAAAAACTTTAATGAGAAAGGTTTAAAAGGTATGGAGTTTATATTTTAGTCTTTCTTTTTTTGTCTTCCCTCTCTCATTTTTTTTTTTTTTTTGTTTTTTCAAAGATGACTCATCTCTGACCTGGTTATCGTCCTTTGAGAAATCACACCCGTTCAAACAAGTCTGTCTAAATCATTTTTTATATGGTAGCTGATTGTAGTTACAGATTCCGAAGCTATGACAATGCCTTCTTATTTTTAAAAGCCCAAGAGAACTTTCTCAGACTCCCTCCCCCTCCCTGCAACCTCCCAGCAGAGTTTAAGTTTGCTCTCAATAAATGTCAGTTAGGACAAAATGCAGAGATTGGTCTAAATAATTATACATATTTGAAACACTGCAAATAACAAACATCTGCACATAAGCAAGTACTTAAATTTTAGAACCAATTTCTCTTTTTATTTAGAAGGTGGAATTGACATCATCAATGGTTTCTAAGAAATAATATTAAAATGTATTAATTTAAAAAGTAAATTCTCAACAATTCTGGGTTTCTCATTCAATTCGATTGAGGGCGCTTATATCCTAAAGGCATTCGGGACAGATTATTTGAGAATGGGGAGGCTGTAACAGAAAGAAGACAGAAGAATAAAACAGAGACAATTTAAGTGCTGTGTTGGGCCCTGAAAATCAGGAAGGTGACGAATACTATTGAAAGGGTCTCATGGAAAGTTGTTCCAGCTGGCCCTTCTCTGCCCTGTGCTGGCTCCCACCCCGAAGACATGTTCTCACAGATGTGCATCCAAAGATGAATGTCAAAGAAACTTTGGCGAGTCAGCTGCATTTCATTGAGCACTACACAGAGGAATATGCGTCATAAAGAATTCCCAGTTGGGCCGTTGGTTTCTGGGGTCAAGTAGGAACCAGGGAGGATCAGGTGGGGTGGCACTCTCCAGGGGGCAGAGAGAGTAAAGGCTAGGAAGGCAGAGGTGGAGAAGCTGTAGCGTGGTCAGAGTTGCCTCTAAGCATTGAAGATGATCCTTCTCGGTTACAAAACTCCTCAGCAGTAGTTTTCCATTCCCCATGGCACTGCCATCTGTCCCAAGCAGTGATTATGTTCTTCCTCAGGGAAGGTGAGCACAGACACTGGTCCCTGCTCCTTTGGCAGATGGAGAGTCTCCGACACGCTCTTGGCATGCGCAGAAAGAGTAAGTGAGAACTTCCTTGGGCTGAACAGGGACTTGTCTTTGTTTTTAAGATAATGAAAGAACTGAGTATCCAACTCAATAAAAGGGAATCTGGTACTGAAGAAATAAGCTTCTAAACTGTTAGATAAGCATCGAAGTATAGACTGCAAACACCGATGGCGACAAGGAAAAAGTAGCACTCGCAGTAATATTAATAATAATCGTCAACATGAATAAGGGTTTGCCAAGTGGCAGGCACTATTTAAGCCCTTTACATGTATCATCTCACTAAATCCTCACAATAACCCCACTAAGGACGGGCCTGTGATTATCCCCATTTTATAGCTAATCATTATGTTAAATATTCAGGACATTCTCACATAGAATGCTGTCAAAGCTTAGCACTGAACAAGCCATACAGATGTTTTTTGTTGTTGCTTTGTTTTATTGTTTAATAGGCACGTAAGGCTTATTGTGTTTCAGATACTGGTTGGGGAACTTTATAAATATTAATTCTCTTAATCCTCATGAGAACCCTCTGAGCTAGATATCTTTATTATCCCTATTTTGCTTCAGAGAGATTAAGTAACCTATTAGGGTCACACAGCTAGTAGGTGATAGAGCTGGGCTCTAAACTGAGGCAGTCTGTCTTAAACATTCAGAGGGAAAAACGTCTTATATGAACAGCTGACGCTCAAGTTGAGACTCTTACATATTTAGTCAATTCAATCAATTTGCAGGCAGGATGGAAGTGGAGAGGGACAGGCATTGATGCTGTCTCTCTCTTCTCTCTAGACTTTGCTGACCACTCTACTATACCTCATGACTGTTGGTGCAAGGTCTCCATTTTCTCTTAGGCATGCTACCCAAGTAGCAAACCTACTAATGATGATAGGCGAATCACTGGGGATAAGAAGATATCAATATGTGAATAGCCAAAGTCAATTTTAGTGTTAATAACTAGAGCTAACTTAGCAGTTCAAGTTTTATTTTATTTATAATTTCAAAATCAGCAATCAGATAAATTACATTTCTATCCAACTCTCTAGAAAATTCTGTAAGTTTCAAATAAATCCAAACTGTAAACATAAACTACTTGATAAAGAGGACTGCCCTACTCTAACCGTCTCACCGTCCCAAATTCCCACTCAAGGAGGGGACTTTCACATCACTGATGGAATTTTGAGAATCTGAAAAGGCTTTGTTTGGAAGACATTGATAGAAGAATCTCGAGATGCCCCAAATAAGGAGGAGATAGAGGCTGGTGCTTGGAGAAGGAAAAAAGAAGAGGAGAAACCTAAGGGGAGAAAGTTCATTCAAAAGAGAGAGAATAAGGTATTCAGGATTGTAAAGATGGCAGGGACCATACTCCCCTTGTACCCATGTCCCTTGGATAATAAGACCTCAAATAGTAGGTATGCCTAGGGAGGTAGGATACTGAGTCCTTTATATCAATCAGGAGCTCCCAGAAATCTCCTGTTAAATCTTAGCACTGAACACATGGAGTCAGAGGTCTTCAAAGGGCCTGTTTGCCATGTTGTGGTGAAGGAATGGCCCCCATAACAGACTGGAGGCTAATCCCCCACCCCATCCTACATTTTGGATGCATCATCTCTGGTTGTACTTGTGCAAGGTACCCCAGGAAAAGCAAAACCCATCACTCCTTCTAATGGCTTCTAAATTAGTTAATGACATAACCAATTTCCTGCTAACAATGACAAATGGGGTCTGAGTCACTTTTGATTTTATTAAAAAAAAAGAAGTATATTTTTGCTCTTTGTATATCACAAAGCAAGTTACGGAATAATATTGTATATTCCCTCAGACATCTTTCGGTTAGCTGGCATTTATTGCATGAATTTTTTTCTCAAGTTCTACCTGATTTAATAATAATGATAATAATAAAAAGAATATTAATAAGCCAATATTGAATGTCCTTCATCATGGAGTCAATTTGTGAAAGAACTATAGATCCAAGATGAGATAACTGACTTAACCACTGGTGCGGCAGAGTCTGATAACACCTTGCCAAAACCCATGCTATCCTCTTCATCCTGTACCAGAGCTGAACTACCTCCCCCCAGTGTTCCTGATGGTTCTACGGCCTCATAACTAAGTTCTAGCTAATGGGACAGGAGCAAAAGTGAGAGGCATTACTTCCACATGAGGCTTATTATAAATTCCCAAGCACACTTCTTTCATCTCTTCCTTCCTGGCCAACTGGGATGGCCATGGCCCCCAAATGACCCCCAAATGACCTTCTACATGGAATCCACATGTAGAAGATCGCAGCAGCTTCATCAGTCTGTGTCACTGCCCGACCCTGAATAACAACGAGTGAGCAGTCAGCCCCTCAACGAGAATACCCACAAAGGACTGTTATTTGAGTGAGTGGGACATAAACTTTTTGGGTGTTCAAGGACTTAAATTCTGGGATCTACTTTTAGAACAGCTCACATTATTCTAATTAATAAAAGTAAAGTGGCTAAAACAACCACTGCAACAGCAAACTAACACACCCCCTGACCTACAACCACCACACAACCATGTCGTTTTTTTTACCATCTTTCAAATTGTAGAAGCGATATAAGAAAGATATGTTGTCTGCAAAGATATAAGAAAGAGCAACCTGAATTTAAAATCCAGTGTAAGGCTCAAAAGTGTGTTTTGTTTGCCACATAAACGATGAGAATTAGTTACCAACATTTGTAAATGAGGGGATTTAGCACAAAAATATGGATTGGAATCTTCTGAAAAATGGGAGGATTGGGTCACCCTGGGCTCTGTTCCTCTTTTTACATAAGGCATACGCTCTCCAGATCCACAAGGCTTGGTTAAGCACCCTTCCTTCTTCTACATTATTTACCTGACCTTTGAATATGGTTGAATTTGCTCTGCTGGATTATCGTAAATAACTGGGGATTGAAGAAATAAGCCATACCAGCCAGACCATAATTACAGTGAGGAAAGATTACTTTAACTATTTAAATGTAATACCCTTGGCTTCTAGCGATGTAAGTATAGACGCAGTCATATGACAGCCCTCACTGCACCTGCTGGTCTGATGTACCTGCTGATGGCTCCCCCAACCCCACTGCATCGCTCAATAGTCCTTATTTGAAATCAGCATAAAATCTCATTTCAGAATTAACTCATTAGAAAAGCAGATGCTAACGTCCTCTCTTCTCCAGTACAGAATGAGCTATTTACCTGATCACTTTCTCCCTTTTTCCCCTTTGACTACTAAGAAGATCAAAGCCATATTTCTGTCTCACCTACACTATATGGGAAGTTATGAATTACACATGCATACTCTATTTTTCTCCTGATGTTGCTCTTTCATTTCACTATATTCTCAATTATGGTTATTTATGTACCTTTTAAAATGTTTACTATTTCATACGTGCATTCCTATGTCACTGAAACTCCTTTGTGAAATTAGAGTATAAATAAATAAATATGGTTCAATAAGACACAGTTAATGTTCAATAACAGTATAAAATTATACCAAGAGAAGAGCTAAAGTTTAATATTCATAAAATATCAGGCTATCCCTATTTTGAGATACAAATTTTTATTTTGTAGGCTAAAATTATACAAAAATAATTTTGGGTATATTTCCTGGATGATTTACTATACCCTAAAAGGATATGTTTAATTTGCTGTTATTGCTTTGTTTGCTTTTTTTTGAAATTTAGATTAAATGACAGCCATGGCATGGACAGACAGACACATTCTTTAATTGTTCTGTTCATTCATTCAACAAGGCAGCTACTGAACACACACGCACAAATCCTACAACTTGGGGATATCAGAATAACCGAGTAGTAAAAAGACCCAAAGGGAGCTCCATGGGCTATGTGATGAAAGTGGACTAGAGGGAAGAGAGGCTGTGCCTGAGGCTCGGCAGCGGGGGTGGGCTGGGGTGGGGGGTGGGGGCTGTGCACGTGGCGCTGGAAGGTGGGTCCACCCACGAGTGACGTGTCCACTCCGCAAAGGGACAGACGCCTGGGCCCAGAGGCAGACTCTGCGGAGTGGACCCAAGCCCCACTCTCAGGAGGCTTATAACCAAACAGGGGAGAGATGCAAAGAAGTGCACAACTCTATTACAGGGCGGTGGTTGCGGGGAAAGGCTTAGGAAGACAACTGCCAGGGGAGGATATTAACTGAGGAAGTACCGACAGGAAAGCACAAGACCGTCCTTAGAAAGTAATTTCAGGTCTTCTTTTGTCAATTAACTTCCTAGTATCCTCTATAAAATAAACTGGCAGCTAAATTGAGGTGACTTATTCTATAAGATTATTAACTCCAAGCCCATAAAAATTGTGGGACAGCTGCTAAAAAAGATAACTTCATTTGGAATAACCGCTAATGTGTTTATCCAGCACAGTGTGTGCTGGGCCCTTTGCTGACTGCTTCCTTTGCATTATCTCTCTTTGCTGCTTTATATGTCCTCCAAAAAAGACATGAGGCTGAGAAGTGTTATCTTCTTTTCACAGGTGAAAGGAACAAGGAGGCCAGGTCACCTTCCCCAGGGGACGCAGCGGGCGTGGCAGAGCTGAGGTCCAAACCCAGCGCCTGACTCTTGGCCACTTGATCCTTTCTGGCAAGATTTAGGTTGCAGGACTGGGGGCTTCCCTCTCGAAGGGCTGCGATGGAAGGGCATGCTCTCCTTCATCTTAAAATTAGGTAAGTTATGAAGAACACCAAGCATAAAACCAAGGCTCTGTTGAATTCTCCTAGTGATCGTAAAGGTAAGTTCCAGGTGGGCATTAATGGTGGGAGGTTTGTATAGATTAAAGGGGAAGAAAAGCTGTGCACAATCCTACATTACTCAATGGATTTTTCCACGAGGTGACAAAGTTTATGGCAGTGACCTATTTGTAATATTTGGGCCGATAAAACCAACATGTTCCTTTTATATGGGTGTTGGCATGAGAAGCCCAAGCTTATCAAGTTAGAAACTAAAATACCTTTTTAAAGAAATGCATCTTTAGCTAATAGGTATTCACCAAAAAATTGTTAAGATTTACATCCTGCACCCAGCTAGGTGGCTAAACAAGGGTCTGATACACGCAAGGGTGCCCAGGGGCTGGGGTGGCAGGAACGTCTTGGGTGCTTGTTCAGCTTAAACTTGTTCATCATCTACAGAAAATGAAGAAATAAGGCTCAGGCTCAGACTCAGACAGAAAGGGAAAAATGAGTTCTTGTGTGCCAGCCAGAATTCAAGCTTGCGCGTTGTAACTGATGAAATTCAAACCCTGTAATCTTCTCTTACTACTAGATCCAGCAACTAAGATTAGATGCTTCCACAGGAATGCGGTATGCCTTGACTTTTTGAGGTGAAAATAATAAGTTTAATTAAATACAACTTTGGGTGAGGCCTCCAAATTTTTGCTTTGAATTTTGCCTGATCAACTTTATGAAGGTACTTCATGAAGGGCAAAGAGATTAGCTTTTAGTAAGTACATCAGAGACCAGCTATTTAACCCGGCCTTACTTGGCAGGATCTGTTGAATGAATGACAGTTCAGAGTGAACCGCCTCTAGGCTATAAGCAATCTGCTAGGGGACTTGAAAACTCACACCCTCTCCCCCTCCAAGCTTTCAGAGAAGTTTGGTAGCAACATTCCCCAAGAGAATTTGAAAGCCTCTGCTGTTCTTAAATGTTTAACCTTTCCAGATCAAACATGCGCAAGATGAGTCATGGAACACAAATGGTTAAACGAGGGCTGAATACTCACCTGGACCAGGTAATCCAAGCAAAGAAGATGGGATGCAGAGAGGGTGAATTATTATATAATCAACTATACAATAAAAATATTACTGAGAGGGTGGGCCATGGTGGCTCAGCAGGCAGAGTTCTTGCTTGCCATGCTGGAGACCTGGGTTTGATTCCCAGTGTCCGCCCATGCAAAAAAAAAAAAAATACATATATATGTATATATTACTGAGATATATGTTGCATGCTACATTTGCTACTACCTAGTTCTATTCACAAATAGTCATTGACAAATTTTCCAATTGGATAAACAACCTGCCTCTAAAAGAACCGTCCACAGGGAAGGAATTTCCCCACTTCTCATTGACTCCAGGTAGTCTCTATTAGATCCTACCACCAAAGTCTCTCAGGACAATTAACTCTGCTATGGGGTCCGTAGAATACAATAAAGTTCAAAGCTCATAAAAGTTAATTTATTGAAGCAGCTGATATATATGCTTTGGCATTTATAGTCAGCAAAAATTTTGAATTGAAAGTGAAGTCAATCTCTGTTTTCAGCAGAGAGCAGGGTACTTGATGTCTCTGACTCTCACTTTCTTCATTCAATAGAGGCAGAATCATACCTGCCTCGCAGGATTGTTGGGAAAAATAAATGACATAATGTGGGTGGATTGAAGCATTTAGGAAACTGCAAATTGCTATATCACTCTACGGTATAATTAATTGCTATCACTTTATAGTCAAATTATTCATGTCTAACTGCTGAAATTTCTAGAGCACATAGGTGGAAGTGTGGGTTTTAGGGAGGAAGGGCTGGAAGATCATTCCGGTGTGGCTTCAGAGTTGAACAAACATGTGCTGTGTGCCATGATCAGGGCACTGTGCTAAGAATCAGGACTGGAAATGCTTCCCAGAGACAGGAACATAAGAGCAGAGAGGCTGGCCACTGCAGTTTAGATGTTAATCAGGACAATGCTCTGGTAAAAACAGATGGTCAAGCTGGACAGTGAGGGGCAGGTGGTGGTTCACTGGACAGTGCAGTCCTTTTCAAACATTAGCCATCATCAGAATCTCCTGGAGGATCCTTGAAAACACACACTCCTGGGTCCCACTCTAGGAGTTTCTATCTCAGTAGGTATGGGACGAGGCCCCCCAAATTTGCATTTTGAACAACTCCCAGGAGATGCTACACTGTTGGCTCAGGAGCCACATTGAGAACCACTTGGGCGGTGCACGAATTAGGGTTTCTCAGCTGTAAACCACTGGATGTCATTCTGACTAGCTTAAAGAAACCAGGAATTTATTGGAGGGTTTTTGGGTGGCTCATAGAATTGACAGGAACCAGACTCAGAAACAGAAGACCCGAGGCAGTCCCTGCCCAGCTAGCACAAGCGCCTTCACCAGGACGCCTGAGCATCGCTGGCCAAAGGCATCAGCTCCAGCGCTTTTCTCCCCTGACTCCATCTGAGTTAATACGCAAATCCCCTGGAGAAAGAGTTTGATTGGCTGAGGGCACATACCCACTGGCTTCCTAGTAGCCAGTTGGGAATTGTGACTTACAGGGCTTCCCTGACGCACATGTGGGAGAGCTGCGATTCGGAAGGCTCTCAGGGTTCTGTGGCCAACAGCCTGTTCATGGACACTCAGGCAGCCAAGGAAAGCAGCCCGTGTCCTCTATCATGGCAGGAAAAGGCCAGTTAGCAGAGGGCCTCGAGTTTTAGGGGAAAGGAGTCTGCCCTTGACCTAAATTCAGGGCCCTTGTCGATTCTTAATTTAGAAAATAAAACGGTTGCTTATAGCTTCTTTAGAGAAGGAAAGGAAGTCACGCTAGCGCTCCAGGAAAACCGTGCCGTGAGTGCTGGTGGTGGTTTCTGCAGAACCCTGTGGTCCTGATGAGCTTCAGGACCGCTGCTTCCAGGTCTAAATGAGGGGTGTGGTTCAGGTCATATCTTGAAGCATGTTACTATACAGTTCATTTAAATGGTTCCTTCTTTGGATATGTTTGACTTTTTCATTTATTATGAAATATTTCAAACATATAGGGCAATGCAGAAAATGGCAAAATGCCTGAATTGCCAGTTACCCAAATTTCTGTTTTCCAAATAATTCCATGGGATGTTGTTGAACTTTTGGCC
The DNA here is from genome assembly GCF_023851605.1 of Tamandua tetradactyla. Classification (NCBI taxonomy): domain Eukaryota; kingdom Metazoa; phylum Chordata; class Mammalia; order Pilosa; family Myrmecophagidae; genus Tamandua; species Tamandua tetradactyla. Next base: position 6,163,285 of record NC_135346.1, on the reverse strand, counting down.
CTGGTGGGTCTTAGGGGTAGCTAGACACCAGGAGAAGGGATGGACATTGGAATGAAGATGGGAGGAGAGGTGAACCTCTGGATTACTGCACATAATACCCCTCAAATACTAAAAATGGGCAAGAAATGGATTCAACAACTTGAAAGACAGTAATTTTTTTCCCTTCCTTCCTCCCTCCCTGGAAGACAGTAATTTTTAAGAGACTTTTTCATTAATACACATAGTCCTGGCTCAAGTTGCCCTAACATGAATAATTATTTTTCAGGGATTGCAAACAGTCATTTCAAGTATTTGTTGTATCCCATGTGGGTCTCTAAGCAGATAAGTCATCATGTAGGAGGGAGTTATAAAAATGCCCAGGCAGGTTAGTTCTGTGTGTGGCTTCACCTGGGTGCCCACATGCATATCACAAGGAGCAATCCTTTAAAATCTTTTAAAAGTACAAACTATGATGAAGCAAAGTTAAAGCTAAGGGAATGAGATTTTTATCTTTAAATATTAGCAGTTGACAACTCCCTTCAAAACGTCAATATCTCCTTATAGCTCCTCTCCTTTTCATGATTATAATTTAATTATACAATGATATGATTCCATTATTGGGTTCCAGATTGAATAAAAGCAAGTCAAGACCCTAGGTTGTTAAATTTCTTGTTAAGATGATAGTGTCCTTTAGATGTTTTTCTTAGTTCACCTGAAATAGAGGTTTCCCATAGCTCTATTTTCTTTCTCTGTTATTTTTTCCTTCAATTTCCACTGTAAGAAATTAGACTGCAATCATTTGTCCCTTGTATATTTTACATGAATATATCAGCCTCAGATTAAAGTAATGCCTTATATAACCAGCATCCTTAAGCAAAAAATCCTACATAAACTAATTTTTGCCAAGACATAAAATGTGCTTCCATAAATGCCAATATTATTTTTAATTCAACCATTTAAAAAATTCAATTCAATATAATTTGGATACTGCATGGAGCCAGACACTGTGGGAGATGTAAAGATGAACAGATTTGTTACCTGCTGTCCAGGAGCTCACAGTCTTGGAGAAGATACAGGGCATAACAAATTATTATATTGTGGGCAGAAAAAGAGGTACAGAGAGGTAATGTGAAAGAATCAATAGAGGAGAGATTACTTCTGGTTGATGATTTAGAGAAAACTTCTTGGAAGAATGATTTTGATGAAGAATGGGGGAAAAATGGCAAATGCAGTGGGTGGAGGTAGGCGTTCCAGGTGGAAATAAACCATGACCATCATCCTAGGACAGGAGAAATCATGGTGTACTTAAGAGTCACCAGTATATGATGGGTAAATGAGAGATGAGACAGGAAAGGGAGCTGGATCGTTATTTGTAGCATCATAAATGCCATGCTGAAGAGATTGGACTTTATTCTGGGGATAATGGGCAACTATTGTTCTACTGTAGGTTTTGGAAGTGAGGAAATGACCTGATCAGAGTGAAATGACTAGTCTGCTCCGGGTGAAGAAGAAGGCGGTGGAAAGAAGCCTGTGCCCGGGGCTAGGGACTGCGCTTTGGAAACGTATTCAGGATAGGATGGTCTGGTGGAGTAGAGGCTGGAGGCAGGAAGCCAGGAGACAACCCCAGCAGCCGGGTCCTGGAGTGGTGCTACATCTGAGACACAGCCCGAATCCAAATGCCAGACTTCACTCGTGAGTCTCTCAAACACTAAAAGTGGTTCAAGAACCTACTGCCCAACAACTCTTATTAGTACTCCTCCCTGGTTTTTCCTACTCATCAAAAATCCCCAGAACTCCCAGAAACCTTCTAATCTCCTGTCCCAGGAGAAGGCTTACCCCCACCCACCGTGCCCCAGCCCCACCGTCATGGCTCCTTGACCCTCGTTCCCTTCTCTGCCACCCCTGCAGGTCACATCCTCCTTGAGATCATCCTTCAGTTCTGCCTGCTTTTTGGATCCCACTCTCACATCTTTGCGTATGGTTTTTCCCCTCGCTCGCCTCTGCACACACGGCTTTCTGGTGTCAGGCCCAAACGGGCTATTTTTGGATGGTGGGAGAGTAGGAAGCTGTGACTCCACATATGTTAATAGTAATAATTTGAGGCAAGTCATAATAAATAAGATATACGATAATCAGAAAGAGCTAGGAAGATGGCAGCAGGAATGGAACAGAAGATACAGCCATGAAATAATTTGTAGAAACATATTCAAGGACTGACAACTAAGTGGGTGCGGGATGGCAGCAGAGAGGGTTAGGATTTAAAAACGACTTTGCAGTTTGGGTGTAGAATAAATTACAGAAGACTGATATTATCCACCCTAACAGGTAAGTACAAATGAAGGGACACATTTAAGAAATGGGGATAGGAGATGATAAATTTCCCTCTGTATATGCTGAGTCAAAGGTGTCAGAAAGATATTCAGGTCACATTTAGCAAGTGCAATGCTTCAGCTCGATGCAGTACGCCAGAGGTCTCCAACCCGGGTGCTGTAAAACACCATTCATGGCCAAACACTCTGGGAAATGACAGTCTTCCCTTTCTTGGAGATTGGTTATATATTAGGTCTTGCGGAAAATAAATGTGTATAACAACTTTATTTCCAACCCCATCTTTCCCTCCTCCCCCCTTTTTTTCAGAGTACTATTAGCATCCTATGGAATGTTTTGCCAAAATCATTCTAAGAAATGCTTTAAGAAATACGATGTTTTAAGAAATGCTTATTTAAGAAACATTGTATAAGAAAAGAGTTGTCATCAGGGGTTGCTTAAGATAGAAAGAACTTAGAGGGGGCAGAGGAGGTGTTTATTTGCATTGAGGTGAGGGTTGAAACATTATGCACTGATGAATCACTGAGTGAACAGTGACAGAAGAAGCTGGAAACAGAATCTTTATAAACACCATTTGACACCTCAAATGACATGGAAAGAATATAATTTGGAGAGATAGCAAGTTGTTATAGAAACAGCACAGGTTTCAGTTTCATGCCTGTTGATCTTGGACAAGTGTTTTAACCCCCTTTACAATTCAGTTTTCTCATCCAAAAAACAATGCCCACCTTGTATTTTAAAAATCAAGATTTTAAAAACAATACATGAAGCATGTAGCTTTTTTCATCGAGACTTTAAAAACAATATATGAAGCTGCCTAGACACATAATCCTCTCTCAGTAAAGTTACTAATTTCGTTTAAATTTTTCTTGATGCGTGGAAGCAAAATCTTGATGACTACAATGCTACATTGAAACCCGAACATTTAATATTTACACATGAGAAATCTCAGTGGATGCTTACCACTCAGTGTTCAGTGGTAAGCAATCCCAGTTCAGACAAGTCTGGGACAGAAATAGCATGGTACAGGAAAATAATTCATAGAAAATAGGCAATAGAAGAAGACATCACAGGAATTTCCCTAAGGCACCCACGGCTACATTTTTTCCAGCCATTTTTCATGAAGAGATACAGGAAGCTAATATCAGAATCTTAGTAAATACATCTGCTCTCCTTTTACAGTTCTGAGCTAGACCCCTCTTTGTATCTCAGTCTGGCACGCTTGGGGGTTGGTCAGGAAAGGTGCAGCTGCAGCAAAATATTGGGCTACTGAAACATACTTCTGTCTGATTCTGTCACAACAACACATATGCAGGCCTTAGTCATTTTCAGTATTGGGAATTGAACATACAAAGCCAAAAACCCATCTGAATTTGGAGTTAAATGCTTTGTTACCTGCTGGGACAGATTGGTTTTTCTCTTTCCTTAGCACTGTAATGGGAGAAATTATCAAGGTTTTATCCAGATCAACTCTCAAAGGAACAGACACCACAATATATTCTTTCGCAGTCTTTTCTGTAGGTCTTCTGGCCAGCAGCCTCTCGGGCTGTCTGGGGAGCTTGGTGTGGTTAAGGTTGATGATCTAGTGTGGCTGACCAGGGTTCTTCATCGAGAAGTCATTTCAAAGCTGCCAGGCTACAGGTATAGGAGAAGACTAAGAGGCAGAAGGCATTTATACCCCAAAGAACTGAAAGCAAGGTCACGGCCAGGTATTTTCACACTGATGTTCATGGGCAATTATTTACAATTGCCAAAAAGATGGAAGCTACCCAAGATTCTTATCAACCAATGAATGGATACACAAAATATGGTATATACCCACAATAGAATATTATTCACCCATAAAAAGGAATGAAGTTCTGATACATGAGACAACATCGATGAAACTTGAAGACATCACATTGAGTGAAGTAAGCCAGGCATAAAAGGACAAATGTTGTCTGACTTCACTAATGTGAAAAATTAGAATGAGCAAACTGATAGAATCAGAATCTAAAATACAGGTTGAAAATTCAAATGAAAAATGGTACTGTTCAAAGTATAGTCCAAAGACTGGCCGCATTGGAGCTACCTGGGCCTACCATCACCTACATATGCAAATTCTCAGGCCCTACCCCAAGCATCTGGGGAACAGAACCGATGAGCAGTTTGTTTTCAGAAGCTATCCAGCTGATTTTATGCACACTGGAGTTTGAGAAGCACTGCTCTAGAGCTATGTGTCATGTGTTTATAATTGACTCAACTTTTCACTTCCACTCCCTCACTAAATTAGCCTGACTTCCTTGTCCTCTCACCTTTTGTTTTTATCGCTATTATTCTGACAGTACCTGATCAGAGAATCTATCTGGTTATAGATGACAGCTCGGTTTTGTAATTTTTATCATCAGCAGAAATAAGAATCCTGTTTTGGAACACAATTTAGTATAAGCAGTAAAAATACTGATTCTTATCCTTGTGACTTGGTTTGCAGCAAACAGACCTCATTTATAACTTCTCTTCATTTCCAGAACAATAAACAAAAGGGTAAAAAAAAAGTGGAAAACACTTACATTGGCTATAAGTTGTTCCTGGGAAGCTTTCACTTCAGCTTGTAATTTCTCAATACACTGGAGAGAGGAAAATTTTAGGAACAAAGTGCATAACTCTTTTGTTCACATGTTCAAAGTATTGCAGAAATAAATGTGTACCAGTGCTCAAATCTTGTGAATGGCAGCATTTTCTCAGCTGGATGTTTTGAAAACATCCTTCCCACCCCGTCCCCATTCCATTCTATGAAAGAGCACTAGAAAGGACTGGGGAAAATAAAGTTAGTTTCATGTGAAACAGTTAATGTTAGCTTACCTTATTTCATATGTATTTACCTTCACATAAAAACATAATCATATATTCCAAAGGTGGACACAAACCATTTAAGTTGAACAAAAGGTAAATGATTTAATGACACATATGTAAACATCTAGAGATCTAGAGAGGAATCTGTTCTTATAAAGCAATTGATACAAAAATATGCCAAATGTCATGATTCACTTGTTCTACCACATACAAAGGAACTGTTCCTTGGTTAGCTTCAAACTTGAAAACTAACCAACAGTTGTACAATCAATCGCATCTACAAAATAAATAGAATATCTAGCCAATAATGTTCAAAAGGATACATATCAAACAAACTTTTAAAAATTACCAACAAATTGTTTTTTAATGTAAATATTCACCAGGGAATAAAATTACTTTTAGTAAGTACAAATATTTTTATTTACCATCTCGAAATTAGATATGAATGCCCAACCCTGCCAGAAATGACTTCTCAGAATTGTCAATTAATGTAAGGCTAGTTAACTTTTAAAACAAAAATTTTTTTTCTTCTACAACATACCTGGTCTTTGGCAAAAACCACTTCTTCATATGATCCCCCAGAGGTTTCTTTATGGCCCACAGCCTCTAATTTTTCCTCCAGCCAGGAAACTTGCTCAAGCAGTTTTGATTTTGATCCTTCAGAGGCTGCAAGCTAAAGGTATTTTCTTGTAAGGATAAGTAAGTTCAGAGATTTTTTAAGCTCCTTTTAAAAGTCCAACTTAAAAATAAATTGACGTCTACCAGTATATATTAAACATGAAAATGGTCTGTGGATTATTCCTCATAGTGGAAAATAAGAAGTATAGAGAAAGTAGGAAATAATTGTGATTTTACTTATTTTTAAAGATTATGTGCTTTCTGTACAGGATACAAGCACACAGTTACTGCAGGCAGAGGGATTTCTGGTGCAAAGATTTCAACAGCCCTGTTCAGCTGCACCTTATTTATACAGCTGAATCTGCAGACTTATACTGTGATCTGCACAGGATTTTTGAAACTTCACTCTCATGGGCTCCATCTCTTTGATCAAAGCCCGATCTATACTAAATCACAAGGAAAAAAATGTCCAGAGGTGGCTTCGTCTTTGCTTTACAATTTGTAGGTTACCCTGGAAGGGAAGTAGCAGCATGTGAGTCCCTAGTTCCTTGAATTCCCTTGGAGTGCCCCTGGCCTAGCTTTTCCTTTCATTCAAACAGCTTATTGTGCTTTTTCTCTACTGCTCAGCAACAATTCTCAGAGTCCCCAGAAAGGGACGTGCAACTTCACATTCACTCCAACTCCCGGTTTACCCTCTGAGGCCTGAGTTATCTTTAAGCATCTCATTCACGTGGTTCATGTCGTTATTGCAAAGCATGCTGTCCAATCTTGAGCGGAATGGCGGATTTTTAGACATTTGGCCAAATGTTGTGGCATAAAGAGGTTGATCTGCTGTGGAAATAAGGCGGGCGTTTCATATATGCTAGCATCCATCCATCCATCCATCCATCCATCCATCCATCCATCCATCCACAGGATTGTTCATTTCACAAATAGGTGTTTGGCCGGCACTCGTCATAGGCACTGTGCCACAGGAGAGCCAGAAGTTACGCATGTCATCACCAAGAGCTAACACGTAGCTCTCAGTGCAATGGTGGTTTGGGGATGCTTCTCTGGCCAAACTTCTATTTTATTAGAGACAAAATACAGTATTATGATTAAACAAACAGACTTTAGCCAGACTTTCTGGGTAAAAAAAACAAAATCACAGTTTTGCTGCTTATTCCTATGTGATTTGGGCAAACTGTTCAGCCTTTCTGGGCTTGATTTTCTTATCTGTAAATGGAGACTCACACTTACCTTGTAGCTTTTTGGGGAAGGATTATATGAGATTATGCCAGCAAAATGCTTAGAACAGTGCCTAGAACAAGTTAAGCACTCAGGTACTAGCTAGTACTACTGTCATTTCTACTGTCTCCTCCAGATCACAAATTTTCTGTGTTTTACCCAAATAATTATTTTTTACCAAATTTTAAAACACAAAATATCAGACGCTATCACAGCCCTTTAGCTGTTTACCTGAAGCCACACAGCATTTGGTTTGCTCACCACCTAAGGCTACTTCAGACTTTGAGGAAAGCCCCTCTCTAGAGCTAGGGTCATTTTCTCTCAAATCTATTCTCTCTCAATCTAGCCCTTTCCCTTATCCTGCCTGAAGTAATCCATCAAGTCACAATTTGGTTGGTTGGTTTGCTTTTTTTCAGGTGCATGGTCTGAAAATCGAACCCAAGCCTCCTGCTTGGAAGGTGAGTATTCTACCACTGAACCATCTGTGTACCTAGTTTACTTTTTTAAATATATGATTATAAATTTTATCAGTGGGATACATGGTACTGTATTTCTGCTTCCAATCATAGTCACCTCAATATGGCAAAGTTACTTATAACCCCTCTAATTAGTTACCATCACTACTACCCATTCTCTTGCATTTAAGTCCAACCCCATGGGGTACCCTGTCCCTTATCTCTAGCCTCTGCGAACCTCTAGTTGTGTTATATTCTACAGTGTGACCTCTGAGATTGCCTCTACCAGAATCATAACAGTGAAATCATTCAGTATCTGTCCTTTTGTGTCGGACTTATTTTGTCAGCATTATGTCCACAAGGTTCATCCATATTGTCATATGTTGTGGGACTTCATTTGGCTATTGATATCCAATTCTATCATGCCCATTTCTATCATGCAAAAAGTATTCTGGCCCAGTTCAGTGGATTTAGGGGCCACATCAAAGATCAATTGTCCTTAGATTTAATGATGTCTCCACATTTTCGATTTGATTCCATTCGTTGATACTTCTGTCTTTGTGCTGGTACCATACTGTTTTGGCCACTGTGGCTTTAAGGCAACCTTTAAAGTCAGGAAATATTAGTCTTCCCACTTTGCTTCTCTCTTTTAGGATGTCTTTAGCTATTGTGGTCTTCTTCCCTTCCAAATAAATTTGTTAACTAGTTTTCCACATCTTCAAAGTAGGTTGTTGGGATTTTGATTGGCATTGCATTAAATCTGTTGATCAATTCGGGTAGAATTGACATTGTAACAACATTCAACATTCCTATCCATGAGCATGGAATTATCTTTCCATCTATTTAGGTCATTTTTTATTTCTTTTATGAATGTTTTGTAGTTTTCTGTGTACAAGTACTTGACATCTATAGTTTGGCTTATTCCTAGATACCAGATTATTTTGGTTGCTATTTTGAGTGGAATTTTTTCCTTAATTGTCTCCTCAGGTCATTATTGCATATGGAAACATTACTGATTTTTCTACATTAATCTTGTGTCCTGACACTTTGGTGAATTTGTTTATTAGCCTTAGCAGCTTCAACGTAGCTTTCTCGGGGTTTTCTAAGTATAGGATCATGTCATCTGCTAATAATGAAAGTTTTACTTCTTCGTTTCCTCTTTGGATGCCTTCTTCTTGTCCAGTTGCTCCAGCAAGGACTTCTAGTACAGTGTTGAACAATAGTGATGACAATGGGCTCCAGATCTTAGGGGGATGTTTCAATTGCTCACCATTAAGTATGATGCTGGCTACGGGTTTTTCATTTATGCCCATTATGTTATCAAGGAAGTTTCCTTCAATTCCTACCGTTTGAAGTGTTTTTATCGGGAAAGGGTGTTTAATTTTGTTGAACACTTTTTCAACATCCATCAGTATGATCACGTGATTTTTCCTTTTCGATTTGTTAATGTGCTGTATTATGTTGATAGATTTTCTTGTGTTGAATCATCCATGCATTCCTGATATAAATCCCACTTGGTCGTGATGTATAATTCTTTTAATGTGTTATTGGATTTTATTTGTTAGTATTTTGTTGAGAATTTTTGCACCTATGTTCATCAGGGGGATGCATCTGTAGTTTTCCTTTCCTGTAGCATCTTTATCCAGTTTTGATATTAGAGTGATGTTAGCATCATATAATGAGTTAGGTAACTTTCCTTTTTCCTCAATTTTTTTTTTGGCAAAATTTGAGCAGGATTGGTGTTAGTTCTTTTTGGAATGTTTGGCAAAATTCCCCTGTGAAGCTGTCTGGTCCTGGGCTTTTCTTTTTACTTGTGATTGGTTTGTTGAGATCTTCTATCTTATCAAGTTAGTATAGGTATTTTGTGTGTTTCTAGGCATTTGTCCATTTCATCTAAGTTGTCTAATTTGTTGGCATATAGCTGTTCATAGTATTCTCTTATGATTTTTAAAAATTTCTTCAGGATCCATAGTAATTAACCCTCTCTCATTTCTGATTTTGTTTATTTGCATCCTCTTTTTTTTTAATTTGTCAGTCTAACTAGGGGTCCATCAATTTTATTGATTTTCTCAAAGAACTAACTTTTGGTTTTGTTGATTCTTTTTATTTTTTTTTAATTGTTCTCTAGTTTGTTTACCTCTGCTTTAACTTTGTTATTTCTCTTCTTTTATTTGCTTTGGGGTTAGTTTGCTGTTCTTTCTTGATTTTTGCTCTTTTTTTCTTTTAAATATAGGCATTTAGGGCAATAAATATCTCTCAGCACTGCATTTGTTACATCTCCTAAGCTCTGATATATTGTATTCTCATTATCATTTGTATCCAGATGTTCACTGATTTCTCTACTAATTTCTTCTTTGACCCACTTATTATTTAAGAGTGTGCTGTTTAATCTCCATATATTTATAAAAGCTCTGGTTCTTTGGTGATTGTTAATTTCCAGCTTCATTCCATAGTGATCAGAGAAAGTACTTTGGATAATTTCAAGCTTAATAAATTAATAAAGATTTCTTTTGTGTCCCAGCAGATGTTCTCTCCTGGAGAACATTCCATAAGCACTAGAGAAGAATGTATATCCTGGTGTTTTGGAGTGTAATGATCTATATATGCCTATTAGGTATAATCCTTTTATCACATTGTTTGGTATTCTAGTTTGCTAGCTGCTGGAATGCATCACACCAGAAACGGATTGGCTTCTAATAAAAGGGGATTTATTTTGTCAGTTCTTCAGAGGAAAGGCAGCTAACTTTCCACTGAGGTTCTTTCTTACGTGGAAGGCACAGGATGGTCTCTGCTGGTCTTCTCTCCAGGTCCCTGGGTTCCAACAACTGTCCCCAGGGTGACTTCTTTCTGCATCTCCAAAGGCCTGGGCTGAGCTGTGAGTGCTGAGATGAGGAATGCCGAGCTGCTTAGGCTGGGCTACATTGCTCACTCTCATTTAATCACCAGCCGATTAAGTCAAACATCACTCATTGCAGCAGACACACCTCCTAGCTGACTGCAGATGTAATTCGCAGCAGATGAGGTTCATGTACCATTGGCTTAAGTCCGCAGCAACAAAACTAGGTATGCTCACCTGGCCAAGTCGACAACTGAATCTAACTAACACATTTGGGTTCTCTATATCCTTGTTGATCCTCTGTCTGGTTGTTCTATCTGTAATAGAGAGTGGTGTGTTGAAGTTTCTCACTGTTATTGTTAAAACATCTATAGCTCCCTTCAGTTTTGTCAATGTTTGCCACATGTACTTTGGAGCACCTGGATTGAAAGCATAAATATTTATGATTGTTATTTCCTCTTGGTGAATTGTCCATTTTATTATATGTAGTGTCCTTCTCCATCCCTGATGATATCTTCACATTTAAAGTTTATTTTTTCTTGTGTTAGTATAGATACTCCTTTCTTTTGGTTTTAACTTGGATGGAACATCTTTTTCCATCCTTTCACTTTCAATCATTTGTGTCCTTGTGTGTTTAAGATGCATCTCTTGTAAGCAGCATATAGATGGATTATATTTTTAATCCATTCTGCCAATCTGTATATTTTACCTGGTGAATTTAGTGCTTTAAACATTCAAAGATTTTACTGTAAAATCAGTTCTTGAATCTCCCCTTTTATCTTTTAGTTTTAATTTCTCAGATCTATATATTCTTTTCCCTCTCTCTCTCTAAGCTTTAAGTTTCCCTTACTGGCTCTCTTCAATTCTGTGCCCTCCTCCCTCTCCTTTTTTTTTTTTTTTTTTTTTTCAGCTGACAGGAGTCCCTTTAGTATTTTTTGTAGGGTAGATCTCTTGTTGACTCATTCTCTCAGTCTGTTTGTCTTTGAAGATGTTAATCTCTCCCTCAATTTTGAAGGACAGCATTACTGGGTAACTATTTCTTGGCTGGAAGTTTTTCTCATTTTGATCTTTAGTATCTCATACAACTGCCTTCTTGCCTCTATGGTGCCTGTTGAATAGTACAAACTCAGACTCGTGTGTTTTCCCTTGTATGTAGCAGATTGCATTTCTTATGCTGCATTCAGGATTTTTTGCTTCTCTTCAACACTTGACAGTTTGGTTGGTATGTGTCTTGGAGTAGGCTTATTTGTATTTATTCTATGTGGGGTTTGTTGGGCCTCCTTGATTTGTATATTTATGCCTTTTGTAAGGGTTGGGAAATTTTCTCCAATTATATCTTGAAATGACCTTCCCAATCCTTTACTTTTCTCTTCTTCCTCTGGGTCACCAATAAGTCCCATATTTGCATGTGTTTTATAGTTCATCATTCCCTAAGATCTAGTTCCATTTTTTCCATTTTTCTTGCCATTTGTCCTTTTGTGCACTCTAGTTCAGGTGTTCTATCTTCCAGCTCACTTTTTCTTCTTTTTGCTTCTTTGAATCTGCTATCATGTGTCCCTAGCATATTTCTCATTTGGTCTATTGTATCTTTCATCTCTTTGAGATCTGCCATTTTTTAATTCAATCTTTTGAACTCTTCTGTATGCTCTTCTAGTTTTTCTTGATACTTTTTATTTCTTTAAAAATATCCTTAAGTAGTTGTTTCATATTCTGTGTTCCCTGTAGTGTTTTGATTTGGTCATTTGGCTGGGGCCATTTCTGCTTGGATCTTGACATGCTTTAAGATTTTCTGTTGTGTTTGGGGTATTTGATTCTCTTAATAAGGTTATTTTGCAAGACACTTTCATTAACACATCTAAAGTTTCGTATTTACTTTGTTTTGCATTGAAGGTTTTGCACTTGGTTTATCAGTAATTCCCTGCTCAACCAAGGCCCAGATCTCATGTAGGGGGTACAATTCTACTTGGGGGCCTATTGAAAACTAAGCAGTGATGTACAGATAGTTCAGTCATAGAATGCCCACCTGACACACAAAAGACCTGTGCTTAATTCCTGGTCCATGAACCCCCCAAAAAATAAAAAATAATAAAAATAATAACATCAATATACATAAAAAATAATCACATTTCATCTGTACTAGGTCCCAAAGTCAGAAGAAGACACCCCAAGATATATTGGAATGAATGCAGACTGGCACCCACAGAAGAGAGAAAAATTTTTTTAAAAATTAATAGAAAATAAGAAATAAAAACTGAAAAATAAAAAAATCAATAAAATATATATATATATAAAATTGCACATAAGCAAAAATTTAAAAATAATAATAAAAATATATAGAATGTGTATATATACATACATACATACATATATATATATTTAAAAACCTAGGCAGATAGGGAATTTGTCAGACTGCACTTACTGCTTCTTCCATGCAGGTGGTGCTCCTGAGGTACCTCCTTTCCTCAGGTCTGCCTCTGCAAATGTAGCATCTTGCTGGGAAGATGGTGGGCATGGCAGGGAGGCTGCTCTTGGCCCACAAGACAGGGAGCTAATGACAGTATCTGGGGCAGAAGCTGATCCGCAGTGCCCAGCAAACCAGCAGATCCACTGCTCACCATGCCAGAGGGGAAGGCAATTTGCAGTGCCTGTCTAGGTGACTACTCCCAGCACCAGTGTGCTGGCTTCTCATGGCAAATGGCCAGGCACACCCACCCTGCTCTCCCTGTCCTTATTCCCCCCTCTCTCCTCCAAAGAAACTCTGGAGACCCTCTTTAATCACTCTGCCCAGTTTTCTCATTTCAAATCTACCTTCTATTGTTTCCATGCCTTTATTCATTCACCAAACAGATACTCATTTATCCATTCATTAAAGAAATATGTTGGGTATTTATTACCTGGAGGACTTCGGAGACAAAAAAAATGAAAGTGACATTTTTCTTATTTCCAGAAAACTTGTATTTTAGCCAGAAAAAAGAAAATTTAAAGCCAACTACACAATATTAAAATGTATAGAATAACAAATAATAAAAATAATAATTACCATTTACTGGCCACTTACAACAGAGTCACTCTGCAGTGTGTTTTATTTTTATATTTATTTCATTTTCTTATCTCATCTTCAAAACCACTAAATGGTAAATGTTATTATTATCCCCATTTTGAAATGAAAAATAAGTAGGGAAATTAAGGCTCAGTGAGGTTATGTGACTTGCCCAAGATATAGCAAGTAAGTGTTGGAACCCGAGCTGTCTGTATTGGACATTGGGTTTGACTACCTAAACCCAAGATTGACCTCAGCTCCAGGAAAGGACTCTGGTAGTCATAATAATCTCTGTGGCTGACATGCTCAGGATTCAAGATCTAAGCCAAACAGAGCCCGACTTTCCTCTGGCAACTGTTTTTGTTTCAGGAGATGTGATCTAATTTGGGAAACCCATACTGAATGGAAGAATTCTGATAATTTGGAGAAGCCCTTGCTTTTTCAGATACTAAATGTGAATGCTACTTGGAGCCGTTGTACAAACATCAGGGAAACCAGTTATATGGTGAAGACAACTCTGAAGTTGAGTGGACAATGGGGAAAAATCTGGGTTCTTCATGATGTTACTGAGACAATTAACCAATCTTGAAGTTCATACTACTTTAGTATTTGTAGTTAGTAAGGCAGCAAGCTTCCTTATTGTTTAAAGAGTTGAGTTTTCTATTACTTGCTGCCAAGTATTGTAGTGATATACTGTCTGATTCCAAATTTCCATGTTCTTGATCACAAGTTTCAATAGATTAAATCATGTCCCATAAGGACAGTCCTGGGCATGTGAACTCATTTGTAAATAAGAGCTTTAAAGATCCTGTTAAGATGAGGCCCCACTGAATCAGGGTGGGCCCTACCCAATATGACTGGAACCCGTATGAAGAAGGAAATTTGTACACAGGAGGAGCAGGAGCAGAAGAAGACAGAACCATGTGGCAGAGATAGAGACTGAGTTATGCTGGCAAGCCACGTCAGAAAGCTACAGACTTCAAAGGAAGCACAATCTTGCCAATGACCTTCTGCTCTAGCTTGAGAGTAGCTGAAATGCACTATACCAGAAACATCAGGTCTAAGGAAGTGAAAGTTTCCAAATTAAGACACCAACAAGAGGTTATCTTCACTCAAGAAAGGCTGATACTCTTCAGAACACCTCTGTCAGCTGGGTAGTCACATGCTGGCATCTGCTGGTCCTTGGTTCCTGTGTTCCATTGCCTTCAGCCTCTGTTCCTGTGGGGTTCCTTATGTTGCTTCTCCAGGGCTGGCTTCCATCTCTTGTCTTCCCTTGGATCTCTCCAGGTCCTGGCTTGCTTAACATCTCATGGCAATGGATTCTGGGCTCCAAGTATCTCCAAATATTCGTGTCTCTGTTCTCCACCTGTCTGCATCTGTGCCAGCTCTTCTGTGAAGTTTCTGTCAGCTCTGAGGCATCTCTCATTTCTATATCTTTCCAAAATATTTCCTCTTTTAAAGGATTCCAGCAAACCAATCATGACCCATCTGAAATGGGTGGAGTCACACCTCCACCTAATCAAAGATCACACCCACAATTGGGTGTCACATCTCCCTGGAAATAATGCAATCAAAAGTTTCCAGCCTACAGGGCGGGCCGCGGTGGCTCAGCGGGCAAGAGTGCTTGCCTGCCATGCCGGAGGACCCCGGTTCGATTCCCGGCCCCAGCCCATGTAAAAAACAAACAAACAAACAAAATATAATAAAATAAGAAAATGTTTCCCTTTCTTCCTCCCTTCCTTCCTTCCATCCTTCCTTCCTTCTCTGTCTTTCTTTCCTTCCTTTCCTCCCTCTCTCTAAAAAAAAAAAAAAAAAAAAAAAAAAAAAAAAAAAAAAAAAAGTTTCCAGCCTACAATATTGAATCAGAATTTAAAGAAATGGCTGCTCCCACAAGATTGTATAGGTATTAAAACATGCCTTTTCTAGTACATTATACTTTCAAGCTGGCATACTTTGATTTTGGACTTCTAAGCCTCCAAAATTGTGAGACAATAAATTCCTGTGAGCCAAACAATCTATGGTATTTGTTACAGCAGTCCTGGAAAACTAAAAGAATAAGTAAATATAAGTTCTATAGAAAAACAGCAGCAACTTACATTTACCAGTAACCACATGATACCAGACTTTGTACTAGGTGCGTCACATATGTACTTCACTCCACTACTCAAAATCCTTTAAGCACTCGGTTTATAGTTTCTGTTATGGTCATTATTTGAAGGTTGAGGAATAAGAAGGTTTTAGGGGTGAAATAACTTGCCTAAGATCACACAACTAACAAGAGGAAGAGGCTGGATTTGGATCTGCATCGGTTTACTTCCGATCTCTGGATTCTATGCCATGTACTCACCCTAATTCGGAGGTGCCTGCTAAGATGAAGCTTGTAATCTCCCCCACGATGTGGGCTTCAGCATTCTTTCTCAGAATGTTTACTTGCTTTCCTAAAGAAAGTTCTTTCTGTTTAATTTTAAGACCTGAGAACTCTCTCTGTCATTCCATCTTCTTCCATTTCTTCTCTCTCTTCTTGTAAAGTGTTTCTGCTTGAATATCCCTTAACATATTCAAACAGAAACGTGACATAATTTAGCTCAGGTTCAGCTTCACATTAAGAAACGTTGATTTAAATTCAGGACATCTATGTTTTAGCCTTCTCCCCATGACGCACCGCTCATGACCTCCATTCCCATAATAGGATTTTACTATGCTTACTTGTTCCATTTTCACAGGGCAGTTTTCCAGTCACATATATGAAACTATATTGTAAACTCCCTGGAAGGATGGATGGAGAAGTCTGTCAGAACTTACAACAAAACAAAAATTGGCCAGGAATAGTCTTTGTTAGGATTTTTCCATTTATTTATTTTTTGAACTGAGTCTCAATTCTTGAGCAAAACAAGAGAATTGAGACTCAAGTTTCAATGTTCTTTATTGACAAAAGCAGGATAAAGTTGGGGCAAGGAATAACAATTTATCATTGGATTCCAATAATGGAAAGGTGGAACTTTTTTATCTATACAGGATAACTAGAAGAATTATCCAAGTCCCTTTGCAAATGGACCATAAGATAAGCCTGCTTATCCAAAAGAAAAGAAAAGTTATACATCTGAGATACTCTTTGATTTAAGCACTGCATAAAAGATTGCGCTGTACTGCTGAACCACAGTGTAGTAGCTGCCATATTGGAATTCACTCCGCTATCTTGACTCGGATCTTAGGGCTTTTCAAAGTCTAACTGTGAATTCAAGAAGCCCTTGAGAATGCTCCTTAAGTTCAAATTCAAATTCTGGGATAGAAAACAAGGCACCAAACTAAGTAAGAGGAAATCCACGTTAGCAGCTTAAAATATCACAGCTGAATTTTGCAACTCTGGGCACATTGGGTGTTGTTTACCTTTTCAAAATAAGGAGCTGCTTGTTTTACAGAGTAGCAGTTTTGAAAGAGCATGGGGATATATATATATATATCCTCATATTTCCCTTAAAAGAAATATCTCCTTTGGCCCCTAGGTCTCCCTCCAAACACCACCCCATTTTCTACCCTTCCTTTTCCAACCAAACTTTTCAAAATAATTGCCTGACCACACTGTTGTTACTTTCTTACAATATTCTCACTTTTTTTTAAAAGCCAAAAAAGTTATTCATTTATATAACTGGGGGTGAGAGTTGTGGTCAGAAGTAGCTTTCTGTTTTAGTCACAGCTAGATTCCCCAGACTCAGAAGGAGTCATAAGTGTTCTGTTCTTTCTCTCTATCTGAGTGCTGATCCTATGCCTTGGCCCTATTACCTCCCAGTGCAGTCAAGATTTCTTTACACAGTGAAACAATGTTACCTTTAGCCTTTCAGGTTCATAACCTGGACAGTAAGGCAATCCATCTTCCAGAAATACATTGAACAAGGTCTCTATTTGGTCTATCTTAATTCGTATGATTTATGAATTATCTTAATCCTCTCTTGGATCAATCTTTATTGCCGGGAAACAGAGATATCATAATTGATTGGACCCACATCATGTCCTCAAAGGTCATTCCCTCTGTCCAGGAATACGTGATCGACAGCCACAGAATTACCACAGGACTGAAGTCAGAGAGGAGCAGTTGTCCAGAGAAGGCAAACATAAAACAACAGGAGTCTATTGCAGTCCACTCCTGGTTGTCCAGCAGTTACATCCTTCCTACCATAGTTATATATGCATTTCTCAAAATAGTTTCTCATAATATGTGGCAATTGTATATTTATTCAAAAAATGCACTCACTCACTCACTCCCAGAAGAAAATAACCAAAAGATGTTCACCTCATTCCATACTCAGATCTCCAAGTGAGGTGCATTCCCTGGAATCAGCTCCAGATGAGACTCTCATGATATGGCACCTAAAGACTAAATTAAAAATGTAACTGTCTCTAATATTTCCAATATAATTCACAATATAATTTCCACTTAGGAAAGTGTTTCACTTGTTTAAAACAACTCACAATTCTCACTACCATTGCAGATACTGCATTCTGCTGGTTAGAGATGGAAAGTCTTAACTGCCCTGGAATGCAGAGAGTGGTAACAGCCACACTAGGACTGTTTCTGACCTATAGGAACCTTCCCTGTCCCTTCTTTCCTCCGTGGCCACACCAAGGAAAGGGCTGGGTCTCTTTGGCATAAGGGTTGCACCAAAGATCCAATATGGGGTATGTCACTAATTCCTATATTTGTCAGGACCATTTCAGGTGTGTTAGAAACCCAGTTGTAAATTGGCTGAGCTTAAAAAGACAATTAATTGGCTCACAAATTGGGAAATAGAAGCACCATTGGATTCTGGTCTCAAATTAGATTCTCACAATACTTCCACTGGACCATCATTGACTCTGCTTCCCTCAAGCTCTCTCTGCTGATTGCTCTCATAGTAGAGAAGAAAATTTCCAGGCATCTGGGGAGAGGGTAACCAGCTGCCCAGAATTATTTTCCTCTCCCAACCTCTCTTCTATCTGGCTCCTGCCGCTTACTCTACCGAAAGTGATCTTGCCAAGGTCACCTGAGATTTTCACGTTACCAGATGCGGTGGGCAGGGCCCTGGTCTTCTTACTCAACCTCCCAGTAAAATATGACTCATTTGGGTGTCCCGTGCCTCTTGAAACACTGTCCTATTTCTGCTTCCAGGACACACTTTTCTCTGGATTCCTTCCTGATTACCAGTTTCCACGGCTGGCTTTATCTCCTCTTCCAATCCTCCAGGCATTAAAATCATTCTTTAAACTCTCTCTGTAGGTACCATGGTTCAAACATCATTCACATGTTGATGTCTTCCTAGTTTCTTTTTCACACTCAACTACTTAGTTTCAGGCCAATATACACAGCAACCTACTAAATATTTCACTTGAATGTCTAACAGGCATCTCAAAATTAATGTATTCACAACTAACTCTCCATAATCTATTCCTTCCTCAGCCTTTCCCCTTTCATATGCTTAAGTCACAAACATATGTAAGACTCCTTTCTCCCCTCACTATCCACCCAATCCATCACTGAGTATAATTATGAAATCCAATCATTCAATAATGCAGATCTTTATGTTTATCTCCTCTTACTGTCTGTTCTCCCAGACTGTCTCCTTCACAATCTACACACACATACCTAGCAATTAAGATTTCTAGTGTCACTCAAAAATGCACTGAGCCTTGGTGAATCTTGTAGATTCATGCTACAGAGAAAGGAGAGGCATAATTTAAGCACAAAGACTTTCTTTGTGCTAAATGCTTCACTAGCTGACTTAGCCATGCTCCAAAAGTGATGATATACCCTGGAAATAACTGAGGCAAGATTTTAAAAGTTTCCTCTCCTTCCTGTGGCTGTGCTTGAAGATACATTTATTTCATGGAACTTGTTTGGTCCCACCTCAGTTTTACAGTTGACAGCAACAACAAATTCATCAATCCATCCTGAACCTAGGCAAGTAGACCTAAACATTTATTAATATTTTTAAGAGGCCATTTCCAGCCATTTTTATCTTTGTGTACATCTTAAAATAAACTGCCAAATGCCTAAGAAACATAGTTAACCCTGAATCACTTGGGGGGAGAAATCCCTAAAAAATGAGGGAGCATTTAAACTCTGAGTGAAGATAACAATAATTTCCAAAAGTCGTCAACATTTGAAATATAACTTTAGGGATCCAGGCTTAGAGATTCCTAAGATTTCTCTAATCTCCAAAAAATCTGCTGGGCTTTATGAACAGATGAAAGTTCAGAGAGAAATAAAGAGGCACTGAGAAAGATTAGGTCACTTCTCATTTTCGCAGATCTAAAGGTCACAGTGTAAATGTCAGAGAGCAACAAGATCAGATTTGGCAAAATGAAAGCTAACATTATATTGAACGTAAAGTAATGAAATAGAAATACAGCTACTTAACCAGGTATAATGGAGATAACTCTAGCCCACAATGTCAAGTGTGCAAGAAATATCACATTTTTATTTTCTGTATATAATATTTAAACTCAAAGCCTCCACAGGTGAGCAGGCAATCATCTGGGGATTCCGTCCTCAGGGTTGTTCACCTATGGGCATTAGGGGCTCTCTAATCCCGGCCAGGTCGCTGCTCAGCAATGCCCAGCCCCAGTGCACCGTCCTGTGGGTACGCCTGAAGCTTCATTGCTGGCCGCGGACCCATCCATCTGCTCCCTGCTGGAGCCAGAACATTCTCAGGACACCAGCAGGGACAGGACACAGGCCTCCCTTGCTGATGGGACTCAGAGCTGGAGCTTCACTTTCCAGGTGAGAAATACACTCTGCTATCTTTGAGTTTCTCTCAGAGGTTTCCCTTTCCCCATGATCCCTACTAGTCATTTTTTATGGGTTTAACCTTTTGGAAACAAAAACTAGACAACAGCCACTTTCTTCCCTATAGAAAACCGACCTTGAGACAAGGAAACGCAGAGCCCCCTACTTTGTAGGAATGAGGAAGGCGGCATCCATTCTCACACGAAGCTCAGATGACTCTTAAAGCAGAAAGTGAGTGTTCCAACCAAAAGAGAATCACAACTCCATGCTCTTTTAGAGTATGTGTGCGTTCCAAAGAAAATGCAAAATACTCAAGATGGGGATGGAGGAATGAGAAACAGGGAGAGCAAGACAGAGAGAGGTGGGGGTGGAGTAGGAGGGAGAGACAGAGAGGAGGAGGGGGGAGGAGAAAGGAAGACAAGGAGAAAGGAAAGCAGAAGTTGGAGAAGACAGAGAAGTAGAACGGGAAGGAGGAGCAGAAGAAACTGCTGCCCCTGCCTCAGAATGAAGCAGCCCTTTCTGTAAACCAGAGAAGCCGTTTGTGGGAACGCATTAGGAGGAGGTAAAGAGCAGAGAACCATTTCTACAATTAAGAGACTGTACTTAGTTTGATGGTTTGTTTTTACACAGGCATAAGCACAGGCAGATAAGAAGGAAACTTGAAGCAAGTAGACATCTCAACTTGGATGGGGGCACAAGGACGGCATGGAATCCACAGAAGCCCAAGGGTCTGAGGTGCAAATCCAGACTAGATTGGAAATGCAACCTATCCACTGAGTTCTTTCCATTCCTTAGAGAAGAGGAACTAAAAATTGATATTAATACCCACTGCACATCCTCTCTAGATTTTTTTCATATGCATCTGCATGTTCCACTCTGTTGAATCAGTCACTCTCAACAAATCCCCCTCTGGTGTTCACTGAGCTCAAGACCACTCCTTTGAGGTAAAGTTCTGGGTTGAGTGGATAGAGCCTAAACAGGGAACCTGAGACTCTGGTAACCATCCCAGGCAAAACCAGGTACAGTCCCCCTTTCTCCTCCCTCTCACAATTTTGAAAAAGGCACATTTCTGCCTGGGTGTGCGATGAATTTAAAATTATCCCATCAGAATCAGAATTGCAGTGTCAACACAGAGCATATTTGAGCAGTCTGGGGTTGTGAAAACATGAATAAGAAATTAAAGGCTGGCCGTGGGGGAAGCTGGTTTAGTGAGGCGGTAGGACAAAGCCTTTGGGAAACTTAGGTGCATAAATACAAAAAAGAAGAGCATCACAATGTAGACCACTCCTTGTCAATTTGTGGTCCTGTAGAAGTTTACATAAGGACTATTTTCATTGCACTGATTTCCTCCTAGTGATTGAAAGATGTCTGCTGTTTGATGGACAGTGTGACCAAATGTCCAGCTTTGTCCTCAACTAAGGACTTAGGGATCCTGTAAAGTATTTGTCATTTGATTTATCAAACTTATTTTAATTAACTGCTCACTATATGTAATGGTGGTTTCCATAACCTTAAATTATACTCTACATAGTCAATAGATCAACAGTTAGCAAACTTTTGTTTCCAAGACCTCTTTAAAGTCTTAAAAATGATTGAGACTGTAAAGAGCATTTGTTTATGCAAGTATACTTATTGATGCTTACTATATTAGAAATTAAAACTTAGAAAATTAAAAAGTACTTTGTTAATTCATTTAAAAATCACAATAATTAACCCACTATAGGCTAACATACAAACATATTTTAACTAAATACATATTTTAATTAAAAATAACCATTTTCCAAAACAAATTAAACAAAAGAAAATTTATGTTGTGGATTGAATCATATCTCCTACAAAAACATGCCCAAGTCCTAACCCCTGGTCATGTCAACACATTTGTAAATACGATCTCTGAATATGTTATCAGTTCAGGTGAGGCCAAACTACATCAGAGTGGGACTTCTCTCACTATGGCTGCAATCCTTAGAAGCAGAGGAAATGAGGAAATTTGGATCCAGAAGTAGTAGGAGACAGAAGGAAAGAGATGGCTGTATGACAGAGGCAGAGATTATAAATTATGGTTTGCTGATAAGCCACTACTAGAAAGCTACAGACTTCAGATAAAGCTAACCTGATGACACCTTGACTTTGGATTTCTAGCCTCCAAAACTGTGAGACAAACTGTTATTAAGCCACCTAGTTTGTGGTATTTCCCATAGCAGTCCTAGCAAACCAAGGCAGGTGACATTGGTTTATATATTTTTGCAAATCTCCCTAAAGTCAGGTTTAATAAAAGACAATTGGATTCTCATATCTCCTTCTGTACTTAATCTGTCATGTAATAGCTGGAAAATCCCCCTGAATAGAATGAGAGAATGGAATGGAATGGGCCAATAGCCCATTAGTATTACTATGCAAATAGTTTCAATTTTGGTGATCCCCTGCGGGTTATAAGGAATCCATGGACAACATTTTGAGAAATCTCTGTACAAAACTGCTGCATGTCACTCTACATTTCATCCGATAACTACAAAAGACTTGCATTTTTACAACTCCAAATTTAAACATTAAATTGCTCCAGACACTAATGAATATCTATGTGCAAAAAATACAATGGTCATCCAAAATTTTCTCCTTAAACGTCCAAGAACCAAGGCATGGGAAGGAGAAAAGCTGATTTCTAATAAATGGGTTAAGGGTCTGATATACTATGAAAAGAATGCAAGATTCAGAAAACTGAACCAGAGCTAAATAAGGAAATCTGTATCACAAAGCTCTCAGAGGCTCCAGAGTGTAAGTGTAAATGGAGCCTGCACAGAACCTCCATATGAAATGAACCATCTTTACCATCTAATGGTTCAAATATAAGATAGTTGGGGTGACCTCGGTGTCCCAAGCATCTGAAACTTGGGGTTAGTCTTCAATATGACTATTTCCTCAACTCTTACATCTAATTAGTCACCAAACCCGACTAGATCTTATAAATTATCTTATCGTCATCTCCTTCTCACCACCAATGATTTAGGCCCTTAAATTGAATTTTTGCCAGAAGCTGCAAACTAGGGTCCCTGGCTTTGGTCTCCTCTCAAATCTGTCTTCACTACTCTCAGAGTTCTCTCTGGAGAATGCAAATCTGACCAGCTTCCTTCAAAGCCTTCAATGGCTCTGTTCTAGTTTGCTAGCTGCTGGAATGCAAATATACCAGATATGGAATGGCTTTTATAAAGGGGAATTTAATAAGTTGCTAGTTTACAGTTCTAAGGATGAGAAAAATGTTCCTATTAAAACAAGTCTATAGAAATTTCCAATCTAAGGCATTCAGGGAAAGATACCTTGGTTCAAGAAGGCCGATGAAGTTCAGGGTTTCTCTCTCAAGTGACAAGGCACATGGTGTACATAGTCAGGGTTTCTTTCTCAGCTGGAAGGGCACATGGCAAACACAGCATCATCTGCTAGCTTTCTCTCCTGGCTTCCTGTTTCATGAAGCTCATTGGGAGGCATTTTCCTTCTTCATCTCCAAAGGTCACTGACCGATGGACTCTCTGCTTCGTGCTGCTACAGCATTTTCTGCTCTCTCTGAATTTCCTGCTTTCTCCAAAATGTTTCTTCTTTTATAGGACTCCAGAAAGTAATCAAGACTCATCCAAATGGGTGGAGACATGTCATCACCTAATCCAGTTTAACAACCACTCTTGATTGAGTCACATCTCCAGGGAAATGGTCTGATTTTAGTTTCAAGCATACAGCACTGAATAGGGATTAGAAGAAATGGCTGCCTTTACAAAATGGGGTTAGGATTAAAACATGGCTTTTCTAGGGTACACACATCCTTTCAAATTGGCACAGTCTCCCTATTGTCCATGGGTCAATTCCAAGTGGTATAATGGCCTAAGCACAGATTCTGGCATCAGAGAGAAAAGCCAATAAATCCTAACCACGTTTGGGACCTCTGGGGAGTAACTGTCTGAACTTCACTTACTATAGATGCAGCTATGAATCAAACAGACTGTTATGGTCTCTGCACCCAGGGTACATTTGGTGTAGTGGTAGAGACAGGCAATTACAACTGGTGAGGAGGTAGGAGAGGGATTGAAAGTATCTAGGAACGGCATCTAGCCCAAACTTGAAGGAGGTAGAGAATCAGTTGGAGGAAGTGACATTGGTTGAAAAACTAAAAGGAGGAGTTTGTTGGATAAGGGCAAGGGAATGAGAGGAAGTGGTGAGAATAGAGCAGTGAATTCTAGGCAGTGGGAACAAGGTGTCCAGATTAGAATCTGCTTTCTCTTAAACGAGAATATAAGAGAGAATATGGTCCATTCATGAGGCTGAAAGCAGCTCCTCAGGGTTGGTGTGATATGCAAGGAGTAAAGCAAGATAAAGTTGTAGAAACAAGAAGGGGGTCAGGCCACAAATGGCCTTAAGTTCTGTTAGGAATAAAGATTTGATCCTAACGGTAAAGAATATTAGTTATGGATTTCACGTTGGGGAGAAATATGATTGGATCTGTGTTCTAGACTGTTCACTCCAGCTGTAGTATTGGGGAGTCATTAAACAAGCACCATAATGAAGGTAAGAAGATAAATTAGGAGGCCGTTGCAGATGGGGGCCTGGACAAGGCAGTGATGATGAGGTGGAGAAAAGAAGATGAATTTGGGAATGATCTGGGATCATTCACAGTACCTAGCAATTGATTGGATGTACAAGGAAAAGGAGAGAATCAAAGCAGCACATATTTCTGGGCCAGGGAATGTGAGAGATGGAACTGGTTTTATGCAGGAAAATAAGTTGGGTTTTGGACATGTGGAGCATGAGCTGACGGTGGGAACCTTGGTGGAGCCGGACAGTAGGCAGCTTGATACTGAGGTCTGAGGGCAGCAAGAAGCTCAGCAGTGAAGATGAAGACTTGGTTGTCATCAGCAGATTGTGTGCTAGAAAACCAGGTCACCCTGAGAGAGCGCGTAGCGAAGAGCAGATAATCAGGCCTCAAGCCCACAAAGGAGCTTTCCTCATTTGCAAAGTGGAGATACAATTTTCCAGAGTTGTTGGGAGAAATACTGGTGCTAATACCTATGGAGACACCTAGCAGAGTGCCTAGCTCAGAGTTAGGACTCAATAACCAGTTATCGAATGAATAAATGAAGAATTGAACAGGGGCATATACCTTATTTATTAAATTATTTGTAGACTTTGAGCCAAGGGAAAGTTAGTTTACTGCTTGAGAGAAAACCTGATGAGGAAAATGCCTGTTCCAGTCCTACACACAAAGACACCGGCTCTTATCCTCACACCATGACTTAGGTCACAAGGCCTTTTGCTCTTTCTTAGCCGTGAAAGTCACATTTATTAGCACCCGGTCAGCTATTTAAAACTGACCTCTGTTTGATCTTGACATTTACAATCAAAAAGGAAGTCTTTAGTTATGTAACAGGCCAGCAGTCCACACATCTCCCCTGCTTCAGCAGCAACAACAGAAGCTCCTTTGTCGGTGCGCTCCACTCTCTTCAAAACAACTCACATCTCTTTACTAGCTTGTATTTTTTCCCTTACATTCTCGGAGGTTTGCGCTGTATGCCAACAACTCAGCAGCAGGGTGAAGACTGACATCTGCTTAGATGGGAGATTGTTTGCTAGTTTGTTTTGAAAGAGGGCTTTCTTTTCTGCTATAAAATCAACGAGAAGCCCAGCTATCAAGTTGCTTAATGAAATTCCCAATAACTGGATTTCATGGTGGCGAGGAAATCCATTCCAGGTCAAACAGCTTGCGCTTTTGTGGCATTAAAGCAGTCTTCAAAATAGATCGGAAAACAAAAACTCATTCATAAAAACTCATGATTTCAGATTGGCATATCAAGCACAATTTCTGAGCATTTGCAGAAATGAAAACTCCTACCAAGGGCACATTACTGATTTCAAATAAACTTGACATCAAGGGATGCATTGTTGCATTTAAACAATGAAAGAGAACAAGAACATTATTTTGGCAATCTCGTTATGCATCAAATAATTCCTAGCCACTCAATACATACACATACTCAGCATCTAAAAATTTGGTAGAAATCTGTGTTCCTTCTGGTCTTTCTATTCCTTCTATTCCTAAACTAAAGAAAATAAAGATTGAACATTACCAGGTACTAAGTGGCAAATAAGGAAGTGTCTATTTTAGAGCCTTAGGTATAAAATGATGAATTATTTCTTGGCTTAAAGTCAAATATAACCTACTATTTGGGAAGTGGTGGAGGTTTGTGTGCTCAAGGGAAAAGATCGGCTGGAATTCAATTTCCAGCTATCACATAAGCAGGAGAGAGTCACTGTGGTTCTCACACTAAGAAAGGGTATTGGTAAAGGATCGATAAGTCTAACTCTGAGTTCCAACTCAAAAATTCACTCAAGAGGGATAAAAGTCATTCTAAAAGCTGAAAGGAAAAGTAACAGGACCCTCAGCCCCACCTGAAACAACACAAGCAAGAACACAAAACTCCACACCAACCAAAACACAGGCCTGGACCTTACATTTTAAATACAGCAGCATTTTTCATGTTAAAAAAATGTTTGTTTCTAGTCCAAGCTTTAGAATAACACACATGCTGGAGAATTAAAAGCAAATATTAGCCAAATGATTAATAAAACTCCCAAGAGGAAGTAAACCATCAGAATCCTCCCTTTTATGCTATTACAGCTTATTTCCTCCTACCTTCACCAAGCTACCTTTCGATCACCATTTCATTGTTTATGGCATACTCTTATTTCTGATGGCCAAAGAAATCCTAAAAAGAAAAGTCTCTTTTTTCTTTGGAAACTACATCTTGAAAGACAACCTGAGTCTCAAGTACCTTGAGCTAACCTAGAGCATTAACTGGGTCTTATCTTTCATTGTTTGCAGTTAAAAAACAGCAGAAATAACTTCAACACACACACAGCTGCAATCACCATCTTTTGAAGTCCAAGGGCTCACTCTCAGTTACTAGACCTTCCGACGGCATTGAAGATTCAGAGTGGTTTGAGTTTCTTCTCTGTTTCTAAAGTTATTGAGAATCTCATTTGTAAACATTAACTTCTGCAGCTCCTCCCATTTTATTTTTTATTCATTCAAAGGTGTTTTTCTTGTATGTATTATAAAAATATATTTTATGACCCCTTACCCAAATAAATATTTGTAAAAAATAATAAATTTAAAAAAAGAAGATTCAAAGTGGTCCCCCAGAGCACTAGCATGGCCTTGCAAAGTACTGACACCATCCAAAGCTCTATACGCTGTAAACACGTGTTTATTGATTATCTGTGCCTCCCCCTGCACTGGCTGCTCTGGGAGTCAGGACCTTGTTGCTCTGGTTTATAACTGTGTTCACATCTCATAGCATCGTACTTGGCAGATAGTGCATCCTTAGTAAATATTTATTAAGTGAATGAATGTGTACTGTCAAACAAACAAACAAAAAACAAGTGCAACTTGGCTTTGTCACGACTTTGAACAGCTTGCAAAGCCACCAGGTGCCTCTCAGATTGGGCTCCTGCAGTATGTCAGGTGGAAGAGCCAGTCAGGGCAGACCCACGCCCTCTCCAGGTGTCACCTGCTCCTTCTCCTGGTTTTTACCCCCACTCTTAGATTCCTTTGAACTTTCTTCTTCATTCTGATAACATGTAAATCTCTTTTCTTTCTTCAAATAAAGACCAAAGATAACATGTTCTTGACTCTTATGCCCCAGGAAAGTCTTAGCATGTGACTTCCACAAGGGAATTTTACAGTGCAGCCCTTTATAATTTTCTCCTAACTTGGAATTTGCCTTTCTGTATTGCTGAGATTCTCTCTGCAAACTGGAGTATAGGGCTTTAGGGATCGACATGTCTTTGTATATACTTCCCATGTCATTGCCACGTTAAAAGGGTGTCCAACTGCTAATTTTATCTTTTTAGGGCAGTGTCATTATGTCAGGGCTTTGAAGAACCAAGAAACCAAAGGAAGAAAACTCATTTTCATTTGCCTCAGTTTGAGATGCTGAAACAAACATACCCCATGTAATATGACTTTTTCTATATGTGAGGTGCCCCAAGAACATAAATATATTCCCAGGCAAAAACCTGATGCATGGGGCTTCCAACTGGCAGGACCTGCTGAAGGTTCCATAGTCCACTGGGGACAGGACAGGAGACAGGATGGGGCACTGTGTGCAGCTGTATGGTCAGCGGGTTGGATCAGTGAGGCACAAATGCTGTTTGCCAACTCAGTATCCATTCTCCCTTCCTTAGTGAAAAAAAAAATCCCCATACTGTTGGGGATGGCAGTGTGCCCTGCTAAATACCCATGTTCTTCAGCCCCCATGCATATGGCAGTGGTCAATAAGAGACAAGGATTCATTAAATGAGGTTTCCAGGAAAGTTCTTAAAATAGATGCACAGCTGGCAGATGCCCAACTCTATATTGCACTTGCCTCTTCCTTCTTCATGTTATCTGAAATGTGATGAGGATGGCTGCAGCTCCAGGGCTTCTCTGACCTCAAAGTGGAAGAGACAAAGACCAGGTCTCTCAGGCTTATGGGAGTTGCCATGCCTGTTTTGGGTTGCCTATGTCCAGACTTACTTTATTTAAGTGAAAAAATAAACTTCTACTGTGCTTCAGCCATTCTTACTTGAACAGTCTGTTTTCTGTTTCTGAGTCTTATCCTAGCTGATGCAATCAGTTTCCATGCAGCTGGGGAACACAGGGCAAGGGTGAAGGCCATGGTGTTCTGAAAGTCTAGGCCAGTGGCTAGAACTTGAGTGACCATAGCAGCATCAGAAACCCTTAGCAGACATGGGGACAGCTTCACATAAAAGCGGTCTCTGGTGACCATTAGTACCAAATCCAAGAACGATGGCGACTGTTTGCTCTAAGTCTGCCTCCTGATGCTTAAATGAGAGTATTGGCTCTCAAAATGTAGTTTCTGCACCAACTGGATCAGTATCACCTGGGAACGTGTTAGAAATGCAAATTCTTGAAAATCACCCATATCTACTTAACTAGAAACTTTGGGGGTGGGGCCTAGCAACCTGTTTTACAAACCCTCCAAGTTCCAGTTTGGGAACCAAGCCAAATCCCTCTGGTTTGGTGCTGCTTGTGCATCTTTAAGATGGCTTTTGGAGTATGACTACATGCTTTTAAGAGTAGGAACTTTGAATTTTAATCATACATTAGTTATAATACCAGCATTTATTAACTGCAAGACTTTGGGCAATTGACCTAATGTTTTCGAGTTTTGTTTTCCTCAATAGTAGCTGAGGATTTTAATAGTATTTCCCTTCATAAGATTATTGGGAGAATCAAATGAGATGTCTATAAATCTAAGTACAGTACCTGGAAACTTATAGGTGCTTAATAAAAGTTAGCTCCTCCACTCATTCGCCACCATTTACAATGCATTGCAAGGGTCTGACCCAGGCATGTATTCCTATAGAATACTAGCTTAGACTGCTAAGCTTTCATGCTTTTTTTTTTTAATCCGTCACTGCTTCTGTTATTCTTTAAGTTGGAGAGAGCCCTAGACAGGGAGAGCCCAGGGGTAAAAAGGAAAGGAGAAGAATTGTTCTTTGCATAAAAGATAACTGGTCAGATTAGCTACAGTTGAGGATATTGGAATTCCAGTTTTATCTTGTGCCTTAGGAAATGCCTTGCTCATCAGACAAGCAAAAATTTATGCCCCGGTGGCTTATGAGCTATTACTAAAACATAAGAAAAAGGCTCACAGCTTTCCAAAAACTGAGAAATAAAATTACCATGTTCTTATGCATTAACTTTCTCTATATTTTGAATATCACCAACAAACTTCTCTTTATGGAAACAAATATGGTGAAGTCTACTTTTTATGCCCCAAAGACCATAAATCCAGAAGCATATTGAAAAAATTATATACTATGACCAGGTGGGATTTATCCCAGGAATGCAGGAATGTTGGTTCAACATACAAAAATAAATCAACATAATACAGCAAATTAATAGAATAATGGACAAAAACTGCATGATTATCCCAACAGATGCAGGAAAAGCATTTGAGAAAATACAACATCCTTTCCTGATAAAAACATTCAATAAACTAGGAATACAAGAGAACATTCACAATTTGATTAAGGTTCTCTATGAAAAACTCAGAGTTTTTACCATCATGTTTTAACGGTAAAAGATTAAAAGCTTTTCCCTTATGATCAGGAACAAGAATAAGATGTCCATTTTCACCACGTCTATTCAACACTGTAATGGAGGTTCCAGTCAGGGTAATTTGGCAAGAAAGAAAAGCATCTGGATCAGAAAGGAAGAAGTAAAACTATTTGTATTTGCAGATGATATGATCCTATAAATAGAAAATCCTAAAAACTTCTCAAAACACCCCAAAGAGACTTTCTGCTATAGACTTAGCAGGATACTCCTGATGCCCCTTCATCCCTACCTGGGGGGAAACAGTGGTTAGAAGGAAAGGTCAAGTTCCCCACCCAGTTTCCTACTTCCTAGCCTTTGGAGCACATTGTGAAATGTCTTATATAGCTAGCGTTCACGACCCACTTAATACGTAACTCAAATTTTGTAAGATTCAGTATCCAGAATGTGTCTGAAGCTAACTGGGAGAACTTGGCTATTACTGGATTCACATCCTCAGCAAGGAAATGATCATAGATCCTTCCACTCCACAGTTCACCAACAGAAACCCTGGGTTTATGAGATATAAACTCTGCTCATCCCTCTACCCCCAGCTCCCTGTCTGGGCAGAATCAGAGAGTGGGCAGAAACTGACAGATGATCCAAGAGATGAAGCAGAAAGAATGAATACACCGAAAGAACTTAAGTCCCTTTACCAAATGAAGAGCTGAGAAGGAGTAGAAGAGAAAGCCAGATGGAAAAGCCAGCCAAGCAACTCAACAACAGAAAGACAAATAACCCGATTAAGAAATGAGCGAAAGACTCTACTAGACATTTCTGAAGAGGATTAACAAATGACCAATCAGCACATGGAAAGATGTTCAGTATCGCTGGTCATCAAGGAAATGCAGTTCAAAGCCACAATTTGATACCATTTCATACACATTAGGATGGCTATCATTATAAAACAAAATAAAAACAGGAAATATTAAGTGTTGACAATAATGCAGAGAAATAGTAGCCCTTATACATTTCTGGTGGCATGCTAAAACAGTGCAGCCACTGTGGAAATCAGTTTGGCAATTCCTCAGATAGTTGACAATAGAATTACCATATGACCTGGCAACCCCACTTCTTGGTATGTACCCCAAAGAATTGAAAGCAGATACTCGAACACACATTTTTACATCAATGTTTATAGTAATGTCATTCACAATAGTCAAACAGTGGAAGCAGCCCAAGTGTCCATCAACAGATGAATGGACAAGCAAAGTGTGATATATATACACCCAATGGGAGATCATTCAGCTGTAAAAAGGGATGAAGTTCTGAGACAAGCTGCAATATGATGAACTTTAAAACACCATGTTGACTGAAATAAGCCAGACACAGAAAAGCAAACATTGTATGAGCTCACTTATATGAAATAATTAAAAGAAGTAAATTTCATACTTGCAAAGAGAAGATTATGGGTTACAGGGGGAGAAGAGTGTGGAAAGAGGGAGTTATTGATTAACAGGTGGAGAGATTCTGTTTGACACGATGAAAAAGTGTAATAGATATTGGTCAGGATGTGGCACGATGTTGTGAATGTGACTACTACTACTCAACTGTACACTTCAAAGTGGTTAAAAAGGGAAATTATGAATTGTATATATCTTAATAAAGTGAAAAGTAAAAAGCAAAATAAAACAAAAAAAGCCAGCCAAGCTAGAGTCAAGAGTTATGTAGGGGGCTTTTCCTGCTTGAGATACTATGAGGTTGTGAGTGCTAGAGAAAAAGTGCGGTTGTTATAAGCTGGGCCACATTTCAGGCATCTGAGAGCCCAATCAAGAAATTTCTTACACACACACATTTATGAAAGAGAGAGAGGGACTTCTGAGGTTGATTGGGATTGCCGTTAGCTCAAGACATCAAGAGACTCACACAGTTCTGTTATGACCACTGCCAAGAGTGAAGATAAATTAGCATTTATTAAGCACCTACTAAGAGCCAGACACTTAGGTCATTTAATCCTCAGTGCTTTATGAAACTTCCATGTTTCCCCTCACTCTAGATAAGAGAATGGAGGCTCAGAGAGACTAGCTGAACTTCTCAAAGTCATAAAGCTAGCAGGTAATAGAACGGGACCCAAACCTGAGCTTCCCCACTGCTGAGGTTGAACAGTGAGTGGGAGAGACAGTGGGTGCACGTTAGTCTCTCACGTTAGAGTAGAGTTGCCTCAGGATCTTGCCACAAGTGCCTTTGGGTATGTGAATCCTTTTACTCCACTGCAAAACTGTGGTTTTTCCAGACACTTCCCTAGATCCCTCTTTGTACCAAAGTTGTGGGATCTATTTGCTTGTGTATGGACATAAAGCATGGCACACCAGAACCCTGTGTTGGTCCCTCCCATAAGCACTGGTAATATAAGCCAGCACATTACACAAAGCCTGCTTCTTACAAGCTTCTCCAGAAACTTTTCTTTTTCTTTTTTTCCCTGTGATCACTAATACTTTTCCTCACTTTCCTTTTCCCCTTTCTATCCTTTGTCTACTATCCACTTTCTAGGTATTAGGCTTTCCCCACACTGATCTTAATACAATCAATTATTCTCTTTAGCAAAATGAGGTAAAGTTTTGATTATATTATAACCCATGACATTGGGTGCTTATGACCCTTTCTCATTCTGTCCAGCTGAATTGTTGCAAAGTTATTTCTTATAGTGATGAATAGCCCAGACTGTAAATCTTCATTGCAAATTATCCTGATCACATATAACTTTTATTTTGTTAATAGTGACAGGACTGCAGAGAAAGTAATTGTTAGCCAGAGGGAGGCCCAACAAAGAATTCTGCCTACTGTGCAACCTCACCAGCGGAATTGGCCATAATCTCATTTCTTTACTCTAAATCTCTTTTTTTTCCACAGTGGACCAAGGTAGGCCTTACAAGAAGGGACTGTAGAAGCGTTCAGTCTGAGTAAACTGAGGCCCAGGATGACCAGATGCTAATGGTGGATGTCAACCCCAGGTCTCTAACTTTCCATTCTGTCCTATTTCTAGGCTCCTGTCAAAGAGGCAAAGCCGGGAGGTGGGGACTGGGCTTACAGGGAGGGCCCATCGGCTGGCAACGCTGCAAGCTTCCCCTGCCCGCACAATCCCTGTCCTCGTCATTCCCTCCGCTCTGAGTGTCCCACCCCAGCCCACGAGGCTGACACAGGTGACCAGCGAAACCCAGATGGCATTCCCAAGAACTTGTAACAAATCCTTCATTAATAACATCTGAAAGAAGCCCTAGCTCATACAGTAGGCAAAAAT
The DNA here is from genome assembly GCF_023851605.1 of Tamandua tetradactyla. NCBI lineage: Eukaryota > Metazoa > Chordata > Mammalia > Pilosa > Myrmecophagidae > Tamandua > Tamandua tetradactyla. Next base: position 6,129,828 of record NC_135346.1, on the reverse strand, counting down.
ATTCCTTCACACACACACACACACACACACACACACGCCTATGCAGTGATCAATTTCTTCACTCCCAAAGCCAGTCTCATCCTCTGCAGCCCCGCAGTGGCATCTGCTAAGGAAGCAGTGGCACCCAGTGGACAAACGTCTGATTGTGTGAGACAGGTGCTCCATTCAGAAACAGTCTCAGAATTTAGCCTTAAGAAAAGTGAGTTTCTCTCTTTACCTTTCTTTCCCTAACCTTTTCTCACCTTTTTTTTTTTAAACACGTAGATTCAAATTTTTAAAAATGGGGGAGGGGGAATACTAATACAGTTCTTATCTTTTTGAGATGAAAACTAAATTAAAACATTGGAGGAGGTGAAAGTTTCAGGATTAAATCCTTTGAGAACAGTGCCTGTATTTGATTAAACTGTTTCAACAGTAACGGTGGAGACAGCCAAATCTAATAAAGTCCTCAACTTATTAAAAATGGAATATTGAAAATGCCTGTAATGTGTCCTTATGCATCACACTCTGCTTTGCCTCAAATCATTGCCAACTTCCAATTAAATGCACTTGGTTATGCAGATTTGGAAACTTCAAAGGCAATACTTCAGGATGGTGACACACAGAGACCCAGCAACTTAACCTAATTGTGCTATTTACCTCGGAGCCATGAAAAGCTAATTTTTAATCTACAGCTCTTCCAAGGCATTTTCTATTCAGCTATGATCTACTTAGGTAGAGAGACCCTGTCTTTCTTCCCAAAATACTTAAGTAGTATCTTATTCATGGTAGGTATGCAAGAAGTTGAGTAAATCCACTTTCCATGTTATACATTTAATCTGCTAAACACTGGAAAAAGTAAACGCATCTGTTTGGTGTTATATAAAGAAATCATTGTGTTAAGAAACTCAAATATTAAGGATCATTTGTATGGGACAAAAATATTCTAGAAAGAACAAAAGGATGAGTAGTTTTAGGGTTGAATTGAATTTTGCTGATTTAAATGAGAAATCATCAAAAGCCATCCAGTTACAAAAGGAACAGATACCTTCTTAGTGCACCCCAATGACCGCTGGGCCACCCCCTTTTAGTGAACTGTTCACATATCCTTCCCATGTTGGGGGTTCCGAAATTCTTAGCTTTTTTTGTTTAAAGTGGTACCTCATGCTCATGATCATCATTATATTTTTCATAACCAATGAATGTGGCACAGTTTGAGGCCTGTTTTGTGGTTTATTTTAGAGAAAAGACCTGTTGAAAAGCCAGAGCTACGGCATGTGGCTGAGGCGAAACGTCCCCAAAGGGTTCAGGTCTGGAGGAAGATATTCTCATCCACCGACAAAATCCCTGGGTGCCCCTGTGCACCCATCCCACCTCATCGATGAACTATAAACACAAGCCAAACTGAGAGATGTACTTTTTGGTAAACTCCGAAAAGAAACAGAGGCCATTTGTGTGTTAAATTTACAGTAAACTCAGCTTTTACTGTATGGGGATAGTGGCTTACTTACTCTTAAACATCTTAGAGTTGTTTTTTAAGATGTTATTGAGATATTATTAAAATGTGCCAGTCCATGAGAAATGAATGTTTACAGCAATCCAGGGCTGTCTGCAGTCTTTTTCCCTTGGATGGCTATCACCAGGGGTGGGTGCCCTGTGCTGTGGGGGCCAAGACCGCAGGAAGCTTCGCTCTCAGCCCGATCCAGGGCGAGGTGATGATAATAAGGGGGTTTGTTATTTGTAAACTACCCCTTTTACAAAGCATGATCAGTCCCCAGTCTGAGCCCCACTGCTGCCCTTCCCCATGGCCATTAAGGTCAGGGGCCTGTTGTGTACACAGGTACCGGATAACCCATTCAGACTGCCCAACTGGACCTGGCCCAACCTCTAATCTGCTTTGCTTCTGGGGGTTCCAGGAACTGGAGGGAAGGAAGTATTTGAAGAACTGTCTTCCAAGAGCAGATCATCAAACAGTTCTCAGATTAGTCTATTCTTTAATTAATTCAATAAAATTTATCCAGTCTGATTTCTATAGGTTTTAAATTTTTTACCTTTGTGCTTATGGGTTTATAATACACTTATGCATTACTGTTCCAGGAAAACCCCTCACCTAAAGGTGGCTTGCCTAACTCATGGGCTGTGTGAATAATAATAAAAATATAAAAATGTGAAATAATTTTTTTAATGCTGAAAAATTTCATATGAATTGAATTATTATATTTTCAATATAAGAAATGCCTGTGTGTGTGTGTGTGTGTGTGTGTGTGTGTGGGTGGGTGTGTATCCATAGGGGCAGAGGTTAAATCCTGTGTTTAGATTCACATTTACTATACTGCATAATGAGGGACATAAAATCCCAGTCCAGCTGACAGGATTACCTGCTCGGATAAGGCTTTAGCCTTTTCTTCTGCTTCTTTCAGGCAAATTTCCAAAGCATCAAGTTGTGCCAAAGTAAACGCTGTATGTCCAGTTTCCAGGGATTCTTTCTTTAAAACAATAATCAAGTATTACTTTTTTTTTTTTTTTTTTTTTTAAAGACAGAGAGAAGGAAGGAAGGATAGAAGGAAGGAAGGAAGGAAGAAAGGGAAACATCTTTAAACATTTTCTTGTTTTATTGTATTTTGTTTCTTTGTTTTTGTTACATGGGCTGGGGCCGGGAATCGAACCGAGGTCCTCCGGCATAGCAGGCAAGCACTTTGCCCGCTGAGCCACCGCGGCCCGCCCAAGTATTACTTTTTGACATGGATGGTTTTCTTAGCACATCTCAAACAACTTTATGAACTAAGGATAGGCTAACTCACATAAATCTTCCCCTTTTCAGCTTGAAGACAGTAATAAAAGAGCAAAACATTATAGAAACAGTCGTCTTATTTAACAGGTTAGGGCCTAAAGTGAGAATAAAAATTGCATATTAAATGAGAGAACCAAGAGCTTGAGAAAGTTCAAATAAAATTATCCGTGGTGTAATTTGGCTACCTCACACTTTTTTCTTGAGACAAAGAGAACTTTAGTTTAAGAAGTTCAGACGAAAGTTTCATTTTCCTAATGCTAATTCACCTGCAGAAAGCCCATGTTTTTAGTCTTCAGCTGTCTTGAGGAACAGGGTCATTTTGAACTCTGAGAAGCCCTTGTTTCCTCTTTCTGCTCTTTCTGCTTTTTTATCACAAGTTCCATAAAAGGAAAGACCCTTTAAAGAAAAATGCCACATACTTTAGAATCATATCATTCTCCCCAGGGCTCAGCTAATATCACTCGAATCAGCAGATGCATAGATTTTGCCTCTGGAAATAGCTGTAAAGTTACTCTTTCTCAGTTGCAAGCTGAAGTATTCAAGACTGGTGTGGAACCAGTTACAGGCCTACTGACACTACTGCTCTTTCTGACTCTACTTTGGCTGTTGTGACAATTAATGAATAATCACGAAGCAATCTGAAAACTTAAAAAGGAAAAACTTACATACATTAGAGTTATTACCTTCCCATAGCCTCCCTCAGCATGTGGTCTTTTCTTGAAAACACTCAAGCGGCTGCAACTGCTTCTAATTAACCCCATCGAGAAAGAAGTATGTTCCTATGTATTTTAGAGGTCTTACTGCTGCTGCAGTTTTCCTTTTTGGCTTAGAGGACCACCAGTTTTACACACGTGTGCATGTCCCGATGATACACTAGAGCCATCTGGTGGTAAATGGAACTGGCCATAAAAATTATGCATTCATTCAGTTCCCATAACTGTTCATGTTGCACCCGGCGCTTCGGGGCCTTGCCGCCGGCCTCTGAGAGAGATGGCACTTCATGGGATGAAGAGCAGACAGGTTGCTACGTCTCACGGTCAGCGTGGGTCCCAGGTGAAGCGCTGCCACATGGGGCTGCATAGTCTCCCTAAAAGTCCAACCTATGGGGCATGAGCATCTACTGCTAGAATGATGATAGGAGGGATGGCGTCAACCAGGGGTCCTCAACATCCCATGATGATTCCAATAATTTTAAGAGTGGACCCCCAAAATTCTCAAAACCATGCCTCAAAGCAAAATTCAGGTAGATTTCTATTGAAGAGAAAGACATGCTACGTCATACTGTATTTTACACAAAATGGGTAAGCAGGAAAAGGTCAAACTCTTCCAGCAAGATTGGGTGTCCTTCATCCAGCTCCTGTTTCCAGAGAGAATCTTATTGTCTATTGTTGGTTCATAAGGGATTTTTTTTAATTCGTTTGAGGAAAATCAACAAGATTAACTAATCCATTTCTCTACATTCTTTTCTCCAAACATCCAAAATTTTCCAAGCCAAGAAAGACAACCATTTCCAGTAAGACAAAAGCATTTCAAATCAAAGCCAAATGAAACAGGCTTAACTGAAGACTGTTATTAAATAATGTAGGACTTTCTGTACAGATAGGTTTGGGGAATTGTCATGTGGTTGAGAACAGGGAGAGACCTGAGCAAACTGTGAAGAATACAACATCTGCCCACTGCACCTTTACCCCAGCTGCAAGCTGTCACTCCTCATTCTGACCTGCCATACCTCTTTACTTCCCATTTCCCCCACTCTATTAGGGGAAAGAACCATAAATACATGCATGCGGAGATAAAAATGGTGCATACAGAACTCTTACAAATGCAAACACTTCTTAATAAGAGGCAACCCTCATTTACCAACCAGATAAAAATTAAATCAAGTACACTTTCGGATTCAGCAAATAAGTGGGATTGAGATATTTTGGAGATCGATGTGTGGTCTCAGAGACCCCAAGAAACGCTAGGTATAGTTAGTCATTGTCCCAGTTTTACAGGCTGCAATGGCACAAGGTCAAAAGGTAGAACAAATTGGCACGAAGTCAAAAGGTAGAACAAATTTAGTTCTCTCCACTCCCAGGCAAGTATGGGTACACCTGTGTAGTAGTTGGTGTTTAACAGGTGCATGAAGATCATCTCAGTGACTAAAATAATTGACAGGTGTAGTATATTAATCAACAGTGTGTTCCATGACATCAAGATGCTGACAATGTATAAGAAACAGATGTTTGGGGGTTGAATCTGTATGGATTTCCAAATGGTAAATTCCAACAAATGAATAGTAATTCCAGCTTTAAATTTTTACTCTTCTTAAAATTTTCTACCTAATATCAAGCCAATAGTCCAAATACATGTGGCTGCAGTAACCAAGATTATCAAACTAAAAGAATACTAAAGATCACTAAAAATTCAATCAACTGTTTGATTACAGCAAAGATGCCTGCATGTTAAAGTTGGCAGACTGCACTAGTTGAATAAGTCGTATGTGGCACTGTAGGGTAGAGTTCTTTTTGTCTGCAGAGGTTCCTCCTTTGAGAATCTAAAGGAAAATCCTACATATTTTTTTAAACATCATTTTTCTTGGTTTATCTAGCCCATCCCAGTACCTTCTCACTGTCCCTTTCCATGCTTTAAGTCAGTATTTCTCTGTCCTACAATAACCTTGCTCTTTTCCCTCAGGCATACAAATACCTTTCATCTTTCAGGACAGGTTCAAGGTCTCTGACTGAGCCAACTTCTCTGCTTCTGCCCTGAATCCACGTGCCACTTTTAGAAAGGCTCCTGCATGCGCAGGCCAGGCAGAGCTCTGCAGACTGTTTAACTGGAACTCAACATGCAGCTGTTGATTGACTGAAGGCTCAGCAGTCAGGTGGGTGGTCCAGAGGGAACAGCCAAGGAGACATACTTTCCATGCATCCCACTTGGATCACTGACAGGGAGCAGCGCCCACCAAGGTCAAGGGCTGGACGATGCAGCAGAGGGTAAGGAGATGGTCATGAGAGTGGGGAGGCTGTGTGAGGATTAAATGAGGTAAGGCAGGGAAATCTCATGCCGATTAAGTGCAAAATAAATGTTATTGGTAATTCCATTATTCCAACTCTTTCAAAGAGAATAATTTACTAAGACTTATTTCAAAACCCAGGTTAAAGAAAGCACCCATAGGACAATTTTGTGAAAATAACTAATCAAACAGCAATGGAGATTCAGTCAAATGTGCAACTAAGAACAATGTTCCTGTGTAAAGATATGCACATGCATTTATTAAAAACAAGGTTGCTAAACAAAAGGTCGGCTATAGCAAATTCCACCTTTACAAGTGTTGCTTTGTAGTCACCTAATAAGATATTTAAGTTCAAAATTTGAAAAAACTGCAATTCTCATCAGAACCCAGTAGAAAGAAGATTCTAGAAAGTGCCTCGACATGACCGTGGAGGAGACGGCCGCGTGCTGGTGACGGCTGAGCCCTGACTGAGGGGGACACTCGGCCTTTAAGCTGGAGGGGCACAGAGGTGACTGGCTGGCTCCTTCACTTCTCAGTTTCCTCGTCTTTAAATGAAGAATGTACTGGTCATGTCCCCACAGGGAGCAGAGCCATTCCCGTGAGAGTCTGAGCAGGGTCAATGGAGCGATCACCGACAAGTACGTGGGGATGGTCAAGGGCTCCACAAGGGAGCACGAGGCCCCAGGCCCAGGGGTGCTGCCGCCGTGTGCCTTACCTTGGCCTGGAGAGGTAGCGGGAGAGGGGATGGTGGGGCATCAGGGCTGGACTCTGGGAGGGGAGCCTGAGGAGGGGTCACACCGCAGGAGCCGAGACCCCAGGCCCCAGGACACACCACGGCCAGCCAGGGCCCAGCAGTGGGGTGGCAGAGAGGAGAGCCTCGGCAATGACACCTGAGCGCACTGCCTCTCCTCCTGCGCCCCCCTTCCAGCTGAACCCAATGGTGTTCAGATAATGGAGATAACAGAACTCTTACAAAGGCAAACACTTCTTAATGAGAGGCAACCCTCATTTTCCAACTGGATAAAAATCACCTCAAGTACAATTTCAGAAATCAGCCAACGGGAGAGGTCAGGCGGCCCGGACACATCCAGACAGGCCAGCAGGGTGTGGAAGCGGGTAGAGAGAACATGGGGGAGGGGAGGGAGGACGCGCAACCCAGAGAGGGGCCGTTGAATCGGCGGCCCTGGGTGCCAGCCCTCAGATCAGAGCTGGTTTGGGACAGCGTTTTCGTGGGTCAGCAGCACAAGGACAGAGACCACGTTAAACAAAGAGCAGAGTGAATTTTTCACAAAGCCGAACTTCTTCCACTTAGAGAACTGTTCTTTTTTTCAGATTATCATGGTTCGTTTATTGATTGATTGATTGATTTAGGATATTAAAAGGATGCTTCTTAAACTGATGATGGTGCTGGTATATGGAAATTTGGATGTTTGTGTCTTTAACATTTTTGAAAAGTTGATAGTCCTATGAAAAATAACCTGTTAGTTTTGGAGTAGAAATTCTTGCTGGTTTGTGGAATCTAAAACTATAGAGACCTGCAATTTAAGTGGCCTCTATTGAATAATGAGTGTTTTATCAAGTGCCCCTAAATTCCTGGACCAATTTCAAGATGGGCCTGAATTCTATATCAACTTGCCTGCTTTAGCAAGGCTCCAGGATACTATTTTTTTCTGGACAAAAGCACATTCCTGCAGATCTACCTTTTGTCTGGTAAAAGATTTAACTACTTTTCCATATCTATGGCTCCACTATTAGTATAAAATTAAAAAATATATTCTAAAGGAATTGCTGACCCAGGTTTTTATTTACAAAAAGATTGTAGCATGGAAGCCAAAGGTACATGGCATGTGACATTTGATAACTTCATAAATAACTTTAAATCATGGTCTACCCCGAACTCTTTACCGGCTGCCTCTCACTGTAATTCAGCTCAAAGTAATTCAATTCATTAAAGTTAAAAGAATTTATTGAGGGTTCACTCTTTGCCATGTACTGTACCAGGCATTGGGGGAAATAAGGAGTAAAAAAGACAGACGTGTTTGTTTTCCTTCACAGAAGTCTCAGCTTAGAATTTCTGTCCAATTAAAAAATCCTGGGATTTGGTTTCATATGAAATCAAAAGAATGGCCCAAGTTTGGTGGTTAATTTCACTTTTATGCCCACTCATTTGTGTGTAGGGGCCTCATTCTTTTCTCTTTGATGGGGATAGGCCTAACCTTGATTCAGTCTCAAATAAGATCAGTTTATATGTCCTTAGAGGTCTTATGTAAGTATTACTTATCAGAGAGTTCTGGTGCAGGAGATAGAGAAAGAGACTTCATAAATAATAGGTGTCCTCCCTCATTTAAATTAAAGTTAATAGTTAAAAAAAAAAAGGAGGAGGTTAGAAGAAACCTAAATATGAGTGTACATTAAGTTACTAAATTTGTTCTGTGACCTAAAACAGCCCTCGAATGTTTTTATTATAAGAATTACTTTCTTAAAATTTTGAGTGTCACAAACCCCTTTGAGAACCTGATGAACTCTTTGAAATCTTTTCCCAGAAAAAAAAGCCTGCATGCACAATTGCACTCTAGGCGCACATCCACATATTTTTTATATGTGCTTTCAGGGTGTTTAAAGCACCCTCTCAATGCCACCCATGTAGCCCAAATTAAGAATTCTTCATTTAGCAGGAATAATTTATCCCAGACCCTTTAAATTTTATTCTAAAATAAAATGCAAAATCTTAATAAATCAGAGTATCAATATGCTCTTGCTGCTTCTATTATATATCATGCAGCTGAGCAGATGAATATATGAGCTATAATCTATAATTTATTCATATATTCAATTTACATATGAGGTGATTGAATTTTATTCTCCACATTGCGGTTTTTCCATCAGTTTTCTGAATAAATCATTGCTGCACTGTATATCAACAACAAAGCCTATATAACTGACAGTGTTCAGAGTGAACATTTTTTTGTCAGTGATTTTCAGTGCTTTACCAAGTAAACATTTTAAAAAACACAAGCAATTGCAACCGTAAGTACTGCAAAACTCTACTGATGCTGTTCCTAAGACCTTACAAGGAAATGCTTAGTTGATGTCCAATGAGAACAGCATTGGATGTTCAATGAGAAACCCTTATTTTTCCAGGCTGGCATTTGCAGAGACTTCCCTTTTTACCAAGATCTGAAGGAGATATGTGTTATGCATCCTTTTATATCAGATAAAAGTTCTGTAACACTTTCCATAATGCATTCCAATGTGATAAGGTAAGTAGAGGACAGCTGGGAGGGCTCCTTTTGCTGTGAATTTCCACTTCTTTTAAGGTTTCCCTGACATTAGCCATACTACCAGACAAGAAGGCATAGCATGCCCCATATTAGGTATCCCGTGGAGCTCAGTTTTCTCCTCTACGAAATGAGACCATTATACCTATATCATTTTGAGTTCTATGGCCATTTGTCATGCTGTTTTGGCTTGCCAGTGTCTTCCCCTATTTGGAGAATTTCCCATCTCACAAACCCTCTCTCCCCAAAATAGAAGCCAGAAACTCCCCCTCAAGCTTCCATGCATCTGAGGAGCATGCATATAACTTGGCTGTACCGGACACACCAGAGTGAGACTTCTAGATGGAAGAGAGAAAAATGAAACAGGATGGAAGCTAGCAAGATCTACAGGGCCCTTCTTAGAAACTTAGAGGGGCTGCAGCAGCAGCAGACTTGGAACTCACATCTCGTGCCCAGGGGCAGTGACAAGTGATGAGTGGCCAGGCCCAGTGTCAGGAGTAGTAGGTCCCCCACCAGAATGGAGCAGGGCGGTAATGGGGCAATCTCCAAGTCGGACCCTCTGGCTCTCCTAGAGAGCCTATGAAATACCAAATATCCTTTCGTAACTCATTTCCCCCTGAACACTAGCCAGATAGGTTATGTTGCTTTCAATAAGAATCCAAATGATACTGGGCCCCTAAGGTAATTATTACTTTTTGTCTGTGTGACTTTAAGCAAATAATTTAATTATCCCTGAGCCTCCATTTACTCATTTATAAAAATAGAGAAAATGACAACTCAAGGGGCTGCTGTGATGATTAGATGTGGTAATGCAGGAAAATTCTTAGCATAATAATTGAGCCATGGAAAGATGTACAAAAAATCCTCTTTTTAAGCTCTTGAGTTTATGTTTCTATGGTATAATGTCTGGGAACTCACAGCCTAGGAGAGAGCCTGAGAGTAGATTGTAAGACCCAGAAACTCTTAGGAATTCTCTTGTGCTCTTAGCATTATGTAACCATAGCTAGCCTGTTTGCTCCCTAATAGAAAAGGTAAATTATTTATGCAGAGTCTAAAGGCAAAAATACAGAACTACAGTTGGGGAAGGCAGTACCCTCCCCTGCCTGCTAAAGAGGGTTTTTACTTGGTCTCCTCCATTTCTGCCCTTCCTTGACCTTCTTGCCAGACATGATCTTTTGGGTTTTGTAATGCATAATCAGGTGAAAGGGGGCGGCTGGAGAAGAGCAAGAGAAGTATGGAGTAGAGCTGAAAGAAAAAGGTTTTCGAGGAATGTTTGAGGAGAAAATTTGGGAAATGCTATGGTGTGATGAAAGCTTATAGAAAAGGAAAAGGACTTTTTAAATGCATTTCAGAATTTGTCCCCTTGCATGGTGTTTAATAAATGCAGCTAATCCTGAGTGCACCACTGAGTTCATTGGACCCAATTGCAATTTCGAGTTTCTCTTCTGAGCAGTTCTAGTTGTAAAAAATTGATATTTCATGATTTTATTCTTCCTTAGAAGTCTTACAAAAAACAAAGACAGCATGTATTTTTTTTTTTCAATAAAATAGAACTCATTCTATCTGCAGTTATCACAGAGGTCCATTGGGCTGGCTTGAGGCTATGTACCTCAGAAAAGCCATGTTCTTTATCCTAATCCAGTCTTGTGGAGGCAAACCTATTGTTTAGGTGGGACCATTTGAAGGTGGTTTCCATGGAGATGTATCTCTGCCCATCCAAGGTGGGTCTTAATCCACTTACTGGAGTCCTTTAAGAGGAAACCACTTTGAAAAAGGCTCAGAGCTGACACAGACAGAGACCTCTGGACATGCAGAAAGAAAGCATCCCCAGGGAAGCCGCTTTGAAACCAGAAGCCAAAGGACCAGCAAACACCAGCCATGTGCCTTCCCAGATAGGCCTCTCTTGAGTCCAAGTATCTTTGTCTGGATGCCTTAGTTCGGACATTTTTATGGCCTTAGAACTGTAAACTTGTAACTTTTACAAAAGCCAACACAGTTCTGGTATATTACATTTCCAGCAGCATTAATAAACTAAACATCCATCTTTTAATCTAAGATACACTGCAGGATCTTTTTTTTTTTAAGGTTTATTCACACACCATACAACCCATCCTAAATTTATAATCAATGGCTCCTGGTATATCACTTAGTTATGCATTCACCACCGTAATCTAAATGAAAACATTCCTATTTCTTGCAAAAAGAAAAAAATCCCGCACTCCTGCCTTATATCCCTTTCTTATTGACCTTTAGCTTTGGTATAGTACCTTTGCTACAAATTAATGAAAGATATTATAATGTTACTGTTAGCTATAGACCTTAATTTGTGTGAATTGTATTTTTTCCCATATGCCATCCTATTATTAACCTTGTAACAGTGACAAATTTGCTCTATTTCTGTAATATTCATGCAAAAATATTCTTATATTTGTCCACTCTAGGTTTCACTAAGTTATACAGTCCCAGTTTTCATCCTCTACCTCTCTTTCATGACCCTAATCTTTCTCTTTCAGCCATACTCATAATTAGCTTTGTGCATTACATTTACAATATTGCCTTACCATCAGACAGTCCTGTGCTATCCGTTTCTGAACCTTTATAATCAACTTTATTAAACGCTCTGTACTCCTTAAGCACCAATTGCCCAATCTCTGCCCTTTTTGTATCTCCTGATAACCTATGCTCTCACATTTAACTCTCAGTGTTTGCTCATTATTGTTAGTTCATTTTACTGACAACATACAGTATTTGTCCTTTTGTTTTTGGCTTATTTAGCTCAACATAATGTCCTTGAGTTTCATGCATGTCATTGCATGCATCATGATTTCATTCATTCCTGTAGCTGCACAATATTTTTTCGTATGTATATACCACAGTTCACCCTTCCGTTCATCAGTCAATGGACACTTGAGCCTCCTTCCTACATTGGCAATCATGAATAATGCCAACATAAACATCACTGTGCAAATGTCTACCGTATCCCACATTGCAGGATCTTAGCAATCTTATTCTTCCCATATCTTGAAGCATTTTTCTATTTCACCATCCAAGTAATAACTTTTTATTATTATTAATCAATCATTTTCAACTATGATTTTTTTTTAAATGGTGGAATTACCTAAAATGATAGCAAATAATCATCCTTCAATTTCTTATTGTGTTGCCTAAAAAGTATTGGATTATCTTTCAAGAAGGTATAAAAGAGGAGAGATCTAAGCCAACTCAACAGGTGAACTCTCTGCCCTCCCCACATGTGGGACCTGACTCTCAGGGATGTAAATCTCCCTGGCAATGTGGGACAGAACTCCCAGGGATGAGTCGGGACCCAGCATCATGGGATTGAGAAAGCCTTCTTGACCAAAAGGGGGAAGAGAGAAATGAGACAAAATAAAATCTCAGAGGCTGAGAGATTTCAAATAGAGTTGAGATGTTATCCTGGAGGTTATGCATTATACAGATATCCTTTATAGTTTATGGTGTATTGGAGTGATTAGAGGGAAGTACCTGAAACTGTTGAGCTGTGTTCCAGTAGCCCTGATTCTTGAAGATGATTGTATAACTATATAGCTTTCACAATGTGACTGTGTGACTGTGAAAACCTTGTGTCTGATGCTCCTTTTATCCAGGGTATGGACAGATGAGTAAAAAAAAAAAAAAAGGATGAAACTGCATAAGTAATATGGGGAAATAAAGGGTAAAAATTTGGTAGATTGAAATACTGTGGGTCAATTTGAGGGAAGGGTAAGGGATATGGGATGTGTGAGTTTTTTCTTTTTATTTCTTTTTCTGGAGTGATGTAAATGCTCTAAAAATGATCATGGTGATGAATACACAACTATGTGATGATGTTGTGAGCCACTGATTGTATAATACAGTTGGAATATATGTGTGGATATTTCTCAATGGAAATATTTTTTAAAAAGAGGAGAGATCATTTTTGTAGTCTGTGATAGCTTTCACTGAACACAGTTGAGAATTCATAACTTTTCTTTTTATACCCATAATGCCCAAAGAGAAAGAAACTGGCATTTCACAGCTCTTAGAACATCAGGAGATGGAGGTAAAGAGCAGCAGCTCTCCAGACGGGCACGGTCCAGTGTGGCAGCCACTAACCACGTGTGAACAGTGAGGGCTGGAAGTGCGGTTAGTGTGAATTGAGATGAGCTGTAAGTATAAAATACATATTGGATTTTGAAGACCTAGCATGATGGATAAGAATGTACGATAACTCATCAATAATTGTTATACTGATTACATGTGTAGATGATAACATTTTGGACTTATTAAGTTTAATAAAATGTTATTAAAATTTCACCTGTTTGTTTACATTTTCTAATGCAGCTACTAGGAATTTTTTAATTACATATATATGTTGCAGTATATTTCTACTGGACAGTGCTGTGTAGACTCTAATGTTGCAAGTGGAAGTGATCATGTAAGTGAAACTGAGTCTTCGGACGACGATTTCCTAGAACTTAGATGAATTTCTTCAAACTCAAGAACCAATGAGTGAACACCATATTTCTAAGAACAAAAAGGTCACAAAGGAAATCTTCCATGATGTTTATGTACCCAAATTTTTACTTGACACAAAAAGTTTGCTAAGTTTAAATTATTAATAAAATTTCTACTGAGGTTGTTTTCCACTATCCGCATATTCTTCTGTAAATTATTAGAGAGATGACTTTAAAAGTAAAAACAAAAGAAAGAGTTTATTTGCTCCAGGCGATTAAAGATGCTGACTATTTTCCTAGTACATTCAGGTTACGAACCTCAGTTATTTCAAAATTATCTTCTGGGTACTAGACTTTTTGTTGTTGTTGTTGTTGTTTGTTTTTTGAGGAGAGCTTTTCTACTTTATTACAAAGAGAAGAAGCCTTTATGTGGTCAGAAAAATACAAGATTGACCTTTTTTTCTCTTCCTAGGAAACGCTGCTGTCCGAACAGCCAGAGTGAATTCTCAGTTCACTTAAGTCCATCACATTCACTCGGGTATGGATGTCCTCGGCTGCTGGAAATATGGCCCTTTAGTGCACAGGGGACAAAGTCCCTTGACCAGCAGTTCCAGAATACCCCACTTTCATATAATGCATCCATGCACATCTCCCCAAGAATAGGGAGGTCTTTTTAGAAGGCTTGCTGAGCAGGGTTGTAGTTGAAGGGGACAGCAGATGAGGCTGCTCTTCTAATTTGTATTATTCCAGATGGAACTCCTTGGCTACTTTCCTCCAGTTAAGACAGTCAAAGAAGTAATATGTTCCCCTCTCTTATGTATTGGTTTTCATTGTTGGCTCCATGCCTGGTGCCCTGGTAATCCATACTTGTTCTTCTTTGTGGTATCTTCAGTCATGGTTAAAAAGCTCTACTGCAGCTAAAAGTTGTAATACATCTCCTCCATTCATGTACTAGAGATAGAAGAGGTCTTCTCCATATCGGCCAAGCTGCATTGCAGCAAGTTTATCTCTAATGTGACTGTTCATTAAGTACTCCAGTGGAACATGGAAGTTTATGTCTTGAGGCCCACAGGATGATGATGTCCAAGGTGATGCAAATTTGGGATAGAGATTTTCAGGAGCGTTCATATTGAGACCTAATACTGTTAAGTCACTTCCTAATGCAAGATGTATCACTCCTAGGTCTGTCTCTGCTGCCCTGATAAATGTCAACAGGCCAATCATTCCAAATCAGCCCATCACCATCCCTTCAGGAATGTTAGCAACCCTGGAGCCCCTTTTTCTGCTGGTTATTTGTGCTGTTGAGCTTTTATCTCCAGGGAATTTGGGCCCATCTGTACTCAATGTTATCCTGCCAGATGTATTCAAATTAGATTTATTATCATCATTATTTAATGTTGGTTCTTTATAGCTGGAACCAGGTAATGCTGGAAAATCTTCATTGTGAATTGGGAAGTCCTGGGATTGCTCATTTGCTGGTTCTGTTACCATTCCGACACGAGCAGCCCTCCCAGCCAGGGGGTTTATTAATGGAGTTGGGTTACCACTTCCTTCCTTTCTGTTTTGGTCTGCTAATGCTGGAAAATCAGAAAGGTCCAATCCTGTCACATTTTCACCTCCATCTGTTCCATTAAAAACGTTACTTGATAAGGAGTTATTCATTCCAGGTGCTTGATTCTTGTTCATTCCAGATCCAGACATACTGTTCACAGTGAAAGGCTGTTGAGAAGGCTGCTGCTTTGACATACATATTATACTTGGTGAACTGCTGTTGGGGCTCCGTAACCCTGAACTGCTCATGTGATTTGTCCTGCCTGGAATTCCAATGCCCTGACCCACCTGGGAGTGGTTCATCGTATTCCTAGGACTCATAGGCAAAATAGCCCTGCTTGGAGATGGAGGCGTGTGAAGTGACGTTGCTGGTGTGATGTGGCTTGTTAAATGAGTGCCTTCTGATGAGCTGCGATTTAACTGAGGGGTCTTGTTGCTCATCCACCTCATTGGAAGGCCTAGTGCACTTCGTTTCCTGATAAACTTGCCCCAAATAGAGACAGCTGACCTGATGTAGATGGCGATGCCAGCGTATCTTCTTCTGGCCAATGTGGAAACCAGAAGCCTGGCTGTAGAACATGATTTCGTCATGGCAGCCACTGTTGACCCCTTCTACACACTTCTTTCTTGAGGCACCAAACATGCTGCTTGTCACCTGGTGGCTTCCCTTCTCAGATAACGTATGTCCATCAGTCCTCACCATGGAATCATGTTCTTTCCTCACAGAACTGGTGGCAATCAAATAGAACTGGCACTCACAGGTCGCCACAGGAAGGACCCCCACCAGTTCTCCCTCTCATGAATTTTCTTGTCACACGGATCCAAGATGGCGACGACTGGACTGTTTTTTGAACATTACAGGATTTCAGCATTACTTGATAAGTAATCATGAAGAAAGTTATTATGGAAGACTACTTTTTTCCTAGATTTTTAGTAACATTATTTTCAGAGACTCTAAGAACACATTTCAAGGCAAAAAGTTAAAATGTTGCTATATTCAGAAGGACAAAGATGAACAGGATCCACCCTATAAATTACCAGGGATTTGGTTAGTTCTATCTTAAGGAAAATTCTAGGAAGCAATAGCCTCTAGGGAACATAGGTGGTTTCTAGAATTTACAGCAATTTCTTTAGGCATTTGAGGCAAGCAACAGGCTTTATTCCTTTCCAGAGAATGTTTCTGAGCCATATTTAATTGCAAAATATCTTACAATTTAATTTTCCTTTGCATTAAGTGTATGACTCAAGAGAATACTCTTCCTTAATTGAAAAATACAATGTATACAGCTATTCAACAGCAAACACATGCGAATCATTCACATATTTATTAAGTGACTTTTCTATGTAAGGCCCACAACCAAACCTGGAGAATACAAATGGATCAATCACATTCTCTACCCTTCAGGAGCTTAGAGTGTGATGAAGGTCAAAAAAGGAAGGAGAGACATTCAGATAAGTGAACTTTAATATTACAGGGATGGGAAAGGAGAAAAGGAAAAGATATGTTGAGTATTATCTCTGTAACAAGGGTTTTCTACATGCTATGTCACAAGCTCAGCAAATATAAAAGGCATAAAAATGAAAGTAAAAATCATCCAGAATCTTATCACCCAGAGACTACCACATTTAGTGTATTATCTTCTAGACTGGGGTGTGTGTACATGTAAGATGCATGACATATAAAACAAGGATTCATACTACATGGGTTCATTTGGGATCATTTCCAATTAACAATGTCATAGACATATCCTATGTTTGAAAAATTACAGTTGCTGTTTTTCAATAATTTTTAAAAATGCCTTAATTCTTAGTGTTCACAATAAATCCTACCATATGCATATGCTGGTTTGCTTTATTAATTCCCTACGATTGGACAAACCTGTATTAAACATATTTATATATATACCTTTGTAAACTTGTACTATCATTTACTTATGATAACTTGCAAAAAGTGGTTTTTGTAATATAAAGTATATATTAGATTCATATTAAAGATTATATTCCAGAGATTAACACTCTAAGCAACAGCACATGAAAATCCTTGTTTCTTTATACTTTGCCAGCAATGGCATTTTCACTACTTGTTACATTTGCCAAACCGAATAAGGTCAATGCTATCTGAGTTTTTTAAATTTTTGTTTCCTTATCTTCTTTTGTGTTTGGATACCTCATTGGATATTTGCAATATTCTTTTGTAGATTGTGGTTTGTGTTTTTTGCCCATTTTCTATCTGAGTGTCAATCCTTTACTCATTGATTTATTAGAGATCTTAATATATCACATATAGAATTTTGTGTTAGATGTTATAAATTTTTATTAGTTATTTTGAAAATTTACGAAGTCTCTTAAATAGTTTGAAATAGTGTGAATATTAAGTTTTCTCATGAGAAACAAAATTTTCAGAGACTAAATTATTCTGTCATCCTTGTGAGTTAGTGCAGCTGTTTGCAGAGTCACATTTTTAAGACAGAAAAATTAAAACTTGAAGAAACTCTCACTAAGTTCAGATAATGCACCAAACTGATTTGAATTGTTAAATGTATCTCAAAATAACCAGTTAACTCTGACCTGGTCTAACCAACAGTTCAGCTTCTGCCCTGAATATCAGGGCTGTTATTCCCAGCAGCAAGTTCAAATTCAACAAAACCATCAAAATCAATGAAGCCAACATTATCCACTCTGCTTGGGGATGCTGAAGGGAGCCAGAGGCCAAACTTGGTTTCCGAGGGTCAGCTGCCTTGAGCTTCTCACCTCTATATCACCCCACACTCTTCCTGCTTCTCTCCCAACATCCAAAGAGTCCTGACATTTACCCTTTGGGAAAGGCCATATTAAATAATTGTCCTAGCGCTTGAGGGGATGGTCTCTCTCAGGGAAACTCAGAAGTTCTGGAAGGTATATTTTTATTCAGATTACAACAATTGATGCACTCACAGTCTGACTGATTAATTACATGGTTCCCCAGAACGCATGTCAACCTTGTCCTGTGTTCCTCTGATCTAAGCATTCAGTTTCAGAAGATGAGTAAATTGTACACAAAACTTGGCTTTATCCTAAATACTAATTCAGAGTAAACCTTGAATCACACACACACACACTTCTGTTCCCTTTTTACATCCCACAATTCTCTTCTCTATGCACACCAACTTCTCAACATTTCCCCCTTCATAGAAAATAAAATCTGGCAGCAGCACACAGACAGCACACATTAGCATGCTTTCCAGAAAACAAAATGCCTGTTGTTTGGAACTTTCTGCCATCTGACAGAGACAGAGAAAAAAATGTCATGGGTATCTGATACAGCAAATCTGCAGACATGCAAATGCTTCAGTTGATAGTGCTACTTTGCACCCTTGATGTCTTTTGGGGAAATTCTGAAAAATATTTTAACTGTAAACAATCTGTTTCAGTGCTACATGCTTTCTAAATTTCTCTGCCTGTTAACATTAAAAATATATAAAGGAAGATATTTGCATGAAAACAATACCTTTGCTTTCTTATACATTCAATCTATTATAGAAATTAAAAATGATATGCATCATCTTGCCCACTTGTTTGCAAAGGATGGTTTCCCAAGGACACTTCCCAGTTCCCTGGCAACCTCTTTCAAACTGCTAAGATCTTTTTTATGACCTTGGTTCTCCAGTTAAATAGAATTTATCATTAAAATAAGAACCCTGGAAATAATGCTTTGCTTTATTTTGTATCTTTATATAGCATTACCTTTCCTTTCTTAGGTTTAATTAGCTTTATTTTTTATTGGCTTTAGATTGCTGTAACTTTCTGTCTGCCAAAATATTTCTAAAACTTCTCCCAGAAATATGGTATGATTTAACTTTCTCTCTCTCATTAGATCTTTCATTTGAAATCTTTCTTCTTTTTTAATTTAAGCATTTCAAGCTGTAAATTTCCCACTCAATACTGCATTTGCTGCATAGTCTAAGTTTTGGTATGTTGTATTTTCATCTTCATTCGCCTCGAGATATTTCCTAATTTCCCTTGTGGTTTCCTCCTTAACCCACTGGTTGTTTAAGAGTACATTGTTCAATTTCCTCATATTTGTGAATTTTCTGTTTCTCCCTCTGTTATTGATTTCTA
The DNA here is from genome assembly GCF_023851605.1 of Tamandua tetradactyla. NCBI lineage: Eukaryota > Metazoa > Chordata > Mammalia > Pilosa > Myrmecophagidae > Tamandua > Tamandua tetradactyla. The sequence goes on along the minus strand of NC_135346.1, from coordinate 6,110,676 downwards.
GCTTCATTCTGTTATGACTGGAGAACAGACATCACATGATTTCAGTATTTTTTAACTTACTGAGACTTACTTGTGACCTAAGATATGCTCTATCCTGGAGAATGATCCAGGTGATCTCAAGAAGAGTGTGTGTTCTGTTGTTGGGTGAAGTGTTTCACAGATGCCTGTCAGGTCTAGTTGGTTTAGAATATTGCTCAAGGCTTGCATTTCTTTGTTGATCTTCTGACTTGATGTTCTGTCTAGTATTGAAAGTGGTGTGTTAAAGTCTGCTGCTATTAATGTAGAACTGTCACTTTCTCCCTCCAAATCGTTTCAAAGCTCCCTCCACTTTTTGGTGTATATATATTTATAATTGTTACATCTTCCTGTCGAATTGTTCTCTTTATCAGTATGCAATGACTGTCTTTGTCCCTCACAACTGTTTTTGACATAAAGTCTATTTTATTTGATATTAGTATAGATACCCCAGCTCTCTTTTGTTTACTATTTTCACGGTATATATTTTTTCATCCTTTCACTTCAACCTACTTGTGTCTTTGAATTTAAGGTCAGTTTCTTGCATGCAGCATATAGTTGGGACATACTTTTTTATCCAGTATGCTGATATCTGCCTTTTGACTAAAGAGTTTAATCCATTTATATTTAAAGTCACAACTGATAATGCAGGACTTTCTTCTGCCATTTGTTTATTTAATCTTGGTAAGTCTTACACTTTTTGGCCCTCAATTCTTCCATTAATGTCTACTTTTCAATTTATTTCATTTTTTGTGTTCTACCATACTGATTACATGTCTATCTGAAAAAAATGTTTCATATGTTTTCCTTGTGGTTACCATGGGCTAAAATTTAACAACCTAAATACATGACAATCACATTTGGATTGATGCTAACTTGTCTTCAATAGCATATACACAAACTCTTTTCCTATACCCCTTCATCTCCCCACCTTTTTTTGTACTTGTCATCAATTATACTTTTGTGCATCATACAAACAAAATCATAGATTCATCATTATTTTGATGCAATTGCATTTTAGCAGCTGTAGGAAGTAGAAATGGAGTTACATACCAAAAATACAATAATATTGGCATCTATAATTACACAAACAGTTTTCTTTACCAGAGGACTTTATTTCCTCATGCCACTTTGGACCACGGTCCAGTGTCCTACCCATTCAGTCTGAAGACCTCCCTACAAGGATTGCTTGTAGGGCAGGTCTCTTGGTGATGAACTCCCTTAGCTTTGTTGATCTGGAAATGTCTTAATCTCCATCATTTTTTGAAAGAAAGTATGGCCAGATACAAAATTCTTAGTTGGCTGTGGTTTTCTTTCAGCACTTTAAGTATTTCAACCCACTGCCTTCTTACTTCCGTGGTTTCTGATGAGACATTGCCACTCAATCTAATAGGAAATCCCTTGTACATCACATGTTGCTGTTCCCCTGCGTCTTTCAGAACTTTCTCTTTGTCCTTTGCATTTGATAGTGTAGTCGGTATATGATGGGGTGCATTTTTTTTCATGTTTATCCTCTTTGGTGTTCTCTGGCTTCTTGGATGTGCATATCCACATCTTTTACTGAGTTTGGGAATTTCTTTGAATATTCTTTCTGCTCTTTTTTTCTCCCTCTTCTGGGACTGCCATGATGCATATACTGGTATATTTGATAGTGTCCCAGAGGTATCCTAGGCTATTTTTGCTTTGGATAATCCTTCTTTCTTTCTGTTCCTCAACCTGTCTCATTTTAATTGCCTTGTTGATTCTTTCTTTTGACATCTTCATCTGCTGAAATATTCCCGGCAACTTTTCATTTCAGTTTTCGGTCTTCAGCTCTAGTAGCTCTCTTTAGTTCCTTTTTAAAATCTGTCTCTTTACTGATTCTCATTGCTCATGGATTGTTTTCCCAATATCCTTTATTTCTTTCATCTCCTTGAATATTTTCAAGAACATTTTTTAAAAGTCTCTATTCGGTAGGTACACATTCTGGTCATCTTCACTAGTGTTTCCTGGATTTTTATCCCCTTCTTTGGCTGGGCCATCATTTCCTGTTTCTTTGTTTGTCTTAGACTCTTTTTTGCACACCGTGCATTCTTGTATCTGGGATTTATTCCCTGAGATGTCTGTTTCTTCATTTTATAACCAGCTGGTGATAAGACAGAGGTTTTCTTGAGCTTCAGCCCTCCTATCAAGAAGGTCTGCCTGAGGTGAATGCCATGTGCAAGGTTTTCCCAGTCTTTCTGGCCTGGTCTTGTCCTGGGCTTGTACCTGTTAGCTGTTTTGGAGTTCCCCTGTTACAGGAGTTTGAATACCCCCTCTGTTTCCCAGGAGAAGGACCTCCCTTTCCCTGGTGTTTAAAAAGGCAAATCATTGCCCCAGTCAACAATTTTTTATTCTCCTTCATTGTCTCAAGCTGTTTTCCCTGGGGGCGCAAATTCTGAGAGGCAGGGCGTGTGGGAGGGGACTCTTCCAAGTCGGTCTTTCCCAGTGGGAACAAGACCAGGGACCCAGGAAGGGGCACAGCCTTGATCCAAATGGCCTGGGTAGGGGATCAGGAAGGGAACCAGAAGCTTTTTCCTCTGCTCCCCAGAGCTATGTTTTCCTAACTGGCCCAGCAAATGTAGCCCTGAGAAAGCAAAACATCTTTCATTCTCCTCAACTGCCTTTGTCTGTGGCTGATTGGAACAGCAGCTGCCCCAGAACCAGGCACCCTGTATTAGGAAATCACTAATGAAAAGCCGAGACCAAGGTGATAGCATCAACATGGCAACATAAGACCTCCCCGGGAAAAGACTCCCTCAGAATCAGCTAATGAAAACCCCACTTGCTTGGCATTCTGGAGTATAACAGAGACTTGAGAAGGACTCTGCAAATGCTGAATCAAAGAAAAAGGAAAGAAATCACCAAAACCAGGTAGGAGATTTTCACCCTGGACCCGCCTGTCTTGGTGCTGGCCCCTCTCATGGATGTGCACAGCCTGGGAGTGGCACAGAGCAGCACTGCCCGGTGCCCTGATGCTGTGGATGAGACCACAGGGCAGGAGGTTAGAGCCCCAGGACGGGTCTGCAGAGACACAGGGTGGAACACAGGCCACCAGGAGAGCCACCTGTAGAAGAGCCAGGGGGAGAAGGGAGGCTGTGCAGAGACATCGTCGAGAGGTGCACACTCCCAACCCACTCTCTGTTTAATGACCACCTAAACACAGAACAGACCTTTATAGATGAACCCCATTTGGCTCCCCACCAACAAGGAAGAAACAGGATGCAGGGAGTTCTCTCAGGAAAACAAAAATGAAAAAAATGAATCGCTGAATGATAGGATGGGTCTTAGAACTGAGAAGTGTAATGAGAAGAGGCACTGAGTGATGGAGAGCATTTAGACAAATCACAGGAGCTGGGGTTTATTTTGCTAAAAAATAAAACATTAATATCCAGGGCAAAAATTAGGAGCAGAAGTGCTGAGAAAATCGGAACAGTTTAGCACCAGCTAACCAGCCCAGCAACTGCAGCCCTGAGGCCCTTATTCTCAGGTCCTTATTTCAGACCTGAGACTAAAGGTCTGGAATAAGTTTGACCAATCATCAAAGAAGAGCCTTAACACAAAGCCAATCAACAATAAAATCTCAGGCAAGCAGGAAAAACTGACTTTCAGATATAACACATCAAAATAATCAGATGCCCAGATATCAGCAATGAATTACAAGCCATACTAAGAAGTAAAAAGATATGGTTCTGACACGGAAATAAACTAAAACTTCAAAGGAGAAATAGAATTTGAAACAACTAATCAAAAAAGTACAAACAGATCTCCTAAATCAATTCAAAAGATGAAGAAAAATATGGATAGAAATAAAATAATAGTGAATGCAGAGCTAAAGGATATTAAGAGGATAAGGTGTGAGCATAGTTTAAAAAGTTTAAAAAGAGACATAATGAAAATTATGGAGATAAAAGGCACAATAATGGAGATTAAAAATGTACTAGAGGCATGCAACAGTAGATCTGAACAGGCAGAAGAAAGAATAAACAGACTAGGAAACAGAAGAACAGATAGAGAAAAGAATAAAAATAATTGAGCAGTTGTCTCAAGGACATGAGTGTCAGCATGAAGCATACAAATATATACCTGATGGGTCTGTTCCAAAAGGAGAAGAGAAAGGAAAAGGCGCAGAAAGAAAATTTGAGGAAATAGTGGTAGAAAATTCCCCAACATAAACATATATGCCCGGAAAGCACAATGTACTCTAACAGAATAAACCCTAATTAACCAACTCTGATTTGTCACATACAAGAGGTCATCAATAAGACTAAATGCCAATTTCTCATCAGAAGCCATGGAGGAAAGAAGGCAGTGATATGATATATTTAAGGTACTGAAAAAGAAAAACTGACCCAGGACAAAATTCTTTATCTGGCAAAACTGTCCTTCAAAAATAAGGAAGAATTTAAAATATTCACAGATAAATAGAAACAGAGAGTGTGTCGACAAAAGACCTGCCATTCAAGAATTGATAAAGAGAATTCTACATTTGGAAAAAAAAGATTTCACAGGTGAATTACACCAAACGTTACAAGAAGAATTAATACCAATCCTGCTAAAACTCTTCCAGAAATTGAAGAGGTGGGAAAATTATGTAATTCATTCTATGAGGTCAACCTTGTAATAATAACAAAGCCAGATAAAGATACTGCAAGGGAAAAATTACAGATCAATTTCTCTTATGACAATAAATGCAAAAATTTTCAACAAAATATTAGCAAGTAGAATCCAACAGCACTTTAAAAGAATTACACAGCGCGATCAAGTTGGATTTATCCCAGGTACGCAAGTGTGGTTCAACATAAGAAAATCAATTAATGCAATCACGCCACATCAATAAAGGGAGCACACATGCAAACAAAGGGAATAAAACACATAATCATCTCAATTGATGCAGAAAATGCATTTGACAAAGTCAAGCATCATTCCTTGATTAAAAAAACACTTAGAAAAATAAGAATAGAAGGAAACTTCCTCAACATGATAAAAGGCATATATGGAAAACAAAGTAGTAGGATAAGTCATTAGCCAACTGTTACTGATAAACTTCAAAATTTTAATGAGAAATTAAATTAAATCTACAGTTTTAACCTTTCTTGATGATAGCCGTAGAAGAAAAACGGATTTCTCGCCAATTACATGATATTATCACTACTACTTCTCTATGCGTTTCTTATGCTGAACTTCTTATAGAAGTTTCTATGCATAGAATTTAGGCTGCCTGATTCCAACTGCGTGAAGCTTGAGATGGCCGTAGAGAAGCAGCGCTGGGAAAAAGGAGAGGATTTATGGATCAGTCCCTCGTCTGTTGCAAGATCTCAACTTGAACGTAGATGTAAAAGTTAGAGAGTGGGTAGAAACCCCACCTAACAGCTCACATCCCATGATCTGGGGACACAGCATTAGCAGCCTTGAGCAGGTGTCCCCAGACACCTATTTAAGTATATAATTTACATACTATTTAAGTACTTTTGTGGGAAAAAGTAAAATTTTTAGACTAAATGTATGACGACCGCCATGATTTATTACACGACGTATTTTACTTCCTAAGTTTGCAAACATCAGATCTGCATTATGAGAAGTGTTAAGGGAAATCCTTCTTGCAGGAAGAAAGACATACCAGACGGAAATATAGATCTATGTAAATGAATGAACAGCACCAGAAATGATAATTATATGCGTAAATACACAAGAGTTTTTCTTGTTATTCAAATGTAGTTTTAAAAATTTGGCTGTTTAAACAAAAATAATGATATAGTGTAGAGTTTATAATACATGTAAAAATAAAATGTAAAACAAAAGCAGCACAAAGATCAGAGAGAGTAAATGAAAATTTGTTATTGTAAGGTCATTTTATGTGAAATGGTATAATATTACTTAAAAGAGAATGTGATAATATCTACGCCTACTATAAATCCTAAAGAAATTACTAAAATAACAAAAGAAAGCGTTATAGCCCATTAGCTTATGTAGAAGATAAATGTTGAGACACCTACTAACAGAGATTCAGATTACATGAAGCAAAAACTGATAAAACAACAGTGAGAAAGAGAAATATAAAAATTCACAATGAAAGTTGGAGATTCCAATGCTTCTCAGCTAATAACTGTTAAAATAAGTAGAGAAAAGTATCAGGAAAGATATAGAAAATTTGAATAGCACTGTTATACTAGTTATCTATTTCTGCACACCCTATTACTCCAATCCTTAGAGGCTTCAGACAATTTTATCATCTCACACTTTCCGCAGGCCAGGAAACTGTGTGTGGCTTAAGCAGGTTTTCTATTCCTTGACCTTTAGCAAAGCTGCAGCCAGTCATCTCAAGGTTCAGCTGTGAAGAATGGAGTCCTAGCCCACTCACATGGGCTGTTGGCAGGATGGAGTCCTGTGGACTTTTGGACTGAGGCCTTGGTTCTCCCAAGCTGTTAGCTGCAGTCCTGCCCTCGGGTTTTGCTATCCATAGAGCATCTCACAATATGGAAGCTTGCTCCGTCAGCATGAGCAAATGAACAAGCAAGAGAGCGCCAGCAAGTGAGAGAGTGCTAGGAAGACAGAAATAACAGTCTCATGTAACCTAACCTCAGAAGTGGCATTCCATCACTTTTGCCACATTCAATTCATTAGAAGTAGGTCACGGGAGCCAACCGACATTCAAGAAAAGGACATTACACAAGGACATGGATGCCAAGAGATAGGCTCATCGGGGGCCATGTCAGAAGCTGGCACAACTCTCAGCTGTTAGACCTGACATTTATAAGACAATTCTTCAGCAAGAGCAGAATGCACTTTCTTCTCAAAAATACACACAACATTGATGAAGATGGACCATGTGCTGGGCCATAAAATAAGTCTCAATAGGCTTAAAACAATTCAAGTCATACAAAATTGGTTCTATTACCACTGTGGAATAACATTAAAAAATCAATAAATTAAATCTCAGAAACTCCCAGATATGTGGGTACCAAAGAGCACACTCCTAAATAAACCAAGGAATAAGCCAAGGGTCAAAAAAGAAAAAAATGAACATGACATATCAAAGATACACAAATCATTGAAAGAACAGAGCACAGAAATAGTCACACGTAAATATAGGCAAGAGATTTTCAACACAGGTGCAAAGGCAATTTGATGGAAAAAGTAGTTTTTTTCAATAAAAGGCACTGGACAATTGGATATTGTTTTTACAAAAGAACTTCAATCATTCCTTATTCCATAAATAAAAAAAATCAAAATAAATCATACAACTAAATTTAACACCTAAACTATAAAACTTGGAGAAAATATTTGTGACTTTGAGTTATGCAAAGATTTCTTAAATCAAACACCAAAAACATAATACATGAAAGTACAAATTGATAAATAGGGCTTTGTTTAATTTACATTTTCTTCACTTCTAAAGACACTGTTAAGAAAACAAAAAGTCTAACGGCAGACTGGAGAAAATACTTGCAAAACACGTATTTGATAAATGACTTATATTAGGAATACATAAAGAATCTCAAAACCCAATGAAAAGAAAGGAAACGACACAATTTAAAAATAGGTAAAAGATTTGGACAGATATTTCACCAAATAAGCTATAAGGATGGTAAGTAAGCTCATGAACAGATGTTCCACATCATTACTTATCAAGGAAGTACAAATTAAAACCACAACAAGATACCACCATACATCTGTTAGAATAACTAAAATTAAAAAGGCTGACCTTACCAGGATTGGAGAGAATGTGGAAGAACTGAAATTTTCATACACTGCTAGTGGGCATGTAGAACAGTTTGCAGTTTCTTAACGGAAGTACACCTATCAAATGATTCAACCAATCCACTCCTAGGCATTTATCCAGGAGAAAAGAAAGCATATATTCATACCCAGATATACACGGGAATGAGCATCGCAGCTTGGTTTATAACCGCTAAAAACATATATGTGGCTAAACAAATTTGTTGCATCATGCAATGCAATCCTATTCAGCAATAACAATGCTCTATTAGCACAAACCACAACATGAATGAATCTCAAAAAAATTAAGCTAGGTGAAAAAGCCAGTAAATAAGAGTACATACTGCGTAATTCCACTTAGACAAAACTCAGAGAAACACAAAATAATATACAGCAACACAAAGCAGATCATGCCACCTGCAGATGGGGTGCAGATAGGTGGGGAGAGGCTCATACAGGGAACATTTTTGGAAGTGATGGATGTGCTCATTTTATCTTAATTGTGGGTGACTGCTCCCCATGTGTGTACATATATCAAAACTCATCAAATTGCACACTTTAAAATAGCATTCATTTTTTGTGTCAAGACTCTCAGGAAGAGTTCAGGGGGGTAAACCCTGCAGCAGGTGTTCTGTTCAGGCAAAGCTCCTTGTAATAGAATTTTCATTTCTTAAACAGTTTCAAATGAGATGATTTATATGCACTAGCTGTTCTTCGTCAGCGGACGTCAAATGGAGCAAAGGCCAAATAAGACACTAATCCTCCAACGGGCTCAAAGGAACAGGGCTGGGACAAACAGGGGCAATCTGGCATCTGAGAAATGGATCTAAAAATATTAATTAAAAAAAAAAAAACTCCTCCTGGATCATCCCATAATGTTCCCACTATATAGTGAAAACAGATATTTGATCACTCACATCTGGAGTCTCCCTGAATACCAAGTTCTTAATTTCTAAAGTGATGATAATTATATAATAATTGTGAGAGCTGAGCCAGAGCAACAGGCAAGAATGCAAAGTGCCGCCACTAGAATCAACATCTCCAGGCTCTCCCGCCCTTCTAGCGGTTGCATTGTAGTGACACCCCCTTGCATAAATGTTTGCCCTCAGGCAGCTACAGCCTCACAGCCTGCAATAAATTCCCTTGCCCAAATCCCTCCCCCCTGACAATTACAACCTTGCAGAAAAAAAGCAGTACTTGACCTTTTAACCTCACCAATGGAAAGCTGCCAACTCCCCAAAATCCACTTATGAGAACCCACCTAAATCTACTTCCACCCGCCTTTAAAAACCCCTACTCCGATCCAGAGGGATGAGAGTTGATTTCTTAAATCAACTCTCTCCCCGCTGCTCCTCCACCAATAAGCCTTCTTTTCCCACTGCCGGTGCCGTGTCTCTGCCTCTGTTTCTCCTGTCTGACCTCCTCCCAAGTCTGGGATTTTCAGTAATGAAACAAATATCGATATACTAGTGGTGATGCCAAGCACTTAGTACCATGCCTGGAGCTCAGATAGCTTGTTTTGATTCAACAGATACGAACAAATGCCTCTCTGGTGTCTGTAACTTTGTCCCAGGGCCACCGAGACAATAAAACCTGGTTCTTGATTTGAGAATGCTCTAGGTACCAGGGGAGCCCAAGAATGAAAGGCATATCCCGAGTGCTGTGTGGTCAAGGTGAATAAAGACCCACTGTCTTAGTTCAGTGATGCCACAGGGGTAGAGGGTGGGAAATCCTGCTTGGGTGGTCCTGAAACGTCCACAGGTCACAGACTTGAAAATAATTCATCTTTCGCATTCTTCTCTACCAAACCTGCATTGAACAACTTTAAAAGAGGCAACTAAGTTCCTCCTGCAATTTGCCTTTTAGTTGAGCTTCTTTGTAGAATTTTAGCTGCAAAGGAAATATGCTTTTTTGTTGAGTCCTGTGAATTCTAACTCTTACATGGGACTGTGCGGTGAGGAGGCAGAGGTAGCTGAGTATCCCATGGAGTCAATAATCCTAACTTCCTCCAGCTAGATGAGTTCTTTTAGAAGTGTTAAAAAACAACCAGGAACCAGTTACTTCGAGCCCCAGGGCTCTGAACTGTGGCGAATGTAAATTGGAAGGGGAAGATTCTGACCTGCAGGATGCTAATTGGGAGCCCTTGGCAGGAATTCTAAATGTGGTCATTGGCACCACATCCTTTCCCTGTCTTAGGCCACCAATGAGTGGTTACCTCCATGGGTTCGCTGACTGGCATTGCTAGAGCAGAGGGCAGTTAACAGATTGGTGTGCTGAGGTTTCCCATCTCCAAAAGTCCAATTTAACTTCTCTCCCAAGAGCCCCAACCAAACAGAGAAAAAATGTTTTGATATGGTAGCACTGAAGAAAAACCTTCTTCTTGAAAATTGCTTTGGATATGGGAGTTATGTTCTGTCTGTCTTTGGTTACAATAAACGAAATACACTTAGAATAGAGACATTATTATTTCCTGAACAGGAATAACTGCACAGAGCTTAGATTCTGTTATGTACCTCACTAGTGAATCAATTGTTCTTTGCCAGTGATGGGAGTGCTAGAGCAGAATTGCTGAATCCAGAAAGAAACAGACAAATTAAAGAGCAGAGCTCCCCTGGCCACAGGGAAGTGCATTTGAATGCTATGGACTCCTGCACACTCCTAAATACTTGACCATCTTCACTTCCTAAGCATTGCATTTGAAGTAGCTCTTTAAGTCTTCTTCAGTATTGTCATTTGACTCAGACGGCAAAGCCAGACCTGAATTCCATGCCTTTGATTGGAAGATTCCAAGTCCTACGATGCTCTCCTGTATCACACTGCCTCTACATTACAGCCAAGGGATTTTTCCAGAAATGTCTATCAGCGCAGTCTAGAGGGTCCTAACGAAATCTAAACCAAGGGTGATTGACAGAAACACAGATAATCTATTTTTTCTTTTCTTAAGGGAACTCTGCAAACGTACATAAAAGCAGAGACTATAGTATAAGGAACCCCCACGTACCAATCATCCAGCTTCCGCATTTCTCAACTTCCCACGCAGGTAGTTTGACCTGAGGCCAAAGGATGGTCCCACTGGGGCTCAGGGAGAAAGAACAGAACTCAGGCAAGTAAGAAAAACTTGAGGGTCAGAGCTAGTCTAGTCATTAGATGACTGGAACAAGAATGAAAACAAATATCTGGAAGAGACTGTGATTTAACACATGACTAGCTAAACTGAATGATATTTTACCCAAAGTGCATCGTGCCTGAATTACAGAATTCCTTCATATGCAAGCGAATACCTTGAAACTGGCCCCGGATGTACGCAGTGTTCCAGAGGGCAGTGTGGAAATTATTTAAAGTGAAAAGAAGAAAAGCCACACCACACCTAACCTCACTGCTGTCTCAGTAACACCTCGTTGGCACTCCACCAAGGTTTGCTTTGGGTTTTTCCTTGATAAAGTACCTTTCAAGTTTTATTTTGAAAATCTTTACTAATAAAAATGTAAAAACTGTATCAGGAAATTCTCGATATTAAGTAAACTACACAATTACAGGTTCAGTAACTGTAATGTTATTTTTTAAAAAAAGAGTTTATAAAAATGTCATTTCTTACCAATAATTTGTTTCTTTGTTGTGTATCTGACCCTGAACTTCCAGACGTAATGCTGAAATAAAGTAAGAGTTTAGATTTCCAAAATTTTATTTCAAGGCACACATCCATATACACACACACTCCTCTTTGCCACCCCCCCAACTTTAAAAAGATCTATGCACTATAACATTTAGATAAATTTCCTAAATATAAAACAGCACTTCCCCCAAAAGTCAATTTCTGGACATTTCTAAAGGAAATCTAAACAATGGAATGTAAACTGTACTTGAAAAGGATAAAATAGCCTTTAAAGGTTCTCTTGAGACTAAGCAGTCTGAACAGTACAATCTGTTCTGAAAACCTGAAAATTTCTTATTTCAACTAAAAAAAAACACAGAGGAAGTAAAGCCTAATGAAACCATGTGCAGGCCAAAACTGGTTTGTTGAAATGTCCTCTGTTCCTGTAACCGTTTCTTCTGAGCTTGTTTAACTGCAGGTCATATAACCTGAGATGCACAAAAAATAGACACTTTTTCTTTAAATGGCCTGTGAGACACCAGGAACAAAGGTCACCTCCTTTGGAACCAAGGTTACAAATACAAGGAGATATGGAAAGTAAATCAAATGTGAGAGATCTTCAATAAGGAAGATCCAGCCTAAAATCCACTCTACCACACATGGACAACTCTATAATTAACCAATTGGACTACGCCAAGTTGAACCTCCCCACCTTCTGTCCCCACCTCTCACCTCCCATTCCCATTAAATTTCCCTTAACTCTCAGATCAGGGAGACACAGCTGAGCTTTGCCTCCTGTCTCCTTGCTGGTTGACTTCACAATAAACTCTTTTCTTTGGTCAAAATCCCGATAACATAATATTGGCCTCTGTGCATGTCAGGCAGAGAAACCTTGCTCAGTAACAATATCATCCTATGAAACAACCAACCTAGGGCATTCTTTGTCTCCAATGCATTTTCTTTTTCTCTCTCTCTTTCTCCTGGATCATTTCTATTAGCTTGCAAACATGCTGCTTTATTGCATCTTGAACCCTCTTACCTTTTTAGTTTCTGCCTCCCATTTTTTGTTAAAGCCACTGCAATCAGATTCTCCCTAATATCACTCTACAGAAGTTGTACAGATCGAAATCACAAATAATCTCCATATTACTATATCCAGGTGTCATTTGTCACAACTCACTGTACTTGATAGCATTTGGCATGATTGATCACTCCCTCCTCAAAATGCTTTCTTCATTTGCTTTCCAAGACATTACCAAGTCCCAGGCTTCCTTTCTGTCCCACTTGCTGCTCTTTTGCCATTTCCTTTGATGGTTCTTTCTCATCTCTGCGAGCTCTTAACTTTGGCAAGCTCCAGAGGTCAGTCCTAGGACCTCTTTTCTCCTCTGTTCACATTCACTCTCTCGGTGATCTCATCCCACCTCATAGCTTCAAGTATCATCAAAATAGAGTGGTCACTCCCACATACTATCTCCAGTCCAGACTTCTCCTTTGAATTCCAGATTCATTCATTCAGTTGACTTTTTGATATCTCCACTGGGATATCTACTAGGCATCACAATCTCCACATTTCCAAACAGACTCCCATTCTGCTGATAATCTTCCCTACCTCAGTTGGTGACATCATCCTTAAATTGCTCAGGCTGAAAGTTTGAAGTCATTGACTCCTTTTTTTCTCTGAACCCACTTTCAATCTAACAGGAAATGTTAGGCTCTGCCATCAAGATATTTCCAAACCCAGAGTCTGACCCCTTTTCACCACCTTCACTGTCAGCACCCTGCTTCATGCCACATCAGCTCTTGCCTGTTTCATTGCAGTAACCTCCTATTCGACTTTCTGGATTCCCACCTTTGCCCTTTACATTTTGTTTTCAATATAGCAACTATAAGAAAACCATTTCATTCCTCTGTTCAAAACCCTCCCCAATGACAAAACCATTTCACTCAGAATAAAAAACAGAGGCCATATAATGGCATACAAGGTCCCCTAGCTGTCTCTGCCCCTCGCGTCCATCCACAGTCACATTCCACTGCATTCCTCCCTACATACAGCCCCACTGTTACCGCTGATATGTTCCTTCTCAGGGCCTCCCCTACAAACCACGCTGGCCTCCTCACTGTTCCTTGACCACCCTACCTCGACACCCATCTCAGGTTGCTCTGCCGGAGCGCTTTCCTCCCACCTAGCCGCCTGGCTCATTTTCACCTTCTTCCTGTCTCTGTTGATCCATCACCGTCTCAGAGGGGCCCACCAGACACACCCAACTTCAGACTGAACCTTCTCACCCCCATCCGGTGTCCTCTTCGCACTTTACTTTTCTCTGCAGCACATCTACCTTCTAACACACTATATAATGTGCTTATTTATTATGTTTATTGTCTGTCTCCCCCCAGCAGAAAGTGTAAACTCCTTCAAGTTACAGAATCTTAACTGTTGTTACTTTTTTTCACTCTATGCTCAATATCTAGAAGAGGGCTTTGGTGATCAATAAGTATTTATTGAATGAATGAATGAATGAGTGATTAAATAAACTTCATAGATTTAAGGTCTCATTATGCTGTTGCCAACCAATAAGCCTGACTTTAGAATCCTATGTACTTTTATTGCTTTCTAACCTTCTGCCTCCCTAATGAATGCATTGTCTTATTTCCACAGTTTTGTGACAGTTACTTTTATATTGCTCACTGCAAGAGATTCAGAATCATTTTAAAAGGTTCACAGTAATCAGCGATGACTAAACAGAATTAATTAATTTTCACTTAGTGGATGGAGACACTGGGGTTCTGAGAAACTCCAAGGAGTTTTTGGATGTCTCTCTCTTTTAGACCTCCCTGTATTTTCTGATGTACTTAATGATTTGTCTACCTATGTTTTTGCATTTCTTTTTTTTTTTTTTTTTTTTTTTTTAAAGGAAAGACAGAGAAGAAAGGAAGGATAGAAGGAAGGAAGGGAAACATCTTTAAACATTTTCTTGTTTTATTGTATTCTGTTTCTCCGTTTTTGTTACATGGGCTGGGGCCGGGAATCGAACCGAGGTCCTCCGGCATAGCAGGCAAGCACTTTGCCCGCTGAGCCACCGCGGCCCGCCCCTGTTTTTGCATTTCTTGTTGACACCCTTATAGAGGACAAGGACTAAGTCTTGTTTTTGGCTAGTTTGGTTTTTACCCAATCGTATACCATAGAAGAACTTACAATTTGTTTACTGGAGGAAGCAAAACAAAGCATTGTGAGTTCAGCACCCTTACATGTGCATGTTCAGATGTACACAATGCACCAGGGAATGTACCCTTTGAAACCACCTCCTTTTAATAATGTTTGAAGCAAAAATACAGATTTAAAAGGGGGGGAGCTTTGGCTGCCTGACAATAATATTTAGAAGGTCATGAGTGAAGATCTCAGAATAACCATAGTAATTCAGCATACATAGTATAAGTCAAGTTGTACAATAATTAAGAAAAAAAGCTTTAGGATGCCTATTAGCCTTGAAATAAAGCAAATTAAAATTAATAGATTTATTTTGAAGCTTGTTTTTATTGCAATTTTGTTTCTTCAGGCTTCATGGAGAAACTGGAAGAAATTTTCTTTACATTTCTACTGGCAGGTTATAATAATATGAAATATAAATCTTACGGTATATTTTTTTCAAATTGCCTTACAAGCACAGAAAGGTTTCCTTCTTTAAGTGCAATATCTTTCTATCTGTTCCCTAGACCTTTTATCCTATGATTTTTATGCTGAATTAGCATAGTAATCAATCACCAATTAGTTCATGTGATAAAATGACTTTAATAAAATTGGTTTGGAAATAAAGCTATTGAGCCCTGAATTTCCATAAGGAGAAATTCATGGGAAAATGCTTTTTATTCCCTAAAGCAGGGCTGAATTGTGCTTGCTTGGAAAACTCAGGAGCAGTTCCCAGTCCATTTACATGAACTGTAGAGAACGCCAGTCTCCAGGGCATGATAAGGGAAGTTGAGGTGAGGGAAAAGCTGAAGTGTGAACACATCAAACCAGTTTCCCCTGGCTTCTGAACTGAAGGAGTGGGATTGAATCTGCCTGCAGTTGGCTAAGGCAGTGTGGTCTCCCCTGTTTCCTACCTCAAAGCTCCACTCTCTACTTGCACAGAACACTCAGCTCCACATACCAGGAGAACAGAAACACTAATGACAACTGACACCGAGAGCAAAGTCCTGCTTTGCACTTGACTTCTCTGCTGGTCATGCACAGGGCTATTCATTTCAAAGTTATTAATCACAGGACAGTTCCCCCCATTTGGGAGCACTATGTTCTCCTCTACATTTGTCAGCACACACTGACACAGTATTTTTGAGATACTATGTTGAGGGAAATTTAAAGAAGTCAGTGCAGGCTAAATTTCACTTGCTCAGACAGAGAACAAATTTCTCCCTTCCAAAGATTGTTCATCGTGAACCCCTTTCCACACAGACACAATGTTTTACATAAAATCTCAGAAAATCCATGAGTCTCTTAAATTACCCATGGACTGCAAAACAAGGTTAGACGCAAATAAAATACATTTCTGGCATTTTGTAAGGAAAAGCCATTTTAAGACTTAACAAGGCAGAACAGAGGTTGCAAGTGAGCACACCACGCAGGGAAACATCTCCAGGATTGAAGCTGCTTCTACGGAAGAGGCACAGTCATTCTCATTCAAGAGTTAAAAGAAAATTCCAGATAGAAGGTATTGCCACTTTTGAGTGTGATGCGAACACCCGTATTTTCCAATGATTAACTGCAGCTTAGTTATGGGGCGACATCTACTTCCATTTTGTAGCCAGCATTGATTCGGGTTTTTATTGGGGAGCATGAAGAAAAGGAATGACTTAACTTCTTTTGTGTATGGATGTCTCTTGGCAAGAGACTGGTGAAGGGGTTCTGAGAAGAGGCTGGCACAGTCCCTCCTCCCCACACCAGTAAAACGGTTGGGACAGGTGAGTGTGAGACTTTGAGAGTAGCAAGCGAAGGACATTTATCATTCAACAAATATTTATTGAGCACCCCTGTGTGGCAGTCCCTGACCTAAGATCTGGGAAGGCAGCAGCATTCAGAGAAAGGGGTCCCTCTCCAAAGAAGCACGAAGGATCTGTCTGATGTTTCCCTCCAGACTTTAAAGAAAGGTTTTCTTTGAAGCACTGATTGTAGGCTCTTTAATCTAGAAATTCCCATGAATTATTTTGGAACAGGCAGAGCTGGGAACTCACCTGCTTTTCTCTGGGGTCTCAGACCCTGGGGCCACAGATTTCTTGCTATAACATACCCCCATCTCAAGCTGGGCGCTTGGGGCCCTGCTGTCCACGGGACAGACATCAGCTATCCCCATTCCTCGGAGTTTTAGAACCCCAGCTGTGCTCTGCTGTCCCCTGTTGCTAGGCAGCCACAATAGCTGGGGAAGGGACCGTTAATTTCCCAGAGAGGAAAATCTCAGGGTACAAAGTCACAATAACTCCACAGAACATCGCACAAATCAGATCCAGGCAAGAGAGCAGATGACGAATCACCGCATCTTCATCATTTCTGGAAATCCCTCTCAAAGCAGGCCAGAAATAGCGGTTTCGTGCTCAAACCACGGCATGCTCACATCCAGAACAATGCTCAGGAAACCGCTCATCTGAGAAGAGTGCATGCACTCGAATGGATTGGCTCATGGCCCAGCAGTGGTCTCTGCCA
The DNA here is from genome assembly GCF_023851605.1 of Tamandua tetradactyla. Lineage (NCBI taxonomy): Eukaryota > Metazoa > Chordata > Mammalia > Pilosa > Myrmecophagidae > Tamandua > Tamandua tetradactyla. The sequence continues at coordinate 6,093,643 of NC_135346.1, read as the reverse complement.
AGCTCTCATCATGAAGATTGGCTTCCTGACCCACAGACCCCACACAGACAACCCTAACTGGCTATGTCCTAATTCAGGCTTCTTTCCTGACATCAGATTGCTGAGGTAACAAACTGCGTCCAATGTTCTGTTCACTGCCGCAACTCATCTGCAACCACTGTTCCTTCTTCCCTGCTGCTTAGTAGAAATCACCAACTACCCTTTCATGGCCAGCTGCTGCATCTCTACTACGGGACCGAGGCCAACCTGTATTCACTCTACTTCCTAGAGTAGGAAGAACACCTAGAAGGAGCTCTGCATTCTGCAGATCAGAATCACTCCCAGGATCCAATCCCTTATGTCCAGGATTTATCAGACCCAATCTCACAGCCTGTTCTAGAGTAAATTAGGTGGGTACAATAGCAATTTTTTTAATCATTGAGTTTGTCTCTAGGGATGAAGCAAATACATCAAATATCTGCAATCGATGGTATTTGTCAATTAAAGAGTGCAATTAGCATTTACCACTCAGCCCCTTGGTAAAGCAACCCTATGAGAAAAGTTAAGAACTATTCTTATGGGGAGAAAAATCAGCACTAACTGGATAGCTGTCAAAAGACAAAGATTTGTGTCTTGACCTCCTTCCTAGTCAGTAACGTAGAAAATCATCTCACCTGTCTATGACTCAGTTTTCTTATCTATCGAAAGAGCCACTGAAACTGTTACTGTCATTTCTTCCAGCTCTGACATTCTGTTCTCTTTCCTTTACCCATGGTATTAAAAAAAAAACACAGAGTGGATTGTACTTTGGTGCATTTTAAAGGCACATGCCAATGTTTACTGTGTTACTGGTTCATAACATTGTATGGAAGGAAGGTCATCTCAGGAAGGACTGGTGAAAGATCCTGTAGGCACCAACTATTTATAAGAGTTGTTAATCTTATCATAGATTTCACTGGTCAAAAATAGGTGTGGAGATAAGGCTGGTACAAAAATTGACTTTCAAAAGCTCCTTGAAAGACAAAGAGACTTTTCCATTTCATCCCTCCTTAAAAGAAGACTGTGGAAAATCTGGGAGAATTCAGAAGGTACTGATGAAGAATTTCAGCAGGGTTATTGGAGAAGGACATCTTGTTCTATGGAATTCTAGAATGAATAAGCTAAATATTGTAACTTTTTTTAGGATTAGGTTTAGGAAAAGTAGTTACTAATGAAAGTTATTTAAATGACTTTATTTCCAGAAATTGAATGGAATTTTAGGGAAATCTGTGATTTCTTTTTCTCCCTAAGTCTTAAAGGAAAAAATGGGATCCTTTGACAAACTTCTAGAAATATATATAAATCATTGCATTTCTACCACTAACAATATTTTAAGCTAAAAAAACACTGTAACTGCTTTGGGCTCTTTTAGAATATTACCTAGAATTTGAAAACTTACCTGATGTTCTGTCAAAAATGCATCTGTTCTTAGAATCGGAAATCACTATGTGCATATAACAAGAAGGAGTCTTAAGGAGTCATAAGGAACCTTATGTGCTTTGCTGCTAATGGTTGTCCAGATGCCTTATCAAATGTAGATGAGTCAATGCCAATAGTGCCAGAGAAGAGAATAGTAGAAGAAATATAAGCAATGAGAAAAGAGCAAGAGAGAACAGATGCCAGGTTTACCCTGAAGTGGTGCACGGGAGCAGGGAGAAGCAATCATGGTGGAAGACCTATGGTCTCTGGTTGGGAAATGGCTCTTTGGCCTTCATCTTTCCACTCACTCTTTCACTCATTCACCAAATATTTCTTGAAGACCCACTGTGCACTGTCCATGGTGCTAGTTGCCTATGAACTGGATGCTGTCCCTGCCCTCATGGAGCTGATCATTCTATCAGAGCTCCCACTCTAGTAGTTATGAACATTCTATTAGAGGAGAAAGAACAGATAAAGTAGGACTTGGAATTTCAAAGGACCCTTCTGACTTAACAGATCCTAAGCAGTGAAAAAAAGAAAAAAGGAAAGGAAAGGAAACCAAAGTACTCCCTAGGTGTTCCTAGGAGGTACCTATGGAGGTTCAATCCTATGGAGAGAACCATACTGCCCTTCCCAGAACTGACCCAGGGAAGTTCACTGAGTGACTTTATGAAGTTCACATAAAGTGTCTGAGAGCCGGCCTGGGGGTATTTTCTTAAGGGGAGGAGAGGAGAGGGTAGAGATGGGAGAAGCAAGAAAGATCAGCCATGAGCCACAGCAGCCAAAACATCGCTTAACTGATTATAAACGTCTTCCTTCTTTTTCTCCCAAGAATTAGCCAGGTCACTTGTCATTGTTTTTTTTGTGGCCTCTTCCCTGTGTTGCTGATTGCCTGACGCAGTGGGTCCAATTATCTCCAGGCTTCCAGCCTGTTTTAATGAAGAGGGATGTTTATCTCTGTGAACAGCCTGATCACTGCTCCAGGAGAGATTTGTCTACCTCTTGGTCCTAAAAGAAGGAAATTGAAAGCTGTTAATTGATTACCAGGAATGCAAACTTTTCCTGTAAGGTCTGTTTATGGCAGGAAGTGAATATTCCTTCTTCATCCTTACAGTTCTTTACTGTAGTGAGCATTTGTCCTATGGGGATGCCCTAGTCATATCTGATTTTCCCATGGGGGTTGCCTCTCTCTCCTTGTATTCAGTTTTGAAGGAACAGTAAATCCAGATAGCTAGACCCCCCACCCAGAGTCTGAGGGTCTGAGGAGAAGGGGGAAGGCACTTCACACCCTCTCAATATGGTGCTTCAGTGCCTGAGTCCTGGGACTCTGAATCACAAGCAGGTGATATAAGGACAAAAGAAACCACTGAAGCTCTAATCATCCATTTGTTTACTCTTTTATCCCACAAATAATTTTCAAGACCTTACTTTGTGATAAGGCACTTCTCTTTGTGCTGGGATTATAGTAGTAAGAAAGAAACAAATGTGCCGCTCTCATGAATTTTATACTTTAGTTGGTGGAAGCAGTCAATTAAATGAGTACGTAAGATAATTTCAGATAGGGACAAGTGCTATAGAGAAAAATAAAACCAGGTGATAAGCCAGTGGCTAAAACCAGGAGGTGATACAGAGCTGAGACGTGAAGGAATCAGCCTTGAGACAGTTGCAGGAAAAGAGGGTTCCACCCAGTGATTCAGTCCTATCACCATAGAAACATGCATAAATAGCACTGTTAAAAGACAAAGCACTCTCTTGACCTCTTATCCTTCTGTCCTTCCCTTCACAGAAAAATTCTTTAAAAGAGTTGCTTATTTTGCCCATTCTCTCTGGAATCTTTTCCAATTAGACCTTCATAGACACCACTGAAATGGCTCTCGTCGAGGTTACAACCACCCTCCATCTCGCTGCGCCCGCCCCACCATCCACCCCTTAAAGCTGGCCTCCTCACCTGATTTTTCCCATTTGGCTCCTGTTTCTTATTCTTTGAATGGCTTTGTTTTCTGCCCACTCATAACCCTAACTGCAGCCTTCTGCTGAATCCATAAGCCTCCAATATCTTGCCAATTAATTCCCTGTTTATTTTCATAGGCAGAAGTAGTTTCTATTGCTTCCAACCAATAAAAGCCTAATTCATACACATATTTTTTCCACATCATTATTGATTTTTACTCAGAAAACACAATTGTCCAACTAATTTATAGGGCAATCCTTTAGTCATTCTTTTGCTTGCATTCACTGCTGTCTTATTTTCTGGCTGTTATGACTAATACCACACAGCAGGTTGGCTTCAACAATGGGGATTTTGGGCTCAAGGTTTTGAAGGCTGAGAGGCTTGTTTCTTTCCGGGAGGGTAGCATTCTGTGGGGCCAGCAATTCCTGGGGTTCCTTGGCTTTCCTGCCAAAAAAGGGGTGCACTCTCCTTTCTCTTCCCAGTTCCCTGCCATCCTGGATCCCATATTCTAGTTCCTGCCAACTTCCAGCCTCTGGCTTCTCCCCAGGGCTTTCTCTCCCTCTGTCTGCTGCTTATAAAGGATCCTATTAACTGAGATGAAGTGCACCCACCCTCATTCAGTGGGCCGCGCCTCAACTAAAATGAACATCTTCAAAAGGTCCTCTTGACAGCAGGTTCACATTCACTGGAATGCAGATTCAGAATCTTTTATTTCTCCAAGGTATGTAACTCAATCTACCATAAATGCTTTCTCTAAAATGTTACTACCACATTGATGAGTACATATATATTTCTCCTATGGTTGTTTTGTTTTCCTTTTATAGTCTTCATGTCTTGAAAGTAAATCATCAATTCAATAAGGTATATATTATTACCTATATGCCTATCTCAATATGAGCTATTGTTGTAAAATTCATAACTCCAAGACGTCGTTAGACTGGTAGACTGACAAACAAAATTCTCTTTCAATTTGTCTCTCGTTAGTAGATTGTTAAGTATTCTTCATGTCTTTCCTAAAGCTTTGCTACTCCAGGCTCTGTAGATTCCATGTTCTTTATGTCACTAAAACCATGTCTAATAAAATTTCATAGAGATTCACAAGCTATAAATTTAAATATAATTTCTCCAAATATGACATTCTTCATTTCTTCAAGAATTTTCTTCAACTTCCAATAAAGAAGCTCATTTCAAATAAGTCAAAACAGAGAAGTCGATGGTGAGAAATCCTAAGACACCATTTCTCAGGAAGGCCATCTTCTCTGTTAGGGTCCTGTCATGGCTCACAGCCGGGTGGGGGAAGATGTTTCAATGGGTGTCACACCACGAAGGACACTTTCATTCACCAGCAGCAGAAAAGGCAGCTCACAGTAGTTGGATCACAAGGAATTTACTGGCTCAGTAACCAGTAGTTCCAGAGGTTAAAGGTTCTTCAAGATCAATAAGTGAACTTTCAGTGCGTAGTAGCTTTCCATCTCTCCATTTTGGCATAAGAAGTATTGGCTTCTTCTAGAGGTTTGGTCTCCTTGTGGCTGTAGGATGGCCCACCAGCAGTACCTGGGAATGCAGGTGCCTTTGCTCACGGTCATAGGTAGAGAAGGAAGGTTGCTTTCTACAACCCTAGAACCAAAGTGCTAGGTTTTGCTTTAGTGGGACCAACCTATAGAGTTAGACCACTATAACTGGGAAAATGTGATTGGCTTAAAGCTGAGTTATGTGTTCATACCTAAAACTATCACCATGGCGGTGGGAGAGGATCTGTCAGAGCCCACCCTTAGAACTGGGAGTAAGATGGGTTCAATCCCACCTAAATTTCATGGCTGATACATAGGGGTGGAGGATAAAATATATGAGGGAGGCCCTACCCAATGCAGGAATGTACTTGCATATAATCTGCATTTAATTCATACATTCCTTATTCCATTACTTAAAAATAGTAGATCGCTGTAAATAAGTGTTTTACATAAGTAAACTCCTGTTATCTAGACTCTGAAAATATATTCAATAATGTTAATTTGCCATTACAACCCTACTTGTCATTATTTTTGTATTTCTATTCTTTTTTAACAAAGTCTCATATGCCAGTAAGGAAATAAAAATTAAAGAAAAGCTAAAGGGAGCCCTTAAAATCTTGATCTGAAATATAATTTGGGGATTATATTTAATCCTTAGATAAAACTATGAAAACAAGCAGTAATTATCTAATGACTTACACATAATTTATTTTCAGAATATACTCACTTACCTTATTACATTCATGAAATTATCAATCCTCTTGTAGCTGTAGCTTACAAATTTTCTTGAGAATGTCACATCTGATTAAGTTCCTTTTTTATTTTTATTTTTTCATTTTTGCTTTTTCATTAGAGAAGTTGTGGGTTTACAGAACAACCGTGCATACAATCCAGGTGCCCATACACCACCCCATGGGATTAATTAACATGGTTAATCTATTTTATTTAACTTAGAAAAGATGCCCATTAACTTGTCTATCACAAAGAATGATAAAATTCATCTTTACTTTGAGAAAGCCAGCAACTAAACAAAACATCTTGATTCAGCTCTACAAATCACTGAAACTTTTCTTCATATTTCAGTGTAACTCATTTTCATGGTTTTTCACTTATTTGTAAACCATTCACTCAAACCACCAAATACCTACTGTGGGCCATACACTCTGCCGACCACTGAAAATGTGTGTGTGTGTGTGTGTGTGTGTGTTTCTGCAGCCTTTCCTGAAGCACATAGAACATGGATGCAGAGGTCAGAAAATGCAGAGTTGAGGTAAAGGCAAGAGAGAAGAGAAATGTGATAAAGGCGCTGGAGAAATGATATTTCTCTTACAATGCCCATAGCTTCAGAAGTGTTATTACCAGGCCACTGAGTAACAGGAAAGCGTCCCCGCCTTCAAATGCCAGGGTCTGAACACAGCTGACACGCCATGTCGTCAACCTGTGGGTCATGCCTTCACCATCACCGTCCTTCACCAGGAAGATGACACTTGAGTACTTGATGTGTCTGTGAGTTGCAGGTAAATGACAACGGGAAAGACACTTATTCAATGCAGGGGACGTATCACCACCTTAGAGTTATAAATCATTGCGAGCTCGCAGGGTGAGTAATGCCAGAAAATGTGGAAAAACAATTCCTTTTAGAATGTGCACATTTCTGTACCAATTATCATTTGCCATATAAACAAGGCCTAAAAATGATTTAAAAATCAGCTGATCTTAAACAGCTAAGAAGTTTGATAAATATGGTTTTAGGAGGAAATGGATTTTAAGGAGGAAATGGATTATTAATTGTCATCTAAGCAAAAGAGAAGAAATTTTATCTTGGAGAGGTTTGATGTGTGGCAGGTTAGAAACAATAGAGAAATCTGTTTTAAATAGGAGACCAACTCAAAAAGGCAAACACTTTTGTCCAGAATTCTTGTTAATTAGGAACACCTAATCTGTATCAAACGGGGGAAGAAATGCTCACCACCTACCTGTTATACCTCATCCAGTGAATCATTGCTGGTCCTTGCGAGACATTGATTATTATTTTATTATTCTGGGAGAAGGTTTGTGAGACGCTAGCTGCATCTTAAAGCATTCCAGCGAGAGATTGAAATCCCAGAAACCGGCAAGCTCCAGCCACCCACCTGCTTTCAATCTATCGGACTTGTCATTTAGCCTTTACAAAGGGTCATTTTGACCGTCCTGGCTTACATTAGCCAAAGAAGGTACATGATCCATTGCCCCAGTAAGTCTCAAGTTTGGAGAGAAACTGTAGGTAAAGGACAGAAAATAATTCAAAAGAATGAAAACTTAAAAGTACGATTAAGTGACTGAACAAATTACAAATGTCATGACAAGTGTCATCTGCAATTTTTAGTCATAATTAACATACTATTATTTCCTTTCATCTCAGTGTTCCAGTAAGGACATGACAGCTTCTGAATTAGTTTTTTAAAATTTTACTGGGAATTTTATTTTTAGTAAAAATTGTATTTTTGCTATTAGAAAAATTTTGGCAAACTATATCACAGTATAAAGATTATAAAGAAAAATGTAGAGAAATGTACATAAATAAAAATGTAAAGAACTGTAAAGAAACAATGCTTCCTTCTTCAGAAGGACATTGCTTACATGACAAAAGTGCTGTATACATAATCTCACAGAGTTGCTCTGTGCGACACGTCAGCCTTCCAGGTACTATCTTTCAATCTGTCTCGAGACAGACAGTAGACAAATATCTTAACAATAAAATACCTTCTTTGAAACACCAAGGAAATACATTGACAACAGTAAGACGACCTTGTTGAGAGACAACCACTCTCTATGTAGCAGACGTCAGCTGTCCCTTTAATAGAGACACTTGGAGAAAAGCGAGGCTTCCTGCGACCACTCCAAGGAGAAATATATCCTCCTGACAGAACTGTTCTCAAAATAAGCTGTCAGGTCTGGCCTCACTCTGTGGGTGGATTGAATTTCCTTTTTACGATCCTGCTATCATTTCACACATGGCAGATGCATCAGATCAGCAACCAAACAAAAACTGCAGCCCTCGTCGTGTGCACACCAACATCACAGCAACCGTTTTCATCTGCCTCTTGATGTTCCCATCTCATTTTAAACACGCACACATAATTAGTTTTGCACTGAAGTGTGTACTACCACGGAAAATTCCATCAAAATTCCACCATTCAAGGAAAATTAAGCAATCAGAATTCATTAGTTGAAGTTCTGACTTGCAAAGGACAGCGAAATCACAAAAAGAAGTGATAACCTAGGTTATCCTAGAATGATAACTTCTCCGTCCAGTAAGCTATTTCCTGGGTTAATTTACAATAAACTTACAATATGAAATTGTGAAGCTTGCTTAATAGGCAAGCTACGTTTCTCCAAGATTTTTCCTATCTTTTGAAGCTGATCTTTAAACATATGTTCAGGAAGTATGGTTGTGGCTTATTTTTACTAGCAGAAATATCGAATTTTGTTGACAGGGTAGTCTTCTAGAGTTTATTAACTGTTTACTGTTTTCAAATACTGAAATACTTTCTACTACATTAACTTTAATACAGTACTGAGTATGGGAATGAAGCCGGGTATTTAGTGATAAACTTGTCACCTTACTTGTTCATTCATTGGTGGCAACATAATAGCTGTTTTATAGAAATTTCTAAAAGATGTTTATGAAAACATAAAGTTAAAAAAGAGCTGTTCTAGAAAAGAAAGATCAGTGTGTTCTTTGGTACAGAAAAGAGCATAAAAGTAAATTATTAACCACATTGGGAAATTTGATATTACCTCCTGACGCTAGTGTTAATGGTTCTTCAGTGATGGTTTGTTCCGTGGATATGAAATGGCTTGGAACTGCACAGGAATGTGTGTTCAACGTAATTTTGGCTACCAAACATGGAGGCATGTGATTGCATTTCAAACAATGTTTCTCAGAAAGCAAGACCTCTAAGTGGTGTCAGCCCCTCCAATATAGGGATCTGAGGTCACCAGCCACAAGCGTGGCTCTCACAGGCTCTGGTGAGAAGAGGGCAAGGTCAGCTGCACAGATGGGCAGGGTACCATGTGGCCAGCGCATGCCAATGGTGGCCTCAGGGGGTGGTTTACACACACACGGCTACTCTCTCCTGTGTTCCCATGCTGCCCCAGTGGAGGGACCCGCCCCTCCCCACCAGGGACTCACAGACCGCTAGGGTATGAGCTGAACTGGACATATACCCACCAGAGACAGGCAGTCTTTAGTGAGTGCTTACATTTACTTGGTGCAATAGGGAAAGAATGGACTGGCAGGCCCCTTTGCTACTAGAGGATTGTGTTTTATCCCACCAGGCTAACCTACCTGGTCCTCAGCACAGGACGTATTTGTGGGTCCCAGCAAAAGGTGGTGGGATAGCTAAGACTGCCCCCTACCACATACCACATTAAAAAGAGGGTTTGAGCCAACCATAATTAAAATTAAGCCTAAGAGTCACCTCCAGGGAACCTCTTTTGTTGCTCAGATGTGGCCTCTCTCTCTAAGCCAACTCTGCAGGTGAGCTCACTGCCGTCCCCTTCTACATGGGACATGACTCCCAGGAGTATAAATCCCCCTGGTGATGTGGGGCAGAAATCCCCGGATGACCCAGGGCCCAGCATCATGGGATGGAGAAAGGCTTTTTGAGCAAAAGGGAGATGAGAGAAATAAGACAAAATAGTTTCAGTGGCTGTGAGATTTCAAACAGAGCCAAGAGGTTATCCTGGAGGTTATTCTTATGCATTATATAGATATCCCTTTTTATTTATGGTGCACTGGAATGACTGGAGGGCAGTACCTGAAACTGTTGAGCTGTGTACCAGTAGCCTTGATTCTTGAAGATGATTATATAAAGATATAACTTTTACAATGTGATTGTGTGATTGTGAAAACCTTGTGTCTGTTGCTCCTTTTATCCAGGGTATGGACAGATGAGTAAAAAGATACGAATAAAGGAAAAATAAATAATAGGGGGACAGAGGGTAAAATAAATTAGGTAGATGGAAATAAAAGTGATCAATGAAAGGGAGGGGTGAGGGGTATGATACATATGAGTTTTTTTTTTCCTTTTAATTTCTTTTTCAGAGTGATGTAAATGTTCTACAAAATGATCATGGTGATGACTATACAACTATGTGATGACACTGTGAGCCACTGATTGTACATCACGTGTGGAATGCACGTGTGAAGATTTATCAATAAAAATATTGTAAAAAGGTTTTGAATATCAATATTCTGTAGAAGGTGCTTTGTTAAAACAGTCACTCTATGAAAATATGTACTTACACCACAGAGAAATTGATTGATTGATTGATTTGCAATATCAGGTGCATGTTAACTTCATAAAACATTTCTTAACTTTTTTAGCAGAAGTCCATACGCCCCTTTAACTATATACAAAGTTTTATGTATATAGGAATTTATGCTTCTTGGCACAGATAGGATACATAGCTTTCATCAGATTTTCAAAAGAATGCATGTTTTAATAAAGATTAAAAGTTACTCCATTAAAAAATCGCTCTCTAGTATAATACCCACTACCCATCATAATATATGATTTGATTTATAACATATGAATTTTACTGGCCAGGAAAACATCTGTTTTGCCAAAGAAAGTATACCTATTTAGGTGAAAAATGCTGCTATAAAATAACAAATACATTTTGCATCAAGTATTATAAAGATGAATGGATCATAACGTTGGGAATATCATTAAATATATTAATGTCTCTCCATTTTTATACACAATTTAAGAGTACACAGAAGATAGCAATAGAAGAAACACAATATTTACTGAGCTTTTATGATGTGACAGACTTAGAGTTCTTGTTATATTATTTAATTAACTCTTACAATTCTGAGAGAATCATTATGATTATTGTGCCTTCCCATATGAAGAAATCAAGACTTACAGAAGTTAATTAATTTTCCCAAGATCTCATAGGTAGTTATTAGGGAGGCTAGGATTCTAATCCATGTCTTTTTCTTTTCTTTTTTTTTTTTTTTTTAAAAAAGGCATTTTCTACTGTGAAACATAACATAAATATAAGGAAAAGAAAGAAAATGGAACGATTTTCAAAGTACACTTCAACAAGTAGTTACAGAACAGATTTCAGAGTTTGTTATGGGTTACCATTCCACTATTTCAGATTTTTACTTCCAGCTGCTCCAAAACACCAGAAGCTAAAAGAAATATTATATAGTGATTCAGCAGTCATACTATTTTTGTTAAACCCTATATTCTCTGTCATACTCTTCTTTCTCCTTTCACCCTTCTCCCGGTCTACAGGGATCTTTAGGCAATGCTCATCTAACTTTTTCATGATGAGGATGTGCTGACACTAAAAGATAGGGGGTTGTAATTAGTTGATAATCTTGGTCTAGGAACCCTCTGGAAATTATAGTTTCCAGGAAAGTGAACTTAGTGCTTGTAACTTTACAGAGTCTTAGTTCAAGTCCTAGGTTTTCTTAAGAGTCAACGGGAGTGATGTTCAGGGATTAGCAAATCATGGCAGTCAGCACTATCTAACTAAAGCTTGCATAAGAGTAGCCTCCAGAATAGCCTCTGCTGGATCTCTCTCAGCCACTGTTACCTTATTTTATTACACTTCTTCTCCTCCTTTTAGTCCAGAAAGCATTGTCAATCCCATGGTGCCTGGGCCAGACTCAACTCTGGGAGTCATATCCTTCTTTGTCAGGGACAATTTCATCGTTGCATGTCATGTCCCTCTCTTAAAGAAAGAGAGGCCACATCTGAGCAACAAAGGAGTTTCCTGGAAGTAAATCTTAGGCATAATTAATAGGTAGTCTTAACTTCTCCATTATAGAAACAAGTCCCAGAAGTGCAAGCCTCAAAATCAAGGGCCTGGACGATTTTCTTGGAGTCCTCAGTGGTTGAGAGGGTACCCAGAATTTCCCTGATGTGAAAGTTTAACAGTTTCATATATTTATTTTCCCCTTTGGACCCTCAAGGGACTCTATCAAAGCCTTCCAATTATCAGCCCACCACAGTCTGAGACGCATTTGGCCATCACATCAAGCTATATAGAATCACCAGGCCTCACTCCTGTTCTGTAATCCAGGGGCCCAGGTTGTTTAAATGAGCAGTCCAGACAGGCCAGCCTAGACCATGTGCTATAGAAAAGTTAGGTTCTAGACACAATAAACCTCTCTGCCTTTGGTCTTACACAGTGGATGAAGGTGTAGAGTACACTGTCATCTTTCACTCTGAATTTTGGTTTACTTTGGTCCCCACCAGATTGGCTTCATACTTGTCTCTAATTGAGGCCTGATCTCTCTTTTGGTTACTTTAACTGCTATTGTAGGTAGCTATGCTAATTTTCAGGACTGCAGCCCTTGATTTCTGGGTCTCAGGTGTCACAGGGTTACTCAAAGTTCCAGGGAAACACCAGCTGATGCACATATAGCTAAGTGTCTTAGAATTTAGAAATACATTTACACCTTCAGACTAAGCGTGGCTGCTACGAGGCTCCAGCCATCTTATAAGTGTTCTCTGAAGAGCACTTAGCATATTTGTTCTTTTCTTTCTGGCTTATCCTGTACAACACGTTGTCCCCAAGGTTTATTCAGTTCATTTTAGCATGCCTCTTGATGTCCTTCCTTTTTGTAGGCACACCATATTCCCTTATATAAATGTATCACAGTTTGCCATCCTGCCCACCCAGTCACTGGACCCCTCGACTCCTCCATCCACTGGGCATCATGCATGATGTCCAAAACAAGCAAACCATGTCCTACAGTGTCCTCACTTCATTGTACAATCAGCAGCACTCTCAGTTTTAGACAATTTTCATTGGTCCATAGAGACAAAGAATCAACAAATACAGGCCCACCAGACATCAACTCAAAACTACCCTTTGTCACTTGCCCCTGCCCCCTTATCTGTTGCCCCTGGCAATGCTGCGGTACCATTGGTGTCCTCCTGCTAACCATCGGCCATAGCGTGCATTTTAGTTTCTGCCCACCCACCTCTACTGCTGATTCCAGTATCAAACCTTTGAAATAGTTCATGCGAGAACTCATCTGCAATTGTAGATTCAATCAGTGGAATACATGGCACCATACATCCCTCCTCAATCATATTCACTGTCCACGGCAGCATCACATACAACCCTACTAATTAGTCACCATTACTTCTATCCATTTCTTCACATCAAGCCCAACCTCTTTGGGTAGGCTTTCCTCCATCCGTAGCTTCCATGACCCTCGAATATAGTCTGCTATATTCTACAGTGTAACCTCTGAGATTACCTTTACCACAGTCTTAATAGTGGAATCACATGGTATTTGTCCTTTTGTGTCTGACTTATTTCACTCAGCTTTATATCCTCAAGGCTTATCCACATTGTTATATGCTTTAGGACCTCATTTTGTCTTACTGCTGCATAATACTCCTTTGTATATATAACAGAGTTTTTTATACACTCTTCTGTTGATGGGCACTTGGATTGTTTCCATCTTTTGATAACTGTGAATAAATAATGTCACTACAAACATCAGTGTGCAAATGTCTGTTTATGTCACTGCTTTCGGTTCTTCTGACTATATACCAAGTATTGGTATTGCTGGGTCATAGGGAAATTCAAAATATAGTTTTCTAGAAATCACCAAACTGTTTACCACAGTGGCTGCACCATTATACATTCCCATCAACAGTGAATAAGGGTTCCAATTTATCCACATCTTCTCCAACATTTGTAGCTTTCTGTTTGTTTAATAGCAGTCATTCTTATAGGTATGAGATATCTCATTATCAGCTTAATTTGCATTTACCTTATAGCTAATGCAGATGAGCATCTCTTTGTGTGCTTTTTAGCCATTTGTATTTGCTCTTCAGAAAAATGTCTATTCATTTCCTCTCCCATTATATAATTGGATTGTTTGTTCTTTTGTTGTTGAGCGGTATAATTTCTTTATGTACGGAGGATATCAACTGTTCAACTGATATGTTATTTCCAAATATTTTCTCCCATTGAGTCAGCTGCCTCTTCACCTTTTTAGCAAATCACTTTGAGGCAAAGAAGCTCTTGATCTTAAGAAGTTCCTATTTATCTATTTTTTCTTTTGCTGATTGTACTTTAGAGATAAAGTTTTAGAAGCTACCTCTTATTACTGGAACTTAAAGATACTTCCCTACATTTTCTTCTAAAAGTTTTATGATGCCAGCTCTTATATTTGGGTCTTTAATCCATTTTGAATTATTTTTTGTATAGGGTGTAAGGTAAGGGCCTTTTTCATTCTTTTTGCTATTGATATCCAATTCGCCCATGACCAGTAATTGAAAAGGCTATTCTGTCCAAGTTCAGTGGATTTGGAGGCCTTATTGAAAATCAATTGTCCATTGGTTTGGTGGTCTATCTAGACACTCTTGGTTTGATTTCACTGCTCAATACCTCTGTCTTTGTGCCAGTACCAGGCTGTTTTGAACATTATGGCTTTATTTGCAACCTTTAAAGTCAGAAAGTGTTAATCCTCCCACTTCACTCTTCTTTTTTATGATATCTTTAGCTATTCATTATATCTTTCCCTTCTAAATAAATTTGATAACTAGTCTTTCCAAGTCTTGAAGTAGCTTGTTGGAATTTTGATTGACATTGCATTGAATTTGTAGGTCAATTTGGGTAAAATTGATATATTAATGACATTTGACCTTCTTATCCATGAGCATGGAATGCTTTCTATCTATTTAGGTCATTTTTAATTTCTTTTAGCAATGTTTTGTAGTTTTCTGTGTACAAGTATTTCATGTCCCCCATTAGGCTTATTTTTAGATCCCTGATTCTTTTGGTTGCCCTTTTGAATGGAATTTTTTCCTTAATTGTCTCCTCCGATAAATCATTACTTGTGTATAGAAACTTTACTGATTTTTGTACATTAATCTTGTATCCTGCCACTTTGGTGAATTTGTTCATTAGCTCAAGTAGGTTTGTCATAGATTTCTCAGGGTTTTTGAAGTAGAGGATCATGTCATCAGTACATAATGAAAGTTTTACTTCTTCCTCTCCTATCTGCGTGCCTTTTTATTTCTTTCTCTTGTCTAATTGAGCCAGCGAAGACTTCTAGTACAATGTTGAATAATAGTGGTGACAGTGGGCATCCTTTTCTAATTCCCAGTCTCAGAGGGAATACTTTCAATTTCTCACCATTAAGTATGATGCTGGCTATGGGGTTTCATATATGCCCTTTATGCTATTGAGGAAGCTTCCTTCTATTCCTATCTTTTGAAGTGTTTTTATCAGGAAAGGATGCTGAGTTCTGTTGAATGCTTTTTCGGCATCAATCAATATGATCATGTGATTTTTTTCCCTTTCAGTTTGTTAATTGTTTGGTTCCTTATGTTGATAAATTTTCTTGCATTGAACCACCCATGTATTCCTGGTATAAACCCCACTTGGATGTGATGTATAATTCTTTTAGTGTGTCATTGGATTAGATTTGTTACTATTTTGTGAGAATTTTTGCATCTATATTCATTAGGGAGATTCATCTGTAGTTTTCTTTTCCTGTATCATTTTTATCTGGTTTTGGTATTAGAGAGATGTCAGCTTCATAAAATTAGGTAGCTTTTCTTTTTCCTCAATTTTTTGGAAAAATTTGAGCAGGATTGGTGTCAGCTCTTTTTGGAATGCTTGCTAAAATTCCTCTGTGAAGATGTCTGATCCTGGCCTCTTCTTTATGGGAAGATTTTTGATGACTGATTGAATCTCTTTACTTGAAGTTGGTTTATTGACATTTTCTATTTCTTCTCGAGTCAGTACAGGCAGTTTGTATGTTTCCAGGGCAGTGCCCATTTCATCTAAATTGTTTATTTTGTTGGCATATAGTTGTTCATAATATTCTCATAATTTTCTTAATTTCTTCAAGATCTGTAGCAAGAAACCACCCCTCAGCTCATTTCTGATTTTGTTCGAGTGTGTCCTGTCTCCTTTTTTTCTTTGTCAGTCCAGCTTGAGGCCCATCAATTTTACTGATTTTTTCAAAAATAACTTTTGGTTTTTATTTTATTTTTTGTTCTTCAGTTTGTTTATTTCTACTTTAAACTTTGTTATTTCTCTCAAACACCATAAATGCATGGAATCTTGGCACCCTGTGTAGGACATGAAATCCTGTTGGTTTGTACAGGTCAGTGTGATTCTCCAGTACATCCAAGAGTAGTTTGGGAAGAGAATAAAAAGTATTTGCAAAGTCCCCTTGAGGGGCTGGGGAGAAAGGAAGAAATATAAAACTTTCCCATTTGGGAATTCCTAATATTCTTGCAAGCAGTGGGGACAACCAATTCAATAGGCTGAGCCCTCAATCTTGGGATTCACCCCTCTGAAATTTATTCCTACAAAGGAGAAGCTAAGCCTACTTATGATTATGCCTAAGAGTCACCCCCAGAGAATCTCTTTTATTGCTCAGATGTGGCCTCTCTCTCTAAGCCAACTGGGCAGGTGAACTCATTTCCCTCCCCCCTACATGGGACATGACTCTCAGGGTTGTAAATCTCCCTGGAAATGTAGGACAGGACTCCATGGGTGAGCCAGGACCTGGCATCATGGCATTGAGAAAACCTTCTTGACCAAAAGGGGGAAGAGAAATGAAACAAAATAAAGTTTCAGGGGCTGAGAGATTTCAAACAGAGCGAAGAGGTTATCCTGGAGGTTATTCTTATACATTATATAGATATCCCATTTTAGTTTATGGTGCATTGGAGTGACTGGAGGGAAGTACCTGAAACTGTAGAGCTGTGTTCCAGTAGTCTTGATTCTTGAAGATGATTATATAAAGATACAACTTTTACAATGTGACTGTGTGATTGTGAAAGCCTTGTGTCTGATGCTCCTTTTCCAGGGTATGGTCAGATGAGTAAAAAATAAGGATAAAAATATATAAATAATAGGGGGATAAAGGGTACAAAGTTGGGTAGAATGAAATACTAGTGGTCAATGAGAGGAAGGTGTAAGAGGGATGGGATAAATGAGTTTTTCTGTTCATTTCTTTTTCTGTTGTGATGCAAATGTTCTAACAAATGATCATGGTGATGAATACACATGTATATGATGGTATTGTGAGTCATTGATTGTATACCATCTATAGACTGTATGTGTGTGAAGATTTCTCAATAAAAACATTTTTTTAAGTTTGTTTATTTGTGTTTTAATCTTTGTTATTTCTTTTCTTGTATATGCTTTGGGGTTAGTTAGTTTGTTTTTCTTTCTCTAATTTCTGCAGGTGATCAGTTAAGTCTTTGATTTTTGTTCTTCCTTCTTTTTAAATATAGGTATTTAGAACAATAGATTTCCCTCTCAGCACTGCCTTTGTCACAGCCCATATATTCTGATATGCCGTATTCTCATTATCATTTTTCTCCAGACATTTACCAATTTCTCTAGCAATTTTTTCTTTGACCCACTGATTATTTAGGAGTGTGTTGTTTAATTGCCACATAATTGTGAAAGTTCTAGTTCCTTATGATTACTAATTTCCAGCTTCATTCCATTGTGGTCAGAGAAAGAGTTTTGGATAATTTCAATTTTATTAAATTTGTAAAGACTTATTTTGTATCCCAGCATACGATGTATTCTGGAGACTGTTCCACATTAAGGAAGAATGTATATCTTGGTATTTTGGGGTTTCATGATCTGTATATGTCTTTAAGTCGAATTCATTTATCATATTGTATAGGTTCTCTATTTCATTGTTGCTCTTATCTCGTTTTATCTATGGTGGAGAATGGTGTATTGAAGTCTCTCACTATTATTGTTGAAATGTCTATAGCCCCGTTCAGTTTTACCAATGTTTCCCTCATGTATTTTGCAGTGCTTTGATAGGGAGCATAAACATTTATGATTGTTATAAACTCTAGGTGAATTGTTTCTTTTATTAATATGTTGTGTCCTTCTTTGTCTCTTATGATGTCTTTACATTTAAACTCTATTTTGTCTGATATTAGTATAATAACTTCTGCTTTCTCTTGGTTACAGTTTGCATAGAACATCTTTTTTCCATTCTTTCACTTTCAAACTATTTGTGTCCTTGTGTCTAAGATGCTTCTCTTGTAAACGGCATATAGATGGATTATATTTTTTAATCTATTCTGCCAATCCTTATCTTTTGATTGGTGAATTTAGTCCATCAGCATTCAAAGTTTTTACTGTAAAAGCAGTCCTTGAATCTACCATCTTATCCTTCAGTTTTAATTTCTCTGATCTATATATAATTTACCCTCTCTTTCTTTTTATCCTTTAATGACCCTTACTGGTACTCTTCATTTCTGTTCCCTCCTCCAGACCTCAACTCCTGTCTTTTTTTTCAGCTGACAAGACTCCTTTTAGCATTTCTTGTGGGGCAGGTCTCTTTTCCCTATTTCTCTCACTCTTTGCCTTTGAAGATGTTAATCTGTCCCTCAATTTTGAAGGACACCTTGGATGGATAAAGAAATCTTGGTTGGAAACCTTTCTCATTCAGGATCCTAAGTATATCATACCACTGCCTTCTTGCTTCCATGGTCCCTTCTGAGTTGTCCAAATTCAGCCTTATGTGTTTTCACTTGTATGTAGTAGATTGCATTTCTTGTGCTGCTTTTAGGACTTTCTGCTTCTCTTCAACACTTGACAGTTTGGTTAGTATGCTTCTTCGAGTAGGCTTATTTTAATTTATTTGGAGTTCCTTGGGTGTCTCTGATTTGCATATTTATGTATTTTATAAGGGTTAAGAAGTTTTCCCCATTTATACCTTCAAATAATCTTCCTAGCTCTTTTCTCTTCTTCCTCTAGGATGCCAATGATCCTTTTATTTGTGTGCCTTTTGTTGTCTATCATTTCCCTAAGAGCTAGTTCCATTTCTTTCCATCCTTCTTCCCATTTGTTCTTTTGTGCACTGTAGCTCAACTATCTTCCATCTAACTTGTTCTTCCTTCTGCCTTGTTGAATCTGTTATTACATGTCTCTAGTTTATTTTTAATTTGGTCTACTGTACCTTTCATGTATGTGAGATCTGTCATTGTTTTATTTAATGCTTTGAATTCTTCTTTATGCTCTTTTAGTGTCTTTCTGTTGTCCTTTATTTCTTTATAAATATCCTTGAGTAGTTGTTCTGTATTCTATGACCCTTTTACGTTTTGATTTGTTTGTTTGGCTGGCCTATTTCTGCCTGGATCTTCATGTACTTTGTCATTTTCTGTTGTGCTCAGAGCATTTGATTATCTTAGTAAGGTTATTTTTCAAGTTGGTTTCCTTCACTTGTCTAAAGTTTTGTATTTACTTGGTTTTTCTTGAAGTTTCCCTTTTGCACTTGGTTTGCCAGTAATTCCCCACCAAACCAAGGTTCAGATATCACATAGGGGCCACAATTCTACTTGAGGGTCTGGTAAAAGCTAGGCAGAGGTGAAGAGGTAGTTCAGTGGCCTGCCCACCATGTGGGAGACCCAGGCTCAATTCTTGGCCCATGCACACACACACATACCCAAGATAATAATAACAATAATAAAATAAAAGAAAGAAAATATTTTAAATCGCACCTCAATATGGTAGCCCCCAAAGTCAGAAGGAGATACCGCAAGATATATTGGAGATGAACTCAGCCTGGTGCCCACAGAAGGCAGAGACAATTTTTAAAAATTAAAAATAAGAAAAATATATAAATATGTAAAATATATATGAGTAAGGATTAATACTAATAAAAAATAGAGAGAAAATATTTTTTTAAAAATATAGAGAATATATTTAGGCAGATAGGGAATCCACCAGACTGCACTTACTGGTTCTCCGCAGCAGGTGGCGCTCCTGAGGCGCCACCTCCCCTCAGACCTCCCCTCCCTGACTGCGGAGGCCGGGCTGGAGGTCAGCTGGCAGGGCAGGGGTGCAGAACCCGGGAGCCAGGCCGGAGTGGACGACGGTCAGTTCCCTCGATCCACCTGTCCCCAGTGGGGCCATAGCCACTCAGACCCCCTGCCCTCCGCACCCCCTCTCCCCGTGAACTTCTAGAGAGCAGGACGCCGTCCCCACGCAGCCGGGCTGACTGCAGCCCACCCGCTGTCCACTCCCCAGCGCCGCCTTGGAACCTCGTTCTGCCGACCACAAGGCCCCACGACGCTGTCTCGGCTGCTGTGGGACATGAAGGCGAGATCTCCAGTCCACCCGAAGGACGCCCCCATGAGTCTCTGCCCTCCATCCTCTTGTGTCACATAATTTCAAAAAACAAGCATCACCATAATCCTCAACTTCACTTTTTTTTTTTTACACTCACTTTCTGTTGAATGCAAAAGGCATGGCAACTTAACAATACCATTCAAGGGTTGGTTTCCCTTAAAGATCACACTATTAAAAAAAGGTTGTCGTTTATATACCATGAGTGGCCAGACTTACTTTTTTGTGGTAAAATTAAAGAAAATGCAATTTTAGAGAAAAGAAAATTATTTTAATTGGAGCTTTTGACTTTAAATATTTATGTAATGAGTCTCAAAGCCTTTATTTAAATGTATCAATTGAAACCCTTTCCAGGTATCCTGAGTGCTGACATCCCTTTGGATGCATCCTAGAGGAGCAGATGGAAGATCTGAGTCCAGAGCTTATACACACACAAAGAAATAACGATTACAGGTATAATATCTCTAAGAACACATTTCATACTTTTTCTCTCAATGGATTTCTAATGAAGAAACTGTGGTTCCAAGAGATGTGATGATTTGCTCATGAGTAGCAGCCATATGCTCAGATTCCAGATTTGTCCTCTCTCTGCATCATACAGGATGGTGCAACCGGCCTGTCATAAAGTCATCAAATGGAGAAGGCGCAGATGAGAGCTTCAGTTGTCCATCCTTGGATTGTATTCATTCCTCTGGGACAACCTCAGAAGACAATTTTCTTGTGTTAAATTATTGTCTTGTCAAAGCAATAGTTAGTGTTTTGCAAACGAGGCCTGAAGCCAACCCTGGATAGGTCAGAGCTCGTGTTCTTACAGGGTGGGGATTCTGCTGAAGTCCCGCTGAGCAGTCTTCCCCCTTGTTCTTGTGGCTTGTTCCTGGAATCCACCGTCTCCACTCCTTCACAGGAGGGATTCTCACTGGTACTTCTTTTGAGGTGCCAAGGATGGGGATTCTGTTGGTCTTCAGCGTATGTTTTTGGACTTCTCTTTAGAAATAACATGAAGGTGAAAGTTTGTAACAGGAAGGAGGGATCTGACTTTAGGTGAAGGGGAGGCAACTACTCTAATGGTTTAGGACAGAATGCACCTTGTGGGCATTCAAAGGCAGCTTGATGTGAAATTCCAGGCAGATGATGCATTTCACCTGCCCTGCCCATCTCTCCATTCTGGCTCTTCCCCCAGTCGGCTTCAGTGAACCCCAAACTCTTACCTCTCAAATTCCTGCATTGTTACCCTCCTTCATCTGGAAAGAATACTTGATTGATAAAACTATCAACCTGTTTCATTCACTACCAAATTTAACTTTTTGTGAAAACACAGTATCTTACACTCAATGAAAGTATAAATAAAATCCCAATATGGTGTTATTAACTTCTGCTTCTGATCCCCAGAATATGTGACACATAAATGACTAAAAGAAAATAATGTTTACTCTCTCTGCCCTACTTCAACCCTGCAAAGGAATCTCTTGAGGTGGTATTTAATGTGGTGAAGGAAAGAGTCAAGGACTGAAAAGAAGGTAAATATAAGTTGGGAAAGAAAGGGGGGCGTCTGTGTTCCCCCCAACCCATATTACAACTTTAGACTGCTGGTCACAACTTCATAAACTGAGACATACATACATAAATTCCTTGCATTCATAGAAGTACTCTAGCTTTTTTTTTTTGGTATGCTGTATGGCAGGGTCACATTTCATTCCTTTTCCATGTGCGTATCCTGTTATTGCAGCACCATTTATTGAATTGCTTGTTTTTGTTGGTTCCTTTGTTTGTTTAGGAAGTGCATGGGCCAGGAATCGAATCTGGGGCTCCTGCACAGCAGATGAGAATTCTACCAATAGAAAGGATTGACTACATAAAATTTGATATGATAACCAAATAATAAAATCTTTTGTAGCTGTTAAAAATGATGATTCATATGAATATTTATTATCATGCAAATATGTCAATGGTATATTTTTTCATGAAAAAAGCAGATTGCAAATGTTGTGTATAGTTTGACCCATGTAAAACTGTGCGTATGTGCTGGTGTGCTGTTGCCTGTGCGTACAGAGAAATAGGTCTGAAAATATGTCTATAAATATTAATAGTGATGATTAATATCCGTTAATATCCATCCATGTGAATGACCTTTATTTTCTTCTGTATTTTTTAACATTTTACATTGAGCATCGCCACATTTATAATAAAAAAACAAAAACAGCTATTCAATACAATTTAGATATTCTTCAACACAATTTCTTCTTATATTCTTATATGGGAATTTTAATAATTTTCATCATGGCATCTGTTAATCGAAACAATACAAGATCCTTTCATGCTGAATGTATTAGCTACCTCTATTGATAAATTGATGTTTTCCAAGTCTTCTTGGGAAATTATACTTACTTAAATAAAGCACCTCCTGAATTCTATGAACACACAAATATCATCAATCAAAAGGAAACTGGAAATTAACTGTCAGGTTTCTTCCTACCCTGGCTATTCTGGAAGAATAACTCACTGAGGAACCAGCACTGATGCTTTGATAAGTCGAATGAGAAAATAAATCTTTGGCTACCATATTTAATCATTCACCCATCATTTATTCTTCTTTCTCTCAGCAGTTCTAGGCATATGACATGTGCAGGAATTGGGCTAAGTGCTGCGAATGCAACAGCATATCATAAACGCACTGTATCTGCTCTTATTGCCCAATACAGACAAATCAAAGAATTTTACTCCTGAAGATGTCTCAGTCCTTCCCAGCCCCCACTGAATTTTGCCTTTCCCAAATCACTTCTCTCTCTACTTCAATTCCCTACAGTAGGCAGAATTCTAAGCTGCCCCCATGATCACTGCCCCCTGGAACTACTCCCATGGTGTATTACACTATATGGTAAAGGGATTCTGCAGATGTAGTGACAGCTGCTAAGCAATTGACCATGAGATCAGGAGATAAACCAGGTGACCTAACCTACTGGGCCTTTTCAAAGGAGAGAGTTTTCTATGGTGGGTAGCAGAAGAGGAAATCAGAAAGATTCAAAATGTGAAGGAATTCAAAGCAAGGAGGTTCTCCATTGCTGAAATGGAGGTGGCAGTGGGACAAGGACCTAAAGCCATTTTCTAGGAGACGACAGCCAGCAAGAAAATGGGGACTTTCCTCCTACAAGAGTGTGGAACTGAGTTTAGCCTTGTGAGACGTGCAGCAGAAAACCCAGCTATGCCATCCCAGACTTCTGGCCTACAGAAATCAGAGAAAATAAATGCATGTTGTTTTAAGCATCTAAGTGTGTGGTAATTTGTCACATGGCAATAGAAAATGAGTACATATCCTTTTTCATTTGTGCATCTTGCTGGGAGCATTGAGTTAGGATGTCCTGCCTCTTTTAGTCTCCTTCATCCTGGGAGAGTTTCTCAGGCTCTCCTTGCTTTCATGACTTTGGTACTTGCAGATTACAGGACAGTTATTTTGTAGACTGTCCCTCCATTTGGATTGTATTTTTTCTTCATGATGTTTACGCATATTGGCAAAAATATTAGAGAAGTGATGTTGTGCTTTTCTCCTTGATTATCATGAAGTGACACATGATTTCAGCTTGTCCCATTACTGGTGATAATGTGATCACTGGATTAAGATGGTGTCTGCCAGTGTTCTCCATTGTGAAGTGTTCTTTTTTCCTTTCGTAATTTAACAAATATTTTGAGATTGTGTAAATATCCCATTCTTCTTCAATGTTTAAATTTATTCATTTATGCTAATTATATCAGTATAGACTCATGGTCTTCTATCTTATTCAGTGCTTTACAATCTCTTTATATCATTATTTATTGTGATACTCATCATCTTAAATTTGTGTAGAGGGAGCCCTGTCAAGCTGGCTTCACTTCAGTGTTATTTCCCTTCTATTATTTGAACACTTCCTTATTTCCTGGTACAACAAGATGTCTGCACTTCCCCTTCCCCAGCCCTGGATTAAGCCATTTCTCCAGGAAGTCCCGGTTCTTTTTATTAAAGAACAGTGTTCAGAAACCAAGATCTGGACTCTAGGTTTGCTCACTGCTTTCACCGTGTTGCTACTTTCAGGCACATTGGCCTTTCTTTAACTTTCCCCAACACCGTGCTTCCTCCTGCCACAGCCCTTTTGCATATGCTGGTCCCTCTATCTTTCCTCCTCCTCACATAGTGAACTTTTCCTACTGGTCCTTCATATCTCAGTTTAAAATTTTCTCCCCCGGGCAGACTTTCCATGGGTGCCCAAACTGGGTCAGGTGTCCTCTCGGCGTCATGCTCCTCGATGGTGTTTATAGAATAACAATAAACATGTGTCTGTCTCTCACTAGACTAATAATCTTTGGGGGAAACAGGTTTCCAGTGTTTGAGCAACATATATAACTGCTGTCTAATACAGCACCTAGCACATAATAGTCCTCCAGAAATATCTGTTGAAAAGACAAATGAGTGAGTGAGTGAATAAACTAAACAATGGAGCCAAAGCTGGATCACACGCTAACCCAGTCATTCCACTGTGGACAGTTAGAAGTTTTAAAGGTAAAGGAACTTCACTGAAACAGTATTCACTATAACCTCAGACATAACGGCACGATTTGATTCATTCTGTCAAAACCTTGACTTTTGCGCATTGAGTCAGATAAGTTTCTATCTGATTTCTCGAGTGATTTCTTTGTGAAATGGATTCAGACAAAAATGGAAAAACTAAGCACTCTCTGGAAAGGTCACAGTGTTTGTGGCTTTTACTTTAATCTCTTGGTTTTATCCTCTACTAGATTTATTTATATCCTCAGTAACTTTACTAAGTTGTTAAGAAAACAAAGAGCTACAGAAGAATATTTAATTTGATTGCATAACACTAAATCTTCACCACCTCCTGGGTCCCTAATTAAACCTTGTTTTTAAATGGTGCCTTGTCCTTGAATGTGGGCTGCCCTGAGAGTCTCGGGAAGGAAATTTATGGTAGAGGATACCCAGAAACTTGTTTTGGGACAACATGGAAGTCTAATAGCTCTAACATTGTCTCTACAGGAAGGCCAAACTTACAATTGTCTTCTTAGCTTGATGCCTTTATGATTTTCCTCTGGTTTTGAGTCAGAACTAAACTCAACAAAAATGTACCTCTGGTTTCTGCCTCTCCCCAGAATTAACTGCAATAACTGTCTCTGGGCATTATGTCAGATCCCTTGGCATCCTTTGGAACATTTCATTATTTAATTCTGTCGACTTGCCAGAAAGAAAGTGGGGTCAGAAGGGCATGCTTAAAACAGTTATAGTTCTTTCATTCTCAAGAGATACATTGATTTTCAAAAGGCTTTTTCTCATTTTACAGTTTCTGAGATGAACTTCGGAGGCTCCTGGCAATTGCTATTCCATCCATCGTATACTACGTGGTGTTTATTATACAAACACAGACTCTTACAGCAACTTATGCAATGGAAAATGATTATTCGATTAGTTATCCTTTTCCCTGACTTTGTACCGTGGTTTTCTCCCATTCTCAGATCTCTGACAAAAGTGAAGAGCTAGTTGAGAAAAAATTACTTGTGGTTCCATTCAAATCAGATGAGAAATGCAGGACAACCCTAGTGAATTAAGAATCTCTCCCTTGTCCTTCTGAGGTTGCAGTGAAGGAATGATTACTAGTTATATTTTCTAGTAGCTTGAGATTTTTAACACTTTATACCAAAGAACCTAAATAGAAATGACAAATTTAAGAGAAACCATACACTCTTCTACCTTCTTCCAATGGAATATTTTCCTCATTCACTTAGTTACGTTTCAGATGGTTTAGCATTCATTCATGACCTAATTAAAATGACCAGTTGCTAGTACTTCATATTTAAAAAATAATTGAAATGGCTGCAATTCATGGTTGTGATTTAATTAACTAAGACCCTATCAAGCTGAGAGGATGATAATGTAGGCTTTACTAAACTAAAATAACCTGACCAGGACCCAACCGAATATTCACAGAATCAAGGGCAAAGAATCAAAGCAAGCTTCTGAAAATCTCTCTAATGGGAACTCATTTTGAAAATGCATTGTTTAGCTTCGAAGTGAAAATAATGCTGACTGCTAGTCTCTAGCACTTGCCAAACAGAGATGTATTTTAATCGTTGACTTAATTTTGCATTCTGGAAGGAAGATCAGCAATTTTGTGCCCTTTTTAGCAAAGGAAAAAGAGAGGTGATTGGGTTTCTGTGCACTGTGCCTTCAGGAACGGCTGGAGGATGGAACCGAAAAGGCCCACTCTCCCTTCTCCATCTGTCAAGATGAATGTATGATAGCGAGGCATTCTCAGTATTTTTCAGTCCTCTCCCCAGTTCAGCAGGGCACCCTCTGTGTCAGAGCCAAGCATGCTTAGGGGAACAGAGCTGTTGGGCTATATTTTAGCCTTGTGGAATGACAGTCTCCGGCCACAAAGAAAGGTGGTTGTGCTCTGCGAAATTAACTAAAGAATCATTAGAGATGTGGTCTATTTGTCTTATGGAGACTTTTTTTCATTGAAAGCTACTTAAAGCGAAATAATACCCTACAAATGCCATATTCCTGGGAGGGATCTAGAGGGTCTCTTTATCTAGGGGGGAGGCTGAGGGGAGGTGGTGTGATTATGGTAATTGTGCACGTTTCTGGCATGACCGTTTACTTGCTCCTCTTGTCAACAACACCTGGCTAGCTTCTCTGTTCTCCCTGTTGGAATCAGATGATATTCAGTGGGGATCACTTCCCTTGGAAGCTGATGGTTTCTTCCAAGTGCTAATATTACAGTGCTATAAATAGCATTATGTTTATAATTTTAAAAGCAGGCAATAGCAAACCAGGGGATTTCTGAGCATCTTTCCTCCTATTCTAGAAACGGGGCAATTTCTGTTAAAAAATATAAGCCATTGAACTCCTTTCAGCACAATTTAGAAGTCCCTTTTCTGCCTGAAGTAAGAAAAAAATACCTCTTTAAAATCCAAATAAAAAATGTTCATATATTAAGAAGATCCTATTGACATTTTAAGTTTAAAATATGTACCTTAACAAATAATTTTTAAATGGAGCCATTTAGGGAGTCTACAAGATGCCTGGAAAAAATCTTATTTTAAGGAAGCTACCTTCTCAGGTAGAAAATAGAATCACCCATGGTTAGGAACTAAAATGTGTAAACTCTGTGAGGGGCAGAGAGTAATGTAACCCTAGCATCTAACAAACAATAAGTGGTCAATAATCATTTGTTGAATGAGTGAATAGATTAATGAAATATTACCAGGTCCTACTGGTAAAATAAAAATAATAATGGAATAATAAGAGAATAATATAATTCTCCAATTGCTGGAGAACGTGATTGTGATTCATTCCAGTGGAATTTTTAGTGCATTTGTCTTTGTCTCCAAGAAAGGCATTCTGGGAAATTATCATTATGTTCAGTGTTAGTAATAGATAAAATTGCTCCTCTATTCCTTGTATTCATGCTTTGCTGGCCTTTTTTGTCCTTTTTAAAGTTTCACACCCATCCCTGCAACAAGAACTTCAAAATGGCAAAACAACTAACTCTGAGAATAGTAATAAAAAAATACATAGCAGAAAACCAGACTGTTTTACTTGGCATTTTTTAAAGCTTGTCATACCTATTATCGTCATTTCATTGTGAATCATACAAAAAAAGTTAGAAAATTAGTTTTATTACTTTTTTTGTGTGTGTTTCCAGAAGCCTTCCAAACCGCAATTTATGTCTCCAGGATGTAGAAATCAAAGTTAGAAAACTTAGAAGATAATTTGCAACAGTACTTAACCTTTCACACTTCTTTTTTTTTAAAACCAATGTAAAGTACAAAGCATGAATCAGTATTCAGCATTTATTGTGTACCAGCACTAGGGGCTCCACAGTTTATAAACAGAATATATGTCGTGACCCTTATGTTCAAGTAGCATGTTTCTTATGGGAGTAAAGAGGTAACTAACAACACTGAAACAATTACTAAACAATGTAAAATAGAAGGAATCAAGTTTGAAAGGAAATAAATTAGGGATTTGTTGGATAACATGAGCTGGAGTACTTGGGGAAGATGTAATGTGGCAGTTGAAATCGAGCTATGCTTTATGGAGAAAACCCAGGAAAAGGAGGGAAGGAAGGCATGTCCAGCCCAGTAAAGCAAGGACCTGACCCTGAGAGGGGAGGGCACGTGTCACGAGTGAGGTCAGAGCAGGGACCCAATGGGAACTGGAGTGCTGTTTCCAGAGTGCGTGGGACACGAGGCCGTATTTCGTGTACCCTCCACCTGTGGTTAGCAGAGATGTGACTAGAAGGAAGGATTTCTATTAGAAGCTACTTTAAACCTGAACAACCTTTACTTCTCAGAGGAAAAACTGAGCTATCAGTTCATTCTTTCCTTCTTTGCCCTGTAACCATCCCATACTGGTTCTTGAGACATGGAGTTGCCGTTCGCTTAAGACCAGCTCTCTGACAGGCCGGAGAGCACAACTCCAGATTCTTGGCTTCTGAATTCAGGGGCATTGATGGAGCTGTAATACAAAACCAAAATGGTGTGGAAGAAGATAGAACCTGGTGAACCACATCCACTCTCCCACCCCAGTCTCCAGACCAGAGAATTTATCTGAATGGGGAAGAGAAGGTGGCAGATTTGGAAGCGAAGCAAGCATAGACTTCTGGCATTTTTGTGCTCTGCCCACTCCTTCATGTCCCCGTAGCCCCTGTAGAGTCCCAGGGGAGCAAGGATAGCATGGAATTCTTACCTAAACTTTGGTTTCTGATGATAAAAGGGACACATCTCCTGTATCCTGGGTGAGGTTCAGTGAGAGGGCAGCCTGCACAGAGAAATCCCTGGCAGCATCGTAATGTTAGAAAGTAGACTATTATGGAGACTGCCTCACGGGTCCCGTCTGAACTCGGTTCATAACAGGGTTTGCAGACAATAGAGCAGAGATGGTTAAGAGAAGGTGTGAGGCCCCCGGAGAACCGCTTTCATTGCTGAGATGCGGCTTCTCTCTCTAAGCCAACTCAGCAGGGCAACTCACTACCCTCCCCGTACGTGGGACATGACTCCCAGGGATGAGCCTGGCCCTGGCATTGTGGGATTGAGAAAGCCCTCTTAACCAGAAGTGGGGGAAAATGAAACAAAATAAAGTTTCAATGGTTAAGAGATCTCAGAGTAGTGAGGTCATTCTTATATAGATATACCTTTATAGTTTCCAGCATATTTGAATAGCTAGAAGAAAATATCTGAAACTGCTAAACTGTAAACCAGTAGCCTTGATTCCTGAAGATGATTGTATGACAATACAGTTGTTATGGTGCAAACATGCTTGTGAAAATCTTGTGGCTGACACTCCCTTTATCTAGTGCATGGGCTGATGAGTAAGAAAATAAAGACAAAAATAAAAAAAATGGAGGGGGTATTGGTGTGGGATGTTTTGGGCATTGTTTTTATTTTTATTTTTACACTTTTGGAGTAATGAAATGCTCTCAAATTGATTCTGGCGATGAAGGCACAACCATGTGATGACACTGTGAGCCACTGATTTTATGCTTTGGATGATTCTAAGGCATGTGAATATACCTCAACAAAATCGCATTAAAAAAGAGAGAGGGCTTCAGGGGCACAGTGAATGAGTGCTTCTAACTATCTCTGAATCCCGAATCTCAGGCTGGGGAAGAAGTACCAGGACAGGAAATGAAAGTCTGAAAGAAGGCTAGAGATGGACTCAGGGAAGCTGTGGACTGACACCTGTGGCAACGTCACAAATCCTTAAGTGGGCAAAGCCTAGCCTGAGGCTGACGCCCAAACTCTGACTCTAGCTGGTGCATCTTGGGATGTGACGAAGTGTAAGGTGTGCCCAAGAGTCACACCAGATTCATCACATCTCAAAGGACATCTACACAGGATCAAAGCATATATAATATATATATAAAAAACAGAATAAAAGCCTTCTTTCCTGATGATGCTACATGGCCCTTGAGCACCTTCCTGTGTCAATTTACCCCCCTACTCTAGCTTAGATTCACACCAGAGAGGAAGGGAGGGAGAAAAACCAGAGAGGAAGTCTTATCCAGAATATACCTTGATCTAAAGCAGGATTGCTTAAGAAATTACCAGGTTTTCATTGAGCTCACCTGGGAAAAATCTGATTATGTTTGAATGCATGTGGCAAAATGAAGACTCAAAGTCAGAAAATATTTTTTGATTGTAGAAAAAAGGTAACATTTTAAAAACACAGTTTTATTCACACGCTATCCAATCCATCCTAAGTATACGATCAATAGCTCTTGGTATAATCACATAGTTATACATTCACCTCCACAATCTGTATAAGAACATTCCCAGTTCTTCTGAAAAAGAAAAATTCCATACCCCTCCCTTATATTGCCCTATTATTGACATTTAGCTTTGATATTGTGCCTTTGTTATAATTAGTAAAAGAATATTACAATGTGATTGTTAATTGCAGACCTTAGTTTGTATTAGTTGTATTTTCCCATATTCTGCCCCATTATTAACCCCTTGTAAGAGTGGCATATGTTTGTTCTAGCTCCTATAAAAACTTCCTTATATCTGTACAACTAAATACCATGATTGTCCACTCCAGGTTTAGTGAAGTTGTACGGTCCCAGTGTTTATCCTCTAGCTTTCCTTCTGGGATATGCACAACCCTAATCTTTGCTTTTCAACCACACTCACACTCATCTTTATTAACTACACTTGCACTATTGTGTTACCATCACACAGTACTGTGCTATTTCTGAACCCTTTACAAAAATCAACCTTATTACACATTCTGTACTCCTTAAAGGGTTACATTTTGAAATCAGAGTCAATACTCTTGAATGTGAGCCTGTTAGATTCACCTTAGGGGATCTCCGTGCCTCCTGTCTTCCTTCAGTGTGCCACGCATCAGACCTGAGTCTGCCGGGGACCCTTATTGTGTAGCCGAGCAGGACGAGAAGGCCCCTGGGACACTTAGACCTGGGACTGGGCACCAACTCAGCCTGAAACCTCAGGCAATCAGTGGTCCTCACCGAAGGGTGATTTTGCTCCCATAGAAGATATGTGGCAAGGCCTGGAGACATTTTTGGTTGTAGTGACTGCGTGTGCTTTGGGTTGTGAGGGGAAGGGGCTGTTCTACTCGGGTCCGGTAGGCAGAGGCCGGGAGTGCTGCTAAAGACCCAACAATGAGCAGTCATCTCACCTGAAGTGTCAATAAGACTGTGATTGAGCCAACCAGCAGGGTATCTGTTCTTGTTCTTGTTCATTTCATTTTCTGAGCTATAAAATGAACACATTAGCTCCAATTCTACCTATGGGTAGAGAGACCAGGCACAGTCTTTCTAAATTCAGCCAAGAATCTTGAGCTTCAGAGCAGAACCCCCATGGCTCCAGAGCTCCACAGGCTGTAGCTGGGCCTCACTCGCATGGAATATTGCATAAGGGCCGAGACTGTTCTTTCTATGGTTTTTTTGTATTTTGTTGCCCAGTGTCTTTGTGGGACGGCTCTGCCCGAAACACCAGTCTATTGGCCCAACAGCATCATCACCAACTTCATGGCCTGAGCCACAGCCACCAGTGATTGAAACCTCACTCTGTGTCCTGCCTGTGATAGACATTCCTTGTTTACTCTGGACACAAAATCCATAAGCTAGGCTTCACCACGTTGAAACCGAGGATCAGAATCAATAGTCATCATGCCAAGGCTCGTATTGCTGGAAAGGGACAGAGCCAGAGCACTATCTGATGGAGAAGATGTTATCTTGGTGACTCTTCTAAACCCTGCTACCCCCTCCTTCCTCCGTTTGATGAATTATTCTTCTCTAGGAACTACCATGGTCTTCCAGTTAATCAAAGTTCACCACCAAATGGGTGGTCCCTATTGCTCGAACGCTGTGGGTCTCACTTCAGTTCTGACTCTGGACTGTGTAGAAAGACGAGACCCACCAGAATGGAAATGCTTCCTTGGCTATCAGCCCAAACCCACGTTTGCTAAACTCCTTTTAGCACTTTACTTTGGAATGCTATTCTCTTCTCTGCTTCCCCTTCCCCGACCCATACCCTGTACACATCCCCTTCTCCCCACACCTGTGGAATACCTAGTCTTGGGCCTGATACCAGATCAGCCATCCTTTGCTTTATTGTGTCTCATTTCCTGTCATCTCTGCTAATCTTTTACTGACATGTCAGTATTCTGGCATCCAAACCTATAGAGTTAAGACTTTTCCTGCTACACCACTGCTTCTTTGGGTATGTGATATTATATCTTTATTGGTCTGTTATTTCATAACCGTGAAAATAAGTGGGCTACAAATCGTAGCTTGCTCCACATTCTGTATATATTGAATTGGCAGCTGAAAGATAAGAGTTGTGGGATGCTGAGATTCATGTGCCAACTTGGCCAGGTGATGGTGCCCAGTGGTTTGGTCAAACCAGTACTGGCAGATTGTTACTATGAGGATAATTTGTGGACTTAAATCATCAGTAAGTTGATTTCATTGATGGCTGACCACATCTACAATCAACTGAGGAGATTGCCTTCAATCGTGAGAGAAGCCTCTCAATAAGTTGAAATCCTGAAAGGAAGAAGTGATGATTTCAGCAGTCGGAAGAGAGAATTTCCATCTCTACTTCAGCCAGCTTCTCCTGGGGAGTTCATCAAAATCCTTCATCAGATTTCCCAGCTTGGGGCCTGGTCTATGGAATTCAGACTTGCCCATGTCCACAGTCAAGTAAATCAATTCCTACAATATATCTCAAATATTTATGTTATTTATACCTATACCTATACTATATCTATATCTATATCTTTTGTCAGTTCTGTTTCCCTGGGGAACCCTGATACAGGTGGAAAGAGATTTATACCTTTCTATCTTTACATTTCTACTTATGAAAAATAAATAAAACGAACAAAGTCAATATAGATGTCCAATATTCAAGTTGCACCAAGTATTCGTGAGGACAATTAGTTAATTTAGAGTCCCCAAAGTTGGAATGGTTGGGAATGGCCAAGCACTGAATTCTGCCTGCTAGCCTGTTCTTTAGACAACTCCTTGCCTGCAGACCACTTCCTGACCTACACTCCTGAAATCCATGTCTTCTCTTCTTGATATAGCTACTCCTTGGTTAGTCATTTAAAGTATTTTTTAAAACTTTTCATTTAGAATAATATCATCCTTATAAGAAAGTTGCAAAAATAGTACAGAGTTCCTGTATACTTTCCACCCAACCTCTCCAAATTTTAATATCCATAACGTTAGCACAGTTACAAAAACCAGGAAATTCACATTGATACTATACTATTAAGTAATCCAAAGACTTTGTTCAAGCTTCGCCCCTCCCTCTGATGTTCTATTTCGGGTCTAGAATCCAATCCAGGACTTCGCATCATATTTGGTTGTCATCTCTCCATAGTGTCTGATTTAATCAGGGCAGGTACTCGGGATTTTTTTGTCCTTCATAACCTTGACTCTTCTGAAGAGCATCGACGAATTGTTTTGTAGAATGTCTTTCAGTTTGGGTTTGTCTGATATTTCCTCATGACTAAATTCAAGTTATGCATTTCTGGCAAAAATACCAAAGGCATGATTTTATGCTCTTGTCAGTAAATTGTTACAGGAGGAATACAACACCCACGTCTTGTTACTGTGATGTCAACCTTGGTCATTTAGTTGAGATGTATATTCTCCACTACAGAGTTACTGTTTTCCCCTTTGTGATTAATAAGTATTTTATAAGGAGATACCTTGAGACTATGCAAATATCCTATTTCTCATCATACTTTTATCTACTAATTTTAACATCCATTGATGGTCCTTACCGGTATCAAGTATCACTGTGGTGAGCTCATCATTACCAACTGATGATCTATTGCCATCATTCCTTCTATATTTATTAATTGGAATTCTGCCATAAGGAAGTTCTGTCCCTTCCTTCTCATTAATTTATTTATTTATTCAATTTTTGTTTATATCAATCTGGACTCAGAGTTATTTATTTTATTCAGTGGGTTATCATTCATGTATCTTTTACTTTGCTGCTCAAATTGTTCCATGTTTATCTAGGGAAGCTGGCCTCTGTGTCCTTTTCACAGGCTCCATAACTTTTTCAAACGCTTCCATATTTTCTGAATCCACAAGATGTTCCAGGTTCCTCCTGGGCTGTTCTTTCCCAACATGAGCTGCTTCTCTAATAGCCTTGGTTCCTTTTATTGGAGAAGCAAACTTAGAAAGCAAGATCCAGGTATTAGGGTCCTCATTGCTGCTGGAGGTGGCACTGCTCCTGGGCTTCCTCAGGAAACAGAGCTGAGCTGTGAGTATCTATACATGCACACATACACACATCTGTGTCTCAGTCTCTACGTGTGTCTCAATGTGTATACGATACCAATGTCTCCAATTCCAATCTAATACCACAGTATTCATTCCTGCTTCCGACGTTCATCATTTATATCTCTTTTCTCTGTCAGTGAGAGGCTTAGTCTCATTATTCAAAATATATTTACTTATTTGCTTAATCCTAGAATATACACAAAGTAGTTTCAGAATTGCTAACCCATACTCCTTTTAAAAACAAATTACTAGCTAAAGTACAGTGTTTGTACAGAGCTGTTCTGCCTTTAGCCCTACAGCATACAATCAAAGTACTGTTTTACAGAATTGCTTAGGTTGGTCATCATTCCCCACCCCCTTTGGTGTGCTTTTGTTATATATTTCTGATACATTTAAGTTCATTTATTACTATTTGCATTCCGTCAATCTCATAACCCTTACCTCCCCATATACCTTGGTTGATTTTTCATTTGTTTATAGATACAGGAAGTCAGAAGCAATTTTTCAAAAGGGGGAACTATTCAGAGAATAACCCTTCTATCCCACTGTTAGGTAACCAATCTCAGTCTTCACATGACCCTCCCTCTTTTCTTTTTGCACAAGCAGACACATGCATGCACACATTCACACCCATTCTTCCTGACACTGAAGTTGTCATATTATAGGCACTCTTTACACTTACCTCTTCTCACTTAATAATGCATCCTGGAAAGTATGCCATATCAGTTCCATTTAGAGCATTTTGCTCAACATAATATTTTAGTGCACAAACCTGCCCACAAGGGCTATTATAATTGTAGACATTACAAACAGAGTTTCTGGGTCCTGCTTGTTTCAGCTTAGAAGTGTTTTTATAGACCTGTTTCCTTCTATTCAGTCATACAAGACCAGTTCTGCTGACCCAGATCTCTTCTGCCTAATTCTCTGACAAGTTGATAATCTCCACATGCCTACCTTTTGCCATCCCTGACTCACTCAGAATTCTTTCTCCAAGGAAATGAGTAGTGTTCTGATGTCAGTTCCTTTTCTGGTTCAAATAGATGTAGTTTTTCTTATTTTACAGCTAAATTCTTCAACAGAAGTTATTTTCTGCTAAATTCTTCACTATCCAGATACTTCTTTCCCTTTTTGTGGCTGTGATGGCTTTGTAATGTGGCAACTACATCCTGGAATTCCCCTTGTGATATGTTTCTCATTACTGTGTGCCACGAGAAAGGTTATTGCATGAGCTCTGGAGGGTGGAAATGAGGCAGCAGCCATTGTACAGCTCACACGTGTTATTTCTGACTCGTTGCTTACCTCATTGGTGCAAGGCAGCAGCTGGGCCTCTGAGTGCTTTCCCTG
Source organism: Tamandua tetradactyla (assembly GCF_023851605.1). NCBI lineage: Eukaryota > Metazoa > Chordata > Mammalia > Pilosa > Myrmecophagidae > Tamandua > Tamandua tetradactyla. Next base: position 6,057,938 of record NC_135346.1, on the reverse strand, counting down.
ATCCTCCTGCATCTTTCCAACTCCTGGACCCAAGTGTGTGTAGCTGTGTGATGAAGGTTCCCAGCTACGGCATTCCATCCAAATGTCACCAAGGTAAGAGGTGACAAGAGCTGACAAGGTTTCCCTTAGGATCTCATGAGCTGGAGCTCATGCTTGTGGGTTCCTGCTTGTTCTTATCCCCTTGCTTCTTCCTTCTTTCATCCCCCTTCCCTTCCCTACTACTTGGATCTCAAACTCCTGAATTAGACATGAAGGCAGCAGCCTTAGAGGAACTGATTAACCATCTCCCACAATTTCCTAAGATCAAATCACGAATGTGTTCAGATTCTCTGACTGATACAGACTTTTGGTACGTGGAAGTGGACAAAGTTATAACAAATATCTAAAACTGGAAGTTTCCTTGGAAATGAGTGGTGTGTGAAAGATGAAAGGATTTGGGGGAACATATTACCGAAAACAGAAATTGCCTTGAACAATCTATTAGTATCAATCTGGAGTCTGACGATGTTGCTGGTAAGGATTCAAAATGAAATGGGGAACATGTTATTGGAAACTGGGGTAAGGAAGATCCTTGCTATGCAGAAGCAGAAAACTTAGAAACACTATCACCTGCATTAACTTAGAAAGTAGAAAATGTGTCGAATGAACTGGGTGATCCAACTAAAGGAAATTTCCAAGCAAAGTATTGAAAGTACTGACTAGTTCCTTGCTGCTTATAGCAAATACAAGAGGAGAGAATAAATTAAGGGGAGGACTGTTACACAAAAAAGAGCTAGGGCCTGATCGTTCTGAAAATTCTAAGCCTTTTCAAATGGCAAACAATGCTAGAAAGTGGTTCCCAAGAAAAAATCAAATTCGGAGAATTGCCAATAAAATGATCAAATATTAAATTCAGGGAACTGCCATGAAACTATGCTCTAGAGAAGAAGTGGAGAATATGACTGTAAAATCCTTCATTAAGACTTCAAAGAGATCAAAGGTGGTGCCTCAAAGTACAGTGAGTCACACAAAAGTTCTTTTGAGATTAAAGGAGATCCACTGCCACCTTGGATTGAAAGGGACAGAGACAGCACAAAGTACAAAGAAGCAGTTGGGCCTTCAAAATTCTACTATCAGGAAGTAGGCTGAGAAAACTACTCATCTGAAAATATGTGATGCCTTTCATAGAAGAGGAAAGATGACAGTTTAGAAGCAGAGCCAAGAGTTCAGAAAGCAGAGCCTAGAGCCAAGGGCAATTATTCCTAGGCCTTGAAATCTAATCAAGGAACTAACAACATTTGCCCAGCTAGATTTCAGAATTACTGTGGATGAATTACTACTTTGTAGTGCCCATTTCCCCCTCTGACCAAGAACATTTAGTAGTTATCTTATGTCTGCCCCGCCATTACTTGTGGATGTGGCAAGGGGCAGGTAAGCTGGCCCTTTAGCTTCACAGGTTTATACACTGAGAGCTGAACCTAAGGAACTACATCTGAGGAGCCTCTTCCATACATGCACATGGTTTGGATGATGAGAGTCCAGGCTTTGAGCTGATTCTGTAATGGAATAAAACTATGAGGACCTTGGGAGGGGAGCAATGTGTTTGCACGTGGCAGGGGGTGTGAACCCTTGGAGGCAACAGGCAGGCTGCGACAAGCAGCCTCTAACCCAGCTCCCACAGTTCCCACCTCCTGGTGTTCACGCCCTTCTGTAATCATCTCCCCTGCACACTGTACTTATTGACTCGCTTCTAACAAAAAGAATGCAGCAGAAGCCACGGCATGCCCTTTCTGAGACGAGGTACAAAGACTTTGAGTTTTGTACCTTGAGTTTGCAATCTTCTTCATTCTCTCCTAGGGAAACCCCTCGCCGTGCCTTGAACAGCCCTATGGAGGGGACCACATGGCCAACCAACTGATGTCTCAGGACAGTGTAGTGAGGGTTGTGCTTGCTAGAGCTGTGTGAGTGAGCATGGAAGCGGATCCTCACCTAGCCAAGTCTTGAGATGATTTTGGCCCCAGGCAACACCTTGATTGCAGCCTTGTTAGAGACTCTGAGCCAGAGGCATCCATCAGAGCTGAACCCAAATTCCTGACCTACAGAACTTAGAGATAGGAAATGTATGTTGTTTTATGCTGCTATTATTGGGATAGTTTGTTGTTATTCACTATCTCTCTCTTTATTATAATATCTCCACTGTGCCTTTGTTTATGCTTGTAGTTTAGCTAATATTTTTCTTCACCTTCCAATTTTTAATCCAGCAATCTCTTGGATTGATCTAAATTTATATTTGTATGTATATGAATGAAGTAAAAAGTTAGCTTTTTATTGTAGAAAATTGCAAACATATAAAAATATAGCATGAATAGTATAATGAACTCCCATGTATCTATCACCTAGCTTCAGAATTTATCATCCCATGCTCAAGATTGTTTCATCTCTACCTCTACAGGTGCGCCTCTTCCAGATTGTTTTGAAGCAAGCCTAGACATCAGATCTTTCCTCTGTTAGATTTTCAGTATGTACCACTATTTAGAAAAGCATAATTTAGTTTAAGAGTTGACCACAGAAATCATATCAAAGGAGCTTCGTGTGTGATAGAGATAAGATCTTCAGGCCAGAGCCTAATGGCAGTCATTCTTGGTGATATTCCTTTATGTGAAGATATAGATAAACTGCTTTGTAGAAGAAATGAATAGAAATTTTGGAGTTATGGGTTAGCAAGACAGAGAGACAGAAGAACAGTTGAAAAGAAGAGAGAGGGGAACCTGGCAACATGGCAATAGGCTAACACCAAAGTTGAAGATATAACCAGTGAAAATCAACTGCAATGGGGATGCACAAATGCCTTTCAAGACCAAGCCTGAGTACCACTCAAGGTTAGATGGTATCAAACCTGCTTTATATTAGATATATCCTTCCTTCAGTCCCCTAACTCCTTCAGAGAAGGCTGCTACACGTAGTCTTCACACAAAGATACCTTGAGAGTAGAGAGGGTCAGCTGAGGGGAAGCTGAGAATTCAATAAAATAAGAAATGGACCTCAGCAGTGACCAGGAAAAATATAAGCGAGAGCCTTCTTTCTCCTTCCCCCAAACCAACCCAACAGAAATCAATGTAGCTATTAGAAAACATGTTAGGTTTCAACAATATGTGAAAGAGGCTCAGTGATTTGTCTGCTTAAATATTAAAGGAAAGGTGACCCTAGGAATTAAGGAGTGTGTGATTACTTCTGGAGGCTGACATCTTGGAACCACATCCACAAGCACAGACCCACTTATGGGTACAGTCCTGTTGATGAAATCAGAAACAGTATAACTACCAATGCCCTTCATCATGTCTGTAGGTTCATGATTGATATTGTAGAAGAAAAGCAGAAAGAATCAATTTCTCTCCCTCATTCTAGTATGTCAGGGAACTCGCAGGTATGACAGCATCCAAATATAATTGGCCCAGTTGAGTGTATGCGCAGATTACAGATTTGGTGATTCCTCTACCAATTGTTCATGAGGGGTTGAAAAGGATACAAAAGAGACAAGAGTATCATACTCACACTCACACTCAAACTCAAACAACTGTGAATTGCAGTAGTATTCACTTAAATTTGAAGTAATTTATTTTCCAGGGGCCAATCAAATCCAACCTACTGTGACTCTAAAAAGGAAAAAAACAAGCAAACAAGAATTTTGAACCCTTTCTTTCACACAACCAAGGTTGCAGAGAAGAGTGGGAATTTTATATAAGAATTCTTTATCCTGGCCTTAGAAACCTAGCTTTTATTTAATAGTATCCATGATTTACAACTCTTCCTTCAACACATAGAACTAGAAATTTTCATCTCAGTAAACTAACTCACTGTACTGGAAGAATATTTTATTTTTCTTGAATTTTATTGTCAAACGCAGAGGGATAATATTGCAGAGCAATTTCTTCTCTATTGCCCACAGCAATGATAAGCCAAAAAATGTGTACACGTAAGAATAAAGTATGATGTCAATCAAAAAATAATCAATTTTGTCACATAAAGGGTTCCTTTTTAATAAAACTATCTTCCTGGTGTAAGTATTGGCCTGTCCTTGATTTCTGAGAGGAGGATGTTTTCGGCTATAGTTCAAGGGGAACACATACTTCGTTTTTCTTTTATTTTATGGATTAGCCATTGCAGATTGAAACATTACAAATTATCATCTCCCAGCAATCTATCATATTTCTGAGTGTGCAAGACATATTTTAATACTGGCATAAAATAAGCATTATTTGTAAGTAAATCTATGCCTGCATATCTACATACTACACATTAATAAACAGCCACAAACACATGGGTATATATTTGCATGAATGTGTGTATACAAATTAAGAGATAGCAATACCGAAAGATATACAGACAGATAAAGATAGAGAGAGAAAGAGAGAGGAACAGAGACAGAGAGAGGTGGGGCAGGGAAGATGGAGCAGAAGTAGAGAATAGAAACTACCAAATCATGCTCATTCCCCTCTCTGAGCTTCCATTTATCTCCATCTGGCTGTTAGTGTGTGGTGCATCCATCCTCTCTCCTCTCTTCATCCATCTCCTTAACACGTTACCTAGATCCTTTGCACATCCTTCCCACACTCCACTGGCCCTTAGCATTCTCCTTTTCCCTGCATTTCTAGCATAAAACTTAATATACCACCTGACTTAATGATGAACTACACACTTTAATTGCTCTCTGAATGTTCCATGTGTCCTCAAGAGCATGTGCTTGTCTTACAATCATGCATTGTCACATCCTCTCTTGCTAATCCGTATCATGAATTCTAAATAAATGAACATTGGCATATTGAAATTGCAGAGTTTCCAGTTAGCATGTCCTGTGCCTCAGTTTACTCTCCACAAGAACAAGCATAATGATAGCATCTAACTCAAAGGGCATTAACTTGTGAGAAACGATAGAAGAATAACTGGTATGTAGAAGGCGTTGTCAACACTGACTGCTCTGCCATGGCTGAATGAGAATTATAGCTTAGATTTCTAAATTGGCAATGTATATAAAGAATTGTTGTTGAAAGCAAAGTCATTTTAGGCTTAGTTTCTGGAAGATAAATTATATATTTGACAAGTTATGAGGAGAATTAAGGATTAAATGATGAAAGGCTTATTCCAAGTACAAGGCAAGAATTATCAGGAGTAGTCTGTGCCAGAAGCCTAAAATGGAATGTTTTTCCCCAGTCTTTGACATTTTTTAGATCCCTGACCTAAGAGAGTTTCAATAACACTGATGTATAACCGAGAGTAGATTTCAGGATAATCCTAATAAAATAACCTGGTCATCTTGGGCTAATATGCCCCAAATCCTAAGAAAGCATTTTGTTGAGTTGGCAGAAGTGGGCTAAATATATATATATACACAGAGAGAGAGAGAGAGAGAAGAGAGAGAGAGAATTAAAATAAAAACTGGACGAAGAAGAATGACAAAGTAATTACACTAGTTCTAAATAACTGTGTGCAACTTAGAATGCTATTTCTTTTACACCCTCTCTGTCAAGTGTCAGTGAAATAAAACGAAATTTGTTTGCCCGGTAGAAGTGAGGTGAGTAATACTAAAGACAGACAGTGATGCGTAATATAAACACCATGGGTTTAGGAGTCAACGTGCATTGATAGGAGTCCTACTTTCTAATAAAATTCTTGCAGAAGCCAAAATGCTAAAGTTCTCTTAGTGACCAATTCATTCATTTATTAAATGCTTCGGAAACAAGCAAATCTGCTTTCTGAATTTGAATTCTGCCACTTTGTAAGTTCGTTTACCTCTTTGGGCTTCAATTTCCTCAGTGATAAAATTGGAACAATAGAACTTTCTGGAAGCCTCAAAGGCAAAGGATTTTAATTATCCCCGTCACTCTACGTTACACCTCCCAACTAGCCTGATTGCCATCTTACACAATTTTATGTCCAGTAAAATGCCTTCCACGTGGGAACTCTCCGTGCATGCTTGCCAAATAAATGCTTGACTACAGCACTTGAAGTAGCAATTTGGAGCCCAGACTCTTAAATCTAAACTATGAGAAAATGGATGCGTGAAAAAGTAAGAAAGAATAAGGCATGGTTCCATGCATTCTGATCTCCTTGAGCAAAAAGGCTGCATGTATATTTTAAGGTCTGTTATTGCATTTTTTAAAAAAAATTTCATCCTTCTTTAAGCCTTTCCTTTCATTAAAATAAGCAGAAGTGAATTAATGAACTATAGCAGAGACCAAACTATTAGGAATTTAAAGATTAAGTTCAAAGTCCATGTATCACCCTGCCAAAAAGTGCAGAAAACCTCCCTGTCTAAAAGATCCAGTCAAATTAAACTGAAAACACATTTGTTAATTCTTGTTGGTGGATGTTGAAATGTACGCTCATCCATCACTCTAATCTTTCTGTCCTTAAGTATGCTTATTAAGTAAATGTTGATTAGACTAAATTCTATTTCCAGCTGAGCAGTGGGGTAGTGGCTTTAAAAAAGCAGGAATTTCATGGGAGATGGGATTTTCTTAAAATGGACAAATCCATTAGTATATTTCTATTTTTTGAATATGTGGTTTACATAAGACTCAAAGGAGTTAGAAATTTAAACACAGCCGCAAATAAAAATCAGCTCTGAGGAAAATCCCCCCACACAAACAACAAAATCCTTACCCAGAAAGTCCACTAGAAATTCTTTAAATGGAAGGGAGGGGAAAGGAAGGAAGGAAGGAAGGATGGAAGGGAGGAAAGGAGGGAGGACGGGAGAACAGGAAGACCGGAGGGAAGACAATGCCAGGTCTTCTGCATTTTTGAGATTAAGCAGCAAAGCATGGAGGTCTGTCTCAGCCAGTGACTAGGGGACAGTGGCCTGTAGATATTGGAGTCCTTCCCTAACTCGATTCAATTCAATCGTATCCAACAAATAATTATTGAATATTTGTTATGTGTAAGGCAATGTGCAGACTAGGAAATATGAGGTTAAATAAAGGTGATTACAAATAATTCCTCTTCTCATATTAACAAGAGATCTCAGACAGCTGGAATCTGGTTCTTTACAAAACCGCTGATCTAGATACAACCCCGCTTGCCATTTGCAGACATTGCTGGAGGGCAACGAGTCTGAAACATCTGGATAACTCTTTCCATTCCCCATTCATTTGATTTAATTTAACTTCCTGGAACTTATGGTTCTTCATTTGGTTTAAATCCAAGCATTTGCTTTAAATCCATCTTAAAAACATATTCAGAAATGAAGCAATGGGATTTGAAGACATTTACATAATTCTATAATTTATTCACCTATATTATTGAATTATATGAATCGTTTTAAAATGATAGTCACTGAAATGCTAAGGGACGGGTGCACGGGTGGTCCAGTGGTAGAAGGCTCGCTTGCCATACGGGAGACCCGGGTTCAATCCCTGAACCATGCACTGACACCCCCTTCCCTCCTCCCCAAAAAGTAAAAACTAATGGAGCACAACTTGGTTTCTAGAAGGCGAATTGAAATACAAATCAAACTTAAGATGCATCTTGGCCAAAATTTGATCAAAGTGTTAGCTACTCGAAAAATAATTAAGTAGTAAATACTCAGACAGAAGCTAAGCCCTTTACATTGATGGTTGACTTTTTGCCTCCAGCTAGAATGCATGCTCCTTGAACAGCAGGGAACTCTGATTTTTGTTTTTTGTTTCCTTTCTCTGTAAACCTAATGATGACCTAGTACAAGGCATGATGTCTCTAAGACACTCAGGAATGCTGTATTAATGAGTGAATAAATTAATTAATGGGAGGTGTGACCGTACAGCATTTGTAAACTGTCACTGCTTCTTAAATTGAAACTGACTGAAAAAGTAAGCATAGGCAGTAATGTAGAGCAGCCCAAGAAAACAGGCAGGTGTTTCCCAGGATCAAAGAAGGAAGCTGCACTTTGAGAAGAGTTTCTGGAGAAGGAAGGCAGCTGACCATAGAATCTACTGCACTTAACTTTCCAGTGATATCTTAGAGGATGCATCCAGTGTAGCCATCTCCCCAGAGATATCTACCCCATGAAAACCTCATCACCCAAAGCTGCCACCAGTGGCCTGCTAACCCTAGAAATCTGTGCAACGTACTGAGATGAGCTCTCAGATTCCAGAGAGCCAATGGGATTTATTGCCAAGGTTTCTTTTACAAGAGTTAGAGGACACAGCCATCTCACATTTTGCCTACCTTGGAGAAATATTTAAGTAAACACACAATTTCATTCCAGGACTCATTGGCTGGGCATTCTTTGAAACTTCAGTTACAGATCTCTCAAAGGAACGGCGTGACCTCCATCAAAGCTCAGGCTTGGAATTCTCTGAGGAGGGTAGTCACAAGATTAATGTTCTCCTTATTTAAAACTAATCTAAACCTAAAAATAGCTGCAACAGCCTCTACTTCTCTTAGAGGGGATGTAAGCCAGGAAAGTGGCAGAAATTATACTGTTAGAGAACATCCACAATAAATTCTTCAATGAATATGGCACTCAGGGACTTTAACATTTGTCATATATGCGATGTATTTTCTTTTATCAATAAAACATGATTAATTTAATTCTTTTCAGAATACCTACAGAAATTCATTATTTTCAAATATTGGTATTTAATATTTTTGCAGGTTTTAACTACTCAAAAGATTGTTCATTTATTTGCTGAACAGTTCCATTTGTTCCCTCTAGATTATGGACAATATTAAGGAATTCAATTGCCTTTTCCAAAGTCAAAGCAATGATGAGAAACCTGAGAGTATATTCTTTGCTGCAAATATTTTGAAAGTTGGCTCATTTAAAGAGGAAAATAAAACTGTATGATGAAAGAGCATTTCTGGTAATGAAGAAGAGAAACCTTGTCTCTCACTGCCTAGAGGTCTGTACTAGCTCCAAAGAAAGTGTTCATTTTAAGCACAGAGCACAAGTGAATCTTTACTTTAACTGGATATTTTCCTCATTATACCCTGAACTAGGGAAAGCAAATGAAATAATCACAAAAGCATGATTTTATAAAAGTTGCCCTTATTAGTCTAACTTTTGTTGGCAGAGTTTTGTTGTTAGAGCATATTTAAATATTTTAGTATGTCCGTGATGATGCATGAAAAAGATCCCCCTCTTCCATTGTGTGATTTCTTGAGTCAATGTTTATGGGGAACTTGCTAATAATAGAGCACTATTCTCACCTTCTCATTTAGTTCTTGCAACAGGCCTGCAGGGGAAATGCTATTAATATCATGCCCATTTTGCAGATGAGGAAATGAGACATAAAAGAGTTAATTTTCCCAAGCTCACAAGATTAATGGCAATTGGAGACTGAACGCAAACAAAAGAGCTGAGTATTTATACAAAACAGGGAACAAACAAAAAAACCCTTAGTATATTAAATTCAATGTGTTGCAATTTTGTTAAAGGCTACTTTTTAGTTCATGGAACCTCTTTTTTGTAGGGTTTTCTTAAAATCAATTACAGCAAGGACAAAAACTTCAGCAGAATACCTATACAATTCATTTCTAGTTCAAGATTTTAACTTATTTCTGTAGTTTTCTCTATTAATGTGAGTCCTACTGCTATTTTGTAGATGGGGAAGCATCGTGGCAAACTGAATTCCAATTTCCACTTTGCCTCACACTGGCAGCATGAACGTGGGCGTAGTACCTAAATTCTTGGAGCCTCAATTTCTTGCTGCATAAATCTTCCCTTGTACTGTTGATGAGATTTAAATGCAATAAGTAAGATAAGCATCTTTCATTTTGATGTTCAATAAATGGCTTCCAAATTTCTAGCTATAAACTTGTTTTAGGAATCAAAAGGAATTTGGAGACGAGCTACTCCAAACTTCTCATTGTACAAATGAAGAAAGTGAGGCCTAGAGAAATGAAATGACTTACAAAGTTTCTCAGCTAGATCATTGTACCAGTAATGACCCCAGCATGGTGGCGTGCTAGGTATGTGCTCTTTCGTGATTCCTGCCACCAGGAGAACTTTTCCTTAGGCAGATACTGCATTATTATTTTCATATCTAGGCAGCGTAGCAGTATTGGGCAGAAAGTCAGGGGTTTAGACAAAAGTTTTTTGCTGCCTGTTGGTTGTAAGCTCTATCTTATGTTGGTAGATCCCTTGTTGTCTTTGTGATGAATCCCACCTGCCAGCGTGGCTCAATAATATTTCAGCTCAGTTCTGAAAGCTACACAAATATCACTCCAGTAGTTTTCCTGTCTTTTGCAGCTTTATTGCTTTACTTAAATAAATCTTCCCCTCAGTGAGCGTCTCCATGCAGCATCACCATGGAGCTTCCCATGGGAAGCAGTTGCTTACAATTACTGCTGCAATTGACTCCTTCAATGAACTGAGAGCCCTGCGGCATGGCACAGAATCCTCCCGTTGGGTCTGGTGTTTTCAAAGTTTTTTTAGTTCCTTCGATAGATGGTTTGCTGAGCCAACTTACAGATGGCATGGAGATGGGGCATGGGACACAATAAATATGATAATGGGAGAATCAGGTTTTAAAAAGATTGGAATTATGGACAAAATGGCTTACAGTGAAATAAAAAAGGCAATTTTAAAGTCCTGGACTTGGGCTCAAAAAATAACCATGCAAAAACTGCTATTGCATGCTGTGAGCTATGTTCAAAAGGAAACCACTACAACAGCAACAGCAGAGGTAAATAATGGGGGAGAGGCACAAGAGTTAAGAAGAGGTTTAAATTACTCTTTGGCGAGGGCGTGTTTATTAGTTTTCTTTCCCTTAGGAACAATGAAATTATCTAACGTTGAGAATGTTGATGGATTGTGGAATTTGGACCTTATACATGATGCCTGATGAATGCAGGTGGCTGAAGGATGCACTGACTGAGAAGTTATTGGTGAATGATGGTGTATACTTATAAATGAAGGTTGTGCTGCTAGGAATGGAACAATTTCGTGAGGCATGCAACGATGTGAATGAACATGTGGGACATTTGGTGAGACAAAATAAGCCAGAAATAAAAGAACAAGAATGGTATGGTCACCTTTGGACAATGCTTATAAGAAAACAGGGGCCTAGATTGTAAGCTTTTAGAGCAGATACATTAAGTCCAGAGTGGTGATTATTATTTCTGGATTTTGAGAGGTTGTTTTATATATATAACCTGATATTTAGAGAAAAGAATGGAGCTGAACAGTTGGGGTTAAAGTAATTCAGAACATAGGGGCAAGGAAGACAGTGTCTATATTTTAGTACCACCCATACTTTTTGGGACCATTGGAAGAAAGGTTTATTTGGTCTTGAATTGAAAATTTCTGAAGTGCATAATCTAATTCAACCTATCTGTATAGCTCATTTGAACAGCTGAAACACAGGAAGCACAGAATAAGAAAGAGGTCCTTTAATCCTGTATAGATTATTGTAGCACCTGGATGCATCCTAGAATATTTTAAGCAGATATCAAAAAATATTGGCAAAGTCCCCTGAGGGATGGGAGAAAGAATATGGAACTATTAAACTTAACCATCAGGGAATCCCCTGATACTGTGTCAAACTTTAGGGGCACCCAAATCAATAGCCCGTGTCCACGATCATAAGGCTTACTCTTGTGAAGTTTACGTAAGTAACAGAGAAGCTTAGACTACCTATAGGCATGCCTAAGAGTTACTTCTGGAGGACCTCTTTTGTTGCTCAGATGTGGCCTCAGTCTCTCTGAGCCCAACTCTGCAAGTGAAATCATTGCCCTCCCCTCTATGTGGGACATGACATCCAGGGGTGAAAGTCTCCCTGGCTATGTGGGAGAGAACTCCCAGTGATAAATCCAGACCTAGCACCATGGAATCAACTATTCCATCCTGACCAAAAAGAGGAAAAGTAGTGCAACTAATAAAATATCAGTAGCAGAGAGAGTTCAAATAGAGTCAAGAGGCTACTCTGGAGGTTTCTCTTATGCAAGCTTCAGGTAGATCTTGCTACCTATCATAACCTGCCAACCCCCAACCAAGACCATTCCAGCCAATCTTAAAGAATACCTAGGGCAATATATAAGATTCCACAAGGGTCCCATGCACTAGGGTAACTTTGCAGAAACCTACAACTTCCAGATGGGTCCCTGGTTAGATAAGTCCTGAAACCTAGCCCAGTCTCTCCAGAACATTAGATAGTTGCATCTCCCTACCCCATATTAGTGACAGGCCCTTCCAATATGGAAAAGTTTAGAATTGCCATAGCCCAAACACCCCTAAAGAGAGGGATGGAAAGAACAAAGGTGATGGTGGAGTTATAAAGAAAAGATGGGATTTAACAAATGAATATGAATGCTGAATCATTAAATTGATATCTGTTTTAGTCTCCAGTCTTTTAGAACAGCTAGAAGTAAAAACCCCAAATTGTGGAATGGTAACCCATGTCAAACTCTGAAATATGTTCTACAGCTAATTGTGGTGCTATGCTTTGAAATTTATAGCTTTTTTTGTATATATGTTATTTTTCACCAAAAAAGAAGGAAAAAAGTCAATTGTGATGATAAAAAAGTATTTAATCCCTCTACCTTCTATATTCTAAAGCAGCTAGGAGGAAAACCATGAGAGGATCATATGGTAGCCCATGACAAACTCTGGGATCTGTCCAGTAACTACTTGCTGAAGATTGCTTTGAAAACTATTGCCTTTTTATTTCTTTGTTTTACATATATGTTATACTATACAATAAGAAAAGTTAAAAATAACTATGCAGGAATAGGATGGGAGTATTTGGCATAACATTAGCATAGAATTTCTACCTTGGCATAGGTAAAAGTGCCCAAGGGTTTAGGCTGACTGTGAATGTAGTGTGAGTCAACAGTAATATGGCTGCTAAAAAGAGATTATTTTATGCCTTTCTTAAATCATGTGACTGTTCAGAATAAAATAAATAATAATTTGGTTCCACTCATTTTAGTTTGACCACACATGGACCATTGATCTTCTTCTGGGCAGGGACATAGTTAAACTGATAAGCGTGCAGAATTTTTCATAAGAATAACAGATGATTCAAGGCCTATCACAGTATGAAGGATGGCTGAAATTAGCCTGCCACAATATCATGGATGCTGACAGAAGACACAAGACTCCTGGGTAAGAGACAAAGAAGAGTTTATTACTCACAGCAACCACAGTGGCCAGAATATCCACATTTTCTTGTGCCAGTTCCTGGAGCTCCATTTCCCACAGAGCAATGCAGAAAGGGTGAGATGATACCTCTTCACAGTGTAGGTGGCATCATAGGAGAGAAAACCGAAGCTTAGGAAACCCTAATCTTTTATAATGGGGCTTAAGCAAACTTGCCCAACGTTTTACCTAGGGGGACGCTATTGCTATTTTGAAATGCTGTTTGCAGTACAAACATCTTTAAGAAGAATAAAATGCCGTCTATCCTCTGATGAAAAGGCCTATGGAGAATGTCTTTCAGCAATAACTGTCTTCACATTATGTAGGATTGTCATGCTGAAAAGTATTAAAAATTGTTGTGACTCCAAAAGAAATACGAGGTCCAATTGGTAAAGATTACAGAAAGAAAAATTTCTGGAGGATAAGAAAATATTTTATAAGAATCAGAATATGTTCAAAATAAGATAGACTTCTTAGACAGTGAGGCACGCTCCAGCAGCAGCAGACAACCATTTGTTGTAACTACTGAGGAAAATGTTGATATATCACAGAAGCACTGAATTTAATGGTACATTAAATTTCTTCCAGCACTCCTTAAATCAGAAAGATATCAAGAAAGAAAGAAGTGAAGTAATTAGGAAAAAAAGCCAGACAGAAAAGGATAAGGAACACTTTTATACTCTCTGAGGCTCTACCCATGTCCCCAGGGGATCCAGACATCTTTCTGATAAACCAAAGATAAAGGCAGTATCCACAGCTTTTATGAACTTTATGTTGTAATCTCCCCATAGTGCCTCTTCAATCAAAAAAATAGCTCAAAGGTCTGTGTGGAAATACAGACGCTTTGAACTTTTATCTTAGATTGATTATGTTGTGTTTTGAGAATATCAAATCTTTGCTAAGGAATCCTCTATAATCTAATTGGAAATACTTCTGGTTACACAGACTCTTAAAATGAAGCTTGGGAATACCCTCAAAAGGAAATACTCTCTCCATAGGCTTTTTTTTTTTTTTTTTAAGAAACAAAACATGTTTGGCTCCCCCACAAAGAGATTACTTAAGAATAATTCTCATGCCAAATAGAAAAAGGGCATTTTCACTCATGGATTAATTGACTGGTTATTCTGTTTAAATTCATCTTCATATTACATTGGTATGATGATGAAACTACAACTAATGGGTGGAGAAATGACTCTGGAATGTCACTTGACCTCTTTGTATCTCATTTCTTCATATGTGGAATGATGAGAGGTTGAAATAGAGAATGGCCAACTTTTGTTCTAGCTCTTCAAACTCCCAGGAATCAAGGAACAGCCATAAACATGAAGCTCTAGAGCTGGGAAGAGGACCTGGAAGAGAACAGTGGTGGAAATCCCTTTCAAAAGACTGTTTAAAGAGAATTGTCCTTCATCTAAAACAAAGAAGCATGAAAACATCAGTTAGGATTTTGGGAAAGGCTGTGGGATAGAGGGATGTGAGAATCTTGTGGTGCTTTGGGACAAGACATGAGTGTAGTTCACATCTGAAAACTTGAAACAAAATTGCCGCTCAACACTAAATCCAGCAGGGATTTATTGTTTAAACAGATGATCTTGGAAAGACCTCCAGACTGCCTGCTACCCTCCAGCCTGTGCAAGCCTCAGAACGGTGAAGCATGGCTTCTACAGAGGTAGACATCTGGATGGAAGTCTTTCATTCTTTTGAGAAACAGGGGGTATAGTAAGACCTTAGAAGGTCATTTCTCATCTCAAAAACAAGCAAATAATCTCTTCTGGCATGGGCAGTGTATCATTCAGAGTTCTCCAGAGAAATAGAATATTATATATTGAAATTATATTAATAATCTTGAATACCCAAAACATTACAAACATGTTGACTGCAATTAGAATATAAACTAATTGAGAAATACATGTTTTTGTAAAAGTGATAATCAGACATTTATGCAAGAGTATGACGTGGACTGGCTTGATGCCAGCAAGAAGGGTTCTTCCTATAAAACTTAATGCAGATGCCGCTTGGTAAGCATTTGTTAAGAAACAAGACAGCATCAGGTTGCTCTGCCTTCTGGTTCCACTGCCCGCACTATGCCGTGAGGTTTGCTGCCCATCTTGCTGACACATTGCAACCTCTTGCCATGGACTTTGGAACCTCCACTGGATACCATGTCGGACCTGGCTTCCAAGACCCCTCTTAAAGGCATGCCTGCTTACTCTTGGTTCTCAGGCCAATGGACTTTTGAGATCTGATATCCCCACCTTTAATGTGTTGCATGCCCTTGACCTGGCTATTGGGCATTGATTTTGCCCAATCAATGGGCAAAATCCAGAAAAGTTTGTGATTAATCCAGCAAATAGATTGCACTGAGCATTCAAACTATCATTGTGTTGGATCTGCTTTCAAACGCCAAATTTACTTTAGATTTCTGCGGTGGTTTGAAGGTATTTGTGCTGCAGTAAAAACATGTTCTTAAATTTAATCCATTCCTGTGTGTGTGAAACCATCTAGACCTTTAGATGAGGCTACTTCAGTTCAGGTGTGGCCCAGCCCAATCAGGATGGGTCTTGCCCTATTATTGGAGAATGAAATTCAACACAGAGAGAGGGAAAATCCATAGGAAGCGAGACGCTGGATATCGACAGAATCCGGAAGAGACAGGAGATACCAGACTCTTCACCGAGTGCCTCGGCATGTGACAGAGGAACCAAGGATTGCCAGCTGCCAGCCCTAGAATGCTGGTCTCCAGGAAGAATGCATCACCTTGATGTTGTCTTGATTTGGACTTTCTTTTAGTGTCAAAACCATAAGCCAATAAATTCCCATTGTTTAAGCCACCCCATTTCATGGTAATTGCTTGAGCAGCCCAGGAAACCAAAACAATTTCAATCTGCTTTCAGTTTGTTACAGTGATTACATTTAACACAACACAGAGCCAACAGGATACAAATGTACATCTGCATACACACATAAAGAGATCTATTTTAAGGAGCTGTTTCCTAGAATTACAGCAACTGGCAAGTCCGAATATTGGTAAAGATGGCCAGCAGAATAGAAACTTGAGGCAAGGGTTGATGTCGTCCTGAGGCAGAATTTCTTCTTTGGGAAAGTTCAGTTTTTTGTTCTCATGGCCCTCAACTGATTGGAGAGGCCCACATTATAGAGGTTAACCTCCTTCACTTAAAGTCACCTCACTGTAGGTGCTAATTCCATCTTCAACGCACCTCAACAACATCTATACTCGGCACCACAGCCTAGCCAAGTTCCCCAGTTGTTCATAACATTGACCCTCGCAGCCAGTTTGAGCCTGGGTAGTGTATGTGCATAAGGTGATGTGTGCACTTTTTCTGGATCATAGCTCAACTCTTCAACTTTGTGATTAATCAATCAATGAGACACCTCTCTTACATGAATTTTCTGAGAAGATACACATCTGATAAATCACATCATGGGTTCAAGGCATTGGAGCTTAAAATATTTACTGAAAATAATTATGCTCTAATATGTTTCACATGTCAATTCTGAAAGTTGGTATCTTGAAACTACAAGGTGTTTTTAATGATCTATGGTGGACAAGTAAAACTTCTCATCATGAAAAATGTAGTAATTTACAATATAAAAATGTCTTACTGTTTCAATAAAGCACCATGTAATGAATCCAATGAAAAACAAACTTGGATACATAGTTTTTCCCTGCATCATAAATATCTGGTCTATTTTAACTGCTGCCTACAAAAACTCTTGCTTATTTTGTTTCAGCTTTAACCCTTAAAAATAGCCACAGAATTATCTGGTTTGGAATGTTCATTAATTTAACAGCAGGAGTCAAATTAATCTCCTTAAAACTCCATGAAAGCTTTCTTTACTCTGTGTTTAGGATATTTAAAAAGTCTGTTCAAGGGAGCAATGCTGATCTAGAACTCAGGTCTCTTGGGGGCACAGCCCATGGGTCGTGGCTCTTACCTGAGACTGAGAAGGAAGTAACCCCATTATTCTGAATCAGAAAGCAACTCTAAAAATCGACAGTAACCTGGGGAAAGCCCTTTGCTTTCATCCTGAGATGCAACTGTACATGTAGAGACCAGCTGCACTCTTTATGAACACATTGTAAGGCAGGCAAAATGCCGCACCATTAGCTCCTAAAGCCAGAAAAGACGGAGCTTATGTGACCTTTCCAGAACATGCTGTCCACTCCAAGGACATCAGTAACTAAAACAGTGAGCTAGCACTTCCCATGGGGGAATTGAATTACGCTGACTAGCCCGAAGGCTTCATCACTTACTCTGGTCGTGCTGCTCTGGGGTAAGACCACTAAGGGGGTTGAGCAAGGAGTGGTAATCTAAGAAGGAAAAACAAAAATAGAGTGGGGAGCAAAGGGGAGAAGGAAAGAAGAGCAGGATTTGGATGTCCCTGCGGCACTTACCCCCAGTGCCTGTGCTCAGAGGCCTCTCAGAGGGCAGGTTGCTATTTCAGTCTGTTCCCATTATAGCAGTAGATCCTAGCTTACCCTGAGGAAGGGTGCAGAAACTGAATTGACATACCCTTCTTCATGTCGTCTTCTTTCTGACAGGTCTGCATGATTTCCATAGTTCATCTTTCTGTTTAGGCCCCTCCGAAGTCCAAGTCAGCCTTGACCTTACCTACATATCCACTCCATCAGCTGCTCGCCTCGCTGTGAACCCTGCATTTCCTTTTCCTTACTCTGCCATCTTCCGCCCTCCCTTTCTTTCCACCTACCTAACAAACTTCTATTCTCAGAGATCATCATGTAACTTATTTCACAGTTATAACTTACATCTCATAAAGCGTTATCCCAAGCTCTTAAACACCACACCTGAGCCATCGTCTCCTGGGACTTGCCCTGACTCTCCTGGCCCTCATCCATCCCGCCTGTCCTTTATCTCCTGGAGCATTTCTTCACTACCCTATCAAATTAACCTCTAGGGGTGCAAAGCTGCAGTAATCCACATTTCCAACAGGCTCCCCAGTGGAAAATCGGGGGTTAGGGTGACCCAAAGAGGCAGAACTTTGACTTCTGCTGTTGACCTTACATTCTTCCATATTGCTTGATACATTTTTTTTCCACGATAACGTGCAACTTTTATAATGAGTATTAGTTAATACATTTATAAAAACTTCCCAGGCGATTCTGATGGCATTGGAACCTAGGTCCATGCCACTCATTTGAACAATGAGTCAGAAGTGCCTTCGTTCAATTCTTATCTCTGCAACAAGCTAGAGAGGGACTCAAGAACAAGAACTGACTCTGTGCTTTTCCTAGCTCTGAGAGCTAAATGGAATGCCAGGCTCAAAGTACATGCACAATAAATACTTGAGAGGATTTAAATAGATGCTGAAGAAAGTAGGAAAAAACTTCATAAGGACACATTTGGCATGGCACTATGAAGGAAAAGGAAAACCTTATGCTTAGTGGATTAAATAAGTATTTATTAATAAGACAGAAAAAAAAAACTTAGGTGACTTACTGGACCACAAGATGACAAATCAGCAGTAGAATTTTACTTTAAATTGAGAAGCAAAAGGTCTTTGAAGCCATCAATATACTTGTAACATGTAGAAATCACTAGGCAGTTCTCAGTCTTTTTAATCTGAATTGTTGTTGGAGTAGTGCACTCAGTTATAAATTCTAAAGAAGACATTTGAATAGTTTGGGAGAATATAAGAAAATAATCAAGACTCTTATACTTTGCTGGTGGGAATGTAAAATGGTGCAGCTGCTAGGAAGCATTCTGACAATTCCTCAAAAACTTAAACATAGGGTAATAATTTATGACCCAGCAATTCTACTCCTAGATGTATACTCAGAACTGACCACAAACATCTACACAAAAACCTATACATGCAAGTTCATAGATGCATTACTCATAACAGCCAAAGGATAAACAAAATGTGGTATACCCAAGCAATGGGATATTATTTGGCCATAGAAAGGAATGACACATGCTGCAACATGGATGAGCCTTGAAAACACTATGCTTCATGAAAGAAGCTAGACCAAAGGCCACATATTATACGAAATGTCCAGTCTAGGCAATCCACAGAGAAGGAAAGGAGGTTAGGAGTTTCTAGGGGTTCGTGGGGTGGGTAGATCAGGAAGTGATTGCTAATGGGTACACTTGGGGTTTCTTTGGGGCAATATAAATATTCTGGAGTTAGTGATGATGGTGGCATAACTCTTTGAATATGCTAATACCCTCTGAATTCTCTGGATAAGTTGTATACTTATGAAGTTTATAGAAGGTGCATTATATCTCAAAGCTGTTATTAAAAAAAAAGAATCAAAGGGAGATAGGGAAGGAGGGAAGACTGGACAGCAAGAACCCCCAAAGAAATAATAGGCAAGAAAGCAGTGTTAATAGGGGCTGCCTTTTAGGAACGGATGGCTCTTTTTTCTTAAAAAAAAAAAAAAAAAAAAAGACTTTAGCTGAGGAGAAAATTGAAAGTTGAAGGATATGGGTTATGTACACAGTGTAAGTGATTTAGTTTAGATATGAGAGATTTTCCTACCAACACAAAAGTTGGAATAAGAGGTTTCTTTCCAATCTCCCTTTTTGTTGAACTTAAATATTGCTTAGACTAGATTTTATCTGTGCAGGACCATTTGTGGGGCTCTTTTTGAAATGGGAGAAGGGTCAGTCAGCTGGCCATTTGTGATCTTTGCTCTTTATTTCTCTCCCTTGAAAACTGTTAAGCCTCAGCATTCAGTAGAATGCACCCCTCCTCTTTCATCCTGGTGAAATAAGGAAGGAGACACTTCCGTTTCCTGAAAAGTTTTATTTTGTTTCTATATACAGTCATAAACACATGTTCCTCTCAAGACAGTAAAAGTCTCTTCCTCTAACAATTAACTTTTCATTAAAAAAAAAAAAGCTTGACACTGCACTTAAACCTAGCATTTCAATCCTTTTTTGGGAAGTATATGTGATGAAAGTAAATTCAAGTTATGTATAGTGACTTCGACACACATTATTAATATGAATATGTAGAATGTACTTGGCATGGTAAATAGATTTTGAAACTCCTTAGGCCTTCAACCTTAGCGAGAAAAGAATTCCTACCATTTTTACGCACATTTGCCAGGGGCAGAGCCCCCTGTTCTGGGCCACTGCACTGCCCCTCGTGGCCGCTGGCCTCAGGACGGGACAGAGGCCTGCTTTGGGTCCACTCTGCACGGGCTTCCTCACTCTCTGCCCTGGACCCAGATGCCCAGGAAGATGAAGCAAACACAGAGAACAGGCAGACCAATGGGGCTCTTCTTGGCTGTCAGTTGACTCGGACTGGACTTTTTCTAGTCCTCTAGTCTGTCACGTTGACTAGTGCTTTTTGTTTTTTTGTTTTTTTTATGCTAAGTTCTCTATCCGTTTCGATGTTCTTGGTTTCTGTTCACACACATTCAATTCATTATTGAGTAAAAGCAGACATTTTAAGACTTCCTTTCTTTGGTTAGTCATATAAACCTCCATTTCCAAAACCCTCAGATGTCTTTAGCCCAACTGAATGTTGATTGGTCTTAGGACCAGATATCGCTAGAACTTGATTTGTTGGGAGCGTCAACCAAGGACTCCTGGCCGGGACACGCACGCCGCCTGCCCAGCAGGAGACGCTGCGCCCTCGCGCTATGCGAGAGCGTGGTCAAACTGGCCCTTCTCCAGGCCTTCCAGCCCGTCGGCCCAGGTCGAGGTCGGCATGCTCCGATACGGGTCCAGGAGAATCCGGAAGCACCTGACAATGAGGATTCCCAAGAAAATAAACAACAAAATCACAAAAACAAATGTGGTTTTCTGCTCCAGAGACATGCTAGAATCTGAGGACATGTTCCCAGGGGGCACGAGGGGTGAAGGGATGGGTTGTCCTCCTTCCATCGTCCAAGGAAGCCAGAGCACAGGGTCTCCCGATACCCTTTTGGTCCATCATCAGTCTGCTGAGATCATGGTGGCTGCACCTTAGAGAGGCTGAGTCATCTGCAGAGAGAAGCGAAGGGACTAAAATTCAAACAGCAACCTTGATTCCTAAACCTACAATCATTTTATTTTTTCCAGAGAGAGAGAAAAAATCTATAAACCTGCTTTCCTCTCTGCAGAGATGCTTAACTCTGTATAATCCTGAGGCAGAATATTTTAATACTACATGAAGTTGCCACGCTGTCCTGGGGCTAGAAGGATGGCCAGGGAACACAACATCAGACAGAAGATGAGAAATGTGCACAATGAAGTTGACGCCAGGGCGTGCTGCCAACTCAATATCCACCATTCAGTCCCCCAACCACTCCCCTCCCCACTGAGCCTCTCCTAGTTTCTTTCCAGCAAACACTCTCACGTCATTCCTGTAATAGCTATGTGAGTACCAGCTGTGTGGCAGGGCTGAAATGGGTTAGGCACTGTACTGCAAGCTCCGTGAAGGCAGGGACCTCTGCAGCCCCAGCACAAGGAACCTGAAGCTGGAAAAGGTGCCTAACAAGCACTCTCAGGGAGCACCTGATTCTGAACTTGGGCCTTCACTCTACTGCTAAATAAATGTGAGACCCTGAAGAGGTCCCTAAGCTGTCAAAGTGGAGGTAGAAATGCCTGCATATCTTGTGGTGTTATGATAATGACGATTGCCTATGAACATCCTTTGAAAAATATTCAAAGAAGGAAAACAAAACAAAAAGTGTTCCTTCACTCGCATCACGACTGAGGGAGCTATCATGCTCTTCCTTGACTTTATCCTGTCTGGGTCGTGGGATAGGGGGTGTCTCAGACTCCCAAACCATGAAGCTACTGCTGCTTTTTCTTTCATCTCCAGAAAACAAACACCAGGGTCAACAACTGACCTTGAGAAGCCCCCAAAGTACTGAGCTATGGGAAAGGAATCCATTGGCTGCATTTTTTTTAAAAGGCCAGTTTTCCTTACAGTGGCTTCCAACTCTTTAAGCCCATTTGGTAGAGAGGTGGAGAAGTGCAAGTTATGACTGTTCCATCTTTACTTGTGGAATAATTGAAGTACTTGGACATTCTTGTCTGTCTTCAAAGGAAAACTGAAATATATACAAAGTCTAATAAAAGCTTCAAGTACTAAACAAATCTATTTAGATCAAAATTCGTAAAGAAAGTTATCTATATTAGACATCACTACATAGAAAATCATTGTGCGTTTATTGTGAATCACTCCATGAGAAAAATTCTATAGCAGAGTAGTCAGTATGGACATTATTAACATGGATCCAAAAGAAATTATGCTCAATAGAAATAAGCAGCCAAATAAAAATAGAAATGATCGATAACTTCAATATAATACTTCTTTAGTTAACTTACAGTCATTGCCTTCAAGTATAGCTTTCGTAATCATAACAACAGTTTGCATGTATGTTGACTTTCAAGGTTTATAAAAACACAAGTTAGGAAACAGATTTAAAGGGAGTCACAACCATTATCTTGGAGGAAAGAGGTATCAATTTGGGAAGAAGTGATCCTTTTTTGCAACTCTAAGGCTAAAGCTTGTTTTTAAAGGCTGGAATGTCACAATCGATTCATTTGTGATTTATGGGTACTTTGAAGTAAGACTGGAATAAAATTTGACTGTTCTTATTTTTTTTTAAATAAGCTTCTTAAGAATATGGAGAATGTTAATGAGTTGGATTTGGTTTGGTGTGCTTGTTTTTAAGTACCTTCTCAGCCTCAGGTGTTGATTCCTGCTGGGTTCACTGGGCTGGGGCGGGTGGTGGCAGGAAAGGGTGGCCAGGTCTTCAGACCATGGCCATTTGTACCCAGCAAAAATACCCAAACTGGACTGGAATGTCCTTAAATCATACCAGCTATGGGATACTTTAGGGGTTGGGTCAAAGGAAAACCATTTGCTGATGAAGGGACAGATGCCCGTGTGATTCCTGACATGTCCTCAGTGTATTTTCATGTCTTCCTGAGGATTCCCTCACTTTGTCCCTGCTGGCTTCCTGTCATTCTAGAATCCCATTCTACGTCTCTCTCCTTCCGGTCCAAACAAGGCCGGAGTTCGTTTATCTTTGTTTCTTCTCAACACAGTTGAGTCAGGGAGGCATTTTTGGAAAGTTCTTTATGAAAGCACTACAGAGTCCAAAAAATAAATAAATAAATAAGAAGAGCAAAAATTATTAATCGTTTAAGTCTACTACGATAAGGACTTCTGGATCTGAGCAGTCCAATACGAGCAGCGAAGAACTGGACACCGAACCACTGGAACCTGAGATAGCGACCCCCGGCCACGCGGCTGACCAGCACAGCAGTCTCTTGTTTAGTCTGTACCCTCCCATCTCTCGTCTCCACTAGATGAGAGACATCGTGACACCCAGGACCAAGCATCCCTGTACGGGAACGCCACGTCCTTTTCGGCCGGCTCAGGGCCCCGCACAGCCAGGCTTCTCCCACGTCCCTGAGGTTTCCCGCTGGGGCCTGCCGTGCTGGGCAGCTGTCCCCTGAGGCCTCAGCAAACAACCCGCTCATCCTGATTCAGGATCTCTCCCTATAATTCAGTCTGGGGCCCAGCTTCTCCACAGGGAAGCCAGCTATGAGAATGATTTAAAATCCATTTTAATTTGGTTTTTCACCACTCCAAGCTGATTAATAGATGAGACCCACGGATGTGGCTAGCCCTCTCTGAGCCTGATCACGTTGTTTGAGAAGACTGTTAAAGGATCAAAATACCTTCTCCAAGAGCACGACCAACGCCTTCCAGAAATACTGAAGAGACAAACAAAAAAACAGAGATAAAAGCATTTTGAAAACTCTGCCGTGCCTTATGAATTGTACACTTCTCCCCTCCCAGCACAACTGCGGTGCCCAGGTTCCCAGAGAAATAACTTCTTTTGATCAAATTAGCAAAGGCTCCTATTAAATTGCAATGTTCTACCAAGGCAAGTGATGTATTAGCATACTAGCGGGGATTTATCCCTGAGAACTGTTCTCTCCAGGAAAAAATGTGGGGGTTGAAAGCAGATCTCACTGGAAGTGAGGGGCCGTAATGAGGCATCGCCAACAGGAGAATTCTGGGCCCCCAGTGATATGGGAGAGGTGGGGCGGAGAGATCAGGTCTAGCAGGAGACGGGCATGAAGGAATAGAGAAATCCAGAAACAAATGCCACCTATTTCACGATTTGGCCCATGATTGATTGAAAGCCCTGGCAAAGCCTGCTTGGTCTTAAACCCACAACCAGCTAATCAATAATTTACAAATGTGGAAAGCTCAATGACAAGTTTAATTTAAAAGAACCATCAGCTGTAAAGAAGATACAGAAAAAGAAATGAATTTAATCACTTGACTATCACAATACAAAAGTACACACCATCTGAATTTTAAAAATATATCCTTCTCTTGAGTAAAATGTCCCTCTGATAAAAACGATTCATAAAGAATGCACATGATTGCTTTTAGCTAAATAATGAAATCTTTCTTTTACATGACCAATACAACCTGGGCAAGCAAATTATTTCCAAAGATTTTGATGCAACCATCATAAGTCTTAAAAATAGCAAATGGGGCAGTGTGATGGTGGCTCAGTGGCAGAGTTCTCGTCAGCCATGCCAGAGACCCAGGTTCAATTCCTGGTGCCTGCCCATGCAAAAAAAAAAAAAAAGAAAAGCAAATGGCAGTTGTTTTAAGTCCAAAGGGGGCCCACGGCCCTTTCCAGCTGTGTTTGAATCCTGACCAGCTTCTCACCACACAGAGCACCTATGTCTTCCCTTGGCCACAGACATTTGTGTGTGCTCAGCAGATAATGTCTAATTTTAACACCAGATCAAGGAAATCTTCATTAAGAGACACCATTTTCAAAAAAAGCATATAATGCATCCCTTTTCTCAAGTCAACCGCCCTGGGCTCTGACAGTGGCAGGCGTAAAACTCCCTGAATTACTTAGGAAGCCCCTTGTATGCAGCCCACCTTAGCCATGGTCTTTCTCACTATTTTCAGCTTGCTTTGTGGTCGTTTGTAAAGCATCCCTCTCTTCCTTTTCCATCACTTCCTAGGTACCACATGGACATTTGCCTCTTTAAGCTCGAGGCTACATTGTCCCCTCAGCAAACCTTTGTACCCTCTCCTCCAGGGCCCCCACCCTCCCATCAGATCCTCCCATGAACCCCCCCTGGAGCTGGACCACCTAGCTAGCCAATTCCCTTCCTGCTAAATTCTACAGATCACTCTCACTAATCTGTCAGATAAATATAAATAAGGTGCACATATTCTAACAATGGAATTTTTCTCTATGTGTGTGTATGCACGTGCATACGTGCATGCCAGTGGAGTAAATGTCAAATCACATCTGGTTTCAAGTCAAATAATCAACGTATTGGTAAGAATCATCTCACATGCAATGGAACCTGCAGACCCCTAAGGCAGATGGATGCCTCATCTTCTCTGCTCCCGGGCTTGACTTACACCTGCTGCTTGTTGAGTACTTCTAGGTTCCCCTCGCTGAGCTTTTATCCGTGATGCTCTCTGCCCGATCAGCCCCGTCGCTCCCTGTCCCCACCTGTGAACCTTCTCCTCCAGGCTCCACACAAATCCCAGCTAGCCGGGGCTCCTCGGTGGTCTCGCACCTCTGCACACCCCGCAGGCATGGGTGCTTCCTTCCCCAGCTCCCGGAACACTTTCCCTGTACCCTGCAGCAGCGCTCACTCTGAGACAGCTCCCACAGCGTTTGCTTCCTTCCCCTTACTAAGCATCAGGCTCCTTGAGGAATTCCTCACGATGCTGGCGTCATTGCCTCTTTAAACATAGGTTGAATCAAATCTCTGGGCAATTAGTCCAGGGAACTAAAATTCAGACAGCCATCTGCCAGCTAAGTGATATGGAAGGGAGAAAGATAACCCCCTGCCAACCGTCCAGCCGAACCAGACTGTGCTTGAAGGACAGCTTGTTTCAGACAATCACAGAGGGTCCTGGCCACAGATCTCTTGATTTGGAAAACAGTTAGGTATTTGGCTCTTTACTTCGATGCTGACAGGTGGGGTCCGAAATACAAAAAAGGTCAAAGATAGGCAGACGCCCCTCAATTTAGGAGGTCAACCCCAATCTGCTTCTCGGTGGGGAGGGGGAGCCATTGAAACCATCCTGAACCCCCAAATCTGACCCAGAAAAAAGGAGTGTCAACCTTCACCCACCTCAGGCTCAGATCCTTGGACATTTTGTTTTGTTAGCATCTCATTATACAATTCCACAGTAAGGAAGCATATTTTACCTGAAGAAAATATATTTCAAAGCGATGGCATGTTTCTCTTTTCATTTTCAGGAATAGCCACAGAGTTAATAGTCTGCTGGCACACAGTTCTGTGGAACCGCAGCCACCCCTGCTACACCTGCCTTGCTCCTGTGCTCACTCACCCTCCTGCAACGGATGCAATAATAAACGCCGCAGTGCATCTGCCGTCACCCCCAAATGTGGTGGGTGTGTGACAAATGGGTGGTGATGCATGTTTTATCTTCACACCATCTCTGTGTGACATGAGGTCCATTTCTAATCTTTGCTGGGAAAGCAAGCGCAGTAAGGAGCAGAGATTATAAGTAGTTTGCCCTGCATTGTAAAATTAGTTACCAAAACAGTAGTCCTCCCCTGTAGAATGCTGGACTCCAAGCTCTTCTATGGCCTGCTGCACTGTTAGACCCAGTGAGGCTAAATGTACAGTCACCATTCCTTGGCGGTCACTGACACGCAGGATACAGTTCGACAATGGTGCCTGTATTATAAATTCCTCTAAACCATATAATTGCTGTGTCTAACTTTTAAAACTTTTAAGCCAGAAACCGAGTCATGTGACATGACATGCTTTTCAAATGTAGTTGTGTGAAAACAGCTCACCCATTGAGCAAGAACAGTCCCAAGCTTGTCCAATTTATAGTTACAGGTAATGTACAAGACTCTTTGTCCTATACAGACATCCTGTGCACCTCATTTATATTTATCTGACAGGTTAGTGAGAGTGATCTGTAGAATTTAGCAGGAAAGGAATTGGCTAGCTAGGTGGGGCAACCAGAGACAAACTTACTCAATGTCCTGCTTTATTCTGCAACAGTTCTCAAACTGCTGACATTTCACATGTTTTGAGCAAAAGGGACAGTCACCTTCCTGATTGCATACCTCGGCTTTTTCAAGATCCACCCGATGGCCCGTCCCACCTACCCCACCCCAGAAAGGTAAAAATGACATCTCCCCCCCCCACCTCGCAATTGTGAGCCCCTCTGCACAAGCCACATCATCATCAAAGTAGTCAGAACTAAGCAAAAGTTGTAAATGTATTGGAAAGTCTGTGTATTAGCCCAGTGAATAGTAGGGTGCATTCCAGGATATACAGCCATGGATGCAGAATGTTAAAATGTTCCATATAAACTCAAAGAATGCATGGCCCTCTTGGTGACCATCCAAGAACTTCAGGGAAAGATTGATGCAAATATAATATATCTTGACTGTATCGAAGTCAATAACCTTGTTGTGAAACTGTCCTGCATTTATTCAAGTGTTTGCATTGGTCTAAACTAGCTAAAGGGTGCATGCAACCTCTCCATTACAACTGCCTGTCAGTATACAATTATCTCAAAATAAAAAGTTTGCTTAAAAAAAAAAAGATTTCCTGGCTCATTTTTTAGGTCCTTAATGCATTTTTTTTAATCTTTTTTTTTTTGGCACATATAAATACATAGCAACTTCCATAATCTTCTTTTCCAAAGACAGCCATCCTGTTCCAAATCAATAGCCCTGCTCCTTCAAAATTCACAGGACAGCCAAGATTAAATATTTCTTATGCTTGATAAAATATATAGACCCAAGGCTCTTAGAAAGCCCACAGACAACGACTGTAAAAACACGTGAAGGTGGTCAGCTACAAATGTCAACAGGCAGCCTCAGAGTGGTTGCACCTGCAGCTGTGTGCCCGGTGCCAGTTCTGCAGAGTCAGCCTGCAGGTACGCTGGCCGCTTGTGCCAGAGATCCTGTGGTGCCCAGCTGACTGCTCCTTGCCCGATCTGGTCAGCAGAGACCTTCTTTAGCCTGAGCTTCAGCCTCAGCTTCATTTCTTTCTCTCTTCACCTTCCAACACCTGCTTGAGCGTCTAAAAGCGACTGCAGGGCGAGGCTACAGCCCAGCTCAGAACATCAGAAAAAGACCCCAAGGGTGCCCCATCAGTAGCCAGCAGCACCCAAAGACCCCACTAATGAACTGGAACTTTCAACGTCAAACAATAAACCTTACTGTTCCACCCATTTTTCTTTTTCTTTACTTTTGTGTTTCATAATGAAAAAAGGCTGCTTGCAAGTACCTCAGAAAGGCCGGTGCTGCGCTCTGCTCATGACCAGGAACAATCAGGGCTACTCATGAGTTGTTGAGTTGCCGTGGATCCTTTGTAAAAAAAAACAAAACACCCCTGTTACATTTCAGAAGGTGGGTTTGTTTTATGTAAATGGGGAAAAAAATTACTGCAATGGGCAAACAGCTTGCAAGAATAATTTACTGCAGCTTAGGAAAGAAAGAAGACTGTTTACAATTCCTGTATCCAGCATCAGTAACATTTTAAACTTATGCATTCTTTCAAAACAAAGACAACATTACATTCTACCCTCTGTATTAACTTGACGTAGCAGCTGTTTAATTTGACTTTATCTGACAGATCTAAATTCAGACCTTGGCTCAGAGAAGCATCTGTGCAATTATTGTTCATGCATACAACCTGCGAAGTTAGAGAAAACCGTTTAATTAGCCTGGCAAAGACATAGTTTGGGTGAAGTACCTGGGTCTGGCTGAAAAAACACTTGATCCATTTCCTGATGAAACAGTTACAGGTAGTTAGAAGCCTCTGGAGTTTCCATTCTTCAGGGCCAAGCTGTGCTACAGCAGTAGGCAGTGGCAGTGGCAGCTGCAAAGAAGCTGGATGGCACACCCCAAAGCATGTTGTTTCAGGCTCAGGACCTTCCCCTCAGAGCCCGAGTGGAAGGAGCCCCGTGGCTCCGGGCGAGGCGCTGGCGGCAGGAGAGGCTGGTGTCTTTGAGGTGAGCCATGCTTCTGCTCTGCCTCAGCGACTCTTCAGAGGATTCTGCTTCACCGAGTGGAAGCAGCATCCTAGCAGTGCGTCTGAAATCATCTTCGAGAAAGCATTAGCATTCAGAAGGAATACAGGGGAAACATCACAGGGCATTCCCATACCTTTACGAAATCAAAGCCATAAATCTGCCAGCGCTCTGTTCTTCTCTATGGATTGTCAACAGCGCCCTGCCTTGGAGCTGTCAATTAGCACCTTCCAGCAACCAGCCTGGGCAGGGCTGATGCACTGCGACCTTCAGGCCAACTCACTTAAGGGGAGGACTTCCAGGGAAGGGCATCACTTAGCTTTTGGAGATGGAGAAAACACCCCTCTTCTCAAAGAAAACTGAGTTGACCTTTCAGAAAAAGCAGCATTATGGATGGCAGAGATGAAACACCAATTTAAAAAGGAAAAACATCACATTTTTACCACCTCTTTGGTTTTTGCTCCCCCAGGGTGTGAATTTGCTGGGGCCAGTGACCCCTTTTGCCAGTTGGTATAGTGGTGGCGTTGGCAGCCCCCACGTGACACCCCCCCCCCCCCCAGAGTCCTCTGAGACCACTTGATGAATAGAGAGGACAAATTGTACTAGGAAAATCTGTAGAATTCTACAGATTCTGGTTGCATGGCACATTACTTAAATTATTTTCCTTGGATACAGTATCTAAATCAATTTGGCCAAAATTTTAGGATAAAGTTCTTTGAAAATGCTTTGCTGAAAATAATCCAGCATGATCCTTAAGTTGGAGCGTCCTTGTTTTTTTGGCAACTCATCGCCTCTTCCGTTGAAGTGGAAGCACAGTTAGCACAACACACCCACCCACCAAATGATGGGGTGCTGGATATTTAAAGCTAGCCGAGACTGTGCTGTCAGCATTCGTTGTCTCTTCAGAGCTTGTGAAGCAGCTCTGGGGGACTGCAACAGAGCTCATTTCCAACAGGAAAACCCCCATCTGTCAGCAACAGATGCAATCCTGCATAGGCTTCAGTCCCAAGAAGACCCTTTAAATTCAAATGCTAAATGTAGAATCGAACCGCAAGAAAGCATAAGGTTTCTTAACCCCCGTAGGATTTTCTGATTTTTAACTGAATTTCCCTTCCAGTTAGTTTACTTCCCTGTTTTCACCTGCACATGCACACACACACACACACACACACACACACACCTCCACAAAACCATAGGACAAATGAAATCCGACAAAGCATTGTCCAGTACCGATGGATCTCTTGTGTCCTTCAGCCTTGGGTCTCGGCCGTGCTCACAGAGGGTGGTTCAGGAGGTTTTCTGGCCCCACCCTCACTTATGTCCTTGTCACTCCGTGCCCTGACAGAGTACCGTGGTTGGAAACGCGCCTGGGTTGCTGCTGGCTGGCCCTGCCAAAGAGGTCTCCTCAGATAGAGTTTTAGCCTGTAGCCTCAGAGCTGTGGACGGGAACTTGAGAGGCCCGTGGTTGTCCTCTAGCTACTTTCACAGGCTGTAACCATCCCGGAGAGATGAGTGCCTGGCCTATTTTTAAAACTCTCCAGAGAAAGAGTTCCATAATGCTTTCTGACAATTTTTGTTTAAACTAACTCCTCCGCTGCTTACTTAGTCTAAATGAGTTAGTGCTTTTCTTTTAGTTCTGTCCTTGCTGCAAAAAAAACAGTGATTAACCACTGCAAAATTTTGTTAGAATGTTCTTTCCCCAAGAAGGCTAAACCGGGTAAGCCAAAGAATAGTTGATAATGATCTGATGATATGCTTGGCACCAAATTTGGATATTTCTTTTATAAGATCGTTATCATTGGGATTATTGGAAGTAAGCCCTTCCCCCAATACTGCTACATTAGGTGAATTAGGAATTCTGAAACAAGGAATAAGGATTTACCAAATTCCCAGTTCTATGAACATTTTATAGTAGGCCCTGTTTCTCAAGACTTAAAAAATCTTTATAGTTCGTCTCTGAACTCTTTCCAAAATTTCTACTCTCTGGTTCATCTTTAAATATGGAGCCTAGACTCCTACATAGAATTGTGTAAAACACTGATGCATGCTGTAGTGGTAGGATGCTCATGGGTTATGTATGCTATGTTTCCATCTATCCATTTTGAGCTCAGGGTTACTCCTGGTGCTAGTTCGGTATTTCTTCTTAACCACAGAGTATCATGAGTTAATATTAGTTGGAAATTATTTTATTTTCACAATGCGAAATATCCTTGTTTCAAGGTTCTTCTTTAGCATTCTTTACAATTCTTTCCTACATGCCCTACGCTGTAAAGTAATAGACAATGAATATGAAAGCGCTTCATAATCCAACAGGCCTCACTATTATTTATTATTGTGCTTCTTTCTGACTGCTTAGTTCTCAAAATAAAATTGAATCAATCCTCTGTATACTCTTCAAAATATAAACATGTTCAAGAAATGTTCATAAAAATGTTCAAGAAACATTTATTAAGTTCATACTTTATGTGACAAGGGTTGCAAGGAATGCAAACTATGGGTCTCTACTTGTGCTAGTCTGATACTGTGATGTACCCCAGAAAAGCCATTTTCCTTCAAACCTGATCCAATCTTGTGGGGCCAGAACTATTATTTAGGATAGAGCCTGTGATTAGATTGTTTCCATGGAGACCGACCCACTAAATTGGATTAGATTACTCCTGTGGGGATGTGGTGCATCCAATTGTGGATGTAACCTTTTGATTAGATGGAAATTTGACTCTGCCCATTCAAGGTGGATCTTGATTAGTCCACTGGAGTCCTTTTAAAAGGGGAAACACTTAGGAAAAAGCACAGTTGCTTCAGAGCCAACGTAGAGGCAGAAATCTGGAGATGCTTGGAGTGCAGATAGAGAAAGCATAGACCCAAGCATCTGGAAATGCAGAAGCCCCAGGAGCTGAGAGAGTCGACAGAAAAGCTCAGAATACATTGCCACATGCCTTCCCACGTGACGGACATTGGCTTTTCTTGAGTCAAGACATCTTTTTCTGGAAGCCTTAGTTTGGACATTTTATACACTTAGAACTGTGAACTTGTCACTTAATAAATCCCCTTTATAAAAGCTTACCCATTTCTGTTATACTGTGTTCAAGCAGCTTCAGCAAGCTAAATACTACTTAAACTTATTTCAGTTGTACACTGTACAATTCTACAAGACTCCCTGAAAAGGATAGCTAAGTTTTTAGGTGGAGTAACTCACCTCCACTATTTTCTACTTCCTTACCTCCCTTTCACTGCTTACTTAGCAGCATCTGAATTCTGTCCTTATCTCTCTACAGGACCTGTTTTCCCCAGCTCATCAGTGGGTTCTACTTGCCTCAAGCTAAAGAACCTCCTTAGCATTAATCTTCTCTGCTCTTTGGCAACACTGGACACAACTGAGAATTGTCCTCAGGGAAGTCAAGGCTCGGGTAAAATAATGACCTGAGTAATGCTGTGTGTTGGGGACCTAATATCTGAGTCCTCAGGACCCTGCTCCCTTAGTACCTTCTCTCTCTTCATGTCCTCACTTCTGACTTCCCAGGCTAAAGCCAAGTGTAACTCATACAACTACCAACAAATGTGAAATTAAGGGTAAAATAAAAGGCAGGCTAGGCTGCATGTTAATGGTCCCATCACTGTTTTTTTTTTTTCTTTACATGGGCAGGCACTGGGAATCGAACCTGGGTCCCCAGCATGGCAGGTGAGAACTCTGCCACTGTGCCACCATCACCCACCCCCATCCCTTGTAATTCATAAAAAATAAGTGGAGTTCCTCAAACAGTTAAAAATAGAATTATCATAGGACCTGACAATTCCTGTTCTAGATATATCTCCAAAAGAATTGAAAACAGGGACTCAGCACAGATACCTGTGTACTAGTATTCATACTGCTTATCGGCCGATGAACGCCTAAACAAACTGTGGTAGATCCATGCCATGGAAAATTTTCAACCATAAAAAAGAATTAAACATGATACAACATGGATGAAACTTGAAGGCACCATGTTGAGTGAAATAAGTCAGACACAAAGGGACAGATATTTTATGATGCAGTCTTCACAAGCGTTGAGTTCTATCCATGCCTCCTTGTCTTTCAAATGCATTTCCACTGAGTTCCAGCCTTGTTTTATATTCTTATATGAAATCCCTAGAACAACCAAATTCTTAGAGACATAAAGCTTTATACCAAACTCTTAAACACCACACCTGAGCCATTGTCTCCTGGGATTTGCCTTGATAAAAGGGAATGGGTGGTTATCACTTAATTGGCAAAGAGTTTCTGTTTGGGGTGACAAAAAGTTTTGGCAAAGGATGGTGATGCTGGTAGCACAACACTGTGAGTGCAATTGCTGTCACTGAACTGTGCACATATGAGTGGTTAAAATGGAAAATGTTGTATTGCGTTATGTTACCACAATAAATTTTTTAAGAAAATGGAACTAAGTTTATGTGTATTATCTTTATTTTTGTCACCTTTGTTTTAAAATAAGTCAATATACCAAGTAATATTATTTTAAACCCCCTCAAGAACAGTTCCATTTCTAATATTCCCCTGATTTTCCAATTCTAGATATAAGTTTATGTATCCACTCAGCTCTCTTCACAGGTCAGTGAAGATTCAAAGCACAGGGAAGGGGGGGAAGTTTGATGATATTCACCCCAAATATAGCATCTATATTTAACCATTATTAAAGGCAAGCAGGTTAAGGTTCAACTGCAAATCGGCAGTCTCCTGGTTTTATCTTTTTTTGCATGCATTTCTGTATAGATCTGTGTTATATCGAATGCTTAATTAGTAGCTGATAAATCTGAAACAGAGGAGTATTCAAAATGAAGGTGACAAACGAATAAGGCTGCAGCTCCGTGGAAATGCATTTGAAAGAAAGAAAGCATGGATAGGATTTAACACTTGTGAAGACTGCAGATTGCCCTACAAAATTAACATCTGTCCATGCCTTCCATTATAATTCAAAATGATAAAGTAGAAAGAACAACTAGAAAAATATGCAGGAATATTATGTTCAGAGACAATATTTGCAATATTCTAGTTATTAATTCTAATTACAGCATGGAGTATAACATCACTGTCGATTACTTGCTGTTGAAAGGAATTTCATACTGAGGAGTTAACAGCCCCATGGGTAAGTTTATTCTTTTAAAATGACTCGTACAATAATAATAATTTTCGCAATGACTTCGAGATAGTTAATGCCTTTAAAATGTCCTATTAAGTGTTAATTAGAGCTTTATACAAACCATTCTTCTAAATTTTTGTGCCTTGTCATTTTGTAACTGTTATTTCTTTCTGCTCAGAAAGCTGCATATTAGAAAGGGAACTATACTGAATGAATGGTTTGAGGACTGAACAGCCTAGAACATTAAAATCATTTGGAAAATGAAAAAGAATGTTCCTGGGAATTACTGACCTATTAGCCTGACTTCACATACCTGAACAATTCTGGAACTGAAAATCTTGCAATTGAAAAATCAAATTTGAAGATACTTAGAAGATAGAAATATCATATGAAACAGTTAGAAAAAAAATGCTTGTTAGAAAAATCATGAAACCAAACCTTAATTTCTATTGAAACTTGTAGAAATGGTGGAAAGGAAGTTGAGAAAGCGGCACTAAAAACAAAACATGATATTTAATCATTGAATGCAAATTTTAGCTGCCTTAGTGCTGCATCTTATAGATGATGTAACCAATTATTTACAAAGAGAACATTTCAGATATTTCAGTGTTTTTATTGGAATAATTAAGAGTTTTGGTTACATAACACATTATTATATTAGACAGATTCTAAGAGTTCATCTTTCTCTTCCAATTCTATGTTCCCAACTTTGGTAAGAGACCTGCCATCTATGCTTTCCTATAAATAATGTGCATCATACATTTATGTAAAGCAAGGACGTAAATATTATAAATCATCTGGATTTCTGTTG
Source organism: Tamandua tetradactyla (assembly GCF_023851605.1). Classification (NCBI taxonomy): domain Eukaryota; kingdom Metazoa; phylum Chordata; class Mammalia; order Pilosa; family Myrmecophagidae; genus Tamandua; species Tamandua tetradactyla. Next base: position 6,022,900 of record NC_135346.1, on the reverse strand, counting down.
TACAGAATGCTACACCATCCCATGAACTGGTTAAGCATGCAAAGTTTGGGGTCCTGGGCCCCTGTAACTTAACTCAGTAAGACCAAGAATCTGCATTTTGAATAAGAAGCTCAGATAATTAAAAAAGAATTAACAAGGTAGGACATATGAAGTCTACCCTTTGAAAAATGTTCTGGTTAAATATCTGTATTCCTCCCTTGAGCCTTTGGCATTTTAATTGAGGGGCAAGAACCTTAAGCTGACAAGTTCGGTTATCTGATCACTTTCAAAAATGGTTTAAAGGGTGCACGGGCCGTTCAGTGGTAGAGTGCTCGCCTTCCACGCGGGAGACCCCAGTTCAATTCACAGACCATGCACCCCAAATAAATAAATTAAATAAATAAATACATGAATAAAAAATGGATTAAATCCATGGACCTGTCATGGATGTCATAGAAAAATGCACATGCCCTGAGCTGAGAACCTCTGCCTGGAATTCCCAGTCAAAATGCATCCATCACCTCTTCCTCTTGAGAGCCCATTGAAGTGGTAGTTATAGAGAAAGCAATAGCAATGGGGAGAACAGGACAAAATGAGCAAAGAGGAGCTTGGTGGCTTTCTAGGAGGGGGAAGTGAGTGGAGAAGAGCTGAGTCATGAAGCAGAGCTTGGAAAGCAGGACCGAGACCTGCAGCAGGGAGTGGCCTGCCTAGCAGTGAAAGCCAAGGTCAAAAAGAAGGAGAGCGACTCAACTTGGGGAGGGGCAGCCACCTACGCCTGGAAGGGGCAGCGCTAACCAACGGGCTGGGAATCCTGGAGCAGCTGTTGACACGGGTGAGGGCGATGATGAAGCTAAATCAACACTTACAATAGCAGGAGCATAATGGAGAATGTCAGCATTGATAAAATAAAGGCGATGCTAATGTATTCAAAAGAAAATAACATATAAGAGAACAAGCAATAGCAACTGTTGAATTTGGTTCTCCCTGGGATTAGACCTGAGAAATGAGGGCAGTGCCCGGGCTTCACTACTTTCCATTACGAGCCTTTCTGTGCCATTTGCTTGTTTAGCCATATGCACACTGTTTAGTGATGTGCAATTACACTTTGCAAAATTATCAAGCGTGGGCAAACCATTAACAAATAAATACATAATATCCTTGCCTTAAACCCAGGCAATGATTTTGCTTTGATGGCATTTTAGGTGCCAGTAATTGAGGAACCCGTAGCAAATGTGGATGATATTTTTTTGAGGACAGGGGCTTCCTCGAACATCTGAGAACACCTCTTCCTCTAAAGGTGTACTGTGTTCTGCACATAAGTATGGCTAATCCCCCTCGACCCTGTCCCAGCATCTTGTGCACACATAAAATGTGATTTCTTTTGTTCACATGGAGTACAATAAAACCCAAACTATTAACCTGGTTTTCCTACCTCATGCAGACATCATCTGATTTTGGATGTTCCACTTATTCATCTATACATCTGCCTTCTATTTGATTATTTATTTGTTCCTTTGTTTATGTGTGGATGTAAGTTATTTATACCCCATTAAATTTTGGAGATGTGTGAAGAAAGCTATACAATAGATTATGTATCATAAGTGGTAGCAGATATCACATTTATTACATATTTCATGGATTTTTTCCATTGCCAATCTGGACAGACTTATTTTCAAATGTAAAACTACAAAATTAACTTAGAATGGTGGTTTGGCTGAAGCATTAGATACTAAATTTAATCTAAAAAAAAAACAACCAGTATGTTCTCATAAATTTTATTTTCAGCAATTTTACATACAAATTTAATATGTTTAGTGTATTTACTGTCATAAAGGTGAAAATACTAGGTGGTATATCTGGCTGAAAACTTTTTTGCATTATTCATTTGTAGATGTATCTATTTCTGTCTCTATCCTATTTCTGTCCATCTAACGATCTTCTAAGATACATTATATAACAATTTCAGGAGAAAAAAATAAAATGTGGAAGCTAATGGGATAATATTAACTCATTTCATTTTTTAAAGGAAAATCAGGTATTTCTTAAGTTATATTTAACTAGCATAGCATAAAAAATAATGAAATCTTGAAAGAGAGAATATGGAGACTACTGAAATTTTAAATTAGAGCTGTCCTGCTTAACAACCCCAATTATGAAAATTTGCTAGTTCTGAAGCCACTTTCAGGAATACCTTTATAAGATCAGGTATTATCTGTCAATATCCTAGTGCAAGTTTAATCACGTTTAAATTGACTGCCAACTGTATACAGCGCCACAGGGAAACCGTGTGGAAAATAGAAGTTCCAGCCTTTATTCTCAAGTATTTTACAGACTAATCAGAAAGTCAGAATGAACAAACACACACACGCAATACTTTCACCAAATAAAAACATGTGAGGATCTGATTCTTGCCACTATAAGAGCTGAAAGTCTAAGGAAAACACAGATATATATTGTTGAGTGTTGCTGTTGTGATTGTGGAATTATTCGCTTTATTTTTACCATCGCTTTCATGCTGGTAGATACTAGGAAAATATAAGAACAGTGGTTGTTGTTTGGAGGTACAAAAATATTTTCATTTGTCTTCTCTGTCACACTTAACTTCCAGAACCAGGTTGCCTTTGAATGGGCAACACTTATCCCCAGAAAGGCAAATCATTGTTTCAGATAAACAGACGGCTTGAGAAAAGATGTGGCTTTGGAGTGATGGGACAATAGGATGAGGAAGGTTAAAAAAAAAAAAAGATGCAAGGAACTGCAATCAGACAGAAGATCTTGAGGTAGAAGGCACAAGTCCAGTTTCTGGCAGAAACCAGAGAAAAGCCCCAGGAAACAGTGAGAACTCATCTCAGGTCATAGAGGCTAATTCTCAAAGGCAAAACTGGCAAAGGGATTTCCATTCAATGACGAATGGCCCACTCTGCCAACCTCATCTGCCCTAGGAACGTGTGCAGGTGCAGGCAATGGTGCAGTGATTTTTCTTCATCCTTTTCCCATTTGCAAGCATGACAATTCTTGACTTACCCATTGGCAATCCATGGTCCAATCCATGCCAATAGTGTATTGGTATTTGACCCAAACTCCTGACTATGTTCATGGTATGCAACGCCAGTTTCAGGGCTGTTGGCAACACTAAAACACTTTGGCTCATTTTTCTATATCGACACAACATCCACTTTTGTATTGAGAAAAATGTTGAGAACGAAAGCAAAGACCCTTCTTGAAAGCAGTGCTGAAGGGAATTCTCAGGAAGGAAAGCGAGGGAAGTGAGACTTGGCTCTGTTTCAGGTTATTTTAAAAGTCCTATTCTTGAGCATTTCAAATGATGAGTGGTCTTCACAAGTTCTTTGAAAATTTTTCCTAGGAATTATGCTCGGTCCCTATTAATTCATTTTTTCACTTGAAGTATAACGAACTTACCTATGGACTTCACTTTTTTACAAATTTTCCTAAATAAATGTTGGCATCTGATTTTTTTCTAGCTGTTTTCTCTTGCCACACCATTGTTCTCTTGGCTTGTCATATCAAAATAAGTCTAATTTGAGGCATAATCATTAATTACTAGTTCCCTACTGGGACTCTTCATTGGTTTTAGACAAGGTAGGCTTGATAATGCTATGATTAAAAAACAAAAGCAAATTTTCAGTGGCAGAAAATAACCAAAGTTGATTTCTGCTGCATGTTCATCAGGGGTCAGTTGGGGACTCTAATCATTTCATTTAGAGACCCAGACAGAAGGGGCAGCCTCTACCAGCTACAGAGGTGAAGGGAAAAGAGCATGGTAAAGGTAAACCTCTACCAGAGGCTCACATTTCACTGGACAGAGAAAGCCACACAGCCAAACCTGGGATATGGTTAAGTGGTGATAGAGCCTATCGCTATGTTTAACTAGATCTTTATCTTTTGTGGAGTGACTACCCATAGATTGTGTCCCCAAACACCCATAGATCATGCCCCCAAATAACCTTTCTTTCCATACATTGGCCCCCATGGTTGAACATCATCTTGCACCAACACTGCCTCCCATCCAACCCTTTTTCCATTTCTGACTGCTCTTTGGTTTGACCTCTTGCTTAGCCTCCTTGCCTTCCTTCTGCCTTTAGTCTCATCTTGGATTTGGATTCTTGGGTTGGCTTGGTTTTTTAGCATCTGATCTATTGGGTTCTCTTTTGGATTATGCTGTATCTCCTCCTTTCAGTACAAGAAGATTATCTCTAGCATGTTGGCTTCTGACACAGCCCAGGACTCTTCAACTCTTTCCTGATAGGCGAGAGCACAGGTGGACGTTTCCAGACCCCCCACCACTCCCTTGCACCACCCTACTGGATCAGCCATCACACTCAATACCTATCATCCCAGATCCCATATTTTTGTCTTCATTTTATATTCAGCAAGGTCTGGAGAAGTTAAGTGATTTGCTCAAGAACACATAGTTCACATTTAAAATGTTTTTTTCCCCACCTGTCACTCTTCTGCATGGCCTAAGATAAATAACCATGGAAGTGACTTAAAAGAACTCGAAGTATGAGGTGCTTCTGGAGAAATAATGACATTCTTTTCCAAGTGGGCAGAGAAAGTAGATGTGGACACTTCAATAGACACTGTCAAATCTAAAGTTTGAGCATGGCCCTCTGGTCTGCAGAAATGTCTGCTCCAAGGGATGGAGAAAAAGGATGTGGACAGGGTGTGTATGAGAGGCAGGGAGTGATGTGGAGCTCCCTAGTAAGGCAATCACTTGTTGGAACTGAGATATGTAGAGAAGGAAGCTATTTAAATAGCTTCACACAATTGTGACCTACTCCCATTATACCAAGAGTAACTTTTTTGTTAATCAAATTATTTTCATGTGTCCTCCTTATTCTCTCACACCATCTTTAATTATTTTACTGTTTATTTCTGATTGGACAGTGTTTCTGAAATCTTTCACGTATCACCCTGAAATTTGCCAGCCTCTCCTGGGTGCATACTATAAAATCAGAGAATTTTAAAAGAGCAACAAGATTTCTAATAAGGTGGAAGTGTTAAGTTAGACCACTGATGAATTCACAGCCTCTTTGGACCCCACAAGGAAGAAAAATTTTCTAACAGCTCTTCTCTCTCCTCCGCAGACAGCACAAGCCTGATGCCATCCTGAGTGTAGAGGGCAAAAGCCCCTCACAGCAAGTGATGAATGTTATTCCAGGAAAAATAATGTTCTTATAAGGACTGGCCCATTAGGATACCTGTATGGATTTAAGTATTTTTGAGGTTAATATGGGTCTAGAAGTGGCTACCATGTGACAAAACCACTTCTTTCCAACCAAAGGCAACTGAGTCCCCTCGGTCATTTACTATCATCCCCACCCTTCCATGTAGTCATTCACCTTTGCTCTTGAGTAGAAATATTGTCTTATATTGCCTTATAGGTGGTTTAATGTCTAGATGGCTCCAAGCTGAGCAAAGCACTGGGTCAGAGTTAGTTGGGAGAATGGATGGTTTAATTTTCTTTTCTTTTCTTTTTTTTTTTGGTCTAATTTCTAAGTCTATAAAAATTATTATGACTTGGTTTAAAGAAGAAATTTCCATCAATATATTCCTTCTTCGTTTTTTCATTCTAAAATCATTTCTCAAAACTACACTAATTGCCAAAGAAGCAAACGGGATTCCACACTCTACCTCAGCAATGTTTTACTTTAAAAATATTGAGTTCCTTCATTTCAGGAAGAGTATTTTGAGCTTCAGGCTATATTATAACTGGAATGTAAATAAGCTGCAGTTTGGAGGAAAATGTATATTAATTTTGGGCATGATATTCTGCTCAGGACAATGCAAACTACACCAAGCAAAGAGGGTCAAGATTTAGAGGAAGAACACTGGGTAATTTTGGTTGTGACCTGTGGGAGGCAAAATGGTGTAAGAAACCTAGATATCGGAATTCTTACCTGGGCTGTGGGACAAAGTTATCCTCGGCAAGTCAGGTCTTGGGCTCCACTTTCTCCACCTGTTAAAATAAAGTGACCCTTATTGAACATAAAATTCGACAATTCTTTATCATGTGTCCCATGAGAAAAAGCTGCCACTGTCTTCCCTTGCTTGGATGAGTTTCCCAGAATACTCATCATCTCTTCTGGGATAACTAGAGGAGGACAAATCTACCCAGGGGAAATGGTTCCACCAGCCTCCTTTCCACAAGAAAATCAGTGGGAAAATTTCTTTTAAAATATGGGACAGATTTCTTGAGTTCTCTTGGGCATTGTTCAGGAAAATAGTTTACAGGCTTGCTTTATATTCTGTTTCTCTCGAACATAGAAGAAGGTGGGAGAGAGCTGCTTTATTATTTGCCCCGAGTCTTCACTCACAGAGATGTCAGACTGTTGAAGGTTGAGGGGTGATGGCTCTGGAGCAGGGTAAGAGGTGAGGAGGCATGTTTCCCTTTTGCAGACACATCTACTCAGCTCTCACGTGTGCTCAGCTCTCTCGAGACCACAGAAGTAGTGGTTGGGTTTGTTGTGTATGAAGCACAATACCAACTTCCATACACAATCCTAGCTTTTAACGTGGAAATATCAAATATCCAAGAAATGTTTTCTGCAATCTAAGTATCGAAAGAGCTCAATGCTTCCTGTAAGCAAATCATAGGAAATTATAGGGATTATACAGTTATTCTAAAATATTTGAACTTCCTTCTCACTGATAAATGTCAGGAAGGAGATATTTAATTCTACAAGACTGTTTTCATAAACTCAAAAAAAGAAATACCTAATTCAAATTGACCATGATGTGAGTAATTGATTCAGTTCACACATTGGCTAAGGACTAATGGGTTATAGACATATAAAAGAATGAGGTCGAAGCAAAGGCCAGGAGTCCGTAGTCATGGTTAACATAAGATGTAAAGCATTCAAACTGAATTATCTTTCTTATCTCTCAATTTCTCTGTGCCTGTGTTCTTGCATATTTAAAGTGTGGATAATATTAACAGTACCTACCTATCCCCTAGAGTTGAACTTATATAAAGGAGCATAGTTTCTGGCACATGGTGATGTATGCTATTGTATATGTGTAAGCTAGGATTAATATAAATATTACTTTTATCTCTTTTCTTCTGAATGTATTTCTGATCTTTTCTGATTGACCACAGAACATCTCTCCATGACAGAGTACATTATAATTTTTCACCTTGGCACATTTACAGAAAATCCAAATGCAAATGTAGTTTTAAAACCTCTAAATTCTGATTGGATTTGGAATCCAATAGAAATGTGGCACTCTGTTCTGGATCATTTACATGCATGTTACAGTTATTTTCATTGAATCTTCACTATGTGCCAAGACCATCAACGTAATAATTGAGTGACTCTTCACAAATCTATTAGTTACTGTTATCTTTATTTCACTGCTGAGGGACGGAGTGCTTAACAACTTGGCCAATACCACACAGGTGGAAAGTAGCGGGCAGGAGGTTCAATTAGAGGCACACGGACTCTGGAGACCATCTGTCCAACCGCCATGCTGTACCATTCTTCACTGGGTTGGGAAGTTCCTCCTTTCAATTCCAGAACTAGCAGCTGCTGTTTTACAATAATTGACAAGTCAGTTTTAAGCTCTGGCCACCTGGAACTCAGCAGAATGGCCCAAACTCAGTTTCTTTTCAAGGGGCACAATTTTATTTTGTTTAATGAGCAACCTTTTCTATAATGTAGTCCTATCTTTATATTTATATTTTAATGTCTCTGAGGAACTTTATATCCACCCCAAAGTCCAGTATAGACCAGGACGTGTAGAAGGTCCTCCATGAATGTTGGCACCTAGGTGTGATTTTTTTCATGTGATTATAAGCATTACAGAACTCTGTTTGATTGAGGTGATTTTTCTACCTCCGATTTAAAATTGGTTTTCCCAGCCAGTTTTCCTCGGTATGCCATCTTTTGGTCAAGTGTGCGCTGAGCTGACCACAGGGCTCCCTCTTCACTCCTCTGGGAGCCATCTGTCTTTTATCTTAACATTTTAAAAAAGTTATAGCTCAGTACCTGCTGTAAATGTAGGCCACTCTAGACAATGTTCATTCAAGAGCTGAAGTTGTCAGACGTAGGACTTCAAGACATTCCAAGGAACCCTGGGTTGGATACCACAGGTCATGGTGTTGGTCTCTGGGCAATTTCCCTGCAGGGATTCATTCAGTGCCAAGTTAATATGTTTCAATCATGTCCAAGAGAGACAGTCAAATTTAGACATGTGTAAATATCATTCCTTGGTTTCTTCATCAGGGATGTAGTTGTGATACAGTAGGATGAGCCCAAGACTTCCACTTAAAGTCCAAATTCCAATGCTCGCACTTCCCAGACTCTATAAGTTTTGAGTAAATCACTAACTTTTCTGCACCTTGGTTTCCTCGGGTATAAAATAAGAACGACTGTGCTAACCTCATCATGTGCTATTCATATGTATAAGGTTACTATTTATTTAATCCCTTGAAGCCCTTTAGCAGCTGAGCATGCCTTTTAAAGGGCATGCTGTGTAAGGAGAGAATGAAGAATAGGGATCATCACCTTTGGAAGGGAGCTCTTCCTTCTCCCTTTCTCCCATTCTTTCATCTCCTTAAGACATTCACCAGTGGATGGAAAGGACACTCAGAAACTTTACAGAGAGGTAGAGCATAGAAAACACCCATCAAAAATTGCTGACTCTACCTTAATGCTCAGTCCTACATACATGAAAACAACTTACAAATTATCGTCCAATTCTATTGGCAATGCACACATATTGACATGAAACTTAATAAAAGATTTTAGATACCAAGTAATTTGTCTTCTCCTATGGAATCAGTTTTCTTATTAAGCTATATTCATTGGGGGGAAAGCCATTTCCTTCTGACTTACTGAAATTGCAGAGTCACCTTAGCTTGCCCTAGTTATGATGGTTAAACACACACGAAGGGAAAGAACTTCACAAATATGAGCTGTCTTCAAGAGTTTAAGCACTAATTATTGATTGTGGAAAATGTTGAATTGTGGTGCCCCATGCTGTTATTCATTTCCCCCTCAGGATAGTACTTTCTTCATATCTGCATTTTAGAACTCCTGAGTTATATTCTAATTTAGGGGTCAGCAAACTTTTCCTGTAAAGGGCCAGATAGTAAATATTTTTGGTTTGGTTGGCTGAAATTCAACTCCCTTGTAGGGGGAATGCAACCAAAGACAACACATAAACAAAGGAGCATGTCTGTGTTTCATAAGACTTTATTTCTGGACACAAATTTGAATTTTGTTTAATGTTTCACATGTCACAAAATATTATTCTCCTTTTTACATTTAAAGATGTAAAGCCATCAGTAACTCATAGACCACACAAAAATGGGAAATGAACCAAATATGGCTCTCCAGCCATAGCTTTCCTACTCCTGTTTTAGTTCATCTACAAGCCCTTTGAGTCAACCACCACATTTTCTTCATTCATTTTATCGTATAAGTGATAATCATATGCCACTAATATCAGCAATTAATGGAAATGCTAAGGGTTACAGACATTTGAAAACCAGTGCAAGGGGGGAGAAAGGAAGGAAGAACAGGGAAATAACTGAAATGTCATATCCTTGAGGGTTACTGGAATTGGACTGTACTATCTGTGAAAATATTTACCAATAAGCTATTTGTGACCAGTGCCTTTATTTTTTACTATTAGAATTCGGACCAGAATTGAGCATGGATTGCTCAGCAGTGCTTCATGAGGCTGCTGGGGCTTTTCCACAATGAGCATCAGAACTGAAAAGATGGGATCTAAGCCATGATTGTTAATGGAAGCAATTGCCTAGTCTTGCTATCTTTCTGCAGGGCCGACAGAGAGAAAATGAATTCGAATGGAAAGAAAGAAACCTTAAGCTTGCTTTTGTACTTGGGTGCTAGCCTTGGAGTTGATGAACATTTCAAAGTAATTCAAATAAGGCTGCATTTTTCTGAATAGAGGCAAGACCTCGAGATGAAGAGATAGCTTCAAGTTGCATCCTGCTTCTGGATCCCAGTTGGGCATATTTAACCACACTGAACACTGCTGATAATTTGTGGTGTGAATTTATTTGGTGCCCAGGGGAGAAATGGGCTCAGTGCCAGTCCAGAAAATGTCCTACTTTTTAATGTCTTGATCACTATGGACAGCCTTTCCAAAGGGATGACAAAATCCCTAGGAGAGTGAACAAGGCAGAAAACAAGATCATTTCACTTTCAGAAACAATGATCCTACTGCAGCTAGGAATTATTAATACAAATGAGTGTCTATCCACCTGTCTCAGGGTTTTAGAAATTGGACAACATCAGAGAGAAATAAGCCTAGACTGCCTTCACTCCAGTAGGAAAGTCTTAGACGCACCAGGTTGGGAATAGCTGTGGATATTATCCAACATTCCTCAGTGCTTGTTAGAACAATACTAATGTTATTCCAGATGGGGAAAGAAACCAAGCACACAAGATCTCCTATCTCTGTATTCATGGTCCTTTTGTACAAGATATTAGCCCATGTCTAACTCTTATCCTGGGAGGCAGTTTATTTGCTTGGATTCATTCTTCCAAAAACTCACTGACCCTACCAATCCACAATACCAACAGCTGAGGGAAGAATTTTGAAAATTTTGATGTGTTTGTAAAAATTGTGTAAGGCTCCCCTTCCCCCATTGGTGACTAATGGGAGAATAGGGGAAATGTGCTGCAGAAAAGGCAAGATATGAAGATGACACGTAAAGAGCCAAATGAAAGGTCCTGCAACACTCCCTCTAGTCCAGAAATTGAAGTGAAAAATAAGTTTCGCGTGCCTGCTGTCATTCAGTAGTGATCGATTTTGAACATGCAGCTTTTTGTTTGGCACAATATAAGCTCATTTTCTATCTCACAAATGAATGCTTTTTCACCTTCTCTAAGCCAAGAGCTTCTCTCTCTTCCCTTCAAATGAAAAGCACTTCCAACAGCACACCATCCTAAAGCTTACTTGCTGTCTCCAAAGAAATGTGGAGGCTCTCCCCAAATCTGCCTGCTCTAAGTATGCATTCCTACGATTCTTCATTCACTTAAGCAGATATCACTTAAGTAGATATCTCCTAGAATGGATAGATTATATCACTCCTTTAATGATATATAACGTGAACAAGTATTTATTCAGTGGAATTGTTTAATATTTATACAGGATTTTGTACATAAAGCTACATAAATTGTTTAAGTCTCAGATTGAAATTCAATGTAGTGCAGGGAGTGAGTTTAATTTATTTTGTGTCCCTAAGTTCTTAGACACGAATTTATCTTCAGGGCTAATCCACTGTACTGCCAGTTCAAATACTGACTTGCGGAAGAAACTTTTATATTTCCCTGCATCAAAACTTATTCACTCAGATCCTATTCAGGACTCCACTTTCAACAAGCTGTCAGTTAGGAGGGAATTGTGATCTGGGCAATGATGATGGATATAGTAACAACATAGCACTTTCTCTGGTATACAGCACTTTAATCAGGGTTTTATCGATAAGCGTTAGATGTCAGGAATAAATATGCATGAGAGCTGGAATTGCAGGAGAAAGAGAGAGGTGTTTCTTGGCTTTCTAGGCACCCACCCCCCTGAAAGCTAACCAAGTAGCACTGCCCAGAGAAGTAGTCAATGCAGGAGCCTGATAGAAATGACTATACCCACAGATTATAAATGAAAAGTATTCATGGCAAATAGTATGCATGCAAAAATTTTAAGGCTATGATGGTAAAGGGTCTCTTAGCATAATGATTATAAATAATATGCAATCCCTATATAGAATTTATTTTAATAGTACTATGTTTGAATTTCATCATGTTCACCATATGCCTGAGCTATACATGGACTTATGAGTACAATTAGTTCATTAATTCCAAACCATTTATATTTCTAATATCAAAGTGCAATTTTAAAAATTGTATAAAAAAGGCTCAAGCTTAATTAGGTCATTAGTGCACTGAGAAAGGATAAAGTGTTCGCATTTCAAGCAGCCCATATTCCATTCAGGCTTAGTAAATAAGTTTCTGCATGTGGTCTTTAATCAAAGCAAAAGCAAATGTTTTTTACGTTAATATGTGCTGCAAGTAAAGACAGAGCAGTGGACAATGTCCACATCAGGGAAAAGTAATTAGCAAATTCATAAATCAATAACGGTGTCAGGCTTAGTATAAATATTTGAGGATATTAACGGAATTTGGATCATTGCTATTAAATTCCTATGAAATTTTAATTAAGGCAGAATATTTTGCATTAAACAAACAAATGATTAGCAGTGAAAATGGACATTTAAATGGATCCTTATTCATAAATTTGTTTAATTATCCCTAGCAAGAATTCCTGTTTTGTTTTTTTGTTTATATTTTTTGCACAACAGCATAACATATATTTATGTAGATGTCAGCTATAATGAGGAAGGACATAGAAATGTCTTCAGAAAAATATCATTGCCGTAAACACATTCCATCCATATAATCCAAATTATTTAAAGGCAATTGTTCCTCACCTTTAGATTATATTCATTCACTTTTCTGATGAGAGGAACTGTTTCTGCTGGAATTCAGTAATTATTGCTCACAACATCTCATTTATTTTTACAGATTCATTTAGAAGGCAATTATTTTAATAGTCATTTATGGTTGAAGGCACTAAAACTCTTTTTTTTATGTTAGGACACAAAATGATTTGCAGAGTAAAGGAGGAACTTTGGGCCTTCTGTATGGTAGTGCAGTGTTGAAATCTGCCTGGAAACACTTCTCTGTGCACATTTCCTAAGATGCCTTTATCCGTTCTAGCCTGTTCAATGTCGGCAGGTGTGTGGGGGGACGATAAACAAGTCTGTGGATTTCCAGAAGGAAAAAGGGTGCAGGCTTTAGCTGGGCTACCTTCAATACTGACCCTCTCACAGACGGTGGGGGCTGGGGGGCCGGCGATGGGGCCCAAGACCAAAACCGGGGACCTGCCACGGCACCCCAGCTCCCGTCAAGGGCCCCGAAGCTACAGGCAGTCAGGGCAGGGCTCCTCTATCCAGGCTAAGCTAACATTGTCTGGTGGCAGAAGGACCCCGACTTCCTTACAACTGTTATATCAGGTAATCCTTTCAGAATGACAGTTGGTACAGTCATTCTCAGTGTACTAATGAGGATGGAGTGATCAGGAGCACTGTCAAAACTCCTAAATCCACATTCGCAATGATGAAGAATAAACCTTCAGATTTTTAGTGGGGAACAGAAACTGTCCCTTTGCACATGTTGCTGGGGCTCATGTGTCAGCTTGGCCGGGTACCGGTGTGTTGTCTGGCCAGGCGAGCACTGGCCTATCTGTCACCGGGAGGACATTTCATGGACTGAAATCATCAGCACATTGATTGTCTATATGACTGATCACACCTGCAGTTGGCTAAGGGGAGTGCCTTCCACAGTGAGAGATGTTTAATCTAATCAGTTGCAGGTTTAAGGGGGAGGCGATCACTTCAGCAGTCAGAAGAGAGAACTTTCATCTCTACCTCAGCTGGCCAACCTCCTGGAGAAATCATTGAAAACCTTCATTGGGAATTGCCGGGCTGCAGCCTGCCCTATGGAATTTGGACTCGTGCCCGCAGTTGTGTGAGACACTTTTATAAAGCACATATTTACAGATATCTCCCTTTGGCTGTTTCTCTAGAGAACCATGACTACTACAGCATAGAACACTAATTGATTTTATTTTCATACCAGAAAGGTAGACGTCATTTTGGAAAAGGCCGTTTTTTTTTTGAAGGGTTTAGATTCCACCAGGATGGGAAGGGGAAATTCTCTGTTAACCTGAACAAGTGCAAGTCCAGCTCTGTCTGTGACTCTGGTCTTTGAAAGGTGCATCGAGGAGGGGCAGTGCTGATAGCCACCCTTTCTTCTGCCCTGGGAAGACCCAACAAGGAGACCTCCAGAGCCTAAGGAGTTGGGTAGGAGATAAAATGTGTCACCTGTTGACAATGGGCATTTTGAGCTTAGGTGAGAAGGTGAGGTTATAGCAGCCCAGGGAAATTTCAGTACAGCTGGTTGAACACATACAGTGTGCTGATGTTGTTCAGGTTTCATTGTCCTCTTATCTGTCTTCACCGGCACAACACACCAAAGTACAGACCACCACAAGGACACACTCATGTTTGGGTAAATTGACCCTCACTGAGCCACGGTCCATGTCCTCAGAAGACACTGAGAGCCTGAGGAGAGGTGAGGGTGGAGAGGTAATGGGAGGTCAAGAGAGACAATGCCACACGCATCACACCTCAGCCCAGAAATACTCTGGCGTGAGTATGCAAGTGTCCAAGTGTGAATGAGAAGTGGGAATATGGCAACACTGCGTTAATGGACTTTACAGCACTGCAGGGGGAAGTGAAATACTTATTCACAAGAGGCTCCCAAAAACCGTCCTCTAAAGTGTTTAGAGCATGTGTCACCTGATGGTTAAAATGTTCAAATGGGTAGTATTAATTATTGTGGGTGAGCATATGATATATTACACATAGACATAATCTTGCAAAATTTCAAACCTATGTAGAGAGACAAATAAAAGTACCACAAGTTCCAATGATAGAAAATAGTGCGTATCACTATGTTCGTTCAGCAAATGCATGTATTGCCTTATTCAAACCACCTTAAACTTGGTGCAGACACTCAGCTTCCCTCACCAGTTTCTTTCCCTCCATTTCTAACCTAGCATTTCCCAAACAAAGGGCAATCAGACTTTTGAAATTCCTTAATCATCTTATATCATCTGTGATTTATAATTACATTCAAAATTTGTATTCCTAAATAAAGCATTTCACCAAATCATCCTTTTCAATCCAATCCAAAGTGGTACCACTCCTAGCGAGGGAGTCCTTGCATTCACCAGGGATGTTCTGTTTCCTGGGATTCCACGTGCAGGCAACCAGCGAGTGCAAACACACACCATCCTCATGCTCAGCTGAGTGACATGCCCAAGTGTTTTCCTCACTGTTATGAGAACACCTGGCATCTGGCCCTGATTTAGCTACTAATTAGCTTTGAAATCATGGTGTTTTCCATCTGTAAAATCACTTTATTTGAGACCTGCTCCTGTAAAATCACTTTATTTGAGACCTGCTCCTATTTCCATGGAATATGGACAACTCCACTAAAAGCCATAACTCTAAATTGGGAAAGTAAAAAAAAAAGAAGAGAGACTTACGTAGGAGACACCAAAATAGAACAGGGGGTGAACAGTTGCGTCATAACACAAGTCCCGTTTGTGCTCTGGAAAGTCATTCTCTCCTCCACCCACAATGGTGGAAGATATTTTAAAGAGCCTAAACACCCAACGAATCCTGGATCAGGTACATCATTTAGTGATCTTGGAAGCTGACCTTGCCCACTAACGTAAGCCAAGCTCCCCTACTGCCGTGCAGCCGTTCCCGGCACTCCTTTCACCTGACCGCCATGACCCCAGACCCTTGGCAATTCCGCTCACCAGATGTTTACATGGTCAGACGGAATTCAGAGATCCTGAGTTTTCTTTGCATTGCTCCCTGCTCATCCCCTGTCTCCTCCCCTACCCCATTGAGTGGAGAGCTTTTCTACCTTCAAGACAAATGCATTAAGGGAGGACGTGGAACACAGAGAATACAGAGCCATCAATTGAATTTCTAAACAGATGTGAAGACTCATGCAGATAGCGGTCCTGAAATTCAGGGCACTTTTGATTTATAAACATGAATTTTATTTTTTTAAGAGAGAGAAAAGTTGTTTGAGTTCCCAAAGTCTAGCTCTGGTTGTAAAGTACCGAAGCTGGAATGAACTCCTACATAAAATTCACATCACATATTTGGGGTGGTGGAGGTATTTTGGTAATGGATGGTGGTGATGGTAGCACAAAATTGTGAAAGTAATTAACAGCACTGAATTTTATATATATATATCTGAGTGTGGTTAAAAGGGGAAATTTTTATTGTGGCTACAACAAACATTGGACTATACAACACAATGAACCCTAATGTAAACCATGGACTATCATTAATAGGACAATAAAAAATGTTCTTGTCAATCATAACAAATATACCACACATTGATGCAAGGTGTTAAAAATATAATATAATATATAATCATATTAATATATATTATAATATATATAATTGTGCTGGTTTGAAAGGATGTATGTTCCCTAGAAAAGTCATGTTTTAATAAAAATCCCATTTCATAAAGGTAGAACAATCCCTATTCAATACTGTATGTTTGAAATTGTAATCAGATCATCTTCCTGGATGATGTGATTTAATCAAAAGTGGTTGTTAAATTGGATTAGGTGATGACATGTCTCCACCCATTTGGGTGGGTCTTGACTGGTTTACTGGATCCTATGAAAGAGGAAATATTTTGGAGAATGGAGATTCAGAGAGAGCAGAGAAGAATGACATAGCCATGAGAAGCAGAGTCCACCAGTCAGCGACCTTTGGAGATGAAGAAGGAAAATGCCTCCCGGGGAGCTTCATGAAACAGGAAGCCAGGAGAGAAAGTAGCAGATGACACCTCGCTCGCCATGTGCCCTTCCAGCCGAGAGAGAAACTGTGACTGTGTTCACCATGTGCTTTCCAGATGAGAGAGAAACCCTGAATATCATCGGCCTTCTGAATCAAGGTATCTTTCCCCAGATGTCTTTGATTGGACATTTCTATAGACTTTCTTTAACTGGGACATTTTCTCAACCTTAGAACTGTAAATCTGCAACTTATTAAATTCCCCCTTTTAAAAGCCATTCTGATTCCGGTATATTGCATTCCAGCAGCTAGCAAACTAGAACAATAATATCATATAAATATAATAACAGGGAGGTATGAGAGCTTTGTATTTTATTCATGCTGTTTCTGTAAACCTGCAGCTTCTCTAATAAAATTTTTTAATTCGTAACACCAACAATAAAGATGAGAAGAACATAGGATGATGTAAGCTGGTCTCTCCTCTCCCCCTGCATAAAAGTTCAGTTCAACATACTCTGGGTAGGACAGAGGCTTGAGAGAAAGGAAAGCACTCAGCAAAGCCTGCTTTCGGGATCCATCTCAGAAATGACCCTGTGCCCCATCCTCCCGAGTGGAAGGGAGTGAGACTAGACAACAGATACCCCAGCTAATCTTGGGGCTTCTCAAGCAGGGAGCCAGTACCTCCAAGCTCACTGAGAAGCTTCAGTTGGGCAACAAAAGAGGAAGACAATGGTTACCTGGAGGTGACACAGGTAGGCCAAGGACACCTCTCAGAGCCTCAGGTACCCGGTGGCTGTCTTCAAAACAATTTTATTGAGGAATACTTCGCATGTCATAAAAATGTATCCATGCCAAAGTGCACAGTTCAATGATTTTTAGCAACCTGTAGCATTTGTCCAGGTATCCAGTGTTCTCAGGCTTGTACTGCTTGTACTGCTTGTGATCCTAAAAGGGTGAGAAGACCGAGCAGTCTCAGCTGAAATGCAGAGTTGGTAAAACCCTTGGACTAAACAGCCAACCCAGAAACTTGGGTGAGCTTGGAAAGATAAGCCTTATGCAGACTGGGTGCTCTGTGTGGATGCCAGCAAGCCAGACCTCCCCCAGCTGCCAGGACAGCCCATCAGCAGCACTGCATTCTGAGCACCCCTGAGCACTGCCCAAGCATGGAGATGGGGAGGAGGAGAGCCTGGATTTGACTGAGTATTTACACAAGGAAGACAAAATGGATCTATACATAGCACAAATTGCCTGGAGGTAACAAGATAAAACTTTCTGCTATTGGGCAGAAGGCAAAAGAGAGGCCATTCTATTCTAAGTTCAGATGAGAAAAATACAGTTGCTTTTGTTTTTGCACACCTTAGAGGTGTTTTTTTTTTTTTGTCTATAAATTATATAACTGTGTTGATTTTTAAATTTCAACCACGATACAAGGTTTAAAAGTTTATATGCAGAGCATAGTCCCCTTCGGGGAATGGTGAGAACAGGGGAAAATTCAACCTCCCCAAGTTGAATTCTTGATATTCTCACAAGCAGTATGGACAACCAAAGCTATAGACTGAGCCCCCAGTTTTGGGGTTTTTTGATATGAAATTTAATCCTACAAAGGATAGGTCAAGCCCACTTAAAATTAAGCCTAAGAGTCACCCCCAAGAGAACCTTTTTTGTTGCTCAGATGTGGCCTCTCTCTCCAGCCAACACAAGCAAACTCACTACCCTTCCCCTATCTACATGGGACATGAGTCCCAGGAGTGTGGACCTTCCTGGCAATGTGGGAAAGAAATCCTAGAATGAGCTGAGACTCAGCATCAAGGGATTGAGAAAAACTCTAGGATGAACTGAGACTCAGCATCAGGGGATTGGGAAAACCTCAACCAAAAAGAGGAAGAGTGAAATGAGACTGTCAATGTCTGAGAGATTCCAAACAGAGTCAAGAGGTTATCCTGGAGGTTATACTTACGCATTAAATAGATATCACCTTGTTATTCAAGATGTAATGGAGAGGCTGAAGGGAACTGCCTGAAAATGTAGAGCTGTGTTCCAGTAGCCATGTTTCTTGAAGATGATTGTATAATGATATAGCTTACACAATGTGACTGTGATTGTGAAAACCTTGTGTCTGATGCTCCTTTTATCTACCGGAACATACGGAACATACGGAATAAAAATAAATAATAGGGGGAACAAATGTTAAAATAAATTTAGTTTGAAATGCTAGTGACCAATGAAAGGGAGGGATAAGGGGTATGGTATGTATAATTTCTTTTTCGGTTTTGTTTTATTTCTTCTTCTGAATAGATGCAAATGTTCCAAGAAATGATCATGATGATGAATATGCAACTGTGTGATGATATTGTGAATTACTGATTATATGTGTAGAACAGAATGGTCAAAATAGGAATTTTCACATTTATTTGGTGTTTTTTTGGTATTTAAAAATATATAAAAACTTTAAAAAGTTTATATGCAGAAACTGGGGATACAAAATGGTACTAAATATTGAGTTATACATAAAATAGGAATTTGGCTGGATGAATGCAAAGCAGACTGCAATAATAACTCTTATGCCTTTTAAACTAAAGTTTGATATATGTTTTAATTTATATGCTTGTAAAAGCAATTGTCTGCTAACATCAAATTGGTTTGTCCTCATGGTTTATTTTCAACAAAAGAAAAGGATTAAGGGATATGTTTTCTAGACAAGCCAAGAGACTATGAAGAATTACCCATGACAAATGATATTTTCTTGAGGATGAATCAAACAAAGATATTAGCTAAGAAATGTATTTTTTAAAACCTTATATTTGGAATTTGGAACATAAAACAAACACAGGAATTAATTTGTCAAATAAGAAAATGCAAGTTTTCTAGCTAGGCCATTAATTCAGATAAAATATGATTGAAATATTTCCAATCTTAACCAGTCATTTGAAAAAGATAAAAAAACTTTCTTTTTTTCTAATAAAGTGAAAATTGACCTTGAACTTCATTAGCAACCTTTATAAAAAAGAAGTAAAATATTTTCATTTCAGCAATTTCCATCAGTTATCATTATTTTATCTGTCAAATCTCAGTATACAAACTAAGGAGGGAAAATGTTAGTAAACTGAAAAATTAATTTTGACAGTAATTTCCAAATTATCTGAGGGGAAACATGTATTGAAATTCACTCAGAAATCATAAACTCAGGCACCAAAGCCTGGGAGTCATTGCCACTGATGGGCCATGGCATGGCCTCCTGTTGTACTGAGGCCGAAGGAAATAACACCTAATCTATGACATGCTGCAAGACATTCCCCCAAACTGTGCACCTTTCTATAGAGTTACAGAACCTAGAACACTGACCTTAATAAAATTGAGTAGCATTAATTTATGCAAAACAAATTATACCAGAATGATCCAATGACTGCATACTTCTTTTATAAAATCACTAAGATTGCGGATCTTAAGAAGATTTGTGCATGCCGGAGCATGCTTTTGGAGCAGCCCCAGGAAGGAATGGCTAAATCACAAAATCTCCAAGGACTGAAGTGAGAATCAGATTCACATTGAAACTCCTTAGTTACCACAGTCAAAACAAAGGTTTTATGTTCTCCAACATAGTTCCCCACATAAAGAGCATGGGATTCCTTAAAAGAAAACTAAATAGCAGACACTGTACCATATTATAAGGGCTCTGTGCTCGCCCAAGACTCCATTGGAGGGGTGGCCAGCTGCCCAGGCTTCCTGGTTAGGGTGCCTCTGACACAGCCTTTAGTGCAACTGTATTTTATCATCACCATCATAGGCCATCGTAATGGACGATTCCATTGACTCTCACTACACCTACCTATTCATACTGGAGGGAAGGTGGGCAACAAAGAAAGACTCCTGCACTGCCCTTGGCTACAAACTTCTAACCGACAATGTGAAATATTAACTCTCTAAGCTTGCTGCAGAGCAGTTGTCTTAGAATCCCTCCTCACTCTCATCCTAGGGATGCTGGCATATTCTTTGTGTCTCTTCCGTGGTGGACTTTCTCTTGCCTGTAACCCACATTTTTTTCTGCTGATTGCCTCCTGAGTTTGGTGGGGCACATCTTCCAGTAGCTTTCTGGGAAAAAAATGACTTATATATTTGATAAAATCTGTATTCTATCTGCCCATTTGATTGGTATTTTGGCTCTGTATGGAATTCTGCATAGTAAATAGTGCTTCTTTGGAATTTTCTATTGTCCATTTTCTCTGTTCTTACCCTTTTTGAGCTCCTTTTAGTAGATGTTAGATTTTATAGACTGTTTTCTAAAATTTCCTAACATCTCTTGCATATTTGTCATCTTTTTTTCTATTTCCTGAGCCATTTAATCAACTTTATTTTCTAATTCTTCCACCAAGTTTTACATCTTATATTTTTAATCTCCTAACAATCTCTTTTGTTCTCTGAATGCCTTTTTTTCTAGCATCTTGTTCCCAGTTCATGGATGCAATATCTTCTCCTAACTCTCTGGGGATAGTCATGATAGGTTTTGGAAGATTTATACTCCCTGAACAATTTGCTTTTCCGCCAAGTTGTTGTGCTTGTTTTGTTTCCTGTCTGTCCTGGTTTCTGTCTTCCATGTATAAGGCATTCCGTGGACAGAAGCCTGAGCACGTGTGTGAGGCTGGTTGACATTGAGCTTCACTGTCCTGTGATCTGGGTGGGCCATTTATTGGAACTCTATGGCATTGGATTACTCAGGCTTCCAAAGGAGAAATTTAGTCTCCTGCATAGGTGATGGAAGCCTGTGGGACATCTAAGCACTCAGCAGTTATTGTGCATATCTTCACCCAAAGCTGTTTTCTTGATGACTAGCACATCCTTTATCGGGGGCCTGGGGGGCGAAACGCTCATCGCTGACCTCTGCTTGGACTCCTCATTGCGTGTGGAGTCCATTTGAAAATTGCTGCCTTAAAGCCTTAAATGTAAGAGGTTTATTTCCATCTCTTTAGTCAGATCTACACTGACTCATTTATTGTTCAAATATAACGGAAGGACACCTAATGTCAATTCTATATACCCGTGGTAAAATTGAGTTTCAGTGATGGCACAGAGTCTTCTAAGAAGTCTTACCTACCTGGGACCCTTGATCATCAACCTCTTGCTCCATGTGTAACCTTTCTTCAGGTTCCAAAATCCAGGAAGTTGGCCAGCGAACTTAAGCCGGTGCTTGCAAACAGCAAACACATAAGGCTCGTGGTAAATGTACAAAGAAGCTGCAAGCTTCAAGCTAAAGTTTTCACTTCTTTTTAGTGTTATTAATTAATAATATCCTTCTCTTCTTTAAAAAAAAACTAGCTAAGGGAAGCAGGATGAAATGTAAGTAGTAGTAACAGTCAGAAGAAATTCTTGTATGGAACTTGTCCTTGAGTCATTTATGCACTATTTCTTCACACCAAACAAATGCTCATTTTCCCTATGAATTTCCCCGTTCTCCATATCTCTATTTATTGTGATTTTCTCTCCCGTTTGACACTTTTCTGCTCGTGTTTTTTTTCTGCTAGCGTTTTAACTTTCTCTTTTCTGCGAATTTTCCAACTTCTTCTTTACAATTTTCTTATGCTTAAAGAGGAAACACATTCTCAGTGTCATCTTCAAGCTAACTGAGCTTTGCAGTTACCAATCAATCCACCCATAAGTTGTCTGGAATCAAAATGATTTTTTGAGCAGACTAATGATGCATGTGTGTGTTTGTGTGTGTGTGTGTGTGTGTGTGTGTGTGTGTGTGTGTGTGTCTGAAAAAAGAATGGACCTGGGAAGTTTAAGCTATGTTCATGAATATTTTATGGTTGCCATGTTTTTCTGTGCAAACCAGTTATGTTAAAGGTGGGGTATAAGAAAATGCGGACATGTGGGAAGAGAAATACCTGATTAAATTTCTTCCAGCTGGCATTTTGCTAAGACACAGACATTGTTAAGGGTGGTAAACATTCCATAATGCCTGAACTCATAATGCCCGTGGGTTGTCTGTGAGCTTGTCTGGATGAACAAAAATCCATCCTAATCCTGTTCTATCATTAACAAGAACTGACATGATGGTGAGACTTGATTTTGAGCTTGTCTTTTATCTGCCAAATTTCCCTTTTAAATGTAATCAGAACAGAAATACTTTTAATACTGAAAGCACCTCATTAATAGCCAACATTTATTGAGCATTTGAGCATTCACTACAAGCCTTGCAGTATACAAAAACATGCATTATCGGGCAGGTCACGGTGGCTCAGCAGACAAGAGTTCTCACCAGCCATGTGGGAGACCCGGGTTTGATTCTCAGTGCCTACCCATGCAAAAAGCAAACAGACAAAAAAAAACATGAATTATCATATTTCATCCCTTCAAATCTCTGTGACGTACTTGTGATTACTCTGCGTATTTTTCAAGTGGAAAATTTTGGTCCTAGATTAAACACTGTGCCCAAAGTCACATAGGTGGTAAATTGTAGAATCTGGACCTCGTGGTCCAGTTTTCATGTTTTTAACTATGATGTTTCACTATCTGCAGGATTGCAGAGACTATAATTTTAAGCAACTGAGCATCAAAAACTCAGGGTATATGAGAAAATTGGGGCCTATATTGTAAGCTTTTATAGCCGTCACATTTAGTCGAGATGTTATTTCTAAATTTTGAGATGCTGTGTTTTATATATATATATATATATATATGAAATGTGGTCTCTCCTTGGAACTTTGGCTACCTGTATAACACCTAAGACTCAGAGTTGGAGTGCTACAGCTCTGAAAGTCAGGATCGCTGCATACAGCAACTGTTAAAAGACTGGAAAAGAGATCAGGCTTTAATTAGAGATAAGAACAAGGCCAGTTAGGCTGGGACTAAGGTAAATCAGAATACAAGGTAAGGAGGGCATTGTAAGTATTTTAAAACTTCCCCTACTGATATGAGACCAAAGGAAGAAGTTTATTTTGCCTAGAACCTAAATTTTTCATAGCGCATAATCTAACTCAACTGTCTGGATAGCTCATTTAAACAATCTAAACACATGGAGCCCGAAATGGAAATGAGGGCTTATAATTCTATGTAACTTAATGTAGTACCTGGATACATCAATAGGCCAGTCCTTAATCTTGAGGCTTGCTCTTGTGATGCTTATTTCTGTACCAGAGAAGCTACGTCTTCCTATAGTTATGCCTAAGAGTTACTCTCAGAAAACCTTTTCTGTTGCTCAGTATGGCCCCTCTCTCTCTCTAAATCCAACTCTGCAAGTGAAATCATTACCCTCTCCTCTACATGGGACGTGACATCCAGGGGTGAAAGTCTCCCTGGCAACATGGGACATGACTCCCAGGGATGAGCCTGGCCCTGGCACCATGGAATCAACAATGCCATCTTATCCAAATGGGGAAAATAAGTATAACAAAATAAGGTATCAGTGGCTAAGAGAGCTCAAATAGAGTTGAGAGGCTACTCTGGAGACTACTTTTGTGCAAGCTTCTGCTAGATAGGCCAAATACGTCCTGAAATGCTGAGAACCAGCCTCTCCAAGAACATCAAATAGTTCCATCTCCCTACCCCATATTCTCAATACCCTTTTCCAACATGAAAAAGTTAGAATGTCTTTAGAATGTCTAAATACCCCTAAAGATAGAGAGAAAAATCAAAGGAGAAGGAGGATTTATTACAGAGACGATAGGATTTAACAAATGAGTAATGCAGGAAACCAAGGTAGAAGTTGCAATGCCTTTTTTGATCTAACCTCAGAAGTCACATAGCATCACTCCACCATGTTCTATTGGTCATATATGCCAGCTCTGATTCATTGTGGGTGGTCACAACACCAAATTGTGAGTACCAGGAGGCAAGAGCCGATGGAGGCCATCTCATCAATCTTGTTTGATTGATGAATACTTGGATAAGCCACTGTGCATCTCAAGGTCATGACTCCATGTGGTTTGTTAGGTAATGACAGACAGTGGCAGGGTGCCTTTCCAAGGCAGTTAGAGTCTACTGCCTAGCTGACGTTTGTGTTCCTGAGTGGGATGTGCTAGCTGAGGGCAAGGAGAAGTGGAGAGGATTCAGAGGGGATGTAGGAGAACAGAATCAAAAGATGAGGCAGCCAAGGAGAAACCATGGCTAAGTTCAGAAATCTTTAATGGGGAGTCTTATTTTATTAGGATTGTTGTTTTGGTGGGTGACGTCAATTCACTTTCTGTTTCCGAGCTAAATCTTAAACAACTACAGTAATCTTAATGCACTGTAGAAATTGATGTGCTCTTCGGGATGCAAAAGAATTGCTGAATTCTTTGGGATGCAAAAAGAATTGCACAACCAACCAGGCTCCCATCACATCTGGAGGGTACAACTTACCCATGACACTGAGAAAAGTGCCTCTGGAGAAATATCTGGCAATTTATTTTAAAATAATGACGTAGTCACTGTTTTCACAATGTAATAAAAAGAGACTTTAATGAAGCATTAAGAAAAGAATGTCAGGTCAGTGGCATCCTTGAGTGGCTAATTTTGAAGATCAGAGAATTTCTTCTCAGCAATTAGCTAAAAAAAATTTATAAAAACGGTTCATTCCTCCATTCTGCCTCCCCTACCTCCCTCTCTCTTCATTAAACTCTAATTTCAATTGCCTTTACTCTCTTCTGGAGAGAGGGGATTGGATCAGGTCACCTTGAAGTCGTGGTTATCAACCTTACATTTCTACATTTTTCTAAGTAGTTATAAATCAGGAAACGCCTGAAACAGTGTGCAGAAACATGTCATCAGCATATTGTAAATGTGTCTCCCAGGGATGACATGCATAAAAAAAGTAATTCGTATGTGTAGATGTTGTCTAGAACTGAAGTTTTTTCATCTATTATTGTCTTGGCTCATGTACCGCCATGGTCCCTGTTTCCCATTACAGTCAAAACTATTTTCAAGTTTTTTCCTTTAGAAATAAGAAAGTTAGCTTTTGGCAATTGCGCATTCAACTACTGTTGTGAGTTGGATTGCATCCACCAAAAATACAAGTTGAACTCCTAATCCTCAGAACCTCAGAATTTGATCTTATTTGGTAAAAGGGTCATTGCAGATGGAATTAGTTTAGATGAGGTCATACTGGAGTAGGGTGGGCCTTTAATCCTATATGACTGGGGTTCTCATAGGAAGGGCGGAAGAGACACAGAGACAGGAAGGGAGAAAGCCATAAGACGAAGGCAGAGATTGAAGAGAAGCAACTGCAAACTAAAGAATTCAAAGGATTGCCCCAAAAAGGAGCAGAAGAGAGGAAGAGGCAAGAAAGAATTCACTCCTAAAGATTTCAGAGGGAGGATGGCCCTGCCAACACCTTGATTTCAGACTTCTAGCCTCCAGAGTTATGAGACTATAGGTTTCTGTTGTTGTAAGCCACTCAGGTTGTGATACTTCATTAGGGAAGCCCCAGGAATCTGAGACAACACACGACTGTTATCCTCCTGTTTGAAAAGCACAGGTGAAGGCTGGCAATCCCATGACAGCAGCCTTGACAGTGAATTTGTCTCAGATCCCCAGGTGTATTTATCTCCAATTGGCCATTGATTCTTGGCAAATTTTCCAGAAATTTCTTTTAATTAACCAACCAACTATTACAAATCGTGAGCACCAACCTGACTGCAACGTATTAGTGTGGGAATTAAGAAAATGCTCTCTTGAAGTGGGTTTTGAAAAATAAAAGCTACGTCCATTACATGGTATCGTTCTCCCTCCCATCTCCCCGTATTCCCAGCCAAGACTCTTCACCAGGAGATTAGAGCAATTACATTGTTTGAATAAAGTCACTTAACAGATTTTGCCACCAGTTAAGGATGAAAATTTACAACTTATCCTCCATGCACAAAGAGCTGATTGCTCAGTTACCCAAATAAACTGCTTCCCTCTGATAAGCACCTGGTGGCCAATTCCCTACCCATTTGCCTCACAGGCTGACAGGAGAGAAAATGCAACTAAAAATCTAGCAAGGAGGCAGGTGTCCCGGTGAAATGGCAGAGCAGCGAGCTCGAGGCGCAGGTCCACCTGCCAGGTAGCTCAACAGCCAGGAATTGTCTGAAACAACTGTTCGGGGGTGTTGAAATCTAGACTATAGGTTACCAGGAGATAGCATTGAAGGTAGAGAATGGAGAGCTGATGCTTCATTTGTGCAGAATTTTTAATTTAATTTAATAATGCAAGTTTGATTGAAAGTGTTTGGAGATGGATCAAGGTGATGGCAGCATGTTATTGTGAGAGTAGCTAACAGTACTGAATTGAATGTGTGACTGTGGTTGAAATGGTCATTTAGGGTCATATATGCCACTAGAAGGAAATTTAGGAGATAAAACATGGGACTGTGTAACATGGCAAACCCTGGTGTGGATGGTGATTGTGGCTAATAGTACAAATATAAGAAAGTTCTTTCATGAACTAGACAAATATATCACTATTACAAGATGTTAATAGGGTGGCATAAAGGAAAAAAATACACCTAATACAACTATGGACAGTTAACAGTAATGTTTTAATATTCTTTCACCAGTTATAACAAAGGAACTACACCAATGCTAAGTGTCAGTCATAAGGTAGTAAATGGAATATGGGGTTTTTCTTTTTGGAGTAATGAAAATGTTCTAAAATTGATTGTGGTGATGAATACACAACTCTGTGACTATATTGCAAGCCATGGATTGTACACTTTGGATGGATTGTATGGTGTGTGAACATATCTCAATAAAACTGCTTAAAAAATCTAATAAGGAAAAATCTGTTATTTGGGGAAGAAAGATGAAATTATATATTAACCATACTTTAGCTAAAGGATAAGGCTTTTGGATAAAATACAGGACACAATTAAACTTGAACTTCAGATAAAGATGAATAAGTTTTTGGTCTAAAAATGTCCCAAATATTTTACTGCAAACTCTATACTTTTATTGGTAAAATCTGGTAATGCAACTTAGGGATTTTGGGGATCCTTTCGTAATTTTCCTCCCCCTGGTTTGAATGGTCATGAAATGACCCAAAGAGATAATAAGAGCATATTGCTCTGTCATGACACGTAGTTTGCAGAAGAGATAAAATGTCTGCTTCCCAACCATTTACATGGAAGAATTGACTGAATTAATGTTGCCTGGGATGTTTTTGTTAGCATCTGGGAAATCTTACATGAGGGGCATAATACTGAATTTAAAGACCAGGAGCCCTGAAGGAAGACACACTTGGAACAAAATCCTGGTCCTGCCCCTTCCTAACCTAGTAATGTAACGTCAGGCATGAAACTTCATCTGAGTGCAGTTCTGTCATCTGCAAAATGGGGAGCCTCAAGGTAAAGTGAAATAATACACGTCTGCTTGCCCTTCTCTTAAGGAGAAGTGGAAGAAGCTGACACTCCAGTACTCTGAAGGAAGGGATCCCTTCCTATTTCCTTTGATCACTTGGGTAGCTCTAAATTATAGGGATGGGAAGAGGCACCCTGTCTGAAAAGGCTAGATCTGGGGTAGTTGAGATGTCCCTGTGTAAGACACAATTTCTCTGACTTCTAGAAAATTCATAGGCTATGTTCTATAAACTAGCTCTTGATTCTACACTGTGTTCTATGGTGTTTACAGGAGGATGTTTGCTCCTCATAGATTTGCTGATGCCTTGAAGGAACATTCCCCAGGTTCTTCTGTATCTCCATGGTTTATAGTTATTTACATCTACCATATCTTTTGAATAAAAATCCTGGGCACAGCCTGACAAATGAAGGGTACTTAAAAATTTGTTAATTTATGGTATAAAGTTTGATGCCATTATACAAATTTAATTTATTAATTATACCTTTAAGTCATTGCCTCTATTGTGAAGAAAAAAATCCATGGAAACTGGACTGTGCCATGAGATCATGTGTGTGGCCATGGTACACACTCCATTCCTCCTGCTTTTACCTAGAAATCACAGCATTTTGGAATTCAGAGGGAACATGCAGACTTGACAGCTAAAAAATACATTCAAGGCTTTTGGAAAATGGTGACCTTTTCCCCAAATACCTAACATCTCAACTTAAAGAGCAGTTGAAGAAAAAGAAAAGGGCAATCGAATAGCTACTAGATAGCACAGCCCACCTCCCTCCTCTTTTTCCTAATCCAAACGTTCTAATCTAGAGAGAGGACAGAGAGCAGAAAGTAAAAGTTACTCAGAACGGTGAGAGTCTGAGTCACATCAACATACAGTAATAAGAGCTTAAAAGGAAGAACGAGGCCAAGACAAAAAGAGCCCAGCAGACTTAATGGTTTCCTAGCAGTGGTCTGAGATGTCTGAAATAAAGAAACGAATGAGTAGCAGACTGCCTAGAAACAGAACGTCGGAGGCAGACTGCAAAATATGACTGCATTGATCCAGCACTGTCCAGGGAAGAAGACTGTTCTTCTTAGGAACAGAAAGTTCCCATTACTAGACATGCTTTCTGATGAGGATACTGTAAGTCTCAGTCATGACAAGATAAAAAACCATTTTAATTATCCTCTGCTTTAATTTCCAATTACCTCCTGACTACTTCCCAAATAAAGATTTGCCTTCCAATACTGGGAAAGTGGTATCAAGGACAATGGACATGACATCCACCAAGAAATTATAATAGTCATGAACATTTACATAATTAATAATATTACTTTAATATAAACCAAAACCTGCTAGATATTCAAAGGGACATTGGCTAATCCAAAGTCATGCTGGGAGAACTTAACATAACTCTCTTGGAGACTGTCTAATCAAGTGAATGAAAAAAAAAAACATATATATATATATATATATATATATATATATATATATATATATATGCAAAGGTGTAGAGGATTTAAGGTTATTATAAACTTTAAATACATATGTTTATGAAACAGAGATTAAACATTATTTTTTAAAGCCTATGAAAACTTTACAAAAATTTAAATGCTAGACCAAAAAAATCCTCAATAAATTCCAAACAGCAGAAATCATACAGAACACATTCTCTTACCATGATGCAATAACTGCATAAAATAAAAGAAAAAAAGCCTACAAAACTGGAAATTAAAAAAATACTTTTCTCAATGAAAAGTTTAATAAATGTTTAATAAAAAAAACTGAATTAGAAATGGAGAGGACATTGCCATCAAAATAAAGTGTGATGCTTTAATAATTTTAAAAGTGTGAGATGAAGCAGAAAAATAGATTAATGGAGCTGAGTTCAGAAGCAAACACAGATATATATTGGAATTTATCACCTATTCAGGATGGGCTTTTAAGTCAGTGGGGGAAGAATATATAATTCCAAGTAGCTATGGATTTGGAAAAAGAAATAAAGACTTTGTGGTAGTTTGAAAGTTTTTTTTTTCCCCGTGGGTAAGCACTGGGAATTGAACCCGGGTCTCTGTCATGGCAGGTGAGAATTCTGCCTATTGCACTGCCCAAGGGCACATTCTTTTAATCCATCCCTGTGGAGGCAGATGTTATGGGTGGGACCTTTTGATTAGGTTATTTCAGTTAAGATGTTACCCACCCCGTTCAAGGTGGGTCTTAATCCTTTTACTGGAGTCCTTTATTAGAAGACAAAATGCACACAGAAAAAGTGCAGAGAGCTCAGGGAAGCCCTAAAGAGGCTGCAAGAGAAAGACACACCCACAAAAGTTGAAAGCAATGAAACCTTGGAGAGAAGGACCAGCAGACACCTGCTATTGCCTTCCCACATGACAGAGGTATCCCAGATGCCAGCAGGCTTTCTTCGGAGAAGGTATCACCCTGTTGATGCCTTAATTGGGAAATTTTCATGGCTTTAGAACTGTAAATTTGTAAGCTAATAAATCCCCATAATAAAAACCAATCAGTTTCTGGTATATTGCATTCTGGCAGCTTTAGCAAATTGAAACAAGCTTAGTTCCATTTTATACTATGTGTAAAAAAAAGTTTATATGGATTGAAGAGATATTATTTTGTTCTTTAACAATGTAAACTCCAAAATGGCAAACAGCAGTGTGGGAGAAACTATTGTTCGCAATATACAACATACAAAAGGGTCATATTGAGACACGTAAACAGTCCCTGTGAGCAAATAATTATCTGGGGGGGATCTCAATTTGCTAATCTTCTATGTATGTAACTTCATAGAAATAGGATTCGAGAGGCACATTCCTGCTTGCACAGACTGATGGGGGCTGCTTGCAGAGATCAAGGGGGTTTTTGTTTTCTTTTCTAAGCATATCTTCAGTGGTTTGAAAAAGGCCTCACCCCCCAGTTGTATTTCACTGTCCCCACACTGATGCCAACAAGGGGACGTCTAATCCCAACAGTGCCAGGTTGTATTTCTAGTGATGCTCCAAGGGATCCTATCAGGAGCCTAACAAAAGTAAAGACAATCCAAACCCAAGTTAGACCATGGGGCAAGACGTCTGCATGGATCAAGCTCTGCCACCCAGCCATATAGTAAGCACACTAGATTTATCCCATTTAAACCACTCTGCTCCCTTCTTTTGTCACTCTACCCTCCTCAGGCATGCTGTAAGCAAAGATGAGTCAGTACCTGCTTAAAAAATAAGGTAACCCAGCAGCTAATCACACTGGAGCCAGGGAGAACTGTTTTTCACCTGGGTTTTGTTCCATATTTTTGTAGGTTTTCAGGATGTGCCAAGAGTATAATCCTTACTGAAAGGGCACAGTCATAGTTGAGTGAACGAAAAACATCTGGAGACAGAAATCCTGGATGTCTCTCCCTCAGAATACAGTGTCAGAGGAGGAGAGAACAGAGAAAGGTGAGAGGTCAGGGCCACAGGCAAGAGGGACCGGCCAGGGGAAGCCGGCCACGCGCAGTGGGTCGGAGGATGAGGAGTCTGCAGCACAGTGAGGGTAAGGATGTTTAGTCTTTGTGTAGGATGCAGTGGTCTAGTGAGGCCCAGGACACTTTTGTTTATTGAGAGCCCATAAAAGACTTGCCAAAAGAAGAACACAGTTTCTTCCCACATTTAAGTGTTCAATGCCGACAGTGTACCTCTAAACCTAACTGAGGGGTGATGCTGCTGAACAGTCAAGACCCAAAAGCAGAGTAGAAAGACAGAGTCTTAACTCCCAGTCAAGGCCAAGGGGTGCACTTGATGATATTTAGCGTTCATTTCTTTTCAACATTTTGCTCAAATTGTCTTATCTTTAAAGATGAGTCAACTTAAATCATGGAGTACTGGTGAAATCAACTTTTATATTTTTGCATTATTTTTGTTGGTTTAATCTTGCAGTGTCTATGCTTTCTTCAACCCAGTATCTACAACTAATGTCAGCCATGACATTTGGATAAGGCTGCCCTTATCCAAGCCTCCTATGTAAGTTAATGCCCTCCTAGGTAAGTTAATGCAACTGGAACGTTCTGTCCACCTCGCCTTGGAAGATTCCATTAAAACATCACATCTAATATCCAAGTGGCTTCAAGCTCTATGCCAGCCTAACATTTTCAAACAAGTTTTACTCAGCATATATCATTTATTCTAAGAAATAAAAATGTTAGATAACATATTCTAATTCCAAAAAGTTATTGCAGGTATCAGTGACAAAAGCCACTAGGCAATGATTATAAACTCTTGGAAGGTGAACTCAAAGTAATTTCTTTCTCATAGAAGCTTGATGCGTTTCAGTTAGTAATTTATGAAGATGTTTTCCTGCACCAGGATGCTGTCGTTTCATGAATAATAATGAAGTAGTAAAATATTGAAAAACATGTTACAAAATAAGGCAGAAAAGAAATGCTAGGACATTTTAAAATAAAGGTAACTTGGAAAAGTTATGGAATCATTTCAGAGGAGACATTCTTGTCTTCTTAAATGTACTTACATGTATTAAATAATTAAATATGAATTAGTCACGATAATTGACAAGTCTTGACTCTTGATTTCCATGTTTCACTGAAGAAAGGCTACATCTAAAAGAAGAAATGTCCTTGAGGGTTGCTTCAAACTGAGGGTATATTGATGGAGTTTGGGGTTGGGTTTTGATCTGACAGATGTTTCTTATTTATTTTAATCCACACTTGCTAGCGATCAAAAAACGTCATATCCAAGATAACCACTGAAACTGGTTTTTAAAAATATTCATCCTACTTTCCTCCAGGCCAGAATAGGTCCAAATTTACTGCTGAAATTTCTCCCTCTGGGGCCCTTCCAGGTCTCATGTGTCCTGACCAGGACAAGGCTTTTCTCCCCGGGAACAGGGTGTCTGATCTGAGGACGGTAGGTGCCTATGAAACATCGTTCGTATTTGTATCATCCGCGTAAATACCCTCCAAATAGAGAGGCAACATTCACCCCTGAGAACCCAATTAATTGTCATTTTCATTGCTTTATGAAACCTAACGGTCATAATGGTTAACTCAGATGGTCCCTTAAACATATGAAAAGATGTTCAATCTCACTTCTAGTCCAAGGAGTGAAAACTAAACTACACAGAAATACGATTTTTCACTCCCACGATTGGCAAAAATTCAGAAGCCTGACAAAACAATCCCTTGGTGAAGCTGTGGGGAAATGGACTCTCAAATATCACTGATGGGAATGTAAAATGGTATTACCCTCATGGGGGAGTTTGACAATATCTAACAACATTGCAAATGGATTTACCTTTGGTCCAGAAGTTCCATTTCTAGGAAGTTGTCTTGAAGATATGCCTTTTTCAATAAAAAAAATACATATGCACAAAATCATGCACTGCCGCATTACTTCTAAGTATAAAACATTGGAAACTCCCTAAATATCTGAGCATAGGAGATTCATTGGATAAACTATTGTACTGCACACAATGGTATGCTGTGCAGTTTGAAAAAAAAAAAAGAGAATGAGACAGATTTCAGGAACTTATATGATTTCCTAGAGATATTATTAAGAAAAAAAAGCACAGATCAAAAAAGCCTACTTACAATGGCAAATTTACATAAGAAAAAAGAAAAATAAGAAAATATATATTACAACAAACAAACACAATGAAACACATAAAAATAATAGGCCCAGAACACAGTGAAGTCAATGCCCAGCAAGGTGGCGGTGATGGGGAGAGGGTGGAAGGGATGCAGGAGGGGCTGACACCTCTTTGAGCATGCCATTTTGTATCATTTTGAGTTTTGAAGCTGGGCTTTCATAACATTTTGAAAATGTTCTCTTAATCTTCATGCAATATTGTTTAAGGTGGAACCCTTTGATGAGATTGTTTCCATGGAGCTATAATCCACTCAATTGTGGGTGTGACCTTTTGATTAGATGGAGCTGTGACACCATTCATTTAAGGTGTGTCTTGATTAGTTTACTAAAGTCCTTTAAAAGTGGAGACATTTTGGAGAGAGCTTCACCAACAGAGCTAATAGGAGACCCAGCCGTTTGGAGATGCAAAAAGTAAGTGCCCCCGGGGGAGCAGTTTGAAACCAGAAGCCAGAGACCTGACAGATGCCAGCCACGAGTCTTCCCAGCTGACAGAGCTGTTCTAACCCACCGGCCTTCCTTGAGTCAAGGTATCTTTATCTGGACGCCTTAGTTTGGGCATTTTTATGGCCTTAGAACTGTAAACTGCACATTCCCTTTTTAAAAGCTATTCTGTACTGCATTCCATCAGCATTTAACAAACCAATACAGAAGCCATGTAATTATCCTACATATTCAAAAATAAAAATAGCTCAACAAGGACAAGGGAAAAAAATAAAACCCTAAAACTGGAAGGAAAATTAAGCAAATGAACCTAATTGTGTGGCAAAGGAATACAACCACACAAAAGTGAGGGAGGGAGGGTAGAAGGAGGAGAGGAGGAAGAGAGATGAATATGTGTGTGCACATGCATGTGTGCGTGTGTAAGGAGAGGGACCAAATGAAATAAATGGGGTAAAATTTTAATAAGAAGTGAAGCTAGTGAAGATAGGTAGGTGTTTCTTGTATTCTTTTTATTTACACCTTTTTGTAGGCTTGATATTATATCTAAATAGAAACACTTTTAAAAGAAAGAAAAGTTCAAAACACCCTACCTAAGATTCTCCCATGTGTCTTAGCTCCAACACGAACTCCCTGGCAGATTTCCCTGCTTCCTTCCAGGAGAACATTTTGTTCTCCACACAGCAGCTAGAAGGATATGTTTTAAAGCTAAGTCAGATTGGGTTTCTTTCTCTTCTAAGTCACCTAATAAGATCTATGTGACAGGTCCCACCCACCATCCCAGGCCCTCTTAGTTTGCAGAGCTGCTATGATAAATACTTCACAAGGACTTATTGGCTTAAATTTTGGAAGCTAGGAGTCCAAATTAAAGCAACAAAGCCAGGATTTCTCCCCAAAGTCTGTAGCATTCTGGTACTGGCTTGCTTAATCCTTAGGGTTCCTTGGCTTGCAACTCCGCCTCCTGTCACATGGCCATCTTTCTCTCCTTGGGTCAGCTCTTCTAGTTTCTCCTGACTTCTGACTTCTTCCTTTGACTTTCTCTGATTGTGTCCAAATTTTGTCCCTATATAAGTCCTCCCAGTCATATGGATTAAGATCCACCCTGATTCAGCTTGACCACAACCTAACTAGTAAAGACATCTTCAAAAGGTACTATTTACAAATGGACTCAAACTCACAGGGACATGGATTAAGATTTGAACATGTCTTTTGTGGGGGACATAATTGAGCCCCTAACACTTCCTTATCTCTTTGACCTCATCTTATACTACTTTCTTCCTCACTCACTCAGCTCCAACCACTCTGACCTTCATGCTCCTCCTCCACATGCCAAGCAGCTTCCACTTCAGGACCTTGGATTTCCTTGCAGGACTCTTCACCCTCACTGACTTTAGCATTCTGGTCAGAGGTAACTACAATTGAGAAGTCTTACCAGCCTACCTGGCTCACTACTTTTCCCTCTCACTTTGCTACATGGTTATTTTCTTAGTGATGACTGGAATGCATGTGTATGTGTGTGAATGTTGGTTGTAGATACACAAATGCATGCTCACCCCCCCCCACACACACATATATATTTGTTTATTATATGCGTGTATCTGTTTGCTTCCTTCCTGTCTCCTTGAACAGACATGTAAATGTCTCAAGGTCTATACTTTGTTTTGCCCACCTATATAATCCCATTGTCTGGAGCAGTGTATGGTGCATGGTACACGATGACTATTGATGAATGAAGGGAGGATATCCTTGCACCGTGTAAATGATTACTGATATAAAGCCCTTGATACGCAACATATGTTAATTACCATCCCTCACTCACCTTCTTTGCATAAAGGGACTTCCTTTATAGAGTCTAAAACCTAAAACACAGAGTCAAGAAATTTAGCAGAGCTTGGGAAGAAGCATTTTACCTCTAGCACTTTAATCACCTCTGCTTCAAGGGCCTCAAGGAGTTATTTTTCTGCCGACTATAGCTCTTCCATTTAAGATGGTAATCCCAGGTCTCATTTCGCATGTGAAGGTCATCCACAACCAAATGCTTTGCTTTATGAGAAATGCATAAGAAGCAGCAAGTAAGGCAATATAACAGTGAAGATGAATTGAAGTTATTTATATTCAGTAAAAATGCGTTGAAGGAGTAAGGAAAGAAAAATATGTCTCCCTAGCAGGCATGCTTTATGCATGGTGCAGGAATGCTTTATACATGGTTAAGGAATACTCAGGCTACCTAACCACCAACTCAGATTAGAGCCTCACTTCTTCCCAAAAGGGACCGGGTCAGTCAGCAGACCGATGAAGGATTAGACGGATGTATGCAGGACACTCAAAAACCAGGGCACTAAAGTGTTTGAGGACAAACTTGAAATAAGTATATATGTGTATGATGTCAAAGTGAAAACTAATGGAAAAAATGAGAATTGGATTGACTTGTTAAGCTTACCTTATGGTTTAGTATTGTTTTAAGTTTGACAGATGGGTTTAGATTGCTAACAGTGGCCCTTTGGCCTTTTTCTAGGTGACCATTCAGATCATTTGCAACTGCAAACCCTGACTTGGTCAAAGCCTAATTTTTCCCAGTCTTCTCTTCTGACCCAGTGTCATATCTTTAGAACTTCTTGAAGGTTCTGCTATCTGGGAATAATCTTGATATTACCAAAAACAAAACTATTCAGTCCTTGGAACTCCTAGTTTTCCTTCTCTGGATCACAAATGATCAAGGAAAAGGCTTGACGTTTGATTTTCTTGGATATATGCATTTAGCCTGCGTTAGTGCCCCCCTGACAGAACTCTTCCAAGTGCTGAAATTTAACGAGAGATACTTAAAGCAATGCAACAGACTCCAGTGGAATCGCATTAACAGTGCAGAGTTCACCATTTCAGAGTCTTTTAAAAATTACGTTATTTTTATCGATAGTAGGTGTTACTTAGCATCATTGCTCCCAAGGTCGGTATGAATGTAACAGAATTAAATTTAACGGAAATTTGAGCTACTAATCTTCCTGATTCAGAGATTTAACTTTTAATCTTTTTGTAATGGAATATATTCAGGCAAATAATTTAAAATGCCCATCATTTTTTCTCTTTCCAATTCAAAATGTCAAGGGTCTTTGTATCATTTTGTAACACAGGGTTTTTCTCTTCTAGTTATGAAATCAATTTAATGTGTCATAACAATATTTTCTTAATGAAACAGAGCAGAAAATATCAGAGGGTAGCTATAGGAAAAGAAATCATTTTTGATGAAGCTTTTGTTTCAAAAATATGAAAATATGTATATATATAATATGCATGCATATTAGGTTGCTCTATAAAATGTCTTTCTTACTATAAAAATGTATGAAAGCTATTGATCTAATACATGTACTTTCATAAGCCATTAGCGGAGACTTATTATTAACAGTTAAAATCTACTTCTTAGACTAACTGTTAAAGAAATACCACTATGTGAACTAATTTCAAGATAGATATTCAAATACATTGTTTTTCAAAAAAACTGTAGTTTGCTACAAATAAAGTATATTTCTGATTTCTTGCAAATGAAATCCCTAAGTCACCTTTTAGGCTGAAAGGCAAAAAGTTCTTATTTACCTTAAATGAACGTTTAAACTAGAATTTAGGATAACTAAATTTGTTGGCATTTTGATGACCAAAGTGGACATTTTTTCTCAAAATGGAATATAGGTATATTTATTGGGACTTGGAAATCCATTATTTCATTATGACAACTACCATTGCAAAACCTCAGTGGCAGGAATGGCACCTTTTTCATCAGGATGGGTGAAGTCAAAGGTGGGTACTTGGATGGTGTCCTATGCAGGGACTCCACAGAGATCAGGACGGTGGAAGGGGAGAAGTTCAAATGTCCTGTGGGTGCCTGCATCAGGTTGGAAGAGAGTCAAGCCTGAAGGCTGCTCTGGGACTAGAACGAGAGCCCCAGGAAGCTGTACGTATACACTTATAACTGGGATCCTCTGGGGAATTGAAGGTGTTTCTTAAAACCCACTGAGATGACTCCCTGGCCTCTGAGACAGCCATTTGTGTTATGGGTCATCACCTGTGCCAGTTTGGGACCACTGTGGCCTTTTGGCCTGTTTCATCCCCTGCTAACTACTGCACCATTAACTGCTATTTACCAGAGCTTTGGGACTCATCTGTCCCCATTTGACATCAAAGATACTTGTTTATTGAGTGCCCCCATTTATTTTTTCTATGGAAAATTGACATGGGATGTAGTACATGAGCAAGAATTTAATTGATAGAAGCATCTGTAGCTTGATTTAATGCTGTCAGAAAAAGTCTTAGTGTAAAAATTAATGTTGTCCATCATAATAATATTTGAAATTCATTGATCAGTCTCTAGAAAACTTGACAACTCATTTCCAAAACAGCACAGATTATAAATGGAAAATGTTGTTTTGCTGGGAAGAAGTCCAAAAAAGTAAAGTGCTACTCAAATTTCTATCACAGCATCTGGATCTTTCTGCTCTCATTCTCTCTTGCACACCGTGGCATAATTTTAAAAGCTACATTCCCAAGTCCAAATTCCATAAACAAACTTTCAACAGAGAGACTCCTGTGGGTTGAGGTGTTGTAAACATGAGTATTATAGCATTGGTTCTGATTTAAAATGTGTCACTAGCCATGCAGGCCCCTTTTTCAGATACGAGAATAAAGCCTTCTAACTTCAGGGCATGCTGTTGTTTTGGTATTCAAAAGAAAGCCCCACTAGAAAGGGTTGGGGGTTATCAAGCATTTATTTACTGTGGTGTACACACTAATTCTCCCTCCCTGCCCCAAATGTCCACATCCTAATCCCTGGAAGTCATGAGTATGTTACCTTATATCACAAAAGGGACCCATAGGCGTGATTGTGGTGAAGTTTCCTGAGACGGTGAGAGTTGCTGGATTATCTGGGTGTAATCACAAAGGTCCTTATAAGAGGGACACAGGAGGAGTCAGAATCAGAGAGAGAAAATATGAGAATGGAAGCAGAGGGCAGAGAGGAGGGAAAATGCTATGCGACTGGCTTTGAGAATGAAAGAAGGGTCCACGTGTCCGAGAATGCAGGCGAGGAAGCCAACTCTCCTCCAGGGCTGCCTGCTGGCACCTTGGCTCTAGTCCAGTGGGTCTGACCTGAACTGCAAAAGAATGAATGTGTGGTTTTAAGCCTCTTAGTTTGTGGTTATTTGCTATAGCAGCCATAGGAAACTAATAGATCTATCAACTTCTTAAGAAAAAAACATGGAAAGAACATGTCACACTTACTTAGGGGTGCTCATGCTTGATTCTTAGAACACCTGCAGGGTCCAATCCTCACCCTAACCCAGGCAGGTCTTGACCTGAGCGCACTCTCCTCATCACATTTGCCAGTTGCCACTCACTTATTAGAAAAAGTTGACAAATAAGGTAATTTTGTTATTTTAAATCTAAATTTGGTGAAATACTTTCTCTATCATTAAAACTTAAAGAATAAATCCATGCTGTCAGAGAAAAATTTATTCTCCAAAATCTCTGTTCCTTCTTATCTTAAAAGGTATCACTAAACAAATGACTCCTTCTTAGTGTCTTATCATTCGTGTTGGTGTTTCTTCAGACTAGGAAGTATAAATTCTGCATGGTTCTGATTGCCTGTTTGCGGTGGTGTAACTGCCTCCCTGCTGGCAGCAGTGGCAGCTGAGCTCTGTTCCAGAGTCAGGAGTCTCATCACTAAAAAATTTAGATAAACAGGAGAGCCAGTAGGAATAAGCTAGGAAGTTTATTAAAGAGCAATATTACACTTTCAAGAGATAATGTGGATGTGTTCAAGGGAGAAATATGCATTAAGTGGGAGCGGGTTAGCTTGCTTTATAAGAAGGTTTTTGCCAGTGGCAGGTTTCCATAGTAACCTTTGAGCACTAGGGGCTTACAAGGTTTGTACTAAGCAGGTTCTTTCAAGATTTGTACCAACCACATTCTTATTGGTTTGCATTAACTGGGTGCTTACATGGTTTGCATTGGCCAGGTTTCTTCTTTGTTTGAGGGGAGAAGCTATCAGAACTTGTGGCCTCCATCCAGCAAGTACCCAAGTTTGTCTTTGGGCAGATGTGTAACAATCTTTATGACCCCATGTGTGGTAGTTAGATTCAGTTCTCAACTTGGCCAGGTGAAGGTGCCTAGATCTACTGCTGTGGACATGAGCCAATGGTATGTGAACCTCATCTGTTGCTCATTACATCTGCAGTTGGCTAGGAGGCGTGCCTGCTGCAATGAATGACCTTTGACTTAATTGGCTGGTGCTTAAATGAGAGAGCTCAACGTAGCACAGCCCAAGCAGCTCAGCATACCTCATCTCAGCACTCGCAGCTCAGCCCAGGCCTTTGGAGATGCAGAAAGAAATCACCCTGGGGAAAGTTGTTGGAACCCAGAGGCCTGGAGAGAAGGCCAGCAGAGACCATCCTGTGCCTTCCCACGTAAGAAAGAACCTCAGATGAAAGTCAGCTGCCTTTCCTCTGAAGAACTAACAAAATAAATCCCCTTTTATTAAAAGCCAATTCATCTCTTGTGTGTTGCATTCCTGCAGCTGGCAAACTGGAACACCATGCTTTCCCTCATTAACTGAGAGTCTGTTTTGTGCCCATTATTTTACAAGCTTTTATGGTTCAGGGAAGTTTCAATGGTTTGGATAGGTTTGAGGCTTTAAGGGAAATTTTTGTCTGGTGAAGTTTACAGCTGAAGTTTGCAGCTTTGCATGAATTCCTTTGGCACTAGGTAAGAAACTAAGAACTTGCAGTTGTCCTATTTTATCCTACTTTAGAGAACTTTCACATCACAAGAATATATTGAGGAAGAAGGTGAATGTCGAATTCCC
Source organism: Tamandua tetradactyla (assembly GCF_023851605.1). Classification (NCBI taxonomy): domain Eukaryota; kingdom Metazoa; phylum Chordata; class Mammalia; order Pilosa; family Myrmecophagidae; genus Tamandua; species Tamandua tetradactyla. Next base: position 5,982,255 of record NC_135346.1, on the reverse strand, counting down.
TAGGGTTTGATATTTCTGCAATAATCTCTATAAAGCAGATCTATGCTTCAGGTTCAGTGAAAGTACTCACGAGGCATAGAAGAGACACTCTGAAAAGTCAAATTTTCAAATAAGGCTTGAAGGATGAAATTGCAAATCATGATTCAAGACCTTGAAGTAGAACCTAGGTGGTTGTTATTTCATTTTATTCTGGCCATAAGTTTTTCTTTTACAAGTGAGAGTCAGCCCAGAGTAAAATACAGCCCAAGGTACAGAGAGTTCACACAAGACAGTATTTGCCCTAAAAAGTTGTAAATAAAAAAGGCCACACAGTGAGCTAGCAGTGAAATGAGAAACAACCTCCCAGAGAAAGGTCAAGAGATGATGTGAAGTGAAAAATCTCCAAGGAACTGTCACTGTTTGAAAAGAAAAAGTGACAAAGTGAAGATGTTCAGAGTCTGAGGAGAAGAAAAGACAGGATTGAAAGTCAGGGGAGAACCCCTGCCTGCCTGCTTAGAGAGGCCATTCAAGGCTATTTCCAAGGAGTCCCCTAGGAGTTCTCCCCTAAAAAATTAGGGCAACCATGGCTAACAGAGACGAGACACCTCCAAACAGAAAGTGAGGCTGAGAGCACAGAGCTCTTGGTTTGCTGAGTTGGTTACTTGTTTCCCAGCCTTATTACCCAGTTCCTTGTGAAATTTTTCCTTCAGTATTTAAAAAGCACAGAATTGTCATGCCAACCAGTCTCATGGTGATATCCTAAGCAATAATGACCAAGCTTAAATTTACACACAAAAATAAACAGCTATTGAGCCATTTCCCAGTTGGCTGTAGTTTGCCCTGTACTTATATGGGGGTTTTGGCTCTTCCCAGGTTCAGAGGTTCTGATACCTTTACTCCTGTGCCACAGGAGTGCCAAGGGCCTGGGGGACTGAGGCTCCAGCACTAACCATAGAAAGATGATGTAAGCCATGTTTGATTTTTTGCAAGAAATATTCACATTCTTAATTGAATTTAATTATATGACACATTTTAAAAATATTTTTATGACAAATCTTCACACACATACAGTCCATATATGGTGTACAATCAATGGCTCACAATATCATCATCTTGTTGTATATTCATCACCATGATCATTTTTAGAACATTTGCATCACTCCAGTAAAAGAAATAAAATGAAAAAAGAAAAAGCTCATATATTTCATATTCCTTACCCTTCCCTTTCATTGACCACTAATATTTCCATCTATCCAATTTATTTTACCCCTTATCTCCCCATTAGTTATTTATTTTTTATCCATATTTTTACTCATCTTTCTATACCATGGATAAAAGGAACATCAGACACAAGGTTTTCACAATCCCACAGTCACATTGTAAGAGCTATATTGTTATACAATCGTCTTTAAGAATCAAGGCTACTGGAACACCGCACAACAGTTTCAGGTACTTCCCTCTAGCCACTCTAACATACCATAAACTAAAAAGGGATATCTATATAATGCATAAGAATAACCTCCAGGTTAACCTTTTGACTTTTTTGTTTGAAATCTCTCAGCTACTGATACTTTATTTTGCCTAATTTTTCTCTTCCTCTTTTGGCCAAGAAGGTTTTCTCAATCCCACGATGCCAGGTCCCAGCTCATCCCAGGAGTTCTGTCTCACATCGCCAGGGAGATTTATACCTCTGGGAGTCATGTCACACTTAGAGGGGAGGGCAGTGAGTTCACCAGGTGAGTTGGCTTAGAGAGAGAGGCCACATGTGAGCAATAAAAGAGGTTCTCTGGGGGTGACTCTTAGGCATGTTTTAAGTAGGCTTAGCTTCTCTGCAGGAATAAGTCTCATAGGGGAGAACCCCAAGATTGAGGACTCAGCCTACTGAATTGGTTTTCCCTCTGCTTACAGAATATCAGCAACTATCCAAATGGGGTACTTGAATATCTTCCTCCTTTCTCCCCAGTGCTCCAAGGAGACTTTACAAATACTTTTTTATTCACTGCATACATTTGGTTTTAAGTTATCTAGAAGCCACAATAAAAATGTAATAACTAGCAGACGAAAGCAATATTAACAACACATTTTATCTATCCAAAATATTATCATTGCAGGAAAAATGATGCCAATTGCAAAATGTGGGGGACTCCAGAGATGGTAAGGGAATGAAAGCAAAGAGAAGGGTAGGAAGTGGTGTACCGTGACCTTTACACAAGGGTAGGGGAGTTGATACTTGGCAGTGGTTCCAGCAGGGAGCTGGGACAGCCACACCCTGGCCACTGCACAGGGCAGTTGTCCAAACTCCCTTTCCTTGAAGGTGCAAAGTGATCATGTAAGGTACGGAGGTAGAGTGGGCACTCTTGAAGTTTAAAAGAAATCTATTTACCACACTATGTGGGCCCAGAGGTACAGTAGAAAAACTGGAAAGAAGAACAGTAGAAGGAAAAGTTCATAGGATGGAGAGAGAATTCAATAGGCAGAGATGCAAGAGGGAGAGGACAAAGAGTCACTGAAGAAGCTCACATTTGGGCGATAGCCAGCGCTGCCAAGGAAGTAAAACTTGCTGGGTTTGAGATTCTTAATGAAACTAAACCCTTGGCCACTACAACACACTTAGGTTGGCAGGGAACCCTCTTTCTTTTCTTCTTTTCCCCTCCCCTTTTACGTCATCCTTTCCATTTCTCCCTCTTCCTGCCCTCATCTAGGCTTTAAAGTGAAGAGGGGTATCATCCAAATTGTTTTGTGCACTACTCATGATATTAAGCAATTTAAATTCTTAAGCCCTACTCTTCATTGTGCTTTAAATATCCTGAGAAAAATGCACTAACTCTAGTCAATGAGCCCCTGACTCAGACCCAATGAGAATAGTTTGGGAGGTTTATAAGCCTATCTTCCAAATGGTTACTCTAGCTTTGGGAAAATAAAAGTTTGAAAAGCGTCTCTTTGGAGAGTTAATATATGTAATATTGGCCCAACGATGAAAGTTCTTTGCTTTTATTATCTCCAAAGTTGGGGCGTAGTTTAAAATACACAGATATCCACCATTTAAATGTTTAAGATAATTTTATATCTTTGGGCTTTTAATCTCTTCTTTTAAAGGTTAGTTTTGAAGATGTTCGCTTTTGATGAAAGCACTAAAATACAATGTCATTCTGCAACGGCAGTTTTCTATTAGATGCTTTTTTCTTTAAGTTGCAAAAACCACGTTGACTGTACCACCAAGCAGAGCCAAAAAGTTTTCTGCATCATAAAAGGATTTAGAGCCTCATTTTTATCATCTAAATTGTACATTATACATTTGACAGCAACATACTGTAAACTAAACAGCCTTTCCTGCCTATACCGATAGATATTATAACAAAACAAATCAAAAGTTTTTCGAAAAGCATGATTTGATGGATTCTTCATCTAAAGCAAATCTTTTTGTTCCCCCAAACAAATGCTGATTGAGTGCCTACCACCGTAGTTCTGCCAGAGTTTGGCAATTACTGAGAATGTCACTTAATATGGCATAGATAGAATTCAGGCACTTTTAGCATCCTTGTCATTTCATCTAATCTTTATCACCAAAAAAAATCAAAACCCTGAGGCATAACAGCTGCCTTTTGTTTCCCCATTTCATCACACAGAGGTATTGTGTGGTTCCCCCTCCCATACCTCTTCCACCCCCAGGAAACATCAAATAAACTTCAGAGAGGCAAACCTAGTCATGCTAACAAAACTAATTCAAAAGAGCTAACACATATTGCCTGATATCAAAATTTATACCACTTTTTACACTAAATTTGAGGTCTCAATCACCACAGTGTTGACCACATTTCCTCAGCTGAGTAAGAATAAAAGAACCAATAGTTATTTCCATAGCTGAAAATTGAAGCGGAAAGTATATGTACTGAGCTCATTCTGTCCTAATACCCGCACAGAAAAAGAAGATTGAGTATTGAGCCCTTTGCTTTATGCTGTGTAAACATATAGGCTGATGAGGAACAAAAGTTAATATAGAATTCACTCGACTAGCTTTTTGACACAGGAATAACTTCAGTTTTGTTTTCTGTACAGTCGTATATAGTGCTCATAGAAGTTGGTGATTCTGTTTCGATAACTATGTCTACTTTCTTACTACGATTAAAAGTATTAGACAAAATATTATTTATGCACATTTGTTTGAGTAGTTGATGATTCCTGAATTGGGGAACATCCAGACAGCACAGGGAAGGCACTGCATCAAGAAGAGTGGAAAAGTGAAACATAGGGCAAATAGGGAACCAAGTGAGAAAATAGTTTGATTGGCTGATGTTAAGTGTCCATTTTACAAAGGTGGTCTTACAAAGTGGGGAGCAGATATATAGTGATTTGGGTGGTATGCCTATTCATTCTGATCAGCTAATTCTACTGGACTGAAACTGGTTTATACCCAGGTGTTTTAGTTAGCTAATACTGCTGGAATGAAATATATCAGAAATGGAGTGGCCTTTCAAAAGGGAATTCATTAAGTTGCAAGTTTATGGTTCTAAGGCTATAAAAAAATGTCCAAACTAAGGCATCCAGAGAAGATACCTTGACTCAAGAAAGGTCGATGGGTCCAAAACACCTCTGTCAGTTGGGAAGACATGTGGCTGCTGTCTGCTGGTCCTTTGGCTTTTCATTTCAAACAGCTTCCCCAGGGGCATTTACTCTCTGCATCATCAAATGTCTGGGTCTTGTGTTGACTCTGTCAGCTCTGAAGTTTTGTTCCAAACTAGTTCACTGTTAAAGGGCTCCAGTAAGTAACCCCACCTTGAATGGGTGGAGACATATCTCCATGGAAACCGCCTAATCAAAAAGTCCCACCATAAGCACTATTGAATCAGGATTAATGAACATGGCTTTTCTGCAGTACACAACAGTTTTAAACCAACACACCAGGTATTGCTTATTTGCAGTCTTGTAGGGTACATTCCATTGCTCCATTTTCTCAGAAAGCCCTTACAAATCAATTGTTTTTGTCTTCTCGAAAATCCTTTCTTGGAAAGTGTTCCCTCCCAGCAATGCCAAGTGCAGCCAGCCATTTTGTTTTACTTAACGCCACTAAGGGAAAACAAGCATACATCATTTTATTGTACTTCACTTTACTGCACTTTGCAGTTATTGCAATTATATTGGCACCACTTTTCTGACAGCATGTTCTCACTTTGCTTTTCTGTTTCACATTGTAATTAATGTGTGTACATTGTTTTTTAGACATAGTGCTATTATCCACTTGATTGACTATAGAATAGCATAAATATAACCTTTATATGCACTGGGAAACCGAAAAATTCATGTGACTTATGATATTCACTTTATGGCGGTGGTCTGGAACTGAATCTGCAGTATCCCTGAGGTATGCCTGCACTCTGAGCTGAACTTACACATTCAACATTATATTTCGTGATGAAAAATGAAAGAATTTGCATATACCATTGTTTTAAGCTCCTTTTCATTGGATTTATTACCACTAGAAAACAAACTTTGAAGACTTTTCTATTGCCAAAAAATGGTCCACACTACATGTTCCAGAACCTTGTCACTACCCATCAAGAGATGAAATCTGTCTCTTACCCTTGAACCTGGATGGGCCCCTGACAAATAGAATGTGGAATATATGATGCTGCATGGTTTTTGAGGCTAAGCTAGAAAATGCCATTCCATTTCTTTCTTTCTCTCCTTGGACACTCATGATGGAGTATTATGCCCTCCATCTAAGTCCAAGGCCACCATGCTGTAAGAAAGTTCAAATTAGCTGTATTAGCTAGGGTTGTCTAGAGAAATGAAATCAGCAGGAGATATCTGTAAATAAAAAATGTATAAAAGTGTCTCATGTAACTGTAGATTTTAGAGTCCAAGATCTGTAGGGCAGGCCGCGAGCTGGCAGTTCCAATGAAGGTCCTCAATAAACTCTCAGGAGAAGCTGGCTGAAACGGAAGAGGGATTGTCTCTTCTGAATCCCCCTTAAAAACCTTCAAGTGATTAGATTAAGCCTCACTCATTGCAGAAGACACTCCCCTTACCTGATTACAAATGCAATCAGCTGTGGATGCAGTGAATATAATCATGATTTAAGTCCATGAAATGTCCTGAGAGCAACAGACAGGCCAGGGCTTGCCCAACCAGACAACCGGGCACCACCACCTGGCCAAGTTGACACATGATCCTGACCATGACATTAGCTCATAGAGACCTCATGGAGAGGCCCCAGCACTACATGAAGAAAAGGAGATTCCTGGCCAGCCCCCAGCTCCTTCAGCTGCCACCTAATCACATTCATACATCCCAGACAGAACCTCCCAACCAAGCCATTTGTAAATTCTTGACCCACAGAAACTGTGAGCAATAATAAATTACTTTGTTTTCTTAACTTGGGGAAACAGATCTGAGCTTGCTGTGTAGTAAACTTCCTTCTCTCTTTGGAAAATTGGTGTCACAGAAGTGATTCTTTTGTGCAGTGGGCAGCAGGCCCATTTTGCCCAGCAATACTAAACTGCAATAATAACTAAAGTTACACTGATTAATTGTGATGACATGAACAAAGTTACTAATCAAATCCTCATCACCTATAGACTCCTGAAGGCATCTTCTACTCGTTTTGAGGCTTGCCAGACATGGTCCAGTTTGTTTGGTCAAACCTATTTTGGTCTTGGAAAGGTTTGATTATATGACATTTTTGAAAAGAGTGTACTATAAAATAAAGCCATTGTATTTATGAATCTGTACTAGCAAACACTTGACATAAGACCATAACCAATTCCTAAATCTTGATCCCGGATATGTGGCAGGACTGACATGGATTTTTGCTTATTTAAGGAAGAAGACTTTTATTAACAAAGCTTATAAGACTTGAAGGTGCCTGTTTCCATTTTTCTTGGAACTGAATGTTTTATCTCATATTTTATCCACAAGTCATCTTCCAGAAATGATTCATTATTTCACAAGGACTGTGAAAAGAAAGCCAGAGTTCAGAGATGATTGCTAGAGGCTGATGGCATGGGGACAGCTCGATCATTTGAACAGGACATCACAGGACATTTTTATTCTTCAAGTTGGGTCCTGTCTTCTACTTCAGGCATTTTATAATTAATTCATGAAGACAAGCTTCAAGCTGGGTTTCTCACTTGTCTACCTTATGTTCGCAGGTTTTCCATATCTTTCCTTGAGCACAGTTCCAAACAGGAGCTACAAATTCCTCAAAATCCTCAAAGTCCTCCTGCGGCCATCACACCAACTCTAAATTTGAGTGGGAATACACATTTGTTTCCTTCCTGATAACACCCACAGTGTCATATGTCATTTTCCTGGACTACTTTACTAGCATGGGAAATGAACAAAGTTACATTCATTTTAGCATTCAAATCAAGTTACGGAGCCCCCAGTCCACCTGTGCAAGAAAGCATCTCTTCCATCCCTGCAGACTTCCTTCCCATAATAAGATCAAGACTCAGAAGTGTTAGCTCAATCCGAGATGTCAGTTTTGATTATCAACCTTCCAGGAAAGGAAATGGAACTCCTCCTTGGGCATCAAGTTGGTGCTCTCTGCTGCTGTGCTCGTGATTGTCCATGTGTCCATGTCCGCCCTGCAGTCCCCGCCTGCTGCAGTGACCAAAGCCTACTGCCAAGAGCTACCTGGTGGGGGTGTCTCCCCACGGAGGGATGAGTACCTAGCCTTCAGAGAAGACAGTACCCAGCCTACAGGTCTCTTGAGATGCAGCTCCTACCACCCCGAGGCCCCTATGATGCACATGTGGCTAGGCCAGAGGTGCCCAAACATCTAACCTGAGCTGCCCAGAACACCTCCCCCCAACACTGCTGATTACCACAGCTTCATTAGGGCATTCTTCTTGGAAAAGGAGCCCCCTGCAATGCTGTACCAGTGGCCAGGGTAGGCCGGGATCCAGAGAAGCGGTGGTGCCTGGACATGGCCAGACCTCCTCAGTCCAGTGGAAGGACCCACATTATACCTCTCCATCTTCCAGCCTCAGGACCCGCCCATTTCCTGACCGGCATGTCCTCAGTCAGTATTCCTACTATCTCCCCTGATAGGCTCCCACCAATCAAAATATACGTCCACTCTCTCCACATACCCGGGCTTGACTTCCCACAGCATGGGCGCATGCTCCTCGGGTATTAAATGAGGTCGTTGCCATTGCACAATATTTCTCCCACGGAGCCTCCGCTAGGTCTGGGGGGGCTCCAGCACACCTCTCAAAACACAACTTGCCGATTCTGGGACACCCCAGAGGGGGTCCTGCCGTGTTCTGTGAAGCCCTCCTCTTGTGTCCACAGCAGCTATTACTCCTGCCCACTGTGTACAATGGCCATCAGGGACACACATCAGGGGGCTGCTGCCCCCAGGGGACCAGGCACTAACACAGGCAAGGCCCGAGGGACTTCCCAGAGAGGCCAGAATCAGAGCAGGTGTCACCCACAATGACGGAGCACCTCGCCTCCAGAGGCTCTCTAGCTTTTGCGCCATCTCACCCTAGCCCTTTCCTACGGGGCGAGGACAACACCCCTGGAGGCAGAGTTGTAGATTCCCGCTGTGCTCCCCAGATTGCTCTCTGTGCAGTTCCTGCATCGTGATGTGCTCTGCTTTTAGGAACCTTCTTGCCTCGCAGGCCCTGTGGTTACCCAGGGAAACTGAGCCAGGCAGGCCCCCATCCCTGTCCCCCAGATGAGCCCCCCACTGCCATCTCAGCCTCCACACACTGCCACGTTTGCTTCATGGATTAAGGGTCTGGCTACAGAGGGCGCAGGGGCTGCACCTCTGCAAGGAGGTTGAGATGAGGTCGGTGCTGAGCTTCCTTCAGCTGTATGAAACCACGCGTTCAAGTTCGACACAATGAGAGGAGAAGCCACCGAGTCTTTCCTGAAGAAGAGTGGGATCCTTTAGTGGCCATAGCTATTATAATAGATATTTTTCTCCCCATTTTCATCCCTGAATATCGCTTTGATTTGAGTAAAGTATCTATCCATTAGGATCAACATTTTTCTGCAAGGATGAATAACATCATGTTTGCTGTGTAAGGAAAGACACCAGGTAAGAAAGCAAGATATCTATTCTATGATGGCCTCTCTGCAGGCCCGGGGATTTGCAAAGCTGTAAGGGTCTTTGAGGATAAAATTCCAACTTTTTAAAATCCATTAAAAGGAAGCTGTCAGCTCCATTCCTAAGGAGTCAGTTAATTAAAGTTAAGTCCCACGAACACAGCCAGATGCCAGCTCGGGATTACAGGGCGCGAAGGCGCATTGGGCTCTGACCTCCGGTCGCTGATTGAGCACCTGGCTGATTTCCGACAAGTGGTGCGTGTGCTGAGCCAACAGAAATGGGTATTAACTAGCAAGGAAGGAAGATAAAGAGCTCAAGGACAATTTCAAACATTCCGAGTCTGTGACTTTCCTTTTCATCTTTCTCTCCTCTGCTCCTCTTTTCAAAGTTTTCTTTGCTTCACCCACACCCGCATTCCTGGATGCGCTTCAGTACCATTTTCTCATGGGGATGAGCAGCGTGTCAGGACGGAAAAGCACCTTGAAGTGGGTCGGCTATGGCGTTTCAGAAACCACCTCTCTGCACAGGCGAAGCCTCCCCAGGACACTACAAAGCTGCAAGGTGATTCCCGAGTAAAGTTCTGGTTTTAGAGCCAGGAACAGAGAATGAAGCAGTCAAAAGGCCAGCTCTGCCCCTGCTCAGTGGCTGTTAGCAGGTGGAGGCTGACTCTGAAAAGAGGGCAGCTTTGTCCTGAGTGCAGCACAGCCTGGCAGGGTACTTAACGTCTTCTCTCCAAGGCTAAATCCCATCAGGAGCAACACAGGTGGGTTTGCTCAGGGGCTGAGATTTATTCTATCTTTCAAATTCCTGTTAAAAGGTCATCTCTGGTCTAAGCAATTACCACTCATTTTCCCCTTATCAGAAATTAGTTTATTACATCACTTTGTCAAATACACAGAGGTAATAAAACATAAAGTAGAAAAGTTTGTGAATGCTGGGCTCCCGTAGAGGGGTTTAAAGAATGAAAAGAAGAGAAATGCTCTGAGGTGAGCAGGGCAGATGGAGGGAATCAAACTGAATTTGCATTGTGTATTTCAACAGCCCAATTACACAGATATTAATCTCCTACAATAACCCTATCGTAACTGTATTTCTTGGGGGATTTTCAAGCATGAGAAACTGAAGTCCAGAGAAGTTCATCATTTGTCCACTGAATGGGGGAGCCACGAGCCCAAGTCAGGACGGCCTGACCATCTGCCGTGCCCCCTGGAGACAGACCCATCACTTATACGGAGACTTCCCAGGGGTGCCACAGCTGGGCCCGCGACCCTCAGCAACCTTCCCCGAGGAGGCACGGTTTCCTTCCTAACCTGCTGGCTGGTGGTCACTGAGAGTCCAGCTGGATGATCTTAAATCAGACGTTCTGGGATAATAACTAAAAATAACTTGCACGAACACACTGTTATTCACTGGGCTCTTCTCCTGTGTCAGACGCGGTGCTAAGCCGCTGACAGGCATGGTCCCGGGGAGAACACAAGCTAAGCACGTACCCCCGCCGGCCCATGGCATTTCACCTTCTCCTGGGGACCCAAAAGCCATGCAATCTCATAGAAACAACTTGTTGGTTGATCTCAAAGCCCAGTTTATTTCACCTTTTCGGCCTATTAAATTCTTTTACTTGTTCTTTCCAGACGCTGACATGAAATCATGGGAAATCTAGGATTTCTAGTAATGCTTAGATAATAAAAGTTCTTCGGTCACCTTCAAACAGTATCAAGTACAGCCTGGTTTAAAAATCACAGAACTCAGTCTATTCTAGCAGAATAACAAAATTTCAAACTCATCCAAAATCACAGCTTCTCCCCTGTCCCTAGCCCTCAGTTAAGGTCCATTTGACACCGGACATCTGCCACAAGGAAGGGGAGGAGAGCATAACCAGCCTCTTTCCTCTTCTTCTCTCCTCCCTCCCTACTTCTGTCCTGACCCTCTTTGGCCAGGCCGGAGGGGTGGGGCTGGGGAAGGAACACATGGGTGTGGCTTGGGCTCTGGGTCCTTCGAGATGAAGGATGTCAGAAGCTGACTTCTACTCTGGTGGGCAGAGTGATAAGTTCCTCTGAGAACCCAGCTGGGGTTTCTGGCAGGCTGATGCCTCTTTTCTTGCTGGGCACTTAGTACCACCACACCCCGTGACCTGGCATGTAGAAGGCTGTGTATTCGCGGGGTCCTCTCTCTCCTCCAGATGGCTCTCCTGTGAGGTCCACAGCTGATCCATGGAAAATGAGCACTTGGCCCTGCCATTTCATTGGTGCTTGAACTCATCTTCATTCTCTCGGTTTGCCAACCCCAGACTGGTCCCCCACAGATCCCAGCCTGGGGGAGGGATACCAGGCATGACAACTGACTCTCTGGTGGTTCTGTGAAGCTCCCTCACTTGACATGAGGAGAAATACCACCACCCCCTACTTCTTGGGGTGAGGGAGAGAGGGAGAAGAGAGAAGCTACAGCATTACAAACTGCCTCTAAAGACAATGCCTATGAACTCTTCGCTTCGTGGAGGCTCTACATTTCCTTGGCGTGCTCTGCAGGGCTCTAACATCTCATTAGGATGTGGAGGCCTGTTTCAGTTTCCTAACGCTGCCAAAATGCAATATACCAGAAATAGGTTGACTTTTACCATGGAGATTTATTAGTTTACAAATGTACAGTTCTAAGGCCATGAAAATGTACAAATTAAGGCATCAAGAGGAAGATACCTCCTCTGAGGAAAGGCTGCTGGCATCCAGGGTTCCTCTATCACATGGAAAGGCACATGGCAGCATCTGCTGGTCCCTCACTTCCAGGTTCCCCCGCTTTCAGCGTCTAATCCAGGGGCTTTCTGAGTGCCTGGGGGTCCTCTCTCAGCGTCTCAGGGGCTTTTCTCTCTCTTCAAGCTCTCTCAGCTTTCCTGTCTTTTGTCCTGCTGGAAGGACCCCAGTAAAGGGCTAAGACCCACCTTCAGTGGGCTGGGTCGCATCTCCATGGGAACAACCCAATCACAAGGTCCCACCCCAGGAAGCTGCTCCCGCGAGGATGGATGGGAGGAACGTGGCTTTCTCTGGGGAAATAAGACAAGGCCCTGATGTTTTATTCTGGGGCTGGGGACTCAACTGAGACAGCAGAGAACATTTTAAGTCTCATAACACTCCGTAAAGGTTCATGGTAACCTTTCATTTTCGTGTTAACGTCCGTATGCTTCTGCCTCTCACAGCTTCTGAGAAATTCTGTACTTCGTGATTCTCCAGCCCCTCTGTTGTAGGGCACATGAGCAGCAAGCAGCACACCCTGCTCTGGCTCCAATGGGGGGTGACGGGGTACGAATACCAGCTTTCCAGGGAAAGAGCAAACCATGTGTATTTTCACCTTTTACAAGGCTACAAAGTAGTTTTAGAATTTTTTGCAGTCGCCCTCTCTTCCTCCTCCCTAATTTCTGACATACTGTTGCAGAAGGACTGAACACAAAATTGATATAAAGACATCCCTACCCGAGCCTGGAGATGCCAAGAGGCCTGGACACCATCAAAGGTGAAGCCTATACAGGCCATCTCGTTTGTCCCAGCACCAGTGCATGGACCTGGACGGCGCACCTGATGTAGTAAGTACTTTGGGCTTGATGATAATAACCACCAAGGGAACATGAGGCTGGCAGGCCATCCTTTCAGCCCTCAGATAGCATCCAGAAGCTTCTGGAATGTTCCATATACAACCACAGCCATGTGGCACAAAGCGGCCCTGCTCAACGTTCAGAGCCCCCAGGCCTGGCGTGAACCTTCTTGGTCTGAGAATCAGTTATGTACAAACATTTGCCTCTAAGTGACAGAAAATGTCAACAAAGGAGCCAACAAACATGAAGTCAGAGTCCTCTTGGCCATGACTGGAGGTTAGGGCCCATTTATGTACTAGCGGTAATCAGTTTTCCACTTTCTAGAGATTTTCTTTGCCTAGAGTTAATCTGTAGATAATCTGGATTAAAGAGTTCCAGCTCTTAATAATATCAGTGACCCCCACCTGTTTGTGTAGCAGGTACAGCATTATTAAAACATAATTATTCACAGTCTCTGCTTTCCCCAGCTTTCTAAGGAAGACTGTTTAGGTGACTGCTCCACACCCAAGGTCTTTGTCCCATGAATGAGGTAAAGGGTAGAGTGAAGAAGTAATTAATACCTAGACAACACATTTACTTACAGAAGGAAAGACTTGAGGTCTCTAAAAAGGAAAACTTCCAGAAGCAACAGAAAAAGAAAGGAGGAAGCATGAATGAGAATCAGTAAAATGAGAGCAGTGAAGAGAGAGCTAGTAGGTCCCTGGAGTTTGATGGGCTCTGGGGAGGATTGGAGGAGCAGCTGCTGGGCAGGGCAAGGCTGCCAGGAGGCCACTAGGCTTCGGGGCAGTTTGGTTGTGTGCTCTGCGAAGTGACTCCCCTTCAGAGGACTTCATCAAAGGCTTGAATTACGTTTCCAGGTTTGTGGAAAGCAAAGTGTTTCTCTCATATGCATCATTGGATTGTACCTGCCCTTAGAGCAGGAGTTCCATGACCCCAAATTATTTGGGTGCCATGTGAAAGCGTCACACAAGTGAGGGGCTAGCATTTGAGGCTCTCCCCTTGAGAACGAAACGTCCCTGAAATGGCACAAGGTAAGTATGAGCACTTGAGCCTGAACTGCTTGTGCTCATGGATAGACCCCATGGGCTCCCACGTGACTCCACCCGGCTCCCACTGTCTCCCTCTCTCGCTCCCCTCCTCGGATGGACACAGCTGCCAGCAGGCATCCCTGCAGCAACCCCATGCTCTGCCACCTCTCACAGCCCTACCACATTGTTTCCAGAGGGGAGAACACGCACGGTGGGTGCCTTGTCCTGAAATGGTCGATGATTTATTTTCCTTAGATTTTTCCTGTTTTCCCAGTGTGCTGTGATGGCCAAGTAATATATATGGTGGTAATCCTTTCACATGCATCCACACACTATTTTAAAAGAGAGCAAGCCAAAAAAAATCATCCTAATTATGACTGTGATTCAATTAAAGTTCAGATTAGGAGTTATTTACATATAGAATCAATGTCTCTGAACATTTCTGAACAATAGAATTCTGTTTGTAGATAGACCCCGTGAACTATTTGTACATTCTGTGTAAATTTTCTGTAAACCTAAAACTGCTCTAAAAATAAGGTTCATTATTTTTTAAAAAATAGAATTAATGACTCACTCAGAAGTCATTTTGTGCCTCCAAGAGGCACAAAACTAGATGGAACAGTCCAGGACCTTTTCTTCGCACTCTGTAATAAGAGAATTCTCCTTGCCATTTTCTCTTCCCCTCCCAATGCATTTTTGTACTGCAGCCCACTAGATCTATGTAAAACAACTTTGACCATGTTCAGACACTACAACTGAGGCAGTTGAGCGGGAAGCAACCCTAGAACACATGACAGGAAGTTCCTTTTGGCTCATGCACACCCAGCCCCTAGAAAAGTGCAGCTCATCAAACGCTTATTAGCATAATCAGAGAGTGAAGGTTTCCTCCAAGTCCTTAGAATGCAGAACCCCCAACCTCAGGGCGCTTCTTCTCCTTTGGAGAATTCCAGTGCTCACCTCCTTCAAGCGTGTGCTTTCACTATGCACTTAACTTTTGGCTGTACACACTGACTAGTCCTTGAATTCTTTCCTGTGACTGAATCGAGAGCCCTCATGGTGCCAGCCCCTGGCTGAGGCCTCAATTTCTCCAAGAATTCCCAGGGTCTCTCTAACATCACAGGTGTCTCCTGATTATCAGTCACATTAAAGGCACACTATTTTCCCAGCATTTTGAGGTGCCCCATAAACAGACTACTTCACCTATCAGATTTCTGCAAAAGTAGCCAATGTCCCAATGTTACTTATTCCTCTACTGCAGAGCCTGCCCCAGCCCTGTCCTGTGCCCATCCAGGACATCTCTGCTTCTGCTCACTAGCCCTCTTCCCCTCTCCCCACTGCCCACATCCACTAGGTCCTTTCCAGTCCAGCTCAGACATCTTGTCCTCCATGTACCATTTCCTGTGGACAACAGTCCACGTCTCTCACTTCCTTCTTTTAGATTCCTTTGAATATATTGCCTGTGCTCTTTGCAGCTGTTTCTCTCCACTTTGCAGTGGACCTTGCCCAGCATCCTGTGACTGGGAAGCTCACCTACTTCATGTTGCCAGTGTATTTGACCTCAGAGAGCCTCTGCTTCAGTAACTACCTATTTTAATTGCCTTTGAAGAGCTTTTTTCAAAATGAATTCATTTTATTGCAAACAAACATCTAAATTAATTTCTCCATCCACCTTCTTTAGCTAGAAAAAGAAATCAGTAGGCTAAGGAGAGAAATGACATGATTAAAAATTAAGATATAAATGGGTTACTCACAATTTCATTAGCTTACAGAGATGGCGGAGTTAACCCGTACAGGCACACTAGTTATACAGTACTTTGTGGGAGAAGAGCATGAAGTAGCTAACTTC
Source organism: Tamandua tetradactyla (assembly GCF_023851605.1). Classification (NCBI taxonomy): domain Eukaryota; kingdom Metazoa; phylum Chordata; class Mammalia; order Pilosa; family Myrmecophagidae; genus Tamandua; species Tamandua tetradactyla. The sequence goes on along the minus strand of NC_135346.1, from coordinate 5,966,764 downwards.
ATCTAGATCCTGCTAGACAACTGGGTTTACAAGATTTTGTAGTAAGAAATGGGCAAAGCCAGCTGTCATAGTCAGGTTCATGTGCCAGCTTGGCCAGGTGGTGGTGCCCATTTGTCTGATCAGGAAAGCACTGGCCTAACTGTTGCTATGAGGACATTTCATGGAATTAAATCATGATTACTTTGGCTGCATCCACAACTGATTGCATTTGTAATCAGCCAAGGGGAGTGTCTTCTGCAATGAGTAATGCTTAATCTAATCACTGGAAAGCTTTTAAGGAGGATTCAGAAGAGACAGTCTCTCATCCTACTTCAGCCAGCAAGCCTCTCCTGTGGGGTTTGTCCAGACATTGGAGTCATCAGCTTCACAGCCTGCCCTATGGATTTGGACTCATGCATCTCATGGTTGTCCAGTCAGCCTCTCCTGAGAGTTTGTTGAGGAATTTCATCAGAGTTACCAGCGTGCAGCCTTCCCTACAGACCTTAGACTCCATGTTCCCATGGTTACATGAGACACTTTTATAAATTTTATATCTACAGATATTTCCTGATGATTCTGTTTCTCTAGAGAACCATAGCTAATACAGCTTGGGAAGAGTGGTTCTTAAGAAACAGAATCTTAAAAATGGATTTTTATGACTGTTTTTCTATTCTGACCGGACTCAAAGGCACTAAGTACTCTGATTCCCATAATCAGAATGACACAGCCAATCCATGGGGTGAGTTAGCAAAAGATAGTCAAAATATCACCATTGAGTTCTTCTAATGCTTCACTTGTACAAAACCAGGTTCTGAGGGATAATGTTTTTGACACCTTTACATAGTTTTGTGGGAATAAGAGGTACAGAGATGTTGGCTGAATGCATTAATGAGGGAAAAGAATGGGCTTAAGGTTTCAAATGAGAAGTTTAAGCACTGTCTGATAGATGTAAATGTTTCTATGAGTGCCCTGAAGGAAAATCTTATTTTCTGTATAGCAGTAGACTTGAGATCTCTGAAAATCAGACTCAGAATCTTATTGTTAGAGTAGCAACTTTACAAAAGAAACTGAAATCTCAATCTTGCATGGTGTCTGCCATTAAAGCAACGGCATTGATTGCAAAGAAGTGGGACCCTGAAAAATGGGATGGTGACATATGGATTGATAATGATGTCAGTGGAGAGGTTGAAACCCTAGGCCATGCTGAGTCTTCTCTAGATAACCCTGTAATAGTCTGCCCTGAGGACATAGCCACCCCACCTCCAGCCTGCCCTGAGGAGTTGGCCACCCAACTTCCACCTGAAGGGATTAACCCCAGAGTGATTAATCCTGTCTCACCAGATGAAACTGAAAATGAATGCCCTGAAGCAAATGGCTTAGAAGATAATTCTAATTCTTTTCATAACTCACCCCCACCACCCCTTATTTCTTCCAGATCTATAACTAGACTAAAGTCACAACAGACCCCAAAAGGTGAGGTACAAAGTATCACCCATGAGGAGGTATGTTATACTCCAAAAGAAGTGTGTGAATTTTCCAGTTATATGAACAGAAATCAGGGGAATAAGTGTGGCAATGGATTTTAAGGGTGTGGGATAATGGTAGGAGGAGTATAAAGTTGGATCAGCCTGAATTTATTGATATAGCCCACTAAGCAGAGATTTTGCATTCAATATTATAGCTCGAGGGGTTAGAAAAGGTATTAACAGTTTGTTCGGATGGTTGGTTGAAACATGGATCAAAAGGTGGCCAAAATTACCTGAGGTTGAAATGCTAGAACTGCTTTGGTATAATGTAGATGAGGGAATCCAGAGGCTTAAAGAGATTGGAATGTTAGAGTGGATTTATCATGCAAAGCCTGCTCATACAACCCAGAAATGTCCAGAGGATGCACCTTTTACCAGAACTGTGGGAAATAAATGTGTGAGACTAGCACCATCATCCCTGAAGAGCTCTGTGATTGCCCTTCTCTGTAGATCAGATATTACTGTGGGAACTGCTGTCACTGAGCTGGAATCCTTAAACACAATGGGGATGACCAGATCCCAAGTTGGCAAAAGAGAGGTGGCAGCACTTAATCACCAAAGATGAGGTGGACATGGCTATCATAATAGGCAGACAACTCAAAGCAGGGGTCAAAATAATCTGACTTGCAGAGACTTGTGGTGTTGGCTAGTAGACCACGGAGTGCCTAGAAGTATAATAGATGGGAAGTCTACTAAATTCTTGTTTGAGCTGTATAAACAAAAGAGTTCTAGGTCAAGTGAACAGAAGTCTAACTTGAACTAGAAAAAGACAGAGTCACGGCCCCTTAATCAATTTCCAGACTTAAGAGAGTTTACAGACCCAGAGCCTCTTGAATGAGGAGGAAGCCAGGTCCCTACTGGGGAGGATTTTGTTACACTGACACAAATTTATACTGTTAATCTTCCTCCAAGACTTACCCAAAGAGACAGATGGCCAGGGTGAGTATGCATTGGAGAAAAGGAAATGATCAGATATTTCAGGGATTATTAGACACTGGTTCTGAAGTGACATTAATTCCAGGGGACCCAAAACATCACTCTGGTCCACAAGTCAGAGTGGGGGCTTATGGAAGTCAGGTGATCGATGGAGTTTTAGCTCAGACCCTTCTCACAGTGGGTCCAGAGAGTTGTTGGACCTATTCTGTAGTTATTTCCCCAGTTCCAGAATCCATAATTGGAATAGACATACTGAGAAACTGGCAGAATCCCCACATTGGCTCTCTAATTCATAGAGTGAGCACTATTATGGTAGGAAAAGCCAAGTGGAAGCCAATAGAACTGCCCCTACCTAGCAAAATAGTAAATCAGAAGCAATACCAGATTCCTGGAGGGATTGCAGAGATTACTGCCACTCTTAAGGACTTGAAGGATGCAGGGGTGGTGATTCCCACCACATCCCCATTCAACTCTCCTATTTGGCCTGTGCAGAAAACAGATGGGTCTTGGAGGATGGCAGTGGATTATCATAAACTCAACCAGGTGGTAACTCCAATTGCAGCTGCTGTTCCGGATTTGGTATCATTGCTTGAGCAAATCAATACATCCCCTGGTAACTGATATGCAGCTATTGATCTGGCAAATGCTTTTTCCTCAATAGCTATTAGTAAGGACCACCAGAAATAGTTTGCTTTCAGCTGGCAAGGGCAGAGATATACTTTCACCGTCCTACTTCAGGGGTATATCAACTCTATAGCCCTATGTCATCATCTTGTCTGCGGGGACCATGATCATTTCTCCCCCCCACAAGACATCATATCTGTTTATTAAATTGATGATATCAATTTGATTGGACCTAGTGAGCAAGAAGTACCAACTACTCTAGACCTATTGGTAAGGCATTTGCATATCAGAGGATGGGAGATACATACAACAAAAATACTGGGGTTTTCCAACTCAGTGAAATTTCTAGGTGTCCAGTTGTGTGGAGCACATTGTAATATTCATTCTAAGGTGAAAGATAAGTTGCTGTACCTGGCCCCTCCTACGATCAAAAAAGAGGCACAATGCCTAGGTGGCCTCTTTGGATTTTGGAGGCAACATATTCCTCATTTGGGTCTGCTACTCCGGCCCATTTATTGAGTGACCAGAAAAGCTGCTAATTTTGAGTGGGGACTTGAACAAGAGGAGGCTCTGCAACAGGTCCAGGCTGCTGTACAAGCTGCTCTGCCACTTGGGCCATAAGATCCAGCAGATCCAGTGGTGCTGGAAGTGTCAGTGGCAAATAAAGATGTTATCTGGAGCCTTTGTCACACCCCTATAGGAGAATCACAATGCAGATCCTTAGGATTTTGGAGCAAAGCCTTACCATCTGCTGCAGATAACTACTCTTCTTTTGAGAAACAGCTTTTGGCCTGCAACTGGGCCTTAGTAAATACTGAACGTTTAACCATGGACCACCAATTTACCATGAGACCTGAGTTGCCTATCATGAGCTGGGTGTTGTCTGACCTACCAAGCCCTAAAGTTGGGTATGTGCAACAGCACTCTATTGTAAAATGGAAATGGTATATATGAGATAGGGCCAGAGCAGGTTCTGAAGGCACAAGTAAGGTACATGAGGAAGCGGCCAAAATGCCCATGGCCCCCACTCTGCCACATTACCTTCTCTTTCCAAGGGCAGAGCTATGGCCTCTTGGGGAGTTCCTTAGAGTGAATTAACTGAGGAAGAGAAATCTTGGGCCTGGTTTACACATGGTTCTGCACAGTATGTAGGTACCACCCGAAAGTGGACAGCTGCAGCACAACAACCCCTTTCCAGGATGTCTCTGAAGGGCAATCATGAGGGGAAATCCTCCCAGTGGGCAGAACTTCGAGCAGTGTACCTGGTTGTTCATTTTGCTTAGAAGGAGAACTGGTCAGAAGTACATGTGTATACTGATTCGTGGGCTATTGCTAATGGTTTGGCTGAATGGTCAAGGACTTGGAAAGACTGTAATTGGAAAACCGGTAACAAGGAGGTCTGGGGAGGAGGTATGTAGATGGACCTTTCTGAGTGGGCTAAAAACATGAACATATTTGTGTCCCATGTATATGGGCACCAAAGGGTGACTTCAGCAGAGGAAAGTTTTAATAATCAAGAGGATAAGGTGACCCGTTCTGTGGATACCAGTCAACCTCTTTCCCCAGTAACTCCTGTCATTGTGCAATGGGCTCATGAACAAAGTGGTCATGGTGGTACGGGTGGAGGTTGTGCATGGGCTCAGCAACATGGACTTCCACTCACCAAGGCTGAGTTGGCTACAGCCACTGCTGAGTGCCCAATCTGCCAGCAGCAGAGACCCACACTCAGCCCCTGATATGGCACTATTCCCTGAGGTGACCAGCTGGCTACATGGAGACAGGCTGATTATATTGGGCCACTCCCTTCATGGAAGGTGCAAAAACTCATTCTAATTGGAATAGACACATATTCTGCATATAGGTTTGCTTTCCCTGTGTGCAATGCTTCTATCAAAACTACCATCTGTGGGCTTACAGAATGTCTTATCCATCGTCATGGTATTCCACATAGTATTTATTCCAATCAAGGAACATACTTCACAGCAAATGAAGTGCAGGAATGGGCACATACTCATGGAATTCTCTGCTCTTACCATGTTCCCCATCATCCAGAGGCAGAAGGTTGATAGAATGGTAGAATGATCTTTTGAAAATTCAATTATGGTGTCAATTAGGTGGCAATACCTTGCAGGGCTGGGGTGATGTTCTCTAGGAGGCTATGTATGCTCTGAATCAGCATCTGCTGTATGGTGCTGTTTCTCCCATAGCCAGGATCCATGGGTCCAGGAACCAAGGGGTGGAAATGGGAGTGGTACTGCTCACTATTACCCCTAGTGATCCACTAGAAAAATTTTTGCTTCCTGTCCCTGCAACCTTGAGCTCTGCTGGTCTACAGGTTTTAGTTCTAGAAGGGAGAGTGCTTCCACCAAGAGAAACAGCAATGATTCCATTGAACTAGAATCTAAGATTGCCACCTGGTCACTTTGGGCTACACATGCCCCTGGATCAACAAGCCAAGAATGGAATCACATTACTGGTTGAGGTGATTGGCCCTGACTATCAGGGGAAGTAGGACTACAACTACACAATGGAGGTAAAGAAGAGTTTTCCTGGAATATAGGAGATCCCCTAGGGTGTGTTTTAGCACTACCATACCCTGTGATTAAAATAAATGGAAAACTGCAACAACCTAATCCAGGCAGGACTACCAATGGCCCTAAAATTCAGGGATGAAGGTTTAGGTCACCCCACCAGGTAAAGAACCATGGCCAGCTGAAGTGCTTGCTGAGGGTAAAGGAAACATGGAATTGGTAATAGAAGAAGGTAGTGATAAATATGAACTATGAGCATGTGATCAGTTACAGAAACAAGGGCTGTAATGCTATTTTGTTCATATTAGAGTATTTAAGGTGTAAGATATAAAGGTTAAGAATGAATATTACCCAAGGACCCTATTCTGGGGAGGTTTAATACGTTTCTGGTTGTATGCGGGACAGTTGAGTATTGTTAGGCAAGGAAAAAATGTGTTATTGTTTTCTATTTAGAGATTAAGTATTGTCTTAGGTGGTGTGTATAGGTGCCAAGTTGACAAGGGGTGGACTGTCATGGTCAGGTTCATGTCAACTTGGCCAGGTGGTGGTGCCTGTTGTCTGGTTGGGCAAGTGTTGGCCTGTCTGTTGTTATGAGAACATTTCATGGACTTAAATCATGATTACATCAGCAGAATCCACAGCTGATTCCATTTGTAATCAGCCAAGGGGAGTGTCTTCTGCAATGAGTGGTGCTTAATCTAATAATGGGAAGGCTTTTAAAGGGGATTCAGAAGAAACAGTCTCTCTTCCTACTTCACTGGCAAGCCTCTCCCGTGGAGTTTGTCCAGACTGTTCATTGGAGTCGCTAGCTTCACAGCCAGCCCTATGCATTTTGGACTCTTCCATTCCTGTAGTTGTCCAGTCAGCCTCTCTTGAGAGTTTGTTGAGGAGCTTCATTGGAGTTACTAGCTTGCAACCTGCTCTGTAGACCTTGAACTCTACATTCCCACAGTTATGTGAGGCACTTTCATAAATTTTACATCTATGAATATTTCCTGCTTATTCTTTTCTCTAGAGAACTCTAGCTAATACACAGCTCTCTTTTCATAATCAAAATGCAGAACAAATGGAGAAATTATGGTATTTAACCTTCACAAGTTTGAACTTCTACAAATAATGCAACCATATTTTACATCTTTAACAGCCCTTCTATATACACTTCATCTTTTTTATCTTGCTTCCAAGATGTGTGTTCATTCCCACTTATGCCAATTGCATTGCTATTTAAACAGAAGAAAAGTTTGGAAGGGCTCTTTTACTAAGATTATAAGATACAGCCCAAAAAGAGAACTTAAGAAGCAATTTTACATTATGGGCTATGGAATAAATTATGTATCCAAGTGTTTAAATTATAGATAAATAATTATACAAAAAAATAAACAGAAGTTGGTTCTTTGGGATATTTATAGGCATCATGAACACTTGCAAAGAACCTTCAGTGGTCAAATACATCTAGAAAATACTGGATTAAACAAGCAGATTTCTTTATATAGCTTTTCTGGGAGTCATTAACGTTTGCCCTGGGTGCCTTCCCGAGTGGGTCAGTACATGTGGCATTTCTCCAGCGAGGCTGACGGTGGAGCCCTTTTCCTATGGAACATGGAGGGGGCTCTTATTCCAGGAACTCATCTTGGCTATGGTTCAGGGGTCGCCCTCCAGCCTCCCCTCCCCAAGGTCTCACTTGAGCACTTTGCAAGGAGCTGCTGAAGGAAATGTTCAGCTTCTGTTCTTGACTCGAGCTCTCTTATATCTCCTGCTTTTTGGAAGGTCTTCTGGATTTTTTTTGCATGTGTGTTCTGTACTCTTTCATGTCCAGTGTTGAGCCACTTTCTTCATTTGCTCAAAGCTTGCATCCAGTCCAGCATGGCAGTGTGGTGGCTCTGGAGTCATGCAGCTTGGGTTTCAGTTCGAGCTGCACCACTTACCAGCCAAGGAACAGTGAGAAGTTACTGTAACACTCTGTGCTTCAGTTTTCTCTTCTACAGAGAGAATTACGGAGCCTACTTTGCAGGATTTTGTGAGAGGTTATGGAGGTAGCAACCCTGCTGCTCTACTGCACCAGCAGTCAAGAGCCAGTGAGTAAATATTTTAGGGTTTGCATGGCATAAGGTCTCTGTCATAATTATTCTACTTTGCCTTTGTAGTACAAAAGTAACCATAGATAATACATAAAAAGAATGGGCATGATTATGTTCTAATACAACTTTACTTACAAAACTTGAAACGAACTGGATTTGGCCTGCCCACCAGGGTTTCCCAGCCTCTGCTCTGCTATTGTGCATGCTGAATTGGAATAGGAGCATCAGGCAGTCTCTGCCCGCCAGATGTGAGTGAGGAAGCAGAAGTGGTCGCTCGCTACTGTGAGAGAAGACAGGCCAAGAAAAAGCCAACACTTAGCAGAGAGTGGCATGGAGAGAACTGCTAGATCCAGAGCACAGGCCCGTATCACTGGGAATTTCTGGACCAACTTAGCTAGAGCCCGCCCAACCTCAGGACTTGGTTATACAAGCCAATAAATTCCCATTATGGTTTAAGCCAGACTGAATCCATTTCCTTGTCATGTACAAGCCAATGTCTTCTATTGACCCAACATGATTATAGTGATATTAAATACATCACTGAACATTTTATGGTGCATGCTGTTGGTGTTCAGATTGCATTTTATATCTAATTAAAACATTTGCTGACTTATTCAGAAACAGAAACTTTAACAACCAAAGTCCATTCCAAAATGAATTCAGATCCATTCGTCTAAAAATTTCTAGGACACTTGAGTCATTTCTAAAGTACTTAGGGACATTATCTTTCATTTATAAAGCTCTCTTGTATTTTAGTTATATTGCTTCTGACTCTTCTGTTATTTTTACATAATAAAAACAAGCACATTTGCCCATCAATCTATAAGGCCTCAGAGGTCTGGCTCTAGTTGAGCAGGGCTCTCAGCAAAAACAAGAGAGGCACCTGCAGCGCCTTCATGAATCAGCTTCTTTTAAGATTCTCTAGTGTCTCAGAGCCAGTCCTAAACATAAAACTCCAGGGGTCTGTGGCCACCTTTTTATCTCTTGTCCAGAACAGACAGGGTGATGCAGGCACTGAGGCAGAGTGATGGAAAGGTCTTTCAAGCCCACTGTGAAACTTCAAACCTTGAACTCAAGAAATGGAAAAGGCTTACTCAAAACATTTAACCCAAAAATAAAAGCTAGACCTGTGAGGTCTTTGAGCGTATGGCATAATTACTATACACAACAGACACAGTCCCTCTCTCACACAGGCATGCACATGCATGCACACACACACACACACACACACACACACATGCTTGGCCACACACTGCTTGCAGAATCTTGCTGATTGGCTGATCACCACTGGAGAAATTTAAACTGTCCCTGCATTGTGCATCAGTTCCCACACTGGGGAGGGAGCAGGACTCATCCCACATGAGATTCCCTATGGACATCAGCAATGGGCTGTTGGTCTTATGATGTGAATTAGTTTTTTACTGTCGCTATAGTAAACTTAGTGACATAAACAACAAATTTAGTATCTCATGGTTCTGCAGGGCAGAAAACTGACACTGGGTCTGGCTGGGCTAAAAGCAAGGAGCCAGCTGGGCTGTGTTGCTTTCTGGAGTTTTCCAGAAAGTCTGTTTCCTGACCCTTTCCGGCTGCTGGAGGCTGCTTGCTGTTCTGGCTCGCGGGTCGCATCCACCCGCAGAGGCAGCAGGAGAAATCTGAGTCCTCATTCCAGCCTCCTCTTCTGCCTCCCTTTCCCCCTTGTAAGGTGATCACATTAGGCCACCTGGGGTCACCCAGGGAATGAACCATCTCAGCTGATCTGTGGTCTGAGGTTGGGTATATCAGCATATGTGCTGTTTTGAAAGGGAGTGTGGGGGAGGGGAGGAGAAAATAATCAAAGAAATGCTCTTGTGGGTGTGATTTTTCACTACTATAATTATGCAAAACACCGTCTCAGATTAGGCTTTTCTTAACTGCTCAGGCTCCCAGAGCCAGTCTGTATCAGTTTCTTTGGGTATGGAGAAGAGAGGATCCTGCGATTAATTAGTCAAGTTTGCTCATGGTTGCATTGGGTTGTGGCCTGCAAGGCAGGTCCTGTGGTTAGGGCTGAGCGGGGTCTGGGCTGCAAATTGCATGAGGGGTTGCCATATAAGATAGGGAGGGGGTTGGTACAAGGGGGGTGGTTATCCTGCCTACCGTGTTACCAAGCCAGTATGTGCTTCTAAAAACACACCAAATGGTGCGATGTTTTGTCTATTGAACACGAGAGGTGGCGTAGCTTCCAAGCAGAGTTTAAATTCTGCTCGGCATGGCTGAAAAGGGCAGTGCATATGCTGAACAGAGACTCTACCTGGCTGCGCAAAAACTGCTGGGCACAATGAAGATTTTGAGGCTATTTGAAATGACTATTTGAATGCTAAGATTCTAGAAGCATTTAAAAAGGAGACCATGGAATTCTTGGGCAACATCCGCAACTTCTTGGAAAATTGGAACACAATTTTGTGTGCTTGAGACTATATTCAGAGAGAGGGCAATATTCCAGCAATGTAGAAGACGACCTTTAAAATACATAATTCTCAAGGAAGGGGACCAGGAGTCAGTAATTTCCATGTGATTGATTATACGTCTTACAAAAATGTAAGTCTCTTGCCTCATAAAGAATTGCTGTGATCCTGAGACCTCTCAAGAGTCATTTCTGTACAAATCAGAGATACAGAAATGGATGAAAGCCAGACGCATTTCTCTAAGGCAATGTCCCTCACTGGATGGGCTGGATTCCTTTGCAGACTCCAGAGTGTCTGTGTCCCCTCCGCCTGAATGCCCACCCGCATCTGTCAGGGATCTTTCAGCCTCAGCATAAGTCCTCTTCAAGGACTCGGGTTCCCTCCCACCCACAGTGAGCTGAGAGTTGTGCTGCTGAAACACTGGTTTATTTGGTAACGGAGTCCTGTCTGATGCTGTCTCTCATATGACTCCCTAACTAAACCAGAGGTTCCTCAAAGGCAGGAGGCACATCCTGGGCTCCCATACACGAGGCCGGGGTCCCGGGTCTGAGCCCTGGTCACGCAGGAGGAAAGGGTTCACAAGAAGCCCACCAGAGTCTTTGCTGAGTTGCGGCCTACAGAGGCAAATTCCAGACAGAGATGTCCTCAGGGGTTCCTGGTTGGCGATGGCTGGCCATGGAGGGCAGCAGTGAAGTTAAAAAGGCCCAATAAATGGCCACAAGCACAAGTGCAAAGAGATGTTGGCAAACAAAGCTTAGGAACGAGCCTTCCCTAGGGTGAGGGGACCACGCCTTGCAGGGAAGCTCTCCTGGGGTGGCAGCCATCAATCCTCCCACCAGCGCTGAAGCCCTGTTACAGACTGAACCGTAGGCAGCCTCTCAGTCGGAGAGAATGGCCCTTATTACCATGTTCAAGGGTGGTATGTCACCACGAGGATGGTGGCAGGAGTACCTGCTGCCACAGGAACTGGTCCTAGGCCAACCAACATACTCCATGGTTTTCAAGGCATTGAAATTGCCAGTGGAAACACAACCTACACAGCTCTGGATGGAATCATGTTTTACTCACATAGAGAAGAGAGAGGAGAGTCAGCTTCTTCTGAAAATGTGGAAATATTAAAGTTTCCCACCTGGGGAAGACCTGATACTCTAGCAAGTATTGGGGACTGCCACTTTGATGAGACAGGCTTTTGATCTTGAGGCTCACCTATGAAATTTATTCCTGCAAAGGAGAAGCTAAGACTACTTATGGGTATACCTAAGAGTCATCCCTAGAGAACCTCTTTTGTTGCTCTAATGTGGCCTCTCTCTCTAAGCCAACTCAACAGGTGAGCTCACAGCCCTCCCCCTATGTGGGATATGACTCCCAGGGGTGTAAATCTCCCTGTAAATGTGGGACCTGACTCCAAGGAATGAGCCAAGGCCTGGCATCATGGGATTGAGAAAGGCTTCTTGACCAAAAGGAGAAAGAGAGAAATGAGACAAAGTTTCAGTGGCTAAGAGATTTCAGGCAGAGTTTGAGAGGTTATCCTGGAGTTTCTCTTTTTTTTTTTTTTTTTAAACATTTTAATTGTATAGTATAACATATACACAAAGCAAAGAAATAAAAAAGCAATAGTTTTCAAAGCACTCTTCAAGAAAGTTATGGGGCAGATCTCAGAGAGTCATGGACTGCCATACGATCCTTTCAGATTTTTCCTTCTAGCTGCTCCAAGATATAGGAGGCTAGAGGGCTTAAATATTTTTTTATGACCACAACTGACTTTTTTCTTTTTTTTTTGAAAGGAAAAAAGCAATAAATTTCAAAGCACAGCACCTCAATTAGTTGTAGAACGTGTTTCAGAGTTTGACATGGGTTACAATTCCACAAATTTAGGTTTTTACTTCTAGCTTCTAAGATACTGGAGACTAAAATTTAATGATTCAGCAATCAATTTCATTTATTAAATCATGTTTTCTCTATATAACTCCACCATCACCTTTGATCTTTCTATCCCTCTATTTTGGGGTGTTTGGGCTATGGCCATTCTAACTTTTTCATGTTGGAAGGGTCTGTCACTAATATGGGGTATGGAGATGAAACTAGCTGATGTTCTGGAGAGGCTGGGCCCTTTGCATTTCAGGACTTATCTGGTCCAGGAACTGTTCTGGAGGCTGAAGGTTTCTGGAAAGTTACTCCAGTGCATGGAACCCTTCTGGAATCTTATATATTGCCCTAGGTGTTCTTTAGGATTGGCTGGAATTGTCCTGGTTGGGGATTGGCAGGTTATGATAGGTAGCAATGTGTAACTGAAGCTTGCATAAGAGCAACCTCCAGAGTAGCCTCTCGACTCTATTTGAACTCTCTCTGCCACTGATACTGTATTAGTTACACTTCTTTTCCCCCTTTTGGTCAGGATGGAATTGTTGATCCCCCTGTGCCAGGTCTGGATTCATCCCTGGGAGTCCTCTCCCACGTCACCAGGGAGACTTTCACCCCTGGATGTCATGTCCCACGTAGGGATGGGCAATGATTTCACTTGCAGAGTTGGGCTTAGAGAGACTGAGGCCACATCTGAGCAACAACAGAGGTCCTCCAGAAGTAACTCTTAGGCATACCTATAGGTAGTCTAAGCTTCTCTGCTGTCTACATAAGCTTCACAAGAGTAAAGCCTCAGGATTAAAGGCTTGGCTTATTGATTTGGGTGTCCCTAAAGTTTGACACAGTATCTGGTGATTCTCGAGGTTATTCTTATGCATTATATAGATATCCTTTTTCAGTTTTTGTTGTATTAGAGTAGCTAGAGGAAAATATGTGAAACTGTTGTACTGTAATCCAATAGTCTTGATTCTAGTGTGATCATGTGATTATGAAAACCTTGTGACTGACACTGCCTTTATCCAATGTATGGTCAGATGAGCAAAAAAATAAAGACAAAATATAAATAAATAATAAGGTGTGGGGGAGATATGGGATGTTTTGGGTGCTTTATTTTTGCTTTTTTAAAATTTTTATTCCTATTTTTACATTTTTTGGAGTAATGAAATTGTATGTTTATCATCACAAAAATATTGTGATGATAAATGCACAGCTTATATGATGATATTGTGAGCCATTGATTGTATACTTTGGATGATCATATGGTATGTGAATATATACTATATCTCAATAAAATTGAATTTTAAATAAGTCAGCTTCCCCAAACCTAGTGGATCTCAATCTGTGGCTGATATAGGGAAATGTGTGCTGTAAAGAAGGAGCCCCACTCCCTCCCCACCAGGGACAGATACCCCCTGGGGTATGAGCCCGATGTCATAGAACATGCCCACCTTAATCAGACGCCTTTGAATATTTACATATGCTCCAGACAATGGAGGAATTAAAGTACTGGCAGGCCCCTTCTCTACTGCGGGATTACGCTTTTATCACCAGGCTGACACATATGGTTCCAAGCACAAGATACATTTGTGGGTTCCAGGGAAAGCTGGCAGGCTGAGCTGGGACTGCCCCTCCCACAGGAAATTTTCAGGTCACACAAAGCCATCAGCCATTTGCAGAACAGTACCAAGTGTATGTACTATACTTCAGCTCTGTTCTTGCTGCTTGTGGCTTATTGCCAAAGCAGCCACAATTCATCACTCCTCCACATAGCCACATCCTTTGCCATGTGACTCTGCAGAAAAAGGAGGTCGATCATTTTGCCCGATGCACTCAAATGACCAATTCCTGAGACACCGGGGTTTCAGAGGGAGAATAAATTTATTGCTAGGCATGAAGCAGGAGAAAAAACTGGCCTATTGGCCCAAAATCAATTTCTGTGAACTGCAGCAATTCTGATAGTTTTATAATTTCAAAAGATGGACAGGATTTAGGATAATGAGTAAATAGCTCCAGATGAGGTGATTTAATTTTTGAGCTTGCACAGGTTGACTGCATGCTTAGTCACAGAACATGCACATATAAGAAAATGGCAACCTTAATATAATGATGGGCGTGATTTTTCGTATTATAATAAGGTATAGGTGGCTTACAGGTATAAGTCTAAGCTACTGCATGTGTCAGGTGGGCCCATTTGGGTTAGATCTGGTCTTGGTTATCAAGATAACTTTGGACTTGGGGTGGGTGCTTCTGGTTGACCCAAGGGCCTTCATTAAAAACATTAGGGCTGTCTTTAGTAATTACAAGACTCTAAATTAAAAAAAAACCTGGATAAATGGGTGTGAGTGAAGGTTAGTCACAAGGCAGAAAATAAGGGCTATACAATCATTACCAGAGACCAAGGCAGCTGGATCACTTTTCCCTCTGTCTACTTTAATATACCAGAAAGTAAAAAGGAATATCTATATTCCACTATTACTGAATATCTATTCAGTAATTTAATTCCCTATTACTGAAATTTATTCAGTAACCGTAATTGTTCGTTAAATCTTAACTTCTTTGTAACATGACAGCGGAATATCTATTTCTCCTCTCTTTAAATATGAGTTGACTTCGTGACTTGCTTTGGCCAACAGAATGTAGTAGAAGTGAGGTTGTGCAAGATCTAAGCCAGTGCCTCAAGAGACCTTGCAGCTTCCTCTTGCCTAGATGTCATGCAAATCAGCCCAGAATGCAGTTAATTAGAAAGTACTGGCAAAGTCCCTTGAGGGAACGGGAAGAAAATGGAACTTTAAGTTTTATCACTGAGAAAACCCCTGATCATAAGTCAAGCCTTTGATCTTAAGGGCTTGTGTTTTTTTTTCTTTATTGTGTACTTTATTTTTTTGGCATTCCAAACAAAACATACTGAGGCTTGCTTTTGTGAAGCTTATTTCTGTAGCAGAGAAGCTAAGCCTACATATAATTATGCCTAAGAGTTATTTCCAGAAAATCTCTTTTGTTGCTCAGATGTGGCATCTCTCTCTAAGCCCAACTCTGCAAATAAAATCATTACCCTCCCACCTACATGGGACTGACATCCAGGGATGAAAGTCTCTCTGGCAACATGAGGCACGACTCCTGGAAATGAGCCTGTCCCTGGCACTGTGGGGTGGGCAATGCCTTTCTGACAAAACGGAGAAAAGAAATGTTACAAAATAAGGTGTCCATCTCTAAGAGCATTCAGATAGAGTCAAGAGGCTATTCTGAAGGCTATGATTTCAGCTAGATATGGGTAATTACTGGGGTTGTCCAAATGCCAACCAAAATCATTCCTGTTAACCCTAAAGAACACATTGGGCTCTATCTGAGATTCTACAGACATGTCACATACTAAAATTACTTTCCAGAAACCTACAACTTCCAAATGGATTCCTAGGCTAGACAAGTCCTGAAACCCAGAGGGCCCAGCTTCTCCAGAACATCAACTAATTCCATCCCCCTGTCCCATATTATTGACACCTTTAACAACATGAAAAAGTTAGAATGGGCAGAGCCCAAATACCCCGAAAGAGTGGGAGAAAGACAAAAGGAGAAGGTAGAATTAGAACTGAGAAGATAGGATTTAACAAATGAGTATCACTGGTGAATCGTTATACTGTATTTCTTTTAGTCTCCCATGTCTTAGAGCAGCTAGAAGGAAAAATCTAAAATCCAAACCAAATTCTGAAATGTTCTATAACTACTTGTTATAATGTACTCTGAAATTTATTGCTTTTATATATGTATTTCATATATATATATATATGATTCATAATAAATATTGTTAAAAAGAAAAAAAAGCCAGACTATCCTGTTGGAGAATAAGAGAACATGTGGCCCAAAGCTGGTCAGCTCAGGCAAGGACCCAGAGATGTGAGAGCGCCCAATCAAAATCAGCAAAGCTGCTTCTCAACCTGAACCCAGCCGAGACTTGCTGGACCTGGCCAGATGAGCAGAAACTGCCCACAGATAACCCAATGCTGTGAGGATAATAATGATTGTTGTTTTAAGCTGCTACCTTTCGGGGTAGCTTTTACATAGCAACAGATAAATACACTGCTCTAAAATGGCGGTCTCTTTTCCTGAGAATATGATTAAACATATTTGTTCATTTTGCAAATACTTACCAACTTCCTGCTATATGCCAAGCCATGTTCTCAGCACTGGAATACAGCAGGTGTGGTCATTTGAAACTGGATGTGCCTCAGAAAAAAATGTGTTCTTAAATTGGCTAGTTCTGTTCCTGTGGGTGTGAACCCATTGCACGTAGGACCTTCTGACAAGGTTACTTCAGTTAAGGTGTGACCCACCCCAATCAGGGTGGGTCTTAATCCTATTACTGGGTTCCTTTGTAAGAGAATGAAATTCAGACAAGGAGAAAGAAAGCTGATGAAGCAAGAAGCTGAAATCAGTGAAACTAGAAGAGAAGGGTGAGACCAGTAGACACCACCATGTGTGTGACAGGTGACCAGGAGCCAAGATAGCCAGCAACCCATCCAAACTTCAGGAAGAAAGCATCGTCTTGATGGTGTCGTCAATTGGACATTTTCCCAGCCTCAGAGCTCTGAGTGAATAGATCCCCATTGTTTAACCTGCCCCATGTCATGGTATTGGCTTTGAGTTGCCTAGGAACATAAACAGGAGGCAAGTTAAGCTCAACTTCTTGGAATGAAGAGTTCCAAAAAAAATGATATTCATATATTAAAACCATCACAGTAATTAACAGATATTTTTGGGAAGATATATTGAGGCTTTAAAATATCCTGCTTCTCAAAATTTTGCCCACTGATTTTAGCATCTACCAGTGAATTTTGCCTACAGCACGAGGTTCCTTTGTTCCTTCTACATTTACTGTTAGGAATTCTGCTCTAAGGATGATTGCCGGTTATTTATTATTTATTTATATCAGCATAAATGCATAGTAATTGTTTTATTCTTTGGATTAGAATCCAATACTATTGTTATTTGTTTCTCTGTTCAAGCTTTGGGCATTGAGAGCTTTTTTGGGTTGGCTCCTATTTCTGTTTCACAGGCTCCCTATTTTTTTTTTTTTTTTAAGCACATCCTCACTTCCTAAGGCTACAAAATACTCCAGGCTCATCTTGTATTTTTCCTGGTCCAAGGAGTGCAAGTTCCTTTTTGGAAGCATGATATTAAGAAACCAAGATCTAGGTTCAGGTATGTCATTATAGGGTTTAGGGCAGAAGAAAGATATGCTGCTAGAAATGCAATATACCAGAGATGGGTTGGCATTTATAAAGGGAATTCATTAAGTTACAAGTTTGCAGTTGTAAGGCCATAAAAATATCCAAACTAAGGCATCCAGGGAAAGATACCTTGATTCAAGAAAGGCCAATCTGGGAAGGTACGTGGCTGGTGTCTGCTGGATTCTTTGGCTTCTGGTTTCAAAACAACTTCCTGGGGGGCATTTTCTTTCTGTGTCCCCAAAGGTCTCTGTGTTGGCTCTGAAGTTTTTTCCTCTTAAGGGACCTCAGTAAGTGACCCA
Organism: Tamandua tetradactyla; assembly: GCF_023851605.1. Classification (NCBI taxonomy): domain Eukaryota; kingdom Metazoa; phylum Chordata; class Mammalia; order Pilosa; family Myrmecophagidae; genus Tamandua; species Tamandua tetradactyla. The sequence goes on along the minus strand of NC_135346.1, from coordinate 5,949,265 downwards.
CCTTGAGTGGGTGGAGACACATCTCAATGGAAACCACCTAATCAAAAGGTCCACCCACAATTGGATGAGTCACATCTCCATGGAAACAACTTAGTCGAAAAGATCCCACCAGCAATATTGAATGAGGATTAAAGAACATGGTTTAACTGGGGTACACAACAATTTTAAAGTGGCCCATGCTCTGACTTGTTGTGTTTAAAGGATCAAACTTATTATTGGGTTGGAAATAGCTCTATGGAGGTGATGGCTGAGATCATCCATGTTTCTTGAAATTAATCTAAAAAAGCTGTTCAATGAAGTAATCCAGTCAATCACTATTCAATGCCTTGGGGTGCCTTTTATTGAACCCACACACCAACCCCTGCTATTCTTACTCATCAAACTTTTATTGAGCCCCACTGGGTTCCAGGCCCTGTGCTAGGGGCTGAAGATGCAAATATGAGTGGGATGTTTCCTTCTCCCTCAGGCACTTACATTATGGTACAAAGAGTACCATATGGTGGGTGCAGTGGGCACTGGAGTCAATATTTGTAAAAGGTTAAGTGTCAGTACTGAAGATGGCATAAGTTTTTATTTTAAGAGACTCAAAGAAAGCAGAAGAACCCTAGGTTAAAGCATAGTTTTGGGGTCAGATGTGTAGGGTTGGAGTCCTGGCTGGACCATGCATTAGCTGCTGACAGTACCTGTGAGCAGCGGTTTCCTTATCTGGTGGGAGACATTTCCACTGTGGTACAGACCATGCTGCCCCCACCGTGCAGTTTCGTTTTCATCCTAGGCACAAGGTAAACTGCATTTCCTAGTTCTTCTGAAGCCACAACAAGGCATGTGTCAGACGTGGGTCAATGGCATGTGGGGACATGGTAGGGATACCCCTCCTGGGTCTGGTCCCTAAAACATCCATGTGATCTTCCACACTCTCTCCCCACTATGCAAACAACCCCCAAGAGGAGGGAGCTGTGCTGTGAATGGAGCGTGGAAGCCCTGCGCTCCCGGCATGAAGGCGAGCCACCCAGGAGAGCAGCCCACACCAGGGCCTCTTCAGCAGCCTCACCAGAGCCAGGGGCAGGGGCTCCCTGAGATTCTGGGGCTGCTTGCTTCAGCAGTTGGCTTGCACCTACCCTGCAGGGTGGTGGGGATACTGAGGCGGAAGTGCACGGCACAGGATCACCCCGCAGCAAGTCATAGCTGTGACTGGGGTTATCACTGCCAAGAGACACAGAAGGAAACCCACTCTCCGGGAGGCCTTGGGGGATTTACTAGTGGGTGACAGTGATGGGATTGCTCAAGGTTGAGGAGGAGTCAAGAGTTTTCAGCAGAGAAACAAAGAAGCGAAAAGCAAAGAAAGAAAGAAGAAGTGAAAGAGCATATTTTTAAAAAAAAGCAAGGAAAAAACTGACATGGGACAGAGGTAAGCAAGAGTTGTCCAAATAGTGGAGGAGCAGCTGCCCTAGAAGCCCCGCTATGCCCAGAACAGGGGGCCCGAGCCACCCCGCCTGCTGGACCTGCTGCCCTGCCTTGCCCTGACTCCTTCTCTCCTCCACTTCACATCCAGCTAGAGTGCCAGGAGGATTGGCTTTTCCATTTGTTCTCACCTGATGGGAAGATCCTGCTTGGACACTTGTTTTCACAACTTGAAATATGTTTCCTTTATCACCTCCTGGGAACAGGAGCAGTGTTAATGGACTGTAGGAGACAGAAAGGGAGCAGAAAGCGCCACAAAGAGAGACCAACCAGACAAAAGACAGAGGACATCTTTATCTCTGGGTTGTGAGAGGACAAAGGACAAAAGTGCAGAAGAGGGCTGCAAATGCTGAGAAGAATCTTGTATTCAATGCCCCATCTAAGCAGCACAGTCATTTCCCTAGGGTTGGGGATTCACACGTAGCCATGCAATCATTTTTTCTCTGTGCAAAGCTAGCCAGACTGCCTGGGAACTGAAGGCAGCCTTAGCCTTCTTTGCACCACCATCAAACTGGCACTCTCTATCCAATTCTTTGCTAATCTTACTAAAATTCTCGTAAGCAAAAACTAATTGTTATGGAACCCCTGTAAATGTTGAGCTTTTGAGATGGCTCTGTTACAGCTTTTGCTTCAAGCCAATGAAATGAAAAGAAACCATCTATACAAATGGAAAACTGACACCAGGTTGACCAGACAAATCAACCTTATTTATTATAGAAATATTATTTGACAAAAAACAAATCACTCGTTGGAAAAAATATACAGCAGTCGGGGGTTCCAGGCAAAAGACCTCCCAATGCCCAAAAAGCAGCAAGTATCTAAAACAAGGAAAACCAGATCCGGAGAAACAAAATTTGGATGCAGGTGAAATTTACGAAACCTTTACAATGACACATCTAGTTTCTGCGCCAAAAGTTTCTCTGTCTTCCCCTACCACCTCCTTGTCTTGACACTGTTTCCCAGATTTACTGCAGTAAGCATTTGGGAGAGAGGCTTGTTCCACTGAAAGACTCTCAGAGACCAAGCCCCAACTATAATGCAAGCTTCTAACAATGCTTATGTACATAAAGTAGAGCGCATTAGCCCATTGTGCCCTTTTCCTGGAAAGGAAATCACATCTATTGATGTGGAACTGTAAATCAAAACCTTCCTGTCAATGGACTTCTCACAGACATGACAAAACAAAACCCAGGCTGGCTTGGCTGGGCTGGTAGTGGCGCACACAAAGAAACCCATTCATACCCTTGGGCTTTCACGAGAATCTTATAATCCACCCGTAGTCAGCAAGACCATCCTACCTGATTGGGAAGGCTCATTTTTAAAGGTACAGTTCACAACTGCTGCTAAAATTGTGGTTTTTTTTTTTTTTAAAACAGTCACTTGGAGATTAGAAACAAGCAAAGAGCAGACGTGTCTGTTTGGCGGTTTTCTCTCTTTCAGGCAGGCAGTCTGTGTCACGTACTGATTGGCTATGAAATTTAATAAGAAACATTCTCCTACAGTACTGGCTTTTACCCACTGTACTGGGTATTCTTCTGAAGAAAATTTCCTGAAATGTTCACCAACACCACCAATATTTAAATGGACAAACCTTTCCCTCCCTTAGCTGCTTAAAGTCTTGGGAAGGGGGGATTCTCTTCCTTCCCTCTAACTTGTTTCCTTCTTCCCACCCAGGTCCCTCCCTCCCTTTCCTTCCTTCCTCCTTTTCTTCACCCTCCTACCTGCCTTTGTTTTATCATACTTTTTATTAAAGAAAGGAGAGGGGAGCGATAGTCACAGGTATTGAGTACCTGCTTTGGGTTAGACACGGTGACGTGACGGGAGTTTTACATGACTGTCTTCTCCATATGAATAATAATATGAAATAATAATATGAAAAACCTGTAATACCGCAGATGGACCAGAGATTTAGCATTTAAATAATGAAGGCAATTTATTATGCGGTGGGCTTTAAGATACAGAATCCTCGGAGGGATGCAACATGCCCGACAGTACCTAAGCCGCTGCCCCGCCTGTGAGATCTGCGGAGCTGCCACCTTCTGCGTCTTGTTATGTGCAAATTTACACACACCGATGTACACACGGACACGCAAACGCGCGTTCTCTTTTCATCTTGTGACTTTGCATGCAAGGTTTCTCTAGTTACGTGTTCTCTTTCTCTCTTTCTTTAGAGTCCTTGATCCGTGTCTGTGAAGAAGGTACACTTAATGCTGCCTGGAGAGAAGAAGCTTCTCTGTCCCATGTGTCCTCTGTGTCTGCCACCCTCTGTCCCTTCCCCGACCTCACCCACCGATAATTCCGGGCTTCGGGTCTACAAACCTTTGTGTGTCACCTAATGTGGGGAAGGAGCGGAGGGAAAATTGTCCAAGGAAAAGAGGGGAAAAGCCTGAAATTGCTCAGTGTTTTTCCAAAGGAATATCTAAGTCCTTCAGACTCAACATCTATGGATTGCGACAATTACACGCATGGAAACAGGTTGAATTCACAAAAGAGGTAAAGGGAAAATAGTGGACTCTTGAGAGATGGATCGACAATGTCCCTTACATGCAGCCAGTCTCACCTTGACACCCCTACCCTCACTTGTCCATCGCCCACCCTGTCCCCTGGATAGCTTCAGGGGCAACCTGTGTCCTTCCAGTAGATGGGATCGGATGTCAGCTTCACAGACTTGCTATTCCAAAGGGGAAGAATGCTTTTCCAGAGCTTTCTTTCACTGTTTGTTCTCCATATATTTTTCTCTACCATACAGTTCCTTGAATGCATCATTATATACCTTCACCCAAGGACAACTGAGAAGATCTGAACCTTCAAATGCTCTTTTGATCAAACAAACTCTTGTTTGTTCAATTTCAAAAATTGAAAAAGGTTTCTCTTTTGACCAAAATGGCTTCCAAAATGCATTTGGGAAAGTCGGTTTTCTCGGGGATGCTTCACACCCTTGCATTCAACCACCTTTCTCTCCTGACAATAAGAACATTTCATGCTTGTTGAGCTAATTGTTGCCTGAATCATCACAAAAATGAGATGGGAGGCAACTGAGGCACAGAAGGGTTAAGCAACTTCTTAAGGCCACACAGCTATAAAACAGAGGCGCTGGGGCATGGGGCTATGTCTGTTTGATTCTAAATCCATGGCTTTTCCTCACCCAATCTTTTCACATGTGCTCAGGGGGCTCTGACAGGCTGCTCTGTGAAGAAACCTCAGCATCCACCTGCCCCGTAACCTTGAGTTTGCCCTCCCTGGCCTCCTGCACCATGCTTGCTAGAGTCTCAGGAACAGGTGACGGCATGATGGTGACAATAACAGTTCCAGCTTATATGGAACCTACCACCCGCCACACACTATTCGGAGGGCTTTCACACCTATTAACACACTCTACAGATGAGAAAACAGGCACAGAGTCACATCACCAGGAAAGAGGTGTTTCTCCCAAATAAAAGAGATTGTCCTTGATCAAGGAAGTAACTTCCATATAGCCAACTTTCTCAGAGCCTTTTTCATATGGTCAGGTTTGCCAGGTAGCTCTAAAAGGAAGAATAGAACATTTTCAATTTCCTAAATTTGTTTGACCACAGGACCTTTGCATGAATAAAAAGAAGTACAGTGCTGTTGTTCTGCCAGACACCCTCTGGGAGATGCTGATTTTTAACACAATTTTTATGAATCAGTTTATCAGGCATTTTCCCTTTTTCTAGAAAGAAGCAGCAAAGCTGGGGGCATGGCTTGGCAAGGGATGCCCGAAAGCTGGTTAGCTGGCTGAGAGGGGAGGTGAACCCATGCAACCTCAGGTCCCTAATCCACCAGATGGGTCTGGTATGTCTCCCTTGCAGTGTTGCCAGGGTCAGAGATGACAGTTGCACTTGGGACATATTACCCTGCTAATCTCTTATGATTAACAGCATGACTTTAGGTGTCTTCAAATCTAGCATAACCTGTCTGTTCCTCTATAAAATAGTAACAGGATTTTTCTCCATAAGACTGTTGAGATGATATAAATACATAGCCAGTGCCTAACACTTCACAACCTCTCCATGTATCTCACTGTTTCCCTGCCGCAAGGCCAGCCCTGCCCCGAGCCAGGGCCCACCCCCCAGTCCACCCCTCACCAGACATGCATTGGTCCTGCAGAAGATGCAGATTCCCTGGCAGGAAAACCTCACACTTCACCCTTCTTTGAACTTCGACTTGAACTTACTCCTTTCTCCTGGGCTCACTAAGCTCATTCGCCAATCCTCACACAGTTCCATGTGGGGCCGCTGGTTTAATCTCTTTTTAGGGTGTAGCTTTCAAAGAACTCTGTGACAGTAGCTCTTTCCGGACACCACTCAATCCCACAGCGCTGGCGGAGGGGAAGCCGAGCACACCCGCTGCACAGCCTGCCCGGCGGGACCTCTCAGCTGGGCCTGATGACATCTGATGTGACACTGGGTATCCCTGTGTGCACATGGTCTCCGAACCCCTCTATTTGGTACTGACTACCTGTCAGCACTCAAGAGAATCAAATAGCTCCACGGTGAAGAGAGGTCACTTTATTTTATTTTTTTGCCAAAACCCAGATTATGGATTAAGGACAACATCGCAGATGAGGCGAAGCCTGCTTTTGCGTGTGTAAACTCAAGCCGGGTGTGGCACAGGGGTCCAGCCCCTAAGGAAGAGCCAGGGAAGCTGGACCCTTTGGTGGCTTCTTCACGACACTGTTTCTATGCAATGTCACGCCGGTTATTACATAAGCGCCTCAGCAGCTTTCACCTCGACACTTTCAATAGAAGAAGTTAATTTGTAGGTTTTATAGACATACCTACATTCCTCAATGAGTGGTGAATTTGATCTCAGGTTTTGCTGTCCAGGGGAGACTGCCTGCCAGTACCAACCATTTTCATTTGTTGCAGGATCTGGAATAAAATCCATGTGCAAAATCCATGTAAAATGTTTTACACGTTACCCTGCACACAGGGAGGGCGAGAAATGGTGGCAAAGATGACAACACAGGTATCGCAGGTAGTCTTGTGAAAAGCAGTTGTTCTTCATGTCTGATTTCTGAATTAAAAGGAAATCCTGAAAACACTGTAATGGCATCTTTGGCATGCCCCTTTTATCCAGCAGCAGAAACGGACTTAGCAAGGCCGGGGGTAGCAGGAAGCACCTTATTCCGAGCCATTTCCATGTGAGGTTTTGCTGTCTTTTGGAGGGTGTTGCTGAGGGCGGGTGGGAGGCAGTCCTTGCTGGCTTTGACACGTAGACATTTTATGTGCAACTGGCGCCCTCTAGTGACAGGGAAACCGTCCTCAGTCATGCATCGTCTTGGTAAAGCTCAAGAATCCATTCTGCTTAATTTATATGACCCCAAATTTACCAGGAAGGAAGAGAGAAGGGAACAGGTGGGGTTGGGGGTGGGTAAGAAGATGTTCTGGAGCCCTTTGCAATTTAGAAGGCAAATCCCAGCAAGATAAGGGTTCTTAAATACCTCTGAGGTTTCACTTCCTTTCACAGCTGAGGAAGGACGCTTTTTCTGTCTGATGTTTCTAGGAACCTGCCTTTGGTGGGAGCTGCAAGTTCAAGGCTGCTTCAGGCAATTCAGATATACTCCAAAAATCACACAGTTCCTCTGGGCTCTGGGAGGCCAAAGGGTAAGGAGACAGTTCCGGGATGGTGTCACAACCCACCCCCCAGAGTATGGGCCACTGCGTACTGCGACCACTGCAGACCAACCGAGACACCGAGATACCCGCCCAAGCAGTTCACATAGGTACTTGCAGCTCAGTCTTTCTTCCTTCAAAACTGCTCTTCTATTGCTTCTGGGCCTTTCGGCTAAGATCAAGTGGAGTATCTGTTCTTATCCGTTTACTATCTGATATGTCCTCTATTCAAGGACAATATACTAAATGGATTTTTGGAGTTGGGAGACGGAATAGGAGCTTGCTCCATCCACTCCACGCATCGACCTGGTATTGCAGTACTTCCAGGAACGGTGCGCTCCCCTGGGGGGAATAAACAAACAAACAAACAAAAAACTGCTCTTCTGCTTGCAGTAGCATGTCTGTTAATGGAACCCATTTAGTCTCCAGGACAGAGAGCTGTGTCATCCTCAATTCCTCCTCTCTGAGCTGGCAGCAGCACCAGGCTGTGCGGCTTCATCCGGCTGTCCTGAAAACCACTGCCTCGAACCTGAACTTGATCATTTCCCACTGGGACTGTTTTCATATCTTCCAAGTTGGAATCCCTCTCCCTTGCGAATTTATTTTTTACATGGCTACTAGCTATTTTTCTTAAAGAAAAACAAAGCAAAACATTTTTTAAATTGTCTTCCTGACCTTAAGAAAAAGTACAATTATAACATGAAATGACCCCAGCCCACTTCTTCAGATTCTTCTCCCATTTCTCCAACCACAGAACGCACTGCCCTTTGCTAAACACACACACCCCCTTATCTTCCTGCATTCACACAGACTTGGTACTCGATGTGGGACGTTGGAGGCCTCTGGTCACTTTCAGTTGTCCTCTCCTCTAGCAAGCATCCTGCAGTGTCCTACAGGCTGTCACCTGGTCCCATACCATTTACTTCCTCAGCAGAGCTTGTCACAGGAGTCTTGCTATTATTGCTTATGCATTTGTCTCTACTTTGCTCCCCTCCAGAGCAAACCTCCAGGTTTTTTCTTCTCCTATGCCCCAGAGTTGAGCACATGCCTGGCAGATGGTAGCCTACACACAATATGCATATGCCTGCATATATGTGCTCATGTATGTGTGCTTATATATGTGCTAGTGTATTCACGTGTGATATAAATCTCACCCACCAGAATGCATTTTGGAGGCATGGTGGAAAGAGCATTTGGCATCTGACAGGAGAGAGTTTGAGTTTTTCATGAGCACCTTTTACTAGTTGTATGCTCTTAAGCAAGTAATTAACCTTTCTGAGCCTCAGTGTTTTCACTTGCAAAATGGAGATAATAGCAGCCTCCAAGCAAAGTGAAGATTTAATAAGATGATGTAGTTAATTGCCTAGTAGTGCCTGGCACATAGTAGGTGGTCTTTAGATGTAGTTTTATACATCTAGCTGTTCATCTGATACATGAGATATATATATATATATATATATATATATATATATGTATAAGATAAGGCAGACTTGATCTTCCTGAAGCAACAGTGGAAACTCAGAAAATCCAGTTAATTCTCTCTGATCACATGCTGAATGTAACTATAATTTCCACCATGATTCTGGGCACATTTCCACTTGCATTTGGAATAGATTGATTTTTTTTTAAAACTAATGGAAGCTCATTTCAGGGGAAATTATGACTTGATGGAAATGTTTGTCTACTATCCCTTAGTTTCATACCAAGAAGCCAGGGAAAAATGTGTTTTATGACTAGGCCACGTAATTATTTCCCCACCCTTACAGCCCTCACCTCCAACATAGCTACAGGGGCCAAGTTAGCTGAAAAAACAATAAAAATGTATAAGCAGGCCACCACTTCGTCATCTTCTCTCAAACTCCTGTTGGCAACAGATATTTCATATGCCCAAAATGAGTTGTTCTGAGAGAGACAGATGGATTCCAGCTTCCCCCAATTTGCTGTCTTCCTTTCATGCATCAGACTCACAAAGCAACCCCAGAGTGACTATCACTGTCTTGAGGCTGAAGCAAGGCACAGGGGATCCAGTAAGACATTAGTTGACAAGTTCCTGCTGACAAAAATACTTGCCTACACCCTTTTAGAGCATTTAACACAGGCAAAGGAAACAGAGGGAAAAGACCCAGCTTGTCAACAAGCCACTAAGCAAATCTAAAAATATGGTACTAAGTTTTGCTCCTTGTGAGTGTTCTTTCCATAGCAAGTCCTGTTAATTGGTGCTTTAGCTTCAAAATTATTTCAGTTTTTAACATTATAGAAGAGACATAAGAATTCAAATAGCCAGGTGTGTTTGATAACACTTGAACTTTTTTCTACCAATTGTTTTAGTGTTAAATGAAGTGTGAAAAGGGGACAGGTTAGAGGAAGAGTTTTAGGCTATTGGGTTAGGTCCTAATTTTTCATGAAGTGGTAGGATTTATCCTGCATATACCAACTCTGCAAAGGCAAAAAGAAACTCATCTTTACATCATTGGGGACAGCATGGATGAAGCAGCTCCATGACAAAATGGAAACTAAAAGGGGAAAAACAGAGTGACAGACAACCGAATTGAACTCTCATCTCAATATCTACAATGCACATTAGTTAGCATTGGACCAGATCTGGAATTCAGTTGGTACAAACCCACACCTCGAGGCCACAGCACATCCAACCACTGTAGAACTCGCCTGATTTTAAAGGTCTCTGGGGAATAGACACAGATTTGTACAGGGGTTCCATTCTAACAAGTCACAAACTGGGGGCCCAAAGGCTAGAACCCAACTCTGTCATATCACTTTAGGTTGGGCTTTTGAGCATTGGGCAATTTAATACAAAAACCCAGACATCTGGATTCTCTTCAAAAAATTCAGATAACTGGCCAACCAAACCCATCCCACTTGGCAACAATGAGCATCTGTCCTCGTTAGATGGGTTATATCTTCTCCCGTGTAGCTGTCTCCAACCTTTCCAAGTCACTTGTTTCTCGTGCTTATCTGGCCCCTGCACACAATTGACTTGGCCCCATGATAGTGTAAAAAGTGTTCTTATGTATACAGTGGTAATTAGTTTCTAAAGATAATGAGGAAGGCAAATATGATTCAGTCTGTTCTGTTACAACCCAGTTTTCTATAACAACTTATACAAAATTGGTAAATGGGTGAATAGTGCGCCTAAACCTAGTTTTCTAAGATGGGACCCTGCTTTGTCTTGGAAGAGCTCATTGCCCAGTTCTCCCCACTGATTTTGCACTTTGTTCTTTTTCAACCCAGCATCCTCAATCCTTTATTATTGCTCTCCATTTCTATCAAGTTACAGTTATCTTTTTTCATTAGAACAAAGTTTTTTATTGTATTTATTTAAGAACACAATGTGTTTTTAAAGTTGTGCTAATATTTTCAATTGAGGTTGTTACTGGCTTCAAAGGTGTGTAGGTTTTAAAGGTTCTGCCCTAGCACTATCTTTTCCCCTAAGTTCTATCTAACATGTCTATATGTCTAGTGTGCGGTTTTTCCGAAAGCAAGATGCAGAGTTGGAGTTCATTTTATGATGCTTAACTGCATTGAAGCTTTTAGGCTTCACCTTCCCTGTGCACCTCACATCTGGAAACAGCTGCTAAGGAAGCCTGGGATCTACCTCGGTTGGCTCTGGTGGGAGATTCAAATATCCAAGCCCCTAACTTCAAATGACATTTCAAATACAAAGTTCTTTGAAGAAACCTTTTGAATTTCAAATCACTTGTTTTACAATATAATGTCAGAACATGTGGAATTGTAAAGGAACTGCTTGTATGCCACCACATCATAACACCACTGCCTGCGCATCTGCACACCTCTGAGGCTGTTACCTGTTAGGTGGGGGGAGTGCTGTGGTGGGGAGGGCAAACTTCACTGGACCCCGTTCCCTAGCCATAGTAAAAGGCCAGGCCGGTCTCCTTTCTTTGCTCTCTTATGCCATTTCAGACCAGCTTGAAGCTTGCCCTGCTGTTCCCAGAATCAATTAGGTAGGTCATGAATCTTCTTATGTTCTTGATATACGTGTGGCATCCTGTCTCAACACCCCAAACAAACATGGTTAAAACTACCCATGAGAAGTTCCATAAGAAGGCCCCATACTGGGAATTGACTCATGGTAAGTCCAACAGTTAATTCTCCAGCATAGGAACCGGTAGTTGGCTTGCATTTAAGGGCTACATTTCATGAAAAATCCCTATTTTTAAACATCAGAAGTACATGCTGTGTGAACAGATACGCTCACGGAACTGAGTGCATTTATTGTTTCATTAATTTTTCAGAACAGCCTTGTACCATCATTATTACTACCTTTATTTTACTGATGAAGAAACTGAGGCTCAGCTCAAACAGATGACATTTTTGCTTAAAATGTCTCTACGACATAGTGTGAGCACAAGTTTCAAATCCAGGGCTTCTAACCTCGAGCTCTCCTATCCATCATTAATTCCCATTCAGAAGTTTAACAATGCTGCTGCAGTCTTCCTTTAGCTCAATTTAAACCCCTGTCTTCATCACTATGTAAATAAATGAACAGTCCTTTAATCCAGACTTGAATTTGGTCTTTTTAAAAAGGCTTTTTGTTTAAAACAAAACAAAATATTCATTAAACAATCATTCTGCATGGTTCAGAAAGAATACGGCCTATAGGGTCAGACTTTGAGTTCCTTTGTTCAAAAATGTTTTATTAGTTTACTATTTGTGCCAGGTACTAGGTTGCAGTGGTGCATATGACAATGCTGGCACTCAACAGGCTTGTATTTTACTGGTAGAACCTTTTCTTTAATGTGTGAAAAAAAATGTCATCACCTGTTTTGAAGGGATAAAATTAAGAATTTGGAACTATGCATGTGGTAAACCGCCCCCCCCCCCCGAGACGATTCTGCTGTTAGTAGCCATTATCGAATAATAAATAAACATTATTAAATTATTAGTGTGAATTACACAGAGGCATAAAAGGTATGTGGATTTTAGTACATGCAGTTACCATGTATGGCTATGAAAACTGAACCTGTATTTTGAAGAGCGGCTGCTTCAGAGGGCAAGTTCCCACCACAGCAATCATCCAAGCACTTGTGGACCCCGGCACTCCCCCCACCTAACAGGTGACAGCCTCAGAGGTGTGCAGATGCGCAGGCAGTGGTGTCATGATGTGGCGGCATACAAGCAGTTCCTTTACAATTCCACATGTTCTGACATTATATTGTAAAACAAGTGATTTGAAATTCAAAAGGTTTCTTCAAAGAACTTTGTATTTGAAATGTCATATCAAATCTTTAATCCTTTAGTTTCTCCATCTGTGTGCTGGAAACCCAGCGGCTACCATATAAGTAAGAGGTGTATTTCATTTCTAGCAAGAGCAAGCAAGGTTTTTAGCACCAGCCTTCCTACTGAGAACAGAGAAGCTGGACAAACTATGATATGAAAACCCATCAGAAAGCTACCACGGAGATGAGCGTGTGTGGGAGGGTCCAGGGGGAAGGAAGAACTGGATGGATAAGGCGGTGCCTTTTACCCTCCAGAATACTGTGAAATACAAAAACAGTGCCTGAGATGGTAAGAAACTGAGCGGAGCTTTTGAGAGGGACAGGATTAGGGAGAGGGAAATTAAGAGCAGGGCCAGCCACAGGTTTCAGGTACATGCCAAGAGTAGGAGCAAACCTCAAAAGAACTGAAAACATCTCAACTTATTTCAGTCCATGATTGGATTAAGTGGATGTGTCTCAAGCTAGAAGCAAAACATACTCTCTCTGAAGGAAGATAAAATCAGTTTTACCGCAATAGTTTTTCATATACAGTATCTGGACCTCATTAAAAGGACAAGTTCTCACCAGAAACCAAGAAAAAAGAACAGGTAAAAGAAAGTGGCCTACGGAAGATTCAGAAGATGAAGTTCTCAAAGGGGCTTTGAAATAACCATCATTAATATTTTCAAGGAATTAAACAATAAAATGAAGATTTCAGGAAAGAATGGAAACTATAAAGAGAATTTATAAAGTCTTAGAACTGCAAAATACAACCTCCAGAACTCAATGGATTAGTTTAATAGCAGCGTAGCCACAGAGGAAGAGAGAATTAGTGGAAGGTAAGTTGGAAAAGAAAAACCCGGACTGAAGTTTGCAGTCAAAAGGATGAAAATAGAGAAGAGACAAATGGGCACAGTGAAAATGTTGAGCATAAATGCAATTACAGTTCTGAGAGGGGATACAAAATTTGGCACATTTTAGTGACATTATAGAAATAATGCTAAAATCCAAAGGCAAAGAAAATCTTAGCAGCCAGAGAAAAAAAGGTGTTTTACCTTCAAAGCAAAAATAAATGTCAATGTAAAATTCTATACCCAGTAAAAGTATCTCTCAATACTAAGTATGAGGTGCCTGCCAATGCAAAACAAAAAAACAAAAAACTAAGTGTGAAATAAAGACATTTTTAGACAAAACAGGAAAGAATGTTTATCCACCAGGAGATATAAAATTAAAGAGAAATTATAAAGGGGTTTCCTTCATGGTAAAGATCACAGAAGGAAGCTCAGAACTGGAAGCTCAGAAAGGAATAGAGAGAGCAAAGGAGAGCAATTTGCCTAGGTAAATATAAATGAATGTTGACTCTATAAACAAAATCAATAATACCTCCTGAGATTTCACATACGTGTAGAATTAAAAAAAAAAAAAAAGGAAAAAAAGAAAGCACACAGAATAGTTTTCAATAAATGGTGCCAGAACAACTAGATGTCAATTTGGTGGAGGGGGAACTTTGAACTTAATCCTACTTTACAACACTTGCACACATACAAAATAATTCCGAGAGGACTGTAGATCTCAAATGTGAAAGATAAAACAACTGAAAAAATCTTAGAGGCCAACACAAAGTCTTCAAGAACTTGGGGTAAGTAAAGATACTCTTAACCAGGACACAGAAAGCACCACCCATAAAGGAAGAGAGTGATGCCATGTATCTTCTTACAATTTAAAATTTCTGTTCATCAAAAGATACCATTAAGGGAATGAAAAGACAAGTGGGATACATCTGCAACACACAGTCAACACAGGGCTTGTATCTGGAGTACCTAAAGAAGTTGTAAAGATCAGTAAGAATTAGAGAAAACTCAATGGAAAAACGGGCAGGAGACAAAATATCCTCACAGAGGAGGATATCCAAATAGCAAATAAGTGAAAAAATGTGCAACTTTTTTTACTGTTAATATTAAGGAAAAGCAAATTAAGATGAAAATGAAGTTAAAAATTAGAAAAACTTGCAATACCACATATTGACGAAGATGGGGAGCAAGTAGAAACATATACTGACAGTCGGAGGATAAACTGGTACAATCACTTGGAAATCTTTTCAGCCGTACCTACTGAAGTTGAACATATGTACATTTTATGACCCAGAAATTCCACTTAGATGTATTTTCAACAGAAATGCTACATGTTAACAAAAATAATTTTACAAGATGTCCACAGCTATGCTATTTACTAAAGCCCAAACCTGGAAATAATCCAACCACCCATCAATAGAAGAAAAGATGAATCAATTGTGGTATATTCAAATAGAACACTAAACAGCAAGGCGAATGAACAAATACTGCTACATATAGCACAAACAGTTTACACAAAACGTTGAACAAAAGACATCAGGGACAAAAGAATACATATTTCATGAGTCCATCTATATAAAACTCAGCCACAGACAATACTAGTTTACAGAGTCAGAATTGAAGCTAGTGGTTACTTTTGAGGGGAAAATTAAGGTCTCTGATTTAGAGGAGGTGTAAGGGGTGATATGAGGTACAATGTATTTTTTGACCAGTGCATTGATCACGCTAGTGAATGCACTTCGTAATACTTCTTCAATCATTCATGATTTGTGTGCTTTATTGTATGTATATTTTAATAACAAATTATTTTAAAAATATTTAAAAGGTACATGGTCAGCACCTTCCTTGAAAATTGAGTTAATAAATAATTTTTTCTAAATACCTTCCTAATACTGCCAACAACATTTACATCGGAGTATCTTAAAAATGATACTCCAATGTAAATCTGATTTATGGTTTCTCAAATTTGGGAGCACAAAATATGTACGTCACAAAATTTTTCTTCATACCAGCAGTAAAGCCCAAAACAGCCCTTTCAAACTAAAATGAAAAAATAAAGGATAAAAATAGTTTTCCTTCAATATAGTGGTATAAAATTAAAATTTTACTAGAGCAAAGTCTTCATGCCATTATTTGCATTGTTTCATTCAATAAATATTTATAGTAAAAATTATATACTCATACCTTCCTAAAGCATATATTCAGCATGTTGTGGAAGGGACTGGTTTACCAAATTACACACTTCTACATCTGAATTCTACCAAACTCATTTCTTATGACAGTCTTGGGCAAGTAGCTCAGTCTAACATTCAGTTACTTCATTTATAAAAATGGGAGTAATAAAATATGGTTATTCTAAGGATTAAAAAATTTAAAGCAAGTTTAAGTGCCTATTCCAGGGCCTAACCAGCAATAGGCACTTACCACATAAATGCTAATTCTTCTTTCCATATCCTCCCACTGCTTTGAATTTTTAAAATAAAATGAGTTCACTTTAAGAATAATTAAAAATTTTCTTCAGCTATAAACTCTTATTCTTTGCCTGGCCAATTTTCTTTCTATTGCCAAAACACTTTTCCTTCTAGAGTTAATTTTAAAACCAAGTATAAATTTAATAGTGCCTTTCCTGGGCACTGATCTGCCGTTTTTCTAGTCTACTGGAAATACTACTATTGTCTTTTGGTAAAAACAAAATATAAATCTGTATTCTGTTGTTTTGTGCTAACACCACCACCACACACCATCTACCCCCCACCCCCAAAATCAAACCAAAATCTCTTGTGTTGGGTCGAAGGCTAAGAACAGCTAATGTAGTTAATAAAAAAAATTTTAAGGCACTTCTGGAGGTCAAGGGTAAATTAAATCTAGTACTCAAGAGTTCTCCTTAGAACTCCCCTCTCTTAAATATCTCTACTTCTTTGACCTTGACGTTAGCAACTCTGGTATATTTGAATGTCACAATTCTAATGGAAATACAGTCTTTTGAAGTTGCTTTTGCACATGAATTCTGGGCTGCCAATACTCAGGTCAGACAAACAGGAATATGGGTCCTTATAATAGAAAATTAATATGAATTAGCATTTTAAAAAATCACTACACATCTTTGGGAAACAAGTTAAAGTATTATTTATTTATGACATATTTACATACTTACAAAATTGGTTGTATCCAATACATCATCCTGCATAGTATGCTAAAAATCAAATAGTCTAAGAACAAAAACCCAAGTCTTTTAATAATTTATATATAACCCAGTACCTTCTGGAACATAAAATATTATCAGTTTGGATTCACAGAACACAAATTTCTATTTAAATATTTTCTAGGCAAGGAACAGAATGAATTCAACAACATATTTAAGTGATTTGGTTGAACCCTGAGTATATTTTAATTTGCATAATTTTGAATAGATTTACATAATACACCTTCCTCTGTACCCTTATAGATTTATACTTAGTATTATGCTATCTTTGTCCATTTATCCCATATCAATTTTCTACCTCAGTAATGCTCCAGAGAAAAAGGAACAAAGAACAGGAAAGCAAGAATAACATGAAGCTCAGAAGGAAAATTTTTACTAGCATTGCCTAAAGCTTTTCCAACTCCAGAAGTCTACAGAACAGCTCTAAGCCCAGCCTCCCTCAAAATGTAATCAGAGGGTCTTGAACTGAATAACCTGACTCCTTTCGTCAACTGAGAGTGCTGTTAAATTTCTCTTTCAACGTCCTTCCTATCCTTTTGCACATTACGTAAGTAAACCAAAAAAGGTGTACAACCTTATAAAATAAGTACTTCCTAGAGCTCCTCAGGGAAAAAACTATTGCAAAAATGAGGAAAACAACAGTGGTAAACAGCTGAGATAAAGGGAGAGGAAAAAGGAAATAGGAATCGCCTCCCAACCCCCGAAAATGCCAGCGTCTGGGAGTTAGAAGGAAAGGGGTGCAAGAAAAGCAAAGGGAAGGCTGGAGGACTGGTAAAGGGGAACGTGATGCCCTTAGAGATCAGCATAGCCTATGAGGGTAAATCCCCTCCCCAGAAAATGCCCAGCTACAGCTGCTGTTACAGATAACCAGTAACTGTTCCGGCCCTTTATAAGCTTAGTCTCATGCACAAAAGGGAAATCTAAGGATGAAAAGTGAAACAAAAGGTTGGGAAAGCTGAGCATGTAGAACCAACCATGCTCTGATGACTTTCAAAGATAATTCCGGGCCAAAAAAAGAATCAGAAAGGCGAGAGCTAGATCAGGGATTTCTCTCTTCCATCTGCCCTTCTACAAGCCTCCTCACCCACTCACACTGTTCCAAAGGGCGAAGGCGTGTCAGGTTACCAGGTGCAGGAAGATTATGTGGCTTTAACCAAGCCACGAATAACCCTGCCACTGCTGCTTACTGGGAAAATCAGTATCTATCTGGATATCAATGCTGGCGATTCTATCAAAACAACATTCAAAAACATCAGATAATATGCTTGAGACTTGGTAAAAAAAAAAGAAAATAAAAATTCCTATTTCTAGGATCTGGAAAAAATTTCTTCTAATTTGGGGGAAAGTAGGAGAAGTATTTTAAGTACTGCCATACTTTTCTTCAGTCCCTAAAGAAAGACTTTACTGTGTTTACTATCAGGCCAATGCCATAGGAAGCACTGTAAGAAAAGGGTAGCTTTTAATTTACTTTCATGGGTGATTTCAGTGTTTAAGTTATGACTTTTAAAAAAAAAGATTCGGCGGAGCAACGGTGGCTCATGGCAAAAAATTCTCCCCTGCTGAGCTGGAGACCCAGGCTCGAGTCACAGAGCATGCCCATGCCCAAAATAATGGTTAGATGTACGTGGTAGAGAAAGATGAAAACATGGATGAAATGCTCCATAAACACCAATATAGAGGGGAAAAGCACTCTGCTTCTATTACCTCTGGACAAAAGGCATCATAAAAGCTGACTGCAGCTCTTTTCTGCTTCCCATTACTTTCAATGATACAGGGGCCTTAAACTGTCTGAACAATCATTATGTAGTGTTTGGAAATTAACATACATCATAGTTGCAAAATTAATACTTATTCTTCTCATCCTCAGATAAAAAGAGCAGAAATCAAATAATTACATGAAATAATATTTTCTATACAAAGCAAACCTTAAATGTAGGATAAGAAGCGTCAACACCTTTTGAAAATACAAGGGATTGTGCTCTTTTACATCTTAAGACCTATACAGAAGAAATAAAATTAAATTACATTTATACAAGAAACTATCCTCAAGATTTATTTGAACTTGCATATACAGAGTTCAACAGTATAAGAAAAAAACACACAATTTTGATTTATGTAAATCAAAAAGTGGTAAAATATATTATTTGGAGGGAAGAAAGCTTTCATTAAACATAATGGACTAAATAAATGGGATCAAACATAAAACAGTTTCTTTGAAAACTTCCATAAAAAGTAAAGTCAGAATGGCACAAAGTTAGAAAAGTAGTATTCAAGGCAAACTAAATAAGAAGCAACCTTATTTAAAATAAGAGGCATTTAATTTCATAAACAACAACAAAATAATTACTCTCAAAAATGTCCCTATTATAGTCTGGAGAATATGAGTGGAAGCAAAAACAATGGCTGTGGTCAAAGTTTATACTTCTAAGTACTGAATAATATTATACAAAATAACACGAATAATTCCAGTTTAGTATACACTTGAATCATTTGCCACTTAGTTGTAACACAGAAATGAACAAACAAAATGTTCACAGAAATCTACAAAATGCCAAAGTTTTTTAAAAAGTTGAAACTTTCAGACTATAAGTGTACATGAAGACAAAAAAGAAAATGATCAATTCAGATACTTTGGCCCATGTTGTTTAAAATATGCATAGAAATGTGCACCATCTCCCTATGAGTAATTCTGTTAAGGTAAACTGTTGAGCTTTAAAGGCTACAGAGAAGAGACTGATCATGAATTAAAAGAAACAGTGCTTTTAAAGAATATTCAGTAAACATATTTTTTTAATTAACCATGTCTTGTTCAAAAAGCAAAATAACCAATTCTATATCATTAAGTTAAATGCAGATTAACTTCCACCTTATAAATGTGATATATCAAATTGTACTATAAATATATTTATATATATTGTTTGAGAACTATGGTATGTGAAATAATATGATCATAAAAAGGATTTTTCATCTACTTCAATGATATCAGGCCTTTTTAGAAAAAGGAAAACAGACTCAAGAAAATTATAAAAACTGCAGGATTCATTGAAGGTACTCAATTAAAGAAGGTATAATCCCTTCTTTAACAACAAGCTAAAAAGAGAGGAAAAGTCTCAGTATCCTAGAGAAGTCTTCTCTTACGTGGTTCTGGGTGGGAGGCGCTGTTTATACATGCCTGCTACTGCTTTGGCTGCACTGTAGATCATCTGTCGACGAGACATGCCAGTGAAGGCCATGTGCCAATCAGTCCGGCTGACATTGAACAAACTCTTTTCCAGGACTTCGCCCACTGTTACCAAAAGGCCTGACCATCCTAGGTTATAGTCCTGGGGAGTAAGACTTTGAGCCTATAGAAAAATGATATAGATATATTATTTACGGTATAGTAAAAATATCCCTAGAACAAGCTGTTTTACTAAGAGATATTTCAAAGTTTCTTAGGTTACTTTTAACATAGATTATAAGACACACAGCTATGTTGCCACAATATGAAGTTACGAGACTATAAAAGAATCAAAATAATATGGTATATGCCATTTTTTTCACATATCCATATTAAGTTCATTCTGCTGTTCGGTAATCTACAAATCTGAGTACCGACAATCATCAGAAGACATTTCAGAAAACTACAGGTTCTCAGGTCCCATTTAAGACTACTGAATTGGAAACTCCATAGTCGGGTATGTACAAAACAGTACAATATTTATAAAATCACTCCCCAAATAAGTCTGATAGAAGTAATCCAGCATTTGGGAATCATTGTCCTAAGTATTACCTTCCAAATGTACACTGTATTTCCAAGAAGAGAAACAACAGAGAAGCCATGAAGATCCACAAGGAAGCTAAAAGAACAGTGGTTCTTAAAGTCTGATATACATATGAACTACCTGTCTTGTTAAAAATGCAGATTCTAATTCAATAGCTCTGGGTTGGGGCTTGAGATTCTGCATTTTTAACAAGTTTTCAAGGGATCCTTAAAATGACTCTAAAACAAAGATCAGTAAGTCTTTTGAGTACCAAGATGTTTAACACTATCAGCAAAAACCCGGACTAGCTGAATTTTTAATTATCTAATTAAGGGAAGGGTGAGGGTGGGGGATGTGGTGAGAAGTCATGTATACTTAAGCTTAACAAGCACAAATTGTGTGAACACTTCCCCCAGATTTTCACTGATAGAATTAACATACTGACGATAATTATAATTCCCTGAGGAGAGGATTTCTATTCCCTTAAATAAAAAAATTCCAATTTAATAAAGAAGCAGACATAAAACATCTCAGGAAAGATTAAAAAAAAGAAATAACCATCATTGGCTGACTCTAGGAAGGGAGCTGAATAGTTGGGATGGAAGGAAGACATTTTGATGCACATACTTTTTCTATCTTCTGGATTTTGAACCTCACAACAAAAATAAAATAAAGATAACATTAAAACAGAGGAAAAACAACATCCTTTAAATACCACTCCCCAGAACTAACACTATTAACAGTTTGTTCTGTATCTTTCCAGGTCTTATTTTAAAGCCTATATATACCTCCCATCTTCAATTAATGGCATCATACAAGATGCAGTTTTTATTTTTTTGCTTCGTGATATAATCAAAGGTATCTTTCAATATAAATATATACAGTAGGTCAACTTCGTTCTTTGACCATTATGACTATTTCTTTTTAATATTTATTCCTAAAAAAAAAGAAAAATTAAAATTATCATTTTAATGGTAGAACATCTAGTGCAGAGACTGGCAAACGTTTTTTGAAAAGGGCCAGATAAATATTTTACACATGGCAGCTCAGTCTCTATTGCCAATTATTCAGCTTTGCCGTTGTAATGTGAAAGCAACCACAGACAATATGTAAATAAATAGGCACTGGTATGTTCCAATATGTATTGAATTAGAAGATTTGGGGAAGCTTTATTTGGCAGTTGCAGAAGTTTGCATTAAAGGGTCCACTCCCAGCAGACAATCTAGAGGTAATGGCAGGAGGCCATACTCAGAAGGAGACTAGAGCAAGGGAACTCCTGGGAGCAAGCAGAACTGGAGAGAGATGGGAGAGAGGACTTACATATCTAGGTGTTATCACTCAGCAGCAAGGTGAGAGTCTCCCAGGCAGAGAGCTCCAAAGAGCAGCAGTGATTTGAGATCTTTTATAGCTCCAGGGCTTAATTTATCTAGGACTAGTAAATGCCAGGTGTAATTTAGCAGGGTATGCAAAGTAGGCAGGCTCTAACTAAAAATACTCTTATTTAGGCTATATTTAAAGCTATTGAATATGCAAAAATTTTAGTTTGGTGGTTGTGGGCCTTGAGCCTGTTGTGAAGCAAACAACCTAAGGGCCAATATCCAGGGGCCATAATCTGGCCCATTTATACAGCACAATAAAACTTATTTAAAAAAAAAAATAGGCAGCAGGCTGGATGTGGCTGAGGGAAGTAGTTTGCTGATCAACATTCTAGAGCAATATTAAACAGTGGCAGGGTTAGGATCATCCTTAATTAAAAGGTTTCTAATATTTTACCACTAAATTTAATGTTTGCTTTGATTTTCAGTACACACATACCCTTCCATTCCTGATTAGCTAGGAGTTATCAGTTTGGTTGTTATATCTAGCAAATACCTTTCAGCATCTATTAAAATCCTTTTTCTCCTTTAATATGATCACATATTAAATTATATTTTGGTTGGCTATTGTACATTCCTGGAACAAATCCTCCTTGGTTAGGACACACTGTTTCTTTAACACATTTCTGAATCTTATTTATTAATTTTATCAATAATTCTGACATTTAGTTCCTAAGTAATATTAGAGTAAAATTTTCTTTGGTGTTACCATGTGTTTAAGAAATAGGGCAGTCTCACAGAATGAGCTAGAAAACATTTCATCTCTGTTTTTGAGACAACAAAACACGAAAATAATCTGTCCCTTGACTGTTTGGTAGAACCCACTTTAAAAACCATTAGGAATCAGTGATTTTGTTTTGAGTTAGACAAATTTCTTCTATTACAACATTTCATTTGGGTAATGTGATTAGATTGAATCAAAGAAATTGCCAATCCTTGACTGTTTTGATCTTCAAAGATGACAAATGCATATATTTCAACTTAATACTTATTCTTGAATCAACTACGGCAGTTTACATTTTCTTAGAAAATCAATCCTCTCATTTAATTGTTCTAATTTACACCAATATCAATAGGCATAGTATCTACTAACAATCTTTCAATCCTCTTCATACTGGGGTATGTTTAACATCTATAAAATGTTTTCTTGAACCTCTGAAATCACGGTAAAATTTATGGTATAAATGAAAGATTCAGTAAAATTTCAGAATTCCAAGCATCAATTCTTAGACCCCTTTCTAAATCACAACCCCCTAAGAGGGCCACAGGAGGCTCCCAAGGATTCTGTAAACACAACACAAAGGCCAAACCTGTATGTAAGAATTTAACATTTTCTTCTTGGGAGAGAACCCATTAGCTTTATCAGATTCTCAAATGTCTATTAGTCCCAAACAATCTTAAGAGGTAATTTAAAAACTAATATTTATCCACATACAAAAGTACAAACACAATGAAACTTGAAAGGAAAAGTCAAGAGAATACCTTGAGCACAGAGAATTAGATGTAAATATATACTTATATTCCATTTTGTTCAAGAAGTGATTAGATACTTATGTAAAAATTTATAATCAAAATCATTATACATGTATACTTATATTCTTCTGAATATTGTGCTAACACATAAATACTTTGTTCCATTTTTCAATCAACAAACGTGCTTATCACCTAAGGCATCTAATACTGACTTGTTACTAAAGAGGAACAAACCAGAGAAAGACCAAGTCAAAGAAAAAGGAAATGGAAGTAAGCAGTGGATAGAAAATGTGAGACAGAGGAAAATAAATGAAAGATGGGCATAAAGCAAGTTGACGAGGTAAATCTTTTTCTGATCTTGAGCAGGGAACATAATCAGAAAAAACAAAGGAAAAAATAAGGAAAATAAATAACCATGTAATGTATAACCTATCCAAAGATGGCTGGAAAACAAAAGCAGCTACTAAAACAATCTGGGAGAAAAAAGATGTTGAAAAGCAAAGAGAAAAGACTGAAGGAAAATGAAGGACCTATCAAAGTTTCGACAACAAATCTAGAACTGATTTCTATTTTGAAAAGAATATTGCCAAGTTTCTCTGGGTACATAAAGAAGAAAAGGAGAAAACCAACCTGTTGTACAAATTCCAAAGGCACTGGTGTGGCTTGTGTAAATGTTTCTAGATGAATGCCATGGACAGGATCTTCAACTATCAAACAACCAATGTCAAACCATCTGTAATGGAACGTATGTGTTTCAAATTAATCATATACTAAATAAGAATAAATAAGCAAAATGAAAAATTAGGCATTATTATTCAGGTAAAGTATCAGATTTCAAAAGGAGACAATCCATAAAAACAACAGATTAAAATTAAAAATAACAGATTAAAATTACCGTTTTGTCTTAATTCCAAGTGGGAAAAGAGAGCCAAGAATAACAGATAAAGAAAAAAATTTTTAATTATGTATTATGAAAAGTTCTCTCTCTTGCCAAGATGGGGGAGAAGAATAAGAATGTGGTATTTATGTATGCAACAGATACATTTACATTCATACAAATATGCAGCTAGTTTATCATTTTTAAATGTCATTTGCTAAAATATGGAAATTTTTTAAACATCATTTGCTAAAATATGGTATTACCAAATCTATCTTTACTATGTAGCCAACTATTAGCAAATTAAAAAAATGAACTCAGCAAAAAGCAACAAATATATTCTTCTCATTACTGATAAGCCTTCCTTATCACATTTTCTGAACTGTCTAGACTAGTCAGCCTTTGAAAACAGCTTCTTTACGAAATCATGGAAACTTTTTTCCATTTAAAGATAACTATAAGTTATTTAAAAAAAGTAATACATTTAAAACTCTACTTAAGTGAAGTTAACTGAAATATGACTGGCATTTTAGTTACTCAAAATCATAAAAATCACAAAAAAGTGAGATGCTCTGAAATCATAAATATTAATATGGAGCAAGAAAACATTCAATGTCTCATTTTTTAAAAATATGTAGCTCTAATAAAGTGAAATGAAATACAAAATAGATTAAGAGACTTCTATTTACAGATTCAAATAAACAAAAGTAAAATATAGGGTAACATAAGTAACTTTGTGGAACAGTAAAATGGCACTTTTTAATGTCCGTAGTATTCATATTCTAAAATTGTGTTTCAAATTAAACACTAAACAATGCTACTTATTTTATTTGGTATACTAATAAATATTTGATATTTTGTTACGACAAATTTCTCAGTTAGATATAATGAAAATTGTGAATACACTTTTTGCTTTATCTTCAGCATAAACCCACAGATTCAATTATTTTTTGCTTCTGAGAGAAACTTTATTAAGCCTCTTACTTGTCAGGTAGCAATTCTGCAAGGAAGTTTTCTACTGACACAGCAGTCTGCTTTTCACGGATAACACCACTTCGACGCAAGCTATCTATCCGTTCCTGGGCTCCCTGAACAACAACAACAAAAAGAGGTTAGAGAACCATTTCAAAATATATGTAAATATTACATATATTTATTTATATACATCTATTTATAAACAAGCATATATTACTCATTGTAAACATTCAAATAATATAGAAATATAGAGTTAAAAAATGAAAAAGTGCAACTGCATTCCCCCTCTGCCAAGTTAAGTTTAAAGAACACCTTCAAAATTATTCCTAAGTACCTTACGATTTTGGCTGCTATTGTGAACTGAATCACATTTATTTAATTTTTTTGGGGGGTGCATGTTCTGGGAATAGAACCTGGCTGGGTCTTCTGCATGGAAGGCAAGAATTCTACCACTGAACCACCCGTGCACCCTTGGATCACTTTTTTTTTTTTGATCACTTTTATACACATTTTCTAACGGTTATTATTAATAAGAGAAAACTATGGATTTTTAAAATGTTGATCTGGAAAGATGCCATCTTACTGCATAAAAATCTTTTATAGTTCAAGTAGTGTTTTGGCTGGTTCTCTCTTGAGTTTTCTAGGTAGGCAATCTAGCAGGTTATTTTAAATTAAAAAAAATGCAAATGTATATATTAGACCAAACTTTATCCAAGAAAATCACTGTCATTTACAAAATAAAACTGAGAAGCTAAGAGGAAGACTGCACAGATAACTCAACCATGAACTAAAAAGATACAGTATAAAACTAAAATCCTAAATACTGAGGGCAAGGTAACATTGTTTTATATTACTTTTATCTGAATCATTCCATTAACAGTGATCACAAATGATGTGAGAATGTGTTCAAAAAGACAGGAAGCTTTTTATCTCTGAACAAAACAAGCAATGGATATTATATCTATATTTAACATGGACAATGAAAGCGGAATAGTACATATGAGATGTAAGTGTTCAATTCTTACTCAAATGAAAATTAAGAAGACTAGAACACTTCAGAGACAACAGAAATAGAGGACATAGTGACAACTGTATGAGAACAAGTACAACAATTTAAGACACTAACTTATAAAGATGAAAGGTCAAAGAAGGTATTATTTAAACTACAACAAAATCAAGACTATTTTTGCTCACTGTTATATCTCTAGTGCCTAGCATAGTGCTTAACTTAGTAGGCATTCAATAAGAATTTGCTAAATGAATAAACTGAACAAAGAAAAAAGTACAGAACCTCTGAAGACCCATATAGCTAAACTCAAGAAGTTAAATAGTATAAATATGGTATCACTAAATCTAATAATACTGAAATGAGGCAGGTCTTAAAAGTAAAAGAAAATATAGTCAATAAGATAAATTTAATTGTTTACACTAGACACTGTAAATATGCCTAATTCACTCTTCCCAAGAGGTACTTTTGGCTAAATTTTGATTAAAAGAACTTTAAATAAACGCTAATTTAGAAAAAGCTGTTAGAGGATTAATGGGATGTTTAAAGCTTCAGCTCTAAACTTCCTGAAGGTATTATCTTAGCTGTATACTACAACACAGCACTGCGTGTCCTATTTCTAGGTTACAGAGACAAAGTCTGCTCACTTTTAACTATCCTAGAGCATAGGGCTTTATATATCATTGTATCCACAAAATATTTAATTGAAATGTATTAGCACACATAAGATAGGTAATCTGGGTTAAAATTTTAAATTTGGGGATTCTACATTATTTCTCTTTTAACTCCCTCTACTGTCTCTGAAAAGTTCTGAAAAAGGTAAACAGCTAACAAATATACAAATCACTTAGCTATATACCAATCTGTATGAATTTTAATTTTGAATTTGTATTAAAATCTGTTGAAAAGGAACCCATACGTCTAAATTTTATGGGCAAAACAGCAAAAACAAGCCTGTCAAAAATCAATGAAGTTACAAGATAAACCTACCCCTAATATCCAAAGAATTAAAAGAATACACTTTTTTTAAGAAGGAGAAAAAAGGGCAGTGCAATGGTGGCTCAGTGGCAGAATACTTGCCTGCCATGCCAGAGACCTGGGTTCAATTCCCGAAGCCTGCCTATGCAAAAAAAAAAAAAAAGAAAGAAAAAAGAAAAAAAAATCAACTGCAGTTCACTTCTCAGCCTTTTGGCTAAGATCAAGTGTAGGAGAAAAAAAATCCTCATTAGCTTTTCAATTTTAGTACCTGACTTTAGATATCTTCTGTCATATATAATTTAGCAAAATATTAAAACCATAATAAGCAAACTTTCCACAAAATCAAGTTATCTAGACTCACGTTTATTTGTACCACTAATTTTTTAATTAACTTTTAAACTTTTTTTGAGGTGGGGGCGGGGTGGGCAGTGCATGGTCCAGGAATCAAATCTGGGTATCCCTCGTGAAAGGCGAGCACTTTACCACTGAACTACCCGTGCACCCTAACGTTTTTAAATTGTGAAATAAACATATATACAAAAAAGGCAATAAATTTCAAAATACATTTTAACAAGCAGTTATAGAATAGATTTTAAAGTTTGCATGAGTTACAGTTCCACGATTTTCCATTTTTTCTTCTAGCTCCTACAAGGCACTGGAGACCAAAAGAAACATCAATATAATGATTCAGCTATCTTATTCATTTGTTAAATCCTACCTTCTCTGCTATACTCTTCCTTTTTAATTTTTTTTTGTGAAAAATAACATATATACAAAAAGCTATAAATTTCAAAGTATATCACAACAATTAGAACAGATTTCTGAGTTTGGTATGGGTTATAATTCCACAATTTTAGGTTTTTACTTCCAACTGTTCTAAGGTGCTAGAGACTAAAAGAACAATATGATTCAGCAATCATACTCATTTGTTAAACCCTACCTTATCTGTATAACTCCAATATCACCCTTAGCCTTTCTCCCATTCTTTAGGAGTGTTTGGGCTATGCCCATTCTAACTTTCTCATGTTGGAAGGGGCTGTCAATAGTAAGGGATGGGAGACGGAACTAGTTAATGTTCTGGAGAGGCTGGCCCCTCTGCATTTTAGGACTTACCTGGTCCAGGGACCCATCTGGAGGTTATAGGTTTCTGGAAAGTTACCCTAGTGCATGGAATCTTTGTAGAATCTTATATAATGCCCTAGTTGTTCTTTACAATTGACAGGAATGGTTTTAGTTGGGGTTTGGCAAGTTATGATAGGTAGCAATACCTAACTGAAGGATGCACATAGTGACTTCCAGAGTAGCCTCTCAGCTCTATTTGAACTCCCTCAGCCACTGACAACTTATTTATTACACTTCTTTTCTCCCTTTTGGTCAGATGGCATTGTCGATCCCATGGTACCAGGACCCAGCTCATCCCTAGGAGTCATCTCCCACAACAACAGGGAGACTTTCACCCCTGGATGTCATGTCCCATGCAGCGGGGAGAGAAATGGTTTCACTTGCAGAGTTGGACTTAGAGACTTCACCTGAGCAAAAAAAGAGGTCCTTTGGAGCTGACTCTCCGGCATACCTATAGGTAGGCTAAGCTTCTCTGCTACATACATAAGCTTCACAAGAGCAAGCCTCAAGATCAAGGGCTTGGCCTATTATTTTGGGTGTCTCTAATGCTTAACACAGTACCAGAGGTCTCCTTGGTGGTGAAGTTTAATGGTTTTCTATTTTTACTCCCATCCCTTAAGGGACTTTGCCAATACTTTTTGATTATCTGCTCAATATACTATGGGATGGATCCAGGCATTACATTAAGCTATACAGGATTACAGGCTCTCATTCTTATTCTGGGATCCCTGTGTTTGGATTGTTTAAATGATCTATCTGTCCAGACAGGTTGAGTGAGATTATGTGCTAAAGAAAATTTAGGCTCTGGACAAAAATAAACCTTTTTTTCCTTTGGTATCAAAGAGTAGGTGATGTTTTAAAATACAGACAATGTCTTTACTTATCCCTGTATTCTGAATTACCTTCATCTCGACCTGGTCAGCTTCGTTCTTATCTCTAAATACCATATCATACATATATAAAATAGCCTCTCAAAAATCCCCCCCTTTTGTAACTCTGGTATGGCTGCAATCCTGTTGCTGTTTTCCTGCTAGACATAGCCCATAGCATGCAGTAGCATTTTTCCCCCTATACCCTGAAATTACAAATTCGTTGTACAAGATTCATGCCTTTGAAGTAATTCATGCAAGAACTTATTTGTATTTGTAGTGTTAACCAGTGGGACATATGAATTTATACAACCCCTTTCAATCACGTTCACCTTCAATACATTACTTACAGACCCACTAGTGAACCATTTTCACTTCATCTATTACTTTACAGTTAAGCTCGACCTCATTAACTAACTGTTCATCATTCTCAAGCTTCTGTGTACCACTAGGTCTCCTATATTCTGCTTTATAAGCCTCTGATTTTACCTTTACCATGATCATAAAAGTGGAATCATTTAGTATCTATCCTTTTGCATCCTACTTATTTCACTCAGCATTATGTCCTCAAGGCTCATCTATCTTGTCATATATTTCAGGATGTCGTTTTAACTTACTATGCCATCATTATGTATATACCACATTTTGTTAATCCATTCGTCTCTTGATAGGCACTTGGATTATTTCCAAATCTTTTGGCAACTGTGAATAATGCTGCTCTGAACGCTGCTGTACAAATCTGTTTGTGTCACTACTTTCAGCTCTTCTGGGTACACACCGAGTAGTGGCATTGCTGGGTCATAGGGCAAATCAATATTTAGTTTTCTGAGGAACCACCAGACTGTCTTCCATAGGGGCTGTACCATTACACATTCCCACTAGTATGCATAAGTATGTCAATTTCTCCACATACTCTTCAACATTTGCAGTTTCCTGTCTGTATAATAGCAGCCATTCTTATAGGTGTGAGGCAGTATCTCAACATACTCTTGATCTGCATTTACCCTATAGCTTGAGAATGAGCTTCTCTTCTTGTGCTTTTAGCCATCTGTATTTGTTCTTCAGAAAAACGTCTATTAATTTCTTTAGCCAACATTATAACTAGGTTGTTTGTTCTTTTGTTGTTGAGTTGTATGATTTCTTTATATATACAGGGTATCAAAACTTTATGTTGGCTGCCTCTTACCCTTCTTGGCAAAGTCTTTTGAGGTACACAAGCATTTGATTTTGAGGAGTTTCCATTTACTTATTTTTTCTTTTGTTGCTTGTGCTTTGGGTGTAAAGTTTAGAAAGCTACATCCTATTATTAGGTCTTGAAGATGTTTCCCTACCTTGTCTTCTAGAAGCTTTATTATACTGGTTCTTGTATTTAGATATTTGATCCAATTTGAGTTAATTTTTGTATAGGGTGTAAGGTAAAGGTCCTCTTTCATTCTTCTGACTATTGATACCCAGTTCTCCCATGCCTATTTATTGAAAAGACTATTTTGTTGAAGTTCAGAGGATTTGGGGCCTTGTCAAAGATGAGTTTGCCACAGATTTGGTGCCATAGATTTGCCCTCTCAATCTGATTCCATTGTTCAATACTTGTATCTTTGAGCCAGTACCATGTTATTTTGACAACTGTGGCTTTATAGTAAGTTTTAAAATCAGGGAGTGTTAATCCTCACTTCGTTTTTCTTTGGATGCTTTTAGCTATTTGGGTTCTCTTTCCCTTACAAGATCAGTTTGGTAACGAGCTTTTCCAAGTCTTCAAAACAGGTTGTTGGAATTTTGATTGGTACTGCATTGAATCTGTAGATCAATTTGGGTAGAATTGACATCTTAACTAAATTTAACCTCCATATCCATGAGCATGAGATGTCTTTCCACCTGTTTAGATCTTTGATTTCTTTTAGTAATGCTATGTAGTTCTCTGTGTACAAGTCCTTTACATCTCTAGTTAAGTTCATTTCTAGATACTTGATTCTTTTAGATGTTATATAGAATTAAAGTTTTTCCTTAATTCACTCCTGTTAGGCCATTGCTTGTGTATAGAAACATTACTGATTTTTGCAAATTTTATAATCTGCCATCTTGCTGAATTTATTAGCTCAAGTAACTTTGCTGTAGACTTCTCAAGATTTTCCAAGTATAGTATCATGTCACCTGCAAATAATGAAAGTTTTACTTCTTCCTTTCCAATCTGGATACCTTTTCTTTCTTTTTCCTGTCTGAATGCTCTAGCTAAAACTTCTAGTACAACGCTGAGTAATAGTGGTGACAGAGGGCATTCTTCTCTAGTTTCTTATCTTAAGGGGACAGTTTTCAATCTCTCTCTCTATTTATGTTGGCTATGGGTTTTTCATATGTCTTTTATCATATTGAGGAAACTATCTTCTTACCTTTTGAAGGTTTTTCTTTAATCAGAAAAGGATGTCAAATTTTTCAAATGCTTTTTCAGCATCAATTAAGATGATTTTTTTTTCCTTTTCGATTTGTGCTATATTAACTGATTTTCTTGTTCAACCACCTTTGTGTTCTGGTATAAACCCCACTTGGTCATGGTGTATAATTCTGATGTGCTATTGGATTTGATTTCCTACTACTTTGTTGAGAATTTTTGCATCTATGTTCATTAGGGAGAATGGTTTGCAGTTTTCCTTTCTTGTAGCATTCTGATCTGGTTTTGATGCTAAAGTGATACTTGCTTCATAAAATGAGTTAGGTAGTGGTCCTTTCACTCGATTTTTTGGAAAAACTTGAGCAGGATTGATGTTAGTACTTTTTGCAATATCTGATCAAATTTTTTGTGAAGCTATCTGGCCCTGGGCTTTTCTTTGAAGGAAGATATTTGGTGACTGATTAGATCTCTTTACTTGTGATTGGTTTGTTGAGATCTTCTATTTCTTCTTGAGTCAGCGTAGCTTGCTTGTGTTTCCAGGAATCTGTCCATTTCATCTGCGTTGTCTAGTTTGTTGGCATATAACTGTTTATAGTATGCTCTTATGATAATTTTTTTTTTTATTCCTTCAGGGTCTGTGGTAATGACCCCTCTCTCATTTCTGATTTTGTTTATTTGCATCCTCTCTCTTCTTTTGTCAGCCTTGCTAGTGACCCACTGACTTTACTGATTTTCTCAAAGAACCAACCATGGTTTCATAGATTCTATTGTTCTTCTTTCTCCCATTCATTTAACTCTGCTTTAATTTTTGTTACTTCTCTTTTTCCATTTGCTTTGGGGTAGTTTGCTGCTCTTTCTCAAGTTCCCCCAGGTGAGCAATTAAGTCCTCAATTTCTGCTCTTTCTTACTTTTTTATATAGGTATTTAGGGCAGTAAATTCCTCTTTCAGCACAGCCTTCGCAGCTTCTCATAAGTTCTGAAATGTTGTATTCTCATTTTCATTAATTTCTGGATAGCTACTGATTTCTCTAGCAATTTCTTCTTTGAATACTCATTGTTTAAGAGTGTGTTATTCAATCTTCATACTTTTGTGAAAGTTATTCTTTGGTGGTTACTGAATTCCAGCTTCATTTCATTGTATATTTGCACCGTATTTCTCTTTTCCTCATAATTGATGCAAATACCATCTTTTAAAATATCTCCATATCTGCTTCCTGTCTTCATGACCTCAGTAACAAACTCGAAATATGAGACCTGCTCATCTATGTGAAAAAATCAAATCCTGGCCTCAAAAGATGCTATCAACCTGTTTTCACTATCTTTGCTCAAATTCTCACCTTCAAACATGTCATAAATTCCAATTCCCTCATATAACAATTTCAGGTTTTAAACTCTCAGATTTAAGTATCCTTTAGCAGAAAGTTAAATTAATAAATTCCTTTGCCACCTTTAAAATAGTAATACTAGTACCAATGTTCATGGTACATTTATATAATGTTTTATAATCTAACAAAACTCTTCCTTTAATCTGTAATTTCAAGGAAATATGTTCATCTTTTGTTTTGGTCCAATAACCTATTTCTACCCTAAGATATTATTCAGGCTATCCTCTAAAACTAAGCATTGAAAAGCCTTCTTTCCTACTTCTATAAACTCTTTCCAATTTGAAAAAGTACTCTTGAAATCTTTAAAGTACAACCTTAATATAGACAGGTAATTTCTTTTAATCTTCCAAATAAAACCTGTCCATACAAATGATTACCATTTATCTTCTGCATGACAGATTTACTGTACAACTATTGCATGTATTTTACCCATTTATCTGTATTTTGTGTCAATTTTAGATTAAAATGAATTTAAACCTTACCGTGATCGGTTACTTTTACTTCGTTTTCTAGAGACCAAACCCCTACCTACCCCAGAAAGCCTTGCTGGAAACAGACACTGGGACTCAAATTTAAGGAACACCTACCAATTTCCCATTATTGGCAAAACATTTCAAAATGCATATACCCTGGTAGCATTAGTCTGTGTCAAGGACAGACTATTACGAAAAGTGAAAAGGCAGGAATATGTAATCTGATTGCTATTATACATTATATATATACATATATATATTTTATATATATATACATAAAATAGCATAATTACTCTATATCTGATAGCCCTAAATTCACAAAAGCAGTTTTGGAGGGTGTGAGTATGATTAAAATAAAGAAGAT
Organism: Tamandua tetradactyla; assembly: GCF_023851605.1. Lineage (NCBI taxonomy): Eukaryota > Metazoa > Chordata > Mammalia > Pilosa > Myrmecophagidae > Tamandua > Tamandua tetradactyla. Next base: position 5,915,857 of record NC_135346.1, on the reverse strand, counting down.
ATACATTCTATTTAAATAAAGTATCAAATATCAATGGAAAAAGCACATAAAGTTCAGGCAGTGCTAGTTGATAGAATTAAGAACAATTCAGTCTCAATGCTGGTTTATGCTCATGAATTAATTATAATCAATACAACAGACTTTTATTCCTACCATGAAAACTTGTCCTAAGATAACTAACTTCTATTTGTCATTCTGGATTTAACTTCCCATACAGGTGATATCTGAAGCTTTCCCTAACTTCTCTTCTTTGGAAAGGGCATTCCTTTTATTATAGTCTTGATGCTTCTCTCACACAGCACTTATATTATTGTTAATTATAATTTCACTTGAATCCCTTAAAGCTCTGTCAACTCAACAGCTGCAAAATATTTGCATTATCACTGAGGGTATTTAAATGCCAATTTGAAGTCAACTGCATGGAGGTACTGTCAAGGTATAGCAATTGGTGGACAGTTAGAATTCTGTTAATGTGCACATTCACGCATTCCAGCAATATTTATTTAGAACTGCAGAATAAAATGAGCATTAAATTTCATCTTACTAAAAACTATACTCCATTACTTGCTCAAAAAATCAGAAAAACATCTGAAATGATATCTGTTAGTGAACCACATACAGAAAAGCAAGGTATAAGAGTAAAGATGCAAGAATAAGAGCAAAAAACAATAAACTTATGTATGAGGACAATGAATCACACAGACTACTACCAAGCTATCACAAGAACTTTGTGTGATTATACAGGAGAGAATCAAAAAGGAGAAAAGATCACAGGTTTCATTTTATCAAAAGGACATATACCTTTTGGGTTCATCAACCATTTAACAAATATCTACTGAACACCTACTATGTACCAAGTCCTATTCTAAGAGTTCATACCAATGAACAAAGCAATGGTCCCTACTCTCACAGACTTAATTCTAGTGGGATAAAGCATAAAAAATAAAATTAAAAATCATAAACATAATAAAGTGCTGAATGCTACTGGAAAAGAAATGGAGGAGTGGAAGAAGACCAGGAGTACAGGGTACGCAGGTACAGATTTCAGTACTAAGTAGGGAAGTCAGGATAAGCTTCATTGATGAGGCAGAATCTGCGTGAAGACGTGAAGGAGGCTAAGAGTTTACCAAGTAGGTATCTGAGGGAAGAGTGTCATGGACAGAGGAAGCAGCCAGAGAAAAGGCCCGTGCCAGACAAGTGTGAAAAACAGCAAGGTGGCCAACGTAGGCTGGAGAGAATGAGCAAAGGGGAAGATTAGAAGATGATGATGTCAGAGAACTAACAGATGACCAGATCAGCCAGATCACATGGGGCCTTGGAGGCCACTCTAAGGAATTTTGTTTTGTTTTGCTTTTCTTTATTAGAGAAGTTCTGGGTTTACAGAATAAACCTGATTAAAACACAGGAGTCCCATATACCACCCTACTATGGCACTGGTGTGGAATGTTTGTTACAATTGACAGCAGCGCTTTTTCATAATTGTACTATTAATTAAAGTGCATGTTAACTTAGGGCTCATTGCTTGTGTAGTGTAGTTCCATGGATTCTTTAAAATTTTTATTCCGCTACCAATACATGCAATCTAACATCTCCTCTTCTAATCATATTCAAATATGTATTTCAGTGCTGTTAACTGTGTTCACAGCAATGTGTTACCATCACAACACCCTTTATCGGCAATTTGGTTTTTACATGGAATGAAATAAAAGGTTATGAAAAAAAGAGAGATACCGTTTGATCTACACTTTAAAAGGATTATTCTGGCTGCTGTATTGAGAATAGTCTATAAGATGAAGAGGGTAGAAGATGGATCAGCTATTAAAAAGTGGGGTATTTATTGGTTTCAGGTAGAAGAAGGCAGAGCTCTTCAATAGTAACAGATGTCCCAATCAGGCTTCCACCCCCCTGTGAGTGCTTGCCATCTTATTCAGTCTATCAGTGGCTTTTGAGGCAAGTGACCATTAACTCTATTTAAAATGATTTCTTCACTTAACATTCAGGATACATACTTTTGTTTTTTTCCTACCTCACTGATTGCTTCTTTTAAGCTTTTGGTGGTTTCTCCTCTTCTCCCCAACTCCAAATGATCCCCTTCTCTTTATCTACATTTACTCCCTTGGTAATCTCATACTGTACCAATGCTTTACATCCTAGCAGAGACATCTCTGTAAACTCTAGATTTAGACAAAAGTTGTCCTTTGGCAACTTTACTTGTATGTCTCAAACTTAGTACCTTAATATCTAGAACAGAACTCCCTCCCTTCCTTCCTTTCAAACTTGCTCCCTCCAACCTTCTCCATCTCTGCTCAATTTCCTTTCAGTTTCTCAGGCAAAAAACCTGGGAACTATCCCTGATTTCTTTCATTACCCACATTCATCCAATCCATCAAGAAACTTGTTCACTCTACCTTCAAAATATATCCAGAATCTGACTCCCTCTCACTATCTTCATCGCTATCATCTTGGTTGGAGCCACCACTTTCAAATATATAAGCACCCCATAATCCATGCGGAAATATAGAAGTGTAAATATTACTGATAGTGATGATAAAACTGCTTATGGGGCAGAGCAGTGGTGGCTCAGTGGGAGAATTCTCGCCTGCCATGCCAGACGCCAGGGCTCAATTCCCAGAGCCAGCACATTCAAAAAAAAAAAAAAAAAAAAAGCTTATGGGATTCAAGGGATATTATCCTTTCAGTAATTGATATGAATGGCAATAACAGATTAAAATATCTCTTTTAGGTCTAGCTACTTTTCTTTGTGCCCTCTGCATTCCCTCATTCCACCCCTACTCTGACCCCGTTCCCCAAAATCAAAACCTATCCTACGTTTCTTTAAATTAAAACATCACCTACATTTTCCCAACACTACACAGTTGTCTAACTAAAACAAAGCTGATCATTATTTCGGTGTGTAAAAACTCATTAGTTCCATACAAACCACAGGATTATTACCAAAAAATTAGGAAAAAATTAACTATCAGTTTTCATATCTTGACATTAGAATTGTGGGAAAAAGGTGTATTTTTACTCACTTTTAATCCAGCTGCATAGCCCACTGGTTGTGGGGCAATATTGGACTGTCCAGCTTCCCCTATAACCACAGCTAAGCCAAAGACCTCCTGGAAGGCATCTCGGACAGCAGCCACCTTCACTTCCTTATTTGAGGTCACAACAATATCCAGTTCACCTCCAGATTCTACAAACCAGAACAAAATTTCAATTCCAAATTAAAATAATCAAATTCTCATAATTACCACACACATTTCATTTACATAATTATTACTAACCTCACAAAACCATGCAAAAGTACAGATCAGTAATTTTTTTATACACTGAGGCCAACAGAGTCTTATCCAGGGTCAACAGTTATTCAGTGCTGACTTTTCTGGGTTCAAATCTAAGCCTGTTAGACTCTGAAACTCTTTTCATCACAACATCTCATACAACCAGACACATTTCACCTTCTAAACTAACTTATTCTGACGTGTGCTTGACCCCTTACTACCAACTTTTCTTGAGTTTTAAAATGAGGATTTAAAGGCATTGTATGAGAGCCTTATATGCAAGCAGAAGATCGTACACACCTCTTAATGGTTCTAAGTTCCCTATCTGCCACAACTAAAGCACAACATTTTTCTGTATTCTAAGAAATTTTGTTCCAGAATATTAGTAGGTCTGCCTGAAGACAGTGTTCTGATGAAATAGCTTTGGGAAATGCTGTACCAAGCCCTTCCTTTCTTTGAAATTCACAATGCACATTACTATATCAAAGACTTTGAGAAATCCAACAATTATAAACCATGACTTTAACTCAGTATTTCCCATACTTTTTTTGGGTGGAAGTGGGGGAGGGATGAAAAATGGGTGAATTTATTAGATATTTCTCAAAATAATTTAGTAAAATGTACATCCACTTCACATAAACTTAACAAGTATTGAGTACCTCATATGAGACTCTGGGTATTGAGGATAAAAATATAAATGCAAGGCAATTCCTTACTACTCACTAGGGATTTAAGACACTTTCATATGGTAGTAAATAATACAATGTGACAGCAGACACTGATGTTTTAAACAGTCAAGGAGCTGGATAGGTAGCAAATTCTATAATAGGTCAGAAAAGAAAAATGTAAATAAAGGTTTGAAATGATTCATGCTTTTGAGGAAGTCATGATCTGAAGCAGTTGGGAGGTTTTGAAATTATTCTAATGAAAGCAGAGAAGTGAGGAATTAGTAGAAGTCACTGGAAAAGTAATTTGGCTCCAATTGTGGAAAATCATGAAATCTAGAGTCTGTATTATGAGTTTTATGTCTTTTGCAAACAGGAGACATTCAGTCTTTAAGCAAAGGAGCAATGTGGTCACTGTCTTCTAAAGCTGTATCTGGCAGTATGGTGGGGAACTGATTGCGTGGGTAGAAACCAGAGGCAGGAAGACCAGTTTTGAGGCTGTAACATTTATGAGTCAGAAAAAGATGGTGGAAGTAGAAATGGAAGACAGACAGAAATACAAGTAATTTTTGGAAGGGAGAATCCATATAGCACAAACACAGATTTAATCCAGAGGCAAGGAGAATGGAGGATATGCAGAATTAATCCTCAGTAACACACACAGAGCAGGCGCAGAAGGATGGAGATAGAGGAGATATTGCATATCATCATCAGAACTTGATGAATTACGGCATTAGTAAAATAAAAGCTCCAGTGAATATGCATTCTCCATACTGTTCATGAAATATTTTTTTCAGCATCTAATAACAGCTCCTAAATGTGTTCTAGAATAATCAACTTGGGAAATGCTGATCTAGCAGATACAAAAACATTTCCCTACTGTGCCACTCTATTAATTTGGCCAAATTTCATTTTCTAAGTAGTTTAAACTTTAACCAGACCTCTTTCTTTCTTTTTTGGGGGGGTGGAGTGGGGGTGCATGGTCCGGAAAACAAACCCGGGTCTCCTGCATGAAATTTTTATTTCATAAATGAAATCAATGTCCTTTGCTGCAGTTCATTAATAAAGAAAGGCATTTATTTTGTATACAAATTTGTAATACCACATGGATACCACTGTTTCTAGGCCTTTACCCAAGAGGCAATCAAATATATGACTCGTGAAGCATAATGTAAGTTACACACTTGGGATATTTTATCTATGAAAATGAAGACTCTCACAGAAACTTATCAACAGTTGTTCTAGTTCTACACTAAACAAGGACTACCATAAAATAAAAATAAATATGAGATGTGCTTTTCATCTAGAAAACAGTTTAAATGTCAGGATCAAACTTTTTTGTTACAAATCCCCATCAATTTAAAAAAGAGAACATATACCACATAAAAATGAATATCTATTTACAAATACACACATACTACCTGAATACAAATATGCAAACATACATAAAAACAGAAAATACCAACATACATAAAAACTGAAATTTAATAATGATGAAAGATGAACTAAAATATTTTAAGACATTTTTAACAGTTCAATTTATTGTTTTAAAAAAAAACCTGTGTACTTATTCATTTTCAGATAGAGCAAAGCATATTTTGATATTTGATATTAATGGCTGTCACTGGTAAAAAATATTTCTTATATGTATCTGGGAGTATTTTGGGCAGAGAATAAAAAAGTATTTGTAAAGTTTCCTTGAGGGACTGGGGAGAAATGAGGAAAATATTCAACTTCTCCATCTGGAGAATTCCTGATAATCCCGCAAGCACTGGGGACAACCAATTCAATAGGCTGAGCCTCTATTTTGGTTGGGGTATGCCCCTATGAAATATTCCTGCAAAAGAGAAAGCTAAGCATATGAGTATGCGTAAGAGTCACTAAGCATATGAGTATGTGTAAGAGTCCTCCCCAGAGAACCTCTGCTGGTGCTCCAATGTGGCCTCTCTAAGCCAACTTGGCAGGCGAACTCACTGCCCTCCCCACCACGTGGGACAGGACTCCCAGGGGTGTAAATCTCCCCGGCAATGTGGAATAGGGCTCCTAGGATGAGCCAGGACCTGGCATCATGGGAATGAGAAAGCCTTCTTGACCAAAAGGGGGAAAAGAAAAATGGCACAAATAAAATTTCAGTGACAGAGATTTCAAACAGAGTTGAGAGGTTATCCTGGAGGTTATTCTTATGCGTTACATTGTTATCCCCTTTTTAGCTTACGGTGTATTGCAGTGATTACAGGGAAGTACCTGAAACTGCTGAACTGTGTTCCAGTAGCCTTGATTCTTAAAGACAATTTAGTATAACTATATAGCTTTTATAACGTGACTGTGTGACTGTGAAAACCTTATGTCTGATACTACTTTTATCCAAGGTATAGACAGATGAGTAAAAAAATACGGACAAAAAATAAATAAACAATAGGAGGGATAAGAGGTAAAATAAATTGGGCAGATGGAAACAATGAGAGGGAGGGGTAAGGGGCATGGGATGTATGAGTTTTTTCTTTTCCTGAAGTGATACAAATTTCTAAAAATGATCATGGTGATGAATACACAACTATATGATGACATTATGAGCCACTGATTGTATACTATGTACAGACTGTGTGTGTGCGTGTGTGAAAAAACAGATACCTTGTACCTATTTGTAATGTGAAACATTTTGCCGCAGAAATAAAACTGTTTTTCCAAAAACAATTAACATGTGAAAGAGTTTAAAAATATTTTCCAAACTTTTTTTTTTTTTAACCATGCATCCCTTTTTCCTGATTGACAATGTTCTACAGAGCACATCTTTATTGGAAGTTTCAGAAGTTAACAGACTCTAAAAGGAATGGGTGACATAGGAGAAAAGAGAAGATAAGTATTTTCCATATGGGACATAGCTCTTGACCTTAGCTAATACCACTCCATTCAGCTTCAGCTCCAAAAGCTTTTGAGCTCTGTTTTTAATGATAACAAAGGAAGAACTAACGAAAACAATGTTGAAAGCTAAACCTTGTTAAATCCATGTCTAGTAGTTTCTGTGTTTTCTTGATACCTTTGAAATTGTTTAATCAAGTGATTTCAAGGATATTTGTATAAAAACACTCTAAGTTTTATACAGAGTTCTAATTAGATCAGAATTATCTGGCTTTTGCTGCCAGTCATTAAGTATCAGCCTTTTCACTCACGGTTTTATTACCTTTTAAAGGTAATTGACTAAAATTATTTTAGTTTAAATTATATTCACTAATAGGAATTTAATTTCTTTATTTTTTCCTTGGCTTCACCTCATTTTCCTTTTTTTATTTGATGTCATGGAAGATTATACTATAGATTTGAGAAATATCAGTTCTGAGTTTCACTCCTGGCTTTATCATTTTCTAGCTTTGTTACTTTGGGAAGCCACTAAGCTTACTTCTTTGTAGAAAAATACCTCCATTATCACTGGGCTTTCTTTAAGGATTAAATAACATGAATTGCTTTCAAAGTCTAACGTAGCATCTTTTGAAGCAGCAAAAGCTCCATATATGTTCATTTTTTTCCTTCTCTCATTCAAAATATGTACTTGTGAAGAAAATAAATATATATAAATATATGATGCATTAAATTTGACGAACTTGGTATTACGAACATATGAAATTGATGTTTAGGAGATTCCAATCTCTGAATACTTCAGACAGTGAAAAATACAGAGCTTGATTCAATTTTCTACTTCAAAGCAAAGTGGCCAAGTACAAGAGAACATGTATTCAATTTAGATTCATCAAGCTAGGATCTAGGTATGATCTAGGATAATAACTTAAATCTCTCTGAACTCAGGTTTCTTACCTAAAACTTGAGGAAAGTAATTTCTACCTTGCAAAGCTCTTATGAGAGTTAATGTCTGACAGAGCAAACATTTCAATATTGTCATTTATCACTCTTTTCCTTTAAAACTACCACCACAGTTAAGACTAGTGAAAGATACTTTTGTTGCCACTGAAAATCTAGTTCAGATATGTGGTGTAGAGCTTTGGCCTGTAAATTATGATTTTCCATAGGTTTACTCATAATTGGTCAGTGATCCTGTTAAGCAACTATGTTTTTTTCAGATCTTGAATATGTACTGTAGTAGTTAGACTCAGTTGTCAACTTGACCAGGCGAAGGTGCCTAGATCTACTGCTGTGGACATGAGCCAATGGTGTGTGAACTTCATTTGTTGCTCATTATATGTACAATCAGCTAGGAGGCATGCCTGCTACAATGAATGACGTTTGATTTAATTGGCTGGTGCTCAAATGAGAGAGCTCAACGTAGCACAGCCCAAGCAGCTCAGCATACCTCATCTCAGCACTCGCAGCTCAGCCCAGGCCTTTGGAGATGCAGAAAGAAATCACCCTGGGGAAAGTTGTTGAAACACAGAGGCCTGAAGAGAAGGCCAGTACAGATCACCCTCTACCTTCCCATGTAAGAAAGAACCTCAGTTGAAAGTTAGCTGCCTTTCCTCTGAAGAACTAATGAAAAAAATCTCCTTTTATTAAAAGCCAATCTGTCTCTGGTGTGTTGCATTCGGGCAGCTAGCAAACTAGAACATGTACCTAAAAATTAAACAGCAGACAGCATCTCTACATTGACTGTGAGAAGGATTCATGATGGTGGTTCAAAAGTGGTGAAAATAGATTTCCTAACAAACCTAGGAATCAGATATTGTAAACCAGCAGGTCAATTTCCTCTATATTTCTCTTGGCATAAGCACCCTCAATTAAAATAGATCACTGAGAAATGTTAAAAATGAGTATGAATCAAGCTTCTCTTCAAAAGTGAACAGTAAATAAAAATTAATAAAAAAGCAACACTAACTCATATTTACAATTAAAACCTGTAAAAATTCTAAGAATTCTATATATTTTGCTCTTCCAAATCACAACCTATTTAATGGTGACTTAAAAAAAAATGAAATAGCTGAAAACTAAGAGTGACAATTTATTTTGCCCAAGACCATACAAGGAGTTTCCACTGATTAGATACAATTACTGGCTGACAATGGCAGATACTTTTTTTTTCAAAAGTGGCAGATGGTGGCCTATAGTTAACAACATACTGATATATGGAGCCATGCCGGGGTCCAGCGTTGTAATCATGCTTTCTACCGAATGTTTTGTTTTATCAAGCACAGATTTCACCACAGGATTCCCAGCCACACCCTGCATAAAAAAAAATTAATATATAAATACAAGTTATGCTTTTTCCTTACTAAATGGATCAAAACATATGACTTTAAAGAACACATGATCATAAGATTATGAAAGAAACATCTTTAAAGGTTTCAAACACATCACAGACCAGCACTTTTGGAAAATGAGAAAAACAAGGTCATAGCAAAGTCAAACTGCTACAGTTTCTAAATGCTGCTTCTTTATTTCTTTTGCCTCGTCACAGACTCAACAGTGCGCAGACCATCAGCAGGCTGTAGACCTTTGAGTGTCAATGACCTAGAAAGTATGATATACTATATACACAAATGCACACACGTGTATAAATGTATGTACGCGTGTATATACTTATTTCATTTTTATTTCTTTATGTAAAAGATTAGGCAAAAATTTGTCCATCAGGATACCATAGGTCCTTACTTTCATCCTAAATAAAAAAAGTAAAAACAGTCAAAATCTCTCTTATCTTCACCCCCCAGAACAGTTACCCAGTATCTTCAAATATAATATTCTCCTATGTTCTGAAATTTCTTTTTCCTATTTCCTATTTTTTCCCAGGGTACACTCTGTAATGATCTTTTCCTAGCCAGATCTATTCCTGCGGATTCTTAAACCTTCACTATTATGCAGGAGGAAATGATTCTGTGTATTTACTCGCGCTACATTTCTTCCATGGTAAAAAGACCCTGGAGGGAGCAGCATTCCCTGAGAATGGATCTAACAGGCCATGATTCCACATCCTCCAACCAAACATTAACCTGCAGTGATTCAGAAAAAGATGGACTCGTAACACTGAAAATTAAAATGGTCAAACAACCTTAGGATAATTATCAGAAGAGTTATTACTATTTACAAGACTTATAGGTATAACTGACACTGCTACATTCTCTTAACAAGGTAGAAAGTTGTAATCCCTATACAAAGAAAACTTAAGAAGTACAGAGGGGACGGGCCATGGTGGCTCAGCAGGTAAGAGTGCTTACCTGCCAAGCCCGAGGACCCGGGTTCGATTTCCGGTGCCTGCCCATGTAAAAAAAAAAAAAAAAAAAAAAAAAAAGTCCGGAGGGACAAAAAAAAGAAAATTTACAAAAGTGCCATACTTCCGAAACCTGAAGCCCAAATAGTATAAATTAGTTAACTACCAATATGAAAAAATGTTTTTAATCAAATCACAAACAAAATTGTCAACAGAATATTGGGGGAAACACGACAAGTGTGATTCCCAAATTCACTGAGAAAAATAAATAGAAAAAAACCTAAGTGAAGAAAAATTTTGAAGAAAAGAGAAATTAGCAAACTTACACAGTCAAATAATGTTATCCATTTATGAATGTAGAGATTTGGAACCCAGTTTGCTACCTTATTCATCACTGATTACTCTATGTCCCCACCTCAGCACATAATGGTTTTTTATTAAGTGTCAGAGCAGTGGAATAGAATACAGAACTCAAAAACAGACTTCAACATACATTTTAGTAACTAAGATAAAAAGTAACTATTGAATCTCTGGAGATAAGATGTTAGAACAATCAATGAGTAAGTCTGAAGAAAACTGTTTGACTTCTGCTTCATATAATATGGTAAAGTAAATTTCAGCTATATTAAACTGGGTATAAAAAATGAGAACATAAAAGAACCAGGAGAAAATATACAGAAAAATATTACAAATTATGACAGAAAAAGTCTTTTGAAGTTTACAAACAAAAAATTGAAAAGAACAGAAAAGAATGACAGAAATAACTCTTGAAAATTTACAAACTTATGTGTCAAAAATACATCAGACAAAATTAAAATGCAAATTTAAAATGAAGAAAACTACAACATATCATAGCATACAGTAAAAGTTCCTTATTATATTAAGAGTTCTTACAAATCATGAATAGAAGAAAATCATCTCCATTTAAAACTGGGAAAACAGCATGAACAGGGAATTCAGAAAAGAAAAATCCAAATTGCTGAAAATCACATGATAAAATACCTGAATTCAGTAGTAAAAATGGGAATTATTTTTTGCCTATAAAATCAGAAAAGGTTGCATTTCAAATTAATAACCAGCCCAGCAAAAGAAAATTACAGTGACAACACATTTTGGTACAACCCTCCTGGAAGGTTATACCAAACGTTCACTCTGACATTTTTATTAATCCTGATAAAACAGATGTATGTATCTGTAAATTATCTCTGTATGTACGTAAGATTTACATACAAGAGTGCACACTATGGCCTTATCAGTAAGAGTTACAACTGGAAAATGCCAATAGGCTAGTGAAATAAAATGTGAGAAATAAATGCAATGACATTATGGCAAAGCAGGTACAAAAAATATCTCATTCCTGAAGAATATTTAATGGCTGGAAAGAGGCTCATGATATATCGCTAGGCAATGACAAGCAAAAGACACAAAGTAGTGTTCACATATGTCACTACCCTAATTAGGCTTTCATTAAAAAAGAGATACATCTATATAGCTATGTACAGAAAAAGACTGAGAGGAACTACAGAAAATTGGTGCTAAGAATAAGGAAGATTTTTTTCCTCTTACCATTTTGTATTTTCAAATTTTTCTCAAATGAACAGATATTACTTTTATGATTAGAAAATGAGCAATAAGTTTTCAAGCAAATACCACTTGCCTTAATAAAGCCCCAGATTCCGCCAGGAGATGCTTCATCCTGACTGCTACCAATCCTAGGGTCCTCCTGCTCCTCTGGGAAAGTAATGGCTGACGGGGTCCCAGTTCCCTGTGCCACGGATGTCAAACTGGCTTGCTGAGTAACAGGAGTTGGCAAAATACCTAGGAAATGGCAAAAACTTTAAATATGTATGATTTATTCCACAAACTGTTACTTATCAATGTAATATGACATACAAGAAAAATATTTCAAAAGAGACTTGATGCAACTGTATACTCAGGCATCTCAAAACTGAGTTACGAATCCAAAGACCCATCTAAACCATTACAAAAAGTAAATTAGGCAGAATTTCAAAAAAGAATCTTCTTTTTTTATTCACAGGCTCACATCAAGTGTTCTGTAAATGGACATAAACTACATGTCAGGAAGTAGTTTGTGTTGTGTCTTATTAAACACTTGGACATGGAAAAGCCACAATTCTTTTAATTCCATAAAAATAATGTATGTGAGCAACCAAGCCCATTATATAAAAGCATATAACAATCAGTACACATTTTCTATATATCCCCATTTTAACTCAAAAAGAAAATTCACACATACATAAAACATGGGTATAATACTTGTACTCTGCAATAAACTTCATTTGTAGATAAGCAAAATTGGATAATAAAAATCACTAAATAGAATTGTTCTTTTCTCTAAAATGAGAAACAATAGGCAAAACATGACAAGGAGGAAGCTTTTCTTTTTCTTTCTTAATTATTTTTTCTTATTGGAGAAGTTGTGGATTAACAGAAAAATCATGCATAAAATAGAGTTCCAATATATCACTCTACTATTAACACTTCACATTAGTGTGATACATTTATTACAACTAATGAAAAACATTTTAATAATTGTATTATTAACTATAGTACATGGTTTACATTAGGGTAAGAATAAAGAATAAAGCTTCTTTTGGGGGGGGGGGTGTATGGTTTGGGAATTGAACCCGATTCTCTCACATGAAAGTAAGTATTCTACCAATGAACTAACCGTGCACCCGGAATAAAGTTTTGATAGTTGACTTCCAACACAAACATTCCAGAGAAGAAAACAAAAAATAGGTGTTATTGACCTAGAAGAGAAAAAGGTCTAATACCACCAACTTATGGCACACAAGAGCTTTTATTTTGTTTTGAGCATTACTTGGCAAAATAAACACTATTCTCTAGATACGGCAAATTTTTAAATGGTGCTTTACTCTCAGACTTCATCTTGATATGTTTCTCTATAGCAGAACATTCTTATTAAAAATGTCAGGACAAAATCTTGGAATTTTTTTCTGGCACTTAAAAAAATCATATACCAGGTTACAAAAGATTTGAATAATTTAATGACAAAAATATCAAACTCTGGAAATCAAAGAGATTAATTAAGATTAAACATTCAAGTAAATAAACTGGAATCCTGATATATTGTTGCTGGAAAAGTAACATGGTGCAGCTACTTTATAAAACAGTCTGGCAGCTCCTCAAAAGATTAAATATCCAGTTACCAAAAACTCAGTAATTTCACTCCTAAGTTTCCACTCCAGACAACGTAAGTTTCACATAAAAACCTGTACATGAATATTCATTGTAGCATCATTCATAATAGCCAAGCAGTAGAAACAACTGAATTGGCCACCAAGTGATGAAGAGAAGGCAAAATGTAGTATGCTTTATGATGGAACATTTTGGCATAAAAAGGAACGCAGTACAGTGGTGTAAAGGTGGCTCAGTGGCAGAATTCTTGCCTGCCAGTCCTGAGACCCAGGTTTGATTCCTGGAGGATGCCCATGCCAAAAAGAAAAAAGGAATGAAGTACTAATACATGCTACAACACGGATATACTGAAATATACTACAACATTGAAAATATACACTAAATGAAAGAAGCCAGTCAAAATAAATGACATATTAAATGATCCCATTTATATAAAATGTCCAGAACAGGCAAATCCATAGAGACAGAAAGTAGACTGGTGGTTGCCTGGGGTTGGGAGGCTTGGGAAGAAATGGAGACTATTGCTAACATGCATGGGTTTTCTTTTTGAGGTGATGAAAATGTTCTAAAATTGACTATGGTGACTGTTGCACAATTCTGAATACACTAAAAACCACTGAATCATATACTTTAAATGAATGAATGGTATGTGAATTATGTCTCAATAAAGCTATTATAAAAAAAAAAAACATTAACTATAGCCTATATTTCAAAGTATTAATAAGAGAGTGGGCAATGTTGGCTCAGTGGCAGAGTTCTCGCCTGCCATGCTGGAGACCCGGGTTCGATTCCCGGTGCCGCTCCATATAAAAAAATTAAAAAATAATAATAACAATAAAAAGTATTAATAAGAGAATTACCTGTTACTGCAGGTGCAGAAAACGATGGCATCAGGGGTGTCTGGGGAGCTTTTCCTGCATGACCCCTTGTAATGTCGTAAGTTGAACCAACAGAAAATCCTGATGTGGGAGGACCCGAAGAGGGAGCTGACAAAAGAGTGCTTGGGGCAGAAGTTGAAGGTGGGAAATGGGATAAGGGAGGACTACTGAAGGTGGCAGCAGTTGACGAAGGAGCAGGAGATGGGATAGAAGTAACAAGTGGTAGAACAGAAGGAACTGGAGAAGGAGGCACAAAAGGTAATGGCGCTGAAGGCCTCACGGGAGGGAGGGATGGCTGAGGGGTGGAGTATGCATGTGGTGGTAAGGACTGGACAGAAGACACATTTGGAGAAGAAAAAGAACTGGTCGCAGCTAGAAAAGAGGGGAAGGAAAAATGCACAAAGTTAGTGTGTTTTAAATTTAGTCTTCAAACTATCTCATTACTTTTGGTAAAATTTTCAAATTTAACGTATCACAATAATTAGTCTAAAATATGTAATTAAGTCTAAATGATTTTCAACTCCTATTCTAAGTAAAAGAAGCAACTATATGAAATTAAGTTATGACACTGCTCCTAAAAAGATTTTGATTTTTGTTTGTTCATTTTGGTATACTTCTAAAAAAATAAAGCCATTTTTCATCTCTGCTGATCTGAAACTCAAAAACTTTGGCCAAAAGGTTAATACCACTTCATCAGCATTAGACAAAACGAACGTGTACTATTAAGGACATTTTTTCCATCATAAGAAAGATGATTTATAAGTTAATAAGAATATAAAAAATAAAAGTATACTGTTGGTGAATGAATCACGTCCTCCACAAAAGGCATTTTCAGGTCCCAACCTCTGGTCCTGTGGGTGTGAACCCATTTATAAGCAGGATCTTTGAAGACGTTATTAAAGTGTGCCCCAACTGGACCAGGGTGGGCCTTAATCCAACGTGGCTTATAAGCAAAGGAAATGGAGCAGAGAAAGAGAAGAAACAAATGGAAGAGCAAGAATCCAAAGTCAACTCATCTGAGAGGAGAAAGGAGAAAATACTGCATATGTAAGAAAAACCAAGGACCCAAATTGCCTGATACCAGCCCCAAGATGCCACAATCTTCAGGGAAAAAGCATCTCCTTGCTGACACCTTGGTTTTGAACTTCTCCTAATCTCAAAACTATGACCCAATAAATTAACACTGTTGTTTAAGCCACCCCACTGTTATTATATTTGCTTTAGCATCCAGGAAACTAAAACAAAATACCTATGTTTTCTTGCTGTTACTTTACATTAAAAAGGCTTTTTTTCCTTCATCGTGACAAAGATTAGAAAAGTTTTAATATACACATTCTTTTTTTAAAAACTGATTCTGAGAAAAATTCTCAGTATTTTCATTATCCTCAAAACACGAGGTGCTAAACAACTACACATACCTAAAGGAACTGGAGTAGCAGACATAGCAGTAGAAGCCAGTCCTGCAGGATTTGGGGGAGGAGTCCCAGGCGGTGTTGTCTCTATTCCACTCTCTTCCATCATTTTCCTTCAATTTCTTTAATTCAAAATACTGTAAAAATATAACAATGTAATCAGTGTTGCACAGTAACCAAAAGTCTATTTTTAAAGTTTGCACAGAGAACAAGTAAAAGAGTAATTCTCAAGAGATAGAGGTCTCCTTTTGCTATGTATAATGCCACTTATTTCCAGATGAAAGGTTTGTTCAAATTCTCATGTAAACAGTCTATGAGAATATTTAATACACAGTCTGTGACACTTTCATATACATGCTTTGTAACTGGAAAATAATTTTGTTAACTGTATAATTGATTATCAAATATACCTCAAACCATCAATTACTCATTTAATTTCTGTCACATGAATGTACGTCAGAGTGATGGCTATTTCAGTTGCTATTACATTTAAAATAAAAATATTTAATGTATTTTTTAAACCGTTACCCTTTACCTTTTAGTAGTCCAAAGCTCTGTATTGGACTACCTCCATTAACATTAAGAAAAAATAAAAATAAGTTCAACTTCATAAATGCACCAATTCCCAGTTTTCCTACTTCACATTTTAAAACTACACCCAAAAATGGCTAAATATCATGCATCAAGTTTTTAAAAAGTTAAGTAGAGCAAAAACACCCCTAGACAGCATGGTCCTAATAGGTAACAGTGAATTACAAAACACAGGACAACTTCCTTTAAAATTACAAATTTTCAAATACACCCAAGAATAGAAAGCCAAAACTTCTAAATTATAACAAATCTGTTTTTGGTATCTTTACTCATTTAACAAATACTCAGTGAAAGTCAGCTGCTCCACAGGCACTTTACTGGTCACTACAAACAAAGAAATAACCATACCAATAAACAGTGAACAGTAACCTGAATTAAGTGCTCTGAGGGTAAGAAACACAGTTCTATTTGACAAGGAATATGATTCTGAATAGGAGGTCAGAAAAGGCTTCCCCAAAGATGCCATGTATAAGCTGAGCTCTTACGGAAGAGGAGAGCAGAATGGTCTGCAACGTGGACTGAGGAGACAGGCAGGAATCCAGACCACGTTGAGTTTTAGAAACCAGGTTAAAGAGTTGGATTTTTTAAGAATGGGAAGTCATTGAAGGTCATTAAAGCTAAGGATGGCTTATTCGCATTTTGTTTTTACTTTTTTAAAAGTAATTCTGTATTCACAAGATACAAAAATAGTACAGAATTCCTGAAAACCCTAAACCTGGCTTCTCCCAACCACAGTACCATATATAACCATACTACAATCATCAAACCCACGAAACTGATATACAATTGACTAAGCTATAGACCTTATTTGGATTTTACCAATTACATTCACATTCTCTTTTATTTTTAATGTGAAATTTTACCACATGCATAGATTCGTGTGACCACCACCAAGACCAGGATATAGATCTGTTCCATCATCCCAAAAGAAATCCCTCATGCTAACCCTTTGTCACACCTTCCCACCAATCCTAAATCCTGGCAACTACTGATCTGCTCTCTATTAGTATAATTTTCTCATTTCATGAACGTTACATAAATAGAATCATACTTAAGCTTTTTTCACTCAGCATGAAGCCTTTGCGATCTCCCCAAGTTGTTGCATATCGATAGCTCATTCTTTTTTATTGGTGAATAAGTATCCACTGTACACAGGCACTACAGTTTGTTATCCATCCAGCCACTGAAGGACCCTGGGTTGGCTCCAGGTTTTGGTAATTTGTATTTCTGTTCTGAAAAGATTCCTTTGACCAAAGTACACAGACTGTCAGAGAGCAGAGACAGTAGATATAGGAGGCTATAGACAGTGATTAACAACCCAGATTAGTAATTCCCAAATGTGGTGGGAAGTGGTAGAAACTTTGTTCCCTGGGCAATATTTTATAACATCTGGAGCCATTCTTGGCTGTGACAACTGGAGGGTGGGGTGGGGGTGGAGGGGGTTGGTACTACTGGTATTTAGTAAGGAGAGGCTAGGGATGCTACTAAAAATCATATAGTACCCCTTCCTCCTAACAAAGAATTGCCCAGCCCCAAATGCCAATTATGCCAAGTGCAGATGACAGTGATGATAATGGAAATAGAAAAGATAAGCTAGTTTCAGGAAATAGTCGTATGTTAAGTATCCAACTCTCAGCGGCAGACTGTATAAGTATTCGTGATGGCCTGCAAAACTGGATGGATGGTAGTGCCATTCACTAAGACAGCGAACACTGGCAGAGGTCAAGATTTTTGTCTGAAGTTGTCTTTTGGTGGGTGGGTGAAGGGAGAAGGGGAAATTATATAGTGCTTAATCTTGGACATGTAGAATTTGAGCTCCTTGAAACATCCCAGTACTATAAAGACAATGACTTGGTATAAAACTTAGAAACCACATAAACGTGGGTGTCATTAGTGCACTGGCAATCTCTTAAATCATAATCTGGTATGAGAACAAGCAAGGAAAGAATACCAAAGTAAAAAGAGACGATAATCTAAAACCAATACTTGAAGAACAGGAGAGTAGAAAATGAGCTTGCAGAGAAGGAGGGATGGCCAGAAAAACATGAAGAAAAAAGGAGACTGTGATGTTCAAAAAGCCAGTATTTCAAGGTAGGAATGGTCAACAGTATCACATGTTGCAGAGATGTCAACGGGAATGATACCTGCTGTTAAGAAGAGGATATGGGGTGTAAGGAGGTTAAATCTTTTCATTCAGTACTGTCTACACCAAACACAGATTACCTGGGTCAGAAATGGCACTCAGGATTTCATGGCCCTGCCAAAGAAAGACACCTTTTTTCTTAATTTTTATTAGTTCATCCTTCTAACACAGATGCTACCTAAACCTTACAGCAGCTAATGGAAGTCAGACTTAACGTCAACCCGGATCCCTAGTATTAAACTCAGTGGCAAAAATAATTTATACAATGAATACAATCCATAACATGCAGTAACTGGTCAATTTCTTTCTATGTTTAAAAGCTTGATTATTTGAAAATTGCCTTATTGACAGTATAAGGGTTAAATTTTGAATGTGTAAGCATAATAATTTCTACTAAAGAAAAGCTATCGTGATAAAACAAAAAGTGTTAGAACCGGTAAAGGTTTTAGTGCCCAAATGCACAAGATATAATATCATAAAATTATAATACGGAAAACAA
This sequence comes from Tamandua tetradactyla, assembly GCF_023851605.1. NCBI lineage: Eukaryota > Metazoa > Chordata > Mammalia > Pilosa > Myrmecophagidae > Tamandua > Tamandua tetradactyla. The sequence continues at coordinate 5,897,048 of NC_135346.1, read as the reverse complement.
TGATGGAAACGGTTTGGAAAATTGAATCCAGTCTCAGGCGAGACTATTCTTCTAATTCGCTGTGCTTTAACCTTCCTGTTCAAAAAAAAAGAAGAAAGTGGATGACTATAGGGATATAAGAAACGAAGTGGAATAACGGAACTTTGATAAACGTAAAAGCATTAAAAATATTATTGTTGATGTAATGGGCCACAAGATTGCTTCTATTCCTAGATCGTGAACCCTCGAGCAGGGTGTGAACTTTGTCGCTGCATTCTTACCTCTTATCTTAAACTAAGCTTTCACAAATGTTCACCGAATCGACCATAAACTGTAGACACGCAGGAGAAAGGCTGGAATGCCGAAAGAGGTCACGATCGCAGAAACGCACTCTAATGATACGCACAGATCCAAAATAACTCCTCCGAGAGACAAAAACTCTCTCGGCTACGACGTCTGTGAGGCAGAACCCAGGATCGAGCAGAGGCCACAGAGGCCTCCGGGGGGGCCGCCGGCGCCTCGGGACGCAGCTTCGTCCCGCTGCCCACCGGGCGCGCGGACTCGAGCCGCCCGGGCTCTGCCACGTCTCCAGGCCGGGCAGGGCCTGCGGGGCCGCCGCGCGCTCCTTCGGCCGCCGCGCTGGGAGGTGGGGCCCGGGCCAGGACGCCCGCCCGGCTGCCCGCCGAGGCCGAGGGACGGTCCGCACGGCCTGGGCCCCGCCGTCCCGCACCCCGCACCCCGCACCCCGCCCGCCCCCGCAGCCGCCACGCGGGGCTGAGGGGCCCCGGGAGCCGCCCTGCCGGCCCGCCCACCTGCCAGGGGCTGCAACCTGGGGGTCCGCGGTTTCCGCCACCTCCGTCCTCGCGCCCCGCGTCGCTGCCGGCCTGGCGCTCACCTGGGGTCCCGAAACGGTACCGGCGCGACACGTGAAAGCAGGGCCGGGGGGACCTGGGGGGAAACGACGGCTCCCACAAGGACGATTCAGCCCAAGGCTCCCCGCCGCGCGCCCCCGCCTCCAAGATGGCTGCCGGCGGCGCACGCCCACGCGGCTGCCACGTCGGCGACGCGCCTCCCGGCCCCGCCCCGCCCCGGCGCCGCTCGCCACGCCCCCCGGCGCTTCGCCACGCCCCCCAGCGCATCACCCCGCCTCGGCGCCGCTCGCCACACCCCCTGGTCCTTCGCCCCGCCCGGCCCGGCCCTTTGCCCCTCCCTGGCGCTTCGCCCCCTCCCCCTCGCGGAAGCCAGCCCCGCCGCGGGAGGTCACACCTGCTGGATATGGAGGTGCAAAGGTCGTCCCGTCTGCCTAGCCTGGCGCTCCGGCCAGGAGAGAATGGCTCCTTACCTCGCCGCAGCCCCAGCGCGCGAGTCCAGCTGTAGCTCACAGAGCACGCAGCACCGCAGCACCCACGGGATGGAGATGAGTCAACGCAAGTTACCTAGTCCTGTCCCCACCTCCAGGCGGGTCCACGCTCCTGAGACGGGGCACTCCGCCTCTGTATTTGCGAGCAGCTCCGGATAACAGCAGTTGCATTAGGAGGGAGGGATAGTATACTCTTTAAATTTTCCCCCAAGTACCTGCATTATCGACTCTCTACTTTAAGATTGAAAACACACGCCAAGAATCCAACTTTTTATCCTTATGTATTACATCTAAAACGGTACCTGAGATAAAGTTGGAGCTCAGTGAATGTATATTAATAAATCAGTGAATGGCATACAATGCCAGAAAATAAGGAATTTTGAATCAGGGTTTGGCTCTGGGACTGCCCCAGTATCAGTTAAGCGGTTGTGTGCCCTGCCTAAGCCTCCATGGCTCCATCTGCAAAATGGGAATATTATCTGCCATTCCTAACTTAGGCAGGGAACAAAGTGCCTGTGAAACCACTTTTTGAACTGCTGAGAGCTAAAGTGGTGCAAAGTTGTTTCTGTTGTTCCCAAATGTCCCTCAGGAACCCATTCATAGGTTTGAAATTAATATATTTGAGCTTGACAGTTGTAAGGCTTCTAAAACACCTCATTGAAAACTTAACGCTATTTAAGGATGCACTGGCTTCGGATCTCACCTTGCAATGTAAGGCTGTTCCCTTTGTAGGTGACCTGCCTCCCCCACGAAAAATGTGTGTAGGTGCCCTTCTAGGTGGATCCCCAGAAAGTACATTCGGGTGGCAACGGAAAGAGAAATCATCTCTATCTTCTTTGCACAAACCCTTAATAGATGGAAACTACTGATTTCTTCATTCATTCCACAAATATCCATTAGTGGCTGCAAATCAGCATCGGTACTGGAAATGCAGGAATGAACAAGACAGACAAGGTCCTGACACTTAGGGAGCTTTTGTTCTAGTAGGAGAGAGACTCACAACAGGAAAATAGACAAGGTAATTATGTTTGTGATGAGCACTTTGAGGAAAATCAATAGCATGGTGTCACGTAGACAACCATTGGTCACGGCTCTTGGGACAGGATGAACCAGCAAGAGTTCTCTGTGGGACACAGCCTGCGGTGATCCGAGGAAGGAGCCTGCCTGGCACATTTTCAGAACCAGCAAGGCAGCTGGGCCCGCGGGAGCGGCAAGAAACCAGGCCAAGGAGACAGCAGTGGCTAGGTCATATTGAGCCTTATTCTGAGAGAAATTGGAAGCAGAGGGAGGATTTTGAGCAGAGAATGGGAAAGTTTTGACTTCAGTTTAAAATCATTCCTCTGATTGAAGAGTGGATTATCAGGGGAACAAGCACTAAAGCATGGTGAACAGTCAGGAGATGAGGAGGCCTGAGAGTGCCTAATGGGGGTGGAGTTGGTGCACGGTCTAGGCCTACTTTGAAGGCTGAGCTGTCATGATTTATCAGTGGCTTGGATGTGGGCTATATGAGTTCTTTTAAGGCTGCTGCAGCGAACTACTACAAATCGGGTGGCTTAAAACAACAGAATCTCCTTCTCCCACAGTTCGGAGACTGGAGGTCCTAAAGCAAGGCGTCAGCGAGACCATGCTCCCATTAAATTTTTTCTGGGGAGAGTCCTTCCTTATTTCTCTTACCTTCTGGTAGCTCCCAACGTTCCTTTCCTTGTGGTAGCATAAGTCCAGGCCTCTGCCCCCATCTTCCCACAGCCTTCTCCCCTGTGTCTCCACTTCTCAGATCTTCTTATAAGGAGACTTGTCATTGAATCCAGGACCCATCCTAAATCCAGAATGATCTCTCTCAAAATCCTTAACTTAATTGCATCTGCAAAGACAGTATTACAAAACAAAGCCCTCTGCATAGGCTCTGGGTTGACATGTGGAATGTGGGGGCCACTATTCTACCCACTACATGGGACAAAGGGTCAGGACTCAACTAAATAAGCAAGAATATAAAACAGCTTTAAAAATGTTCAGTCTTTAATTGCCCGTACAAATTTCAATTTTTTAGATTATTCTTAACCACTTAAACTTCCAAAGAATTTTGTGTGTCAGATATTATTATGCCAGTATGACAAATATAGAAACCAAGGCTCTGAAAGGCTGTATGCAGACCTGAAACTGGAATCCGGAATTCTTACGTTATGCTATGTCTGCTTGCTTGCTTTTAGGGTGATAAGATAAGGTCTGTTCTCACAGGGAGGGCAACGAGGGGACTCAATGGCAAGTTGCAGCTTAGTGGCAGAACAGAGAACTCAGTTTTTCAGTTGTTGCAAATACAGCTCATCGTGTTTTTTCCTCATAACAAGTTCCTAATACATTCTAGAGTTCATTTGTGAGCTATAGTGAGAGCCAGAGTTCTTTAGTGGATTTTTGACTTCATATCTCAAAGACACATAAACACAAACAAAACCTTTGATGCCCGGTGCCTACCCATGGGGGGGAAAAACCCATTTCTCACTTGAGTTGAGGCTGTTTTAAAAGTGCAATTCAGAGTTAATTGTTCTAGACTTAAATGTTCTTTAAACTCTTCCTCAAGCTTGCAGCATTCACAGGAACAGCCCAATGCGTATTTCTAAGTGGGCAGGAGATATGGCCGAGACTCAGCTGGGCAGCATCAGCTGGAGGGGAGGCACAGCTGATCCTGATGTGACAATAGGTTTTGCTGAGAAAACAGTCCCTGAGTCATACAGTCAGGAAGGATACTTCTGCAGATGCCGCCCAAGTACCAGCCAAGGCGTAAGAGTGGGGTCCGTGCCCACCCCCCTCCATGCTAGGAGGCTATGTATATGTTCCTTCAGCAACAAGGAGTCTCGATAATGAAGAGGGAAGGAGAAGGATGGGTGGAGGAAAGTGGCCAGGTAAAATACAGGACACCCAGTTCAATTCGAATATTGCATAAACAACAACAAATTTGTTTAGTGTAAGTATGTCCCAAATGTTGCATGGGTGTATACTTATACTAAGAATCATTTGTTAGTTATCTGACATTCACATTTAGGAAGTGGAGAGCTGTGACTTAGGGCCTGAGAGGCAGTGTAGTGAATGAGTTCCGGTGCCGGGCTGTGTGGATTTGAATCCTGGCTCCAGCCTCTGCTTCCTGTTGACCCTGGACAAGCTACTGAAGTTCATGTGCTTCCATTTCTTCACCAGCAAGACGGGAATAACTTTTATTCTGACATCTAGCCCCCAGGTGTTTTTTTCTGAGGATTAGAGAACTTCATATGTGTAAAGTGCTTGGGACAATACCTCCCATGTAGTATTCTCTCCACAAGTCTTAGCGTTATTCTTTGACTTTTAAACTGTCTAAATATCCACCTGACAATAACTATTTTAAAGCGAAGACTCTCATTTACGTGAGTTTGAGCTGTCATTGCCGACTTTAAGACTTTGCTAGTGATGGTGAAAAGGAGAGGGAGCTCAAAAGATGCCAAACCACTCCAGTACAAGTGTCGGGGGCACCAGTAAAATCACAGCTCCCACCCGCTCCAAAAGGCACTTCACACACATGGAGAAGAGACAGGGCAAGGTCAGCTTCGCTGGGACCTCGGTTCCCATAGCTCGTGGGTCTTGGCCTTTCGGGCCGAGAGGGACATGCACGGGGTGCAGTACCCATCTCCTGTGTTTGTGGGCTCTGCTGGAAAGCCCTGTACCTTCCCCTCCAGGGACAGGTGCACCTTTGACATGTCAGTCGGATGTCACAGAACATGCCACCAGAATCACACCGTCTCCAGCGAGTAATTACATATGCCCAGAACCAAACGAGAAGGAGTGTGCCAGCAGCCCCCTTAGCCAGTAGTAGGGGGTTAAGATCCTGAGTGCAGGATGGATTCGTGGGTATCAGGGAGAGGCTACAGGACATGCTAGGACTGTCCCCTGCTACAAATTGCTAGTTTGTTTTACCCCAAAGAAAATTCAGTGTCGTTATAAAAAAAGTAAGGTGACTCTACATCTCAGTTTGCCCAGGACACATCCAGTTTTCAGCTGATGTTGAAAGACAAATCAGAGTTCAGTTTGCAGACTGCTGTGTAGTTTTCAGGACTCCAAAATTTTGCTGCAGCAAAGGAACCAGATCATTTACAAGAAGAAGTAGCTTTGGACTCCCAGGGATGGCAAGTGATTTTTATAGACATAAGAAGGAAGTTAATTTGACTTCTGTTGCTTGAATAAGTGTTTGTCCATCTTAAAGGGGTGGGTTTAGGGCAGGTGCGGCCTGATTGGCAATCTGGGTGGGCTGCCTCAGTGAGGATTTTAAAGTTGAAAAAGATTCAAGAGGAAACTAAAGAGGGACTTCAAAGAGGAAGTAGGACACAGGGTGAGGGAGGTGGGTTGTGCTTTTTTTTTTCTTTTTCTTTTTTTGGCTCTGAGGAGTCCCCAGAGCTTTCTCTATTTTATCACCATTGTCCCAGCCAATTTTTAAGATGACTGTTCTAGTTTGAAAGCTGCTGGAATGTGATATACCAGAACTGGAACAGCTTTTAAAAAGGGGAAATGTATTAAGTTGCAACATTAATAAAGTTCTAAGGCTGTGAAAATGTCCAAACTAAGTCATCAAGGGAAAGATACCTTAACTCCAAAGAAAGGGTCGATGAAGTTCGGGGTTTCTCTTTCAGCTGGGAGGGCACATGGCCATGTCTGCTAGCTTTCTCTCCTCATTTCATAAGGCTTCCCCTGGGGCATTTTCCTTCTGCTCCAAAGGTCTCCGACTGTGTGGGCTCTGTTGGCTCTGTAGCTTTTTCCAAAGTGGTTCCCTCTTAAAAGGCTTTAGTTAGCAACTCCAACTTGTATGGGTGGAGATGCATCTCCATGGAAACTATCTAATCAAAAGTTACCACCCACAATTGGGTGGGTCACATCTCCGTGGAAAAAGTAAAAAAAGATCCCTCCCAGCAATACTGAAGGGAGATTAAAGGACATGGCTTTTCTGGGATACATAATAGCTTCAACCTGGCACAATGGCCCCCCCTTCCCCTCTCAAAAGAGTCTCAGTTTGGACGTTGTCTTATGACGATCTGAGTTGTAAAGATGTTTATATTTCTTGCACATGTGTAATGTAGGTTATAGTGTGGAAATTTCATACCCTGCCATGTGCACACCCCCTACTCCCAAATAATCATTGCCAGTCTATTTCAATTTGCTTCAGAGAAGAACCAGCTGAATTATATTTCCAAACATACACATGCACATATAAAAGATCATTGTATGTTCTGCAAAGCCTCCTTGTCTACATGGTAAAGTCTTAAAACTCAAGTTAACCTTGTTTCCCAGGCTCAGCTCCTCTTTTTCCTACATTTCCATCCGTAATGCTGAGGCACCAGCTGCAAAGATCCATCCAGTTCGGGCCTGAGAGCCTGACAACACACCCTCTGCTCCAGCTTTCCCCGATTCCCACCTTCTACTAATAGGAACTTCTCATTCTTTCAAGGACCAGCTCAAAGGTTTCTGCCATCATAAACCCTTATCACTCTGTTTTATGGTCAGTTTTTATATGCCTTTTTTATTTATGAACTATTCAGTGGCAGCAACTTTGTCATTATAATTCCAATCCATTCAAATTTTTACGTGGAGTGAGTATGCTGCATATTATTTTAATTGAAATATTTTAATTGAATTTTCTGTTAAGATTTATGTGCAGGACACACATTCTGTCCTCATAATCACCTCTCTTTTCTACCCTAAATAGGATTTAATTAAAAATAATCTCGTAGGAGAGCAGAACAAATATACGTCCTTTGAAAAGTTTGAAATTTTCCTTTGACCAAGAAACTATGCAAGAAAAATTTGAATTTTCCCTTTGAACAGGAAGCTAAGAAATTATTTACCAGGCCTAGACAACACTGTTTACGTGCAATAACATATTTCAAATTATTCTGTTTTTTCTAGATTTCTAAGTGTTTTCACAAAGTTAAAAGTTTGCAGAGATTTCACCATTCTCTTGCAGTGCAAATAACTCTAAAATATTTATATCTATTTGTCTTTTTCGGTCACAGAATAGCCCACTTTTCTCCGGTAACTTCATCGTAACTAAGCCTGAAAACAAAAGAGAACATAAAATAATTTTTCTAACAGATAGCTCCATTTTTCAAACAATGTTTAACACTCAAGAGTTGTAAGCATTCATTTATCAATTCAGCACTTCTCTAAGGGTTAGAAATGAGATTTGTAGAAAGGGGCTGTGAGATGAAGGGGTTCCAATTCACCCAATTCACGGAACTTACAAATCAACCTGAATTTGCACGAAGGGCCATTTGGTGCCCTTCTACCTTTCACAGAACTCATCTGAGTGGGTGTATTAGTTAGGGTTCTCTAGAGAAACAGAATCAACAGGAAATATCCATAAATACAAAATTTATGAAAGTGTCTCATGTAACCGTGGAAACGTGGAGTCCAAAATTTGTAGAGCAGCTGTGAAGCTGATGTTTCCAATGGAGGGGCTGGACAAACTCCACAGGAGAGGCTTGCCGGCCGAAGCAGGAAGAGAGCCTGTCTCATCTGAATCCTCCTTAAAAGGCTCCCATTGACGAGATTAAGCATCGGTCATTGCAGAAGACTCTCCCCTTGGCTGATTACAAATGGAATCAGCTGTGGATGCAGCCAACATGATCATGATTTAGTTCCATGAAATGTCCTCATAGCAACAGACAGGCCAGCACTTGCCCAACCAGACAAACAGGTACTACCACCTGGCCAAGTTTACACGTGAACCTGACCATGACAGTGGGGCAGAAGGGAAGGTGGAAAACCAATAGATTAGGAATCGAATCCTGCCTCAGCCTCTAATTACCAATGCTACCCTGGAGTTAATCTCTTGATGCTCTAATTTTCTTCCCTGACAAGGAGGAGATGGTAACTATTTCTGTAGCTGATGTTAATTATGGTTGGCTTCCTAACAAGGCAAGAAAAGAAAATAAGTCATTTTTATCAACATAAATGAAGATGCTTCGATGCAATGTTAGAAAATGGAATTCGGGAGTCTATAATAATGATGGGGACAACCATGACAATAGCAGTGATATTGCTATTATAAAAAAGTCACATTGGGGCAAAGTAGGGATTTTCCTAGGAATATTGGGTGGCTTCACTTTAGAAAAAAAATCTATGAGTGATTTAATAGATGTTAAAAGAAAAGGAGTCTGATAATTTCAATAAATGGAGGAAAAAGCATTTGACAAAATTCAACTCTCATTCAGGATAACTCTTGGCAAACTAAAAATACATGAAATCTTTAGCGTGATAAAAGGTTTCTACAAAATAGCATAGCAAACATCATACTTAGTGGAGAGATATTAGATGCATTTTACTTGTCAGGAACAAATTAAAAGAGATTAGAGTTTTTAACATGATGTGGTGGCTTGGAGGTATGTACACCAAAAAAACATGTTCTTAAACCTAATCCATTTCCGTGAGTGTGAACCCATTGTAAATAGGACCTTTAGGTGAGCCTACTTCAGTTAAGGGGTTGCCTAGCTGAATCAGGATGGGACTTAATTCTTTTACCGGAGACTTTTATGAGCAGAATAAACTTCAGGCACACCGAGAAAGAGGCCATGGGAGTAGCTGGAAGTCAACAGAATTCAGAGAAACCAGGAGAGGCTACCATGTGCACTGCCATCAGACAGAAAAGCCAAGGGCCGAGGATCCTTGGCAGCCAGCCCCAGGATGCCACCCCCTTCTGGGAGAAAGCATCACCTTGAGGAAGACTTGATTTCAGACTTCTCCTAGCCTCAACACTGTGAGCCAATAACCCCCATGGTTTAAGCCAACCCATAGCATGGTATTTGTTTTAGCAGCCAGGAAACGAGAACACTTGGAAAGTCAAAAGCAAAACTGTTATTATTTGCAGTAAATATCACTGTTTCAACGACCCAGGACTTAGTCCTTGTACCTCTTTTCTGAAGCTTCTAGTGATGTCATTCAGTTAATGGCTTTAAACCACATCTGTATACTGATGACTCCCATATACATACATCCAGCCATAACTCTCTGAAGCTCCACAATATCTCCATGTTGGTGTCTAATCAGAGGGTAAATTGGCATTTCTTTATGTAGCCCCCACATCCCTGCCCCTCTTGCATTCTTCCCACTCAGTAAATAGAAACCTTGTTCTTCTAGTTGCCCAGGTAAAAGCACCTTGGGTCAAGGTCAACATCGACAGGGATGGGTCATGTTGAGAGTATGGAGCTTGATGTGATGCAATGAGAAGGGCATTTTACCTCTGCGTCTTCCTCCCTAAGATTTATAACCCCTGTCTCACCATGAGATCAGAGGTGTATTCTACAAAGCACCAAACTGGCACCCTCAAAACTGTCCAGGTAAGAAAAGCGAGGGAACTCTGAGCCTCTGTCACAGCTAAGATGAGCCTCAGGAGACATGACAACCAAATGTGATGTGGGATCCTAAATGGGATCCTGAAACAGGAGAAGGGCACTAGATAAAAAAATGAGGAAATATGAATAAAAATGTGGACTTCAGTTAAAAAAATGATGCAGCACTATTGGTTCTTTGATTGTGATGAATTCCCTACACCAGTGTAAGATTAATAGGGAAAACTGGGTATGGGGTGTGTGGGAACTTTATACTATCTCTTCACAGATTTTCTGTGAATTTAAAAACTGTTCTAAAACACAAAGTTTATTTTTAGAAACCACCACTGCCTTGGAGCCATCCTTGGTTCCTCATTTTTTCTCACATTGCACATTCAATCCTTTAGCAAATCCTGGCAGCTCCACCTTTGAAACAGAGTCAGTGTTTGACCACTTCTCCATGCTACGGATGTCATCATCTCTCACTCAGAATTCTTCACAGCCTCCTAAGACCTGCTTCCTCTCCTGTCTCCCTACAGTGCTTTTCCACACAGCTTCACTGTGGCTGAGAAGGCCACATGGTGCAGCCATGGTAACCTCTCTCCCTCCACCGCCCCCCTCCTTACCCCCAGCCGGCTGGGGTGAGCCTGTTTCTCAGACCCATGCAGCCCACTCCCTCCTCAGGTCCGTGGCATTTGTTCCCTCTGCCTGAACACTGGCTTGTTCACTCTTGTCATATGAGACCCAGAGAGACCTTTCCTTAATGCCCTTAGCAGTTCTTGACATTACAGCATGCATTTGTTTACTAACCTTCTCCCACACTGAAAACAAACTTCATAAGGTCAAGGACACTTTTTTTTGTTGTGTTCACCTCTGTATTCCCAGTGCTAGACCCAAATGCCAAGGAGGCACTCAACTAATGCTGGTTGAAGAAATGAATGAATACATGAGTGCATTAAGGATTTAAAGTGTCGTCATCGTCCTGCAGTGGCTGATGCTGCAGCGTGCTCTTGTCAAGATTTTCCAAAGGGCCATTGATTTTCATTCCGTCAAATCAAAACCATTTTTGCAAAGATAATTTTGTTCTTCATTTTCATTATATATATATATATACATATATATATATGTATATATATATATAATGCGGTTTACTTAGTGTGAGTCGCTTAAACCTGACCTCAAAAATACGATCTGGATGGAAGTTAAGTTTCCTTACATAAGTTATAAGCACAGGCATGTGGCTTTATCTGTGGCTTAAAGTTCTAGATGTCAAGAGTTCCTGGAGGTATTTCTAAATCTTCACTTAACCAACATTTATTGAGTAAAGCACTATGCGAGAAGACATGGGCTGGAAATAAAATAACGTGAACTACTTCCTGCCCTACAAGAGACCACAGTCAGTGGGAAACCTATGTGCCCTAAAACGTGCACTAAAATGCACGAGCGAAAACGTAGATGCTGTAACAGAAGCCCACACAAAACAATAGGGAAGACACAAAGAGGTGGCACAGTACACGTGTTTCTGCAAAGCACCTTGCTTTTTTAATACCACTTTTGGGATAAGAGTAATTCTGCTTGCAATCAGATGAAAGCGTTTATGGTAGTTTTGTTATTCATGTGCCATTACGTTTATGGAAAAAAGGCCATTCCCTCTTTGAGACCCTCTCTTGGTTCTTGTTGGTTTATGGCATTGTTCAAATTCTCTATTTCCCTATTGGCCTCCTGTTGAGAAGGTCCATCCACTATTGAAAGTGGTGTGTTCAAGAATTACATATTTGAACAAACCCTGATTGTGTGTGTGTGGGGGGGTGTTAGCACTTTTATAGTTTAATTTATAGGTTTGATCAGTCTGGATTGATTTTGATTAATGAGAGAAAGATAATGTAATGTCTCTTTTTAGAGAATTTAATTTCAGGCAAAGCAATTAGACCCATGTTATTACTTACATTATTTATGTATTCCATTTAAAAACTTATTTATTTTTTTTTGATTTTTTTTATTAATTAAAAAAAGAATTAACAAAACAATTAGAAATCATTCCAATCTACATGTACAATCAGTAATTCTTAATAACATCACATAGTTGCATATTCATCATTTCTTAGTACATTTGCATCGATTTAGAAAAAGAAATAAAAAGACAACAGAATAAGAATTAAAACAATAGAAAGAAAAAAAAAACAAAAACAAAAACAAAAAACCTATACCTCACATGCAGCTTCATTCAGTGTTTTAACATAATTGCATTACAATTGGGTAGTATTGTGCTGTCCATTTCTGAGTTTTTATATCCAGTCCCGTTGTACAGTCTGTATCCCTTCAGCTCCAATTATCCCTTCTCTTTTTTTTTTTTTTAATTAACGGAAAAAAAGAAATTAACCCAACATTTAGAGATCATACCATTCTACATATGCAATCATTAATTCTTAACATCATCACATAGATGCATGATCATCATTTCTTAGTACATATGCATTGGTTTAGAAGAACTAGCAACATAACCGAAAAAGATATAGAATGTTAATATAGAGAAAAAAATAAAAGTAATAATAGTAAAATCAAAACAAAACAAAACAAAACAAAACAAAAACCTATATCTCAGATGCAGCTTCATTCAGTGTTTTAACATGATTACTTTCCAATTAGGTATTATTGTGCTGTCCATTTTTGAGTTTTTGTATCTAGTCCTGTTACATAGTCTGTATCCCTTCAACTCCAATTGGCCATTATCTTACCCTGTTTCTACCTCCTGCTGGACTCTGTTATCAAGGACATATTCCAAATTTATTCTCGAATGTCTGTTCACATCAGTGGGACCATACAGTATTTGTCCTTTAGTTTTTGGCTAGACTCACTAAGCATAATGTTCTCTAGGTCCATCCATGTTATTACATGCTTCATAAGTTTATCCTGTCTTAAAGCTGCATAATATTCCATCGTATGTATATACCACAGTTTGTTTAGCCACTCTTCTGTTGATGGAGATTTCGGCTGTTTCCATCTATTTGCAATTGTAAATAACGCTGCTATAAACATTGGTGTGCAAATGTCCGTTTGTGTCTTTGCCCTTGAGTCCTTTGAGTAGATTCCCAGCAATGGTATTGCTGGGTCGTATGGCAATTCTATATTCAGCTTTTTGAGGAACCGCCAAACTGCCTTCCACAGTGGTTGCACCATTTGACATTCCCACCAACAGTGGATAAGTGTGCCTCTTTCTCCGCATCCTCTCCAGCACTTGTCATTTTCTGTTTTGTTGATAATGGACATTCTGGTGGGTGTGAGATGATATCTCATTGTGGTTTTGATTTGCATTTCTCTAATGGCCAGGGACATTGAGCATCTCTTCATGTGCCTTTTGGCCATTTGTATTTCCTCTTCTGATAGGTGTCTGTTCAAGTCTTTTTCCCATTTTGTAATTGGGTTGGCTGTCTTTTTGTTGTTGAGATGAACAATCTCTTTATAAATTCTGGATACTAGACCTTTATCTGATATGTTGTTTCCAAATATTGTCTCCCATTGTGAAGGCTGTCTTTCTACTTTCTTGATGAAGTTCTTTGATGCACAAAAGTGTTTGATTTTGAGGAGTTCCCATTTATTTATTTCTTTCTTCAGTGCTCTTGCTTTAGGTTTAAGGTCCATAAAACCGCCTCCAGTTGTAAGATCCATAAGATATCTCCCAACATTTTCCTCTAACTGTTTTATGGTCTTAGACCTAATGTTTAGATCTTTGATCCATTTTGAGTTAACTTTTGTATAGGGTGTGAGATACGGGTTTTCTTTCATTCTTTTGCATATGGATATCCAGTTCTCTAGGCACAATTTATTGAAGAGACTGCTCTGTCCCAGGTGAGTTGGCTTGACTGCCTTATCAAAGATCAAATGTCCATAGATGAGAGGGTCTATATCTTGAGCACTCTATTTGATTCCATTGGTCGATATATCTATCTTTATGCCAATACCATGCTGTTTTGACCACTGTGGCTTCATAATATGCCTTAAAGTCAGGCAGCGCGAGACCTCCAGCTTCGTTTTTTTTCCTCAAGATGCTTTTAGCAATTCGGGGCACCCTGCCCTTCCAGATAAATTTGCTTATTGGTTTTTCTATTTCTGAAAAATAAGTTGTTGGGATTTTGATTGGTATTACATTGAATCTGTAAATCAATTTAGGTAGGATTGACATCTTAACTATATTTAGTCTTCCAATCCATGAACACGGTATGCCCTTCCATCTATTTAGGTCTTCTGTGATTTCTTTTAGCAGTTTTTTGTAGTTTTCTTTATATAGGTTTTTTGTCTCTTTAGTTAAATTTATTCCTAGGTATTTTATTCTTTTAGTTGCAATTGTAAATGGGATTCGTTTCTTGATTTCCCCCTCAGCTTGTTCATTACTAGTGTATAGAAATGCTACAGATTTTTGAATGCTGATCTTGTAACCTGCTACTTTGCTGTACTCATTTATTAGCTCTAGTAGTTTTGTTGTGGATTTTTCCGGGTTTTCGACGTATAATATCATATCGTCTGCAAACAGTGATAGTTTTACTTCTTCCTTTCCAATTTTGATGCCTTGTATTTCTTTTTCTTGTCTAATTGCTCTGGCTAGAACCTCCAACACAATGTTGAATAATAGTGGTGATAGTGGACATCCTTGTCTTGTTCCTGATCTTAGGGGAAAAGTTTTCAATTTTTCCCCATTGAGGATGATATTAGCTGTGGGTTTTTCATATATTCCCTCTATCATTTTAAGGAAGTTCCCTTGTATTCCTATCTTTTGAAGTGTTTTCAACAGGAAAGGATGTTGAATCTTGTCGAATGCCTTCTCTGCATCAATTGAGATGATCATGTGATTTTTCTGCTTTGATTTGTTGATATGGTGTATTACATTAATTGATTTTCTTAGGTTGAACCATCCTTGCATACCTGGGATGAATCCTACTTGGTCATGATGTATAATTCTTTTAATGTGTTGTTGGATACGATTTGCTAGAATTTTATTGAGGATTTTTGCATCTGTATTCATTAGAGAGATTGGTCTGTAGTTTTCTTTTTTTGTAATATCTTTGCCTGGTTTTGGTATGAGGGTGATGTTGGCTTCATAGAATGAATTACGCAGTTTTCCCTCCACTTCGATTTTTTTGAAGAGTTTGAGGAGAATTGGTACTAATTCCTTCTGGAACGTTTGGTAGAATTCACATGTGAAGCCATCTGGTCCTGGACTTTTCTTTTTAGGAAGCTTTTGAATGACTAATTCAATTTCTTTACTTGTGATTGGTTTGTTGAGGTCATCTATGTCTTCTTGAGTCAAAGTTGGTTGTTCATGTCTTTCCAGGAACCCGTCCATTTCATCTAAATTGTTGTATTTATTAGCGTAAAGTTGTTCATAGTATCCTGTTATTACCTCCTTTATTTCTGTGAGGTCAGTAGTTATGTCTCCTCTTCCATTTCTGATCTTATTTATTTGCATCCTCTCTCTTCTTCTTTTTGTCAATCTTGATAGGGGCCCATCAATCTTATTGATTTTCTCATAGAACCAACTTCTGGTCTTATTGATTTTCTCTACTGTTTTCATATTTTCAATTTCATTTATTTCTGCTCTGATCTTTGTTATTTCTTTCCTTTTGCTTGCTTTGGGATTAGTTTGCTGTCCTTTCTCCAGTTCTTCCAATTGAACAGTTAATTCCTGCATTTTTGCCTTTTCTTCTTTTCTGATATAGGCATTTAGGGCAATAAATTTCCCTCTTAGCACTGCCTTTGCTGCATCCCATAAGTTTTGATATGTTGTGTTTTCATTTTCATTTGCCTCGAGGTATTTACTAATTTCTCTTGCAATTTCTTCTTTGACCCACTCGTTGTTTAAGAGTGTGTTGTTGAGCCTCCAGGTATTTGTGAATTTTCTGGCATTCCGCCTATTATTGATTTCCAACTTCATTCCTTTATGATCCGAGAAAGTGTTGTGTATGATTTCAATCTTTTTAAATTTGTTAAGACTTGCTTTGTGACCCAGCATATGGTCTATCTTTGAGAATGATCCATGAGCACTTGAGAAAAAGGTGTATCCTGCTGTTGTGGGATGTAATGTCCTATAAATGTCTGTTAAGTCTAGCTCCTTTATAGTAATATTCAGATTCTCTATTTCTTTATTGATCCTCTGTCTAGATGTTCTGTCCATTGGTGAGAGTGGGGAATTGAAGTCTCCAACTATTATGGTATTTGTGTCTATTTCCCTTTTCAGTGTTTGCAGTGTATTCCTCACGTATTTTGGGGCATTCTGGTTCAGTGCATAAATATTTATGATTGTTATGTCTTCTTGTTTAATTGTTCCTTTTATTAGTAGATAGTGTCCTTCTTTGTCTCTTTTAACTGTTTTACATTTGAAGTCTAACTTGTTGGATATTAGTATAGCCACTCCTGCTCTTTTCTGGTTGCTATTTGCATGAAATATCTTTTCCCAACCTTTCACTTTCAACCTATGTTTATCTTTGGATCTAAGATGTGTTTCCTGTAGACAGCATATCGAAGGATCCTGTTTTTTAATCCATTCTGCCAGTCTATGTCTTTTGATTGGGGAATTCAGTCCATTAACATTTAGTGTTATTACTGTTTGGATAATATTTTCCTCTACCATTTTGCCTTTTGTATTATATATATCATATCTGACTTTCTTTCTTTCTACACTCTTCTCCATACCTCTCTCTTCTGTCTTTTCGGTTCTGACTCTAGTGCTCCCTTTAGTATTTCTTGCAGAGCTGGTCTCTTGGTCACAAATTCTCTCAGTGACTTTTTGTCTGAGAATGTTTTAATTTCTCCCTCATTTTTGAAGGACAATTTTGCTGGATATAGGAGTCTTGGTTGGCAGTTTTTCTCTTTTAGTAATTTAAATATATCATCCCACTGTCTTCTAGCCTCCATGGTTTCTGCTGAGAAATCTACACATAGTCTTATTGGGTTTCCTTTGTATGTGATGGATTGTTTTTCTCTTGCTGCTTTCAAGATCCTCTCTTTCTCTTTGACCTCTGACATTCTAACTAGTAAGTGTCTTGGAGAACGCCTATTTGGGTCTAATCTCTTTGGGGTACGCTGCACTTCTTGGATCTGTAATTTTAGGTCTTTCATAAGAGTTGGGAAATTTTCAGTGAAAATTTCTTCCATTAGTTTTTCTCCTCCTTTTCCCTTCTCTTCTCCTTCTGGGACACCCACAACACGTATATTTGTGTGGTTCATATTGTCCTTGAGTTCCCTGATACCCTGTTCAAATTTTTCCATTCTTTTCCCGATAGTTTCTGTTTGTTTTTGGAATTCAGATGTTCCATCCTCCAAATCACTAATTCTATCTTCTGTCTCTTTGAATCTATCATTGTAGGTATCCATTGTTTTTTCTATCTTTTCTACTTTGTCCTTCACTTCCATAAGTTCTGTGATTTGTTTTTTCAGTTTTTCTATTTCTTCTTTATGTTCAGCCCATGTCTTCTTCATGTCCTCCCTCAATTTATCGATTTCGTTTTTGAAGAGGTTTTCCATTTCTGTTCGTATATTTAGCATTAGTTGTCTCAGCTCCTGTATCTCATTTGAACTATTGGTTTGTTCCTTTGACTGGGCCATATTTTCAATTATTTGAGCATGATCCGTTATCTTCTGTTGGCGTCTGCGCATTTAGACAGATTTCCCTGGGTATTGGATCCAAAAATTTGGAAGATTTTCCTGTGAAATCTCTGGGTTCTGTTTTTCTTATCCTTCCCAGTAGGTGGCGCTCGTGGCACACGTTTGTCTGCGGGTCCCACCAGTAAAAGGTGCTGTGGGACCTTAAACTTTGGAAAACTCTCGCCGCCCGGGGGGGTTCGCTAGCCGAAGCGGCTTGAGCCGGCCTGGGGTCCGAACGCAGGGAGGGTTGCTGGTCACCGCGGCCCAGGAAAGAGCCCGTCCGAATTTCCTAGTCGGCCCTGGGCAACAAGCGTGGCGGGAGGGCGCCAGTGGCAGCGGCCCGCCCGAGAGAGTGCACGTTCCCCGGGAGTCACGGGTTTGGAAGGGGCCTCCCCCACCCGTCACCGTTCTCCGCGGCCTGGGGATTTCCGATCCAATTCTCTCAGATGGTCCGGGGGGCCGCGCATGGTGTGGGCACCAGCCGCCTTGGTTTCAGGGGACCGCCTCTCCAATTCTCCCAGCCTGCCCGGGAAGGGGGAAGGGAGTAACTCCGGCCGCTTGCTGCCCCGCCCAGTGAAGCCCGCACGCCTCGGCGATCTCACCCGAGCTGCTTCTCTCAGCCAGCCAGCCATTCCAGGATGGGGTATGCTGTCTTTTTTTTCTCTGTTGTGGCTTTGGGCGCTTTCTGTATTGTTTCTACTCCCCTAGTAGCTGTCCTGGAGAAGAAACTAAGATCTGCGCGTCTTACTAAGCCACCATCTTCCAGGAAGTCTCACCTAAAAACTTATTTTTTATTAACTTGTTATGTAATGAGCCAAGATACGTGAATTAAAATCTCCTTTGCCTAAATATATTACTTTAAATATACTGAATACGAGGCTATTTAATTCATTTAACTCATAGATATTCATAATGATGGGATCATCAGAGTGGATTGTACTCTTGTCATTTTCTTCACATTTGCCTAATAGGCCTTTGTTCATCCTTTTATTTTCAATTTTTATGTGTTACTTCATTTACGTAGGTCTCTTGAATTTGAAAATATAACAAAATTTTACTTTCTGATTCAATATGAGATTTTTTCCTTTCAATCAGAATTAATTTACTTTTATTTTATGACATGCGTGTTTAGCTTTCATCTGACATATTTCATCTTATGTTTCTGTTCCATTGATTTTTTTTATAATTTTATAAAACATCTATAACATCTATAATGTTTTATATGTGTGTTGTCTGATAATATGCAGAATTCATGTTTTTGTTCTAACAGGGACCTTTATAATTATTACTTTGCAGAAAAGACGTTTGATCCTGTATATAACATCTATCGAATTCCTACAGTGAGCAAGTGTATGCCAGAGGCGTCTCCTGACTGCTGCCACTCCGTTTCAGTTGATCATGTTTTCTGTAGTATTGGCCTCTATACTTTAAAATCAAACACCTGTGTTACTTGGCTTAAAGGGTTAACACGGTCCTTAAGAGCACTCCCAGTCCTTACAGCTCATCTAAAAGGCAAAATTCAGAGACTCAGCAAAGGCAGAACCTAAGTCACTGCAGCAGAAAGCTTGAGCAGGGCAAATGCAAAAATCAGTAGCTCTGGGCAAATCAGGGTTTGTATTATCAGAAGTTTAGAGAGAGGGAGGAGAAACCACGCATTATTTGAAGCACTGCTGTTCCGTTTAGCTGGGGCAAGCAAAATGAAAGCAATGTACTTTTGAGGAAATTCAGGGACATGAAGTTCTCTTTGAAGTGGGAGGCTGTGAAGTTGGGGTCAGTGAAGCAAAATAAGTCCCATTCTGAACACTGGGTTTCTGCCGGCTGCTCTAAAGGACAGAGGCCACTTCTTGTTGTTAACAAAATACAGTACTTGAACAATAAGAAGTAAGAGAGTTTTCTTCTTCCTTTATGAATATCAGCGTTTGTCCCTGGATATGGGCAAGGTGAGAAACGATATACTCAGGAGCATCCCTGAGAAAGACCAGTAAACAAGATTGGTGTACGCCTTGTAAGGCTCATAGGTTCAACAGTAAGTGATGGGTGAGGACTCGCTCCCTCCCCATCGCACAGACGGATATGCCTATGGGAAGGAAAAGACAACTTCCTCCCATATTTAATCACCACCACGGGCTTTTGGCTGGAAATACAAATCAGGCTGCCAAATATAGAAGAAGATAAACCTAAAATATTAGAAGTTACAGTTCTGGTAACTTGGCAACTGCTGAAACTACTCTTGCCAGATATTCCGATACTTTGATTTTGCCATTATATTTTATTCTGCCTTAACAAAGAAATTGTAAAAATCAGTAGGAAGTCCTTCTTGGACCACCACTGTGCGGTTTTCACTTTTGCAATGGCCCAGTTGGATACGAGGCGGCTTTTTCTCTCTGCTCTATTGGATTTTGAAGGAAGAGCAGGCGATGCCTTGGCTATGATAAAGATTTAGTAAGCAATCTATTTGTAGAAATAAACAAAGGAAAAAAATATTGTGGCTGTATTCTCTTTTAAAAAGCAACCATCAGGTCAAAACTTCAACTGCACTAAGATGTTATTATGATCATTAATCCGAATTTGACAAAACAGTTAGCAATGTGAATTTAATTTCTTAGGTCAAAGAGAAAAATTGCAAGTTGATTCGTAACACCTTATATGCAGGTTCAAAGTTTCAGTCCATATGTACTTGTTTTATTGAGGGTAGGGCTGGGTTAAGGGTTGGTGTGAAGCTGGCAGGCAGGGATTGGTTTGGCCTGAGGAAATCTGTAGAGTTGGCTGTGACCCAGGGCGCAGCTTTCCCTAGACCTGCAGGGAAGGAATGAGCATCATTGCTTCTGAACTTAGTGCCTCAAGCAATTACTCCCTCCATTTAGTGTGTCTTCTCTTTTTAAACAGCTTTATGAGATTTAATTGAAATACCATACAATTCACCCATTTAAAGTGTACAGTTAAACGGTGCTTAGTATATTCACAGAGTTGTGTGTGCATTACCACAATCGATTTTAAGACATTCTCATTTCCCCCAAAAGCAACCCCAAAACTCTTAGTAGTCACCTCCCCAAATCGCTACCGTATCACCTTATCCTCTGCAACCACTAATCTTCTTTCTGTTTCTTTGGATTTTCCTATTCTATAAACGTCATGTAGTTTAGGGGACCATATACTATGTGGTCCTTTACGACTGGCTTCTTTCACTTAGCATGTTTTCAGGGTTTATCCATGTTGTTGCATGTACCAGCATTTTATTTATTTTAATGCAAAATAATATTCCAGTGTATGAATATGTGACATTTTATTTTTCTATTCATCAGTTGGTAGATATATGGGTGTTTTAGTTTGTAAGCTGCCCGAATATGATATATGAGAAATGGAATGGCTTTTAAAAAGGGGAATTTATTAAGTTGCAAGTTTATAGTTCTAAGGCCACGAAAATGTTCAAATTAAGGCAAGGCTATAAAAATGCAGAAATTAGACTGGGGCCAAGGTGGTGGCTTAGCAATGAGCACATTTTAGTTCATCCTCCAGAACAACTACTAAATAACCAGAAACAGTACAGAACAGCTCCTGGGGCCACATCAGTGACCGGACACACAGCTTATCCCAGTCTGGACCAGCTGGACCAGCTGCAAGCCCCCCAAAACCATGAGTTCCCCAAGCTGCAGTGGCCAGTGCCCCACCCCCACAGGCTGCTTACCAGAGGGGAAAGGAAAGAGACTTTATGAGCAGCAGGGGCTTAGCCCAACCAAACACCAATTGTGGCATTAATTAACAAATTCTGACTGCTGAAAATAGGCCCCCAGCTCAGGTGAACCTGGTCAAAGCGGAGGTCACTCATTGGGCTAACAATAAAAGAAAAAAAAAAAAAAGAAACAGAGGTTTTCATGGCTGTGTTTCTACAAAGGCTTCACTGCCTTTGGATTCAGTGGCAGGACTTCTCAGGCTGCAACTGCCCCTGGCATAGGCAGAAACAAGTTCTTTTGAGGGCTTGTCTGGAGCCTGTGCCTTCCCCAGGGGAGGGGTGAAGCCCAACTCAGGTGGGATCCCTCCTTAAGGAATTCAGACACCAGGGCTTGGCAACTTGAAGCCATTAAAACCAGCCTACAACCTCTCCTCTGTCTCCACCACACCCCCAGCAGGGAGAGTCTCCCAAAGTTAAAGGTACCGCATCACTTTATGCTGGTGGGACCTGCAGGCAGACAAGCACCACATACTGAGTAGGATAAGAAAAACAGAGTGCAGAGACTTCACAGGAAAGTCTTTCAACTGCTGAGTCTCACCCCCAGGGAAAACTGAAGCAGGTAACTCTTTCTTCCTGATAGGAGGACAGTTTGGTCTGGGAAAATCTGGCTGGGGTCTATAATACCTACGCAGACCCTTGTAAGGGTCGGGGGGGGGAGGCACCATATAAGCAGGGCAAGAAACAAGAAAACAAGAACTGAAAAATTCTCCTCCATTAAACAAAACCTAAGCTAGAGGCCCAGCAAAAGCTGAACTGACTGTCAAAGAACAGATAGACAACAAATTCATCCAGCAAGAAAACCCTAGATAAAAGAAGTGAAAGAAATCTCTGGAATAAACTAATTAAGGTAATTAAATGTCTAGATGCCAGCAAAAAATAACAAATCACACCAGGAAAATTGAAGATATGGCCCAGTCAAAGGAACAAACCAACAATTCAAATGAGATACAGGAGCTGAAACAATTAATCTGGAATATATGAACAGACATGGAAAACCTTATCAAAAGCTGAATCAATAAATTGAGGGATGATATAAAGGAGGCAAGGAATGAACAAAAAGAAGAAATGGAAAATCTGAAAAAACAAATCACAGAACTTATGAGAATGAAAGGCACAGTAGAAGAGATGAAAAAAAACAATGGAAACCTACAATGGTAGATTTCTAGAGGCAGAAGATAGGATTAGTGAACTGGAGGGTGAAACATCTGAAATCTGACAAGAAACAGAAACTATAGGGGGAAAAAATGGAAAAATATGAGCAGGGACTCAGGGAATTGAATGACAATATGAAGTGCACAAATATATGTGTTGTGGGTGTCCCAGAAGGAGAAGAGAAGGGAAAAAGAGGAGAAAAACTAATGGAGGAAATTATCACTGAAAATTTCCCAACTCTTATGAAAGACTTCAAATTACAGATCCAAGAAGTTCAGCATACCCCAAAGAGAATAAATCCAAATAGATGTACTCCAAGACACTTACTAATCAGAATGTCAGAGGTCAAAGAGAAAGAGAGAATCATGAAAGCAGCAAGAGAAAAGCAATCCATCATATACAAGAGAAACTCAATAAGATTATGCATAGATTTCTCAGCAGAAACAATGGAAGCAAGAAGACAGTGGGATGATATATTTAAATTACTAAAAAAGAAAAACTGCCAACCAAGAATTCTATATCCAGCAAAATTGTCCTTCAAAAATGAGGGAGAAATTAAATCATTTTCAGACAAAAAAAAATCACTGAAAGAATTTGTGACCAAGAGACAAGCTCTGCAAGAAATACTAAAGGGAGCACTAGAGACAGATATGAAAAGACAGAAGAGATAAGTGTGGAGAAGAGTGTAGAAAGGAAGACTATGAGTAAAGGTAAAAAGAAGGAAAAATAGATATGAAATATAAAATCCAAAAGGCAAAATGGTAGAAGAAGGTATTACCCATACAGTAATAACACTAAATGTTAATGGATTGAACTCCCCAGTCAAAAGATATAGACTGGCAGAATGGATTAAAAAACAGGACCCATCTATATGCTGTTTACAGGAAATACATCTTAGACCCAAGATAAACATAGGTTGAAAGTGAAAGGTTGGGAAAATATATTTCATGCAAATAACAATCAGAAAAGAGCAGGAGTAGCTGTACTAATATCCAACAGATTAGACTTCAAAAGTAAAACAGTTAAAAGAGACAAAGAAGGATACTATGTATTAATAAAAGGAACAATTCAGCACAAAGACATAACAATCATAAATATTTATGCACTCATAAATATTTATGCACTGACCCAGTATGCTCCAAAATACACGAGGAAAACACTGAAAAGAGAAATAGATACATCTAACATAATAGTTGGAGACTTCAATTCCCCACTCTCATCAATGGACAGAACATCTAGACAGATCAGTAAAGAAACAGAGAATTTGAATATTACAATAAATGAGCTAGACTTAACAGACATTTATAGGACACTACACCCCACTACAGCAGGACACACCTTTTTCTCAAGTGCTCATGGATCATTCTCAAAGATAGACCATATGCTGGGTCACAAAGCAAGTCTCAACAAATTTTAAAAGATTGAAATCATACACAACACTTTCTCAGATCATAAAGGAATGAAGTTGGAAATCAATAATAGGCAGAGTGCCAGAAAACTCACAAATATGTGGAGGCGCAACAACACACTCTTAAACAACCAGTGGGTCAAGGAAGAAATTACAAGAGAAATCAGTAAATATCTCGAGGTGAATGAAAATGAAAACAGAACATATCAAAACTTAAGGGACGCAGCAAAGGCAGTGCTAAGAGGGAAATTTATTGCCCTAAATGCCTATATCAAAAAAGAAGAAAGGGCAAAAATTGAGGAATTAACTGTCCACTTGGAAGAACTGGAGAAAGAACAGCAAACTAACCCCAAAGCAAGCAAAAGGAAAGAAATAGCAAAGATTAGAGCAGAAATAAATGAAATTGAGAACATGAAAACAATTGAGAAAATCAATAAAACCAGAAGCTGGTTCTATGAGAAAATCAATAATGAAGGGTTAAGGAATTAAGAGAAGGACAAACTTGACCTGAAGATGACCTGCAAGCGGGTTACCTCGGGCAAAGGAACTGCAAACAGCTCCTTGAACTGCTTGAGAATAGGGAGTGCTGCATACTGGGTTGTAAATAAGGCTGGCTATCTTGCTTAAAGAATGTAACAAAACAAGTCTCAAGGAGTGCCTGTTTTTGTGCTCGTACTCACAGCTGTTGTTTGTATAAGAAACTAAAATAAAAGGTCATGGAGTTAACAGTGAGGCTGCTGTTTGCCTGAGCGAGCAGTAGCCCTCTGCACTCCTTTTATGCATCCATCTCGCTGGTCTCATCCTTGCTCTGCGACGAACATTGAAACACAACAAACAAGATGGATGGGCCCTTAGCAAGATGGACAAAAAGAAGAAGAGAGAGGATGCAAATGAATAAGATCAGAAATGGAAGAGGAGACATAACCACTGACCCCACAGAATAAAGAAGGTAATAACAGGATACTATGAACAACTTTACGCTAATAAATACAACAATGTAGATGAAATGGACAACTTCCTAGAAAGGCATGAACAACCAACTTTGACTCGAGAAGATATAGACGACCTCAACAAACCAATCACAAGTAAAGAAATTGAATCAGTCATTAAAAAGCTCCCCAAAAAGAAAAGTCCAGGACCAGATGGCTTCACATGTGAATTCTATCAAACATTCCAGAAAGAATTAGTACCAATCCTGCTCAAACTCTTCCAAAAAATTGAAGAGGAAGGAAAGCTACCTAATTCATTCTACAAAGCCAACATCACCCTCATACCAAAGCCTGACAAGGAAATTACAGGAAAAGAAAACTACAGACCAATCTCTCTAATGAGTATAGATGCAAAAATCCTCAACAAAATTCTAGCAAATCGAATCCAGCAACACATTAGAAGAATTATACATCATGACCAAGTAGGATTCATCCCACGTATGCAAGGATGGTTCAGTGTAAGAAAATCAATTAATGTAATACACCATATCAACAAATCAAAGCAAAAAACCCACATGATCATCTCGATTGATGCAGAAAAGGCATTTGACAAAATTCAACATCCTTTCCTGTTGAAAACACTTCAAAGGATAGGAATAGAAGGGAACTTCCTTAAAATGATAAAGGGAATATATGAAAAACACACAGCTAATATTATCCTCAATGGGGAAAAACTGAAAACTTTCCCCCTAAGATCAGGAACAAGACAAAGATGTCCACTGTCACCACTGTTATTCAACATTGTGTTGGAAGTTCTAGCCAGAGCAATTAGACAAGAAAAAGAAATACAAGGCATCAAAATTGGAAGGAAGAAGTAAAACTCTCACTGTTTGCAGATGATATGATACTATATGTCAAAAACCCTGAAAAATCCACAGCAAAACTACTAGAGCTAATAAATGAGTACAGCAAAGTGGCAGGTTAGAAGATCAACACTCAAAAATCTGTAGTGTTTCTATACACTAGTAATGAACAATCTGAGGGGGAAATTAAGAAATGAATTCCATTTACAATTGAAACCAAAAGAATAAAATATTTAGGAATAAATTTAACTAAAGAGACAAAAGACCTATATAAATAAGACTACAAGAAATTGTTAAAAGAAATCACAGAAGATCTAAATAGATGGAAGGGCATACCGTGTTCATGGATTGGAAGACTACATATAGTCAAGACATCAATTCTACCTAAATTGATTTACAGATTCAATGCAATACCAATCAAAATCCCAGAACTTACTTTTCAGAAATAGAAAAACCAATAAGCAAATTTATCTGGAATGGCAGGGTGCCCCGAAAAGCTAAAAGTATCCTGAGGGAAAAAAAAATGAAGTCGGAGGTCTCATGCTGCCTGACTTTAAGGCATATTATGAAGCTATAGTGGTCAAAACAGCATGGCACTGGCATAAAGATAGATATATTGACCAATGGAATCGAACAGAGTGTTCAAATATAGACCCTCTTATCTATGGACAATTGATCTTTGATAAGGCAGTCAAACCAACTCACCTGGGACAGAACAGTCTCTTCAATAAATGGTCCCTGGAGAACTGGATATCCATATGCAAAAGAATGAAAGAAGACCCATATCTCACACCCTATACAAAAGTTAACTCAAAATGGATTAAAGACCTAAACATTAGGTCTAAGACCATAAAACAGTTAGAGGAAAATGTAGGGATATATCTTATAAATCTTATACTTGGAGGCGGTTTTACAGACCTTACACCCAAAGCAAATAAATGGGAACTCCTTAAAATTAA